>NW_026643275.1:1338831-2677662 GCF_028829835.1 Penicillium mononematosum
CTTCTCACCCAGCTTCTCACCCAGTCTATTGCGCTCTCACCCTCTCTCACCCTGGTCGCGCAACGGTAAAGCGGCGCGCACCCTAAACTCACCCGGGCGGCACCCACCCGAGCCACACGCCGGTGAGTTAGTAGTTGGGTGGGTGACCACCAGCGAATCCTCACTGTTGTATGTCCGCATTCACCCCTTTTTTTTTGATTCGTCGGGGAAAGTCCCCTTGCCGCCCTACTACTCTTCAGTCCCTTCAGCCCCTTCATCTGAATGCCCTGAACACCTCTATTCTACACCTAAAGATCCTACACGCCCCTGAAGCGCTGAGGTGTCCTTCCCCTCCCGGTGCTGACTTCTCCCCTGTCGGTGTTATCGCGATCACTACAATCTGGTATGGTTGGGCTCCTTTTTTTTGCTCGGGCGCAGTCGAAATTCTAGAATAAAAATCGTCCATATTATCTCAGCACCAACTAGTGGAATTAACCCTGACCATCCTGTCTCCAAATTGAAAGAATCACTTTCAGCAATACATACCCTAAACGCCGTTCATAAAGAACTAGCACCACAAAATTAGTCATATGACCCAGAAGCAAAGAGTATGGTGATTTTCAACTTTGAAAGAGCGGAAAGATTGATGCTAGTCCGAAGAATAAGCATCTGAAGTCAGGATTTTCCGAGGATATCACTCGGGCAGTACATGAATTGAAGTGCTTATATATCCGTTCATGGGTTTGACTATCAGAACACAATGATCAAATCATAAATGATGCATTTTCTATCTGTTTTACTTATTTTGATTAGTGATGGGGCAAACTAGCCTAACTATAGCCTGTCTAAACTTACATTCTTGCCAACTATCACTTATAATCAAAGATTAGTAAATAAGACTAGTATAACTAGTACTTCCACAAAATTGTATATGTTATAAAGGCCACTTCACATACTCTCTTATTCAGTCACCTGTTTCTCCAATATAGCCATATATATCTACAATAGCTTTTGCGAGTGGTCCGATCGGGTTGTCAGTCACTGATCCCTCCTCTGATCCTTGTCCGGTTCGTTTGTTCTCCGTGCAGGAGTCCTTTCCTAGTAGGCCCATAATATCAAACTACAAGGTCTTAATAGCATAAAATCCTTTGAAATTAGCTGATTTTTAGTAATCATGTGATGATTAAATCTTACTTTATAGACCTAGCTCGGAAAGATACAAAGGGAAATAAAGATATAGCAAACAAGAAAGCTATCTCTATTGAAATATGACAACCGGTATACGCCTGGATTTAATGTAGGAAATTATTATATATCTATCCTGCAGTATGTAGTCATGCATCTTAAATATAGACATGCCAGCTGATATATAAATATATCAATTATAATTAGTCCATTCCCCCCCCATTCACTTAGAAGTTAGAGGCCGTCGTCTTTAACCACCGAATTCTCTTTTAGCCTGGCATAACTGTTAGTAGATATTCGGTAACCCGAAGAGGCTGGACAAATCACTTATTCTGCACACCCCGGGCAACGCAAATTTGTCTCATTCCAGGCGGCGACAGCGGCCCTAAGATCAATAGCCCTCCCATTGACCCAGATGTGACAAGAGTAACGCGTTGCTCCCGTACAATTTGGACAGTCTCCAGACCTGGACTCTTTGCAATTTTCTTGGGACTTCGGACAAGCATATCCCGGCCGAGAATAGGATTTCTCGCATAGTGTATCTGGGACGAAATGGTAACATGAATATGCTTTTACCCCTTCGCACATTTTCCTAGACTTCTCTTTTTATTATGATAATCAAAAATGTGGTCGTGGGAGACGCAATACAGAGGGAACTGATAGTGTTGCGCAAGCAAAGGGTGGAGGACACAGAAGACACATACGTAACTACTGGTCCTCCAGCCAGCTATATTTATTGGGGGTGGGGGGGTTTGCTTGAGCCCAAGTCCCACTCACATGAACAAAGAGCGCTTTGCTCAGCCGCACGGCAGATAATCAGCAGCCAATTATTTTGCAACACGTAACAAGTTGCGAAGTAGGCGCTAATGCATGCAGGATGAGTGCTCACAATAACAACCAATCCATAGACTTGTAGGCAATGAGGAGACCTGAGCACAGCTTTTCACATTAATCGGTAATCAGCATATTGATGTCCCACCGGGTAAGATTCATGCCCCGAGCGTCATGTGTTTACTTTCTGCCAGAGCAATAATAGCAATGATTTCTCTATTCCTTATCGGATCAAAAACTTCGAATATCTCGACCTTGTCGTGTGTCATCAGAGAGAATTAGTGTCGAATTCGAATATTGGAGTGCAACAATGTGCAGTCGTATGCTCCAAGCCCTTTGCTGTTGGACCGTTCACCCACGGCAGCAAAAGTCCCATGGAAATACTTCAACCTTATCGCTTTCAGCGGGCAACGGCCTCGGAATGATTCCTGGTAGCACGGATAACAGTAACACCCTGAATCCAGCCTTGCACGTCGCCATCCAGACCCATCTCGCCCGGATTTCAACCGAAGAAAAGCTTTTATTCCTGGAAGAGACGAAATCATTCAGCCAACAAGATCTTTTTGCACGCATCAGAGCTTTCGATAATTTCTATCAGAGTGATTCTGATTTCCGACCACGAGCTGCGAAGATTACCACTTTCATAGAGTTTCTGGAGCGATTTGTGGCGGGAGTCTCGATTGCTATTCAGAGCGATCCGATCATCGCTTCGATCGTGGTAGGTGGGACGCTTTTCGTTTTGCAAAGCGCACTGCGGTTCACAACCTATTTCACCAAGTTGGTAGACATGCTCGAGCGACTGAGTGATTACCTCAGCCCCTTAGCTGAGTATGCGAGAATTCAAGTACCTTTGGTTCAAAATTGCACCGCCGCCGTTTATGTCGATCTGCTCGCCTTCTACAAAGATGCACGCCGCATTTTTGTTGGCTCCGGCGGCAATCATCGAACCCCACTGGAATTGTCATCTCTGACATTTGTCCGCAGTCAATGGAAGCCATTCGAAACGAATTTTGGAACCATAGAACAAAATCTCAAGCATCATCTTAATGTCCTTCAACACGCGGCTGGAGTTATGGAGCTTCATACCGTTCATGAGCTTAAGTCAAGTTCGGAGGCATATCAGATCTACATCAGAAAAAAGGCCTCTTGTTCGTCTTCCTGACTTATGAAAGTAAAACAGCAGCTCACCGGTGACAGATGAGAATCAAGAAGCCTTTATCAATTGGCTATCTGGGGCGGACTGTGAGCCAAAACACATTGAGATTGCCGCGAAAAGGCATCCTGGAACCTGTGACTGGATCCTTCACCGGCAAGAATTTATTGAATGGTCACAGGCCCAAGGATCTGCCATTATGTGGTGTGGAGGAAACCGTATGTCGATATCGACCTGTCATCAGGCTGATCGTACTGACACTAATCTGCCATAGCTGGGACTGGCAAGACTGTTCTCGCGTGAGTGTCAAGTTCCAATCAGTTATTCACTAGGCTTATCATAAGGGTAGATCGAGAGTGGTGGACCATATATCAACGAAATACGCATCCTCTACGACGGCTGTGGCATACATCTACTTTGATTACCACGGCAATACACTGAAGGATCTTCAGTCACTGCTCCTAGCCTTAATTAGGCAAATCTGTTGCCAGATTCCAGAGATACCACCGTGGTTATTGGAACACAAAACTCGGTTCCGAAGTCCCGCTACTGTTGGTACGATGGAAGTGTTTTGTAAATTAGCCGCGGAGTTTGATGACATGTACTTGCTGATTGATGCCTTGGACGAGTGTAGCAGCGATCATCGCGGTCAGGTAGTTCAGTTCATCCGCGCCTGTGCCGGGATCTACCTGCCAAAATCTTTATTACAAGTCGGAGAGAGGCGGACATTATCGACGGTTTCCATTCTGCAGATGTCCTGAAGGTCAACATCCAAGCAGCTGATGTTGCTGATGATATAAAGCTCTTTGTTCACAATCAAGTCGCGAAATTTCGACAGCGTGGCAATGGGAAGCGGCTTTACTTGAGCGAGGATAGCTTGGTGCCCATAATTACTTCTTCACTGACTGAGCAGTCCGACGGCATGTTCCTTTGGGTTGATCTACAGCTAGACAATATTTGCAGGGTCAGCCGAGCACATCAAGATCATCTTATCAGGGAAGCTTTGTCTATGCTTCCACGAGGTCTTGAAAATACTTACCTCCGGATTGCCCATCGAATTGAAAATGATGATCCCTATATGAGAAATCTCGCCGTGAATTGCCTTATGTGGGTTCTGAACGCCGAGAGACCGTTACGCGAGGCGGAGGTGCAACATGCCCTAAAGCTTCGTGAGAAGAATCCCATAAAGAACCTAGATCCTATTGATGTCATCCTTGATGCTTGTGGGAATTTGTTGATTACGGAAGATGACATAATTCGCCCAGCACACTTTTCAGTCAAAGAGTTCTTTATCGGTAGCCCATTTCGGGGCTCCCTAAGAAGCCTCCAGGACCTGAACTTGGTGCATGAGAAAATGGCACTGGGCTGTTTCCAGTATCTGGGAAGTTCTTTGCGAAACCAAAGCCCTTATAAAGACCCATTCCGTGTTGAGGAGTTTCTCGCAGCTCACCCACTTGTATCTTATGCCTCTCGGTCCTTTTGACTATCACATCGCTGCACTTACTGAAATATCTGACGATATATTGGTTCAGGTAGAATACCTTTTCCAAGAAGACAGAAAGTTCCAGGCATCTCTATTGCAACTGCGAGCAATCCGTTATCCTGGCCGATTCACAGATCTCCTGTCAAGCACAAGGCTCATTATTCCTGAAGCTGATGCGAGCTCTGTGCTTTTTGCAACCCGACTGGTCAAGGCTAGCACCATTCGCAATCACTTTGCTCACTTGAAGCCACAAGGATACGCACTTCACCAATCGGCAGGAGCGGGACATGTTGATCTCTCTGAGCGGTTATTAGAGGAAGGGTTTACCATCGATGAAAGAGACCTAAATTGTACAACCCCCCTTTATCATGCTTGCCTTGAAGATCAAGTTGAAGTCGTGTCTCTTTTGTTAAAACACGGAGCCAATGTGAACGCAGAGGGTGGGTATTATGGCTGCGCTCTGCAGGCTGCAACATCAAGAGGAAGCCTCGAAATTATGAAGATGCTTATCGACCATGGAGCCGCAGTCGATGGACACACCGGCAATTTCGGAAGTGCACTTATTGTTGCAATTAAAGAAGGGCACCTGAATCTTGTCAAACTTCTGCTGGATAAAGGTGCGAATGTCAATCTGCAAGGTAGCTCATATTATGGGAGCCCACTTGAGACCGCTGCCGCTGGGGGAGATAAGGAAATCGTCCAACGCCTTTTATGCCAGCCGCATGTCTTGGTGAACGTACCCGGCGGTCACTTTGGCACAGCACTAACTGCAGCGGCCGCAAATGGCCGCGGAGATCTTGTTAAAATGCTGTTGGATGCCGGTGCAGACGTCAATGTTCAAGCAGGATATTACGGAACCGCGCTCAAGGCCGCTTGTGCTGGAGGCTGGCCGGAGATCTTCCGCTCTTTACTCAATTACGGAGCCGATCCACATAGCCAAGGAGGACATTACGGGACCTGCCTTCAAGCGGCTTCAGTGTGCGGTCACACGGTAATTGTTCGAATGCTGCTTGATCATGGTGTGAATGTAAATGCCCAGGGAGGCAATTATGACACGGCACTACAGGGTGCCTCCGCCAGCGGCCGCGCCGACATTGTCCAGATTCTTCTCGAAAATGGAGCGGCAGTCGATATCAAGGGTGGTCAGTACGGGACGGCGTTACAAGCAGCGTCAAACGGGGGACACTCAGCGATCGTGTCGGTCCTACTTCAGAATAGATCGTCAGTGAATACCCTATACGGGTATTTTGGCACAGCTCTCCAGGCTGCATCTTATTGGGGTCATGAAGATATCTTTCAGACCCTTCTCGATCATGGAGCAGACCCCAATCTCCAGGGAGGTTATTATGGCAATGCTTTACAAGCCGCCAGTGCGAGAGGCTATGAGTCAATGGTGAAGCAGTTGCTCCAGTATGGAGTAGACGTCCAGGCCCAGGGAGGAAAATATGGGACTGCGCTAGATGCAGCGTCTGCAAAGGGTCACGAGAATGTTCGTCGGATCATACTTGATTTTGAGCGGAACATGGCCCAATGCTAGCAAACCATATCAAAGGGTCCTTATTGGCACATTAATATGCCATCGTAAAGCGGGATTTCAATGGGACCACTCCTAAGCCCATGGCGTTTACCCGAATATTTTGTCAGCATCATGTTCACTGTTGTTTGGCTTCCAAGGTTCAGGTTGGATTTTAGAAGGCTTTCGAGATGTAATACATCACCTACCATATGTTCTTACCCACTCCGCTTTTCTAGCTTCCCTTACCAAATATATATATCTACTACGTACTACACTACACCACCATTTATAGGTTTAATTAATTTAAATAAAAATATGAGTAAGCTTAATACCCGCATAATGAATTTCTCGCTTAATATTTTATATAATACCCCTTAGCCTACCGTACTACCTTAATTTGTCTTCCTATACTTAATATTAATATATCTATCTTCGACTAATCTAATATATCCTATGCTTTTGTTAGGTATTATTTAAAATAAAGCTAGTTAGTCTCGCTTCTTCCTATACTAATGTAAAGGATAAGGGTCCTTTCAATTGTGAAACGGGATCAGCTGACATAGGCGTGTCAGATGTGATATGGCCGAAGCGAGCGGGGTTCGTCATATGATCGGCCCTATATCTTAGTATACTATTTTCCTAAAATCCTAAGGCCCCCCGGGCCCCCCCCTAAATTCTAATAAGAATTAGTCTTAGTATATAGAGATAATATATTAATCCCCTCCTATAGCTATTATATCTTACCCGGTTAATAGGCTATATATCTATATACTATATATCTTTATAATTCTAATTTTTTATCTTTAACTACCTAAGATATAATAGCTCCTCCGATAACCTATAGTAGCTTACGAAATAATATTAAAGCGTTTAAATAACCTACCTAAATTAGTAGCGAATTAGAGACATTTCTATAAATCGAAGAATAAAAAAAGATCTAAATTTAAAAGACCCCTACTAAATAAAATAGCGAATCGCTTAAAGAAAATACCTAGCTTATTAATAAAACTATCTAGGATCTTAAAGCCTAAGCTATAGAGTATAAAGCTAAAGCGGCTCTATAAGAACCCCTTTTTATAACTTAGAAACTAGTTATAGAAAACGAGGAAAAACTTTAAGCCCTCGAAAAGCTTATAAAATACTCCTAACCTAACTATAAATTATTTTTAAAAAGTAAACTAAACTAAAAGAGAGAGATTAAACGAGATATTAGAAAATTCGAAGAGAATTTCGGTATTAAATAGAGAGAAGTCTAGCTAAATAATCTTAATATATTTTTTAAAAAAGCCCTAAAAAAAAAGTTTTAGGAATCTAGAAGATCTTTATAGCTACTAATTATCTCTATATAATATATAAAGGAAAGTAGGTAATTTATAAACGAAAATCCCTAAAGATATATCGAATTAAAAAATATTCTAAAAATAGATAAAAATACTCTTTCGAAATTTATATAATATTATAACCGATATCTTTATTATATATTAAAAAGTAATAATAAAACCGCTCTAAAACCTTTATAACTTCGAAACCTATCTTAATTTATTAGAGAATCACTTATTAAACTAAAATAAAAAGTAAAAGGCCTAAATATTATTTATAAAGCTATAGAAACCCTTTTAAGATATTATAATTACTACTAATAATAGTATATTATTTACTATCTAAAATAAAATATTAAAGCTAGTATCTACCCTCTATTATATCTATTTTATATACTAAAAAAAAAAGAATCCTATATCTAATATTAGAATAAGTATAGATAAAAAAACTACTATAATTCGATATCGGATTACTTCTATATTAATATATTAGAAGGTAGAGATTAAAGATAGCCTAAAGAAAGAGACTAATTTAAAGATAAAAGCTAAAGATATAGATTCTCTATATACTAAAGAAAATTATAAAACTTAGTAAATACTACTATATTTAATAAAAAGGGAAATAGTACTACTTCGATATTAGAAAACGCTTATTTTATCTATTAGGATAAAAATCACTAAATAAATAAATATCTATAAAAAAGCACTCTAATCTAAATATTAAAAATAAACTAATCGAGATAATTAGGAAAAGTTAAAAAGCTAGAGTAAATACTAATATATTAATTTAATATCTACTAATCGGGACTATAGTATACTTTTATATACTAATTACTCTTAAAAATAGTAGCGAAATATATATAGATTTAGATACTAATATAAAATATAATATAATTAGTAAAGAGTTCGTTTATAAAGTAAAATTACTAGCTATACCTTTTTTATCTCTTTCGATAAAAGATGTTATTTTAGACTAACTCTATACCTATAGGGTATTTTAGATACTATTTATAATTAGAGATTTATAAAATACTATAAAGATAGTAAAATAAGCCTATATTAGTATCGATAGAGACTCGAGATTTAAAAGAAGTCCTATCCTTTTATCTAAGACTTTTATTAATAGATTCGACGTTATTTTATATTCTAACGTTAATAAATAGTAGTTCGGAGTTAAAGATTTTAAGCTTTAGAAATCTTATAAATTTATAAAATAATCTAAAAACGCCGCTATTATTTATACCCTAATTAAAATATTAGAAGAGGTATAGCTACATAATAAAAATATAAGCGAATCTAAACTAGATTAGGACTAAATCTCTTTTAAATTAGAAGAGTATTGTTAGAGCAGTCACGTGATCAGCATGTGATTGTTACGTGACAGCCCGGGTCCCAGGACTTCCAGTAGTTAGTGTAGATAGCTTCCTCTCTCTCTTCTTTTCCTCACTAGAGTCTAATACAGTTTCCCCTATATCATTTCATTCCTACGTAGCCTTCTCTCTCGCTAATAGGTTATAAGGCCCTTACTCGAGGACTCCGAGCACCTAAATTAATAGTTTTTCTAGCTAATTAGAATTTTCAATTTTCACTATATTTATAGGACGCGTACCGGCCCGTCCTATAGTAGCCCTATATATACCGGATTAGCGAATCCGTATTAATAATAAGATCTTCGAAGATATCGCTTTTAAGATCTCTATTTTTCTCTAGGGATTCTTACCTCGCTAGAGTATAACTATAAAAACTTTATATCGCGACCGAAATCGGACCGCGAACTATTTCCTTAAGACTCGATAATCGATTCGACTCTCGACACTATACTAGTCTATCGAGACTAATTCTATAAACTAGCTAAAATAGCTAATTCTAATAACGTTTTCGATATTAGTAAGGGCTTATTATACTCTCTCCTTATATCTCGTTAAAACCTATAAAACCCCGCTTATTTAAAGTAGTAGCTACTAGCTTTTTATATAAGAAAACTATATATAAATAATAATAATACTAGAGCTCTCTATAAAAATATAAGTCTAGTATAAAGGCTAGAGAAAGGAAGACTCCTATTTAAGAGACTAAAGCTAGTACCCTAAATAGTAATCACTAGTAAATAGCTAGAACCTATAATTTAAAACCTAATAAAGCCTATAATTTAGTAGAGATAGGCGTTAGTAGGACTAAATATATTAGGAAGAGTATAGACTATATCTCTTATACTAAAGGTATTATCTAGGATTTAAGAGATTAAAGACGATACCCTAGTTTATTAGCCTATTTTCTAGTAGTTTAAATAATAGGCTATTCGGTAGCCTATACTAAAGTAGACTACCTAATATCCTATATTATAGCTTTAGGCTTATAATATAATTTATTAGTATATAAATTAGCTTAATATAGAAGCCCTAATTCTTCTACTAGCACTACTATAGCTAAGAAAATAGGCTCTAAAGACTATAGTATTAGAGATAATTCTAAAGTCTTTAATCACTATTTACTAGTCTATTAAACGAGATAATAATATTATCTCTTAGGAAGTATAGATTCGATAGTATATTCCGTTTTTATAGAGGGAAGCCTTACCCTAAACACCCCTTCTAATTCGTTAATTTTAGACTTATATATAATAGGGGCTAGTAAAAGCTTAAAAAGATAAGTATTAGATATAGCGAGCTATTTATAATATAGAAGATCCTATACCTTAAAAAGTCTCTAATTCTTTATACTATTTACTAGGAGCTTTTAGAGAAAAGACTCTATAAATAGAGATTTTTTATATTATAAACCTAATCGAAATTAAATAAAACCCGATCCTAATCGAACTTAATCATTCTATAATTAATTATAATTAAATTATAATCGAACCCGATCCGATAATAATAAATCGAGAACTATCTATTATTATAATTAGTATAAATAATTCTATTACCGAGATAGGATCTATCCTATTAGAATAGTTTATTCCCTACTATTCGAGCCGAATTAGATACTTACTAAAGCGCTATAGCTTTCCTAATAACCCCCTCTATCTCCTAAATCCTCGAAGACTATATTAACCGAAACGAGTATATATAAGACTAGATATTCTATAGGGTAATACTAGTATAGGCGAGGGATTAGGGTAAGAATAAGTGTAAGAATAGGTATAAAAGTAGGATATATAGAGAGAGAGAATTATAGTCTTAAAGGTTATCGCTAAATAGAGCACTCCTTTTATTTATAATAGTAGACTACTATATATTAAAGACGTTAAAATCTCTTAGTCTTATAAGTAAGCTCTAAAGTCGAAATATATAGATAGATAGTAAGCCGCTATAGAGAGCTAGATTAATAACCTATATATAAAAGGAACTTTCGATATTATATAGAAATTGTAAGGTATTATACTATTATCTAGTTAATAGGTATACGATTTAAAAGTTACTAAAGATAATAAGATTTATAGCTTTAAAGCTAGATAGGTAGTATATAGAAACTACTAGATAAAGAAAGAAGATTCTATTTTTTATATCCTAGTTATCTAGAATATATTAGTAAAAATTGTCTTTACCTTTATTATTTAATAAGGTTATAAATAGCGTTAGTTTAATATAGTTACTATATACCTTAACGTTTTATATAAGAATTATAAGATAGTCTTTATTATTTAATCTATTAGCTTCGAATATTAAAAGCTAGATATTAGAGTAAAAGGCTAGGTCTATTAGTTAAAATAAGCCCTATATAGACTTTATAACTTAGCTACTCTTTAGAATAAAGAGTTTAATACTAAACTAAATAAGATCGGTTTCTATATATTTAATAATAATCTATATATATATATAAAGAAGTATAGTAATTCTATATAGTTTTTACTAGTATATATAAATAACTTTATTACTACCGCTCCTATAGATAGGGAGATAGACTAGATTTTTTAAAAGGTAAAATAGTAGTTTAAAATTAAAGATATAAAGGAGCTATCTCGTTTCTTTAATAGTACTATTTTATAAGATTATAAAAAGAAGACAATTTAAATATTATAGAAAGTCTATACTCTAGAAGCTCTTCGTTTAGTAGAGATATTAGTATATATAGTACTCCCTATCCTACTATTACTAAATAGAAAGTAGGATATAGATAATAAAGATCTAGAGATTCTTCTCTATAAAGATAAATATATATAATATAGATCTTTTATTAGTAGGCTAAATTAGCTAGCTATTAAAATAAGACTAGATCTTAAATTCGCTATTATAAAGCTTTAATATTATATAGCTTTACTTATAATAAATAATATAGAAACTATATATATAGTTTATAAATACCTAAAAGGGATAACCGAGCTCTATATTACTTTTAGAAAAGTCTCTAATATAATATTCTTTATATATATAGATATTTTATATAGTAATTAGTATAATACTAAATCTATAGAAGGTATAATTTAGTTCTTTAAAAGAGCCTCGATATACTAATATATTAGAAAATAGATTATTATAATACTATCTTCTACTATTATAGAATAGTATATATTAGATAGACCTATATAAGATATATAGTAGTTTTCGAAGATAGCTACTACTTTTAATCTATAGAACGTTAGAGAACTAATTATAATCTTAACCGATAATATTAATATCTAGTTACTAATAGGAAAGAAATTATATAAGAATAGTATTTATTAGTTTAATATAAGATAGTTTTTTATTAAAGATATAATTTTTTAAAGTAAAATCGATCTATAGAGAATCGATATAAAGAATAATATTACTAATAGATTTATAAAGCCGCTTAAGAAGGATTAATATAAGCGTTTTATTTAGATACTAGGTCTTAATTAATCTATATATAAAATTTCTAGATAGAAAGGAGGTTTTATAAAGCGTAGGAAAACGATAGAAAATAGCTAAAATAATAAGAGGTTTTTATATAGAGAGTTAAAAAGATTATATTATAATAGTTAGTCCTAAAGGAGGGTATTAGAGTAGTCACGTAATTAGTATATAATTATTATATAATAGCCCGGGTCCTAGGACTTCTAGTAGTTAGTGTAGATAGCTTCCTCTCTCTCTTCTTTTCCTCTCTAGAGTCCAATACAGTTTCCCCTATATCATTTTATTCCTACGTAGCCTTCTCTCTCGCTGACAAGTATCTTAATATATTCGATTATAGAAAGGCTAGTATACTACTAAAGATAAAGAGCTCTAACTATACTATTAAGCTTAAAGAAGATAAAACTCTACTTTATAATCCGATTTATCCTCTTTTATAAATAGAGTTCAAAGAGCTATAGGCTTACTTTATCGATAATATTAAAAAAGGGAGAATCCTACTATTAAAGAGTCTAATAGGAGTACAATTCGCATTTACCAAAAGGGCGCCGTTTCCGGCAACCCCCCATGTTGGGTTTAGCGGCCGTCTCGTATCGCCCTATTCTAGTTTAGCGTCGCCCTATCGGGTATAGTGTCTCGCACTATCCCTAAACGGGAACTGCCGCTAGTCGCCGCCCTCGGGAGCCTTTATTAACTATATAGTCTAGATAGTACGTCGCTCGACCACCTCTCTCTTCTTTCCTACGGCCGTACGTTCTCCTTAGCTCGCGAGCGCGGATATTACTACTCCGGCCCCCTATATTTCGGAAATAACCATTCCTATAAGGAGTACTTCGCCCCCTTCGCTCCCCACTCATATCACTATAAAGTCGCTAGTATCTACCGACTGATTCGATATCCGTTATATAAGATACTAATCTTTCCTAGATAGAGGTATATAATATAGCTTATAAAGTATCCTCGCCTATATAAGTTAGCCGCCTCTAAATAGTCTACTAGCTATTAAGAGCTACCTATTTTAGCCCGGTTTAAACCTTTTAAAGTAATCTTTCCTATATAGGGAATCGTATCTAGCCTATATCTTATTTCCGAGGTAGGACTATAACCCTTCGATAGGTATATAGTGTTATTATCTACTCGGCGTAGCGTAACTACTAATAATAAAAATGCCTCTTACGTCCCCGGATTCCTATTATCCGGTATAGTCCCGAAGGCGCTCTATTAATTCCTAATAGATAATAACTTATAAGAAAGCTCGAGCGGGCTATATAATTATCTATCGAAACTACTATAGAATTATCCGAATAGTAGGATAATTATTAGGTTATATTCGTAACTATAACCGGACGATCTATCGCTTATAGGGTACTATACTAGTTTAGGAACTAGGATATTATAGATTATAGCTCTATAAGGCTAATATAGAACTACTTACTATAGTTTACGGAAAAGTTAGAGGGATTAGTCTAGGGAATTAGTCTATAAAGGCGTCTATATATCCGAATAGTCCGATAGAGCCGCGGCGAATCGGTATACTTATATATAAGATAGTAGCTATAGTAATTAGCTATAGTCTCTAAGTGAGGTAGATACCGATAAAGAAACTACCTTTACTTATAGGTCTAATTTATAGATCCTAATATAGCTTAGGAGATTGGTAGCTAAATGAGGATACTAGTATATATAACCTCTAAGTGGTAATATAGCGATACGGCGGAGCTACTTAGTATTATTTAAAGAAGTGATTTTAGATACTTTATAAGCTATCCGCGTTTCTTTTCTATTTCGGTAATCACTTCTTATTTACTATCTATTAATTTAGCCGCTATATATATTAGCCTTAATAATATTAGCTTCTACTCTTACCCTCCTATAAAGTCCTCCTTATATACGCTCCCTACTTCTTATTAAAGGGCCTATAATACCTCTATAGCTCTTTAGCCCCTTCCCTATACCCTCCCGCCGAGACTATAATTCTAAAAAGCGACCTTTAACTTAGCATTTAGTACTAGTACTAATATCTCTCTAGTATCCTAAGATACCCTAAAGGAAAATTTAGATTCTTATATAGGAAATAAATTTAATATCGAAATAGAGAGAGCTATAACGTAAAACGGCTAAGAAATATATAGGATAGACTTAGACGTATACCTCGATTTAGGGCTCTAAAACGAGTGTTATACCGATATACCTAAAAGCGACTATATATACTTAGTAACTAGTATATTAGAACTATTACTAAACTATAGTAAGTAAGCCTAGCTAATATTATCTACTAGATTATCTAGACCGATACCCTTTAGGAGAGTCTTTTAATAACTTAGATACGGCTTTAACCCCGGTAGAACCTTAGTTATATTATACTAGTAGGCGCGAAATATTATATTTCTATTCGACTTATCTCGCTAACTTATATAAGATCCGCCTATTACCTTAACCGTTACTTAAACCGACCTCCTAAGATAGCACTATAATAGTATCCCGTCGCTAAGAACTTATAATAAGACTAATAAGAGCACTACTCCGCCCGAAGTTAGCTTAGCTTACCCGCATATCTTACTATCACCTCCGATAGATATACTAGTATAGCCTAGTATTAAAACCGTTATCTAAGATAAATCTATCGTAGATAATACTATATCTGGGTTAGAAAACCATAGAGCCCAGACGGGTATTATAAGAAATAGGGTCGTAACATAAATTGTCTAGGTTAAAAAACTCTCAATTAGCACGGCTATTTTAGAGAAGGATATAAGAGGCAGACTCACCGAGAGTTAAGCCCGTGCCTTCTCCCGTCTTAGACCTTAAACTCGCTCGGTTAACCAATCATAAGCTATACTAGAAAACCCTCCCTCCTTTTATACGTGATAAAAGGCAAATTCCGCCTAGCGGAAGCAATTTCCTACCGTTTCTGTTATTATCCCTATCCGCCGAAACGATAAAGTAGATATAAGGGCTAAGAGGAAATCTCTAACTAGAATACGATAGTATAGTCGCTCGAGCGATAGCGATAACGATATTAATAACCTCGAGAAAGATCGAGTAATACGGACGTTGATAAGTAACTATTTACCGTTGTTAGGTAGGCCTAATTTTAAAGTAAGGAGGCGCCCACTAATAACGTTAAAAAGGGTAAAGGAAAACGTCTTAGCCCCGAGTAATAATATCGTTAGGGAATGCCCTAATCAGTCCCAAGCCCCGTTAGAGATTAGTTTAGCTATCTTATTAGATCAAACATAAGAGATCTTCGGTCGCGGAGTTCTCTATATCCAAACTTACGGTCCTCGATAAGCCTACTTTATAACGTTCCTTCTAGAGGTTTCTTAACCGCCTTCTTGTAAAGGATAAAGGTCCTTTCAATTGTGAAACGGGATCAGCTAACATAGGCGTGTCAGATGTGACATGGCCGAAGCGAGCGGGGTTCGTCATGTGATCGGCCCTGTATCTTGGCATACTGTTTTCCTAAAATCCCAAGGCCCCCCTGGCCCCCCTGAATTCTGACAAGAATTAGTCTTGGCACATAGAGACAATACATTGATCCCCTCCCACAGCCATTGTATCTTACCCGGTTGACAGGCCGTACACCTGAATACTGTATACCTTTACACTTCTATACCGTTACTATCTAAAATGTCTCCTAGATAGTCTTTATAATAGTCTTTATAATAGCCTTTACGCTTTAAAGATTTTACTTAGAACGCACCCTCGCGATAGGTGGGACGTAGAAAACGTAATAAGCAAAACATATCTATAGCTTATAAGGATAGAGATAGGCGGTCGACTAAGCTACCACGACACTCGCTATCTCGTGATGGTCGCAACGAGACTCAGCGAAAGGGTAGGAGGCGCTTACAGTGGTCTTTAGAAGAGGTGGATTTTTTGCTGGAGCTAAGAAGAGACGAGTAACGACCATAGTCGGAGGTGACGAGCTTATTTTTGGAACGATATCCGGGAAGAAGTCCTACTGCGATCCAAGTATATTGGAGTACGTGCGGGCGTCGAGTAAGCAAGGCTAAGAGCATACTAACTGCCGTCTGAAACAATGAATATGCTTTAACCGTCTCTAGTACATACCGCTAAAAACTAACTGCTTGGGGAATACCTCTAATGTAGGACATATCCATATAGAAGTCACGGATTAGTAAAATCTCCCCTTCAGTGTAATACCTTGTCGACATCGTCGTCCATGTCGAAAGTCTGGCGGCCGTATATAAGGCACTATTCGAGAATTAATCCTTCCGGTGACCAACTGGAGGGATTATAAGGGCAGAAGTGAAGCTTCTTTTCGTTGCGTATTGTAGACGACCATTTTGGGGTGACTGGGCTTAACTTTCTATAAGACTTGCTCCAAGACTGGCCCATTCCTTCCGTCGTATCGATATGAGGACTGATTTGACTGGTATTATGGCGATGTTCCTTGTTCACCCCCCCCCCCAAAAAATTGAGATACAGTAACAGTTCTGCGATAGTGGCTCAGTCCAATTGACTACTTCGAATGAATTATACTGGGTACAGAGCGACCGCAATATGAGGTATAAGTCGCTAGTAGAGAAACGAACTCTGTATGTTAGGCATTGGAATGCTCGATAACCGCTTAAGGGCTCGAATTGCTTCCCCCCCCCTAATGTATGCTTTGCTTTCATTTGGACTTTATTTAATTTCTCTTCCTCCTCACGGGCAAGCCACTTTCATATAAAACCCTATTAGTTTTAGTTATCTCTGAAGATATATGAAAACCTTAGGAAATTTGTTAGCGAGAGAGAAGGCTACGCAGGAATGAAATGATATAAGGGAAACTGTATTAGACTCTAGAGAGGAAAAGAAGAGAGAGAGGAAGCCATCTGCACTAACTATTAGAAGTCCTAGGACCCGGGCTATTATATAATAATTATATACTAATTACGTGACTACTCTAATACCCCCCTTTAGGACTAACTATTATAATATAATCTTTTTAACTCTCTATATAAAAACCTCTTATTATTTTTACTATTTTCTATCGTTTTCCTATACTTTATAAACCTCCTTTCTATCTAGAAATTTTATATATAGATTAATTAAGACCTAGTATCTAAATAAAACGCTTATATTAATCCTTCTTAAGCGGCTTTATAAATCTATCAGTAATATTATTCTTTATATCTATTCTCTATAGATCGATTTTACCTTAGAAAATTATATCTTTAATAAAAAATCATTTTATATTAAGCTAATAAGTACTATTTTTATATAATTTCTTTTTTATTAGTAACTAGATATTAATATTATCGGTTAAGATTATAATTAGTTCTCTAACGTTTTATAGATTAAAAGTAGTAGCTATTATTAAAAACTACTATATATCTTATATAGGTCTATCTAATACGTACTATTCTATAGTAGTAGAAGATAGTATTATAATAATCTATTTTCTAATATATTAGTATATCGAGGCTCTTTTAAAGAACTAAATTATACTTTCTATAGATTTAGTATTATATTAATTACTATATAAAGTATCTATATATATAAAGAATATTATATTAGAGACTTTTCTAAAAGTAATATAAAGCTCGGTTATCCCCTTTAGGTATTTATAAACTATATATATAGCTTCTATATTATTTATTATAGATAAAGCTATATAATATTAAAGCTTTATAATAGCGAATTTAAGATCTAGTCTTATCTCAATAGTTAGCTAATTTAGCCTACTAATAAAAGATCTATATTATATATATTTATCTTTATAAAAAAAGAGTCTCTAGATTATTATTATCTATATCCTACTTTCTACTTAGTGATAGTAGAATAGGAAGTGGTATATATAACTATATTTATATAAGTTATAGTGTTTAAAAACTATATACCTTTTATAATATCTAGATTATCTTTTTCTTATAGTTTTATAAAATAGGACTACTAAAGAAATAAGATATCTCCTCTATATCTTTAATTTCGAACTACTATTTTACCTTTTAAAAAATCTAGTCTATCTCCCTATCTATAGGAGCGGTAGTTATAAAGTTATCTATATATACTAATAAAAACTAAATAGACTTACTATATTTCTTTATATATATATATAGACTATTATTAAATATATAGAAACCGATCTTATTTAGCCTAATATTAAGCTTTTTATTCTAGAGAGTAGCTAAGTTATAAAGTCTATATAAGGCTTACTTTAATTAGTAGACTTAGTCTTTTACTCTAATATCTAGCCTTTAATATTCGAAGCTAATAGATTAAATAATAAAAACTATCTTATAATTCTTATATAAAGTATTAAGGTATATAGTAACTATATTGAACTAACGCTATTTATAACCTTATTAAATAATAAAAGTAAAGATAATTTTCACTAATATATTCTAGATAATGTTACCAGCCAGATCTTCAATCAAAAAGAGTGCATTTAACGAGAATACCAAGTATAGAGAAATAAAGGAAAAGAAAGAAAGGATCCTTAAGATTAGAGATTCTTTATACGTGGGGTCCTATTATATATAAATAATAACTAAGGCGGAAACCTTTAGTAGAAACCTCTTTAGATCGTTATATAACCCCCGGCTAAAATTATATTTAGTCTCTAAATACTAGTTTATTATTATTAGTATAATCCTCGAGTATAATTTTATCTCTCGCTATATTAACCTAATTCTATAAACGTATAAGAGGACTAGGCTTTAAAGGGTACTAGTTATAGAAATCTTAGATCTTCTATAGAGTATACTTAAAGTTCTCTATAGGATATTATTATAGATTAAGATTATAACTAAGCTACTAGATATAATACTATAACTTTTAATAATATATTCTTAAATCTAAGATTTTATTAACTTCCTATTTATTTTCTTTAGAAATCTTAATCGGTAATAGAGGATTAATATATTATCTTTAAAGGGATTCTAATATTATCGCTTTCTAAAGTTTATTTAGATTAAATACTAGATATACTTAGATTAAATTAGATAGATCGATCCGATATATATTTCTAACTTTTTTAAGAATCTTATATAGACTATTAATAAGATATAAAAGCTTTCGGCTAGGCCGATCTAATATCTAATCCTTTATTATTATAAAAATATAATCTCCGATATTAAAGTCTTCTTTTTACTATCGTTTATTTATCTATTAAATTATTTTCTATTAAGAATTAGTAATCTACTATTTTATCTTATTTTAGATATTATAAAGCTAGATTAATATATTAGTAGTTTCTTATTTATTCTATATTATAGTTCTTTAGTCTCTCTAATTAAATAATATAGAAGGTTTATATCCTTATTTAATAAAGAAAGGTAATTTCTTTATTATCTTTTAAAGAAGAATCGATACTATAAAATTAACTATTAATAAATACTCTAACTAGTTATTCTAGTTAAATTCTATATATAGCTTTAATCTTTATACTATATACTAATTTATAATCTTACTCTAACTATTAGTCTAAAGGTAATAAGCTATAAAAAGCTTTCTTTTAATTCTTATAATTCGGTAGAACTCTATCTAGAACTTAGAAATAAACTAACTACTTTAGTCTAAAATAATACTATTAGATATACTTATACTTTAAAGTATATAATCGATAAAGAGTCTTACTATTTACTTCGCTATTATCTTTTTATAATATAGGACTAAGATTAGTCTTTTATTAAAACGATTTACTATTATATAAACTATATTATAGCTATAGTAATCTTTAAAGAAAGAACAGAAATCTATTATAATATAGTACTAAAGACTTTTAGAGATCAGGAGTAGGTATAGAAGTCTTAAGGTCCGATTATACTAAAGTTTAATTTATTTATATATTAGATAGTTATAGATATATCTTTCTATATCTTTTACTAATTTAGACTAATAATATTATATAGTAGTTATTTTCTTTAGTTTTTTAATATTAAAGTAGGCTATTATTAGCTAATAGTATATATTATTAAATAATCTAGTTTATATATTACTTTTATTAGGAACTTTAAGTTATTTTTTAAAAAGGAGGAGTCTATTTTATAATATCTAGCAATTATTATCTTTATTTTTGGTAATTCGGTAGAATTTTACTAGTTTTATACTCTATCTATTAGTATATTTTACTATTTCTATAATCTTTTAGTATTAAATATCTTTTAGATTAATAGGACTAATCTTAACTTTTAATTATATACCTTTTTCTAGATATTTTATAGATAGAAGTGTAATTTATCGGCTATTATCGGTATATAATATTTCCTTTTATAATAGAATATCTATAATAATATTCTTTTTACTAAGTCGGTATTTAATTAGGAAATAGAATTAGAAGAGAAATTTACTCTATTTTATTTATTATTAATTTATTTATTAGATAGTTATAAAATACTTTAGAGACTAATAATCTATAAAGATCTTAAAACAATCCTTTTAGGAAAGTCTTTTAAGTTTAGATCGCTATTCTTATAGTATATAGATAATTATTAGAAGCTTTTTATTATATATTTTATAGTTTATCTCTATAGATTATATTATTTTTAAAAAGAATACTACTAGATATTAGAAATTATTATTTTTATAGTATTAAAAAGGAACTATATTAAATACTCTATCTAAGGTATCTATTTCTATTTAAATATAATAAGCGGGATTATAATAATAAAGAATAGGTATATTTATTAGTTTCTCTTTTAGAAGCTAGAAAGCTATTTTATAAAATAAAGACTAATTATAGGAAATATCTTACTAAATTAGATAGTATAAAAGCTTCGAAATAGCGCTATATCTTTAAATAAATTATTAGTAGAAATTATAAAAACCTAAAAACGACTATACTTTTTTTACTATTAATAGAGACTTCTATAACTAAATTATACTAATCTTTTTTAGATTAACTATAATACTATTAGTATTTATAATAAAACTAAAAAACTTTATTTTAGTAATAGTAAATTTATATTTTAATAGTACTATTTATAGACCTACTTTCTATAGATAGGAAAGTATTTCTCTAATCTACTATTTATATTTTTTAAAAGTCTTATTATAGATTAAAATATTATCTATAAATATAATTATATAGTTATTTAGATATTTATTTAAAATACTATTTATAAATTATTAGAAAGTAGCGGGATTATTAGTTAGACTAAAAAGTATAATTTTATATTTAAAAGATCTATATTTTATATAGAAAGTTATAAGATCTTCTATTTCTAGTATTAAATAAATCTAATAGAAACCTTATTAAATATCTAATTTTATAAAGAACTTAGTTTTACTAATTTACTATAGAACTTTATTAATTAGAGGTAAAAGATAATAGTCCTTTTTTATAATAGTATTTAGCTTTTAAAAATCTATATAAAAATAGAGACTACTACTAGACTTCTTTACTATAAGAATTAGTAAAATATATAGTATAGCACTTAGAATAATAAATCCTTTATCGAGATTTTTAATAATATACTATTTTATAGCTTTTAATTTATTAAAAAAAAGCTTATAAAGAGGATAGTATCCTAATTAGGCTTCGGCTTTAAGAATAATATTATAATCTATATTAGGCCGATATAGAGATAGTTTATCTAATTCTTTTTTTAAAAAATATTTTAATAAGGTTATAGTATTTTTTCGATAATATTCTTTTAATTTTATTAAGCTTAAGATCTTTTTTAATAGATAATTTTATAGAAAGAACTCGATCGATTTTATAAAGTAAGGTTATAAAAATCTTAACTCCGCTTTTTAAACCTCTTTTTATCTTTAATTATAGTCTATTAAATCCGGCTCTATTAATAGTACTAATATCGATAGAAGATAGTAGTAGTTCTAAATCTTCTTCTTTTTCGAAAGAGATTAAAATATTAGAGATTTTATTATCAATATTCTAGACTATCCTTCTCTATTCCTTTACCTACTAATAGCTATATTATTATTTATAAATATAAAGATAGATATTATTCTAGAGTTAGTTAGTTTTCTAAAACTATTTTAAAAGGCGATCCTAATAATCTATATCTTTCTAATAGACTTTACTCTATAGAGATCTTTATATAATAGCTTTTAGTATTAAGATAGAGATTTTATTTACTATTTTATCGAATAATATTCTTTTATCTAACTAGATTATATAATATTATTAGTAGTTAAAAAGAATATTATATTTTATAAATTATATCTATTTTAGGATTATATTATATTATCTAAAGTCTATAATTAGTATAAAAATCTATTATTATATCCTTCTATTTATATAAATTATAAAAATAGTAATATAATATATTAGTTCTACTAGCTTACTATAAAATCTTTATATTAGATATTTATAGTTTAGTTATTCTACTCTAATTTCGAAACGCTTATCTAGTAATAGGATTATTATTAAATTAATAAAAATATATCTATCTACTCTAGTATTATTAAATACTAAAATAGAAAATAAGCGTCTATTATATATTAGCTAAATATTAAAAACTAAACTATCTTTAGGACCTTTAATTAACTTTTATAAATCTAATAAAAATAGTAATACCTTTCTTTTATTTAAAAAGAAGACTTTATTTAAATATAAGCTTTTCCTAAATCGATATCGGTATTAGCTTTAAGTTATATAATTTTATTAATATAAAATATAGATATTATAAGGATAGTAGTTATAGCTATAAAAGTCGGTTTCTTTTTTAGATATTTATAAGTTATATATCCCTATTCTTTATAATAGAAATATTATCTTTCTTTTATTAAAGTCTCTCTTTTAGTAGATAATATTCTAATATTATTAGTATTTCTTTTATATTTTATATAAAAAGTATATATCTAATTTATTATTATTAAAGATATATCGCTATTTCCTTTTAAAATAGCTACTAAAGATTATATATAGAAAGTAGACTTTATTTTTTATTATAGACTAATCTTATAAGATATACTCTAATAATTCTAGATAAAAGTATCGAATAAAATAGATTCCTAATTAACTACCTATATAATTTAGTTTTAAAATAGGTAGAGGAGCTTAAAATATAAGTCTCGCTTTTAGTTTTCGATTATAACCGCTACCTTTTTAATAAGCTATATAAATTCTATAAAAAAATTAGTAAAACTATCCTTTAG
Source organism: Penicillium mononematosum (assembly GCF_028829835.1). NCBI lineage: Eukaryota > Fungi > Ascomycota > Eurotiomycetes > Eurotiales > Aspergillaceae > Penicillium > Penicillium mononematosum. The sequence goes on from NW_026643275.1 coordinate 1,362,179, forward strand.
CTTTATTTTAAATTTATAGTATATAATATAGGCTTTAGTATATCGATTTAGATTTATAAAAATAGTCTTTAGATAAAAGATAATACTATCGGCGTTTTTATAGGGAGTACTAATATTAGCACTTATTTAAAAAGTAATATATAGCTAGGTTTTACTTTTATAGCGACTTTAAATATAAAGCTTATAATAAATAGGTAGAGGATAATAGTTAGTATTAGCTTTAAGTTTCTAGCGAATTATAGTTTCTTAGATTTTAAAACGGACCCTTTTCCTATTATTTAATATTAGGATATTAGATATCTTTATAGTTTTATAAATAGTAGCGGCTTTTATAATCGGTATACTAGAACTAATCTAATTCTAGATATTTATAAAACGAAAGGTAAGATTACTATACTTATAAATTATAATATTTTAATAAATAGTAGCTTTATTATACTCCTAAATAAATATTTTAATTTTTTAATTTTTTTAGTTTAAAGGATAGTTACTTTATCCTTAAATTACTAGATCTTATCTTTTAATTTCTTATAATTATAAATAAGTTTATAGAACCGCTTTTTATTTAGGGTCTAATATAGATATTCGCGGATCGGGGATTTATTTTCTTTATTATATTTATAAGTATTAACTAGTCTCTATAGATTAAAAGTTAGAATATTCGGATTAAAAGTAGCGACTATCTCTTATTTATAACTTTTATTATCTTTAGATATAGTAGTAGGCTATTTACCTTAATTTATTAGTAGGTTTCTTTTCGATCTAGCTATTTTAATTAGTTAGAGACTTCGGTTTAGGATTAGGATCGAGGTCTTAGCTATATAATACTAAAGAATAAAAGTAGGGAAATAATAGGACCAAAACTAATTATAATAATAGTCTATATAGACGTACTATTAAAGAAATAAGAGTGGTACTTAATATTATATTACTAGCTAGATCTTTAATTAAAAAGAGTGTATTTAACGAGAATACTAAGTATAGAGAAGTAAAGGAAAAGAAAGAAAGGATCCTTAAGATTAGAGATCCTTTATACGTGGGGTCCTATTATATACAAATAATAACTAAGGCGGAAACCTTTAGCAGAAACCTCCTTAGATCGTTATAGATAACTAGGGTATAGAAAATAGAATCTTCTTTCTTTATCTAATAATTTCTATATAATATCGAAAGTTCCTTTTATATATAGGTTATCGATCTAACTCTCTATAATAGCTTACTATCTATCTATATATTTCGACTTTAGAGCTTACTTATAAGACTAAAGGATTTTAATATCTTTAATATATAGTAGTCTACTATTATAAATAAAAGGAGTACTCTATTTAATAATAACCTTTAAGACTATAATTCTCCCTTTTTATATATCCTATTTTTATATCTATTTTTATACCTATTTTTACTTTAATCCCTCGCTTATACTAATAAATAGTAGTTCACTCGGAAAATCAAAGAGGCTATAGGCGAAGTTCGCTTTCCCTATTATTAAGGCCTTATTATTGTTATCTCCTCCGAGAACTACTTATAGGGCACTAGGCTTATATATTTATCTTATCCTATAATATCTATCTTTTGGGATCTTTCGAATATCGACGAAGCTAGAGTGACTTTTATACTATACCTATAGGATATAACGAAAGAGGAAACGCGGGAAAACTAACTAGTTAAGCTAAAGCTATAGCCGAACGAAATCCTTTTTATAAAAGGATCGGTTAGAATAGAGATAGAGGTTCCTACTAGAGGCTCCTTTATCTAGTAAGGTAATACTAGCGTACTAATAGGGCCTGATATATACGGGCTAGAGGTTTTTGAATTTATAACGGTTTAGGTAGCTCGCGTCCTAGGGAATCGCTAGTATTAGACGCGGAATCTAGACAAAGAATTGTGTTAGTCATGAGATGTAATAAAGGATCTTCGTTTGTGACTGCTCACGCTGCGCTTCTCATATAAGCTCCGGTTGATGAGTTTGTTTCTTGGGCGAATGTGTTTCTTACTACTCTATAAAACGAGATTAGCCAAGTATGTAGGAACGGGTAATAAGGTATTCTCTTCATATCTTACAATATCTCCGCTATATTTTAATATAGGAGTAAATATAGAGTTATAGAAACGGATTTTAAAGTGAAGTTATATAATCCTATAGCGGAAGATCGCCTAGTGGTAATAAAATAGGTATCCGGTATATCTACTATAGCTAGCTATTCTATATATAGCGACCTCTTATCCTAGCTTCTATTCTAGATAAGCTCTCTCGCTTTTTATATATTAATTATTATACTAGGCTATATTAGGGATATAAATATATATCCGAGCGTATATATCTCTATAGTATTTATATAGTATCTTATACTTAACCTAGCGGCTCTATAAAGACTAGAACCGCTAGTTCTATAGTCGTTACTTATAACTTACCTAAATAGCTTATTCGACTCCGATATAATTATTTCGAAGATCGAAGATAAATTATTCCTACTTTTTAATAATTTAACTATATAATAGTTACTAGAGGACTTTTTAATTAGAGGATAGGTATAGAGCCGGGTTTACTACCCTAAAAAATTCTTTAAGAGGGCTTTAATAGAAGATAATAGACTATTAATAGAAGGGTATTCGATAGAGATTGTTAGAAGATATCGATATCTTTAGCTTAGGGTACGAATCGTAAATATCTATTCGTCCTATTACTATTAGTATATTCGAAACTAACTATATATCTTATATTAGTTTACCCGCTAGATAATATATAATTAGACGCGATATTTTATACCTACCTAATTAGTAGATAAATTAAAGTAAATAGTATAATCTTCCGCTTATTACTATAACTTAGTTATTAAAAACCTATTTTAGAGTAGAGGTTCTTCGGACTCGGAGTCGGTACCTTCTTTAGCACTATCCTTATCTATTACTCTTTTTATAAACCAGTAGGGAAAAGCTACGCCTAGAGAGACCTAAGATAGATATTAGAATATAAAGCTTTTTGAAACTATTCTAATTATAGCGGTAACTCGGTTTTAGTACGCCGGAAATTATAGCTAGCTATTATAATATAAAGTAAAAAGCTAGTAATATATTAGATAAAGTTAAAGATAGGGTATAAACGGATAAAGAAGTTTTTAATATAGCCGAAGAGATTATACTATTATAGAGACTTTAATAAGTAAAGTGCCTATAGTTCTAAGGTAGATATATAAGAGATATACCTTTACTATATAAATAATAAGAAAAGAAAGGTACTTATAATTAAGTATATAATAAAAAAGCCGAAGGTAATAAGTAAGTAACTCTATAATACTATTCTCGGTATAGAGAGTAGGGATTATAGTAATATACTCTATAGTATTATTTTAGGTACCTATATTTTATTAATTATAATATTATTTTTAGGTCTATAGTCTAGGGTATATCGAAATTAGTTATATACTTTTATTCTACTAGATTAAGTAGAGCGTTAATCGAGTATTATAGTAAAAGATATAAGATCTTACTCGACCGCCTATCTATATACTATAGTACTTCCGGAAATTGGTATTACTACCTATACTTTTTTAATATTTCTCTATTTTTAATACTAAAATACGCTAATCTATATTAAAAGTGGCTATCGGAATATTAATATTCCTATATTTATAAATATAATTTCTAATAAGAAGTGGTTCTACTCTAATATTAAGTAATTTATATTAGATATTAATCTATATTAGTAGATCTAGATTATATAGATAGGTTCTTAAATATTATTTAATCTCTATATCTAATACTATTATTAATAAAGAAAACTATCTTCTACCTAGTAATATTATATAACCTCCGATAAAGGTTCTTAAACTCCCTACTAGGACTATTTTAGGATTTCTTTTTTTTACTATTATAAAGTAGAATACTTTATAAATACTACTATCTTAAGATAGGTAGATCTATAATCTTCTACTATATCTATCTCGATCTAGTTAAATTTTTAAGTTTAATAATAATAATAATATATCGGTTTTCTTTAATAAAATATCTAATCCGAACTCCCCTAAGACCTACCTTTAATAAGAGTAGGCCGAAAATTATTTAAAAAGAATAGTGTAGGATAAGAATTTATAAAAGGGGATATATATTATTTAAAATAAAGGGGCTAAGATTTTTATAGTAACTAAAAAAAACTACTATTATTAAATTGAATTCGATAAAATAGAGCTTCTATATAATATATACTAGAAGTATAATAATAACCTCGAACCGGTTCTTTTTAATAGCCTAGATAAGAGGTATTAAAAGTAAGGTAGATAGTTAAATCTACCCTTTATTAGAGGTATAGAACTATTAATCTTAATTCTATAGTTTAGAGAGAAGTTTAATAAATACGATATTCTTAAATTACTAAGATAGTCTTCCTATCTTCGGCGATAGAATCTAGTGTTTAATACCCCTCTCTTTTAGTTAGCTAATATAATTAATAGTTTTCTTTCCTATTTCCTCTATCTATCTTAGAGAATACTTATATCTAGCTTTTTTATAGTCTATAGTAAATATAGCGCGCTTATCCTATAATATTAAGAGTATATCTAGCTAAGTTTAATTTAATAATAATCTAACTATAATAGTGTCTTAAATTATTTAGAAATTAGTTATTCTATTCTATATCCTATAGTATATTTTTATAGTAAAATAGACGCTTATTAGCTTAGATAATCTAGAAAATAATATATATAGTTTATCTTATAAAGGGTAGGTATTTAATATATCCTATAGATAGTATTCGGTAGATAGGATAACTTTTTAGGGTTTCGAGCTTTTCTATATACGATTTATAAACTATATATCTATATAGAATTGTTATCTAGTGATTTAGTTATATATAATAGATCTTATACTCTAAAATATATCTTTCTCTTTCTCTAGAAAGATCTATTTACGCCTTTTAGTACCTCTCTTTCTCTTAGCGAAGTTTATCTTAATATATTCGGTTTTCCTTTTTTAACTATTTTATTTTATAGCGGACTTCTTTATTAAGTAGCTAGATAGTATTATCCTAGACTATTATTAGATAAGGATAAAGAAGAGAGTATAAAGAATAAGTACTAAAGTAGATAGCTTTTTCTTTTCGGTTCTTTTATATTTCCGCGATCGAGTTTTATTATCGGCTATATTAATAAATATACTCTCGGAATCTTTATAGTTATAATTATAGCGAGGGGCCCTTTAAAGTCGTAAACTATCTAGCTAGAGGTTTAGTAGTTCTTTATTATCGGCTATAATAATAGTATTAGATCGGTTTACTATTATAGCTCTATAGTTACGTTTAGAGGAAAGTTAATCTAAATAGGCGTAAGAAGAGGAAAAGAAAATATTATAGTAAATAACTAGCTAAAGAAAGAACTTTATATCTAAGACTAATAGTAATAGACTTAGCCCCTAGTATTTAATTAGATATTAGTAAGTAGTATAGTATAATTAGATATTAAGCCTATATACTTCGACTAATTAAACTCTTTAGTCTTAGATAGATATTTATCTATCGATATTATTTAATAGTAATAGGGATACGATATAGGTAGAGAACTAATCGAGAAAATATTATTTTATTATTTATAAATAGAATATAGAAATAGATAGTAAAAGGATTATAAGGAAGCCTATAGTGATTAATATATAAGTATACTAGATTAAAGAGGACTATAAAAAGATATAATCGTTTAGAAAATAAGGTAAGTCTAGCAATTTCTAAGCTAAGCTAAACTATAAAATAAGACTAAAAGTAATATATAAGGCTAGTTTATTAGAAATAATATAAAAGTAAAAAATTCGGCTTAATACTAGGCTTATAATAAGACTAAAGGAATATATAAAATTATAAGTCTTTATTATACTATACGCCTATAGTTACTTTAGCGTTATCTCCGCTATAATTCTTACGTCTTTTAAAGGGGTCTTAGGTTATATATCTTTAGTAGCCGAATCTAACGCTTAAGCTCTTTTATCTCTATCGCCGAGTCCGTTTTTATTTTATAAGTTGATTTTCGTCTCTATATAGATAACGCTAGGCTATAAACTAGTTTACTATAGTATCTTCTACTATAATTATAGCTTAACTAAATAGAGGTGTCGCTCCTATTATTATCACTTTTACTAGCTTTAAATTAATTCTTTATCTTTAATCTATATTAGTTTATATTATATATAGTCTTACTAACTTTACTATTATAATCTTTATTAATATTATCTAATCTATACTTTCTATAATAAGTACTTTTAAGCTCTTTAGCTTTTTAATAAATCACTCTATCTCTATCTAAAGTAGAGCCGGCTATAATATAATAGATAAAAGTTTGTCTTTCTAAAGTAAATAGACTATCTTTCTATTTAATAAATATCCGAGTTTATAGATATACTATATCTTTAGCGGATAGTAGTAGATTAAAAGGATTAAGCCTTTACTTATTATTATTTTCGACCTTCTAACCGATACTAATAAAGTCCTCTATATACTTTCACTAGTATTTCTAAAACTCCTTAGGAAGCCCGTTCCTAGTTCTAGTTACTTTAGCGGTACTATAAGTTTTTATAGTTAAAATATATTTAATCTAACTTAGATTATAGCTTTTATATAATCTAGTCTAAATATAATAGATCGGTATAGACCGGCTTCTATAGCGTATAAAGATCTAAAAGCCGGTACCTTTAGACTACTAATATAATACTTTAGCTAAATATAATTAGCGTTACTATTTTATAGTTCTCGCTTCTAGGGTATTAAGCCCTATAAGTTAACTACTATTAATATTAATATTAGATTTAGTATTAGATTCTTTATTAGCTAAAAGCTAGCGAGCTTAGTCTAGCTAATTATTTCTACTATTAGAAATAGAATCGGTATCTTTATTAATACTAAGATTCGGTATCTAGATTAATTATTCGGCCTACTTTTAACTAATATTCTAATACTTAATAAAATAATACTATTTATTAAAAGTCTTTAGAAAACTATATATTATATTATAAACCGCTTAGAATTTATCTAAAGAGCTTATCTTTATTATCTTATTTACTACTTACTACTAGGTCTTATATAGAGTATTATAGCTAGTCTTAGATATAGTACCTATATTAATATTATTAATATTATAATCTTTGTTAGCTCCTCGAATATATTAGTTAAGCCTTTAAAAAAAAATTAAAGATATCCTTTATAATTAGGGGTCTAGGATATAAAGAAATCCTTAACTATTTTTTCCGACTCTTTAGATATCTTACTATAAATAACATTTTTAATCTAGTAGCTTAGTAGGTCTAGCTTATACTTAATTAGAATATCTTAATTAGAAGTATCTCTAAGTTCGATATCTATTTCGTTATTTAATTTGTAGTTATCTATATTTAGGGTAAAGTTATCTAGGAGTATTAGGCTTCTAATAAATCTCGCCTTCTATTTAGGAGCTTTACCCTTCTTATTTTAACTATACTTTTACCTTAATTCTTATACGCTTAAGGATTTAGATTAATAGGATTCGGAGTCTAAACTTACTTCTATAGATACGAGTATTTAGATATTATAGGTATTTCGCTAGGCCTTTTAGGCCTTCTTTCTTAGCTTTTTAACTATATTAATTCTTAAAGCCTAGTTAACTTCCCTATATTCGGAGAAAGAAGGTATAATTTATATTTTAAGCCCGCGGTAGTGGTTATACGGATTACAAAATGGATACTATAGGCCAGAAACCATACTATAGGCCAGGAACGATGCTATAGGCCAGGAACCATGCTACAGGCCAGGAACCATGCTGCAGGCCAGGAACCATGCTGCAGGCCAGGAACCATGCTGCAGGCCAGGAACCATGCTACAGGCCAGGAACCATGCTGCAGGCCAGGAACCATGCTGCAGGCCAGGAACCATGCTGCAGGCCAGGAACCATGCTGCAGGCCAGGAACCATGCTGCAGGCCAGGAACCATGCTGCAGGTTAAGAACGATAACGTAGGAGCAAGCCCACAATTAATTCAATTTCTAGTTGGGCCTAGTTGAGTTACCAGTCAAAAATCAATTGTGGTAATATCAGCGGTACAGGATGGATCGAAATCAGTTTCACCACTTTACTCGCTTTGGTTCTTTCCCGAACCCTATTTTGAAGCCCGCTAGGCTACATTTGATTTAGCCTGTTTTGGATTATCGGAATGTATTGTAAGGGCGTATCACATGATCAATCAGTCTGTAAATTACACAAGATATCCATACAGCCGATACGTAGCACCGTCTGCTGCTCGCGTAAGCACTCTCTCTTATCAGGGCGCTCACTATGACCCTCTCCACCGACCGTCTGTAGAGTGGCGCCTGGTCTTCCCCCTCATAATTTGATATAATTCATGATGAGCCATTGAGCAAATTGCTAGCTACGTGGCGAGAACATAAACCACCTCCGTAGTTTGCGGCCATTAATCAAAACCCCCTGATAACCGTCCGATATTCCTCTGATCGAAGAGGTGTTCAACTCAAGAGATTCAGCTTCGCGGGTTTCTCAGGGAATTTCGGAGCACATCGGGATTCAATTTACTTAAGAATATAGGCAATCCCACCCTAAAAAAAAGCAGATTACGGCCTTCATCGAGGGTAAGCCGTCCGATGAGGCAGTTCGCAGCCCTGACTTCAAAGTTTCTGGCCATCCCGGCCCTTCCAAGCACCACTTTTCCTTGTTGAGTGTACGCAAGAACTTGTTTGTCTTTGCGTTGCAAGTCAAGGAGGCTTTCAAATAAATATTCCCACCGACGCACCGTTCCGTCCAAGACCTACCCTCAGAATGGTGATGTCGTGCATGTGCCGTATCTATCATAGCAGGCGTTGCCAGTAGTCCCCCCCACGAACCTGCAAGCCGATTTGGTTGTACACTGGCAAATTTTTCTACCTTCCACGTAATACTCGCAACACGTGTCTGATGGGGGGCCACAATAGGCTCTCGACAGCTGAGGTGCTACTTTAGTGCATTTCAGAATCTCCTGTGTCTCTGTCTCCTCTGCAGTCCGTCTTCTTCTGTTGCTATTTTAATCATTAATTGTATTTAGCCAGACAGATATAGCTCACTTACTCAGGGGGCGTATTTTCTCCAATGTCAAAGCAAGCACAGGAATAGTCATCTGAGGTGCACCATTTCGGACAGTCACATATCAAGGATGGATTTAGCCTTGCAGAGCAAAGCATACCTGCAGCTGCACATGCTACTTTGATAAATAGAAGAGAAATAATTAGATCCTGGCTGAGCTTCATATTTAGTGAAGTGAATAGTAAGATAGAATCCAGTTGCTAGATTGCAATAGCAAAAGTAAAAGTGAGCAGCTTAGCGAGGGGGGTTTATATTAATCTAGAGAGCCGTACTACGGCACTCTATTGCCTAGCTAGATTCTAGATTCAAGTCTAGAATCCTCGAGAGTAGGGTTCGACAATAATCTCGAACTAGAATTCCTAGATGACCTTCCTTTTACGTCATAAGTATAAGTTAATTAACTCTATACCTCACGATAGCATCGTACAAAGTCTCGAACGAAAAACCCTTTTCTAACGCCAAGCTACCGCTCCATGCACTGAGAGGGTCCAGGCTCTGCCGTTTGCAGAATGCGGACCGCCACCGTCGATCTAGACTAAATTTCCAATGAGTTTACCTAGCCATGAGATCCAGACTCTATTCAATATTGCCTGTATCAAAATGACGTATAGCCCCATAAGTTGGAGTTCCCAAGCTTATAGCAAAGCGGTGAATGTTATTAAAGTTAATGATCTCGGGTCTTTCGGACGTATTATTTCTCATTGGGCCCGTGGTAGGTCGGCCTTGGATTTCTTGTCATTTGAGTCTGTTAGAATCATAAGCGCAGAACCAGCAGACACATTTGTATACTGATAGCAACATACAGTTTGGGCTTTTCAAGGAGGTGGCCACAAAGAGGTTCAAACAATAGCGGTGTAATACTTGGTAGCCTGCCAACCCGATTTAGGGGTGCGGTGGAACTCTAATTTTAATTTAAGATTTAGCGTCCGGAGTGGATGACCGAAGCCAATTAAGGGAGCGCCACATGACTGACGCATGCCGATCATCCGTGGTTTGACAATTCGCTTGGATAGAACCCCTTCAGTATTAGAAAAGCTAATAAATAAAAGTGCGAATAATCCCTATCACTCTTAACCTAGGAGCTGTAATCTAAACAATTTTCATCATTCAAGCTTTAGTAGATGGCAGTATCCTCGCCTGACATATGTATGGCACATTACGAAATTTACACAATCAATTCGCCGCCAAACTCTTTACCCTGACGCCACCCTATCAACCAGCGTGTGAAAGTCCTCCCGAGGTCCCCGGGCCCAGGAAGGTCAACTCGTAGATCGACAGTGGGCGGTCCGTAGTCTGCAAACGGTGGAGCCTAGATCCTCTCAGCGCATTTTGGAACGATGGTCATCTTCAACATATTGAAAGGTACTACATAGCCTCCGTTTTGTCGAGATAGTTAAACTGTTTCATCAGGTCGCGTTGGGAGCGATTATTTACCGACACAGCGATCGAGGTATCGTCCGACCTTACCCTACCTTTACGGGGGATTTTCCCCTCTAACAGCCTCTCAAGCTTACCCTTCAGGATCATCGGCCAGTAAGCACTTAGGGTCAGGGCTATATCCTCTTTAGTGTCTCATGAGAGAACTTTCTTATTCACCGTAACCTTCCACTCTATGGTGTACTGGATACAGCTTGCCGGAAGCTCGTCACTTGGCATACTACCGTCCCACTGGGATGACTGGAGCAGACTGGGTCTTCCGGGTTGATGTTGGGATAAGTCTTTCATATCATGCTCGGAGTGATAGTTGGGGGAAGGGCTGAGCCCGGAGCTTGATGCAAACGTGCGACCGTGAGTGACATCCTAGAGTGGAGGCATATTGCGAATCTTGATCTCCACGTTCGAGTCCATGTAGTTGAAAGTCACGGTCATCGAGATTTGAATCAGTAGACATCGTCCTCATTTATTGGCTCTAACCGATCCAACGTTAGCATGATCACGACCAGTCAGTTCAGCAGATGCTAGGCCCCTGTTCCCCCTGTTGGAAGGCCAAACCTGTTACATGAAGCAAAGAAACGTTACCCGCTAGTACTATTTCTACACAACTCGCTCATTCGTCGTGGTCATTATAGTTAGATAGAAAGTGGTTGATGGAGTGGGATTCAAAGGAATATTCCTGCCACGTCTCCAGACGAGAAGAGCAGACACCCATCTGTTTTTCCTGTTTGGCCTGTTTGCAGGATCAACGTTCTAGAACCTAGAGACCATACAGATCTAATACAGGAGCTATTTTGTGTTGTTATTTACAGCTGTATTAGATTATTGCCAAGACAGTGGCTCAGGGGAAGAGTAACTGTAATAGGCGTAGCGTGTTTCGAAAGAGGGTTCGAGAAAGAATTTCTACGTGCAAGAGGTGAAACTAATTTCGATCCTCCCTGTATGTGAATGGGTGACTGACAAGGTAAGAGGAGATAATATTTCTAGAGGTAGGATTATAGATATTTAGACGAGCTCTGTACATATAGTAGATAAACATAAGGCCGGCGGAAATATATCCCTATTCAGACTAGTGTGATCTAAGTGGGGCCCGGGGAGTAAAAAGAGAAAGAAAGACTCGAATATTACTATACTAATTCTCACTATAGTTTAGATGTAGTGTTTTATAAGAATACTATTATTTACCCTAATATATTCGAGCACTAGAAATATTTAGTCTAATACCACTTAGTAATAGCTATCTAGTTTAATATATCCTATTAGTAAAGTTAAATAGTTATTTACGCTTTCTAGATAATTGAATTTCGGCCTTTGATTTCGGCTTCCGCTTATCTTATAGCCTCTTCGAAGCGAGATACTTTAGCTTCGGCTACCTTAAATTTCTCCTTAAGGCTAAGATTTTTAACTTATATATAAATAACTATTTTAAGATCTATCTATTTTTCGCGCTATAAGAGGTCTAGTAAGATTAAATAAATTATCTTAAATGGTCACTATATATATCTTTATAAGAACTATATAAAACTTCTAACCTACTTTATAGTAAAGTAGTATATAGACTCTTACCGAGTGTTTATTTAAATATTTCTAAAAAAGAGGCTTTAGAGATAGATTATCTATCTTCTATATATAGAGATATTCGTCTTTTATCTTTAATTATACCTTAGAAGGGTCTACTTTAAGTTTAAGTCTTTTAACTAATTAGAAGTATTAGAAAGTATAATTTCTAATATACTCTAAAGTTTATATATATACTAAATAAGTCGCGTTCGGTAAGTTAAGCGCTAAGAAGCCCGCTTTTTATTACCCTAAAGCTAAATTTATTTATTTATCTTAGCTAAAAGTTAGAGGTTAAGAATATAAAGATTAGCTTTTTTATATACTATCACTTCCTATATAACCTATTTTAGATACTATAGTTTTAGTTAGGTATATAGGTAGCTTTCCGTCTCTCTCTTTATTTCCCTACTAAAGGTATCTCTAGATATCTAGTATAGTACTACTTTCTCTTTCCTTTTAATTACTTATAAGCTTATATACTAGATTAGATAGTTCGCTAGCTTATCTTAATTTATAAAAACTTAATATAGTATACTATACTAACTCCTATCAATCTAGGTCTTTCCTCTCTTCTCCTATAGTCTTCTCTAATTTAGGTTAACTAATTTTAAAGTCTAGGTTATAGTATACCGAAATTTTTAATATATTATTTATATATATTCTTTTAGAAGGTTAGTTAGAGGGTTTATTAAACTTAGGAGATTATATATAATCTCTTATAAATAAACGATATTCCTATAGCCTAGTATTCCTAGAGTAGATAAAGGATTCTAATAACGCTTTAAGATTAGAGTCGCTATCTATATTCTATATTTTATAATATAGCTAATTTCTATCTCTAAAGTATATATATAGTACTCTCCTATCTTAGGCTTTTAAGAACTTTCTTAAGGTTAGGCCTATAAACTAATACTTTACTAGCTTAAGCTACTATAAGGAAAGTAAAAGGGATAGAGGATATAAACTCTATAAACCCCGCGCTTTCTATTAATATTAAACTCTTAATATTTAATAAAGTAGCTATTATTATGACGATCTGAGAAGGGTTCTGCCAAAGGTTTCCGCCTTGGTTGTTGTTTGCATATGATAGGACCCTACGTATAAAGGATCTCTGACCTTAAGGATCCTTTCTTTCTTTTCCTTTACTTCTTTATATTTAGTATTCTCGTTAAATACACTCTTTTTAATTAAAGATCTAGCTAGTAATATAATACTAAGTACCACTCTTATTTCTTTAATAGTACGTCTATATAGACTATTATTATAATTAGCCTCGGCTTTATTACCTCTCTACTTTCGTTCTTTAGTATTATATAGCTAAGACCTCGATCCTAATCCTAAACCGAAGTCTCTAACTAATTAAAATAGCCGGATCGAAAAGAAACCTACTAACGAACCGAGATAAGTAGCTTACTATTATATCTAAAGATAATTAAAATTATAAATAAAAGATAGTCGCTACTCTCGATTTAAATACTCTAACTCTTAATCTATAGAGACTAGTTAATATTAGTAAATATAATAAAGAAGATAAATCCCCGATCTATAAACGTTTATATTAGACCCTAAATAAGGAGCGGTTCTATAAACTCGCTTATAATTATAAGAAATTAAAAGATAAGATCTAATAATTTAAAGATAAAGTAACTATCCTTTAAGCCGAAAAAATTAAAATTAAGATTCTAATTAAAACACTTATTTAAAAGCGTAATAAAGCTACTATTTATTAGGATATTATACTTAAAAATATAGTAATCTTACCTTTTATTTTATAAGTATCTAGAATTAGATTAGTTCTAGTATACTAATAGTAGAGGCTATTACTATTTATAAGACTATAAAGATATTTAATACCCTAATATTAAACGATAAAAAGAAGATCTATTTTAAAACTTAAAAAACTATAATTCGCTAGAAACTCGAAGCTAATACCGACTATTATCTACTACCTATTTATTATAAGCTTTATATTTAGAGTCGCTATAAAAATAAAGCCTAGTTATATATTACTCCCTAAATAAATACTAACGCTAGTATCCTTTATAAAGACGCTAATAATATTATCCTTTATCTAAAGACTATCTTTATAAACCCGAATCGATATACTAAAGCTTATATTATATATTATAAGTTTAAAATAAAGCCGAAAGATAGTTTTACTAATTTCCTTATAGAATTTATATAGTTTATTAAAGAGGCGGCGGTTATAATCGAAAACTAGAAATAAGATTTATACTCTAAGCTTTCTTACTTACTTTAAAGCTAAGTTATATAAATAGTTAATTAGGAATCTATTTTATTCGATACTTTTATCTAGAATTATTAGAGTATATCCTATAAGCTTAGTCTATAATAAAAAGTAAAGTCTACTTTCTATATATAATCTATAGTAGCTATTTTAGGAGGAAATAGCGATATATCTTTAATAATAGTAAATTAGATATATACTTTTTAGATAAAATATAAAAGAAGTACTAATAATACCGGAATATCGTTTACTAAAAGAGAGATTTTAATAAAAGAAGGATAATACTTTTATTAAAAAAAGTAGGGATATATAACTTATAAATATCCGAAGAAAAAACTAACTTTTATAGCTATAGCTACTATTCCTACTACTTTTATATCTTATATTAATAAGATTATAGAACTTAAAGCTAATACTAATACCGATTTAGAAAAAGCCTATATTTAAACGAAGTCTCCCTTTTAAATAGAAGAAAGGTATTACTATATTCGCTAGATTTATAAAAATTAATTAGAGATTTTAGAGATAGTTTAGTTTTTAATATTTAGCTAATATATAATAGACGCTTATTTTCTATTTTAGTATTTAGTAATACTAGAGTAGATAGATATATTTTTATTAATTTAGTAATAATCCTATTATTAGATAAATATTTTAGAATTAGAGTAGAATAATTAAGCTATAAATATCTAGTATAAGGATTTAATAGTAAGCTAGTAGAACTAATACGCTATACTACTATTTTTATAATCTATATTAATAGAAGAATATAATAATAGATTCCTATATTAATTATAGACTTTAGACAATATAATATAATCTTAGGACGGATATAGTTTATAGAGTATAACGTTCTTTTTAATTACTAATAATATTATATAATCTAATTAGATAAAAGAATATTATTTAATAAAGTAGTAAGTAAAATCTCTATCTTAATACCGAAAGCTATTCTATAAAGATCTCTATAAAATAAAGTCTATTAGAAAGATATAGATTATTAAGATCGTTTTTTAAAATAGCTTTAATAAACTAACTAATTTTAGAATAGTATCTATCTTTATATTTATAAACGATAATATAGCTATTAGTAAATAAAGAAATAGAGAAAGATAGTCTAGAATATTAATAATAAAATCTCCGATATTTTAATCTCTTTTAAAAAAGAAGAAGATTTAAAACTACTACTATCTCCTATCGATATTAGTACTATTAGTAGAACCGGATTCTATAGACTATAATTAAAGATAAAAAGAGATTTAGAGAGCGGAGTTAAGATTTTTATAATCTTACTTTATAAGATCGATCGAATTCTTTCTATAAAATCATCTATTAAAAAAGATCTTAAGCTTAATAAAATTAAGATATTATTAAAGGAATACTATAATCTTACTAAAGTATTTTTAAAAAAGAAATTAGATAAACTACCTCTATATCGGCTAGATATAGATTATAATATTATTCTTAAAGCCGAAGTCTAACTAAGATACTATCCTTTCTATAAACTTTCTTTTAATAAATTAAAAGCTATAAAGTAGTATATTATTAAAAATCTCGATAAAGGATTTATTATTCCGAGTATTATATTATATACTTTACTAATTCTTATAGTAAAGAAGTCTAGTAGTAGTCTCTATTTTTATATAGATTTCTAGAAACTAAATATTATTATAAAAAAGGACTACTATCTTTTACCTTTAATTAATAAAGTTTTATAGCGAACTAGTAAAGCTAAATTCTTTATAAAGTTAGATATTCGATAAGGTTTCTATCGGATTTATCTAATACTAAAAATAGAAGATCTTATAACTTTCTATATAAAGTATAGATCTTTTAAATATAAGATTATACCTTTTAGTCTAACTAATAGTCCTACTACCTTCTAATAATTTATAAATAGTATTTTAAAAGAATATCTAAATAATTATATAGTTATATTTATAGATAATACTTTAATCTATAGTAAGACTTTTAAAGAGTATAGATACTAGGTTAGAGAAGTACTTTCCTATCTATAGAAAGTAGGTCTTTAGATAGTACTATTAAAGTATAAATTTACTATTATTAAGATAAAGTTTCTTAGTTTTATTATAAATACTAATAGTATTATAGTTAATCTAGAAAGGATTAGTATAATCTAGTTATAGAAGCCTCTATTAATAGTAAAAAGAGTATAGTTATTCTTAGATTTCTATAATTTCTACTAATAATTTATTTAAAGATATAGCGCTATTTCGAAGCCTTTATACTATCTAATTTAGTAAGATATTTCCTATAATTAGTCTTTATTTTATAAAATAGCTTTCTAGCTTCTAAAAGAGAAACTAATAAATATACCTATTCTTTATTATTATAATCCCGCTTATTATATTTAAATAGAAATAGATACCTTAGATAGAGTACTTAATATAGTTCTCTTTTAGTATTATAAAGATAATAATTTCTAATATCTAGTGGTATTTTTTTTCGAAAATAATATAATCTATAGAGATAAACTATAAAATATATAATAAAGAGCTTCTAGTAATTATCTATATACTATAAGAATAGCGATCTAAACTCGAAGGACTTTTTTAAAAGGATCGCTTTAAGATCTTTATAGATTATTAGTCTTTAGAATATTTTATAACTACCTAATAAATAAATTAATAATAGATAAGATAGAGTGAATTTCTCTTCTAGTTCTATTTTCTAATTAAATACTAACTTAGTAAAAAGAATATTATTATAGATATTCTATTATAGAAGGAAATACTATATACCGATAATAGTCGATAAATTATATATCGGCTTTTGTTCTGATTCGAATCTCTCGTTAATACATACTCCGAATACATACACTAGCGCCGGCGGTTCGTCTTCTTCCATAGTAAGGTATACTGCATAGTCTAGATCCTACCTAGGTTTTCGAGATCTAGATCCTAAGATGATATTTGCAGTGTTAATACCATCTGATCTATCTCTACTTGCACGTACAGGCTCTGTATACAAAAGCTCATTCTACAGCTACATCTCGCTCTCTAAGATCTCATCTTCATATTCCACCCCCCCAGTCTCAATAGACGGTATGACGGATTGTATAGCGGAGGTTGGGGCTGGTTCTAGAAGTGAGTTATCTCTCACTTTGCTCTCACTGTGTGTTCCATAGTGTCTCGCTTCTTCATCAGCAGCATGCTCAGTATCTACATCTGCAGCATCTACAGCATCTATATACAGAGATCTCGGGGTTTATGAGGCTGATTCCGGGGTATTTAGTACAGAGGATGATAAAAATGGGGTCATTTCTAATGAAAAAGGCTGATTTTGCATAGTATCTAATGCCGGCAAGGTGGGTGATAAAGGTGCAGAGAGATTTACTAGGAAGGACCCTGGTATAGAGCCTTTATTTGCTATTTTCTATATCGGTCTGATCGATGCCGGGGTAATTAGCATATTATCAGATGGTTTTAGTATAGCAATTGGGGTTTGCTATCTCCCACTTCTCTCACTTTACATCTCTCTCTCTTACATCTCTCCATCTATCAGATCTACATCCTACAATTCCGCATCTCGATGCTACATCTCTATATCTTATATACTATCTACATCTGTATGCGGATCCTGACCTTGCTATATATACTACACGTTATTATACAGCGCGATACGGGCTATAGATAACGGTATCTACATCTAGGTGCTAAGTTCAGATTAAGCTTCATCCCATATGAGTACTATCGGCCAGTTCTCTCTCTTCCCTAGTTGATTTATTAGCATACTAACTACATCTTCTGATTCCAGCTTCTTCGCTGCTATATACCGCCGTGTCTCGTCAAAAACAGTATCTCTAACAACGTCGACCCTTCCATATTGTCCCCCTCTATACGGAAACCAGATCCTATATAGATTCTTAGAGACATACCCCACTAGGAATCCGATCTCTACTCTAGGTAACATCTTATCTAACTATATACGCTTTAAATCTAGGATTCTAGTGTATACTAAATAGCTATACACTCTAAGATTTAAAAGGTTGATTCGCTGATCCTTAATCCTATCTAGTACAGCCAGTTTCATCAATTCCATCTAAGGTATAATCCATCTTCTATCTACTAGCTTTATTAGTATACGGTTTAGTATATATACTAACGTATATACCGCTTCTAGCTAAAGCGTCTTCGGTAGATCTAGATTCTTATTAATCAATACCCTCGCCATTTATATAATTACACCTCTAGATCTCTCTACTAGTCCGTTTATCTCTAGTGTTTTAGGAGATAAGTGCTCAATAATATAGCCTTCAGCTTCTATCATATTCTCAATTTTATTTCTAGCACTACGCTCATTATTATAGTGAAAAACCTTAATTTTAACATTTAGCTAGTTTCGGATCAAAGCGATAAACTTCCTCACAGCCTATTAGCAGTTATTCTTCTTAACGTAAATAAAGACAAAATAGCATCTAATACCGTTAAGATAGAAATACATTAACTAGACATATCTATTATATAAGTTGATTTTACACGAGGTTAAAGTGCACTCTACCGAGTACTCTATATGCCTAGCCTATCTTCCTCCGTGAGATCTACCTCGGTGCATTTACTAGCTAGTAAGCTTCGTATACCTAGTTCTCTAAAGATAGATCTATCTACTTCTTAGGGTTACCGCTAGCTATATACACTCCTTCCGTTATCTCAGTGAGTTTTTCAATCCTCTCTTTACTAATATAGCCTAGCCGGCGATACTAGGTTTTAATAGAGGCTTCCAAAGTAGGCTCTCTCGCTAACTTCTTTATAGCTATATTCACTAACGGCTAGTCTGATTTTATCAGCTAGGGGAGATCCTATTCCTAGTACGTAGCGTATATCGGGATATCGCCTTATTCGATCTAGTTCTTCTTAAAGTTTAAGACTACTCCTATCTTTCTAAACATTAGGCCGTGGGTAATAATATTTATATAGAAATCTAGCGAGTATCTGACGTTGAATAAATTCATTCGCCGCGGTACTTCGTTCCTAGGGCTAACTCCGATAATTATAACAGTTCCGATTCCCTCTACTATCGTCTCGGTATCTCCTACCCGAATCGAGCTATCTATCTTCCGAAACTCGATAAACAAACTGAGGTTGTTATAAATGTGGATCTGCGCTCCGGTATTAACTAGCCATCTATTAGAAATTGGCTTAGAACTGCTTTACTAGAACATCGAATGATCATGATAGATCACAGAATGATGGTAATCAATCATAGAATGTTCTCGGTCGTTTGTGGATAGCGGGGCTTCAGCTAGGAAGAAGTTTAGCTCTCCGGTCTAGAAGGTTGAGCTTGCTTACTAGCGCTGCTAAGAGCTTGCTGACGCTATTGAGAAGAAGCCTAGCTCTCTGCCCTAGAAAACTGGGTTTGCCTATGTCTCGTTACTAGCTGATTTTATCTCTACTCGCTTCTTTTCAATATAGGCCTTCTATTTAGGGTCTGCCTTTATAGCTTTGTCCTAAACCTTCTTCCTCTCTAGATTCGGAGCTAGTATATTATCTAGTCTGTCTTCGCTATATATAGCCTAGCACTTCTATGGTTTATGTCTTAATCTGCTACATAGACAATTTGTCTTCTTAACTAGAAGATTAGATGATTTCTTAGCAGATGATTTACTAACTGATTTACTAGCTGATATATCTCTAGGTTAAGCTTCCTAGTGGCCTTACCATATTGAAAATATAGCTTTTAATATACTTTTCTAAGCTACCTATCTCTTATAAGTAATAAGCTAATAGGCTTTATACCGGGTAAGTAGGTTTCTAAAATCAGCTTATCTTTCTTTCTCGCTTTTCTCACTAGTATAGGCTATTTCTACTAAGGTAATCTATAATAAATAGAATTCCGGTAAGATTATAGCTATAGCTTTAAGAAACTAGATTAAAGCCTCTCTAGCTTCTATAATTCCTACTTTTATATAGCGTTTTTATAAGGTTTACTAATTTAGTAGCCACTATTTAATATCTATTGATTTATCTAGACCTCTATCTAGATTTCTCTATACTATACGAAGGCTTACTTTATATATCGGGTTACACTCCGGTAAGAGCCGCTATCTTAGATTTCTTAGCAGCCCCTATAGTATCTCCTAGTCTATAAAGACCTAGTATTTCTTATAGATAGTCTAGCGGATTGCATTTATAACTACCTTTCTACCTTAGAGCTTCTTTTTATACGTATTATACTAACGTTTATACTATATATTCTTAACTCTGTATACGTAAAACCAGTCTCTTAGGTACTCTCTTTAAAGCTCTTCCTAATCTAGTTCAACTAGCTCTTCTAGAAGAGCTAGCTCTATATCTTTCTCTAGATTATAGAGTTCCTATACTTCGAACTGCTCCGTAACTATCTTAATCATCGAGATCTAAAGTTCCTAGTTCGATAAATCCTTTAAGGTAACGCGCGAGGATAAAAACGCGGAGAGAGTGTTATCCGATATCGTAAGGATTCGGGATACGTTCGTTTAGTGGATTTCAGATATTGTTATTGATGCTTCTTAGGGGTTATCTCGATTTAGGGGTTGTTATCTCCGTGCAGCCAATGGCTTAATGTGTGAGATTTAATAAATAGATGGAAAAGAGATCAAAAATGAAGCGATTCCGGGCTTATAACTGAGAGAAATCAATAGTATACGAGCGTATAGGGTAAAATCACAATGTATGAATTCTCTAACTAACTAAAAACAATAATGGTCCGTATTTGATAATCTGGCTGGACCATAATTAGTAAGCAATTTGCATAGTCTAAAATCACATGATCAATGGTATTGGACTCGGTAATCCAGGTAATCGGTCTGTTTTCTGACAGCATCGTCAAGATCCATACCACGGCCACAGAATTACCTTCCATTGTTTGAGTTCCAAGTGCTTCTCAATTACTTCCTGGGGGAAATTATCTCCCAAAAATAGAAAGAACAATTTGGATCGGTTCGACATAGAATCGTCCAACTGGTATGTAGTTGTGTGAACTGTTCTTGACGGTTCCCCACGGTAGGTACCTATTCACATGACCTCTGCCCCAGCGGTGTAGACCACAGGGAGTCATCGTACCACGGGAAGACCAGAAGATCACTCATTCCATTATCATACCTGCTGCGTCGCAACGCCATACCAGTCTCCTTCTTCATTGCTAATATATTAACTGTGAGCGTTGCGGTCGAGTGCTGCCCGTTCCCGGGGTCCCCAACGCACAATTACCACGGCCGAGGTCGCGTATACGGTTACATCCTAGGATTTACAGCCCTGCGCCGGGGATACTTGACAGTCAATCGGTGGGGAAGAACGCAATTCGCAAGTTGTGTGGGAACCTAATACATGATGATGCAGAGCAGGGTATCACACATGCCATCAGTCCGCAGATATAACCTCGCAACGCCCAACCCTTCTCCGTTACGAGAACCGCCTAAACGCCATGAAGCAATGCGAGAATCATCGAAGGCCTACGAACCCCTCAATAGAACTTTGTATTCGGGGGAAGTCACTCAGGTTGGTACTCTCTCTACACAATCAGTTAGTGGACGGAATGTTCAATATGGCAGCAACAGAGACTTACCAGCAGGTCTCCAAAACCCTTCACGCGCTCAATTTCGTGATCAGAGCGGGCGAGGTCTTTAGGTCCAGGGTCGGTGAAGGTCGTTGCAACATCAAAGTCAGCCCGTACCAGCCTATCGGGATTTCCACGAATAAGGAGAAGGTTCTTAGGGTAGGCGTCTCGGTGGTGGACGCCTGCCTTGTGTATCTCCTTCATGGCCTCAATCGCCTGAGGATAAAGGGCTTCCGAGTAGTTCATACAGTTCAAACTCTCTGCGTTCGGGAAGTATTCTAGCAATATTCCTTTGGTTTAATCTTGTCATGTGTGAAAACTTTGAAAAAACGGATGGAATTCGGCTGGATCCAGATCGATATAGCCATAGAATTTTGGAACGAAGCCGCGTTCGCAGACACCAGAAGTGCAGAGCTTTTCATATGCGTTGGACTCGCAGCGGAATCGGTTTAGATCACGACCGTTCTCGGCATATCCAGGGTCGCCGTTGCTGTGGAAAAGCTTTAACGCATATTTTCAACCTCAAATATTGAAGAGGCATCACAGCTCGTAATTTCCCTGGTAATATTCATTCTGGCGGGATCAATGTTTCGTAAGGTGGTTGTTGGAGCCATTGCCATCCCGTTGAGACTTATATGCCCAGAAAGGGGTTGGAGTAGGTCATCCAATAAGAATGAATGCCTAGGTAGGTAAGATTGCCCAGGTGTCCTTGGCAATAATAGTCAAGCTAGAAGAATCTGCCAGCGGGCCCGGGCTGGGGCCGCGGGGTCCAGGTCCACGGGTGACCTCGGGAGGTCCAAGCTTCCCGATCGAAGGAAGATTGCGTTGTTTTGACTTGGTAATATACCAGTCAATATGAGCAACCAGACCCTTCTACAGTATCTCTCTATTGCTCTCCCTGCAGTGCCCGTTCAACGTACTGCCCCATCGCGGAAGACAACAAACCCTAGATATGACGTCTCTTGGCCCAATTTCAATTATACAACTATCGTTCAACGATACGGAGGCATTCTAAACTCAAAGCAAATCGTATCCGATCCCTTCCCATCCCCTCCTGCTGCTATCAGAGATAAACCTCATTTTCTGTGGCGATTCGGCGACCTGCTTCAACCCCGTGTTAGGCGTGCACTTCGAGCCGGATTTGAGGAGCTCGCACCGCAGCTTCAACAACTAAATCTTGTGCCCGTCTCTTTCGACACCGGGAGTTCGGCAGCATACATCAAGCAGTTTCGACCAGACACTGCGTTCTTCAGTCTCGGTGACACCTTTGCCAACACCAAGAACCGAGCCCCAGGAGTCTTAAATGTCTCATCGAGATGGCATTCCGATTACCAGTATTCGGAGGATCCTACCCTCCAAGACGAATATAAGCAAGTCTTGTCGGAAGTGAACTGCCATATGAGCTATCACAATGCACGCCATGGCTTTATCCTTACCAACGCCGAGTTGGTTGTCGTCAGACGTCTTGACGAAAATGGCCGGCTAGCTGTCTCTAGATCGATTCCCTGGGGAGCTGGGGGACCTGGTGAGCTCACTGTACTGATGGGTCTATGGTACCTTGGCATGCTTGCAAGCGAAGAAGACAACTGGGCTCTAGTCTAGCCACGCTGTCCCCATCAATTAACCATCATTATCACATTGGAAGTTCCACATACGGATAAACGCACCTGTGAACGTGCAAAAGGCGATGGGTTTGGCGCTCTTCTGGCAGTGGCCAATCGCATATTATTGTATCCCGTGCTAAGGAAGAAGGTGGTGTTCGCGATTACAGTTAAAGGAGTAGTCGGCCGTGATCTTCTTAGTTGCCCTCTCAGGTACCGAGGTAGACTTAGTTAGTCGTTTTAGTAGTCTATTCAGCAATCCTTTTAGTGGTCTTTTGAGTAGTCTTTCTTGGGAGTCTCCCCATGTAGTCCTAATAGATGTCCAGCCAGATAAAAATTTCTCACCCTTCTCTGTTTGTTATGAAGACAGCGGAAAAGGCCCAAGAAAGGCTTAGTTCCTAAATATAGCCTTTGACAAGCGATTACAGACTCCGTAATAGATTCTTACATATATGGTGTGGGGCCTATGGTATGGAGATGCTCAGTTGAAGAATGATAATAATATCCCATTTATGAGAATACTGCTCCCAACCAAAGATAGTCTAGGAGAATGTGACGGCACCATCAAAGCTCTCCATCCAGCCCTGCTTCAAAGATTCGGTTACTGATCCCGATATACTCTCACGGTGTTTTACTACTCATCCACTACGCTGATCAACCTATCAGGCCTCTTCTCTTCCTGAATCCAAGGTCGGTCGAGCGATCCAGGGGCGCTTCAAATATTCGTTTACCGACCATATTTAACACAGTGTTGGGGCTCTCGATGTCGCGAGAGTCTGTCGAAGGGCATACTAGCTGCGCCAGCAGTCACCGTTTCGACAGTCTCGATGGCCAAGCCTCTAGGAACACGACAGCGGAAGGACTCGATAAATTTGTTGCAGTGGACATCAAGGACCTCAAGGGGGAGTCTCATGAATGGATGGGATAGCAGCCAGAGACGGTTCTAGCAGGATACTTCAGGCTTGCGACTCCCTTTGAGCTACGACAGGTAGTCATCTCTTGGCCTGTTCTACGTGTTTTGCAACAATTCATTGCCTGGCGAAAGAATTTGAAGAAGGATCGAATCTTCGTTATCCTCCAGCAGGATTCCAAGCTCGATGACGACGACGACGAAAAGCATTTGAGCATCTCCAAATCCAAAAGGAGTGGGTGGTCCGTCTGACTCAAACCCATAAGCCCGGAAAGAAAAGGAAAAACACGAAACGTACAATAGTGACGATTTGTATTATCCTATCTTCCAACATCTCAAGGATACATATGGGTTTCTGCAAGCAGCGACTCAGGACAGTGCTTGAACAATTATCCCTAGTGATTGTGGGACAGTTGGTCGGGTATAGTTCTATCGTATTTCTATTGTACCGAATTTCAGCAATTAACGAGCCATTATGAGACGATATATGTCTGTAAATAATATTGAGGCGAGGTTCCCAAAGTGGGGGGAGGGGTGTCAGATGGGGGCCGTTTTATTTGTTTCGCATTGTCCTCAATTTCCTTTCGTTTCCTGTAAGCTCGTCTCACAGCTCCCTCGTCTCATCTAACCTCTGTTTATCAACAACATGACCCTGTCCGATATCTTTCCCATTCCCGGGGTAAAACATGGAGAGCGCATTCTCGTTTCAGTCGTTGAGAACAGAGCCAGCGATGATGCAGGCAACCCGTGGGTCTCCGTCCCTGTGGATGACCAGGACTTGTCCCAGGGCTTCAAGGACATCAGTTTCCGACAGTTGAATAACTATGCCAACCATGCGGCGCAATGGTTGACTGAGAATCTCCCCCGAAACCTCCGAACCATTCCAATGTGTTGCCTATGCCGGCCCTAAGGATCTCCGCTATCCGATCCTTGCCCTTGCCGCTGCAAAGCTGCAAAAGGTGGTATGTTTGTGTGCAAGTCTCTCGAGTTTGGAAATCTGTTAATAGAATGAATTAAGTTGGTACTCCCTTCGCCACTTATTACACCCGAGGCGCAGAAGAGAATCCTTGAAGCCAAGAGCTGTGCTCTGTACCTGCGCCCGTCTTCTTTGGAAACGCATGTCGGCACCGTACTGAAGCAGGCACCTCATATCCAAGCTATCACCGTCCCCGAAATCCATGAGTTCATGAAGGAGACGGAAGCTCCCGTATATACCTACCCCAAGTCCTGGGAAGAAGGGAAAGACGATCCTTGGCTTGTCTTCCACACATCAGGGACGACAGGTTCGTCGTTCCTTCATGTACCTTGAAATCGCGTACTAACTGGTCGCGCAGGTTATCCGAAGCCACTGACATATACTCATGAAATGATGGCTGTCGCCGATATGGTAGCGGCAACTCCGGACCTCGAACAATGTTTCGCCCACCACTTTGCCAAAGAGCGATTGTACACCCCGCTGCCATCCTTACATGTGAGTTCTCACGCTTCCGTGTCTCTCAGAAATTTTTACTAACCTAAAAAACATAGCTCGTTGGAATGATTTTGGTGCTAGCTTCGACCTCGTTCGTCCATACAACCCTAGTCATTGGTCCGCCAACGATGCCAACCCCAGAGACCGTCATGGATATTCTGAGATATGGACAAGTCAAAGTTGCCCTGTTGACGCCCGCTGTTATCGAGGAGCTCTGCTTGACACCCACTGGCATCAATGCGCTGCGAAACCTAAAATCAGTCCATTACGCCGGCGCACCCTTATCAGCCAAGGCAGGGGATATGTTGATCTCTCATACCCAGGTTGTGCCTACTATCGGCAGCACAGAGTCCGGCGGATACCTTACATCAGTTCATGATAAGAAGGAGGCATGGGATTACGTTAGTTTCCAGAAGCACGCTGGAGCCGTTTTCGAGCACCGCTTTGACGATCTCTACGAACTTGTCTTTGTCCGCCAACCTGATTCTAAACTACAGTCTATTTTCCGACTGTATCCGGATCTTGATCGTTACCGGACTTCTGATCTGTGGATCGAACATCCAGAGCATAAGGGTCTGTGGAAGATCGTCGGTCGCAGTGATGACCATGTGAGCTTCTCCCACGGAGAGGGCTTGTATGCTTCGCGTCTTGAACCTGAGATTGAAGTTCATCCCGCCGTCAAGTCGGCCTTGATTGGTGGGCATGGTCATTCAGCACCGGTGCTACTTATTGAGTTATATCCTGGAGCAGTCGAGGAGGATTCGCTGGATCAATTCCTTGATTCACTGCGGCCGAACATTGAAAAGGTTAATGCTCAGGTTCACGACTGTGTGAAACTTTCTACCGATCGAATTATCATTGCGACGAAAGAAAAGCCGTTTATTCGAACGGTTAAGGGAGTGTTGGAAGGATGCAAACTTTGAACTTGTATAGAGGTGAGGTCTCTGCTCTCTTTGAGTAGATTGGACCGACGACTGTCAGAACTTGGAATGCTGGAAACTGAACCAGATATACCTTCCAAGGTTGTTTAGCAATAATATCACATAACCATATTTTATCTTGCACGCATACTTAGCCTTAGACCACGTTCACTTTCATATCTACGCCCTTGAGGTCTTCCTCTCTTGTATTTGCCACGGGCCGCCAGAGGCCGGTACCTGGCTCGCAGCCATGTATTCCACTTCAATGGATAACTTACTTATACCTTCCGTCGCGTCGCGGCTAGGCGCCGATAGTGCACCTTGAGAGCATGAAAGAAAACTATTCAAATATACGTTCAAGTTTCGTTCATATTATG
Organism: Penicillium mononematosum; assembly: GCF_028829835.1. Lineage (NCBI taxonomy): Eukaryota > Fungi > Ascomycota > Eurotiomycetes > Eurotiales > Aspergillaceae > Penicillium > Penicillium mononematosum. The sequence continues at coordinate 1,389,332 of NW_026643275.1, forward strand.
CTAGGCCCTCGAAATTGCCCAAGTCTTTCAACAATGGAGAAACGATAGTGTCGAAAACACGCTCCTCGAACCTTTTCTCAAGACATAGAGCAGACCAAGACAAACAGCTATTAACCACATCGGCATAATTCGTCCCACTCTCCATGTACACCATTTTGACAAGCCATGACGCGGTCTTGAATTTGGCCACTAGTGTATCCTGATTCCCATCTTCCGTATCCAACAATGTGTGGAGAGACTTTCCAAGAGACAGCTCCACCAGCGCAAGCCCTAGTGGCAATAGACGATTATCCCCGAGGTTGGAATACTTGGTATCACTGGCAGGCCCTGGTATTGTGCTCGTGGTGGAAATAGGCCATGATAGGTATAGATTATCCAGTAGGACATTGACACCATCGTCGCTTGTAGCGGCCAGGTAGACATCGGAGATATCCCACCAGGATTTCAACCAATTACCGCAAAATTGAATCATACCACATGCTAGAGCAGTAGCAATATGAAGGCGGTCCCGTCGACTGATATGTGGCAGTGCCTCGCGGAGAGGTTTTTGGGAATGCGTTTTGGAAGTATCTTCACGGCATGCATCGTGTATTTAACAGAGGCATCTAGGTCATTCGAAATGAAACCTAGGCTTTCCCGCCGCCCAGCGTATGATTCGGCGATGCAAAGAGACGAACAAAAGTCTTGGATTGGTGGAGCAGACAGAGCCTCTCGGCGTTTTTCCGATGACTGTACCTCCTCCACGGGAGGGATATCAAACTGGACCTTGGGCTTCTTCTGGCGATAGGGCCTGGAATCGTCATTCCGGGAACGACTCTCAACTGTTACTATCTCTTCGACCTGCCAAGGCTCAAACACCACTTCTGTCCAAGTCCATAGGCACGTTAGATCCGTCTCCTTCGTGTTAGAAAAGATCATTCGGAATTGGGATGCCATGTCGAAGTCTTTGTCCGGGTATTCTTCGGTACTCTGTAAGGAGTTTGTTCGCAGCTGGAGGTGCACGCAATGGTGTGTCTTGCACTGGCAGCGCCAGTAGCTTCCTCCAATGATTGTTTTAAACAGACCCTCAGCATGCCTGCGCGCCTTTTGATACCGTTTCAGAAGATAGCTCCAGCTCTGTCGCGTCTTCTTGGTATCTTCTAAGTGAAATGACTGGTCGACCAGAGTCTTGAGGATCGTATTGGTTCCGTCAATTTTCACGAGGATATCGTCATAGACTGCTTTGCTGAGGATCTTTCGAAATTTCCATATATTCCAGGCTTCGTTGACGGGTGTCTGTTAAGAGAATAAATCGGTTAAGGACTGACCAGACGGTTATTATATATACCAACTACTGACCTTTATATCAGTTGCGCCAACGTCCAGCTTATGGGATAGTTGTTCCAGCAACTCAGAGAGACCTGCCATATTGGCCATGAATACCTCGTAATTTCGGTCCAGCTTCCAGCGTAATCGCTTTTGCAAGTCCGGGTCCTTCCATCCATCGCCCTGTGGATTGCATATGAGCTCAGAAACTTGGTCCTCATCATCCACGACCCCTTCCAAGGCTTGTTCCAGCGTGTTCAATAGAATCGCATGCTGTGTGCGGAGGCCTACTGCATAGCCTTTGAACTCCCGTCGATAGCGCCTCAGACCCTTGATTTTCTCTATGCCCCGGACGTATGCATCGATCTGGTTCACAAAGAGCGGTAGAATCGCGAGAGCGAGGCCTGCAGCCTCGATACCAGTGACCATGTCCGGGTTTGATTTTTCTTGTCCAGACTTGCGAAAAGAAAATGGGGTTTCAGCTGGTGCTGCTTACCCCCACCAATCACTCTACCCCGCACTACAGCCGCAATGGAAGATTGACGCCCTAGTAAACATTCCGCACCTCGATAATGCCATAGGCCTTGCAGCTTCAAGAATTACCACATAATGGTGGCAATATCGGAGCTGTTGCAGAGCTGTCTCGCTCAGTTCCTCTCATTAATCAACTCAGGCGCGCTGTCCGATCATATTGAGGAGGTTCCACTACAAGAGTGGACGGACGAACTGGGCCGACTTCGCGTGTGGGCAGCAAATATCGGTGCTCACCAGACCCGTCAATCTTCGCTAGATTACCGTCTTAGGGATGCTTCGCATATCAAGAGTCAGATAGTGAGGCTCTTGGAGCAATTCCAGGAACTACTCACTGACCTGAAGGATGTGCTCGAGGAGGAAAGTGATGACGAAGCCGAAGACGATAAGTCTGAAGGTTTGGGAGACTCAGACAGCGAGAATGCCACAGAGATCCAAGAAATCCACCAAGTCCTTGTTGAGACAATCAACCAACTCTATCAGATGTCCATGATCATCCGAAAGCCAGCACAGCATGATCGGCTGGTCGGGACAAAAAGACTGGATTCTGAGCCCTTCCAATTCTGGGCTAAGCAACATGCCGCCAATAAATATCCAAATGCAGATCCGCTAGCTATCGATCGTATCAGTTCCGCGATGGCGCGACAAAGGGCGATCTTAAAATACCGTGAACGACATCATGCGAAATTAAGTCAGGGCATCGATTCCGAGAGTGATAGTAAATCGGCTATACTATCAGAAACGGTTGTGACAGATGCGTTTAAGGAGATACCTGGGCAATTTAGCGACAGGGCCTCTGATGCTGGTGTATCTGAAACTTCATACGGAGGCACTCTGCTCGAGGGCACCAATGCAGATGCCCCTAAGATACCACCTATACCGAAAAATGGCATGGAACAGAGACCCTTTGAATGTCCATATTGCTTTTACATTATCACGGTTCGAGACAGGAGAGCATGGGCGCGCCATATTTTCCGCGATCTGATGCCGTACGTCTGCATCTTCCCCGGATGCTCGACGCCCAACAAGCTCTACGGGGGCCGTCGACAATGGCATCATCATATTCAGCAAGCACACGCTACGACGCCAAGCACGGACGGTACATATCACTGCCCTATCTGCAAACAGGGCTCTCTGCCCGCTGTCACATTTCAGCGACACGTGGGTCAACACTTGGAAGAGCTTGCGCTCTTTTTGCTGCCACGAACAGACTCAGGCTCAGGCGAAGACGGAGTGACGGATGAGAATGTCAGCAACGTATCTTTCGAAGGCAATTCAATGGAACAGAGTGTCGGTCAGCGCAATAACTTGGACAATACAGCAACACCAGCCTCCAACTCCAATCTCAGCGATAACAATCCATTGAGAGGGCCACGGAGTAAAAGGAAAGATTCCATATCGTCAGTCGGGGTGAGCCTGAGCGACAGAGAGTCCCCGGGGGATCTGGAATCCAACGTGGAGGACAAAATCCGCGACTCATCGTCCCCTTACAATCGAGAATCCGAACTCGCTATTAACCAGAAGCTCTTCTCCTGGTCGCCCGCTTACAATCGAGAATACGAACTCGCTATGAACCAGAAGCTCCAGGAGAAGAGCGACGTCCGGCAGAACATGGATCTCTGGGAGCATCAGCAGGAGATCGAACGGCTGCAACCGGGGCTGGAGAAGTCTTCTGGGCGCAGCGACAACGAGAGTGAGCAAATTGTTGTGAACCCGCAACCCGAGCCGCGCGAGTCTCGGCTTCCTAGGGAGGACCTAGAGTATGAGGAAAATGCTGCGGAGCGGCTACGTAAGCTGGAGCTGTTCGAGCGCAAATATCAATCTGCGGAGGTGGATGAAAAGTGGAAGGAGCTCGCAAGGATGAAGGAGGAGGCAGAGGAGAGAGAGAAGCTTGTGCGAGAGGAGAGGTGGAAAGAGCTTGCCTGGCAGAAGGAAGAAGAGGAGGGAGCGCGAAAAGCTTATTCAGGAGATTCGAGATGAGGACTCGCGAACGGCGAAGGAGAAGAAGGAGAAGAAGAAGGAGAAGAAGAAGGAGGAGGAGGAGGAGGAGGAGGAGGAGGAGCTCGCTATGAAGGCTGCTGCTGAGGAGTGGAAGCTCGAACAGGAGCGGATAAAGCAGAGACAGGCACAGGAGTTCCGCGATCACCTTCGTAGCCTTGGCCATTCCGACGAAGAGATTGATACTATCGTCAATGGGAAAAAGGAAGACGAGAAGAAGGAAGAGAAGAAGGAGGAGAAGAAGGTCATATGGATCAAGGTATGGAGTTACCATATACCTCTATATACTAGGGGGGCTTAACTGACACCATGTCAGGTCCATCGCAAGCACTTGGTGCCAGCTACCTTGATCGCCTTCAATCTTCCTTGGGACTGGGACGAGGTAAGCCTTATCCTAACCATTCCTCGATATGACCAGTTTTAACCCTACTTCCATCTACCAGTATGACGAAGACTACATCATTATCAAGCAATGGGTCGACGATGACTTGCAAGAAGAGCTCTTCGCCCACACCCGTCGCGTACGCGAGGGGCGGCTCGACAGCCATATCTCCAGCCCAACTACCGAACTCAAGGTTAATGACCGCTTTAAGGACGAAATGTATCCATCTCGTGCGGAAGAAGAAGACCCAGCCGTGAAGGGCAACTCGAAAGAACCATAAATGATGGTTTATAGAGCGGAAGTTGGGGCAGTCTGGATGTTTATCAGATTACTCCGTGGCGCAAGTGTTCTGGTGACCTCAGCAATTGGCCGTTCGTGCTAATTTTCAGGCGATAGTCATCGACTCAGTGGTTTTACAGTGTCTAGACTAGCCTAGCCAGTTTTGAATAGATTCAGTCTTTCTAGTCCATGACAAATAGTCATCGTACCCAACGATATCTCGCAAGGTCCCGCTTTTCCACTCTTTAATAAAAGTTAATCAACAAAACAAAAATAGAAAAACAAAAACATACAACAGTGAGGATTCGCTGGTGGTCACCCACCCAACTACTAACTCACCGGCGTGTGGCTTGAGTACGGCTGAGCGGACGGGAAGCCCTATTTTCCACACCCTATGGTCGTATGTACAAGACTAAGTATAGGAAAGTATTATGGAATGTAAGTAGTGAGTGAGTACAATGAAGTTCTGAAAGTGAATAGAAATGCTCAACGATATTGTGTCTGAGAACTTCGTTGTTACGTAGCCCTGGAGACTTACCTTAATCATCGAGGAAATTACCCTAACTGACGTGACCTATACTCAAGACCATAACAAGGAATCTGAAACACGGGCGCCTGGTCGAAATGGCGTGCCCGCGCCAACAGCGCTATGCTGTCCGCCCGGTTGCTGGATGTCTGAGGCATCAAAATGTGATAGAAGTCTATCTCCTTTCCTTCTCTTCCTCTCTCTGTCAGTGCGAGACAGTCAAATACATACAGTGTTTTCTCCATTTGATTCTCTATTGTATCGCACCTCTATCACTGGTAGAGTGCTTACCTATAAGATAGTTTGTTTTACGGAAGACGCATATCCACTGAATGATTGTCCGTCATTGCTTCTGGATTATGCATCTTTAAGCCTTAACCACCCATTGAGCTGTTGGGGTTTGGTTATTCACGGGCCCCTGCGTGCTCACAAGCATGGCTACGTAAAACATACACTCATAGAGACAGAGAGACCAGACCCATGGCCCTGTGAACCGGATGGTTCGTACGTATCAGTGGAATAGATCACTCGTGAGTATTCCACAATCCATTGGCCACTAGCCAGCTGAACCTGTCGGAGAAAAATGGTTTCGTCGTACGTGCTAAGGAAACCAAATCCACACTGAAGGTCGCCCATATATAGGATGGGCTGAACTAGGAGATGCCTTGGCCGTTCAGTGTGGCCATACGCGTAGCTGAGGGAATGGTGAGGAAAGATCCATGGAACCTTCTGTTCCCCTATAAGCCTCAACTCGTCTCTACCTTGAACGTCGGTACTTAATCCCACGACATCTGGAATATTCTAGTAGTCCAGGCAGGAGCATTTGAAGTCCGCAAAATGTAAGCCTCCAAGACGGCTCTGGCCTATGGCCTGTTGGAAGCGGCCATGGAGGCCATGTTCATCCCCGACACGAACGACCTCAGGGTCTGCATTGTGAGGGCCGGGGCTAACAGCAGCTGTTTAACTGCAACTGGACGCTTGGGCATTGTATATTGCTTCGACTGTGCTCTTAAAATCTGGCCACGGACTCAGAGGCCTGACATATTTCAGCTTGCGAATAGCAGGAGATGTGGTCGTATAAGTACCGATGTTCAAGGGAGGTAGTGGGGCCTGAATGATTTGTTTCGCACGGACGCGGGTTGTGGCCATGTTTTTCAACGCTCTATACCAAACTGCAAGTTAGTATGAGTTGCGTACTGCCGCACATGGGAATTTGCTTACCGTGAGAATATTGTGACGGATTGTGATTGGGGGCGATGACGGTATGGTGCACTTCATGCCAATTTCGGTGGGCGGGCCGGGGATGGTTGTGTTGACGACTCAGCCATCTTGCTGAAGAGTATGATCCAAAGTGATGGAAAAGTGAGGGATAAATGAAAGTGACGTGAGAAGTATAGCGCTCAATTAATGTCAAAAGGATGGAGGCATGCACGCCATCAGAGTTTGAGAACAATATTCACGATGAGAATCGAATATCCTGCTTTTCAGCGAAGGGGCCATACCTCGGGTATGGGATTGGTTGGAAGAAGATGTGCTAGGATAAGAGCTATGTGAGAAGGAGAGATGGACAAACCCGGGATGGCCTTGAATAGAATTCCAGGTGATATTGGTGAAAGGTAGTTGATCTGATCGAGTGATAGTGAGGATGAGGGTAAGTTGAGAAGAGAAAGGATAGTGAGAGTGAGAGTAAGTTGATGGATACGATGATTCCGAGGATGCAAAAGATGCAAAGAAATCCCTAACGTTGTATGCAGATGAGAGAGGTGTTGGAAGAAACAACTCACACCATCTGATAGTTGGCAGCCACCCTAGCATAAACTGCCAGGCAACAATCTCTATGTAGAGATAGATACTGCCTGCCACCTTTTCCAGGCTCAACAGCAACAAAGAGTTGCAAACCTGAAGCTATTCACACTACCTAAATAGTTAACTTTCCAGGATGTAAGCTTCGCTGGACCGTAGTACTTTTTGGCTGGGTCGTGCAGGCCTTGGCGCCACCCTCGTATGCCAAGTTGCGCAACACTGTGTGTATGCACAGGACCGAGTATATTGACTGATTGTAAGATGAGGGTAATGGCGAGCTCGCTAGGTTCATAACCTGTTCGAATATATAGGGTAATAAGATCATAAAAGAGGTACAATATGAGTGTATTGTGACCATCGGGACTTTGGGTTGGACATGGGTGGTTGCAATATCGGCCATAGACCAGTCTGACAAGATCCGGTATAAACCCAATATACACAAACACCTCCACATTTTCTTCTTCTATTGTGATCTCGAAGGTTTGGATACTATGGGGCTGGAAGCCACGGATGATAACGGACGAAGACGACGAGGTAGATCGATTTGACACAGACTCGGGGCATTAAATGCAGCTGAAATTTTTCTCTTCCCACTGGTATTTGCCGATGCATTTGGCGGAGACTCGGGTAGGAAGAGTGAGGAGGCATCTCATCTCTTCTTGAGTGGAAACAACCGGACCAGGAGGAAGATCTGAGTAAGGTTCAAGGATTACTTGGAAGGATATGGGAGAGGGGGTTTAAGAAGATGAATAAGATGAAATGGGGAGGAAAGATCCGAAAAGAGAATTGTCCCATTAAGAAGTCCACGGATGTGATACCTCGGAGCCGACACTTGTATTGAGTGATAGTTGTGTAAACTATACATGAGACGGGAGAAAGGTAATAAATATCTAGGAATGACCGTGCGACCATGGGAGTTTTCAACAGAAAGGGGGCCTCACAACCTGTTGAGGCTATACAACAACCGACTACTAGGGGAAAATAAGGAAGAGAAATTTGCTTTATTCAATCTATGAAGGTAGGGCCTTTTATAGAAGGGCGAGAAAGCAAACAGGCAAACCAGCAAGCACAGTCTGCCTGACAAACAAAGCATCCAGCAAAGGATGATGCTGAAGTGTCTTTTGCCTTCTCAACTGAAAATTAAGTTGCTAATATGTGAGAGTTCATTGAAGCAACTACATATATAGTCATATATATATACACAACTATATGTCAACACACCTTCACAGAGTATTTTTACGTTTTGCCTTCTTCTATGAAGCCATTGCTGCTGTATTCAATCCTGCAGCTAATTGAGAGACCGCAGAGCGGATCCTCAGAGTGACAATGCCATCTGGCCGGGTGTTAAGTCTACATTGTGTTCTGGAGAGTCATTTGAGTTCTTACTCCTAGAATTTCAGCTCACAACTTGATTGTTTCACAGCAATTATAGAGGCAATAAACTACATTTAGCATGAGGCTTAGGGCCTGTGCAGGGAAATGATGCTTTCTTATAATTTATTCGGTATCTTCCTACCCCTCGCATGTTCTGGACTAATCCACTAGAGCTTCAAACTGACGGTTAATCTCTGCAGTGTCGGGCTTGCTCACCCAAGTCGGCTTATCCCACTTAAACAGGCTATGAGATACTGAAGCCGGGTGTCTACACAACCGCTATTGACACCTAGGTGGAATATAAGTGCCTGATCGACGAGGCTGATAATTTAGACAAACACATCATTGTTACGCCTTGAATCCTTTTCCTCCGCATAACTCTATTTGTGAAATTTCATATCGGATTATTCTTCTTTTTCCCCCCAAGTTTCTTTCTTCAGCATTCTTTACCAAATTTCTTCGTCGGAATGACTTTCGGATTCTCTGAACTTTACATAGGTACAGAAGTTACCTTCACCGCGCCATCACTCCAAAAATGGGTTATCGAGGAGAAGACTCGCCGAGGATGTTCAACAAATGACGAAGTGGGAGCTTGATGGTGGCGCTGGGCCTCCTTTTGCCGTGTTCAAATATCTTTGCCACAGTGCGACAGACAGCGACAAGAAGGCATTCATGCGAATCTATTTCCAGATTCCTATCGAAGGAACTGAGTACCAACGCCCCGAGGTTCGACAACGACAGGCCGCTTCACGAAAGCATCAAGAGCTAGACGTGCTAAAGGATCTGAAACTACAACAATGTCCCGTGGTACCGAACCTACTCGCCTATAAAGAAGGAAAACAAGGCAACGATGGCCTTGTCCCAGATGGATACATTACACACGTTGTGTGGGATAAGGTCCCCGGGAAGTCACTAAATCAGGATAAAGTCTGGGATCCTAAGTCAGGTCCATTACGCAAGGCCGTGGGCGCAAAGTTCCGCGATGTCTGGGAGTATGTTATAAACCCCTCTTTGATCAGTCAAGTGTAAAACTGACAGACCTAAGAGAGTTAAGACGTTATGGATGGGAGCCAGGGATGCCTAGACTGGAGAACATCATCTACGATGAGGTTACAGAGACGATGTATGTGGCATCTTCTATACACCCAGTGCTAAACAGAATAGGCTGACTATCTTTAGGCACATTGCAGGCTTCCGAGACCCCGCCCCCCTTGAGCTCGAAAAGAGATTTACTGATATGACCTTTGTTGACTGGGGCTTGGCTATACCACCTAGTAAGGCCGGTTTGGGAAAAGGACAGCACCAAGTGGGCTTGGTGATCCGCATAAATGTCCATTGCTTTATATGACCTTGATTGCAGTGTCCTCACTATCTTCTTCAACTCGTTGCGGCTCTGAAAGGAGGAATTTGGGGGCGAACTGTAATATTCGGCGGCTTGCATCTATGAAGTTGATTAAACTAAAAGGAGACCTCGAAGAAAAGATGGACATGATTCAAGAGATACCTATGACCGCTCCTTTGATCAGCTCGGCAGTCTATAGCTAAGCAACAGCCCCACGGACTATATGCTACGGCAGTGTATAGCCGTCAGTACGCCATATCGTATTTTGCAGAACATATCATAAAACTATTATATGTGTATATTATTAACTATAGACATTGATAGAAATTGACACTATAGAAATTGAGGTATTATAGAGGTTAAGATATCAAAGGTTATATAGGAAAGTCCCCTTTTATAAATCAAGCCTTTTTAGCCCTTTTCCACTGTCTACATAATGAACTCGCGAGGGAGAGAAGATTTCTATAGAACTAAAATATCTAGAGAGACTGACGAAGCAGACTACTGAAAAGCCTACTGAAAAGACTACTGAAAAGACTACTGAAAAGACTACTGAAAAGACTACTGAAAAGACTACTGAAAAGACTACTGAAAAGACTACTGAAAAGATGCGTAAAAAGACTATCGGAGAAGACTACCTAAGGAGACCACTAAGAAGACTAGCCGTATAAGCGGCCAATTATTCTTAGTATAGGAATTGGGATATTGTAGAAATTGACACAGTAAAAGTTGATATTATAGAAATTAATCAGTAGATCCCAATTGTAGGTAATAGTAAACTGGCGGTATGACAGTCAAAATTTAATATGGAAAAATACTGCATCGCGCACTGGCGCCTATACACCGACGTACTACTGCATTAGCCGGGCACTACTGCGCCTTTGTGCTAGGCTAGCTTATTGAGTAAAATGGCCACGGTCCATATTTTAGGGCGTTCAATGTTCAAGTTCCTTAAAATAAGTCTACGAAACAACCAAGGCATCAGAGACACTATGGTTGAGCATCCCTATACAGCTAGAACTTCCAAGGTTCTCACCATCCCACTCGCCCACCGCTTGCATTTCATAATAGCTTCCCATACGTAATCTAACACATACGACCATAGGGTGTGGAAAACAGGGCTTCCCGTCCGCTCAGCCGTACTTAAGCCACACGCCGGTGAGTTAGTAGTTGGGTGGGTGACCACCAGCGAATCCTCACTGTTGTATGTTTTTGTTTCGATATTTTATCTTATATCTGTGTGTCTTGCCTACATTGTGACGAAACCTCACTGCCGCCTTGATTAGAAGGGGGGGTTTTTTTTTTTGTTGGAAGTCTCGGACGGAGGGGGAGACGCCTAGAAACAAGAACCCCATACATATGGGGACTCTATGTGCTGACAAGCTACAATATGTTTCCCATGATTTAGATCCAGTATGTTCTGAGAACAGCGTATAGCCGTCTTCAGTAAGCATATTCCGAGATATGGATACCATTGGAAGTAATCATCTAGTCATCAGGTGGGTGCACATTTTGCGTTATTGGTATATATATTGTGCCAACTTGATTGCTCTGAACTTTCTTGAGCCTAGAAAAATTTATACTAGGACGGAGGCCATGAGGTTAAGGCAAGGGGACATAGCCCACTTATATGATCGGCTGCGTTTTATACACAGTGGAGCCTCTTCCGCTTATTCTTTCTAGGCAAATATTCGAAGGCCCATGCAAGTACCACAACCTGTCCTAGGTTAACTTCCATTAACTTGTGTTATAGTTTCTCTGCCTGTTGGTAGTTACTATATTTGTGTATGTTCTCTCTGTCCGACCATCTACATGTCGTACGCTTAATTGGTGGATACCATTGTGAAGAAAGGACGGCTTTTATTTTAGATAATCCACTTCAGGTAGAGCCTGGTTTGCAATCGAGGTAAAGACATGGACATGGATTGGATTAGGAGATAACCAATCACGATAGGGGCAGCAAATGCCTTTGTCAAGAAAACATGTACACATCTCGCTCATCTAGGTAGAGTGCAATCCATATCCACAGCCTTTTATCCGCAACGAATTGATCATTTAGTTGTTCAATCATGGTCAGGTGACGTGAGAGCGCATGCCGCTGGGGACCAACGCATGAGAAGTATTGTTCTTCATTCCCTCTTGACCTCTCTTGGTCATCTTCATCTTTCAACACGTATTCTGCTGCTTCGAGGAACTCCTTTCGTCCCTTCATATGGCAAATGTAAGGATACACTTCCTGTCCGACAAATGACTGAATGAGTTGAGATAGGTAGTGGAAGTCTTGGAGAGAATCGAGATTGACTAGGCGAAAGAATGCCCAGAAAGCGTCGTTGTGCGAGAAATCAAGCGCAACCTGACCACCGAACCCTTCTTCGACTATGAAACCGTCAGCAAAGGCTTCTAGAAGAGAGGCATGTATGCCATCACGAGGGTGAGGGAGGCCGGGGCAGACAAGAAGCATTGCAGGGGGCACCGAAGATGCAAAAGCCCAGTCGATAATACACGTTATATTCAGATCGTCGTCCACAAAGATATTTTGAGTGCTTATATCAGGGTGGTATAGGGGGAAACCGTCACAATTAATCTGCCTATCTTTCTCAGACATGAAACCCACGGTGTCCCTAAGTGAGATACCGACTGAAATGTAATCAAGTCGGTTCTTCCTGCTCTCAATTTTGGAACCCACGGTGGCGTAATCGTTCCATCGATCAGTAGCGAGCCTATATTCTTCAAAGCTATCGTACTCTTGAACGATAGGCACTGGTGCATGGAAGAGGTGATGCTCCATTGGTAGTTCCGCTGAATGCGCAAGAAACGCATTTATGCAAGCCATGTAGAAAGCTTTCGACTCTGAGAAAGGCCCACGTGTGATTTCGGTGTCATCGAATTATTCCCGACCCTGCCATATAAGGCTAGGAAACAAGCACTTCCGCGGAGTGTAAGAGCTATTGCTGTCCGTAAAAAGTGACCCGATTTCACTAATCCGTATATTGGACAGTGCCGCATGTGTACCCCCCAGTTGTCTTAGAATTTTCCTTTTTTGGGAAGTTGATAAGGTCGTCTGGGGTCTGTCATCGAGACCAGGCGGGCTGGCCACGTCGTCTTCCCATTGATATGTGCTTAGAGGTACCCCGGAAGCTTTGCTCATTAAGATATATGGGACCTCGATATCATTAATTCCGGTCGCACTATTTAGGTCAACGAAATTATAAGACCCAGTAGACGTAATAAATTTACCAGTAAGAGAACACTTCTGGAACAGGAATCTTGCCCATTTCTCTGAGGTAGTTCATCGTTGCTACCTCACTCACAAGCACCTCACCAGCAGTGGTTTTCTGGAGCCCGAACGATCTCCGCGGCGACCTGAAAACCCATTCAACCCCATCATCAAAAGAGATGAAGACGACCCAATTCAGGCTACCACTACTAGGGCGCTGGGTTTCGTCACAAGAGCATTCCTTCCCGCGAATGCTCTCGGCGAGTGATAGGAGGGCTGGGACATTAAATTTTGCGTAGGTAAATATATTTGCCTTTCGTACCTTGTATGCCATTCTACCTTGATAAAGTGAAAATTTTCCACTCTGCCTGGATATTGGAGGCAGAAGTGGTTTAATAGCCTGAACGACAGATCCGGGACTATAACCAGGATGCTTCCTGAAGCAGAACGATTCACGGATCCATCAGTTGCTCCCATTGAGATCGAAGGACTCAATATCCAACAGACCATCTATGACTGGCACTCCCTATGTCGCTCACTGTTTGTCTGCTCAGCTTTTATCTTCCAAATGCTCTCATCTTCCTTTTCTCCTTACCCCTTCCTACCTCTCACATCTCTATCCAATTCGCTCTTTTTCATCGCTTTTCCATCAATTTCATCACCCCTTCATCCTGCCTGTCACAAACAATACCCCCTTCACCATGTCCCAGCCACACACACCACGGAAGCGGACCCGTCGTGAAAAGGAAAGATCGGACAATATCGCGTCTGACACGCACATCCCCTCCTGGGGCCGAGTCGAGATCGCAAGACCCCGCTCCGGTGCCGTGCGTAACACGGACCTACGCTTCCGCATCAGTCAAATCAAAGGAGTCCCCGACATCGTTGGCCCTGTTATCACCCTCCTACTTGCGGTTGAGGCCTTATTCCAAAACGTGGGCGGCTCTACCGAGCTCGCGCGGATCTCATCCCTGGATCACGCAGGCCTCATCGACTTCCGCGCCCGCTTCGTCGAGGGCGACCCCCGTGTTGTGCGCGCTATGCGGGAGGGCCCCGGTGTGTCGCTCAACCTCATCCGCGACGCCATCACGTTCGCCGAAGGCCTGCTGCTTATTGACCGTTGCATTGAAACTATAAAGGATGATACGCTGAAGCTGGAGGTAGGCCCAGAGACAATATATTTTCGTCCCGAAACTGGTGCCACCACTTCTACTCTTTCACCTTTTTTCGGACTTCGATTACTAACCTTAGCTAGTCCCCATTGGGGATTTTACTATGTATCCTCGGTATGCTGGCCTGTATTGTTTCTTACACACCTTACATACTGCTATGGGATTGTTTTTCGCTTGTACTTTATTACATCCATCACCTATTTCACACCACCTCAAAAGAGATAGACCGAAAATGTTTGCCTATGGAGTTTCCGAAAGTTGACTGATATTTTACACCATATTGCCATGGCCCCACTCAACTGGAGGCAGACAAGTATAGCTCGCTGATCATGACATGGCGATCGACTACCGAACCCCAACCCGAACCCGAATCGAAGGCTCCAATGAAACCCGCTAATCACTTCCGGGGACGCAAGTAGGCATACCAATTTTTTTATCAACAGTTACGTATCTATGACGGTGCAGTATGATTCGAGATTTTGGGATGTATCTGCGATAGTCTAGGTAGAAAGGTTTACTATACGAGCGGATAGGGCTCAACTCGCTTTGATTTGAATTCCTGGGTTTATGAAAAAGTGGGCACTTCGGGCCTCGTGCCTCGATTTGGGATTCCTTTAACACGAGTACGTAGTGGGTTAAGTCGGAAGCATCCAATCCGGGTGTTAATTAGACGGTCCCAGCCTCCTATATTAGTCACTTACCAGGCAACAAAGAGACATTCTGGAATATATAAATTCGTTTGCGACCGGCTGGTGCAAAAAAATTCCAGATATCTTCCTACGTGTGAAAAGGATACTCTACGAAAATGGCTGGCCCGAACCACACCATATCCCCCGTCGAAAGCTCAGATCTTCCCTTTCTATCAAAATTCATACACTCCGCAAAGCTTTCTCTAAGCATCAATCGTCTTCTGTATCAGCCGTGGCCCAATCATCCTGTCCAGGAAAAGCAGTACACAGGAGCTGTCGAAGGTGCATTTGCGGACTCCTCGATGGAATGTTTCAAGGCGACTGATGTTGACTCAAATGCGATCATCGGCTACATTGTCCTGGCGAGGAAGACGGCAACCAAAGGAGACTCAATGGCTCCTGCCCAGTCCACAGACAATGGGCATAATGTCCCGGAGGGAATGAACCCTGATGTCCTTGCAGAAGTATCTGCGGCGAACATAGCCATAAGCAAGGCGACGGAAAATATTGACCGTTATGGTAGGGCTTCCATGAAGCGGGTTTGAATTGTGTCTTTGCTAATACCAGAAATTTTGTCTAGAATTGGTCTACTTGTGCGTCGAGCCCTCATACCAACGACAAGGTGTAGGCTCCAGCTTACTCCAGCTTGGATTTGACCGAGCTAGAGCACAGGCCATTCCACTTGCTACCGCTGCGGAGGCACCTGCATATGGCTTTTTCGATAAACTTGGGTTCAAAGAAACAAGGCATGTAGATATTGATCTACGAAAATACGCACCGGAAAATAGCGGATTCGGGATCTTCCGGCTTACTGGTATTATTTGGAAGCCATGAATTTGGTATCAGCCAACAGAGAAACGGCCGATGGTGTTATATTAGCAATGATAGTACAATCAAGATGACTTGTGACTTGGATAGAGATGACCTGTCGATACGAGGTGGTATAGCATTTTACCACTAGAGATTGGACGATTTAGCGGCCACCTAATTCCCCATATGTTTGGTATGACAAACCGGACCAACTTGGATACTCATATTGTATAAACTTTAGCCCCTAAAGGCTAGAGACACTTCAACAGCAGTCTCTAAGATAGTTCTTCAATCAATCAATTATATTTATTGGTTCCCGCAGTATTATTCTATACGAATATCCTACGATCCGTTATGACCTTCTGTACCTTGTTTTATATAAATAAGACAGCTTTGACAATGGAACGATCCAGCTATAATCTATTCCCTAGTTAATTGGCTGTTGACTCACCTCGCTATCCTATTATGGTTTAGCCTCGTTATGGTACAAGCCGAGAAACAACACACGTGTGTCTTGAGAGGACTGTTTTCGAATTTTTCTATAGAGTAAGGGCTAGACATAGGATATTGTTGATTTAAGCACCTCAAATAAAAAAGCAATAAGGGCGAAATTGAATAAAGAGGGGGGTTATACATGTGAGCTGGCTGGCTTATACTATTTATTGTAGAGGGCTCGCTTCCTGGCACGGCGGTTCACTCATATCTTCTCTATCGTTAAACCTGCATGGCGGAGATGGCCTTTAGCGCTCTGCTGTTTTACACTAACATTATAGACGCACTGCCGAAGGAAGGCGTGGAACCCTGTTCAAAACTTGGCCAAGCTTTCTTGATATAGTAAGCCTTTAGCTCGGTAAAAAACTCCTCTATGGGATTGAAATCTGGAGAGTAAGGGGGACGTATAGCAACCTGACACCTACATCAGAGCATAACCGTTTAACTCGGTCCGAATGGTGGAAGGATGTATTGTCTATAATAAGTACGGACTTTGGCTCTAGCCACCTTCTACAGTGTTAGAGTAGCTACTTAATAAACGATTCAAATAGCACGGCATCCGTTAAGCCTTTAAAAATCCGAGATAGAAGAATCCCTTCCTAGGTATACGCTAGCAATATCTGATAGCGCTGGCCCCGATGGAATTTAGACACTTGCACCGGTGTCACACCTAATAGTGACCAACTAGTCCGCCTATATCCTACCCGTTTATCACATCCGGACTCATCAACAAAAATAAGGTGGTATGATTGGAACTTAGATAGTTTGTGTTGGTAGAAATCTCGTAGCTGAGGATTCTGCTCTTTAGGTTTTTACCGGGCTGTCTTCTTGGTCTATCCAACCCGAGAAAGCGCACGTTGGATGCCAGATGATGAGGGTAGTACGTTGAACTCGTCCCATAGGAACTTAGCCATCTCCTCGAGATAGAGGCCGGGTATCTTAGCGAGGTAGTTATAAAGGGTGTCTAGCATCACAGAACTAACGATTAGTGGCGGGCCAGGAGGGATTTTAGGAGGATCGGGACTGCCGAACAATCGCATTTTCTTGCGTATGTTAGTGATAGAACGCTCAGTACACTTTGCTAGCTTGGCCACTTGAGATGTAGTCAGTCCTTTCTTGCTGTTTATCTTATGTACAATCATCTTACGCTGCCTAGGGTTCAGGTTTCGCGCCATCTCGAGATGATGTAGGGGTTGAATGGTTGCTGGAGTTTGGGTGAGTAATGTTGGGACGACGACACCCACCCCAGGGGTTGTTATTTTTGGATCAGTATTAATACACACATTACATCGCTCGTCAGTTTGAATTTAACCGTTCCGAACCGAAACATGATCCAAAGTACGGGAATATCTCATGAAAGCCGATGTTGGGCGCTTCTGTATAGATACCGAGGTTATGGAGGTTGAAAGGGCATATCAAGCTAACATGGATATCAGCGGGACAAGCCTGCCATGTCAAGTCGGCCAGCTACGGCACAATTGAGAACTCTCTCGCCGATTAATTTCAACAGGATCGACAGTCACAATCATGATGACTTGGACATCTGTGAAGGATACCGAATAAGTTATATCACTGGGCCCAGAAAAACTGAAAGCCATCGTCATTATTTCAAGTGCAGTCACATGAACCACGCGATTTCAACATCACGGCCTCTTCTTTTTCATTTCACTAACCAAGCTCCAGAACCAACCGCTGAGTGGTGTACAGCTATGGAACTACGCAAAGCAGCCAGATGCTGCGACACCGTAGAAGTGCCCAAAATGGATATGATCCGCATCGCTTCATATCACCGGGGTGAATTAGATCGAATGGTTGCCAGTGCATATCCACCTGACCATGACCGTGTGCGCACCTCACTGCTTCGAACCATCCTTGGAACACCATCAAATCTTGGAAACCTTCAGCCGTTACCGCTTGAGGTTGTTTATGAAATATGCTCCCTGCTCGATATTCGATCCTTATTCAATTTTCGACATGTCAATCGCCGTGCGCTACAAATCGTCAGAGCAACATATGGCTACGAAGAGGTAATCCTGCATGCTTCCCTGGCCCTCTGTGTCATACTCAGAACCAACATCGCATCCTGGTTCAGAATATCCGACTTGTTTAAAACGCTTTGTACGAGGGACTGTCACCTCTGTGGCTCCTTCGGTGGGTTTATATTTCTTCCGTCATTTATGAGGTGTTGCGTCTCCTGTATCAGGCAAAATAACCTTCCCCTGTCTTACCGGCTTCTGTCGTTAAAAGACACTTCAAGTTGAGCCCGAGGCATCTATACAGCTTGGTGCCGACAGTGAAGACATTGCCTGGAACATATTCAAAGGACGGGATTGTGGAAAAGAAAAGGTTGCAAATCAAACCGACAGACTTTGTTAGCAGATTGTTCTCACGCAGGGAAGGTAAAATGACTGAAGAGCCGAGACAAACGGAGACACCACTTCTAGATTATAAGGTGACTACCTCATTACCCTACCTCGATGCTGAAAGCGGCGTAGCACAGAATGGAATATGCTGCAGTAGCTGCCGTTTTCCCTTTAAGACACCTACCGGCTCCTTTTTATCGACGACGAACCTCTGGAATCAGGAAGACAAAGTATACTCCTATGACGGATTCAAAGAACACTTCCGGGAATGTCAAGGGGCTCAAAAACTTTTGGAATTGAGCAATAAAGGGTTCGATGTCTCTGGTGTCTCGCCACGCCTCGAGGCTGGAGAGCTCTTCGTTAAATTGCCTAGGGACCTTAAAATTCTGAAATAATACGTGGACTTCTATCGTTGTTGAGTAGAAAGGGGTGGATGAATGGGTCAATCGCGCACCCTGGGAGTTTATTGTATTCGGAGTCATGTGATCCTGACAGTGAATTACCTAGCTTTTTCCGTTTCCTGTTTCCTCTTCTTTTTCCTAGTCTCGCCAAATAGGTCAACACAATTGAATTTGTCAGAATACAGACCGAGTACATGGATTACCGAGTCCAATACCATGGAATCATGTGATTTTAGACTATGTAAATTGCTTACTAATTGTGTCCGACCAGACTGTCAAAAACGGACCATTGTTGTTTTTTAGTTAGTTAGAGAACTTTACCATCGTGAATTTACCAATACGTTCGCCATATACCTGATTTCCGTCAGTTATAAGCCCGGAATCGCTTCAATTTTAATCTCTTTTCCATCCTTTTGTTAAATCTTATATATATTAAGCCTATATTTGCCTGGTTTTAGACCGGCCCCTAGCTATACGGAGATAATAACCCCTAAATTGAGACAACCCCTAAGAAGTATTAATAATAATATTGGAAATCTATTTGCGAACGTTAATCGAACCGTCACGATATCGGATTACACTCTCTCCGCGAATTCATCCTCTCGCGTCACCTTAAAGGACATATCGAACTAGGAGCTATAGCTCTCGATGATTAAAACTATTATAGAGTAGTTCGACGTCTAGGATCTATATAATCCGGAATTAGATACGGAACCCGCACTTCCGAAAGAACCGATCGAACCGAGTTAGGAGGATCTAAAGAGAGATCATCCAATAGACTAGTTTTATCTATATAGCGTACTAAATACGTAATATAAGAGAAAGCTTAGTATATATAAAAAGAAGCTCTAGGGTAGGAAGATAGTTACAAATACAATCCGCTAGAGTATCTATAAAAAATACTAGGTTTTTATAGACTAGGAGATACTATAGGGACTACTTAGGAATCTACGATAGCGGGTCTTACCGGAGTGCAACCCTATATATAGAGCAAGCCTTCGCACGGTATAGAGGAATCTAGATAGAGGTCTAGATAAAATAATAGATATTAATTAGTGGCTGCTAAATTAGCAAACCTTATAAAAACGCTATACAAAAGTAGGGATTATAGAGACTAGAGAGGCTTTAATCTAATTTCTAGAAGCTATATCAGTGATTTTACCGGAATTCTATATAGCCTAGATCGTTATAGCTAAGATAGCCTCTACTAGTAAGAGAAGCGAGGAAGAAAGATAGGCTAATTTTATAAACCTACTTACCTAGTATAAAGCCTATTAGCTTATAGCCTATAGAAAATAGGTAGTATAAAGAGGCCTATTAAAAGCTATATTTTCAATATAGTAGGGCCACTAGGAAGCTTAGCCTAGAGATTTAATAATAAGTAGTTTAGCTAGTAGATCTACTAGTAAACTAGCTAGGAAGAAACTATCTAATTTTCCTATTAAAAAGCGGTTCTATCTATATAGTAAGATAAGATATATACTATAGAGATACTAGGCTATATTCCTAGAGGATAAACCGGCTAGTATACTAGATATATACCTAGATAAAAAGAAGGTATAGTATAGAGCCATAAAGGTAGACCCTAAATAGAAAGCCTTTATTAAAAAGAAGCGAGTAGAAGAGAAAAACATATAGGCGAACCCAGTTTTCTAGCCTAGAGCACTAGGCTTCTTTATAGCTAAGAACCAGCTAGTAAACGACGTATTTAAGATCTAGAAACCTATAAAGATCGATCAGAAATATTCTAAGATCGATCACGAACATTCTACAATTGATCACGATCATTCTGCGATTAATCATAAACATTCTATAACCATTCACAATCATTCCATATTCTACTAAACTAGTTATAATCCTCTCCACAATAGATAGCTTATCGACACTAGTACACAAGTCTATATTTATAATAACCGGAGGTTATTTATCGAATTTTAGAAGACAATAAGCTCGATTCGGGTAGGAGATATAAAGATAATAGTAGAAGGAATCGGAACTATCTCAATCTATAGTGTTAGCCCTAGGAACGAAGCACCGCTATAAATAGATTTATTTAATATCAAATACTCGCCAGGTTTCTATACGAATATCATCGCCTATAGTTAGATATTTAAGATAATAAGAGCGTTCTTAAACTTTAAGAAGAACTAGATCGAATAAGACGAAATCCCACTATATACTATATACCGGGATTAAAAGCTTCCTTAGTTAGTGTAGCCGAACTAGCTATTAGTAAATATAGCTATAAAGAAGTTAGCTAGAGAACCTATATCTAAAGCCTCTATTAAAACCTAGTATCGTCGCCTAGGCTATATTAGTAAAGAGAGGATTGAAAAACTCACTAAGATAATAGAAGGTATAAAAATAACTAGTTACAACCCTAAGAAGTAAGAGGCTTCGGAGAAATAGATATACAAAGCTTACTAGTTAGTAAATACACCTAGGCAGATCTTATAGAGGAAGATAGGCTAAGCCTATAGGGTACTCAGTAGAGTACACTTTAACCTCGTATAAAATCAGCCTATATATAATAGATATATCTAGTTAACGCATTTCTATCTTAATAGGATTAGATACCACTTTATATTTACTTATATAAAGAAGAAGGACTACTAATAGGCTATTAGGAAGTTTATCGCTTTAATCCGAAACTAGCTAAATATTAGAATTAAAGTCTTCTACTATAATAATAAGCGTAGTGCTAGTAATAAGGTTAAAAACATGATTAAAGCCGAAGGCTACGTTATAGAGCACTCACCTCCTAAGACACTAGAGATAAACGGACTAGTAGAGAGATCCGGAGGTATAATCATCCAAATAGTAAGGGTATTAATCAATAAAAACCCGGATCTACCGAAGACGCTCTAGCCGGAAGCAGTATATATATCAGTATATATACTAAACCGTATACTAATAAAGCTAGTAGATAGAAGATAGATCATACTTTAGATAGAATTGATAAAACTAGCTATACTAGATAGGATAAAGGACTAGCGAATCAACCTTTCAAACCTTAGGGTATATAGCTACTTAGCGTATTCGAGAATCCTAGATTTAAAGCGTATATAGTTAGATAAGATATCACCGAGAGTAGAGATCGGATTCCTAGTAGGGTATATCTCTAAAAACCTATATAGGATCTAGTTTCCGTATAAAGGGGGATAGTATAGAAGGGTAGACGTTATTAGAGATACTATTTTCGATAAAATATAGCGGTATATAACGGCGAAGAAGCTAGAATTAGAAGATACAGTTAGTACGCTAACAAATACGCTAGAAGAGAGAGAGAACTAGCCTACGCTCCTAATATGGGATAAAGCTCAGTCTAAACTAAGTACCTAGATACAGATACCATCATCTATAGCCCGCATCGCCCTACATAATAACGTTCAGCATACACAGCAAGGGCAGGATCCGCATATAGATATAGATTTGTAAGATACAGAGATGTAAGATATAGAGATACAAAATGCAGAGATACAAGATGTAGAGATATAAGATATAGAGATACAGGATGCAGATCTAATAGATAGAGAGATATAGGATAGAGAGATGTAAAGTAAGAGAATTAGAAGATAGTAGACCCCAATTACTATACAAAAACCATCTAATAATATACCAATTACCCTAGCGTCGATCAGACCAACATAGTAAACAGCAAATAGAGGCTATATACCTAGGTCCTTCCTAACAAATCTCTCCTCACCTCCGTCACCTACTTTGCCAGCATCCCATACTATACAAAATCAGCCTTTTTCATCAGAACGGACCCCATTTTCATCATCTTCCGCACTAGATACCCCGGAATCAGCCTCATAAACCCTAAGATCTCTATATATAGACGCTATAGATATAGATCCTAAGTATACCGGTGATAACGAAGTGAGAGATACCGGAATATATAGTGAGAGTAAAGTAAGAGATACTAGAACGTATAGTGAGCCTAAAGTGAGAGATAACACACTACTAGAGCTAGTCCTAACCTCCGCTATATAGATAACCATACTATCTGTTAAGACTAGGGGGGTAGAATACGAAGATAAGATCTTAGAGAGCGAGATATAGCTATAGTAAGAGCTATTATAAACCCCGGTTTTATATATAGGAAGAGATAGATTAGATAGTATTAACACTACAAATATCATCTTAGGATCTAGATCTCGGAAACCCAGGTAGGACCCCGACTATATAGTATATCTCGCTATAGAAGAAGACGAACCACTAGCGCTAGTTCATACATTTAGAGCCTATATAAACCAGAGATTCGAAATAGATCAAAAGCCTAGGAAGCCTTATAGAGATCAGCTTCCCCTAGAGCTATAGAACTAGAATGAAGTCAAATCCTATCTTTACACTAAAGACTTTATAGTAGTAGCGGAATTCGAGATCGATACGCTACGTAGAAAGGAGACCTTCTCCTAGGTTCCGATCCCGAATATACGAACTACACAAATCCTACTATTAAAATAGGTGTTTATATATAAATTTAATACCGATAGTATACTTAATAAGTTTAAAGCTAGAATCTATATATAGGGAGATCTTTAGTAGATAATACCGGAAGAAAAGAGAGCTACTACACTTGTAGTAAAGATAGCGAGAGCGGTTTTTATATTAGTTACTACGTTTGATCTAGATATAAAGTAGCGAGATATTATAAATATATTTCTAAACTCTATCTTATAAGATAAGATTTATACTCGCTGTCCCCCCAGTTTTAAAGTATTAGGCCGATGCTAGATGCTATACCGTACGCTATATAGACTATAGATATCTCTATGTTTATAGTAGTAAGAAGCTACTAGGGTACTAGTGAAACTAGGCCTTACCCCTATACCGGAGGATCTATACATTTTTATTATAAATAGGATTATCGTTTTCTTCTATATTAATGATATTATTATTATAAACTACCTAGATTATATAAAATAGGCTGCTAATCTAGATAATTAAATGAAAAAGCACTAGAAGCTTCGTAAATTTAACGCTAGTTAGTTTCTAAATATATATATTATAAGAGATCGGACTAAAAAGAAGCTCTAGCTATACTAAGATAGCTATATTAAGAGTATAGCGGCGAGATATAGTCTAATCACTAACCGGAGGGTTAATACGCCCCTAAGTATAGAGCTATTGCTCCCCTTTAATAGCGTTACGATAGCGAGCCAGATCTATGGTTTTTAGGCTAAAGTTAGATTAGCTTAGTACGCTACCACGATCTCTAGACTAGACGCTATAAAAGTAACCAGCAAACTAGCTAAATTCCTTCTAAACCCCGGACCGAAGCATCTAGATACTATTAACAGAGTTATCTAATATCTCTACTAAACCCGCTACTATACAATTAAGTACGGAGTTTAGATGAAAGATGAGAATTCTAGCCTACAGCTTATAGCAAAATCTATTGAATTTGTAAGCGATGCATCTTTTAGAGATAATAGAGATCGGAAGAGCTTAGAGGGCTATATATATAAGCTCTATAGTGGTCCTATAGACTAGAAGGCTTTAAAATAGAAGACTGTCACTACGTCTACCACCGAAGCAGAGCTTTTAGCTCTATCCGAAGTAGGCAAAACTGTCCAATAGTGGCGCCGAGTCCTCGAGTCCCTAGGGTTTAAACCCTCTCACAAGCTGTCAATTGTATACGACAATCAGCAGACTATTGATCTGCTAATAAAGGAAGGCGCCACTATACATACAAAGCTTCGACATGTTAATATCAATAGGCTTTGGATGAAACAGGAAGTGAATGCTAGCCGCACTAACGTGTATTAGATTCCTACAGCAGAGATGCCGGCAGATAGCTTCGACATGTTAATATCAATAGGCTTTGGATGAAACAGGAAGTGAATGCTAGCCGCACTAACGTGTATTAGATTCCTACAGCAGAGATGCCGGCAGATAGCCTCACAAAGATACTACCGAGGCAGAAGCAGCAGGCTTTTAGACATCTGCTTGGGATGAGAGAAATCAGACATCTGATTATACCCCAGGAAGGTAGAATTAACAGCTCTTGAAGCATTTGTGAATAGCTTCAAAAGCTGGGGGGTGTGTCAGAATACAGACCGAGTACATGGATTACCGAGTCCAATACCATGGAATCATGTGATTTTAGACTATGCAAATTGCTTACTAATTGTGTCCGACCAGACTGTCAAAAACGGACCATTGTTGTTTTTTAGTTAGTTAGAGAACTTTACCATCGTGAATTTACCAATACGTTCGCCATACACCTGATTTCCGTCAGAATTGCTCTCTTTCTTCTTGCCTTGTGCCCCAGCTGTCCCCACATCCAGGACCCACTTTCGCGACAGCAGTCCGGATCACGTGTCCGATGATCATCAAGCCCCACACACTTTCTTTTGCCTTGCTCGTCTTTCGCATCACCCCAAATCCGACAACAAAGCAGATTCATTCCTATGCACCGAAGCGAACATGATTCGGCATCCACGAGAGAGCCAGCCTGACCGGATAACCACGGAAACAGCTCATTTCCTTGCACCACTCGTTATCTTCCCATGGGGGTGGCCATGATGTGTGGTTATCTCGAGGTCAACAATGATATTCTCGATAGCTGCCGAGATGGAAGAGCCGTAGAATGGTTTAGTGTAAACTATGGTCGAATACACGAGGAAAACTTCGGGCCTTTGGATAGACGTGTCTCGAAGCGTCTAGGTTCCGGACGAGAAATGGACGTGGACATGAGGGGGAATCCATTGGCCAAGTGACCTCTACTGGAGCGATTTTGCTTGTACAATGCGCGCTGAGGAAGCAGCCATAGAATATGATTAATGATTTATGAATATCCATGTATTTTCAAAAAGCTGCAAGCAGTTGGAAAAGCACCATATTGTGTCAAGTTATTGAATTTCTCGCACGAAGTAAACATGTTAAGCACACCATAGATCGGACCAGCGACCGCTTTCACATGCGAACTACCACGGGCCCCACAGCCCCGACTGGAACCTTAGAATTCCCATGAGCCTCATGGGCGGAGCCTCAAACCGTTCGGCCCTTGAAGTATCCTTCGGCGTTGGCATGGATCGCATGTCAGAGCTCACGTTCAATGCCCCCACAAAAGAATCGGGTAGGGCTGACATTTGAAACACAATAGACGGCCAGATATTCAAAATGACATTCGAAGACTCGTAGGAACCTTGTAAAAAGGCCCACTTAATATAACGTCTCTAATATTATGTCCAACAGTTCACTTAACATACATAACACGAATCAACTGAGAAGAATCAGTGAAGACGAAGATCTCACCCTACTAACGCAACGCTGACCGCAATAATACTACAGGAAATTCTAAACATGCCTGCACTCCTACCAGCGCAGCTCGAATATACCATTGCAACCATTGCAAGAAGCCTTGACTCATTACAAATCGACTTCGCTTTGATGGGAGGCGCAGCCGTGTGCCTCACGGCCCCAGACCCCAGCCGACAAACACAGCACGTTGACTTAGTGATACACGTCGATCAAACGGTGAGCTGCAACGAGAGCATGTCAATTACGGCCGTGCTGTGGTTTCCTGGGCCTACGGTATTCCCTGGGTCGCCGTCTCCCGTACCGGTCATATGCTAGGTGGCGGGTCACAACAATGGGGAGCGATACCAGTCAAACTAAAGGACGTTAGGGACTGGGTCTTTGGGCCTGTCATCGCGTCCCAGACAGTGCTGATTGATTGCTTCGAGCGCCAGTGGATGACACACCGCATTATCGACAACCAACTAAAAAACCGCAGATCTGCTCACCTAAAGACTATTGAATTCATTATCATCTGACTTTGGCCCAGTGAGCCAGTTCGGCCACATTATTGCGGGATACAAACTAAATTTGCCTGAAGGCGACGTACAAGGATGTCGAGGTATTCCATTTCAGAAGCTGGTCAACCCGACCTCAGTACAATCTTGAAACAGCGACACGAGTGACGAAAACCATCAATCACCGTTCGACTTCACACCAGCCATGACCATTTACGATCAACTACTCTTCCATCGGGTGGTTTTCGTCAACCTTAGAAAGATCTTTAGCCCTGGATGGCTCACTCGGCAGAAGATACTTTCGCAATACCAGCGTCGGGGCATTAAGCATGCTTCCGATATCGAAGATGTGACCCGTCCGATGCGATATTGTGTGCGCAACAAACCAGAGCTCAACTTCAACGACCAGACCAACAATTCCAACTTGCATTGTCAAGCATCCTGGAGGAAAAGCCCCGGCTACGAAGCGGCCTCCATCGAGTCGTCAAATGCAGTGAAGTATTTGGGAATTTGTAAGATTCCAGCTGTTGTATGTTTCTGGGAATGTTGCTAATGAAATCATACTTGTTGCGAAGAGCAAAGGAAAGGCTCCTACGGAATGGTTTTATCAGGTTCACCATTGATGTACTTGCCGTGCTCCTTTCTATACGTTTTATAGATACACATTTTATACCTCATCTTGCATCTCTTTTTGGCATCTTTTAGACATCTCTTTTAGACATTTCTTTGACGTCTTCTTTGACGTCTTTTTTGATATCTTTTTTGATTTCTTGAACTTAATACATCTGTATTCCTTAATTAATCCCTGTGCAACACGTCCACGCCATACTCTATGCGAAGTCGATACGAAAACATTGCCATCCAGGCCAACTGTGTCGCTTCTTCTCCTCCTCTCCCCTCTTCTACCTCTTGTCTGGTACACTCAACACTTATCATACATAGATGCACGTATCATGAATCGAACGATACGCAGTATACATACTAAGATATACCATCAGGTGAACACCATAGTTGACCTGAACCAACCAGACCCGGGTTGTCTAACGTGCCGTGATACTTGGTGTGGTCACCTAACGCAAACAGCACCCCAGGATGATCATGCCTTCGGACATCTCTGACACTAATGTCGGGATGGAAGTTTAATGCACAGATACTTTTCACAACCTGAGGCACCCATCTCTCTAAATGCCTGAGGAACCTTCCACCTTGCCTGCCAAATGTATCTTCCTCTCACTTCGGTTCCTCGTATAATTAGTAAGAATTGGTTTCAAGGATAATATTTGGTCATCCTTACACTATCTTCCCAATTGCCCAATTAATGGGATCTAGGCCGTAGACCTACGAATGTGAAGCCTTGCAATAGATATGGACTGTCGCTGAGCTACCATAATCCAAATCGCTTGGATGGCATTATTTTGGTATGCGTTTTTGAACATTGTTCTCCTATCATTGGCTACGCAAAGGAATAGATAGGGGAAAAGAGTGAAAAGAGGAGGGTTTATCTGAAGAACAACGGGTGAAGAACCCAAGTGGGGTCAGCTAAAGCCCCCAAACTCTCAAGATCCTGACGACAGATATTGTGCTGATCGTCTTCCTAAATAGTAAGCCAAGACGTTGACTTTTTAACAGTTTTGGGGGCTAAAATGACAACTCAAGCCAAACTCTCCGAAGGATCGCTGAAGGGTTTCTTCCGATCCACCTGGGCCCGCTTGGAGGAACTAGATCCCGCCGCTATATTCCCTACGCGAAGGTGGAGGGGGACCCAAGAAGATATTCAGCACACTGTCTCTGATTGAATCTAATCATAATTGGAAGGAATAAATAAAAATCACCAATTAATTAAAGGACTAGATACTCGAGGAAGACGCGCGGTTGTATAATTAAGCAGACAAGTCAGGGCTTACGTGCAGGGTTATCTAACTAAATTAGTTAATTAATATGCACTCTTGAACACATGGGCCGTGGTATGACGAAGGTTAAAATTGAGAGAAACCTCAGGATCTCACCAACTAGAATGGACTATTTCCTACACTCCATTTTCTGTCCATGTAGTGATACGCTCTGTGAGAATCAGCCTTTCATACAAAGATTAGACTTCGAAATATGCTTCATAGTTTACATATTTTTGGAAAATAGCCTGTTTTGCCTGGATAAAATGTATGAACGCTCTATGGAAAGGAAATTCCGTCAGTCCCACTGACTTGGAGATACCCCTGAAGGCGGAGGATTGATATATTCCCCAGCTTATCACGATACCAGAATTCACTCAACTTGGATAACAAGACAAGCGGTGGGGTTCACAATGCGCTAAACCCGTAGTAGAAGGAGATATATAATGCAAATATTGTGCTTCATAACTATCAATCCCGATCTCCTTACATTGGCTCCGACGCGTCTCCCCCAACGGTGCACATGCTTCATAATAGTCATCCCACTTGCATCGCATATTGCATAATGTCCGAACAATATTGTCCATTGCCTAGGTAACTTCTATTGGTCACAAATCACTATCCATCGAAACCAAGAATGAGAAGCTTGGCCTTTTCATAACAAGTTCGACGATTCCCGGCGCACGTCCTTCCGCGGTTGAAAGGGCGCCCACACACCCTTCCGTTCTCGACCAATTCAAAGATTTTATGTATACCGAACATCCGGCTACTATCGCCTTCTGGGGTTACATCAGTTGGCGTGTGATCAGTCCTTGGGCTATTATGGTAATCTCTGGATCCGCGGAAGACCCTTGATACCAAGTCACAAACCACTGGATATGGAGTAGCATACCCATCTAATGTATCTCTTGCTTGATCTGGATTGCTTTACAGGTGGGGAAAAGCATCCGACGAAACCCGCGATCCACCTTGCCACGTATGGACGTGTGTGCATGGATACAAAGCGCCCCGCACCTTCCATGCGGTGAGGGCGTCGACCAAGTGGAGCGGGATTTCTCCTATGGGGGGAAGATTTTCTTCGCATGCGATGCGAACCAGGATTCACGGGTCTGTCCCTTCTCCCGAATAACCGTTGGTTCTATCGCAGGTGGACTAGCCGATAATATGACCTATCATACCACGCCAAATTATTGAGGGAATATTCCACGTGCATACTTCAGAACCAGATTAACGTCATAAACAAAGAAAACATCTTGGCTGCTACGAAGGTTCAGACACTCGCCGGTTTTCCGTGTCCGTGCTGGATCGGTTGGATATATAAACTGTCTCCATTGTCGGGTGTTCCCTATTTACCCCAAACGAACTTGAACATGACTACGTGCGGTTATACATTTTCACACCATGGGATCGTCTCTCCTGCTGGTCGAATTAATCTTCCAATTAATATAACAGGCCATATACCCAATTATAAACGTCTCAACGATGAGCCTGTGGTTAAGACATGTGAAATCCCCCTGGGAATACGGGATGCATCTCTCCAGGTTAGCCAAACACTATCATTTTTGAAGAATTCCCGGCTGAATAAGTTCAATGTAGCTCAAGATCCCTCATTACGACATAGTCCCTCTCAATCCAGCTCCTCCATCGGCCGTCCTCTATTCACATGCTAATTTCAAGGCTTCGATCCAACCAGAGAAAGCTGGAGATACCAAAGACTTCTATGACAGGTGCTTCGCAGAAGCCGCTGCAATTAATCTGTTTTTCCCCGATGTACGATCGGAAGGGATCCGCGTATGCATGACCGCATGGCTGGCTGCAAACTGCGCGGCGGATGACATACTTGAAGCTATGCCGCCGGCTGCAGCCACACTTGCGTTGCAGGAGGCAATCTCGAAGCTGCAGGGAAAGAAGGCAAACGGTATGTAGATCAGAATCAGCTGCGTAAAGATCCCGAGTACTCATATTGATCCTTATCAATAGTCCCTCCGACAAACAAGGTCGCGTCAATCCTTTGCTTCTTCCAAGAATATTGCACCCAGCAACTTGACCTCAGTGAGAGTACCGCCCGCGAACTCAGCAATGATATATGCGATATGTGCGAGGGCTTGCTTGATGAGCTCCTATTTCGACAAGACATGTTGCCTAACAACCTGGAAACATATCTGCGATTCCGCGGTAGGACGATGGGGATACATCCATTTTTCACTCTCATCCGGACATTACACACACCAGTCGAAGTAGAATATCTCTCCCGCCTGCGAGACCTCCAGAAGAGGGTGAGTTTGGTGCTAGGGCTACAGAATGACCTCGTTGGTCTGGAGAAAGATCGTCGGAATGGCGAGACTATGAATGCAGTCTTGGTATCACTAAAGGAACAAGCGAGGACGGAAGTGGATCACATGAATATGATATTGCCAAGGACGATTCAAGAGGTGTGTGGTATCCACAATTTGTGTCTATCGGATGCAGTGGAGATGCACGCCGGACTCCGCGATTCGCTGAATGGGGATGTCCACGACGCGGTTCTTGAAACTGTGATTCTGGCCTTTGCTGACACACATCTGAAATGGTGTGCTTCGTCTAAAAGATACCAGGCCAAGGTTGAATAGGTAATTGGTTCGGGTTAGTTTAATTGGGCTGAATATAAACATGGGGTTTAAAGTATACGATTGAGTTGTCTCCACTTAGTTCATCACACTGCAGACGCCACGATGTGATAGACAGGTGCACATGCAGTGTGACCTAGTGTAATAGGTTAACCCGAATATGAATACGGGGAGGCTCGAGGAATGTGATACGCCACGCTTGAGCTGCATGTGTCCCAAAACATTGGCGGTGAGAGATGTGGCGATGGATTCGTGAATGGATGGGGCTGCGTTATTTGTAGGGATTGTCGTGGTGATAACCAGGGGTATACTCTTACATGTTGTGGTATTGTGTGGGTTGCAGATGAATCCTATAGGTCACCAAGACCTCAATATTAGATTTACTAGAAGTACTAGATAATGGGGCATTATTTGATGCTACTGCAGGTCTACTCGTAGGAGCTGTCATGTGATATAAGTTGGGAGCTTTGTACGCGGAAGACTGAGCAGGCAAAATTCACTATTGAAATGGTACTTGAGACATACATATGGTCCTGGGAATGGGTTGTGCTAGTAGAGACTATTGAGGTAGGAAGTAAGGACGGGTATGGAAGATCGGCCAAGCTTTAGGTGTGGGAGAACAAAGAAATTTGAGTTTCCTGAGCATAGGTACCTCAACATGGCTGTTTCCTCTTTGGGTTTCAACCTTGTTTTCTCTCGATGCGCACGTCCAGTTTGAGCCAGATGAGATAGCTGGGACCCTCCATGGCTGTGTCTAGACCTGGCCCTTGGATACGACACCTCTTCCCTGGAACTGATCCCGCCTCCTGTCGGTCTCTCTCACAATCAGTTCATGGCCTGTCCTCCTGTTCGCTGCACTACACCCGCGCGCGGTAGTGAAGGGGCATTTCTTTCCCCGATTAGATGGCTTTCCTAGCACTAGCCTTTATCAACTCCCAATTCCCTGTTCCACCCACAGGATGCCCCAATCAATACGGAGCACCGTAGGGAACGGTCATGTCCCACATAAAGGAAGAGCCACACCAGGCGGTATTGCTCAAATGCGTCTGCCGAGGAACTGGAAAGAGAGATCCGGAATACTAAGAGAATGATTCGCAGCATAGAGACAAAATGCCATCGAGGAAGGACGGGCCCAGAGGGCCTAAGTGTGCTCACCCTAGTCATATACGGTCCCTCCGGAAAACGGTGTCACCACCTACACTCATCGATTTATTTTTAGGCCTTGCCAAGCGGGCGAGGATAATTTCGGCTCGGGATAAATGGATCCCAGTATTGTTCCTTTCATTTATGTACGTACTGTGTAGATAGCCCTGAAGCCCGTAATTGAGTGAACGGCGCGGGGGCTGGGGGCCGCCCCCGACGGAAATAGTAAGCAAACAGGCGGGGTTGAACATGTGACTGAACATACTCACGCTTGTCAGGAAATTCCCAAACAACATTCATAAACTGCGCATAACATAAAGGCACAGCCAGGCCATATCGAAGCACGCGCCAAAAGCAGAAGTTAAAAGCTCACCTCACTCGTCATTGGAGCGGATCGAGCCCTAACCAGAAAGATGGCAAGTCAGTTTGATGAGATCGGGACGAGGTCAGCAATCAACAAAGTCATGGATACTCCAGAAATTCTGGAGATGATCCTGGCTGGGACGGATATGCGCACGCTTCTCACATCTGCTCAACGAGTCTGTCGCAACTGGGCGAGTCTGATCCGCAACTCGCGGTCAGTTCAAAAGGCCCTTTTCTTCATTCCAATCAAGGACTCCGAGTGGGGAGTAGGAGAGAAGATACCAAACCCGCTATTGACGGAGACTTTTGCTTCTTTTTTCCCTACCAAGAACAGACCGGATACCTACCAGTTCGACTTTCACGACTTGGTCATGACCAGAGACGCCTCAACCATGGCTCGATTCATAAGAGCAGATGCAAGCTGGCGCAAGATGCTAGTCCAGCAACCTCCCATCTCGAAAGTTGGACTGTTCCATACTTGCCACGGAATGGGCGGTGAAAGCGCTGAAAGCGCTAGCATCCCAGTCAGTCTCCAACCCGCACCCCGATCTGATTTCAAATCCTGGTAGCTAATATGTGGTACGTAGGCGGATAAGAAGATGCAAGAATGCGGATACGATGGTTTTCGGATGGAAAGGCTTGTTGAGCTTTTGCTTTTTAGTTGCCGGGTTGAATTTTCACCGTTTACTCGAGCACGGGTGTATTGGTCTACCGAGGAGCCGATTTCATTTGCAGGAAGCTTCCACAATATTAAAGATGCGTTTCATCGGGCGTTGAACACGTTCGGGTTGGTTGTTCACACGCGCAAGGAGGTACAGTGCTCTGTGGTGGTACAGTGCCCTATGGACATGGTTCGTCCTCTAAGTGCCGAGGAGCTCACCAGGAGAGAGATTATCAGGGCACATACAGAATGTGGTGTGGATGTTGATCTTAAGAAAAGGGATCTCGAAGACTCAATCGGTGAAAGAACTGACTTAAGGGGGGGTTGATCGCCTCAGTAGGTACGGTCTATGGTAATCGTCATGTATATCGCTGGTTTTCCTCCGTCCTCTAGTCCTCCCGTCCTAGCAAATTGCAAAAAGAGAAATTGGTCAATTTATCATTAAAGCAAATATGCAACTATATCTCAAATACTTCCGCGATCTATACAGAGTATGGAGCATATCGTAGGCAACGGTCGACTTTATATTTGCTATCGAGATAGCGGTACGCAGCGGCATAGACGCCATGCGACAAAACCTCCTTTCCCGTAATTATTAATGCCTTAATGCCTGATTCTGGCCTGGTTCTTGACCGGTTCTTACACCGCTCTATACAATGTATTGTAAAAGTCTCCAGTGTAGGTAAAATGAAGCTTTTTCTCCTATACAAATCTCTGCATCTCCAATTTTTGAGGTGGTTTCTGGTTTACATGCCTCCATATATGAAAATGAAGCCTTTTCCTCTTATACAAATGCATACATTTCCAAGTTTTGAGGCGGTTTATGTTGTACATATGGAGAGAGAGCACCTCGAAAATTGGAGATGCAAAGATTTGTATAGGAGAAAAAGCTTCATTTTCATACATCGAGACATGTAAACCGCCTTAAAACTTGAAAATGCATGCATTTGTATAAGAGAAAAAGGCTTCATTTTCATATATAGAGGCATGTAAACCACAAGCCACCTCAAAAATTGGAGATGTAGAGATTTGTATAGGAGAAAAAGCCTCATTTTACCTACACTGGAGACCGCTATTATGAAGGCAACTGTCATAGTAATTCAGGTATTTTAATTTTCTGCCGATCTTAATTCAGGCCCTAAGGCCAAAGTCAGGCATTAAGGCATTATTAATTGCGGGAAATGGGGTTTTGTCGCATGGCGTCTATGCCGCTGCGTAGCTATCGAGATAGCGGAGCTTGGTGGGGCCGCCAAGAGACACAAACACCTCGCGGGTCTTGGCGACCACACATACAACAGTGACATGGCAACGATGAGAAAAACACTGATTGATCTCAATCGGAAGTGAAGTCTATAAATTTTGGTATTGAATGAGCGAATATTAGCGTGGTTTATATTTGCCGGGTTCAGCCAGGCTAATACTAAAAAGGCTAGTGTGGCAGTTTGGCAAAGAACATGTTATAACATGCAACATATATATACAGGACCTTGCAAGGTTGCACGACCCCAGTACACTATCGTCATCACAATATCGAACCGATCGATCCAAACGAAGAAAAGTACACAGACGCCAAGGCGTAGCGGAGGCTAAATCTTGATTTCGGAAGTTAAAAACCGGAGAATTTGCAGTGTAGCCGTTGCACGACCTACAATAATAGTACATATACATGGGTGTATCAATGGTAGTTGCAATTATATTATACCATTTGGAGAAGAGTATGAAAAGTAAACACAATATTCCTTGAATTTGGACGATGATAGCCAATGACTTGTGTGGCTGAACTCCCCACCAAAATATATTAAAAATGATCTCATACCTCTACGCTCATGCCTCTGACAGGGACCCCGACCCTGAGCCAGTTTTTCTGTTATTACTGTTCTTTATGGCTTGTGAATATACAAAGTACACAACTCAGGGATAGTCGCACAAATATTCTAGGTGGTTCGTGAAATCGTCATTGAATAGAATGTTTATTGCAGGTAAATGAGTCCTATATTGTATATCAAACGCTCACGTGGAGAAACATTGAGTTCCTGGATTGTTGCACTGCTTAAGAGTTTTTATATAACTTCTGATGTAATGATGATCCGGAGTGCGGCTGGCGAACCGGGGTTTTTCTTTTTGATTTCCCTTCTCAACAGGGACAGTGACAGAAAGTGACACGTAGTGGAGGCAAATCTTATAGTGGACACCATATGTGGTCTCTGATAGATCTGTGATTTGTTTGTCCACGCCTTTCCACGTTTTGCGACAGCGTGGCTTCGGGTTGAATCCATGGAAATGTCCTGATATTGACCAATCATGTTACATCTTAGATTTCAATTGTCTGGATAATCTAGACTTTAGGTCAGGAACATGACATAGATGAATTCAATATCACAGTTCTACTCGGAGAAGATGCCATCCGTGCAACGAATCAGACATCTATACTACAAGCAGTAGGCGCGTACTATTGTACAATGTCGGTGCCTCCGAGTTGTACAGCTTAAACTCCCCTCTATGCTAAGAAACACAGCGTTCCACCTCCACTCCCCTTCTACACCCCGATTTAGCCACAGTCCCTTTAATATCCCAGTCGGGCCCTCTGATTCGTGCGCCAACCCTGCAGTACTATATGGATCAACCATTTCCCAGACGAATCCCCACTTGGCAGGTCATCTAATCGCTCCACTTCATGATGCCGATGATGCTACTAACGGCCTTACCACACGCTAGTCATACGTTGTATAGATTAACTCTATGACGATCCTCCGAACAAGGATTTCGTGCAATACTGATACTAGGGAAAAGCCGTTATGATATCAACGGACTATGACGTAGTAGGCTCTGCAGGTATTGTGCCTGGGTACTGTGCCTATATAGACAGCTGTGAGAGTAGGATTGTTCGATGATATATCACTTAACTCTTTATATAAACGCTTGAACCCGCCGATGAAATTATTCTTTTGATTATTCAAAACTATTCTATTTCAATCTATCTAGAAACTACCACCTACTCCCGAACTACACCCTGTTCCCGGGATTTGTACATTATCATTCACCAGCATACGTTTTCACGAAGTATACCTCACACCCCTTAACGAAAACAACTGCATTGTGTTCAATTTGCAATTACACAACTGGATTTTGATTCTTCATATCAACAACACACCAACCCATCTCAAGCCCACCCATCCAATCCCGAACAAAAACAACCATGTCCTCCCCCGCCGTGAGCAAAGCACCCCAAAAGTTGGGCTCCAAGGCCGGAACCCCCGCCAAAGCCCGCAAAGGCTCCGACTCCAGCGCAGCCAGCAAACCCAGCACCGCCGCCGCAAGCCCAAAAGCCACAAAGAAGTCAACCACACCCCGCAAACTCTCCCAGAAAGCCCCCGAACCACTCGACGACGACATCGAAGAGCAATCCGTCCCAGAGACACCCTCCCCAAAGTCGAAGAAGCGCACCGAGCAGCGCCGTCCCACCTCCCCACCAGACGATGCCGCTTCCCAGGCGCCTTCCGCCTCCGGCTCCGCAGCCCCCCTCGGCCGTGCCTCCGGCCTGACCGGTAAGGGCCTCGCCGGCAAGACGAAGGAGACAGCCCAGCAGGGTTCCGAGAGTGTCCAGAATGGTGCTAAAAATGCCACCGAGTCTGCCACCGATAACCTTCCTGTGCCGTTTGACCTGTCTGCATTGAAGGGTCTTGACGTCGGCGAAGGCGGGGATATCCTCGGACAGGACGGGACACCCATTGGCAAGGTTGTCGAGGGGGATGCGGAGGATCTCGTCGGACAGACTGTCGGCGATGACGGGGAGATTCTCGATGAGGAGGGCGATTTGATTGGTCGCGTCGATATCCTCCACGAGGTCGCGGACCAGGCTAAGAATTCCGCCGATGATGCTCAGCAGAACGTCGGACAGGTTAATCTGGAGAATGTTGTTACCGATATCGCTCAGCTTGAAGGGCTTCCTGTTTCTGATGGCGGTGTTATCAAGAACACTGCTGGTCAGATTGTCGGCCGGATTGTTGAGGGGGACCCTGAAGACCTTATTGGGTATACCCTCAATGAGGACGGTGAGATCGTTGATGAAGAGGGGGATGCCATTGGTCGTGTTGATTTGATTCCTGTTGAGGAGCAGAAGAAGGCCATTGAAGGGGCTTCTGGCGATGTCACTGACAAGGTCGGTGGTGCTAAGGACGATCTTGAGGATCAGTATGAAGATGCTCAGGATGGCCTTTCTACCGATCAGGGTAAGAGCGCCGTTAGTGGTGCGGCTGAGGAGGTTGAAGATGATGTCTCCGATGTCGAAGGGAATGCCGACAAGGCTAAGTCTACTGCCGAAGATGCCGTCGTCGACGCCGAAGACGCTACTGATGCCGTAGATGGCACAGTCGACGATGCTAAGGACACCGCCGAAGACCCCAATAAAGACGCCTCGGATGCCCTCAATGAGAAGGTGGGAGGTACCAAAGACACTGCCGAAGATACCACCAAAGAGGCCAAGGACACCACCGAAGACGCGGCTGAAGACGCACAGGAGACCGCCGAGGATGCTGCCGAGGATGTCGAGAAGCAGGTGCCTGGCCTCGAAACCCTCGAAGGTAAGGTCTGCAACAAGCTCGGCTACATCATCGACAAAGCTACCGGCAAGCCTGTTGGCCAATTAACCGAAGGCGACCCGAAGAAACTGTCTAAGCTCGGCGCAACACTCGACGACAAGGGCCAGTTCTGGGACAACCGCGGCAACGTGATCGGCCAAGCGAAGACGCTCCCGATCGAGGAGGACGAAGGCCAAGAAGGGCCGTTCTCCGGTCTGGAAGGCCTAGTCGTCGGTGAAGACGGGTTCGTCGAAGACGAGAACTCGAACCGCGTTGGTCGCCTGATCGAAGGTGATGCGAAGAAACTGAGCGGCCGTGGCGTTGACGAGGATGGCGAGGTCCTCGACCGTAAGGGTAACGTCATTGGGCGCGCTGAGCGCCTTGAACCCGAGGAGGAAGAGACTGGACCTGATTTCTCTGCGGTTAATGGGCTCTCATGCAACAAGGCTGGGTATGTCATCGGACCCGAGGGGTATCCGATTGCCCGTGTTGTCGAGGGAAATCCCAAGGAGCTTGCCGGTAAGAAGATCGAGGACGGCGAGATCTACGACGGGAAGAAAGTCGTTGGCCGTGTTGAGCTCATTCCCGACGATGAGATCGAGAGCAAGCCGGAGGGTCCCTTCGCCGGTATGGAGAGCCTGTTTGTGACCAAAGATGGGTTCGTCGAAGATGACGAGGGATCAATTGTTGGTAAGCTTATTGAAGGTGACTCCAAGAAGCTGCGTGGTCGAGCTGTCGACGAGGATGGCGAGATCACCGATAAGTACGGCAATGTCAAAGGTCGTGCTGAGCCCTACGAGCCTCCCCAGGAGGAAGCCCCTACCGAGGAAGACTTGTCTATCCTGGAGGGCAAGGTTGTCAACAAGGCTGGAAACGTTGTTGACCCCAGCACTGGTGCAGTGGTCGGACGCATTGTCGAAGGTGATAAGCGCCTCGCTGGATGCAAGGTCGACGGCAAGGGCCAGATCTGGGGTGACAATGGCAAGATTGTTGGACGTGCCGAGCTCATCCCTGGGGCTGAGCAGGACAAGGCTGAAGGACCATTCTACGGATTCGACAACGCTGTCGTCGGCAAGGACGGGGTCGTGCAGGACGGCGAGAAAATCGTCGGACGTCTGATTGAAGGAGACGCTAAGCGCCTCCTCGGCCGCAAGGTTGACGAGGATGGTGACGTCCTCGACAAGAACGGCAACACGATCGGTAAGGCTGAGCGCTGGGAGCCCGAGGAGAAGAAGCGTGATGTCAACCCCATGTCTGGGCGGAAGATCACCAAGGAAGGCGAAGTCCGCGATGCGGATGGCAACCTTATTGGCAAGCTGACCTCGGGTAACCTTGCCACGCTGATCGGCAAGACCGTCGACGACAATGGCTATGTTGTTGACAACGATGGTAACAAGATTGGCGAATGCACCTTGCTTGAGAACATTCCCGAGCCTGAGGCCGAGGAGGAGGAAGAGGCAGGACCCACGCCCGAAGAGCAGGAGGCTGCAGCGAAGGCCGAGTCCGACCGCCAGCTCGCGCAGAAGATGATCTCCATCCTCAGCCAGACTCTCGATCAAGTCAAGCCTGTTTGCAAACAGATCACCGAGGTAAGTTCTAACCTGATATATAGCTTTTCACGCAGTAGTACTAACACAACATCCAGGCCTGCGAGAAAGCCGATCGCACCCCGAAGGACGAACTTGACGAGGAGAAGCTTGTCCAAACGGTCAAGCCGCTCCTCGAAGAAGGAGGGCGCATTCTGCAAGAGTGCAATGGAGCCATCCGTGCACTCGACCCCGATGGACGGGTTGCCGCGACAGCTAAGGCACGCGCTGCTTCCCGTGATGCCACTCCCGAGGAATACCAGCTTGCCGACATGATTAAGGAGCTGACTGAGACGGTCATCAAGACCATTGACAACGGCAAGAGACGCATCGCTGATATGCCTCATGCTAAGAAGAAGCTCAGCCCCCTCTGGGGTCTTCTCTCTGAACCATTGTTCCAGATCATCGCTGGCGTTGGTTTGTTGCTGAACGGCGTGCTTGGACTGGTTGGTCGTCTGCTTGATGGTCTTGGTCTTGGTGGGTTGTTGAATGGTCTGCTTGGCAGCCTTGGATTGGACAAGTTGATCAATGGACTTGGTCTGGGCAGTTTGACTGATGCTCTTGGACTGGGAAAGAAATGAAAAACCGAGACGAATTTGGGGTGAACTTTTGATTTTGTCTGTTCCGTTTTTGCAAGCGTTGATTGCTTTGGTTTTGTACTCTAATTTCCTGTACTATGTTCTCTGTCAATATTAATTAACTTGATTTTGATTTTGATTTTGATCTATTCACAAATATTAATATTCTCGTAAGTACAGATATGCAGTGTAGCAGGGTGCAATTTCCATGCTTGGTTTCATCAAAATCCACCCCTCTGGGATTGGTTATATCTCTCATCAGATCAAGATAATACCACATATGTAGAAGGAATGGACATGTTCATAATTACAATGAGGTTGAACATTTAGACAATGCGCCGCTCTGGGCGCTTTTTGTGGCAACTCCAACGGGAGTTGCCCGATTGAACTAGTGTCGATCGTCGATTCTTCGATAGATGATGGCGTGGCGTATACTAAGTTAATGTGTCTTGGATGTGTCAGTCGAAGCGTGAGACTGATCGAGGTGGGACGATTCACCGAGGTTGCGATAGGCTCTGTCTCTGGCAGCACCCTTATCCTTTCGAATAGTAAGGCAGTTGATGCCGAGGAAAGTCGTGATGCGGTTGATGACGAGGACAGCCCAGTGCATGTAAATAACGAGAGCGAAAAAGAAGTACACCCAGAGATAAAGCAGTTCCAGCCATGGGGCAACGACCGGGAAGCCGATCACGGGCAGGTTGATCAGGACCGCGCCAGCAACGAGGGGAGCTTGCATGATAGTCCAGAGGGGGAAGGGCTGTCTCAGAAGATGGGCCAAAATGACCATGGTGGTCATCCGTCCGAAGACGAATGCCATAACCCAGCAGAATAAAATGAGGTGATTCCCGGAAAGAATAGTTGAATATGGCGAGAACAGCCAGGCAATGTTGGAGATGGTGAAGACAATCATAGGCACCCACTCCTTAAGCAAAGGGGTGAACGGCAGCCCCTGCTTCTTGCGGGCCTCAGCTACATTCATAACACATCCGGGAAGATGTCCGAGGAAGAAGCCTCCCAGGAGAATTGGGACCCAGAGGTCTTTAACGGAGCTGTTGCCGAAGATCTGGGGGAAGTTAAGGAACCCAACAATGGGTTGAGACCACATTCCAGGACCCCAGATTCCGGAGGCAATCATAGTTGCACAGGCAATGAGGAGGCCCTCAGTCGGGCCATTGAAGTAGCCGAGGTAGAGCGTGTGGGTGTGGAACGTCTCCCATGTCGAGAAATACATGGCCAAGCAAGGCACGATTGCAGTCCAAGCACCAATTTGTGAGGCTCCAAAGCCCATTGCGGCTGTCGAGAGCAGACTGGCCAGAGTGCAGTTCAAAGAGTCGATACCGTGACTGTACCTGATTAGTGATCCATCCATGGCTGTTCGGAGTGCGGTACAAACTCAAAAAGTTCCCCGAGTCCGCTGGACGTCCCCGTTCGGCGCGCCTGTTTACCATCCACATTGTCGAGGGTAGAGTACCTATTTTCGTGAGTCGGAATCATATAAATGGAGGGGTAGCCGGTCACTCACATCCACATGCCAAGAGCGAAGCTGTAGTAGATCCAAGCGGGGCCCTGAAATATCTGGTTAACTCGCCACTTCCAATAAAACACCGAGTAAGGAACAGGAACAAGAACTCACGGGTCCCACCATATCTGGCACGAAAATCTGAATGATGAAGATATTCCTACGATCCACATGAACCCAAGAAGGGTCACCATGTTCGGGGCCATCCACATCGGCACAAGTTCGACGAAGGCATTCCACTAAACCGAAGAAAAGTCAATCGCTTATTCCGAACGTAACTCGTACAAGGTTCGAAAGGTTGTCATACATAGTGCTTCAAAATATACCGAGAAATGAACGACTTGTCCACAGCGGAATACTTGTAAGACTTAAGGGGTAGGAGGGCATCGTCGGAAAGGGAATCTTGGGTCTCTGTAGAGGTGGACCATTCGAGTTAGCGTATGGTTGCGAATAAGTATGGTCAACAGTCTTCCTATCACTAACCTTGGACCATCCGGTAGATTGCGCTCATTTTTGGAGATTGGGCTGGGTCAGGCGCGGAATTGGAGTATAGTCGGGGGAGTAAACACCAGCACCTCTCAGTTCATAGCGAGATGGGCAAAAAAAGAGTAAAATAGACAAATGCACACCAAATCAAATCATGCCTTTAAACACAAATGTCGACTCGCAAGAATACGTGGAGGAAAAGGAGAAGTGGGAATTGTTCCAGATGGATTTTCAGGTCGGAATCACGTGCCTTGCTCCGCATCGGGAACGCGAACAAGGGAAGCTCGACTTGACCGAATCCACGCGGGATTTGCTGGTGCATTGTTCGGACTTAAGTCGCATTGCCGCAGCCAGTATTGCCCTCGAGCGCATTGATTGGGCCTCACTTGACTTTTCCCTTACTCTACAATCTACCTCAGCGCCGTGCGATAATCCATCCAGCACCATAATCGCGTAATCGCCCATCTCGCATTTCACTGTCATCTGAAGCTTTAATCTGCGCCACGCCAACTGCTTTCGATTTCTTTCCCGCCCTCGACACTACAATCACATATTGAGCCTGGTTGGATATGACGGTGGATGGTCTTCAAAGCGCTCCCCGCGCGTCTCGTTACTGAGCAATCTTATCACGATGCCGGGTGTTGTCGAACTCCCCGTTGGTGCCGCGGCACGCCCGTTTGATCTGGGATTCAGCGTGGGACATCAGAAGGTCGAACTTGACGTTGATCTAGCCTCCAAAAGTCTCAGAGGAACCACGGAAATCACAGTCCACCCTCGCCGCCGAGACCTAGGTACAATCTGGCTGAATTTTCGACAAGGCGAGGTCAAGCACTTGAGCGTGAACGGCAAGCCTGCAACAACGAAATACACTGATGAATACGATTCGCTACAACTGTACGGTGTACACTACCATGAACGATTGACACCAAAGATCCACAACCTCTTGCAAACCCCCCCAAGACCTAACCTACCCATCACTATTCCAAAGGGCGTCCGCATCGAAGAACTGGATCCATCTTCAGCCGAGGCACAGGACCAAATTGCGCTACAATCTACCGTCGAAAATGTGGATGGCCCTGCGAGTGCCAGGGCGCCAGAAGCAAACCTTCCGCGCTTCACGGCTCTGACAGTGAAAATCGGATTTGTTATTGATAATATTCGGGACGGCTTACAATTTGTCGGTGTCGAGAATGGGGATCAACGGTACCCTCATGCCTACACCACCAATTCACTCGAGTCTGGTATCGGCTGTCCTTTATTCCCATGCGTGGACGATGTGTCCTCGCGATGTACCTGGGAAGTTTCTATCACATGCCCTAGTTCTCTTGGCGATGTTTTCGACCGGAAGAACCGAGATGTGTCCGGTGCAGCGACCCCATCCCGCTCGAAAGCGACAAGCCGCCAACTTTCTGCGGACGATGAGGGCCTTGACATGTCCGTGGTGTGCTCCGGCGATTTAACCGATGACATTGTCGATCCCAAAGACCATACTCGCAAAACAGTTTCGTTCGCGTCATATTCACCATTGGGAGCCTTGCAGATTGGGTTTGCCATTGGTCCATTCGAGTATGTGAACCTGGCCGACTTCCGCGAAAGTGACCAGGATGAACAGCTTGGCCAAAATGCCATTCCTTTGCACGCATTCTGCCTCCCAGGTAGAGCCGACGAAGTTCAAAACAGCAGTTTCCCCATGGCTCAGGCGATTGACTTCTTCTCTTTGTCGTACGGGTCGTATCCATTCGGCAGCTACAAGATTTGTTTTGTCGACGATCTTCCAACTGATAGTCTCCCAACTGCGTGCATGTCAATCTGCAGCAGCCATCTGCTCTTCCCAGCCGAGATGATCGACCCCATGTATGAGTCTACTCGGGCTCAGGTGCACGGTCTGGCATGTCAGTGGACTGGAATCAACATCATTCCAGCCGAGCCCTCAGATACATGGGTGACAGTTGGTGTGGCATGGTACATTACAGATACGTTCATGAGAAAGCTGTGCGGCAACAACGAATACCGTTTCAGACTGAAGCAGATGTCTGATCAAGTCTGCGATTTGGATTTTGAGCGCCCCTCGATATACGACATGGGTAACATTCTCAAGGTTGACCCCTCCGAATATCGCTTTGTTGCATTGAAAGCGCCGTTGGTCTTGTTCATTCTGGATCGCCGACTGACCAAGGCGAGTGGTAAGGCCACGATGTCCCGCATTATCTCTCGACTTTTCTTGAACTCCCGCATGGGCGATATACCGAATGGAGCTGTTACCTCGTCCCTGTTCCAGAAGACCTGTGAACGACTGGGTCACGCGAAATTAGACGTCTTTTTCCAGCAATGGGTATACGGGGCGGGATGTCCACGATTCCAAGCGACCCAACGGTTCAACAAGAAGAAGCTGGTTGTTGAAATGATGATCAGACAGGTCCAATCTGAACCACAAACCCCTCGCGATCTCGACAAAGATTCATTC
Organism: Penicillium mononematosum; assembly: GCF_028829835.1. NCBI lineage: Eukaryota > Fungi > Ascomycota > Eurotiomycetes > Eurotiales > Aspergillaceae > Penicillium > Penicillium mononematosum. The sequence continues at coordinate 1,433,654 of NW_026643275.1, forward strand.
TTGCGTGACGTGAAGGAAGAGGTCCGGCACGTCTACGCGGGCGCAGTTCAGCCGGTCTTCACAGGGTCGATGACCCTTCGGATTCACGAGGCAGATGGAACCCCTTATGAGCACATCGTTGAAATCAAGGAGGGGGTGACAAAGTTCGACATTCCATACAACACAAAGTACAAAAGGCTCAAACGCAACAAAAAGCAGAGGGAAAGGGCCGTGGCCTCAGGTGATGCCGAAGTTCAAGAAGATGTTCTACTCTACTGCCTCGGAGATGTGCTTCAAACCGAAGAAGAGACGCAGGCTTGGCGCTTGGCTGACTGGACGAAGGAGGACGAGGAACGAATGGGACAGGAATCCTATGAGTGGATCCGAATGGATGCAGACTTTGAGTGGATCTGCAAACTATCTCTCGGTATGCCAGGGTACATGTATCTCTCGCAGCTTCAGCAAGATCGAGATGTTGTGGCCCAGCTCGAGGTGAGTTATATTGTTTTCAACGAGTGAAAGCACGGTGCTAACATTCCCAGTCGCTACAATACATGGCTGCCCAACGAGAGCACCCTCTGATTTCCACCATATTTGTTCGCACACTCATGGATAGTCGATACTTCCATGGAATACGTACCACAGCTGCGCGTGCCTTGGTAAAACATGCGAAAGATGAGGTTGATTGGATTGGTCTGTATCATCTCGAGAAGGCGTTCCAAGAGCTTTTCTGTCTCCCGGGATCGCCCATGACTCGCTCGAATGACTTCTCTGACCGAGCGGCCTATATCCTCCAACAAGTCATCCCTGAGGCAATTTCTAAAGTTCGCGACAACAGTGGCAAAACCCCATTAAGGGTGAAGCGATTCCTTTTCGATAAACTGAAATTCAATGACAACTCGAACAATGAGTACTCAGACAATTTCTATGTTGCGTCCTTGATGAAGTCCTTATGCCATGCCATGCTTGGTAAAAACGAGGCGCGGACGGATGAGGAATTGGATCATTTTGATATGGAACGTGTTCTCGAGGCCCAGGCCGAGGAACAACTGGACAAAGATGCCATCGCCGAGTTTGACCGTTATCGACGGATGGACGAATGGTCTAGCTCTTTCCAGAACCTTTACTCTCGAGCTGCTCTCAAATGCCAGGCGCAATTAATGCAAGCTAAGATGATCGACCTGGATTTGATGCGTTTCATCCCGTATACCCGAGCAGGAACATATGACCTTCTCCGGATCCAAGCCTTCCAATGCTTGGTTGACCTCGATATTACCCAGAACCCGGATCTTCTTCGATGGCTCATGTTCACATTGTCAGCCGATTCGTCAGCCTGGATACGCCACCAAGCTCTACGTTTGCTAGGTCAGACCCTAGCGCAGATAGCTTTCGGTCGTCCTCAAGAAGCTGAAGCCGCCCAAACGGATGGTTTGATCATCGAACAAGAATCCTCCACCCAAATCCGCCGAGATGACATCGCACGACGTCAAACCATTCCCGGCGCCATCGAAGCCCTGAAACGAGAGCTTGCTGGCGACGCATCTATGAAGGAATGCATGTGGGCAGCATGTAACTCACCGTGCATGGGCCTCTTGGAGCTGTCCGAGCTCACTGACCTTTGTCGAACGCTGTACGATCCAATCACCTCTAAACTCGTGCGGATGAAACTTCCTCGATATTGGAGTGTGCAGAATCAAGGTCATGGCAAGTTACGTTTCTACCGATCTACTAAAGCCCGCATGGGTCCGTCTTCCAAGCGCAAGCGCGAGGACCAGGGCATGCACGCACCCTCATCAACCCGTATTACGTTCAAGCAGTCCAAAACTGGCCTGGCTCCAGGAACCCCAACTCCCAACCATCTCCCCAAAATCCACATTCCCAGACCATCACCTGCGCAAAGCGCAACTCCCAAACCCTCTGCCACATCTACGCCCAAGCTGAAAATCAAGTTTGGTGGTCGACCAACATGAATATCCAACGTTGTTCCTTCGAATATCACATGTATTTTATCATTATCTCTTTTATTATTGCCTCCCTTTGCCATCGGCTCAGACGGGAGAATGGAACCAAAGCATGCTCACAGGCGCGATGTCGATTCAGCTTTATCTTCTGATTTCAATACCAGCTAGCTGTGCCTTATGTTCATCCCCCCTGTAGATTTCCAGTCTAAGTGCAGTCAGTCAGAAAGTCATTGGGATAGCCATAGTTGTCTAAATGCGCCCTGGCAAACGAGCAGAAAAAAATAGAACAGAAAAAAAGGTTTTGATTGTTCCCATAAGAGAAACCGACCCAGAAACTCCCAGTAGCATTAGATCTTTTCCCAGCACTCGGTGATGGAGTGGTGCCTATGTGCGTGCCCCTTCAGTCAAAAGAAACGTCGTAGATCGTGTGTGTAGATTTGTGGCTTATTTATCCGTAATGCGCTCAAGGGCCTCGAGCATCACGACTGAGTTACCGCGAATGACCTGATAATGAGTATTCGTTAGCGCTGTTCTTGACACTCGTCCATAGCAATTGAACCTACGATCATGCCAATGGAAACCTTCTCTCCGCCCTCCTTCTCCTCGAATGCCTCATCCAGAACAATGTTCATGAAGACCTGTGCGAAAGCATCGTTAGTTATTCCGCGCTCGTTCGGTACCGTCATCCTCCCATTGTAAACACCGAGGGAGGATATGGCCCGACACAGCAAATGCAGGGGAGGGGTGTGGACATACATCGTAGCCTCGAAGGATACCAATGACTTTGCGGTTGCCGTTCAGTTGGCAGAAGACCCGCTTCTCCATGTACTGCAGAAAACACACGACGTCAGCTGAGATCTCGGGACAAGAAAAGAGCGCACGTAGTAAGAGGTCCACTAACCTTCTTCAGTTCAGGCTGGGCTTGAGGCATATTGGGCGATTTGGTTGGGTATCTTGAGGTTTGGCAAGATTCAGGTCACCGCGATGGCTTTGGGAGTTTGGTGCAAGCTGTGCCGGGGAAATGATATTCCGGATATGAGATATGCGATAAGAGCTGCCAGCTCTCAAGTTCACTCGCTCACGCCACCAACTTGCATCACTTTGTTTCCGACTTATTTGATCGCTCGGTAGTTGCAAATATGAGCTCTAAATTTGCCAATCGCAGAAAGCCCCGCAAGATTGGTGGCGATGATGAGGAGGAGGATGGAGGCGCTGCCTCAGGTATGTGGGCCAAGATTACTTTTTTTTCTACCCTACATATTCGCCTACCAAGATCGATGCTAACATGAAGACTTTCAGAGCCAGTCGTTAAGCGCCCAGCTGCCTCGAAGCCCAAGCAGAAATCCAAATTGCAGTTATCCTTTGGCCCCGAGACGTCAATGACCGATGGAGACCAAGAGAGCGAAGTAGTCCTACCGAAGCGCCACGGTCTCAGGGCGTAAGGCAATTGAAAGGAGCGCCGGTCAAATTCCTTCAGTGTCTGCGCGACTCGGTCAGGACCAAGACCGGCCTACCTATAACCATGACTATCTGAAAGAACTTCGCGATTCTACACCTTCAACACCAAAGACAACTACCGACGATGAAACCAGCAAGGCTGTGGATGTTGCGGCTAAATTCGGGGAGGTTATGACTGTTTCGGGACAGTCACACATCCCCAGCGAAGCTGAGATCCGGGAGAAAAAGGCCCGACGCGCACGCCTGGCTATGGAACATGGTGCGGGTGAGGATGAGTTCATTTCATTGGATGCAGCCGACACTGATGACTGGGATGCGGTTGTACGAGGAGAGAAAGAAGTCAAAGAAGACACAAGACTGGTTCGGGACGATGAGGACTTACTTGAAGGGGAGGAGTTCTTCACGGAGGATGGCAAGATGGCGCTCGGGCGAAAGGCAGAGCGCGAGAAGAAGCGGAGGGAGCGTGAAGCAATGCGTGACCTGATTGAGGTTGCCGAGGGTATCTCCGATGAAGACGATTCCGACTTGGAGGAAAAGGCTGCCTATGAAGCCGCTCAGGTTCATGCTGCCATGGGTCATGGCAAGTCAGGTGGTATTGATCGTCCAAAGACTCCACCCAAAGTGACATCTCTCCCACGACTGGCTAGCAGTTTTGAAAGATTGCGCACGTCCCTGGCATCCATGGAAGTCTCGAAAACGCAGATGATCAGCCGCATGGAGGAATTGAGAAAGGAAAAGGCAGATATCGCAGTCCGTGAGGTGGAGATCCAGGCAATGATTAAAGAAGCTGGCGACAACTATGAGCGACTCAAGAAGGAAGCTGGTGTTGATTCGAAACGCAAAGCTCGACGCTGCCAATGGTGCTCTGGAAAAGTCCCGAGGATTGGAAAGCATCGGTGCTCCTGTCCCTGTCCCGGTAAGGGATTCCTCCATGTCGCATTCCTCAGATTCCAGCTTCGAGGATTCTTCATAACTCTTCCCTGGTTGCACCTGTACCTACATCCCCAGCCCGGGTGCTCAGCTTCACCTCGGTCATTACTCGATTCCCTTGCATCGTCTTCGTGGAGTCTTCCTTGTTTCTTTTGATACCCAATGAACGAGTTATGTGCTGTATTTCTACTTCCATTTGCCTACCCTTAGGTCCACTACCTTGTTGTACTCGGAGCGAGCTACAGATTAAATACTATCGAAATATTGTGGCCATCAGAGCGCCTCCAGTGATGCGAAGCCTATCGAAAGTGCTGCAACGTTGGAACGGATTTCACACCCCATTAGGTACTCCCAACATATCTGCCACCACTAGCAGTTGTCATGGGCGAATCTGCATCAACGGGAACCCGCCCCAGCACACAATACCCAAATACACATTTTCGGTCATTACAATCACTCGTCTTGATACTTTGCGGGGAATGTCATATCTAGCTCTTCAGTGCGCAAATTAACAGGGCTACTAGGCCCACTCACCCCAGTAATGAAGCCAAACACACATGGTGTTTCTAGACAGCTGGGGCCCTCTAGAAAGCGAAACTGTCCACCTTCGGTGCATGGGATGTCGACTCGTCCGGCCAAAATTAACCTCGTTGGGCACTCATGCGACCTCACCGTTATATGTGCCCTGCCGCTCTGCACACGACCAACGCTATTACAAAGCTTCCGTCTTCAAAACAGGATGACTTTGCTACACGCATTGGGGGCATTACATCTCAGGTTCCTCCTTGTGGCCCGCATACGCTTGACCTTCAACGTCTAATACCCGGCCCCTCATTGGTGAACTTCGCACCTTGCTCAATCATCCTCCAGCCAGTCAGCTCCTCTCGCAAGCCGTCTTGTGCGTCCATTCTGAAGTTGAGATGTGGACGGGTAAAGGGGGTTCTTGCATTCCCTAGGAATTGGATTCCACGGCGTCCGCTTCAATGGCCGCGTGGAGCTTATGCTGATCATCATTGGAGAAATGGTTATTCGGTCACTCGAATTGCTAAAAGACGGTGCAGCCGGCCGGGTGCACCATCTCTCCGTTTGCCTGTGGTTTCCTCCTATTCTTTGTACTTTAGGAAACTTTCACTTTACATCCCACCAGCCAAGACCCCTGGAAATCATTTTCTCCCTTGCTTTAAACTTCAAAATGTGCAATTGAGGAGAATAGAAACTTTTGGGCTCTGCTTACCCAATGCACATACCTCTAGACGGTTCAACTTCCTGGCTATATCTCGAACTTCCAATGTCCAGATGACCGTCTGCATTCGTACCGAGAACTATAATGTCGAGTAGTCTAATGTTGCCAAAGACCATTCTATTTTCAGTAGCTCACTGAGGTATTCTATTGGTGTGATCGTCGCCATCCTTGTAACCTGAATGGGCCTATACCTTCAGTTGGACCCCATAATAGCAATATGACTTGGTTAAGTTAGTGGCTTAAGTACTTGGACAACGTCAGTATTCCGATCCTCCATGGATTGACTGAGTTTGACGGGCTTTAATCTTATTCCGCAGGCGTATTGGACAACTATAAGAAGGCACTTCCGAATAGTCCGCAAGTTAGCAGAGAGACGGTTCGATGTTTTTCCTTGTATCGAGTTAAGGATGTAAATACACTTTTATCCATTTTATATATATGTCGGGATCCCTCCCTTCAATAACCATTTTCTGGCTTAGGAACACAGGCCATTTGAAAGGATCAAGCCCACGTCGACCACTCCACGCTAAGGTGTTTCCAATCGAGCTTTCTGCGTAATCATATTTCACGATTTGCTAGGTAGTTTTTGGTCCACGGTCTGGAGAACACGTCCGAGAGTCCCAAAATAAAATAAAAGTCTCAATAGTCAATAGCCCACGAATTATTTTGTAGAACTATAAGACGTCAGCCGTATTACTTTAGCTTCGGAACTGTATTTATATATTTCACAATACGGGGATATTAATACTCGACTGTTCTTCCCATCCAGGCGAACTAGGGTCTGAGAGACGTCCAAAGAGCACGGGTAGTGCTAAATTTTCCAGAAGCACTGCGATATTTTTGATTGTTATATATCCTGCAACCTCGTCGAAGGCAGGAGTGATAGTTGACTTCTTATGTCTCGTTCTCTTTTATTGTACTCTACAAGATGGAGGACTGAACCAGCAGACATCAGGGTATTCTCCATCTATGTCTGCACGTAGGTGACACATCTGTGTACAATTCCCCAACTGCTTACTGTTGTATTCTGTAGATAAAAATTCTGTAGATAATGAAGGGAGAGACTACTGTGTTTAACATCCACCAGCTTCTGGATATATGTCCAGCTAGCTAAATCTCATGTCTTTATATATTTAGAATTGTGACTAGCTTATCTGCATTTCTCATTTCAGTCTCTATTGATCTATGAAAACCAAAATAATGTAGTTTGCACCCTAGTCCTTATTGCTCCCTCTGTCGTCCCAACGTCAATTGCCTTCCACCAGCATTTTCTAGATGCCTACTCTGTATTACACTCTTTCACCTCCCCGACGAGATTGCACGCTTCGACTGTGAGACTGCGAACTGGCCATTCTGTAGCTTATCCATAGACTTGTTTCATTGACCCTACTCCTTGTTGACCGCTTGACATCCCGGGACGCAGCTGACCGACGGAAGCGGGAACGCGACGGGGAGTTCAAACGTCTGGCCTCTGCGCCGGGGATGGTGATGACTGACTCCTTCTCTACCAGCGAGTGTGCTCTCAAGGACCTCTAAGGGGTACTTGGCTCAGTAGTAGATATTATGTTATTTCATTGCCGATACCTTCGTGTGGTATTTTCCCCTGCTTGCACTCTATTAAGACGTGGGAATGGGTTAATAATTTACGCTCCTTGTCAATGTTAATTGTAAAGCAATCCTTTCATCGATTCAGAGTGTGAGAAACTAGTAACCCTATGCACCGCCCAAGGTCTGATCCTAGAATAACATCTCCCCGACACCCCATGGAGGACTAGACGAACTATTACAGGCCCTAGGCGCGATAATTTGAAATCTCCGGCTGTAAAAATCCCGCATATCTCCCGAAACCTTCGGTGGGATATAAAATTTGTGAAACAGAAACTGACATTGTGTCACAATATGTCCTTTTAACTGGGAGTTGCTAGCGCAGTAACCGCCACAGTGCATAGCTACATGCCAGCAAGTCATGAGCTGGAATATAGTAGGCTGGATGTTCCTCCCACCTCTGAATCAAGTCTTATGTCTCATCTATAAACCCAGAATCCTAGTCTGCGACAAGTAAAGTCTCTATTAGGAAGGAGTTGAGTCCCCAATTGTGGGCAGTGAAGATTCCCTAGCTTCTATGTCTCCACTTGAAAACTATCCGCTGTTGTATTTCTGTTTTTAGCCATACAAGCCAGCTTACTTTGGTCTACTCACATTTGCCAGAAATAAGAGATAGACTACGCTAAAGCACACACTAAAGTACCTACCCACAACCCCGGTATCCGGGATCCCCGAGCCCTAATTCAACCAATCAACCACCAAAAGACAACCAACAGGCTGCCGAGAGACTCCTTTCAAATTAGACAACACCAACCTCTTTTTGCTTTTTTTGACAGGTCCTTTTTCCAGCTTGTTTTGGTTCTCCACTGATCATCCCTAGGTCCACTGTTCGTATCAACATTCCTGTCTGTTTTCATCTTATTCCCCAGATTTGTTTCAGATTCTACTACTTGCTGCCTGACATACAGGATAAATTATCGGGTAATGGTATCCATAGAATAATAAATAATAAGATCCACAAATGTGATCTGCATATGCGGAACATCAAGCCTAGCGGTCGAGAGGGCAACTAGCGCGGCAACTCTGTAAACATGTAACACCAACAGAACGTTGCCTCAAAGAAAGGAAATTTCCTCGGGGTGTACCCACAGGATCAGGAGTTGAGGTTCTCCCCTTCTGAGGAGATCGGACGGAACCTTTGTGCGTTCGTGCTGCTGCAGGCTCGCTTTCGATCTTTCCGGTTTCAACGCCACCTAGGCCACCCCAGCGGTCGTTAAAGAAGCTTCTTTTGAATAAGCCCATTTCTAGGGCGGTGGAGATCCGGGGAAAGGGGGCCCGGAGGTTTTTGCTAAGGTTACGTTTACGTTTATTTATGTTTCTCTCGGCAGTTGTGGACGTTATTCGCTTATTTTATTATGGTCATTCAATCCATCCGAACATAATTTTACTCTATTAATTAACCAAACAGAAAGTCTCCTGGTTAGAACCTTGTCAATCTGCAACACTTAATCTCATAGGGCCCTTGATGAACTCATGTTGGCTCAACGAACTCCTGTGTTGGACGCTAGAGCCTCAAAGGACTAGATAGGTCACGCCTGCCGGCAAATCCTCTCCAACCAGCCTCCAACTAGGGAATTTATTCTACCGCTATCCTGTTCACTTTGCTTTTTCTCAAGCAGGTTGGATCAGGCCCGTTGCTGTGACTGGCCCGGATGCCACTTAGCCTTCCCCAGAGGCTCTCTGCGGCTACCCGCTCAGGATGGAACATTCCAAACCTGCCCGAGCCACTGCCAAGTAATGGAGCTTTAGAGAGTTTGTTGACCAGGTAGACCTGCAGACGGATGCATAGCCCTAGTTAGGGGTTGTACGTAGTGGAGATCAGCGGTGTCCGCGGCATCCTATGCTGGGACCGTTGCCAACGGGGAGGCCGTTCCGGGGCCAATTCACCCAGCCCTTAGGATGAGATAAAATGTAGATACAGAGGACGAAAAAACAAACATTGGACGGAGATATATTGGCTTGGGCTTAACGGCCGGGAGCGAAGATCTTCTTCAGGAAGCCGTCGAGAATACAACCCGTCCACTATTCGTTCCCGTTTCACATCTCTCCTAGACATACATTCGCCTCCCACAGGATCGAGGCTAAATTAAGACATAACGCTAGACAATAGGGAAAAGATCTGAAACGCTCGGTAAGTGGGTAATGGACGTACCGGGGTCCAGTTCCAGACCTTGGATTTCTGACCTGGCTAGGGTTCAGAAACCCTTGAGTACCAACCCATGTCTATATTTCTCTTTGTTTCTCCCTTTTTTTTCTAGACGCCCAGAACAGGCCGAGATCCTTCTTGCCCATCTAGCAATGGCACGGGCCTCGATTGAGATTAAACGGGCCGAGAGGTTGAAATGAGCTGGAATGAGCTGGAATGATAGACATGGTTCATGTCTGGTTCGATTAATTTATGGTGTCTATTAAAGGACCCGGATGATAGCTCTCCCTAGCCTGTGCCTTCTGCTCCATTGATATAAACTTGATGCCATTCCATCCTGTATCCTCGAGTTCCAACTTTTACACTGTCTCTCAAACAATCTCTCCGTCTTAGCAACCAGCAACCTGGAATATCAACCCGACAGCGATCTAGAGCTTCACCTCCTTTCTCTTAACGGTTCAATTGCGGACAGATCTGAGACCGCATTGCGTTCAACGGCTCGACTTACAGCCCAATCCCCACCAAAACCGATCTCCCCAAAGCCACACAACAGTGCTATTTGGAAGAATAGCTGCTGCTCGAGAGTCATTTAGGGATTGTCTACCTACTACAGTTATTCAAAGAGAATTTTGCACTGTACTTCATTGGCACAGTCGCCTTCTGGTAATCAACTTCGTGCTATCATATACACACGGTAAGTGATGCCCAACCACTCCGGACTGTTCTAGTGAAACCTCTCCATATATAACAAAGCGCTAACCTCTCATAACGGTCAGTCCTGCAGCTCTCCTCGAATTCTCCACATTATATCCGGTGTGCACTGGTCGACAAAAGAGGAAATCTCCGGGATAGCGGTCGTCCACACCCAGCGACAACCCGCGTACAACACTCGCCAGCAATTGCGGTGAAGCGTGGAAGACAATATCCCGTCTATCACTGGTGGATATAATTTTTAATATTTTTAATATTTTTTCTCTGCTTATGAGTTGGATATGGCGGACGTGCTGGCTATTCCTGGGGTGCCGAAGCCATGGATGGCACATCCCAAGGACTACACTGATGCGTCGCGTGATCTTATAACCGCCTACGCGTCGGGATTTCTGGGGATCTCAGACAATTTTGATAGACAGCTCTTCGCTTCCCACACCGACTGGTATTCACTCTTCTGCCCCTCCACCTCAGATTCCCAGCTGGACTTCCACTTGCCGCATCACCCTTCCCCAAAGACTCAAACACAACATCCTCGAAAACTTGCGACAACCATGATGAACCAGAACCGTTTGCTGGGGCAACCCATGCATCTCATGGATGACCGGGGACATTACATGCATCTCCAGGTGGAAGACGCTCGCGCGGCTGCGTATTCGCAGAGCATGTCTCCATTAACGGTACGGCTTGACCTCAACAGTACTCTTTCAAGCAGCGGAAGCACTTATTGTGAATCTGATATTGAGTCGCTTGAGCACTTCGAGGAGCCTTTCACCTCTCGGAGTGTGGAAAAGCATGCTGGGCTTGTTCATCCAACACCACTGAGCAACATGTTCGCGACAGCTAGCAATTCCTTCCTTTCGGGCACCGAGGAGACTTCTTCTCTTTCATCCTTTGAAGTACCAAATGTCTCACGGGACGGGCAGGCCTCCTCCAGCACTCAATTCAATGTGCCAAACCCAATCCCAAACCCGAACATCGCCAACTACCCTATGAACACACACCTCGGCCCTCACCCACACAACACATATCTCACGCCACCCTTCGCCGCTGCACATGCAAAGTCTGGGGTATTTGGCCAGGTTATCCAATGGGGCGCCAGCCAACCAGCCAACACGACTGATATCTGGTATCCTACTCGTGACCCCACTGACGTACCAGAGAGCAGCTGGCACAATAACGGTTACAGCGCACCTTGGCCCGTCTCGAATGCATACACTTTGGCAAGCGACTGCAACGAACGTGAGACCCAAGACTACAAACCGACTCATGGACTCCCCATTCCCCCCCTTTGGACCTGCGACTATTGATGCAGGCCTAACCGGGCCCATGAGCCACTTTTCCCCTTTGCCAACTCCGGGAACCTTCGTTGCCTCAATTGAACCACCTCAGTACCAACCCACCATGCAACCAATGTACGTTCCAAACGCACACGACACAGACTTTGCCTCCCTGGACCAGAAACCCGCAAGCAGCCTCAGTCCATCCTTCTCCTCCTCAAGCAACGAAGAGGGACGATCCCCGCAGCACAGCGGAGAAGAACAAGGCAGTATTGGATCAAGTGTGCACTACAGTGACAATCGGGACGCATTCCTCATTGACTGCAAGCGCCGCGGTCTATCGTACAAGGATATCAAGCGTGTGGGTGGGTTCAAGGAGGCGGAGTCTACACTGCGAGGCCGATACCGTACCCTCACCAAGTCGAAAGATCAGCGGGTGCGGAAGCCCAGATGGCTAGAGAAGGATGTGAGTTGAGAAATACTTCTTTGTTTACTGAGATTGTCTAGACTAACGTGATCCTTTCAATAGATTCGACTCCTTCGCCAGGCCGTCAACATTCACGCCGAAACCCCCGACAATTACAGCTCGCTGGCCAATGCCAGCATGAGCATGAGTGAGCCACCCAAAGTTTCGTGGAAGAAGGTTGCTGAACATATCTGGGCGCATGGGGGATCTTATCATTTTGGAAATGCTACTTGCAAGAAGAAATGGTGTGAGATCCACCACATCACGCTTTGATTTGGTCTTGGATCAGTACCATAAATACCCTTAAGGCTAAGGGTATATGTGTTTCTTTTACCTCTTTTCTTTTGGTACGCAATGTACTTTGGCCAATGTGTTTGGATTGTGTGTTTATTTGTGTTCAGCTGGTCTGGGTTTCTGATTGTAGCGTTGTATCTGTATTACTTTTCTTTTCTCTTGATTGTTTTCCTGGGTATTGGAGTACAATGTTTTGTCTACGTATAATTATAACTGCCTTACCATGTACTGAGTGATGTTAGATGTGATAAATTGATAGTTTCATTGGGGATCGAACTTCGTAGAACTGGAGCCTTCATGCCCGACTTCGAGGGAGCTGTGAAATAACATCGGGTTGTAGATATCCCACACCACAAAGACCAATTCAAGAACAAAACAAAGGAACACAAGGAATTGTGGGCTTTCAAGCCTCAGTGGCACGGAATGCCAGCAGTGGGAAGACTTCACGGTTCGTCTTTCCGTCCGAGCCAGTGCAAGAAACAATCACTGCTGCACCTTCAGGAGACCATTTCCTATTCCGTGGTGGACAGCCGCGCGATGGCTACGGCGGGCGAACCGTGAATATCATCGTAGGCCCTGGTTGCTTGTGGTCCCTGAATACAGCAATCTCCCTCAGGAAGTAGTAAATAACAGTGTCGAGGAGAACATCTCTCGTGAGGTCATCACTGAAGCGACAAAATACCCTGGTGTCATCGATTGCCAATTTGCTGCTGGAGGTCTCGATCCATCTCATCTGTACAGTCAAGCACAACCGCGAGCTGGGAATTTCCATCGAGAATCTCTTCAAGGTGCAGGGCGGTGTCCTGCAAGGGATGCGTGTCACTTTCGCTGGTGCTTACTGCTGTGGACTTGGGTTCCAATGAGACTAAGGCCTCCTTCTCTACGGAAGAACCATCGGTAGGAGTAGTGGGTTCTTCCGCGGGAGCACCGTTGTAGGAATCGCTGCGCAACACCTGGACAGACTTGCTCTTGGCCGGACTCAGAGGAATGGGAGGCGGCGGGGGAGACTGAGTAGAGTAGAGGTGGTAAAAGGAAGTGGAAGTTGAGGAAACATCGGTAAGACCATCTCAGTTGAAAGGCTCTCAATTGGTGGAGGTTGGAGGAGTTTTGAAAATTGGAGAGTGGGAATCTTGTTATTGGAGTAGTCGTGTGGGTCAGAAACTTCTTCGAGGTTGACCCCTTGTTGTATTGGTGATATCGAAGTGATGTAGGAAGATGCAGTCCAAGGGATGGTAGAAATAGTACTCAATGGAAGAGCATCAGAATCCGAAAGAGTACTGTCAGAACGTACTGGACAGCTTCGCCATCCACATGCCGAATCATTCGCCCAATTGAGAAAATTTCGCGATCGATCAAGGTGCAAAGTACGTCGAACGGATTGAACGGTTCGGGGCTTCGTTGATCACTGTGTGACATGCGCTGCCGGCGATTGGCCTCATCTCGGAGGTCTGATATTCTTTCCGCAATTTGGCCGGCAATCACATAGTGTGGCGACCTTGCCGGGTGATTCTGCTGTTTTCCGTATAGCTGTCCATTTTCTGCCTCAAAATTGTAGGGTTAGCGATTCGAGAATAACTCGGCAATTTGGGAAAGGGACTCAAACCAGATTATTATCCGACTAGGAAGAATGTAAGGTGGGAAAAGTAAGAAATTGTGCATCTTTGATGCCTTATCAATAAATCCAAGTGCGCTGGAGGGTGAGAGATGGAAGGGAAAGTTGAAGTAAAAGGAGGCAAAGTAAAAGAGTACGTATGTAAATATTATAATATTAGAATATGATAGAAATTGAATCTGAAGTTGATGATATCAAGTTGATAGGAAAGTGAGGTCACCTTGAAAGCCGTATGTAGCACCTTTCTACTATTAACCTCTGCTATATCTCTCACTTTGTTTCAGTTTCTTATATTAACAGCTACCTTTGTTTAGCATCTTATATTAAGAGCTATCTTTCTAATTATCTTTTTGACCAGCCAATATTGATTCAACTGCCGCCGTACCGGCAAACTGAAACTGGCATGCAAAGTAGGACGTTGCTATTGCTGACCAGGCAGTCGACCTTCCTGAGATAGGAAGTTTCAACCTCCACAAGATCACCCCACCTCTTAAGGAGCGATCCGGTCTTGACATGTAGATCGATTAGGTTGAAAAGATTCGCTGAATTTAGAGGTCAGCAAGGACCATTCACATTGACGGGGGTGCACCAAGAGAGCTGTGGATGGAGGCATGCTATGCAGCTACGTACATCATCAACCGGCTTACAAGATCTGGCGAAGACGCTCCAATCATTACCTGGGGAAAGGCTATGAATCTACGCGAAGATGAGACCGCAACAAACCTGTCATTTCTCCGAGTCTGGTACTCCAAAGCATACGTTCACCAGCCTAAAGAAACCAGGGTGCAAGCGATGAAGATGGACCCCCGTGCATGGATTGGCTTCCTCGTGGGGTACGGACAATGGTCACTGCGCCCGACTCTTTTGCTAGTAATCTCAGCTACATTGTTTCTCCATATTCTCAATCACCATTGTAGTCAAATTCCATGGCCTTTCCTCCACTCCCCTGAACGAGTGCAGCATACTCAGCGCCCAACCCTCATACTTCAGACCCCTCCATCTGGTTTTATACCACCGCAATCTAAATAAATCAGTCATCTTATTCTCGGCCCAGCAAGTTGACCAATATAAACAACAGCAGTCTTCAGCCAATCACAAACCAGAAATTCGGTGGATCGCTTACCCCACGACCTGACGATATCGCAGATCTGCAACCCCATGTCGTGAGCACGTGTAATATTGCAGGAGTCACCTTAATTCGGTATTCGTGGACGGATGACATCCTTAGGTCTCGTGGAGTTCGATTTATGTAGTCAACCTCTATGGCTTAGCTAGTCATGGGGAATCAGGTTGCCGGTCTTATGGTAGGTTGTCGATAGCTTCCCCGGTTTCCCCAGCTTCCCCAGTATTGAGCTCTCTTCTTCTCTCTCTCCAATTAGCTCCATTTATGGAATTTGCCCTCTCACTTTCTTTAGGTGGCTTTTATTCTAAGAATCCCGACGAAGTGGTTGATAATCCTTTGCTTATCTTCCTTTTGCCTGGCTTGGGCCTCTGCATTCCTTGATATGCTAGGTAGTAAATAGTTCCTAGGATCACCAACTTTACAAATACAACTCTGTTGTATCTCTTTTTGTCCATTCGCTTGGTAGACAAGAAATTTCCTTGATGAGCCCGGGGTTACGTCTCGGATTTCATTAACCGGGGCATCGATACCCGGGCGGTCGCTCAATAGCCGGGGCATAGAAAGTCCAATTGCCGCAATGAACATCGACAAGACAGTCGGAAAAGATATATTTAATTGATTCCGGCTTGCCAGCTTAGAAATAAAACTCCTGTAGCAAGTTCTATAATTTCCTTATACAATTTGCCCGTCGGCCACCATCAAATACCCCGAAAACCCAAGTCCAACCACCGATCCGATCTATACGAACCCAAAGTCCACTCAAAATGTCCAAGCCAATCGTCCTCCAACTCGGCGACGACATTCGCTGGAATCATGACCTACACAGCAAGTTCCAAGATGTCTTTGAGATCCGCCGGTCCTACAGCATGTCTCGGCCGGAGTTTATCCGAGCCCTGAAAGAGCGCCAATTCGGCGACTTCTTTGCCATCTACCGCCCGTTCTGGAATACCGGCGGCGAGATGGGAAACTGGGATGAGGAGCTTGTCTCGCTACTGCCAGATTCCTGCAAGGTTTATGCCAGTGCGGGTGCTGGATTTGATTGGGTTGATACCGCAGCTTTGGCCAAGAAGGGTATGTATACAGCGGCACGGACCAACGAGGAAACATAAATCACGGAGAAAGAAGCTAATATGATTCAATCTATCTAGGAGTCATCTACTGCAATGCTGCTGCTGCATGTACAGAATCCGTCGCCGACGCCGCAATCTGGCTCATCATCTCAACATTCCGCCAATTCTCTTGGTCACACATTGCCGCACGTACACTGGATGCCAATGCATTTGTCGATGCAAACCGTAATCTGGCAATGGTGTCCCACAACCCTAATGGGCATACACTTGGAATCATTGGCTTTGGCCAGATTGGGCGCCGCACGGCCGAGAAAGCCTTCCTAGCCATGAACATGAAGATTCACTATCATGACATTGTGCAGATGCCCGCACATCTGGAGGCCGTCTCGAAGGCAACATACCACAAGAACATGGACAGTCTTCTCGCCGTTTCGGACTGTGTCATGGTTGCCACGCCCTTTAGCGGGGAGACGCTCCTCAATGCATCTCTGCTGGCGAAGATGAAGACTGGTTCGAGACTCATTAACATTGCCCGTGGCAAGCTTCTGGATGAGAGTGCCCTTGTTGATGCTCTTCGGAGTGGTAAGCTCGCTGCTGCTGGGTTGGATGTCCACTATGATGAGCCAAACGTTAGCCCAGAGCTTGCCAGTATGAAGAACGTTGAGATGATGGCCCACAACGCGGGTGCATCCGTGGACTCACACATTGGTTTCGAGAGATTGGGTATGGAGAATATTCTTTCATTCTATCAGACTGGCAAGGCTGTCACGCCGGTTAATGCGCATCTAGTTGCCAAGGCTACGGGGTCAAAGCTATAGACTGAATAGTAACATTGTTAATTGTTCACTTTCATTGTTGCTCGTTGGACTCGACGCCCACCAGAGTCGCGGCTGCGCAGAGTGCGGCTGCGGACGGGGGAGTATAAATAGATGAGCTCTGTCAAAACGATCTTTCTTTCTTACATCCGTGTCCATCAATCAAATCCTCTCATCCCAACCGCATCATCAAGCCTCCCACCCTTTCATCCAATCTCGCGCGCTGCACATACCGCACCGCCCACCCACCTCAACCTCCTCCCACGCCGGTGTTGTACCACCGCAAGGTATGTAGACAACCCAATTGAGTCACATGCGTAACCCAGTTGACATATGCTAACATACTTTAATACATAGCATGAGCTCGCAGGCTCCCACCTCAGGCCCCGCCTCAGGTCCCGCCCCCGCCAGGGGCACCATCCTCTGCGCCTTCATTGGGGGCATCTACAACCTCAGGGCCAGCATTGAACACCGCGAGGCCCTGACAAAGTCCTCTCCCATCCCCCGGGATGAGATCGAGGCATTGAGCGAGCACATCTGGGAGACCAAGGTGGAGTTCGCACGCCAAATCCGCAACTGGTCGGAACCAGTTGGCCAGATGATCCTGGCCAACCTTTATGTGGCGTTGGTTGGGACCCTGCCCCACGAGGATGGATCAATCCCCTGAGGGGGCCATGTCTTTATGTACCGAACCCTGACCCATACAAGGTGGACCAGCCACCTTGTATGGGTCAGGGTTCATGAATGAAATTCAAGTTGCTTCGTCACGAATCCTTTCTTCATTAATGATAGTAAAGTAACATAGATCTGAGAGTAAACAGAGAGTAAACAGATGGTATCATGCTAACCAGTACACCCATTCCATATCCTTTGCTCCTTGTAACATTGTAGATCGTCATCCTAGTTCTTCATAACTGGCTGCGGCGGCTGAATTCGTCCTGGTGCTTGAGTAATTGGTCCGGGTAAATGCGGTCCGAATTGCTGTACCGGGCCTTCATGGGGATGAATAGCGACTTGTGCACCACAGTGTGTACAGAAATGGTGCGAATCGTGACACATCTCCATACAGTAAGGTAGAAATGCGCAGCAAATGCCGCCGAAGAGACAGCAGCAGACGGCAGCCATGCTGTAAAGTGAGAGGTCAGTATCATCGGAAGTGAGATAAATCAAAAAGCAAAGTGAGTATAGATCGATGCTTACGATGTGGCGCTGGTGCTCTCCTTGTTGACTCTGGTCTGAACCTCGTGGAGACAAAAGGGACAACTGATCCATCCGGGTTCTTCACCAAGTTGTGCCAATGGAATGGCTCTTTGAGAAACTGGAACTTGTGGAGCAATTGGTAAGGCTTTCTCGTTGGTTTGTGGCAATGTAACTGCCGGTGCAGGAGTCGTGATTGCGTCTTTCTCGTGCCTGTTTTCGTTAGCTTAAGCTCTTTTCTGTAGATCGGGAAGCATACTCATGGTATTGTGGGGGAGGTCCACTCTCTGTGGGTATGATCGCCATTGGCTCGGCTCCGGGGAGTGTTCTTGTAGTGGTTGTAGTTGGTTCTGGTGTCAATGTTTCTTCGGCTGCTGTGGGCGAACTCGTAGGCGGCCCTGTCGGCGATACTCGTGGCAACTCTGTAGGCGAATTTGTGCCATCCGCTGGCATTGTTTTCGGTCCAGTCGCTGGCTCTGCAGAATCCGCAATTGGTTCGGCGGCCGTAGCCGGCGCGATGGGCACTGTTGGCTTTTCGCTGTTTTCCATGGTGCAGTTCCGTCTGTAGCTTGCTTGGTAAAAAAAATCAAAGCTCAATTTGTGCAAGGCCATCCGACTTTAAGTATTAATGGAGTCAAATGTGGGGACCAAGCTCAATACGAGAAATGTGGTGGATCAAAGGCGATGTGAGGCTCAAGCACCATAAGCGACACCATAAACGACATAGCACAAGGATACAGAAGGCAATTAAAGGACGCTACGGAAATTGCACCGAGTATTCTAGCCAATCATAGCGGATTTGTAGCGAGCCCAGGTCAGTGCCCGGCCGCAGCCCCCTATGGGGTCTTCCTTGGCATGGAAAGATGAAAGGCAATGGGAGCTTGTGTATACTGAGTCATAACCTAGTCCGTATCCAGTCTATTACAGTGCCATGCATCTTCATAGCTAAGTGTTTCATACTCTCGTCTCGGAAATTATCAGCTTTATTTAGATTTGCTGTTATGGAGCCTGCTCATCAATTCCGGTTTCATACTACTAGAACCTAGAAGCCTGCCTTACGCCCAATAGCTAAACTGTAGTTACATAATAGCCAGAAGTAACGGAGACCTGGGAGTATGTTTGGTAATATCAACTCAGTTCATGGTGTATAAGGATCCATCATGTGAAGTTACGGCCCCGGGCTGCCATACATTAGGTCTAGTAAGCATGATTTGCAAGGGTAGTCGTCGGATACCATCGCCGTGACGACAGCGACGACTATGTTGATGGCGATTCACTGGTGTACATATAGCACGACCAGGACATTACCTCCCTCCTTCCACGAACAAGCCTGCATACGAGAACGTGCTTTTATCAAAACTTCTATAGACCAGCACAGACGCATCCAAACCATCATACCCAACGAGTTTACGCCCCGATGGCCAAGATGAGCGGATCCGCCAATGAAACGAGCATTTCCTCCCACGATCCGCGCGCTACAAGCCCGAAAGCTCAACGAGCATCACCGTGGCCATTCAGGCTACAAGCTATGCGCGGGATCCCGAGCTTCTACAACAAGTCACAACGTCCTACAAACCAACAAACAGGCTGCCTCGCAAGATCCAGTGGTATCATTTCAGTCAGGTCTATCTCCGGAAGAATATATCTGCTAACAGGAAGGAAAACTATCAGACTCACCTCCAGCCAGACCGCTCATTTTCCGGACTCAAAATCGCTCTATGATCAATTAAGAGACGCAATTGGGGTTTCAGGAGTCACGTGCGACAAGTTCTACACCTTCCTAGATCAGGAAGGTGTTTGTTTGGGCGGTGTCATCTTTGTTTCTGCGTGCATATCCGACCGCCTTTGGTCAGGTCCTCGCTTCGGGCGTGAAGAATATCGCTTGCCCAGGTGGATTCACGCCGTCCATCAGCAGCCCGGAATTGGGAGACGTGACACCATGGTCATCCCTTTCTCGAGGTCAATGGACAGAGACCTTACCTTTCTTCGGTTGGGTTAGCGCTATTTGGTTTCCCATTGTCTACAAGCAGTAGGCCATGGATCCATGGATTCCTACTGTCATCCAAGCCTGTCGATCAATGGACGGAACGCAAACTCCATGGGTGGGAGCCTCTCGTCCCTGTCGCTAACATAGTTTGCTCCCCAGGGCCTTGCCGGCAGATATATCCCCGCCTGTATTTCCACACCCGCTACTTACTATATCCCAAGGGAACTTCAGCAGTCTACAAGATCCTGAAGGTGGTATGTGGGCAGCAACCTAGAATATTGTCCTTCATGATAGACATTAGTCTTGTGCTTGTTACATATTCAGAATCAAGGTTCTTCCATCTTGTACATTTCGTCCATGTAGATGCAGCATATAACAACGGGGTATATTTTCTATTGGGGAATCATGGACATCTTTTAGTATCCCAAACGAGAGAACTACTAGGTAGTTATTCAATTTATACACCCCAAGCAATTCCATTCCGGGTATTTGGTTCTGGCATGCAAGTAGTCTACCACATCGACCGCGTAGCTATAAATCAACAGACAACTATTCACAGCGAAGGCCCACGAGAATCCGTACGAGGATACCCAATCGTAGCAAGGACCTGCGTCAAATACTCCGGATTCTCCCGCAAAGAATCCCACTCGCCCTCAGCCTTAACCATCAGCGTGCCAGCAAGGATAGTGCCATTCAGCGACAGCACGCCGGGGTCAACGATATCGCGCGCCGCCGCGCTATCGACGGGTACAAGCGCGGTCTCCTGTCTGCGCGGACAGATCATCATCGTCGAGCGGGTCATGGCCAGGTTATAGCTTATAGACGCCGGTCCTTGTGTGGGGAGGGGCTCGGTGTCCTGGCTTGGCGGTTGTCCGCGTGTCGCGGCGGCCGCGGCCTTGTATAGGGTGAGGTAGATTGCGTGTAGAGTTTCAGCGGAGGGATTGGGCGGGATCGGGAGGGCGAAGTGGGCGAAGGGGAGACCTGATAGGTGCTGGAACCTGGGTGTTGGGGAGGGGGAGGTGGGTTGGGAGGTGAGGAGGTCGATTAGTGGATGCCAGGATTCCGAGCCCGGTTGGCGCATTGCCTCGACGGGGAGGAATTGGAGATGGCGGTGGGGTTGGCTTGCACCGCTGTCGTCGCCGGAGTTGAAGAAGGCGAAGAGGCTCTTTGGAGATGAGCCGTTTACGGATCTCGATCCATCGCTGTCGGTGTTCCAGGCTTTTAGACACTCGTACGTAGCTTCTAGGTCTGCCTTATCGAGAAGATCCGTCTGCGCCTGCCAGTCTTTTGTCACGAGGAGGAAGTGATTCGGGATGACGGGGAATTTGTTGAGGATGAGGTTATAAGCGGGGTTCTCGGGCGGGAACTGGGCGATCAGGAGGTCTGGAGATGGATTCTCGAAGGGATCGGGCTTTGGTGTTTTCGGGACATTTTCCTTCAAGTTGGAGGGTTTCTTTGCGAGTGCAGGGCAGTAGCGAAGTTGGTACTGGATTTGCAGGTTAGAACTGCCGTGGTCGGAGTGTTGGCGTCACTCACGGATATCCCTGCGGCATTGATGATGGACAGGTGTGTTGAGGAGAACACGAGCTGCCCGGTGTCTCGAGCAGCTGTAAAGCGTCTTGCGACCAGGGTGGAGAGATATTCTGACAGTCCTAATTGCATCGTGGAGGTTGAATGGAGGTAAAACCGGGGGAGCTGGCAGAACACGGGGAGATCGGCGGACGGGGTCTTCTCTCTATTAGTCTTTCTTACTACAAGACGATACAGTTGTTGTCCAAGGAATTGAAAATATAGAATGTTTTTCTTTTTATGTTTCAAACTAGACACTCATTTTTAGTCTCCAATTAATAGTGTCCTGGTCCAGATCCCGACCAGCAGGATCTAGCATACCGGCCTAGCAGACCGGCCTGGAGAGAATAACAGAAATAAAACCCAAGTCATTCAAACATCAGTCCCAAGGTATCATCCATAATCCGTATTCAGACAAATCGCTCGTCAAGACGCCACTGCTGTACGGAAACATGAGACATGAAAAGAAAATAGACACGAATAGGCTTCCAACGGTAGGGGAGAAGGAGGATAAGGGAGGAGAGTAAGGAGTAAGGAGAAAGACAAAAGGAAGTCATTTAAGCCATTAATTCATTGATCGAAATCTCATCATCATGGGACAGTTCTGGCAATATCATCGCCGGCTGACCCATAATATGAGGCGAAGGACCGTTCAACCAAGGGCCACGCTCCTCCTCAGAGGAATTCAGCACACCCTCGGCGCGCTTCAACGTCTCGACATCCAGATCAGTGACGTAGGCATCGCGGTTGGTGCCATCGCCCGCGCCACCGGGGAGTCTCATACGGACTTCGAACTCGTTATTGAGCATCATCTCGTCTTTCCACAGACGGCGCTGACCATCAAAGACACATAGAACGCGCTTCTTGGTCTTCATGCTGCTGCTGGGACAACCCCAGGACTGGGGGTAGTTGCCGCGGTTGTTGCGGCGGCGGGTTGCGACGGCGCGAGGGGGCTTGGAGGAATTCTTCGAGATGGCATTGCCAGAGCCGATAATAGGGCGGGAGGTGGGGATATTGCTCTTTGATGATCTGGACTTAGTCTTCAGGCCGCGCCAGCTGGAAGGGTCGTGGGTATCGTCATCATCTTGATCTTCGTAATCGTCGAATTGGTCGACCGGGCCAGCCTCATCAAATAGTTGGTGCTTCTCCATGGTCTTTTTGACCTCCTCGTCTGAAGCGACCTCTGTCAGACGCTGCTGGTTGATCGCCTCAGAGGGCTCTTCTTGCTGCACGACACGGAGGACACAGTCGTCGAGATGCTCGTAGAAGTCTTGCGCGTTGCTGAATGTTGATGAACAGGTTGAACACTTTCCTGTCGCGTCCGGGCTATAGTTGGTGCCCTTCTTTCCCAGGCCGGGACTGCGCTTCCGGCAGTTTGGCGGGGTCTGTTCCACGCCGTGGACGGAGGTCAGGTGGCGCTTGAAGACATCGGCGCGGTTGAAGCTCTTTTCCGCGGGCGAGCCGGATCCCGGGCAGAAGCCGCATACCATTGTCCCTTTGTAGTGGGTCAGGGTGTGACGGTTCTTATCATACTTGCGAGCGAAGCCCTTTAGGTGGTACTCGCAATTCAGGATCGGGCACTTCTCTGGCCGCTCCGACTGGTGAGTCAACATGTGGGCTTTCAAGTCTTTGAAGACTCGGCCACAATCGGGGTGTGGGCAGCGCCCTTTTTCTTTAGTGTCTTCATCTGGTTCAATGCTGCTCAGCGCCGGGCTGTGTTGCGAGCGTCGGGAATGAATTGAGGAAATAGACGATCGTCGATCATAGATCGAGAGTGGTCGTGAATGTGACCTGTGTGGGACCATGAGGGGAGATTGCCCAGTGTGTTGTATTGGGTGTGAGCGGGGCGAGGTGTGGTGCTCTGCAATGTCATTATATGGGAGAGGTGATGGGGCGGGAGAGTGGGAGATGTAATTGGGGGGCACGGTTGAGTAGGAAGAGGTTGGTTGGTCGGGATATGAGATAGTCGGAGTAATTCCAGGACCTTGTTGCGCCGGTTGAATCAATGAGGGGTCTATTATGTATGTTAGTATACTAGATAGCTTTTGCGATTGGTATCGAAACATACCGACAAAAGGGTCCGGGAACTTTTCTTCATATGACATATCCATGTCGAAGGCATTTCCCATGTACTCGTGAGAGAAATGGTCGTTCATCACTGCAGCTGGTAGACCCAATCCGTGGTTTGTATTCACCCAGTTCTCCTGGAACGCCTGCGCGGTTCCTGAGTATGGTGAACCCATGGCCGAAGAAGATGCGCTAGCAATGGACTGCCCTGAAGCAGCAGACCCGGTGGGTATATATGGCTCTGCAGAGTGACAGGCGGAGACGGAAGGGGGTGTGGCGGGTATAGAAGAGAAATATGTGGGATTTTGCAGATCTGCAGACTCCAACAAAGGGTGGGTATCGTAATAGGAATTGGAAGCACGGGGCATATCGGGACCCTGTGTGTAGTTGGGGAGACTCTCAAGGGGAAAAGAGAGCATAGAGGAATCCATGGTCATGGGATCGAAGTATGGGGGTTGTTTGGACCTGGCAGCTTCGACAGCCATCTTGGACCGGGCGTGGAAGGGAAAAAGAGTAAAATCGGGATTTGATTCAAAAGTCGTCATTTCCTTGGTTGGGAAATGCAATGTGCAATGGCGATCCTAAACAAAGAAAAACTGTCAGTACATGCGGTCTCAAAGGGTTCCAGGTCTATATGGCGCATGGGCATACCGGTGATAAGGTTTCTGGGTAAGATCGCGGCCCGTTCGGGAATCCAAAAGATGCCAAAAATGAGGCAACGTGCGCAATTGACAGAATAAATTCTCATGCAAGGAGGTATACAATATATCGCAGGGCAGGAAGGTCACATCCAAGTTGTAACTCCACAGGCACGGGTAGGGAAACAATGTCGATCGACAAAGAGTCGAGGAATGTTAATCAAGCGTTTTCCCGAAATGATCGAAGAGCTGGATCGTGAGTCAGGTCAATGACATAGATTCATGACAGACTTGGGGGAGGGAGGAGAGGATATTATAGCATGTCAAAGAGGAGGAAGCATTGTTAAATGGTGACGATGGGCCCTACAGTAGTTAGTTATAGTCTTGTGTCTAGAATTATATTTTTTTTTTTTAAGAAAAAGGGAAAAAGGGAAAAGGAAAATTGAATTGAATTGAATTTAAAAATAAAATCCAAAGACAACTCCATAGTAAAAAAAAAGCAAATACATAAAATAATAATAATAATAATAATAATAATAATAATAATAAAATAATCCAGTAAACCATTACATACCGTATTTTTGGATTGAACGTGTTGGGGCTGTGAACAGGGACAGGGAAACTTAGCGCCCATGCAGATATATTTGGCATCTATTATTATGTTGTATTTATCTGGGAAAATCCTCGAACATGGGTCTCTCTACTCCGTATACAGTCTAATATTATTATCGAGTAATTATTGTCAATTAGTAATATCTACTTCCAAGGTTACCTCGTACTTAGCCTCTGAACCCTAGACATTTGAAATCAGGGTACTGAGAGAAGACTTGTATACACACTATCTTCCACTATAGCATGCACGGTACTTGTCGAGCCCATCAGCTCAGCCTTCGTCAGGCGCCCAGTGTCTGCTATCCTGTCGATAGTCAATATAACCCACTATACGGTAGTATTATAGGAGTTGGGTTCTGACAGCTCGCGTACCTTTATCCACTTCTGGCTCTGCCCTACGAGATATGTACGATCCCCGAATATTTATCGCGGGGGTATTTCCGGTAGAAGCAAATATTGGTTTTCCCAAAGTACCTGCGTCGAGGAGATACATCGTCCATCGTACTCATCGGAACCGAATACGGAGTACGGAATAGGTGGATGGAACATATTCAGATGAAAGCAATTATAGTGCATAGTTGCTAGTCCTTTTGCTTTGTAACCCCTGCAACACAAATTAGATTTTTGACGGGGATCAGGAGAAGCCTCCTGTCAGGATGTCAACCGTTGCACGAGAATGAATTACATACAAAATATATGTGATTAATTGTTATTTTCTCATCGGCACCTCCGTT
Source organism: Penicillium mononematosum (assembly GCF_028829835.1). Taxonomy (NCBI): domain Eukaryota; kingdom Fungi; phylum Ascomycota; class Eurotiomycetes; order Eurotiales; family Aspergillaceae; genus Penicillium; species Penicillium mononematosum. Next base: position 1,459,148 of record NW_026643275.1, read on the forward strand.
CTGCATTGCCAGGGCATTCCCGTCGGCATGGCGCCATGACCCCCTTTTCCCCCAGAAAGACCACTTTAGCCTCGTCTCCTCGGCACATACGCATGTACTTGTGAACTAGCTTATCAAGGTGCACAACAATGGAACTCAACTCAACATATTAGAAAATTTCTGTCTCGTATGTTGTACTCTTCAAAAATGGTTTATCCCGCTAGTCCGGGTCAGACTACTCCATATCCGTCCAACCCTCTTTGTACCAAATCATGATGAGAGGAACATAAAGTAAGACAAGAAGAAAGTATAATAGACCCAGATCTGGGGATGTGCCCTTCTCCTGGGAGGACCTTGGAACTTGCAAAAAAAGGAAAAAGACCAATGTAAGGCATGTTAGTAAGGATAAAAAGCTTACCAATACGCAATACGGAGTACTCCGTGCATAAAATACACAAAAACAAATACAAATCGAAATTCCAAGAGTTTGGTCGATCTGTGACGGGACCCATCTATTTAGCATCCCCTCCATAACTCGGCAGACCAACCGCGTGCCCGGAAGGGTGATTGGCCCATGTGTCACAGCCCGACAAAAAAATTAAAATGAGGGAGTCAAACTCCCCCCCCAATTAGGGCCCTGAAAGCCCTTCCAAGGGCTCGGTGGGCAGTCCTTAGGGCGGCTGGGTGGGTTCGTGTCTGTTTCGCCCGCTATTCCTTCTTGGTAACTATGACGGGCGATCGGTATAGCATATTGTATCCAAATTTTCTTGTCCGATTGTCCTCGGATTTCCTCGGCTGTCGTCCAAGAGCCGCATTCCTTTTGGTGATCACGATTAGGCCTGCTTCTCTTAGTTGCCTTTTCGCCGTTTCCTAATTGGGAAATTGGGGAAGCAGTACTCCCCTCCTTGTTGAATTTACAACTCACGAAATACTGTCTATATGTCTACGGCATATGTTGCATTTCTGTATTTGTACTCTGTACTCAGTACTGATAATCGGATATCCCTTGATCACTGGGGCTTGCATATCCGAAAGCCAATGGTGGGTCTACCTAAAATGAATGAATAAATGTCAATCTATTTTTTTTTTCCGGGTGCACGGCGATAAAGTGACATTTCTCATTTTTTAGTCGGGAAGTCGATTGCAGATTAATATGCTTATTAAGATCCCGTCCCTTAATATGGATGTTTATATTGTAGACACCGAATAGCTCCGTGGTGATCAAATATTAGGAGAAGAAACCAGATACAACGTAGGCTCCATAATCACCCTGCAGTTCCCATTTATCACATTCATTTGTATTATCTAGATTATCTACACTAATTACGCCATATAGCCCTAGCCGGTACGAAGTGCAGGGGAGAGTGCAAGCTGTCATTCGGAGTGTCCGTGTTTGGGGGCCGATACACCAAAAGACAACTAGCGCCACATATGCCTAAGCCACAATATCCCCACTTTGGTCTGTCCCAATCATACGCGAATAAAAGGCGTTCTTGGAATTCGTCACGTAGCCAAACAAAATAGGGAATAGTTGGTCCACATCCCTGGAATCATGGCGTAGCTGATAAATTACACCGCTGACTGGGTAGTTCGTATTTATCGGCGATCCCGGTGGTCGAACCCCATGCATTAAATGGGTCTATTCCAATACTAGTCAACAGGCATGGATGCACAGTCTAAATTTTAGACTGTGCTAAACTGGGGGAATGAAGTCATATCCGGCCCGTGTGTTGGGTTTGACCGATTCTTTTGCCCTGGTTTTGCGGGTTTGGTAGTCTTGGCCTAGTTAAACTGGCGGTCGGCATGCGGGCCTTTGCCTTTTGCCCAGGTTTGACATCTGTCCCTACCCGGGCAATATGTTAATGATTGCATGCTTACGGAAAGTTACTTCCATTAGCCATAATTACTCTAATGGTGAATGGCTGCAAAGATATATCATATTTAACATATAACTGTTGGACTGGATTTTCAACGTCCACGTCAAACTTACACCAAAAACGTCCTCAAGCGCATTAGCCAGTCAGCACCTAGAAGTGGTCGTTGACTGAGATTGCCTGTTCTTCACACGTGTGATGGAGATATTCCACTTGACCCAATCGTTCGCTTCATTTGCGGTCTTGCTTTTGGCCCCCAAATTGTTGTATATTACCATCAAAATACTATAACATACGTATACCTATGCATTTCAATCTGACATTCCGTCTTCTCTACTTTCGAGGATGATTAGGGTAGCCAAGAATTCTCCACTCCGTCCGTCACCACGGCATCGGGATGGCCGTATGCCCGCTTGGTGACTTCGGATTTGGCCATATCTACGACTGAGATAACGTACATGCCAAATGGAGGTTGATCCGGCGACCCCGAAGACTCCTTCCCCTCTGGGCCCGCCATATCGAAATTATATTAAAAATACGGCGATCAAGGAGGCTCTTAATTATCCTTGATGCTACCCCTCCAAAGTATTTGGGAAATGAGGTGAAGCCAAACAGCAAAATCAAAACAAAAATACCCAGTCCGGGTACCGTCGATCCATGGTTGATTCGAACAGAACCATGGAACTCCCGACTTTTATCTACACCTTATATTATACTTCCAACTTCAACTTCAATATTTACTAATATTTACTTTTGATGTCGTTCGTGCTCGGATCACCCACGGGCCAGGGAGAATCTCCAGAGTGGCAAATAATATCCCCAGACCTTGGTATTCCCCAGTTTTGCAATTTATTACCGAACCCCAAAACAGGTCCAGGAATAAACCAACCTTAAAGGAAGCGGCAAGACATCCCACGTGCAGTAAAAAACCGAAAAAAAGGCACATCTAGATTCTGACTCAGCCCGTGGTTGACGCTGGGCCTACTCGAACAACTGCCGATCCCAACACTTGAGCCTCTCGTGCTATTCGTAGCAGGAGATACCAACTTAGGCCCTAAGCCCTATAGGAGCAGAGGCCAGGATGGGGTGGGGGAAGCATACAAGGTTTAATCCCTGCCAACCCGCGTGGTGTTTCTAAAAACAGAAGCGAAACAATCCAGTTCTTTTAAACAGCCGGAGAAACTCAACGTCGACAAGCGATCGCATATGCATACACAGCCCAGTCTGGTAGTCTCGTCTGGGGATCCCGGATAGGGCAGGTATTTTTTTAGGCACACATGAAAGTACACTGCATAAGGACTAAGCTAATTAGGTGCATGTTTATTATTCTCATCCATATGGTTACATCTCTAGAGTTGGCCAAGTGGTCGGCGAAGACATGGTTCATGGTTCCTTTGGTCCCCGCTGATGTCGCCATACCACATCTACACTTAGTCCCATTTGGTCCTTCCTAAGTTGGTTTAGAATGTTTATCGTTTCGATATGAACGTTTCAGACCCCAAATCTTGGCCATGTGTGTGGCGGACAGGGTTGGCGCCCCCTATGAACGCCACCGGTGTTCCATTTGATTGTAATAAGCGCTTGATAAGGATTCGTATTGTTGTGTTTCTTCCAGCAACTTTGTACAAGGATGCTCATCTGGCATTTAGCGCTGTTGTTTCGCGATGATCGAAAGACAACATTCCTGCCGATCGTCCAGTGCATGGTTAACATTTACAATTTCCAACAAATTCCAACTTGTTAGACTTTGCAAGCTTAGATCTGTATGGTTGGTTCGGCGTGCATTTGCCGGCGTTTCATGAAGCGACATTTGTGTCTCCCAACGGCGCGCCACAAAATAACCAGGATTATTATATGCAAGGTCATTCCCTGTCCTGTCCAAACAACAAAGGGCTTCTAGAATAGCGCCAGGAATCCCTCTTAAGTTGCACAGCAGAATGGCCTCGACTGCGCCATGTCAGATCAAAATCAAAACAGTATATCACAACAAACTCGATGTCTCCGAAACAATTCTTTTATTTCCCCAATTACAAGAATGTTCGCAGTAAATGCAGCTTCCAACAGTGAACCCGGCGATCCCAAAATCTAGACCTACCTACTGCTTCTCCTTCGGATATTCCGACCCAACTGTGGGCCAGGATATCTCCCTGGGCTCAATTTGCGACCATACCACTCCAACATCCTCCCTCCCCAGATCACAAAAGTACAACAAGGCGCAAACTAACGGCCACCCCGGCCCGCCTCGCTACCATGCCAACACTGTCATCACTCTCGCCTAAGCGGAGATACCAAGTGGCGGCCCAGGGCACGGTGAGCCTCATTTCCCCTGTCATTGTCCCGCGTTGTTCGGTCCCCCGAACAAATACGGAAGCGGGGCCGTTCCCAAGCCTCGTATAGGTACATAGCCCCGTCTAGCCGACTTGCTTGGCGGGCTTAGACTGATTATGTCCCCACGCTCTCCAATATTGCGCTACGACAATACTAAAGCGCACAATTTAGGTGCCCGGTAGTTATTTCCCTGGGTCTTAACTGGACTTTTCCGAGCGGAAACGGACCGGAAGGTGGAGTGTTTCCACCGGGGAAGGTCCCCGGTGGATACTGTATTTGTTCACGTGGCAAGGCGAGGATATGGGATATCTCTGCTATCGCTAATTTTGTATTTAATTTGGACCATAGTGGCCCTGGAGCTATACAATATAGGGCAATTAATCACCAGTCTGCAGTCCCCGCAGAGTAAAATATTATCCATGCCGGCTACTCCGGTATACGTACTCCGCACTATGTACAGATTTTAGTGGGGAAGGCTAGTTATACTATTGACAGCGAGACTACAGGTCATGGCGCTGGAAGAACCTGATGTGTTTGCCGAAGTAAACGGAACCTGAGTCTTAGATACTCCTTACTCGAGCATTTACGCCGGTAGTCCTGGTTTCAGTTGGCTAATGTTATCGTGGTACCTGCTCCGCATAGTAGATCTCTGTCAGGGGTTTCGAATGACGAAACGGCATATTAATATACCAACTTCATATTGGGCCTACGCCCACTGCATGTAAATAATATATCTGACCCAATATCTTGCTTGTCTCTTCTATCGGATGATAACCTACCTATCAGTGCTGCGGTAGGTGCGTCGGGGGTCACACGGCGACACCCCTGCATAGGGACTTGAGAACTGGTAACATGCGCGATTCAGCGTATCTACATCCGTAACACAGTACGTATCTTATCTTCTATTGACCAGGATGTCCCTGTCTGTCTCACCACCGCAGGATGCACCTGAAATCCTGATATTCAGACCGTGCTATTGGTCCCATCCACAGGCGAGGCAAGACAAGGTAAGCTGCCGTGCTGTGGGCGCGGTCCGATCCTCTTGCTCCACGGTTCCACATGGTTGGGACCGGATCATCTGTCTGTGGGACTGCAGCATTAAATTTTATGAAGTGAAGAACAAATACAAACATGCTTGAGTATTGTAAACAGTTCACCCAAAGTCTATAGATTCCAAATCATGATGTTTTATTAAGTTTATCGCTAAACAAGGTTAAATGCGGGTAGGACAGGGATGTTGATCCTCCTAATCTCAGTAACTGCATCGTGAGGCGAGTCTCTTGATTCAAAACAGTTCTATACGTAATAGTGCGGCTCTTGCTCTTTGCGTTAGAGTCATTCGTCCTACGTTTGTCTTTTCCTAACTCCTTGCTCCTTTCCAGATGCGACCTCAGTAGAGTCACCCGGGCTCTGATCTACGTGTTCATGTGTTTTAGGGTGTTCGCCCGAGAGGGGTAAAACACGCCCAATCACCCGTCTACGTGCCCTCCACTGACGGCACGATCAATGCAAGATTAACTTTGAGAAAGAGGGGTCAAGTTATTTATCCCTGTCGGATGCAGAGTCAGTCACCCACTAGCCAAACACAGTCCTGATTCAGTGCCTAGCAGCTACTTTTCTGTTATTGATTCACGTAGATCAATCAATCTGGCTTTTCGCTATTTTTCCATTTGGGCTTGCTTTTACGCCGTACATCATATGCAATCACTTCTCCTGGGTCATGCGATGTCCGTCACGTCCTCGGTTTGAATTTCTCCCAGTTAACTGGACTACAACGTACCCACAGACTCGAATATGGGATGGTTCTTTAGATTAGAGCTAGGATCTAATCATCTGATCTATAGTATCAAATATGTATCACAGCCGACCGGAGAGAGAAGATTGGATATCTTCCAACCCCGTGATAAGCTCGAGGGAAGGCGTTACACTGTGCCACCTGTGGCCGAGGCAGACGTATTTTTGAGAAATGTATGTTGTAGGCAGGTCCGAGGGCAGATGGATAGCACGTCTCGCATATAGTGACCTAAAGCTTACTAGGGAGTCCCCGAGGTGATATTCCCTGCATGTCGGACGTGTGTTGTTCATCTGTACCTAGGATCACTCTATGCTCCCGTTTTGAGCATCATGCGTAGCCAAACAATATATTGTATACAAGAAAGCCAAAGGTGAAATGACTTGTCAAGCCACAATACGCCAATCAGTCCCAGCTGTCAAATTCGACATGGACATAATAGGCAGGAGGGTCGTGCTGCACATGCACGATGGAGATCGAGTATAACAATGCATCGTCAAATCAGTTGTGATCTTTCCCTCCAAGTCCCTAATGATCGACAACACTGCACGGGAACCCGGGAACTAGATTGTATCGATTCGGGATACACATCCCTAATCCTCGATCGGGGGATCTTTTGATTGGATATATTGGATATATCACACACACATCCACCATTTTGATCTGTCACTTTGGATCTGACTTGGCATGTCGATCCGAAGAATTTGTGACTACATATGTACTCCGTATGCTCCACTTCTTTCCTATTGTAGATATCGCATCCTAATGCGAATACTCACTAGCGACAATAGTTATGTGGATCGCTTCTCCACCGAAAAGTGCACTTTTCCTAATTGTGCTTTTACATGGCTTTACAAGTCTTACATTACCAAATTTGTGACTGTGCCGACTGTGCCACAAAGAAGCAAAAAGAAGCCCAAAGAAGGAAATGTTCCATCCCGCTAACCTCCCCACCCTCACTAGCCACTCTTCTTCAGCCTATGGGGAAGCCCTTCGCTCTCCCCGAGATGACGCAAATCAACTCCACTCATTGAGGCGGTGTTACGATCGTCTTTTTCAAGTGACGTTGGGTAACACGGAATAAAGATGCCGTAGTCCACAATTAATTTTTGTTTCAATCGGGAAATCGGGCGCTCCGATGCAATTGGGAAATTGTCTCAAACCCGTACCTTTGCCTTTTCACATCTGCGCCCGGGTGTGCATACGCATACGCATCTGCATCTGCATTGCCTGGGGGGAGAAAACAAGGACAGAGAGAAACCCGGGTAGAATTGACCTGAGCACGCAGGACAGCACGCGGAAGGTGGGTGTGCTAGCACGAGTCCCTCTAGTTGGTGATCTGGTAAGGTTAGACTTACCCGGGTATCCATTGTGCATCGTACTATACTGTCGATCAGGTTTTTGGTGATTAGGTTCTATAGTTTGGCGATCAGATAGCTCGGCAAATGCAGACGCACCTGGGGTGATGGAGCTGCAGGGTCTGGCGCTTTCCTTTTGCCCAGTAGAGTGGCTGGGTAGGAGGGTGTATGGTGATCACCCCTATGATAACCCTGACATCGAGACTTGTGGCGTACACCGAGCAGGTACGTCTCCTCTGGAGCGTAAGCCGTGGGTTGTTTTGTGGGGGATCTTCACGGTCTGCGCTCGGTCCGCTGCTTATGTCTGGTCTATACGAGTGTTGTATGCTTGGACAGCGCACACACATCGCCATGCTCTTCTGGCTCGTGGCAAGCGAGTTTCATAACTATCGAGGATCAAGGAATTAGTGCGTAGTATGTAATAGGCCCCTATCTTCTCCTTCGGCTTATCTTGTGCCGGCATCCCGATTTGGTATCTCAAACACGTCTGCGACATATCCAGACTCGAAGTTGCGAGATACCATTCGCTGAAACCAGACAATATGGACGTGTCTAGAACGCATGTACGTCCAACAACAAGGTCGGCTTCTAGAAGGATTTCCATGCAAATGTTGACACAGCCCCTGCGAGCCTTACTAGCGATACATACGCACGTCAGAATCGACCAGGATATATCATGAAACACCCACACACACCAAGGGATGACCATGTAGACATAAATGCCGCAAATCCTCCGCAGGCCCGTCGAGAATACAGTTCCAGATTCGTCGCCCTAAACACGAGACCTTCTATTTCTCGTGGCCCACACCCGCGACCAGACTATACCTGGTTCTTGGTGTTAATGCTGTGTAACGAATAACCAAGACGAGATGAGGTAGGAGTCAGAGTAAGATTAAGACCTATTAGCAATTTGCCATGGCATCCAACGAATGAAGTTATGTTTTTGGCAATGTCGATATATATTTTCCACCATCTCGGGTCGATATATATTGCCAAGGAGTAACCTCAAACCAAGCTCGACCTCAACGTCCCAGTCACTAATACCGTATGATATACCAGACATGCATTATACGAACCCGCACCATCGCATGAAACATAAGCCAAGAATATATATTAGGGAAAGGACCCCGATCCACGTTGAAACACGACTGTGATACAGAAACCCATTTCACCCTCCAAGCGCCAGGTAAGACGTAAACCATAAATGAAAGTCAAAGGTAGGAGATATACTTACCGAAAACTAAAATACCACATAGAAGACGAAGTACTAGGCTGAACTATACCAAGCACCCATTCCCAGAATAGAAGCTTATCCCAAACCATCCATCTTAAACGAACACCAAATCCAATAACTTAGACAACCGGTTACGCAGAACGACCGCGTGCTTGTACAACCCTCCGTGTACAAGTATGCGAGATCAGTTCCCGATCTACTCGCCGCACCGGAAATCGAAGCGTCTGTACTTAGTATTGACACATGATATATAGCAGCTAGGGTTGTACCCGAATACCTCCGGGGAAGAATGGACATAGATACACGGAAAGAAGAATTCAAATTCAAGTCCCAGGGAGGTGGAGGTGTAAAGCAGATGATACATCCTCCTTGGAATACGCATTGACAACTCTTATCTCAAACATATAAATCAAACAAGGACCTCGCCAGTGACAGATTATCACAAATTCCCACGTGAATGACAAACCCCAGACAGTATACCTAATTAAATATAAACATCCCTAACGAGAATTAACACCCAACCACTCGCATGTTTCCCAATTCGTCAATTTGTCATTCCCTGCATCCTGTGCAACATATCTCCCCTATGCATGTACGTGTACACGTGAGCAACACCCAAACCCCAGCTCAGCCCAGTCTGAATCCGTAGACTGGATTTCGAGCATGGATGTCTGAATGGGCTGGTTTGCTCCGATGCGGTATGGGCTTGTATATATGACATGGAACTACACACATATACACAAATAGACATACAATAACGAGTTAACAAGATTCGCTTTGTACCTAGGTATATACATGTATATGTACATATATTGCATGTCTAATTCCGTACCATGTGGTATGTACCGAAGAATAATACTGATACATAGCGTAGGTGCCGACCTGCATGCAACACTACGTACTGCGTACTCGAACATTACATAGTACATACATATATCTCCTACTACATGTGTACGGCGTACTCCGTACTACATGCATAGTGCATACAGCAAGCCCGGCCCGAAGGCCATCTAAGTTCGGGACGGGACCGAAGGGCGAGTTCTAAGACGGAGAGTTGCACGGCAGTTTTGATTTGGGGTTTGGTTTGTGGAGGTGGACTGGGTGGGTTGGGAAGGGGAGGGTCTGTGGGGTTTTGGGTGTGGATGGTCTTGTGATCTTTTGGGGGGGATGGCTTTGTTTAGATTAAGGTGATTTTGGATTAGGTATGGATATGTGGAGAGGGGAGGTTGGGGTCGGGGGTTGATATTGATTTGGACTGGGAAGGGGGTTTGTGCCTGATTGGATTGCGACTGGGTATGAAGTAGATATGTATAAAGGAAGTGTTGTGGTAGATGTAGGGTGTTGATTGGGTTAGATAAATTCGTGTTGCTGAAGGTTGAATGTCGACGTGAAATTATATACTGATCAGGGACATGTATCCTGGAAGAAATTCCAATGGAATTGGGTATCGAAGATAGAATAAGTATATACAGACGATCAGGCAGTTGTAAGGCTCACTAGCAGTCCAGCCCAACCACAATCAAGACATTACAGTCTGGTTTTTATAGAGGTCGCAAGCATGAGGGTGCTGCAGACAATACTTCGGCACAAGAGCAGTAGCCATCACACCATTGGCAACGAGGTATTCACGGAAGTTCAGAATACGCTGAGTAAAGCTGGTGGTACGCTTTCTACCCGCAGCGTCACGGTTACCAGACCAGACAAGCTCACCCAGAGCAGCAGCGCGAGGCCAGAATACGCTGGAGACGGTCACATCGTCGACCTGCTCCGACCACAAAGGAGCCTCGGCGCCGATAATGTGCTTTGCTTCGGAGGCAGTAAGATTCGTGAGGAAGTCATAGTCGTAGATACGCTGCCAGGTCTTGTAGGGGGCGCACCAGGAGCCACCGTTGCCACCGTAGTTGAAGTTCACTCCACCGTCGGTGTTGCTCTGCACGTCGTAGCGGGCGTCGTTGGTGACATAGCCGCCGCGGCCGCAGTCGAGGTAGAGGAAATCGGAGGTCGAAACGACAACGTCGTAGCCGGCCGAGGTGAGTTTCTTGATGTTACCATCCCCCTCGCCGCTGTTCCAGGTCTGCATGATGACGTCTTTGGGCACGTCGTGGGCGCTTTCAGTCGCAACAGCTATGTCCTCCCACATCATAAGACGGCGGTGGTCGCCGACACTACGGAAGATGGGCATGGAGTGGTCAACCCAGTACTGAGCAAGGTCGTTGTAGGTGCGCGAGGGATCCTCGGCAAACCACTTAGTGATATGGGAGCTATAGTTGTAGCAGTTGGGCTGGATCTCGTCTGCACCAACGTGGAACACGTTGTCGCTGAAGATGCGAGACAATTCCTGGTAGACATTGTTGACAACTTCGTAGGTCTTGGGGTAGATAATGTCGAGCTGGCCAGGGTTCGGCTGGACCGCGGTGTGCTCGCCCAAACGTCGTTTGACCACCAGGATTCGGCACATGCCACGATCTCCGGGTCGATCTGCTGCCAGCCCGAGGCAGAGTGGGCGGGCATGTCGACCTCGGGGATGACGCGGACACCTCGCGCGCGGGCGTGGGCAATCACAGTGCGCATGTCGTGCTCGGTGTAGACTTCACGAGGCGAGTAGGCATCTTTGGTCATCTCAGGGTAGGAGCCCATTTGCACGGGCCACGACTGAGAATCGTCTAGGTGCCAGTGGAGAACATTGAGCTTGGACAGGGCCATACCGTCGATCTGCTCGAGGAGCTTGCGAACGCTAATGAAGTTGCGCCCGGTGTCCATCATGATACCACGATGGGGGTACAGCGGGGCATCCTTGATCTCGACGGGCTGTTCGATGATCAAACCGCCCTTCCCATCCGAGATGATAATCTGCTGCAGGGTGGTGAATGCGTGCAACACACCCCAGACCGTCTGAGCATTGATCCTGATGCCATCATTGCCCACTACCAGTGTATAGGATTCATCCACACCGTGTTGGAGATCGGCATCGTTGTCCACCACATGAACATCGACGTTGTGGATTGCGGAGGGCGCGCGTTTGGCCTTGGGGGCAGGGGTGGAGACAGGGGGCACGGTGGGGAAGGCCGGATAGGAGGCGATTGGGGATTCAACAGCAGCAGGAACCCATTGCAGGGTAGTGATGGTTTCCCATGTTCGCTCCCAAGCTTGAGTGAGCAGAGGAGAATGACGACCGTTCAGATTCAAGGAGTTGACTTGGATTGGACCGGAGGATCCCCAGGCGATGTTACGGGGGGCGGGAAGTGGATTCACTTGGACGGCGGATGCAGCCGTCAGGGCCCCGAGCACATTCAACACAGAGGCGAACTTCATGTTGATAAGGTGAGCGAGGATGAAAAATAGAGAAACGGTGGCCAGGAGATAGCCAGAACTATTTATGTTTAGCGGCATTGTCAATCTCTCATCGGAATGGGGAATGGGCCTGGATGCAACCTGGGGAAGGGTAAAAACAAACAGCTCCCTTGTTACATTGCATATCCAAGCTAACACACACCTTGGCAGTCTTCAAATGATTCAAGGAAAAAGAGAAAGTGCAACCTCTACATGCAACTTCAACTCCCATTATAACAATAAATATAAAAAGATAAAATAGGGGGAAAAGCTACGGAATCCTCCGGATCTACTGGCAAATGACACTGTCTCACCCGGTCTGTCGATCTATGAGGCATCCTGAAACACTCGGAAGCACCTGGAAAGGAACAGAACTCTCCACATCGGATCTCAGGTATCATGATTTAATCCTACTTCATATCCATTAGGACTCCAACGACTTCTCCAACTCCATTCCCTCCCGGAACTCCGCCTGGATGGCTGCCGCATCCTTAGCAGAAGGCACGACACAAGGCCGCCGAGGAAGACCACCGTAACCGTGGTAGGCTTGGAGGCCAGTCTTAACAGCAATAAAGCCACCATGAATAGCAGCCCAGTCAGCACGCGCAACAATAGCCTGCACCTTCTGCGCCTCCTGAACCTTCCCAGCACGATACAACTCCATCAGACGGACACACGAGCGAGGAATCATATTAGCCACGCCACCAATAATCCCCGCCCCACCAACAACCAGCGTCTGCAGCGTGAAATCGGCCGAGCCACCAAAAGTCAAGAAATCCGGCTTCGCCGCCGCAACACGAGCCAACTTACCCGTGTTACCGCACGTGAGCTTGCACCCGATGATATTGGGGTGTTCGGCGAGAGTCAGGATATCATCTGAACTGAGATCGAGGCCGGACTGCACGCCGGGGAAGTTGTAGATGAGAACAGGGACGGGCGAGGCATCGGCCACAGCCCGGAAGTGGGCGTGCATGGACTCGGTGCTCACGAGGGACTTGTAGTAGCTGGGTGGGAGCACGAGGACGGCGTCGGCGCCTGCTGCACCGGAGTCCTGGCATAATTGGATGGTCTCGCGGGTTGAGGCGGCGCCACAGCCGGCAATCACCGGCATGTTGCCGTAGCCGGCTGCGTCCACGGCGCGGCGTGTGGCGGCTGTGATGGCCTTGCGCTCTTCACGATCTAGGTGGACGGCTTCGCCATTGCTACCCTGGGTTACTAGGCCGGTTACCCCGCTGCGGGCGAGATAGGCGGCGTGCTTCTCGACTGTTGCGAGATCGACTTCCTCGTCGGGCTTGAAGAATGCTACGGTGGGGACGTAGACACCGTGAGGGAGGGAATTGCGCTTGGTTCCGGTCATTTTGGCGGAGAGGACTTCAATCTATTGGTTCTGTTAGTGTCTGTAAGTTTCTTGGAATCTTTCTGTTCATACCGAATGTCACCGGAGGGTAAATGAGGGGGATGAATATTGGCGGACTTACAGCTATTTAGCTAGGCATTTTCCCCACGTCCACCCCACTGAGTTTCGATTTAACCGAATGATCCTGCAGTCCAAAAGTCTGGTGGGAGAGGCATTTGGTGTTTTTCGTTTCATTCGGACATCATTTCCCCCCACGCCTTATGCGGGGTTGACTCCCGAGGTATAGGATGGCCTGGTGGTATAGGATGTATTCCATGTATGCTGTTGCTATACCTATTCACTTGATGTGAGTATGTCTCTCTCTCTCTCTCTTTTGGGGTCACAAAATGGGAGAAATCTCATTGTATTAGGCCTTGCGGTAAGATCTGATATAGTCCTAAATCCGGAGTTATATGGTCTATTACTGCGCAGATGATACTGTCTATTACCAGATATACTCTGTCCGATGTCCAATGAAGTCCATAGACTCCTCCATCCCCTCACAGATGGGAATTTATTGGAATCCCGACACTGGCAATGGTTGAATTGCCGTCCCCCACATTGGGGCCGTGGGGGTATGTCCTTTTCCGAGATACTAAGGATATCCGGGATATTAGGGATATTTATGGTATTTATGATACTTTGGATGTTTTTATATTTCTATTAGAGCAGACTTAGCAGAAGGAATCTTGCTGAATCGACTGTAGAAGCATAATAGAGAGGTTTACATACATTGTAGGTCGTTGCCTATATGAATGTCTCTAAACGAGAATTATATTAATTCAGAATAGAACAATAGGACACGAATACAGAGCATTGTGAATGAATAGAATCATGAAACAATAGACATTTGATACCTTGCAGAGTTCACCACCTTAACCTCCATATCCGCCAAGAACTTCTCTGCTATCTCATCCCCAAGTCCCTCGAGTCCCTCAAGTCCCTGTAAAACCTCGGGGAATCCAACCACACAATGAACTGATCTTCCTCAACAATGGCCCCCCTGTCGCGGTCCTCACTCCGCTCTGTGCGACAGGCGCCTGGAGAACCCGCCGACGGTCTGGCACCGCCGACAAAGAAACCGCGCATCGAAAATGCCGACCGCAAGAGCTCTCCCGATTGTCTCGACAAAGATCCTACCCCGAAGAATCGTCCCAACTCATTGAAACCCACGCGCCCGCGCACCTCCAATCGCACTCGTCGCGACTCCTCTTCCTCCGTTGACACAGTCGCCTCCTCCGTCGGGCAATTGGCGACTCCGGCGACACGTACAAACGGAAATGGGAGCTTCAAGACCCCACGCGCCCGCCGTGACCAAGGTACCCCCTCCGGCGCGGATTTGTTGCGCGGTGTTCATGAGTCGCCAGACCCGTTAGACACAATCTCTCCAGCGCCGTCGGTCGCGAAGCAGCGCACCCCGGCGAATGTGGCCTCAAATGTTAAACCGCCCGTTTCACCTGTGACCCGGACGACTCGTCGCAATGACAATCGATCGCTGGCAGACACCGATGAGAACGCGATCAAGAAAGAGGGTGCTGTGGAGGGTGCGACTCCGACGCAAGATAGCAAGAGCGAGGTGACTGGCGGCGAGCAGCCTACGGTAGACACACGGTCGGGGAGACGGTCGTTGCGTTCGACAGATACCGGGTTACGGTGCAAGAGCGAGCTTGCGCAGTATTTCCACAACTATGAACAGATCATCAGTCTCGATGTCCCCGAACCTGGTAGGTTACTCGTCCCTGAGATTGGCTTGAGCGCATGGCTGATATTGGATATTATACAGAGTTCCTCGCCGCTAAGACTACCATCACTCTCGTGGACGATCTATCGCGACCACTACCTTTCTGCTCCAACCCCGACCCTACACCCTTCGGCAACCCGCTACTAAACCTCCACGACTGTGAAAAGATCACCCTCCCCAAGCCCGCATCGAGGACACCCGCAATCGACCCATTGAGCGAAGAGACCTATTTCCGCGCGCACCGCAAGTTCGAACGACAAGAGAAACAACTCCGCAACATCGAGCGCAACCGCGCCCAGCACGAACAGCAAGTCCTAGAGCGCCTCTTAGACGAGCTACGCGGCCATGACTGGCTACGCATGATGGGCCTGACGGGAGTCCACGAAAGCGACAAGAAGCTCTACGAGCCGAAGCGCGACATCCTAATCCAAGAACTAGTCACTCTGGTCAACAAGTTCCAAGCATGGAAAGACGAAGAGCGTCGCCGCAAGCTGGAAAAGGAAAAAGCACACCCGGTGCCAGGCACCGAGGCAGCACCGAATGCCCCATCCCGCCAGCACTCGCGCAGACGATCCCGTCCCGCTGAAGACGTGGACAGCTCCCCAGCACCGGGGACTGATCTACGAAGCACGCCAGACGTAGACGCAGACCCAGATCTAGACCCAAGCGACGTCGACGCCTTGGCTGCGCGTCAGCTTCATCAAGAAGCTCGCTCCGCAAGCGCTGCTAAGACGCGCAAGACAGCACCTGCTTCTCGGAAGTCTATTTCGAAATCCGCTCCCAATACCAACACTACCATCACCAGTACCAATGACGCCGAACCAAAACCCAGCCCCAAACGCAAAAAGCCCAACCCATCACCCACCAAACCTCACCCACAACCCCCAGCCCCAACAACCCAAAAACCCGCACCCCGACCCCTCCAACAAGCCTCCCTCACCCACTTCTGGAACCCCGCACCAAGAGAAGGCCCATTCACATCCTTCTTCCGCCAACGACACGTGCGCGAAGCCGCCATCGCCGCAACAAAAGGCATCCGCCGCGGCGGGTCCCGCTCAACCCTCGCATTCGGGTATCCGGTGCCTGATCAGACAGAGCAGGAATTCGAGCTGCCGCCGGATATTCTGAATGACGATTCCATTCAGCAGTCGCAGCGGAAAAGGCGCAGACTTAAGCGGCGGAGTTTGGGGGGTTGATGGGGTTTACAACATGGTGCATGAAATAGGAATGGTTGGTGGGGTTTTTTGTATGATAGCATTTTACTAGCATGGTGTTCTGCGTTTTGCTTTGCTTTTTATCTTCTAGACTGGAAAGTCTGCTGGCGTTTGTGTTGGTGTTGGTGTTGGTGGATGGATTCGTCAGGGGCTGGCTGGGCCCCTTTTTTTTGCTTTTTATCTGTACAGATAAATCAGCTAGGCTGTGTCAATCATACCGATTGAATACAAGTTATTATCTTGAAATTGGTGTTACTGGTGTAAGTACGTGTTTTTGGTTGTGTGCAGGTAGGGATATCATAACCGCTGTTGGTGTTGAGGATGCATGAACTCGCATAAGACTATTCCAATATGGTGGCTACTCAGCCGCCGGAATGATCCTCCACTGCACTAGCAGTGACAGCATTTGTATTGTGTATTCCCAACGCAAGTCAAGACTGGATTAGTTTGGTCTGTAATAGGCTTGTCAGTTCTAGTTCATGGGTTTGCACCATTCAACCATCAGCCATATCGGGTCAATAAATGTTGAGCTTCCTGACAGCGGCGGGAGACCTTCCGCTGACATGGTGTATCTGTTTTAAGATGGATACTTTGCTCCGGTGTCTCGATAATGTAGGTTTCCAGTTTAAGGCATGGCTAGACGATAATGTTGGCGAGGAAGGAAACCTGATAGTAGATACAATCTTGAATGGTAGAACAGGTGGGTTTACTCTACTATGAATTAAAGACAAAAAGGCATATAGTATCTGCATAGTTAGGAGTTTCTTTCGGCGCCATGTCTAAGATCTCCTAGAGATGGACGGTTTGCCTAAATAGGAAATATTTGGCCTACCTAGTCGGGACTCTCTGCATGAAATATTGTCTTTAGAAGATATTCTGTTAACACTAATTTACTATTACCTCCTTCGTTCAAGATCTAGTAAGTTCGACAATATCAACTTCTATAGGGCCAATTGCTACAATATCTTAATTCCTATAACAAGAATAGTCGGCTGTATAAGCCCGTAGTTTCTCACGGAGTCTTTTCTAATCGTCTTTTTATATGTCTCTTCAGTGGTCTTTTTTTAGAAATCTCGTTAGGTAGTCTTTTAGATGTCTAGTCATTTAGATAATTTCCCCCCTGTCTTAGGTTTTTACCAGGTATATAACCTTTGATATCCCAACTTCTACAACATCTCAACTCCTATAGTTCATAAGTGTAGCGACCGTCGTCCTTTTTAATGTCGAACACCCAGCGGAGGGTGAAGGGTTTTTCTTGGGTGTGCTCCTATCGACGATCTTCCAGGTTCCGTTTTGAATATGAGATTCCAATTCTTTTTGAGCTGCGATAAGCCATTTGTCCTTTTCTTTACAATCCCTGGCGTCAACCCGTCCATTGGGTATGTAACATCGTCTGAGATGAATGAAATGTTCTGCTGGCAAAATACAATGAACAGCGCCTCATCCACACCATCCTTTCGACTGACAGGTTGGATGACTGACATCATGCTTTCGATGGTCGTGATCTGCCATTTCCATCGGCCGTGCTCGGTCTCTACGTCGTGGCCACCGTAGTAAGTTGGAGGACTGCCGTCGTAGTTGAGCCACGCGCGACGCACACAGTCGTATGGCCAAAAGAGAAACGGAGAGGGTAAAAAAAAGAGATGGGAAATAAGATCAACATTGTAGTCCTTCTGGTTCCGTCGTGGACGTCGAAAGAGGCGTCACATTTGGGACCTCCTAGTAATGACTGGTTAGAATGAAGCCCAAACTAGGATATTGTATAACGTACTGTGACAGCATGGTCGTAAGGCCGTTCGTGGGTCTCGTGAATAGCCAGTCGCAGGGTTCGCGATACTCGCTCCTAGTAAGGTCCAGTTAATACGAAATTTGTTTTTGTTAAGTTTGGAATGACAAGGAGTAAACCTACCAGCTATCCGGTTCGGTTTCCCTAGTGCTAAACCAGTTGTCGCCACTTGGCCACGCAGAATTAATGGCTGGAATGGGATGCTGTCGGTCGATCGTTTTGTCTCGATTGACCGGAAGTAACCGATGGCTTCTGTGCTCATTGGGAGCTTTGGAGGAGCCCATGCGCTTTCTTTCCTGCGACCTTTCCGGTCAAAGTAATGGTTCAGCTAGTCGAAGCTAAGAGCCATGTATAGCCACCGGCTACCATCAGATGTCAGCTCCGTCTGTTTGCTGTTTCCTTAAATATGGATGTTTTATAATCACCCTTCATCTTGGCATCTGACTCGAAATGGGAGGTTTCCTCTCGTGGGCATCATCCTATAGTGCAATTTCCTGTTAGTGGAACTCAATGCTAGCATATTTACGGGATACCGGCCACTTACGGTGAGTTTTGCATCGATCCATGCTCACTAGTGGCCTTCTGGGAGACTTCGCGTGGAGCCGCTAACTGATTGTAGGATACAGCCATGAACCGTGCCCTCGTTGCCTCATCTGAAGTTTTCCTCGGCCCTACCCCACGAAAGAAGACTGAAGTCGATGATTCTGATGCTCCAGTATTGTGCATAGTCCACGACATCCTTAGCTCGGCGGAAATTATGAGAAGTGCTCCTCGTGTAGCCTCTTTAACAGAGACTCGGAAAGGCATTCTGGCGGTTCCTAGGGATGAGAAAAATATTAGCGAGATGATCACAATATAAGACCGATTCGGAATCGACTCACCCGATGGACACGAACCCCATCTAGATAATGGTGATGGCGATCTCCTTTCACCAAGCTATCAACAGGTCCTGTATCGCCGATGAGCTTGCCTATCGCCTCTGCAGCGCCTGCGACAAGGTGCCAAAGCTTATTGGACCAGTTTTTGAGAACCACCGGGAGTGTGCATGTGTTTCGGCAGAAGAAGTGATGGAATTTGATGTCCTTGTCGGTCTCAGGCGCTTGTATAGTGGCTCTAATCGATAGGTGACCTCTTCAGGCAAGCACCCTTCATGACCATGACGTGTTTAGGTCTCCCTAGGATGAAGCGGTGGAGGAACCTTTTTATATATAGGAAGCCACCCAACAGCAGCCTGGAACATTCTTTCCAGGCCATTCGAACAAGCCATCCCGCCGGTGCATTGTCTCATGCACCAGTTATCTCCCTTTGAAAAATTGCTGGCATCTTTTCGATGACTTCTCGAAGTCTCGTACCACCTCCGTAGCTTTTCCCGCAAGGATAAGCTCGAACGCCAATGATATGGAGCCCGCAATGGTTCGTTTGTTTCTCTTCCCTCATGATATTGCTTGTCGTGGCTGTGGCCGAGGAATTGCGGTCCTTCTTCCCATTCCCGCTGTAGGAGGAGGTAAAGAGCGTTCATTTCGTAGTCCGATGCGTCAGCCTCACGTTTGGTCTAGTTGGTACTTGAAGTCCTAGCATGAAAGGTCCTTTCTGCAATGGCTGGTGGGACATTTGTGAAACGTAGGTATTTCACCACGTCGGTAGGAAGCTCCTGTCCTTCCCTAGAGGTGCGGTTAGGGTTGGCCGACGAACCGATGGCTTCAAATGCATCCGGAACTCGGTCACTTTTGCGGGGAGCCATTTCTATTTCCTCGCTGTTTGATCGAGGACCTCATTCTCTTTTCGAGGTCTTCACAACTGCCTCGAACAACTCGCGATCAGGGGAAGGAGAGGGTGTTTGTCACCCTTAGGCGGCTTTTGTAGTGATTCCCCCTCACTTTAACTACCCTTTCCAGGATAGGTTTCAAAGCAGGAAGAACCGCCTTTTCCCAATGTACCCTAACGGGTATCTTGGATGGCAAGCCTGGCAAGGGCGAGGCAGGAAGTAGATGCCATAATGTTGGAACTCAAATGGCTGCCATAGAAGCGGCTTATTGGAAGCCATATGAGTGGGATGGTATGAAAGAATAAATGAGTAGGTGAATGTCCAAGATAGATGAGCTTGCGGGTT
Source organism: Penicillium mononematosum (assembly GCF_028829835.1). Lineage (NCBI taxonomy): Eukaryota > Fungi > Ascomycota > Eurotiomycetes > Eurotiales > Aspergillaceae > Penicillium > Penicillium mononematosum. Next base: position 1,479,290 of record NW_026643275.1, read on the forward strand.
ATAAAGAGAAGGTGAGATGTGAGAGACTGAAATACTCTTATGTGAGCTTCTGACAATACCTCACTGGGCTTTCCTTTTATGCTACTTAGTATTCTTTGTTGTTCCTAGACTCTACTACATGATATATATATCTTTGACAGACAAATCCTCTCCTGCTTTAATTAGACGCCTTCCCACTACATTGGCAGATAACTTTTCCCTATCAGCATCATCCCTCACTTCTCCTTGTATCTCACTTGTCTTACTTCTCACTTGCCTCATCGCTAAAGTACGCCGTGACCTAGACATATGGGTCCACCTGGAAGAGGGAATATCAGATTGCGCTGACAATGAAAGTGAATCACAGAATACCCGTGACCGAAGTCGCAAAATAGAATGAGATTCGACGAACTAGAAATCAGCGGACTCAAGCATTATCATGAATAGAAGTGAACCTGGCTCAGCGCATCCACGAAACAGAAAGTCAAGCCATTGAATCAGAACGGCTTCAAGACCGCACCGGACACATATCACGACCGCCAGCGCCTTTTCTTTTCTTTTCTTTCTTTCTTTTTTTTTCTGAGCAATACACCCGATTCTGCAAGTTGGCAAGAGGCGGGGTACTATGTCAACAGGGCAAAAGTGCCAGCCGAACTTACTCTGCCACAGTGCAGAACTTGCAGAACTAGAGGACTTTCTCAGAGACGTCGAGACCTTCTAGGCAGAGAAGCGTGGGTCTTTCGGACCCGTGTGTGCTGCTTCGTGCTGCCTCGGAATTTGGCTGATAGCTTCAGCTACCGGGAAGGTACCATCCAAATAATCTGGATTGGCGTTATTGAGATTTCGCATAATCGGGGGGTGGGAAACATAGTAAGATCTTTGACATGGTTCTGCCTAGCACGAATATTAATATCACCTCTATCATTAGACACCCGATGGGCCCGTTCCGAAACGCCTAACCTCGAGGTCGCTGAGACTACGACATTCTCACAGATCCCAGGACATGTGAGTATTTTTGGTCTTAATTATGGAACTAGCTAACGAGATCTACTTATATCCATCACAATTGCATGAGTGTCGCTCAAAGTCTTCCTGCGGACGATCCTCCGAGGTTTCACATCGCTCTGCCCCAGCGGTAACGGGATAACGGAAGATCCTCCTGCCATCTGTGTGGACATTAAACACAATTGCACGCCTTGTCAAGGTTCAGCCCTTTTGAGCCAACACCGTACGTGGTAATCAGTACTTTCAACGCGTTACCGGGTTTGTTGACATCGTTGATCAATGAATCTCAACCTTGCTGATCTACACCAGAACAGAAAGTCTTGGTTTCGACCAGTGCAGCACGTAGCACTGTCTCAATGAACCATGCGTTGAGGGGATATAAACCCACAAGGAGGAGCTTCTGATTGTAGCGGTACCTAGCCTTATCGACAGGCTCAATATACTGCCAGTGCAAAAGCTCTTTGAACACCAGGCAGAAGGTGGGGAGACCACTCGACTAGGAACTTCAGTCTCTTGTGCCTACCTAGGCGCTATGATACGTGTTAGTCAATACAAGCTTATTTAAATCTTAAAATGTGATAAACGTACTTGGCGTGCCCATGCCATGGAAGGTCTGGTGAATTTGTCGCTCCTTCGCGAGCAGTTCTGTTCGGACGTGGATCTGCTTGAACATTCCCTTCAGTGGGATCCCACGCCCGTTTGATCGAGCGATCGTGGATCCCTGTGACCTCTGAATCGCGAGTAGGTCAACCACCAAGCCAAAGTAATTAGCCACAAGCAGGCTCTGCTTTGTCTTGCCGAAACAAGAACCCAAACTTTCTGGAGGGTATCCACAGCACCGCAAGCTTTGTTGATCTGGGATTCCGTATAAGCACCTGTAGTCGCTTCACACAATTTGTCCACATCAATGGAGCCCAGCAGCTTGAGGACCAAACCAACAGCACCTGTGATTTGGCGGGCAAAGAAATGGCTTTTCGTATGCCCCTTGAGGAGTAGTGATTGAAGCGTCCATCTTCTAACTCTTGACAAACGAGAAGGCCGATGCGAAAAGACATGGTCTTGTTCTGCTGTTTGTCCCTGCGAATGCGCACTGCAGAGTAGAGTAGTGTTTTTCGGCCTACAGAAATAATGTTAGCGTACCCGTAAACACCATTTAGTCGACGTGCTGATAGGGCTGTCTTACATTATGGGTAATCTGGTCCTCACCATCTCACTGAGCTTGCGTCAGAGCCTCCTTTGAGATTGTCCTTTTCGGACTTGGTGGCACTTAGCAATCTGGGATTTCCACGGGCAAGGCTTCCCGTTTGTCGGACCCCGCAAGGAGCTTGGGTACCAACTGCATCTGCCACTGCTGGCGTCCCAACTCGGTCGTGTACCGCAGTTGTTGCTGCGCTGGGAAGTCAAATTTTCTGGGTGTGACAGTTTCATCCTTTTCGTGGAATCACGAGATAGTGGAGATTCAAATGGAGAAACAATATATGTTTATGTCTAAGGAAAGGGACGGAGAGTGAAGGAAGGAGAAAGAGAGAAGTGAGAGTGAAGTAAGAGATATCTTACTAACCAGGTTCGGTCCCATATGCTATTTGCCTAGCAGTTCAGGCATTAAACATCTTTTGGGATAATGCCGGTTATGGGGTGACAGTTTTGTCGAGACCGTGAACGTCTGACTCGTAATGCCGTCGCTAACAAGGTCGCTCCCAAAGATTCTAAGCTGTTGAGACCACCCCGTGAATTCCTTAGTGATAAACAGACTGAGCCTCTTGATTGCCAGATTGCTAGTTTGTTTGCTAGGCCTTCTATAAAAGGCTCTCTGTTTAAAGATTGAAGCAGATTTCTCTTCTTGACTCTTCCCAGTTGTCTAGTAGCCTTAACAGGAGGTATATTCTATGCACCCTAGAGATAGCAATTGACAATATCGCACGAGTGCCGTTCAAAATCCCCCCTGTGGGCAATCTTCCGAGGTCGAGAAGTACCTCTGAATTCATCAGTGATCACATCGTCTTTTACAATATTCATCCGCACGATTTCCAAGATCTAGCTAACCCAAAGATACCCGCGCAAAGTTTTCAAGGTACGATTCGAGCCACTATCCCCACGCTCAAAATGAGGTCTCGCATGCATTCGGGGGGCCTCGGAATTCGATCAAATAGTGACGCCGTGAAAAGCTTCCGTGGAGATGCAAGGTGATATTTACAGCGCTGGCGACGTTGACAACCGCTGGTGTTCGAAAACCAAAGCTCCCGATGCACCCTGTATTCCCAGACGGGACAGCTTCCCGCTGCTCAGTGTGCCGTCTAGTGCCTCCATGCTCTGCCCGCTGCGTTTACGGAGAAAACCACAATCATCAAGACACAACCGAGGGTATCTCAATCAACTGATGAGGTTGTTTATGATCTTTCTGGGGACTCTGGAGAAGCGGATGTTCTCTCATCATTGCCAGACCCTGCGTCCGGTCCCTTATTGAGGATACCCTACAGAGGATTGGTATCCCTTGGGGGAAGGACATCTGCGGTTGAACTTGGCGTTACAACAAAGGTGTCAACGGGATGTCCCCTGTGTTCACTGGGCCAACGATGACTTTGGATCCCAACGGACCCCCACCTTCACCCCGTCTGAGATGGAGATATTCACTTTTTCAGCATCATTGGCAAAAGTGAACTTCAAGAAGGTGGAGCTTAGCACAAACTCCGCAAGAGCATGCAACGGACAGGTCGACGCGAAGGGTTTCGACATACCGGACACTCTGCTGGAACAGTTATTCTCCCCTGAACAAATCGACGCGTTCCAGCGATTTCAGGTAATGCGTTCAGAGAATGTCTGTCTCCGTGTCGTGACTCGAATTCAACGAGAAGAGATTGAGCAAAACTGGTGTGGGATGCCTGCTATGCCCAGTCCCACATTGCTTCCCCAACCCCTTCTATGCCTGCCGCTATGTTGTAGAGGCAGAACTGTTCACAATGATGAAGGCAATCCCTCCGGTAACGGACCACACGATCCAACTGCACCATTGTGAGATGATGACTGGATCTCACAAGCACAGGACGATGATGAAAGACAGTAGAGAAAGCCTTCATATCCAATTCAACCGGTTTTCTGAATGCTCCGGTGGCCAACTCGGCGGTTATAGCTGCTATTGGCGCTACATATTCAACAGTAAAAGGGGAAGCCTGCCAAATAAGGAGGAGATAGATAAAGGATGGGACGTCGACGGCACCTGGGTGCCACCACCGAAACGCGTTCGTCTGTCTGACGAGCTGACATACGTTGCCGCCAAGTGCCTCCAACAAACAGCTTATGTGAAAGGTTTCTCCTCGATTTCGATGGCAACGGTCTAATTCGACCTCAAGCACTCCCCGAGATCCTGCACCGTCAGTTAGGGCACACGGCTTGCCGTTTGTCGTCGTTGCAAGGAACACCGTCGTGCTTACAGAATAACTGGTGTTCGTTGACAGGCACGCCATGGAGCAAGCGATTTGAGCAACCGATCTGTCGGATCCCTCGGGCTGGTTCCGAAAGGGTTGAGTACGGTGTCTGGAACCATCCTTACCTGGCTATTCCCTGTCGAGGATGGCTATGCCGTCATACCGGGTAAGCTGGACAGAAAAGCTTCTCCGACCTACACACCTACCACTGTCCGCCTGGAGAACGCTGGGCCAAGAAGTCCCTGATTGTGCAATGTAAGAGGAAAGTATTGGAAGCGTGAGGCTCGACCTGGGATGGAGGAGGTTGCCAACCTCAGGGTTCGTCTTTAAGATGGCAGGTGATCCAAACTCCTAGACCACCAAGAAGCAACCTTGTCTTGCTCTCTCTACACCGAGAATGAATACATTGCAGAAGCATTAACAGTACGGGAAGCCTTTTGGCTAACCCGGCTGTTATCCCACGAAGGCACTTTAGCTAAAGTAAGATCGCAAAAGTGTCAAAGCCGTGCATGCACTAGTCGTCAACAGAAAACCCCCCCGAACAGAAAACCCCCCCGAACAGAAAGACCACTAAGCCCAACCGGCGACGTCTGGCTCCAGCTTTGGTTTCAAGAGTTGTTCTCGAAGCTTGTGCGGTTGAACTGGATGGCAAAATTGGCTGAACACCAAAAGGAAGGCAATACCACTCGCTCGTTATTTCGGATTCAGGAAAGTGGAAGGTCTGCAACGGCTAATACTTACCTGGCCAATCCCTTCTCTCGCTTTCACTTCACTCTTTATTCACTGCCCCTCTCTCTCCCACTGCCGCTCGCTAGAGCTATACCAAGCTTCAGTTGCCTTTTCTCAAGACTCATCCTTCGAAGACTCCCGCATTTATCAAATATACCTCCGGCGGAGTTCCTTTCTCACGTTCCCGACACATAGGAGCAGTGGGACCGCGCAGTCAGGGGACCAAACCTAAATAGCGACGCACACGTATAGCAACAGTGGAATTCAGCGTCGATGCTGACAAAGGAAGAATACTTGCTTCTTAGGTATGTTGCTTGTAAACTCATAATAAAAGAAAAGTCGCCGGCAAGATGGTGAAAACTGTCAAATTGGGCTAATACTACAAACAGGCTCAATATTGGCTTTAGAACCCACTCCCTTACCTTCCAAGCTTGCGGCAAGTGACAGCCGGATCCTCAACTGCCAAGTCCGATCCATCTACCAGTGGCCGGGGTCCGTGGGAGCCGGTAGCTTGAGACGCTGGCGCTCGAGCGAACCAGGACTCACACGGCGCTTCTGTTTTGGCTTGTTTAGAAGAAAATACAACCAAAATGCCGAAGAAAAGTGCATTTCGACTGGCCCATGAATGCTGGGATAGCGTTATCAGAATTGCATCGACCACGCATGAGACTCTGGCCACTCCAACAGACGCCGGTGAGGATATCGCAGAAGGACAGAGACAGCTATGCGCTTCATGGTGTTACCTTTGGCTGATGGTGTGCTACACCTACAACTCGCAATCTTTAGCTTGGATTTTCCAAGAGAGCGGGTCCAAGGGAACTTGTTACAAGCCATATCCGACCAGCCTAATATTAACAAGGATAGAGGTGTCGATGCCTCTCAACCATGACGATAGTAGTCATGATGCTGGATCGTCTAAAAATTCCGATTCATATTGGTTGGTGGCGCGGCCATGTTGCTTCTGGGAAGCCAACGACCAACCAGCGATGTCGACATCCTTGTTCCAAACAGCGAAGATCTTGCCGCTCTGCTTTCTTTGATCTCTACAGACGAAGCTTTCTCTAATGAAAACGGCCAGCTCGGATTTAAGCATTCCGCCTTCTTACCTTCACTCGACATGCTTACTATTGCCATTCAGAGGATCACTTTTGAACAAGCCAACCCACATTGCTTCACCCCCAAGGAAGCTAAGATCCGGAAACCTGGTTACAGCGTTGCTATGAAGGTCCAGTGCTTCTATCTACGGGAAGACGACGAAAACGGTTACAAGAAAAGAGAGAGCGACATCACAGATATTCGATTTCTCTGCAATCAGATGCTTCAAAAATCGGAGTTTGTAAGTGACGACTGTGCGAACAAGTTCAAGTTCGGACATTACCATCTTCTTGCAATGAGATTCCCATGACCATGATGCTCCCTACCTATAGCACATATTGATACCGAGTTAGAATACACACTAACATATTATGTAGCCGTACCGATTTCACTGTCTCTTCAACACAGTCTGCCTCTTGTCTCGAGTGTCCATCCCAAGTGTCTCGCGAGACGGGGTACTTAGGTCCTTTCGGTTAACGCGCTGCTACAACCTCCTTGTCTTTTCGTGGCCAGGAGGGTAATTCCTCAGATGTGGAATAGCTTGATGGCGTTCTGTGCTGTATGGCGCTCGGATACGTCTGAGATCTTGCTTCTCTTTTCTTTTCCCATTCATCCCTCCTCCTTTCTTCGACATCTTTCTCAAACACTATCCCAACATCACTTATCTCAATATCACCTATCTCAATATCACCATCCCAACCTCACCTATCTCAACTTCATCCCTGAGAGCGTTCTACGACTTATTTCGCACAATGAAACATTGTACTTTGGAAACAATCTTCCTTCGAAAGGCCGACATCGGTCGAGCATGGGGACTGGAGTATTCTCCAGTAATTTACCATGAAGACAGAGGAAGCACATCGGGCAGGACAGTGTCCATTTTGTCAGAGTCTTTACATGTTGGATTATTGGCCCTAGCAGACTCCGATTTCAACGCTAGCACAGGCATGCGGAACCAGAAGTGGACGGTTTTCGTGTATGAGGCTACCATCTTATCAGCCATTTGTATATAATATTCCCATGATAAATGGAACGTTCGCCACGTCTACTCACATAAATGTGCTATTATTTCCTAGCATAGCATAGCATAGCATAGCATAGCATAGAAAAATCAATAAGAGGTCGAACGAACAATTCGGCTTTCTCCTCAACTACCATTCCCAGCGTGAAGTATCTTTATCCCAGTCATCATCTCCTCATCTCACTGAAGGGACCGGTTTGGCGAGCTCGGAAGTTGCTATCCACTCGGCAAAATCGACCGGACGTTTGCCCTTGCCGGTCTTGCTAAAGCTACAGTACATCAGTAAGCAAGAAAAACTGGTCGAGATGACGTGGCAATGACATGCAGTGTTTCAGTGTCCCGGTGCCAAACTAGACTTCTTGCCCTGGACACAGTAGGGAACCACCCGTTCTCTACTAGCTTCCTAGACCGTCGATAATAGTTAAATTCAGTGATAGAGTAGGAATATCAACTTACAGAAGAGCCATAACAAACGCTCTACGGACTCGCTCTCTTTCGTCGCTTTCAATAGCCCAAAATTGACCAGCGCCATTGCTATCTCCGAGGCGTTGCCCCAGAACGATTTCCCACACAAGCGAGATAATAAACCCACCCGGAACTAGCCCTGACCGATCCTGGGTACCGTCTTGTATTCAATGAGCTTGGGTGCGTTGCTTGAGTGCTTTTGGGTGAGGTCCTGATAGGCGGCTGGCGGTGTGAATGTTGTTGCTTGTTGGCCTCTGGTATCCGCATCATCCATTTCAGTTTTTCGATGTGGAACTTGGATGTACATTCTCATGAAGGCTTTCTTTGAACATTGGTTGGGATCACAGCATTGGAATTTGGCCGAGGCGAAAGAACAGAAGCCATAGTCATTGTTTTCTTGCTTGTTGACCTGAAACTCATGCTCGTTCAGTTTCTCGACACACTGGGAAGAGAAAGGTTGATTTAGAGTGATAACAGTTCCGGGGTCGATGCCCTTAAGGAACGAAGTCGAGAATGAGGATGACATTAGAGCTGCTTCAGAGTATGGGACTTTTGGGTGGTGGAGGTTTATAGGTCGAGGCGGAGAACGCTATGAGGCTCTTATGTGGGCCAGCTGTAGGCCCTGGCGCTAGTCGTATTTGGCGTTGGATACCTGATATCAGTCAAAGGTACATATGTATGTACCTAAGAAGACCATCTCAAAAAGACCACTGAAAAGACATATGAAATGACTACTAGATCAGACTACCTGAGAAGACCATTAAGAACCTTCCAAGGTTGGACGACTACGGCCGCTTATGTATTCTTGTGGCAGTATGTTCAGAAGGGAGGCGGTATATAGGGCGGTATACCCGAGTACAAAAGCTGTAGGTAGGTAGGTAGGTACATACAGGGTAGAACGCCGTCAAGCTATAGCTATATGCAAATTAGAATAGAAACAAGAATATTCACAAAGCTATGCCTATGAGATCATATAAGTCATCAAAGAACCTTGGAAACCGGAACTAGCGACCCAACTCCGACCGATCTGCATCCGAACGCCTCCTGAATTTAGGGCAGAGATGCAAGCACGACATCCTGCAAGTCCATCGCTAATAGGCTAGCCTGACAGAAATTAAGCTTATAAGTTAAAGTTCCCCCTAAATCTGCAGGCGGGCCGTAATAATCGCCTCAATCATTTAGAGCTTTCATGAAAAATCTTCATCCCAGACGTGAATTCCTGTAGAATAGGCAGATTTCAATTTCTATATAGGAGGCCGGCATCGGAGCGAAGTTTTCCTTTTCCCCAGTTTTGCCCAGCAGATTTGCCCATTTGGCTCCAGCGGACCAACTCCTTTTCGGCCTTTCCATTACGTCCCGATGAGCTGATTCGTCGATTCGGTCCGTAGGTCGGAGATCCACATCTGTTTCGGGGTGGCGGATTCTTTATTCTTCAATTTACGAAGTTGGTGGGTGCTTTTTTTTGTCAATTCGAGTTTTTAATACTATTTTCCATTCGTGAAGACCTCTATCTCTCGTTCGATTTGTTGTGTCGAGCGATTTGCTTTCGTTCTCCGCTTTTGAGGTCGATTTCCGCCGTGATATCTACTTCCCGGGTATACTCTGGTTTTGATATCTTCGCTATGAGCTCCTCACCTGCTGGTTTGGATGTCGGTTCCAACGAGAAGAGTCCCTATATCAATCCCGCCGACTTGCAGTCTGATCCGGAGAAGTTTGTTGAGGTCCCGAAAGTCAGACAAGATGCCTTTGGCGACGAGGAGTTCGCTGAGGTCAAGTACAAAGTACTCAAGTGGTGGTATGTTTGCATAGCTCGAAAAGCGAAATAGCTCTGTGACTAACTTGTTTCCTGTTTAGGCAATGTGGTCTGCGTATGTGATAACATGCTATATCAAAATCAACCTCCAATCTAACATTCTATTAGTGATGGTCGCCGAAACAGTATCACTGGGTGTGCTGTCACTGCCCGCCGCTGTGGCAGGTCTGGGACTGGTTCCGTAAGCTTACCGTCTGACTCACTGTGCAGGAATTGGAGCTAATGTTATCCTCAGCGCGATCATCGTCTTGATTCTCCTGGGTTCACTGGCCACATACACCGGCTACGTGATGGGGCAGATGAAATGGAAATATCCTCACATCTCCACGATGGCAGATGCCGGTGAAGTGGTAGCAGGGAAATGGGGTCGAGAATTCATCGGCGCGGCACAGATCATTTTCTTCATCTTCATCATGGCTAGCCACCTGTTGACCTTCACCGTTGCCATGAACACCATCACAAACCACGGCACCTGCTCCATCGTCTTCGGCATCGTCGGCATGATCATCTCCTTCCTCTGCTCATTACCTCGCACTCTTGAAAAGATGTCATGGTTATCTATAGTTTGTGCGTTTGCATCCTCCATCCCTTCAATCCCAAAAAGCAAACCCACTAACCAACCGCAGCATTCGCAAGCATCATGACATCAGTCATAATCGTCATGATCGCCGTCGGCATCACAAAACCCGGACAAGACGTCGTCGCAGTCGTCGACACGAACCTCTTCCACGGCTTCTCAGCAGTCTGCAACATCGTCTTCGCCTTCTGCGGCCACGCCGCCTTCTTCGGCCTCATGGCCGAACTCAAGAACCCAAAGGACTTCACGAAATCCCTCCTCCTGCTGCAAGGCATCGACATGGGCCTGTACATCACCGCCGCGCTAGTGATCTACCGGTACGCCGGTAGCGGTGTGACCTCTCCAGCTCTGGGTTCCGCCTCGCCCATGGTCGCGAAAGTCGCGTACGGCATCTCGCTGCCGACCATCATCATCGCAGGTGTGATCAACGGTCACGTCGCGTTCAAGTACGTCTACTTGCGTATTTTCCAGGGAACAGACCGCATGCACAAGCGCGACTGGATCGCGACGGGATCGTGGATCGGTATTGCCCTCGCGCTGTGGATTATGGCGTGGATTATTTCCTCCGCGATTCCGGTGTTCAGTAACCTGCTCAGCTTGATCACCGCCCTCTTCGCTAGTTGGTTTACGTACGGCTTCAGTGGCATCTTTTGGTTGTATATGAACAAGGGTCTGTGGTTCTCGTCGCCGAAGAAGATTGCGCTCACGTTACTGAATCTCTTTGCTATTACTGTTGGCGTCACGCTGTGCGGTCTTGGTCTTTGGGTCTCCGGGAAAGCACTTCATGATAACCCCAGCAGTGCAAGCTTTTCTTGTGCGAATAATGCTTAACTGCATTTGCGCTTTTGCATTTCTGTTGCTGGGTTAGCTTGGCTTGTATAAAACTGTATCTGGAATGGGGTTTTGTGGCGTTATATTTCGCATTTGGGGGCATTTGTTTTGATACTTTCGATACCTTGTTTAGATCTCGAGTGCTGCTTGAGTTGGCTTTGTCTTGCATATACATACTGCAGCGGTGTTTGGAAATAGACCTGTACGAATATAATAATATGGTGAATCCCTGACTGTCTGCTTTCCCATCGGTCTTAGAGATGTTATAAGGTTTAGTTCGTGCATGAAACCAACCAGGGCCATGTTGTGCGTGGTAGGCTACAGTCAAACACCTGTTTGAGAATATGTGGTGTGAATGCAGTCATACGTAGGAGTAGAAGGATGCGGTTGAAGCTAATAACAGAATATATCTCCACAAGCTCGATTGTTGGGGGTACAACATAGAGAGATCCAGCATGGGATCATTTCAGGTGCGAAGTTCGTCTCAGTGGAGGAGAGAAAAGCCTGCGGTGACAAGACGCTGGCTTTGATGAAGCTAGTTTGGTTCCTGGGGTGGGCCGTGGCTGCGAGCACTCTCGGCCAAGAAATACATTGGGAAAATTGCATAATATGGTAGCTCAGTCAAAAATTTACTTTATTCGATTTGGTGTTGATGATCGGATAAGCCGAAAGTCGGGTGTTATGCTCATTGCAAACAGTCACCAATTCAAGGAACTGTAAGGACATATGATCACGATTGCTCAAAGTCGTGACTCCAACGGTTCTGATATCGATCTTCGACGAATACAAAAGAGAGAGCCCGCGAAGCCGGGTGATGGGATCTTCTGGTTGTCACGTACTCCAACAACGGTGAAATTGTGGCCCTGGGCGACCGCGGATTTCAGATGTGGGTTAGCTGCGCCGGTGGAAACTGGCAAGATCGGCCGGTCGCTCTTGTTTTGGGTAGAATCGTCAAGACCAGGAAATCCTTTCGTCAAGCGACGCACTAGCTCCAAGGCCAGTAGAATCCGTTTCATCATTATCTCGTTCGGGGTATCCAGCGATAGGACGGGACTGCTGGGGGCGTTCTTGTGGGAGTGGTAGGCTGGGTGCCCTTTTCACGGATGCGAGAAGTGACAAGCTTTCATCAGAAAACCGGACGTGAAGGAAGGAAACTGATAAGCTGTTAGAATCGCAACTAAACATGTGTGCATGTGATTGAAAGGTATGATGAAGGAGCCCTCAGAGAGAAGATTAAGGTCGTCAATGCCTTACACATCCGCAGATGGTATGGCTTTCCGGCTAAGGATGATACATGTATTCATCATGAACGGGCGAGAGTGTAGTGGGATAGAATGTGGATAACTTACCGCTTGGTTAGTTCCGTGAGGAGGGTAGCCTTGGCCTTGTCCATTGGATCAGAGATAGGGGTTTCTGGCCAGGTACTCGACCTTGGGGTGGGGAATTGACTCGAACATCGCGCATATCAGGTCGATTAGTTCAATCATCGTAGGAGATAATCCTGCGACCTTGGTGTGACACCGGTGGCCTTGCCGTTTGTGTTTGATCAGAGTCGTCCCCGTAGTCGAGGAGTTTAGAGGGCTTGTCTTCTGGAATGTGTTTCCTAGACCCCTTCCGTGAATGCGAGCGCTTCCGATCTCCACCTTGTGTTTGAGGCTCTGCGTCTAGAGGCCGCTTCTCCGGTGCAGAGGGTCCCTCTGATCCATCATCTGGAGATGACTGCATCCGAGCTTGGTATTGCGCCTCATCAGCCTGGAGCTGCCTCTCTCGCAGCAGGGCATGGATTTCGCTGTGTCTGAAAATGCGAATCTGCTCATCTGTGAGTGTGCGCTTCACCCCGTCTGGGTAGTACCCGAGATCCTCGTCTGTGGTCTCGTCATTCTCTTGGGAAAACGCGGCCAGCTGTTGGCCAGGGAAGTGCTTAGATTGGAAAGCTTGGAGGTCTTCCTAGATAAGGCATAGAGGTTAGAGGGCATCTTGGTCACTGGTGATGGGGAGACTCACCAGAGTTACAGTTGGGACCTGCATGGTGGCCCGGTGTTGATGGAGGAAGATGGGAGTTGATCGCGGGAAGACGCGATCATGCGGGTAATATTACAGTAATTACTGATACCAGCTTAGAGGCATCCACCCACGAGGAGGTAATTATCACGAGTTCCTTTCGCTTTGGATGAGTTATGAGAGTATCTGAAGAACTGAGACAAGTTGAATATGTAATCAACCTCGAGTTTTGGATGTTCTTGAAACTATGGGCTCGGGAGACAACGTCCAATTTGTTGGAAGAACACGCCATCTTATGGGCTTTTTTCTAATGGTATACTACCGACAATATTCCCAATCTTCGCTTTGACGCTATCGAATCCAACCCGAATTTCCCTCAAATCTCGGAAATCTATCCCGGCAACCCGTTCACGTTCCTTTGGGCTAGGCTCTGACAGACACCAAGCAAGTGAGATATGGAAGCATTTCGAGAAGTCCTCGCCGGTCAGACTGCTGCTCCTATCATGGAGAGATACACTAGTATGCTGCCCATTAGTCGAGGAGGTTGCGTAAAGTGGCGGCTGGCCAAAGCGAGCAAGAGTGTCATTTGACAGCTTCAATAGGCGGTTTAAACCATCATTGCTCGGTCTCTGCACGCCCAGGACGAGGAACCAGCGTGTCTTTTCATAGTTCGATGACCAATATAAAGAATCCGGCTGCACGTGAAATCTAGTTTAAGAATTAGACGATGGTTAAGAAAACCTTTGGTTCAGGACGTACGATGAAACATGCGAGTCGTCAATAGCCTTTTGCAGCGCCTCGGTAAATGAGGCTCGCTGTTCGGTGCGAAGAACCACGGGTCGAGACAGGCTGATATGAAGGGGTAGCTGGGCACCCAGATCGCTATGGAGAAGACTGTGCACTACGGGTGTTTTTTCATCTGGCACATTGCCAGACTGAGAGATGACATCTGCAAGGAGCGATAGCTCGTCTTTCCCCGGGTACCCTGTCAAAGTTAGCTTCTTGTACGGGTGGAATGACGCCAAGACCTGGCACTCACATTCGAGGTAAAGATGTGTTGGCCAGTTTCCTTCCACATGGGGAATTATGCGTTTGCGGCCGCCATGGAGGCTGGGGTTATCTTGCACGCTCACACGTGTACTTGAGGCATAGAGATTGTGGAATGATGCAGGTAGGGGCGGCAGAGATGGACCTGGGTTGACGTTGTGGCGAGGTTTCTTTGTCGGGCGGAGAGAAGATCTTGATTCTGAGTCGGATTCCGAATCAGAATATTGTACTAGGGGCATCTCATCCGATGAGGGGAGTTGTTGTGTTGATGGAGTTCTGGTTTCTCAGATGTGGAGCAAGTTAAAGTCGGGAAACCAATCATCGTCTTCAGTTTCATCTATAAATTTATGCGTTGATATTGGCTTATGTCGATCGACAATGTTTTTAGTTCCCTTGTACGGTACAAGGCTCCAGGGAAAGGCTATCATAAGAAGCCTGTTGATTATGACACGAAATGGCAAAGGGGAAATAATGATCGATGATCTCCCCCCCAAGATAATTATCACTTGGCATCTCACCCTATACGGTATACAACAGTGCAATACCCCTATCGATCGCCCGTTTCTCCTAGGCTCTATTCTGAGGCTGAGTCGCACGGAAGAAGGGACTCCTCCTCTTGTCTCCACTATCCCTATCTCAACGAGTATCTCGACTAAGGTATTGTCAAATCACGCGACAATTGTCTTTCCTGATATTTAACGTGTCCCAGACTTTTCGTCCAAAATCATTTCACCTACTTAGGAAGCAGATGGCTTTCCTTTCCATCATACTTCGGTCTCGAGTTCTGATCAGATGGTCAACCTACTTGTAATTGCCCCTTCTGTTTGGTTTAACTGTAGAAAAGTTGTTCAAGACACCCTATAGACGATACAAGACTAATGCAGGCGTTATTGATATGCTGTTAGAGGCTCCTTGGCTCTCGTGTTTACAACTATAGATAGGTCGTGTTGGTTTACATCACGATATCTGCCGGGTCGGCCCGAGTGTTTCGGTGCTTGATCCCATCCCTTTTTTGATGTGAATCTACAAAGAAGTACAAAGGACTAAGGGAGCCGAAAAAGAAATCTTCCATTTGTAAACTTCCAATTGTGAAAATAAATTGATTAACATGAAAGTGGTAAATTGGTCATGCTCTGAACTGCTCGATAATAGACACCTTCCTTTGGCCCAAGCTAAATTGCCAAGACGTCATCCGACCTACTGTCTCCTGCATTCACCCTCAACGGGGCCTTACAATGAACAGATAAGTGGTAAGTTTCCTTTATCCTATGCTTCCGAAGTAACGTATCTTGTGCTCGGAGGGCGTCACATTGCGACGCACTTGATTTCATCCTCTTATATATCCTTTTACTAATTTCTTCTCTTGATCAACTCCATACAGAGCATTGGAACATTATGTTTGATCCATCAAAATTTGAACGCCCGGATTGAAAACCAAGAGCGCACGCACTCCTTTAGCGTCTGGGCAGCTGCAGACCCTGCAAATCAAAATCCATGTCTCTTTGCGTGGGCAAATCAGCACAGCTGGGATCTACTAGTCTCCCTTGGGAGTCATCGCAGCCTTCTGGTTCTTCCGTCGACGACGGAGTAGGGCTGCAGCTGGCCTGGGCCCTACAGAAGCGTTTGCCCCGTCGTTGCAGAAAAACGGGACACCAGAGCAAGCGGCAACTGTGCCTATGACTAGGGAGCAGGGGCCTCCGCAGGAGTTAGCAACAAGCAAGGTGCGGCCGCAGCTTGAGCTACAGTAGAATGAGCATTGCTTAAGTAGTTTGTTAAGGCTGGGCTTCATATCGTCTTGTTGGAAATCAAGCTTTGTCTATAATGAAGGTGGACAATAGCTTCAGTGACAGCCAATGTAGCCAGGTGATTATTGGGCTACAGTATCAAGCAAGCAACGAATGTGCGGCAATTTGAAAGCGCGTCGAGATCGAACATGAATTCAAGTTGTAGCTAGGCCCCTTCATATATGTTGAGGGCTACGATACTAGCATGGGGAAAATCAGGAAGAAGAAACTGATCATAAATCTATGGAAAGCAGGCTGTATATAAAGCGTGCATGAACACAGAGAATGAAAAACTAGCAAAGCCTCACTCTGCACACAAAGACCTCCCATGCATGTCAACAATATACGCACCACGATGTACACTCTAGGAAAATGTGTTCCGACAGAACCCTTGTCTACAGAACCTTCAAACTGGAACATTATTTGCATTGATCGGTCTTACAGTGTTGAATTTTTATCATTCCACGAATGAGTAGACCTGAAGATGACGGCTTGTACCATACTATGTAGGTGAATACTAGGAATATACAATTCTAATCATTGGGTCATAGGGCGGGTTTGAAGTAATTGTATGAGCCTCGCGTTATTTTCAGTTGCACAACATCGAAGTACAAGCAGAGCATAGGCGCATAGCTGCGAACATAAGATCACCGTTTAATCAGCTTCAATCACTTTCGGCTCTGCCTCGGCGGGCGCGGCCAGAGTAGTATGAACTTCCTTTACGAAAGTAACGGTGGAGGCAAGCCTGCTTCGCAGAAATCCTTTTCGCGGGGTCGTACTGGAGAAGAGCCTCTAGTAGATCGCAGCCAGCACTCTCCAGGCCTGGCACCAGAGGGGTCCGAGGCCGCTTCCATTGAGGAAACGTAGCTTTGTAGTCGGGCAAGGTAGTGACATCGGGCCAGGTCTCTTCGTTAGGAGTCCCAAGGAGGCTATCGAATTGAGAACGTCAATCCCAATTACAATATAGAAATAAGAATGTTAGTGTTTACCGGAATATGGTGAAGATTTCCTCAATTTCTGAGTCGGCAGGGAAGAGTGGCTTGCGAGTGCACATCTCAGCAAAAATAGCTCCCACAGACCACATATCGATGCCAGTGGAGTAAAGGCGACCACCGAGAAGAATTTCAGGGGCACGATACCATAGGGTCACAACCTTAGTAGGGGAATACACGTTAGTATCCAACAGCTTTAATGGTTTTTCTTCGAGTTGGGGTATTACCTCGTGGGTATATCTCCGTAGCGGAATACGGAAAGCCCTAGCAAGGCCGAAGTCACCTAGCTTCAGGGTACCCTCCCGGTCAATAAGCAAGTTCTGCGGCTTCAAATCACGATGCAGAATGCGATGACTGTGGCAATAACGGACACCCTCAAGAAGTTGTGCCATGAACTTTTTCACCATCGCTTCGTCAAGACCTAGGCTCATTCTCGATCCTTTGGGGAGAGGTCTGCCGCGGCCACCTTCGCTGACAGGCAGGGCATCCATATATCTCTTCAGATCCAAGTCTAGGAACTCCATGACGAGATATAGGGTGTAGCTATCGACGTGTACAATATTCAGCAACTGGACAATATTTTCGTCCTTCATTTCCTTGAGGAGGGAGATCTCTCGCATGGCTGTGCTAGGGACGCCCTCATCGGCTTCGAGTCGGACCTTCTTTAAAGCAACGATGCGGTTGGGGTAGTTTAGCTCTCGAGCCTTGTAGACGACACCGTATGCTCCTGTGATAAACAAGACGTCCGTCAGCTAGGGTCCGGGGTAACCATGCCAAACAGACGCTGCAAAAACGCCACCTTCACCGGCTTTCTCAATTTTCTGATAATTCTCCATGATGAAAGTGACTCTTCATCGGGTTTTCTCTCAATCAAATGAAAATTGGAAAGGTCCGAGGTAACGGAAGAGATGCAGCAGGAATTGGAAAAAGGTGAGCAGGGGAAAACCCGGGGAAAGCGACCGAGTTTATAAACCTACGTACCAGGAACAATTACTCGGCGTGTTGCCATGGTGAATATGCTACTATATCTACAATTTCGTGAGACACATTTTTGGTAATGTAATTTACCTGCCAGCTGCCCACAGCAGCGGGCGCCGCACCCCCTTGGATAGTATTTAAAGACATGTGGTTTAACCCTAACCAATTAATTAGCAAAAGATACGAGATATACCTACTTGGATATTTATCTCTATTATGGCCCTCATTTCCACAGGCTCTGCCCCCTTGGCAATTCTCATTCTTTGTTCGCCGCTGTAAAGTAAACCTCATTGGCACGGGGACTTCCCGGTTGGCACAGCGATCTACCCGTTGGCACAGCGATTTCCCGTTGGTATAGAGATTTCCCTGTTGGCACAGCAATAAAAATTCCTTCAGGGAAGTTCAATTTTGGCAGTCAGTTTAGTCAGTTTTCAATAAGAGCGTCATTATCTATAGTATTGCCACGTTTAAAAACACAGAGTCCATCTGGCCTAGTCGTTGAGCGGAAACTGGGAAGATACATGTATAGCCCAAGAGTAAAATGCTACATTTACTACAGGACTACCTGTCCTGCTATAACTAGTAGTCATAACTTATTCGAGTCACTTTTTTATTTGTCTAAATAACCTTTCTTCTTCTACCGAATCCTAGCTTTTGACTAGGTTGGTACCTTCTAGGAAGGAAGTGTCGCATAGATAATCTATTCCTCCTTGAACAACTCGTAGTGTGGCTAAAGCTCGATTGAGACATTTTACCTACATACGTAGTTGCTCTTAGATTATATTTGCTGCGTGCATATGTCGTAATGCTGCTTTTTATATAATGATTGATACTGTAGTCCACCTTCGCTGCCAGCTCCAATTGGGAATAGTAGCAGTCCTATCTCTGACTGTAATTCTCTGCTCTGTGGCGACATATTGCCCCCTCCATATGCAATCTTAGAATCGTCAATTACATACCGGAAAATCCATACACGCGATAGATTATTGTGCTTTTTACTACAGCGAAGAGAAATATCCGCTGATTGATGAGCTGCCTTCTTATCAATATCGACGAGGCAAATGCTTGTTCTGCGATGAGAAATGATGTTGGTTTGCCCGAGAAAACTAATGTCAAGAGCAAAAGTTCCAATTGGGTACATTACATATGTTACATATGCGTGTAGCTATACTTGAGACATCTGATCCAGATTGTATGTATGTATGTAGGACGACGAGAGAAGATATACGTAAATAGTAAGGAGTAAAAAGCGGTGAAAATAGAAGAAATTTGGAATTAGCCAAGGTAAAGTCTAGTAAAGTCTAGATCTCGACCAGGCCAGGGGTAGTACTGAGATATTCCCTAGCGATAAGCTTAATCCATGAGCGAGTCATCGCCCGGAAACTCCGGGAATAGATATCCGGCGGCTTTTTGCTTATTAAGTAAATTGACTTAAGGTTTATTGCCTGGATTAGCAGGATGATTAAAAAAATAAAATAAAAGAACCAGAAAGAAATAATATGTGGAGTTCATGTAGGGATATCGTCATAGGAGTCGATCAGTACGTGGACTGCGTGGAAGTCTCGGATGTGAGATGCAACATGGGCCTCGCATGGGTTTTAGTCTTTATGCATGGTGAATCATGGGACATTTTCAAGCAAAATAGCGATAGAATTTGAATCTACGTTAATTAAGTTGTCCCTTGTCTGTAATAGGGAAAGTAGATGAAGTTATTGAATGGTCCCTATGTAACAACCCATGATATCACCGACTCCATCCTTCGTAGACGTTCCGGGAGTCGGCAGCCTCAAGTACTAAGCCCTACATGTCGACCCACATGATCTTTTATTCCAAGTGATAATTGGTACATGCAATTAGTGAAAATGTTAATCAAGTACTAAACCCACATTGGAGGACTAGGCCATGTATAGCCACGGAGATCGTTAGGCGTGGACTACAACGCAAGTCATCACGTCACGCCCGCGGCTTCCTTTGATATAAGCTCTCCTTGACTCACTCGACCTTTTCCCATCTACATCTACTCAGCTTCATCTATTTCTCTCTTCCACTTTTACAATCAACATCTTCAGCTGCTGTACGAGCTACCCTGCATCACTGCTCAGCCTCACCTGTTCTAAATAAAGTACTCTTACTTATAACACCGGGTACTCTTTGCGCGTTGCGCCTTTCACCCTGGATACCTTTTCATCTTACAAGAACAGCACTTCAAACAACATCGAAATGGCAGTCGACTGCATCCACATGGCCTCCGGCCACCATCCCCACCACCCCTTCAACCAAGTCGGTCAAGATCGACACCAAAACGTGGGGAGACGCATGGACAGCAACAATCCATATGCCCGCTACATTTCACCCTCACCCTCTGCCTACTCTCGGTCGCGTTCTGAGTCTGTGAACTCCGCGCCTTCTATCTGGTATTCCGGCACACCCGAACATTATCCGGTTGAGCCGAGACGCAAACGCGAGCACTCTGCTCCTCGTCGCAGCCGCACCAACAAGTACCCCCGGTACCAGCTTGTGCAACCCGATATCATCGACAGACTGGACGATGTCACCAATTTCTCCTACCACCACGAGGGTCCGTACGACGCAGCCCGCCCTGAACGAAACTGCTTCAGTCAGTCCAGCCCGCTGGAAGCTGTCAAGGAGTCAAATGCCGAGGCCCTCCGGGCTACCCCCCCACCACAAGATCGCCGACGCCCTGAACAGTCACCGTCCACTGGATGGCGTCGCCTTCTACCCTCCTGGAACCACGGATCGCGACGGCCAGGAGTACTCCTACGAAGAAGGCTCCAATATGATGAACGACTTTTCTGGTAACTTTATGCGCCTTCCTGGCACGGTATGTCTCTCTTCCGATTTTATTGTGTCACCGTCACTAACTCCGTTCCAGAAATTCACCGATGAGGACTTCAAGAACGATCCATTCTACAACCGTCCTTATGTGAACCCGTTCTCTGAACTACGAAAGAAGATCAGTCTTCGTCTCAAGAAACGACGCAACACTCATTAAATGCGTCTTCCAACTCCGACAACTTCACGACATGACGAAAGACTATTTGAGGATTACTACGGATTGATGATACCTGGATGAACGGTTTGGGAATCGGAGTTTGGGTTCAATTTTGGGATATGGAATCGGTCATGTGTTATCCTTTTGTCTCTGGGAGTTTATGGTTATATGGTGTGAGAGCTTTCCTCTTTTGGTTTCTTTAATGGGTAATCGTGGCATGCCCCGGGGCCCCTGAACACCATACCTGGTGTTTTTGGGGGTGTGCCACGCTTACGCGGATATTTCTCCTGTATATCGATAAATCATGTTACTTCAAATGGAAGGCCAAGGCCGATTTCAAGTTTCCCCTCGTGTTCCTCGGTCAACGTCCTCCACATTGATATTTCAATAAAATGATCCCACCTGTCCGTCCTAGGTAACACTTGCTTGCTGTACTCCGTATATGATCTAGCGCTATGAATTGTCCTTCACCCTAATCTCACACTAAGGCTACAATATAGATTTATCTAAAATCACCAAGATCCCCCACTGCCGATCCAGGAATGTCACCTGTTACACAGCCCTGGAGTGTCGATCGGGCTCACGCCGCGCCCCCTCGCAGATGCAGGTGCAGATCACGAGTTCCCCATTCCATCCCTAGGCAGCGACAATAATGACATGGATTTTGGAGCTCGAAGATAAACAGATTGATTCGCTACCTCATGATAGCATCTGAGGTTAATCCATAGATACGTAATACCATCTCAGGCCCAGGTCCGTTTCCTAAACAGGTAATTATGTACCTCACTCTACTAGTAAAGAACAAACAAATTTTATCCCACTCCCATCACCCCGCACTACTATGCAGTAAGATGCATCGATAAATCTTAAAGTGCATTTTTGGCTTGTCTTCAGTCCTTGGCAATGTGATTTGGAAGATACATGCGAGGGTGAGTGCGTTTACACGAGGTTGGATTCATTCTTGGGACTACAATATTGAATACATGTACGTATATGTGGAGATGCATCATTGCCCGAAGGCATCAGAGATATATCGTAGCTATAGGATAGATAAATTGTGCGCCAAGACCGCTTTGGGCACTGAGAGGTGCCCAGGTGTGGCTGTGGCTGCAAGAAAACAGTGTTGTATCGGGTGACGTCATCACCTCACCATGAACTGCCTTTTTGAACTTGTAACCATCATCCATCTGTCCTTGTATATTGTATGTCTAGGTCTTGAGTATTATGCCTTCTAATATACTGTTCGATCAAGTTCCAGCCAATTCCATCCAATATTCAAGAACTGATTTCAAATATATATCTCAACGCCTATTCAACACTGGTACCAATGAGCAGTGAATATAAGAGTAGACCGACACTTTGATTCCTCGTGTCAAAGCGAACGCACCATTGGTTTTCACATGGCCGCTTAGCCGTCTTTATCAATTCTCAGTTGACGCACCAAAGAATTTATTAACCATGAAGCCACTTGCCGCGTCAAAGAGCTCCGCATGCGACGGTCCATGAGGAAACCAGCCGAAGTTATCCTCCAAACCAATAGAAGGATAATTATGTAGGGCTTCAGCGCCACTCTCTGTGCTTCCGCCCAAGGAAAGTTCAATGGACGCGGGGCGCCAGTAGGTGGTTCAGAAGCTAAATCGGGCCCATGTCCTTGCCCTAGTCAAAGTTAACCACTAGAGATTTGTGGGAGGAGAAAATATAAAAAGCAAATATGTAACCTTACCAAGTATCTTCCGTAGGATACTCCGTGCACGAAGTGCGATTTCGTGGGAAGTTCCCAGACCTTCCAGACAGGCAACGGCTTGCCACAGAGATACATTCCAACCGGGCCCTAGGGAGTGGGTGGTATAGATCAGACATGTTGCTTGTACGAAGCCGGCGGTGATTAGCTAGTATGTCGCGTACCATGCAAAGCCGCGCTTCCTATGGTTGGTAGACTTCATAAATTCGCAGATTGAAAGAACGCATTCGTCTGCAGCTATGAGACACGAATGGATCGGGCCTGGACATAAGCTGATCTCTGCATTTGTCGCGATGGCTTCGAATAGAAATGGGCGGTTGAGAACGATGCGCAGATGGAAGGATCGCTATAAAAGAACCCTCTTGGGTAACTCCAGGTGCGGTTCCACGGAGATATTCTGGTCGAAGTATGGAGGCAGGTCTTTCAACCAGAGGCTGATGTCTTCTTCGAGTTTAATAGCATTCTCGTAGATAGGTCGATGGCGTGAGAAGCTCCGCCTGGACAGAGCTGGAAATCTTTGTAAGTTTGATTTGAGCAATAAGGCAGGATGTTATTGTAGGTGTCGATTTAGACGAAGGCAGCTCCTCCATGTCAACGGCAAGATCTTGATCGTCCAGGTTCGCTGGCAGTTGAAGATTCACGCCAACCAAAGAGACAGCGGGCCGTCCCAGTGTTAGTTGAGAGCCCGAAACGAAGACATACAGAGTCCACCAAACACATCGACGAATCTCCATGACGAAAGGTGATGTGCTAGGCATGTCGAACTCGCGATGCAAGCCAATCGCAAGCGCCATGATAAACCCAATGCCAATTAAGATTAATCCTGCATTGGGCTTGTTTCGCTCTTGAAGATAGTTGGAGAACAAGATAATAGCCTGCACATAGTTCAGAGGGAGACACAGTATACGCCACTGCTTCCGTTACCTTCTTTTTCCTCTATCACTTTCCTCTATCACGTCGCTTTCGGAATGGGTATGCTGGGGGTACCCTGGCTATACCCGACTGAGATCAACTCCCTATGACAACGAAGGGTGTGGCGGTTTCCACTGCGACTAACTGGTAAGTAGTCGAGGATACATTCACACTCGAACGGACTATTTTTGATCAAGCTTCTAATTTTACAGGATCACTAATTTCGCCATTGTCGGAACTACGCCTCTTGGTATTCAAAGTATCGGATGGAAATTCTGGATCGTGTGGACAATCCTCAATGCGGTCTTCCTGCCAATTATTTACTTTCTATACCCAAAAACGGGTAATTATATTCCTACAGTCCCTGCTGCTGTAGTTAACAAGCTGTTTCTTTTTAGCGAATCGAACTCTGGAAGAGATGGATGCGTACTACCGCTCCAACCCACCGCTCATCGTTACCGGCGACGCAGATGTCATTTCGACCAAAAGACCGCTTCACTTCGTCTATCACGAAGACGAGGAAGTTCAGAAAAATGCAAAGGAGGCTATCTATGGGGATGCAGGGTAATGCGAAGCATGTGAACTGAGGATGTGATTAATTTGTGATGAAATGTCGAGGAGTAGATTGCACAGAAAGCCGTCCAATTTATTCGCATTATTCGCATTATTCGCATTATTCGCATTTCTAGAGTCATATTTATTATAACCAAAGGATAGCAAGAACCTACCGTCAAAAATGCCATATCAAATTGATTTAATCCAAGTTGTGTCTTTTATGAAATATAGGCAACAGAATTAACGTCGTATGTGGTGCGACGCTACGCAACTCATTCACTAAAAGGACTACATGTACCTCGATATTGAACTCTTGCCCCACCACATTCGTACTTAATAAGATAGCATGAACATGCAATACTTCAAATGGACATAGGGCCGACGCTACTAGTGCCTGGATATCGGACTCCGGCGGAGTAAAATGGGCAATTCAACTCGTCATGCAGGTTGTTCCTGACGACGTTGCAATCGCGACAGATCCCGCTTGACCAGCAACCAATGTCAACCTCCCAGTGGGTCTCATCCCAACTAGCCACCATCGCTATTGGCAAAGCTTGGTAGTACGCTAATATCAATATCCACGCGGAGCAAAAATCGCTCCGGTTAGCTCGCCTCATAAAAAAAAAGAACAATGGAATTATAAAAGCAGACCCCGTGCCCCCTCGGTTCCAAATTAGGTTCTCTAAGTTCGAGGATTATCCCACAATGTTGGTTTTGGCACCCCTTACCATCTTGGTGGCTGCGGTCGCGGCGTTACAAAATCCGCATCGGAAGGCCGCGTCTTTCAAACAGCCTGCGAACGGTCTGCGCAAAAGAGAGGTCTCCTCTTCTCCGGTTGATCACAAGTATTTGAATGAGAAGACAGAAAGTAAGTGTTAAGCCTTGCCATTGGTAGGATCGAACATGTCTACTTACAATTCATTTCTGTTAGAATTCCAAGTGAACGGAACTCACTTCCCACAAGTTCCTTTTGACATCGGTGAAAGCTATGCCGGTCTCTTATCGAATAAACCTCACGGAGAGCCGTCGGGTAAGCATAATGGAGAATCAAGCTTGTTCTTCTGGTTCTTCCCATCCACCAACCCAGCTGCGGAAAAGGAGGTACGTTGATTTCAACCTGTCGCATAGCTTCATCTAACTTTTTCCTTTCCTAAAGATTACCATCTGGCTGAATGGAGGCCCTGGATGCAGCTCGCTTGACGGCCTGTTGCAGGAGAACGGTCCTTTCCTGTGGCAATCTGGAGTATACGAGCCTGTGCGCAACCCCTACTCATGGACCAACTTGACAAATCTCGTCTACATCGACCAGCCTGCTAGCACCGGCTTCTCTCCCGGACCATCCACTGTTGAAAATGAGATCGATGTCTCCAATCAGTTCAATGATTTCTGGGTGCGCTTCATTGAAACCTTCAGTATGCAAGGCTACAAGATCTATATCACCGGTGAGAGCTATGCTGGTCAATACATTCCGTATCTGGCCGATGGGATGTTAAACCGCAAGGACACCACGTACTTCAACCTCAAGGGTATCCAGATTAACGACCCGTCCATTAACGAGGATAATGTTATGATCTATGGTCAGTTCTTGTTCTACCCGATCTAAATTCCCATGCTAACCAAGTCCGATAGCCCCGGCAGTCGCAGCGCTGAATTACTACTCCCCCATTTTCGCCCTGAACGACACCTTCATGACAGAGATCAACCACCGCGCCGACGAATGCGGGTACACCAAATTCTTAGACACAGCCCTGACCTACCCCCCACCAAAACATTTCCCAGCAGCACCAGACATCAACCAGCCCGGTTGCGCCCTCTGGGACGAAATCGTCAAAGCAGCAACCTACGTCAACCCCTGCTTCAACATGTACCACCTAACAGACTTCTGCCCCTTCCTCTGGGACGAAATGGGCTTCCCATCATTAGCCGGCGGACCCAACAACTACTTCAACAGCTCCGCCGTGCAAGCAGCCCTCAACATCCCGCCAACAATCTACGAAGTCTGCGGCGGCCACGTCTTCCCCCACGGCGATGGTTCCGTTCCCAGCGCGCTCGGCCCGCTACCCAGCGTTATCGAGCGTACTAACAACGTTCTCATTGGCCATGGTTGGTACGATTACCTGCTCTTCGCGAACGGAACCCTCGCTACGATTCAGAATATGACTTGGAATGGAGCACAGGGGTTCCAGAAACCACCCACCGAGCCCCTATTCGTGCCGTATACGACTGCTCTAGATCGTCTTGCTAATGGGGAGACGAGTATTCCTTGGAATGCTGATTCCGGCGCCGGTATCCTTGGAACGGCGCATACTGAGCGTGGTCTTACGTTCAGTTCGGTCTATAACGCTGGCCATGAGATTCCGCAGTACACCCCCGGTGCGGCTTATAGGCAGTTGGAGTTCTTGCTTGGGAGGATTAAGGATCTTCAGCAGAAGGGGCCTTTCACTGCGTAAATATCATCCAGGGATTCTTCCTTGTAGCTGTATATAAATAATCTAGTCGATCAGGTCGGTTTTCCGTTTCGGTATTTTATGAAAGGTCTTTCAGAGTCTGTCACACACTAAGTACCCTCGTAATATCTAGGATTCAGCACTCTATTCTCAACATCTCCTTTCCCCTACCTCTCCGAGCACAATTACTATTTTCCACAACATGACTCTCAAACGCCCACCACCACCTCTGAAACAATAACTGTCCAATCTCCCATTCCTGTGGCTTAAACGGATCCTGCCCATTCACCTTCATACCCTCCCCGCTCGAATCCTCCATATCATACACAAGCCGTACAACACCCATAGGGTCCTGCGCCGTTTGCGGACGCATATTGACAGGGAGGTTGAATACTTGAATAAGTTTGTCCCGCGTACTCGGCCAGGGGAGTAGATCCAGAACGGGGTGATGCGGGATCAAACGCTGGGTAGGAGTTGGCTGAAGGTGGGAAGGCAGCTCGTCGAAGAATGGCATATGGTATGACGGAGATGTTCTTGACGAGGGCCCTGATGTCGGGGAAGATGTCAAAGAAGGTGGGTCTGCCATTGATGACTGAGATGATTTGTGTTCGAAGAACGGGCTGACTGCTGACATGTCCCAGATCAAATCTGCGATATTTAATCGTTGGGCGATTTTCATGGCGGCGTTTAGGAGTGTTAGCGATGGGACTTCCAGGATGCGATCGTCCGGGAAGCTGAAGGAGGTGGTGTCATAATTTTGTAGTTCTGCGGTGATATTGCTGGGGAAATTTGAAATATCTGGTAATTGGTGTGCAAGCAGGTCTTCATGCTCGTTGAAATCGAATGGTTCGGCGTTCATCTCGGGCCATTCTCCTGTTGGGGAGCACGGGAAGCTCCATGCCAGTAGTGATAGGCCCTGTGGTAGTGACTGGGTCGGTTTGGATGTTAATACTGAGGACGTTTCTCTTGGAGACACTGTATGAGTCGCCAACGATTCATGCGCAGTGGGTAATGCGCAAGGTGGCTGGTTGGGCGGAGGGATTGCGGTTGACGACTCATTCTTTTCAGCCCGAGATTGTAGCGCTTGAATTCTCTCTTTGTTTCTTTTCCCTGGTAATTGGTATCAGTACAATGCTTTTTTCGTTGGGAAAAGGGAGGACTTGCGGTATCTTCGTTGAGCTAGAACGTTGAGTACGCGCTTCCGCTCCAGCGCATCCGGGTCCAGCGTGGGCACCCCGTCCTTCCTCGTAGCCCTCGGCATATGGGATTAAATATTCTGAAAATTCCGAGAAAGGGACGATATTCAGGTAACAATTCGTAACGATCCCCAAGGAGCAAAGGACGATGTTGCAGATCGGAAAGATGGAAGCTACGTGGTCCCCTGACCTCGTATTTCGGGTGACGCTGACATATTGCGGGTTTTTGCGGAATGTATGGCCAATTTAGAGATTTGATCAAGGAACTGAATACAGAATGATATTATAGAAAGAATCCGAGATTTGTGGCTATTGGTCCTTTTCATCGTCGACATCGAATGGTCTAGGGAATGAGATCTACATGGTTCCAACACCACTCCAAGGTCTCTCTATTAATATAATTAAATAAGATGTATAGAACAGTGTAGTAGCATCAGCATATTCCCAATTAATCCATTAATTATATATATACCAATCCTGTCCTATCTAACAGCGATATTCCGTCTGAAATTGATCAAGATTAATACGCAATCGTATGTTCCGAAACACCCCAAGTTAAGATGCTGATGTTTCTTCATTCAAAATTGACCTTTTAGATCTTCTTGGCAGCAGAGGTAGCCAAGCTAGAGGGGGAGGGAGTAGCAGCCAAGGGACCAATTCTGAGCGGGCCACAAGGGCTAGTCGGGGCAGTGAGACAGCCACCAAGATACTCGCCGAGGCTACCAGTCTCGTTACGGGTGGACAAGATCTGGACGGGGCCATAAGCTGCGACAAGAGAGGTAGAGTTCTGGGCAAAGTAGCTCGCGTTGACGCGGCTACCAATCAAGGAAGAGTGTTCGCTGTGCTCGGCAGCCAGACGAGCCATGAGGAAGGCGACCTCGGGAGACTCGGTGTAGCCGGCAAGACCGATGAAGGCACCGGTGACGGTAGCCTCGAAGCGGTAGGCCCACTGGGCCCAGCTCTGGGTGCTGTTGACCTCGGGGATCTTGTAGTCGCACTCGGGCTTGGAGAAGCCGGGGGCCTTGGCGCCGACCTTCTCGATGGCTTGGCTGGATAGAGTGTTGCCCTTCTCGAGGCCGAAGAGGATCTTCTGGTATGCTTTGATGGTGGCGTTGTTGGATTCACCGAAGGTGCTGTTCACGGTCTCGTTGTAGAAGGTGCCGATGAAGTTGGAGACACCGAGGGCGAATTGGAGGACCTTTGCGTCAGAAGCTGAGGGCGAGCAGGTTGAGGCTGCGCTTGCTCCGGAGGTGGTGGTGGCTGCGGAGGTGGCAGTGACTCCGGGCCAGGAGGAGGGTGATGATGTTGAAACGCATAGCTCTTGGAGTGATCTCGGAAGAGTTATCGTGTAGGGTAATTGAGAGAGATTTTGTTAGGATGCAGAAGAATTGCTACGGCCAGAGGTAGTTAAATACCTTTTCAGCCCATAAAACAGGGCAATATTCCAAGTCATCTCGAGTCATCATCACCGCAGTGACGCATGCGGTAGGATTCGAGTTCATTATACCAGGTAAACTCTCCAAGTAACCGGTAGTCTCCTCTACATTGGCGTCATGAACCACAGTATAAGCCATTGAGTTTGGTGTCGTGGAATCAACTTTGCCATGCCCTGTTGGAATGACGTCGACCACTTGATAACTCCAAGCTTGAGCCAAGCTCGAACTTAAACTTGATATAAAAATCTGTCGAAATTAAGCTTTGAAGGTTCATCCAAGATTAAGTGGGTTCGGGACCGTCGGGATATCCGGTAGACGCCGATGACTTGGATCAAGGCGTCGTGGATGTGAAAAGTTTATTTGAACGTTGCATAGAAAAGAGATGCTTGCACTATTGGATTTTATCAGCACTCCAATATACGACATAATACTACTCAGCGACTGTAACAATTTGAATGTAAGTATCCAAGTTAGTGGTGGTCGAGTAGGATAATATATTTCCGCGGACTCGGAAGCTGCCGGATCGCCAAGTAGAAATTATGGAATTTTTCTTTTTACAGTAAACCGCCGAGTGTGTCAACGACATTTTTACTAATCGAATGCATAAACTAAAAGTAGAGTTGACTATAAACGGGTATGTGCTCGAAAGGAACAGAAATAATTGGCACACCGTGAAGTACGGGCCTATCAGATTGAAAAAAAAAGCATATGTAGCGACCTGAACTATCCTTTATCCCACCAAAAAGCAGACGTTAATCATCAGCATAACTGTGCAAATACACTCGCCTATATACATTTCGTATGATGCGCGACTATACACACTCCGCTCAACAAGCAGCTAAGCCCCGTACACAAGATGATAAGCCCATATCCACTACCATATCCCGCTACAGCAGAGCCCTTCCACGAGTCTACACTGACTATAGCCTCACTCAAGGGACCGCTAACAACATTTCCAATTCCTCGCCCAAAAGCAATGACCGAGAAGATCATAGTTGCGTCGGCAGACGGATCGACGCGTCGGACCTCGTGAGTGATCCCCGCCCACGTCGCCGAGTAACAGCCTGCAAATAGTCCGTATGCGATAGAAAAGACGAACAACGTCGGCAAGGTTGATGCAAATCCCCAGAGGAAAAACACGGCCAGTGTACTGCCGACAGTCGAGATGGTAATGCATGTGATGGCATGGTATCGGTCTGCCAAATGGCCCATAGTAACACTCCCAAACACCGATGCCAGGTTCAAAAGCGTGACGGTCAAAGAGGAGAGAAAATCCGTAGCGCCAATACTTCGGGCATAGGTTGGTAGATAAATACCGGGCAAGAAAAACCCCAGTGCCTCAATGATGTTGCCGAGTTGATAGACGCAAAATATCCTAGTCATAAGGAAGCGGAAGTTCAGACGTTGATAGTCGACTGTTTTTCTGACAGGGAGCCGGGGTTTGTGGAAGTATATGAAAGGCGCAGCGAGGACGAACACCACCACCGAGATGACCCTGAGAGTAGTTTCGAATCCGAAGCGATTCAATAGCTTCTCTAGGCCAATCGGGAATATTATCCCGGATACCCTGACCCAGCCCAAGTTATCCCGAACGCGAGTCCTCGTCGGTGGACGAACCATTCGTCCATGTACAAGATGGATGGACTGTATGCTATACAACCGCCGATTCCGAAGCCGACACCTTGGGAAAGGACGAGGTGTGTGATGTTGGAAGAGAATGAGCCCAATGCTAGGGAAAGACACATTATGATCAGACCAAAAGATGAGAACCAGCGTCCCCATTGAGGAAGGAGGATCATAGCAGCGATGACGAGTGGACAGCTAAGATAGGATATTCCCTATGGCTGGTGTTAGAAATGGACCGTTGTAAGCGAAGAGACAGATCTCACCGTAGCACATGTCCCAATAACAGCTACCATATTAGAGTCTTGGAAGGGTTCATGTGCGTGATAGTATTTCTGGAAGACTCCGAACGCGAAAGCAAATCCTGCTCAAAGTTAGCCTTATGGCTGTCGTCTTGCAGTCGTGCAGCTGACCTACCCCATATCAAAGCCTCGATCATTACACAAGCTGCCAAAAACATCCATGCTTGGAATCCTCCGTCGACGGGTGGTAACCTCTGTACATCGTTGTCGGATGATTCGTCGAATTTCTCGGGACACAAGCGTATCTGTGCTTCACTGCGAGGTAGTGAGTTGCTGCATGAAGGACGTCTCATTTCCATATTGGTGATGTTGAATTCTGTGGGTCTGGGTAGACAGGGACATTAGAGACAAAAGCAAGTTCCAAGGTGAATGTGTCCATTTTAACTGCATCTATATTAAGCCATACGAAATTTTGGTCACATTGTTTGATCATGTCAAGGAGGTCGAGCGTTCGAAGGGATGGCGAGAACTCTTGGTAAAGATCAGCCAGGTGACGGAAGGAATTTCCGTACGTATACGATTAGGGCTGGCATGCAACTTTTCAACGGCCGAGCGGGATATCATGCACTTGTGCATCCACTTTAGATATGAGTGGTAGCGCAAGAGTAACCGTGTCGCTGATTCCGCAATCCGCTTGGAATCATCAGATTCAGATCTAAGATATATGTGAATTGACGAGATGACTTTGACGAATGTGTTGTGCCGGAGTATGACCTTGAGCCCCTTATTGGAAGCTTCAGGGAAAACAACGTTTGTAAAAGGCCGAAACTGACGTGCTTTGCGTGGGGAATAGAGAGCTCTCTCGGTCTGTGACGGGGGATTGTAAGCTGGGACAGTACAAAAGCCGGTTAGGAACGGACGTGCGAAGGGATTGGAATGTAGAGCATGATCATCGCCAAGTGAGGATGGAGACGTCGGAGACTTGTGCCGATGTATGTCCTATGATATCACTTATAAAGCTCCGAGCTGCAGATCACTAAACAGCCCCTTGTTGGGTATAACTCCGCGTTAGGGCCACGTTAGACTGAGGATGAGCGAGGCGGCTTGAATCATAGAATCAAGGGGCTGTGAAAGCGCCAATCATGTCGTGTCTGATGTGACATAGCACGCAATATGGCGTAGATAATAGCATGCCAATATATAATGCTCGTGAGCCCTGACTATGTTCCGTGGCAATCTGTATCGCTCAAGTGTTGCTTTGTCATATTCCTGGGGGATCGTGGGACATTTGACTGGCGCAAGATTCTGAATGACATGTGGTATCGAAATAGCATGGGCTTGAATACATATTTGCGAAAACTCTGAGTCCATGTGACAAATCAAAACTTAGTGCAGGCTACCTAAGTAAAAGATAACAGGATCGTTTTGTCTCATTGTTTGCTTTCGAGTTGGAGTTGATTCGCCATGCCGACTCTGTGGGCACCATTTTCAAGTATTCTTTCTACGTGCATGTACTAGCAGGTCAAACAGTGAGTTCTAGAAAACCGAATAATGTCCCCGTATCTTTAGTTGCAAAGAGTAATCCTGAAAATGAGTGGAAGGTCAGTTCCCTACCCAAATGATGCCTTTCAGCTAACGAGGGAAGGATTTTGGTCTATGTCATAGCCAAACCGAATATATGAGCCTAAGAAGTATGTCTCTAAGTACAGTTTATGCGTAGTTCATATCCCCGACGCAGTATTCACTACCACGACCGATATGAGCAATGCGCGACAGGCCGGTACTGCACCGCATGCTCGTGAACCTCACAGGATAGAAATGTATTACTACTCACCGTGTAGGACATTCCAAAACCGTGCAGTCCTAGTCAAAAACTCATAGCAACTGGCGGTGTCTGTATATTGCAGGTTCGGACCCATGCAGTGCCGTTCTAGCAACATAGGCGACGGACTGGTCGGGTTCAGTCGCGTGTATTTTTGTTGCAACTCCTTCGATAAGATAGTCCAGTATGTATTCAAACTAATGAAAAGTTGCCTCGGATTCTGGGTTCTTGCCGTCGGTGTTGGACTCGATCTATGTCTCGATGGTACTGGAATAGGGACGCCGAAACTGGTTGGTTTGAAGGGTGACGAACGTTGTCACGGAGGATATTGCCATTAGCAGCAAACTGAGTGACGTTGTACGCGATGGGATACCGATGAGACTGACGTGCTCTGGATCTGTGAATAGGTTGAACATGTATTCCTGGTCGAGCTTGTCCAGTGAAGATGCGGGTGATGTCGAACCGGCCTTCTATCTGCATTGCGATATCATTAGGACAGTTGAGATAACCTGCGATGACTGAGGGTAGAGAAGACTTGGTCCTTGTACGTGAAAGACCCTGTTATGAGGAATCCTACTAATGACATTCCACCGATAAGAAGTTCAAAATATCCCGAATATCCATTAGCATTACTAAAAGTTCAATAGTCCATAAGTTTCTAATAATAACACATTATATCCAGGTATTAGAAATTATTCCAATAAGGTATCTAGTCAAGTCCAAATTAGCTTGGTGGTTTTCGCTGTCGCATACTTGTATTGGGCTGGTATAAACCACTCCCAGCCTCCTTGCACATGGTTACAACCTCTCATTCCAAGATTTTGAAAGGGAATTAGAAATAAACCCCGTAATACAACCAAACTATTGTTTAAACATCCCGTGAATCTCATGTAGTAATTATAAGAAGCGAAATATGGGGATAACTAGCAATATGCTGGATCGAGCAGCGAGTTATGCAGAATGATCGTGAGTTATCAACTAACAGCTGGACGAAACTCTTCTCTACGGTAATTCTATTGGTATCATTCCATTTATTTATTTCCCAGTTATATTGCTGCAAGTACTCCAAAATAGCCAAGTAAGCCACTAAAGCCATGAAAACATCTTCTAAATTGGTAAATGCGACTAAAATATACCAAAACCTATATAGAATCGAGCAAATCCTGAAGCTGCCAAGCAACAGAGCGCTCACTGTGCGGATCGTGGATAACAGTTCTACTAAGCTCAATCAAAGTGTTCTCGATGAAATCACATAGTCGAGGGAAAGTAGTCTGGAAGAAACCAGGACGTCTGTGAGCGACGAATGGATGATCCGGAAAATACACCGAGATATCAGACGCCAGTATCTTAATCTTGCGCAATGATTTAGCAGTCATGGTGAGTCTCTGGCTGACTATGTGCTGATGGCCCGGGTGGTTAACTAGAATATCAATCTCGCCCTCGAGTTCTATTCGGAACCTATAGATCTCTTGTGCGTAGGTAGGTACGAGGTTGTAGACCCAGCCTGATGCGGAGCTGTCCCACCAAGCCATTGTTCCTGGGAAATAAATGGACAAATAGATTTTTTCAAGGGACGGGAGAGATTGATATAATAGTTGCCGAAGATGTATCCAGGAATTGAATATCAAGTATGATGGTTTGCTACTTCGAGATGGATGGGCTCGGGTTTTATATATCACTGTGGGGTACAATATGCATGGATATGTTGGAATAACTAAGCCGACACCATGATCATTAACACTCAAAGAAAAAGTAGTTACAAAGCCCTTCTTCGTGTTCTTTGTTATTCTCCTGGCTCTTGTCTCGAGTGACAGAACCTTGTCTTGTGTACAAGGCCTTTGTGGATAAAGACATCAATTTCAACAGAGGCAAGTGTGGACGTAGAACCTGCCAATTGAGCCTTGAATTTATGTCATGTTCTCAGACAAAAGTTCGGCTTGAGACAAGCCGTTTCGAAACAAGAGGTATATACACGCCAAAGATAGGGGTAATAGTACTAAGCGACAGTAAACTTTCCGTCCCCGCGAATATCCCGACTGGAGGCTCCAACATAGATAGTGAAGGTACCACTGGGCACAACCCACTTCTGTGTCTGCACATTCCAGTAGCTCAGATCACGCCGAGTAAGCGCGAAAGTAGCCGTCCCCTGTTCTCCCGGTTGGAGATTCAACTTCTGGAACCCTCGCAGCTGCTTGGGCGGAGTGCTTGGGGCAGAGTCTGGAAGGCCAAGATAGAGCTGAGCAACTTCAGCACCAGCTACGTCTCCAGTATTCTCGACAATGACAGAGACAGTGCCGACCGACTGGAAAAGTTCCTCAGCCCCGCCAGGGACAATGGGTCCATTTGATGGCCCAGCCGTGGCAGAAACGCTAACCGCGAGTCCACTGTAATTGAAAGTCGTATACGACAAGCCATAGCCAAACTCGTAGCGCGGGGCGATGCCGTTCTTATCGAAGTGGCGGTAATCAATGAACAGGTCTTCAGCGAAATTGTCGACAAGCGCACTGTTCCAGCCGGCACCGTAATCTGAGGGCTGCTTGGCAATCGTGTAGGGGAGTTTGCCGCTCGGGGATGTGCTGCCATACATCACGTCAACCAAGGCGTTTCCGCTTTCTTGACCCGGTAGTCCGGCCCAGACAATTGCCTTCACTGAGGGCTGTGCCAGGATAGTCTCTAGGATAATGGGCCCCACGCTGTGCACGACTACGATGACATTTTTGTTCGCCGCTGCGACGGACTTGACGAGCTCGTTTCCGTTGTGCCAGGGGTCGAGGTTGTTTCTGTCGCCAACGTTGCCCTCCACTGTAAGGTAACTGGGCAGGGTGTTAGTGTTGCCGATATATTATAGGTGCGGTGACGCAAGTCAGACTCACCCTTCGCCGGCGTCTGCGTTAATGAAGACCACGGCAGTCTCTGCCGCTGCGGCAGCAGAGGCAGCAGCTGTGGTGCTGTCAGTCGTACTCTCGACAATTTTCGTACCGTCCTTTTGGGCCTGGACCCTGATTGCATCAAAGAGGAGCAATGAGGTACTAGAGTGACATTGTCAGTTCATCGGACTTGCGGTGGATCTGCTGGAATTGGCTTGCTTACCGGGAACTCTGCTGTACCACTGCCCCACCCCATAGCCAGTGTGCCAGTGTTGCAGCCGCGGTCTACACATGCATTGGGGCCATCGGGGTTGACGATGGCATCCTGTCCAATGATAGCCAGGCTCTTGGGTTTCCTAAGAGGTAGAGCATGCTCCTGATTCTTCAACAGGACAATGGAATCACGGGCGACCGTGCGGACGACACTCGCATGGTCTGCTGTCACGTCGACAGTGGCTTTGCCGCCATTCCAAGAACTGAAAGTGACCTCAGGGTAGCCTTGGTCCTGACCAAGAAGATACCAAGCTGCCAGGATACGTGTTGCCATATCATCCAGGCGGGATTGAGGAACCGAGCCATTAGTAACAGCCTCCACGAGGTTTGGTCCCCAGAATATGCTTCCAGGTGGCTTATTGAAGTCACTGCCGGGCATCGTCATGTCGAGTCCAGCCAAGGCACTATTGACACCCGTGTGCTGCGCGTTCCAGTCGCTCATAACGTAGCCAGGGAAACCAAGCTCGTTCTTCAATAGCTCGTTCAAGACAGCGTCACTCTCACAGGCCCAAGTCCCGTTCAATTTGTTATAGGAGCACATAACAGATGCTACATTTGCCTTGACTGCGTTCATAAACGGCCATAAATACAGCTCATGCGTGGCGCGGTCGCCGATGTTAGAGCTCATGGTTTCGCGGTTGTGCTCTTGCTCGTTTCCAAGCCAGTGCTTGAACATGGTCAGGGCGGACGAGAACATCAGCAGAGTGGAAGTGAGCGTACCTTGGCACAGGCCTGAACGCCCGAATCTTGCATACCATGGATTGTCTCTTCCATACCAACCCCACTAAGATATGGGTCGACTGAAAACCCTTCCCAGTTCCTACCGCCATCGGGATTCTTTCCTAGAGGTCCAGCAGCTGGTCCTAGCTGGACATGTACGCCTAGACCTTTGGCTTCCTCGCCCATTGCGGCACCGCGCGCGTACAAGAGACTACGATCCCACGTTGCTCCGGCGTTGATACCCGCAGGAACGCTGTGACAGGATTCGCGTAGCGAATTCCCAAGGGCGAGTCCTGTAGGCATAAAGAAGGGTAGTCGAGTGAGCTTGGGGCATAGGTGTTGCCCACGCAGGGCCCTCCTTGCCAGCCGACGCCAGTGGCAATGCCAACCTTTTCGGTCTGATTTAGCTTGAGAAGGGCTGCTTGGGCCTTTGAGTAAGCCGCATCCCAGCCGGCAGCTCCTGCGCCATAGGCATCGGCCGCGGCACTGAGTGCCAGAGCCGAGAGAAGAAGGTTCTGCATAATGCCGTTTGCCGTGGGTGGTCACTCGGTAAATTTTCCCCTGGTCTGGCGGCGGAGGGGTACCATTTATAACCCCCCGCGCATGGGATAACTTGGCTTAAATTCCCACGGCCAGAAATTCCCCCCTGGTCCGTGATGCTGGTCTAGGCGCAGATTTGAAACCCATGACCAGAATGAAGGGGGTTTTCCTTGGCCAAGAAAGCACGAGGTCAACTCCACATGTAAAGCGACACACGGGTGGTTGTAGGTCACAATGAAACATGCAGGTGAATAGGGTTAGTCCACCGATGGCCTCGGGCCACCGGGAAGCCCCCTTTGATTGGCGAGTGAGACACGGAATGTGGAAAAAGTGGCTGGCTATTGTGAAATAAATAGCCTAAACCTCTTGTTTTCGACAATGGCCAGACTAGGCACATAATTTGAAAGCTTTCGACGCAGATCAGTACTACCTGGGGAAATGTCCGTTAATACTTGCTGCGGGTTGCCGGACTATTCCCCGTGTACTACGGGGTAGGCAGTACCCCCGCCCTCCACCATCCTGTGGAGTAGATCACAATAGCTAGGAATTGAGCCAGAAGAGTCAGTGTTCTATGCTAAGCTGATGGAATGAGAAGGACAAAACAACGGAAGAGCCAAGACTCTCCCAACCCCTGCCCAGACACAGATGTCGTTGCACGGCATGTCCTGGTGTGGTATCGCAAGATACGTGGAAATAGATGATAAGGAGAGACTCATTACACAGTGAAAGGAAAGAAAGAAAAAGCAAAATGAAGATGTTTCGAGTAAGAGAGGTTAGCAAATATAGCAACGGTCGAGATGTATTGTTGACATCCGGGGCATCGCGTGGCCGGTATAATACCGTATGCCGAAAACCAATCTTCATGTTATTTGTAGTGATGGACCAGTAATATTACCGTATTATGTTTTCTCTGGCCCAATCCCTTCAATGTTACTATCGTATACTTCCATTGAATTCAAGTTAGCTCTTATTACCCAAATTACCCAAAAAGAAGAATACGACTTCGATACATCACAGTACCTCGGTAGTTATCCAGGGATGTATGTACCGTGTGCCCAGGTACCTAAGTAGACCTGAATCTTCCCCACACGATCGGTTCCCCGCATTTCCACAGATCAACCATCTCGACATGTCGCACTCCAGCAGAAAAGACACAGAAATGACGATGGGAGAAGGAGAATATATTGCGACGAAAATGAGCCCGTCAAACCTGCGAGGCCTGTAAGGGCCGCAAAACCAAGGTAAGAATTAATAACACAAGGAAAAAGAAAACGGCTAACCATCTAGTGTGTCGGGGTCGAGAATGGCGACTGAACTGAACTCAACCTCAAAGCCCGAAAACGACCGTCCTGCGGGGTATCCGAGGAAGCTTATGATTGTCTGATCAAGCTGCCACCACGGTTCGTTCCTGAGGAGGAGCTGCCCGAGAGTGGAAAGCATAAGTGGCTACCTGGAGCGAATGAAGAATGATCCTCCTGCACATATCTCGCCCGATGGTCATGACAGAGATGCACACCCAACGACACTGTGTCAGCTCTGAATCCCCGTGATAATAATGATCCGCAAGAGCTGACAGTGCCTGAGGATAATTCACTCTTCCAAGAAGAACTCGAATGCATGACCCTAGGGTACTTCGGGGAAATACAGTAAGCCTACTCCTTATTTATGGCCGTGGCCATTGGATACTTACTGAACCATAGGATATGTTGGCACGAGTTCCTCACTACGGTGGTATCACGCTGCGCGCATGGTCAGTGAGCGGGCCATACCTTCAGATCCACGCGTCCTTATCCCATTGAAGACCGGCTTGCTTACACCAACCACACCCGAAAGCGTCACTGGTTAGCACCGAGTCGAGCACTACTTACCGTGCCATCAGCTATGTATGGAATACACGGCACGATTCATTGCACAAGCCCATTCGATGCGTTGTTTCTATTCGCTTGAGCAGTTCTACGCAATACTTGACCACACTTGGAAAGTCGGGTGAAAACCTCGAGTTCTTCTTGGATATGCTCGCTTTACTCTATATTCGCGATCGGGTCAATACAGCCCAAGGTCCCGTCAACATCGCCGGACAAAACACTTCCCGAGGATCTTACAACACCAGCAGGGTATGTTACGCTGGCAAAGGAATTGGTCCCTCTTCTGGTAGGAAGCTTTGATCTTAATCATAAAGCAACAATATCCATAGGGAAACAGGAACGACCCTACCATCTCTGGAGGGTAGGCATCTATAAGGAGAGCTGAGGCAGTAAAGCTGTCAATCTTAATGTCCGGCCCGGAGGTAATCCAACCTCGCTCGAAAGCCTGCTCGCATACACCGAACAGGACCTTGTCAAGGTACTACCTATCGGTCATACGTACGAATGGCTTTTGTCTTCGCCCGTACCATACTTCTCAGTTTCAAGCCAGATGAGAACAGTGAAATGCTGATCAAGTGCATTGAGACGGCCCGCGCCATTGCCGAAAATTCCAAAGACACAGTTGCCTACGGCGTGCTTGACAGTTTCCAACAAGAACTGAAAGCCAGCGAAGCAGAATTTCAGAAATAAGCCGAGGCAAGGGACGCTGATGATGTTCCCTACAGTGTGCTAAAGCCAAGGTATAACGCAGTGTCGATTTTGATTTAGCCTTTGCACGTCAAGAACTTCGCCTACTGTTAGAGGCCAGGATTCCCGACTGAAAACTGTTTGGTTTTAGAGGGAAATTCCACTGATTTGGCGACTTTAACTCAGGGGAAACTTTTCAAATGCTTAATTATCAAGCTCATCTTTATTTTTATCCCCTGACAGCTTGGGAACAGGTCCGGACTAGGATAATATACTGAAAGATAATACTCTAATCAATTGGATATTCCAATTCAGTTTCGCCATATATTTTGCACAGTCCCAAATATTGTCTCCGGGAAAGATCGACCGCCGATTATATTGAGCACAAAGACGCAGTTATGCAGAACTGACATTCTCTGGAAGTTGCAACAGCTGATATGGCCCCTTTGTTGCGATTTGGTCCTCCGTCACTGGTTGCTAATCTCGTCACAGGTATAAGAGCGGTACTTTTAATGGGAGGATCATGGATGTATGGCCGGGGTTACTAAACCACTTCATGGAATTTTTTTTTCATGGAACCACATCTCCAGAACTTTGAGATTAATACCTCACTGCTAACAGATTTGCGAACGTTGGAAAGGGGATTTCCCTGCTTGAGAAGCAGAAAGGCCAGTAGCTGTAGAAGATAGAGCATGGTGGAGTAGCGAACAATTTGAGCTTCCTGTGTCCACTAGCTTCATTCGACTAATCGACCTTTCAATGTGACATTGGAATGTCGTAATGACCCAGCTAGCGGCCTTGTTGACAATAATGAGCTTCGCAATTTTACTGGCGCGCCCGAGGATTATTAAGCATCTTCCATTTCCAAGATTAGCCGCGTGGCGGAAGTAGTCAGAGTGACATCGGTACTGATCGGGAAAGACAAGTCTAGTCTCCAAGCCTGCTGTT
Organism: Penicillium mononematosum; assembly: GCF_028829835.1. NCBI lineage: Eukaryota > Fungi > Ascomycota > Eurotiomycetes > Eurotiales > Aspergillaceae > Penicillium > Penicillium mononematosum. The sequence continues at coordinate 1,519,916 of NW_026643275.1, forward strand.
CACGTTTATCAGTCAAGATTTTTAGAGGCGCCTCCCTTTGGTTGCTGTTCGGTTCCGAACCCACAGCTAGGCAGGTATATATACAAGGCCAATGACGCGCATTGGCGTCATGTGTATTGCACGTTAGATGTATATAAAAGACACCCACAACTGTGCAGACTAGCTGGGAATCGGAGCATTCGAAGACAGCAAAATTAAACATAAGAATCAGCTCCTAACCATGTCACGTCACGTTTGCGTTACTGCCGCGGAAGGTCACACCGGCCACGCTATCATAGAGCTGCTATTGACACACGAGGACTTCAAGAATGCTGTTGATTCGGTCACTGCCCTGTCTCTCCAGCCCCACGGAGACACTTGCAAAGAGCTATCCAAGCTCGGGGCTAAGGTTGTCACTCACGAGCCGGGCCGACTGAGCAAGATGGTGGACTCCCTTAAGGCGGTCGGCGCAGACACATTGTGTCTCATTCCTCCTGCACGCCAGGATAAGCTCGACCTGACCATAGAACTGATCGATGCTGCGAAGAAGGCGAATGTACCTAATGTTTGCTTCATTAGCTCTGCTGGCTGCGACCTTGCGGAACGTGATAAGCAGCCAAGACTGCGAGAATTTATCGACCTGGAGACAAGAATCTTGGCCAGCAAGGGTGATCCATCCACGGCCACTGGCCATTCTCCGGTTGTGATTAGGTAGGGCGGTATTGTCCAGTGAAGTTGAAGTTTGCTAACTTGGAATCCTAGGGCCGGATTTTACGCCGAGAACCTCCTTCTGTATTCCCAGCAGGCGCAAGAAGAAGGAGTACTTCCTATCCCGCTTGGACCTAACCATAAGTTTGCGCCAATTGCATTAGGGGTACCTTTTCCACAACATGCCCAGACGGACATCAACTGACAAAGTCACTAGGATGTTGCGCAGGTTGCGGCACACGTCCTCTCCGGAAAGGGGAAGCATGGGTTTAGCGATAAGCACCGCGGCCAATTAATCGTGTTGACAGGTAAAGTAGCCTGCCCGTACAAACTGTTTTTCGGCGCTAATACCACCCAGGGCCAATGCTGGCGACTGGCGATGAACTTGCTTCTGCTGCCAGCAAAGCCTTAGGACACGAGCTGAAATTCGAAGATATTTCAGAGTACGTAAAAAAAGAAACTCTCTCTTCTATCAAACCATAAATACAAAGTATGGGCTAACGATAGTTGCAACTGTCAGGTCAGAAGCGAAGAGAGTACTTCAGTCCCAGTCGGCTAGTGATAACTCGGAGCTGCAGTATTTATTGGAGTACTATTCTCTAGTTCGTGAAGGAAAGACGAACTACATCTCGACTAACGCTTTTCATGATATCACTAATTCGCACCCACAAGAGCCAGAGGACTTCTTCAAAGTTTATGCGGAAGAGTTTCGCGTGAAAAAACAGCCAAAGAAACGCAGAACTAGTGGTGGGAAAGGTTGAGTGTCCCTACTTTTCAGGAAACTGCATCAGAACATACCGCGGTTTTAAAATGGAGCCATATAGCTACAGTTTAATCCTTTCGGTGAGGTTACTGATGGAGCTTTTATCCATCCATTATGAACTACGTGTTTCTTAGTTGACAATATCTGACCCACACGGTCAGCCCAGTGTGGTTGTTGAATGTCAACGGAAGAAATTGTTCTATTAAAAGTGTTTTTGTATAATGAGGTCTTCTGTGCATTATGAGTTTTGATTGAACACGGTATGATGATGTGGCTTTCTTCAACTATTTCAACCAGGCACTCTTTTAGCTCTGGCAATTGCGCATTGTCCAATAAGAAATATAAAGGTCGAGCGGTCTCGTCATTAGTTGGGCCTTCCAAGGTGTGGAAGAACCGCACCTGCTGTCGATGACTCACGAATATCCTATACAACAAGTTTGAAAACAAAAGCATCACCATCTAAAACTCTCACTGGTGATTATGGAAATTGGTGGAAATTGGTCCGTACGACCACGACCACAAATCGCGAAGCGATCGAGCAGTTTAGGCCGGGCCGACCCTTAATGCGGCTGTGTCAGTGTGCAAACGTTGCAAACTTCCTCTGTGTACATCATCATCCCCATGGCTTTGCCCAGCGAATTTCGTCCTCTTTCCAACACAATGCCTAGCATATGATATTGGTACGAACGGTCGATGCGGTTCTCTATTTGTCATTTTGCCTGAAATATTTCCGAGCTATTCCTCCGACCATTTAGGCGCCTACTTGTGATGTTTGCTTCGGCACCTGATAGAAAATGTCGGGATTCAAATGATAAAGAATACTTACAATCTGTGAGTGGAAGTCCTCAGTGACTCCCCCTAATCTTACACTTTAGGTCGAGACCTAGTCCGGAAATATGCCACCTACCATCCCACTTCAACCACCTCCCACGGTCACTATTCGACCGGCCTCTGAACGCAAGATAACGAGAAACTCTTGACAATTGGAATTTGCGCCGAAGTATAACTTGTGGACGATCATGTTATTAGGGAAATTCCGCGGAGATAGAGTGAAGAAGATCTACAACCTATACTACAGGAGGCTCTGGTTTACGACACTCTTGGAAATCGTCCACGAATTGCCGAATGACTCTCGAGATTAAATACTACCCTCGTGGTGACCTTGTGCAATATTTGGATAGGAACTCAATTACCCCCGAGCTTCGATCGAAATGGTACCAACAGATCTTAGAAGCTCTTGTTTCCATCCATAGCTGTGGTGTTATCCACGACTCGGCGATTTTAACTCTTCACCTGGCTATGTAGCGCTTGGCTATGAGAAAGCTACACACTGCTTACCGCGAGATTATGCCCTTCATAACACGGAAGCCTCCGACATCTTTGCCCTAGGATCGACGCTTTCTGAGCCAGTTGCTGGCGAAGCCCCATTTAGCGAACTTTATGGTCTAAAATCTGATAATCTGGATGTCGTCGAAGCTCGACGCCAACGACAGCATGTGGTAGACTATGAGATTGAAACACGCTACAAAAATGGAAATTTTCCTGATGTTGCTGATGTATTCTGAGGAGAGATCATATTCGGTTGTTGGAGAGGCGAGATTTCCACTGCCCAAAAAGCACTTTATTTGTACTTGCATGACCGACTTAAGCCGCATTTCTGAACTGAGAGCATCCTCTACTGTCAACCAGATTGCGGCGCTCTCGAATACTGGGGTTCTTGAAGGATTCAGGTATCTCGAATTCGAAGTCCTATGCAAGAGCAACGGGCCCTACCCACTTCTCCACTTCTGTACCTCTTCATATCCCACCTCAGTCTTTGTAGTGGGATTTTGGCTCCATTCCTGATCGTACGCATGATCTCTCTCGATGAGATATTTAGCTCAGTTGGCCTATTGGTCCATACAGCAGCCGAGACCATGGATCTGTTACGTTCCTGATACTGTCAGGGCATCGTTTGCCACTACAGGATATTCTGCCATTGAGTCAAAGACGACTAAATTCGGTATTGCCACCTATGTAGTGGGTTTTAATTGACGAATAATAGTTTAATAGGATGCTCAGAATAGGGATAATCTAGGGAAACAGTGAATAAACATGGTCCATCATGGTAGAGTTTGCTGTTTCGCCTCCTTCAAAGACGTGCTGACATCTCATGCGGGGCGAATTAATTTTGTCTCTCACCGCCACGAAGGGCCTATATCTCCTCAGATGCCCCGCATCTTTTAATTCTCTTCATCAACACCTCGTGACTCCCACTTTCTTTCAAAATGTCTAAGATCTACGTCGGGTATGTCAAATTCCTTCATTTTGGCATGTGTGAACGCGTTATACTGACAATCATACTAGAAACCTCTCATGGCACACCAGCGACGAGTCGCTCCGTCAGGCCTTCGGCGAGTTCGGCCAGATTGTCGACTCTGTACGTGAAAAATTTCCAAAATTTCCCAATTTGCCTCTAAGAAAAGACACTAATCTTTCATCTCTTCTAGATCGTCATGGTTGACCGTGAGACTGGTCGCTCCCGTGGATTCGGCTTCGTCACCTACTCTTCCGCTGAGGAGGCCGAGGCTGCCATCAACGCTCTGAACGAGCAGGAGTATGTTTTTCATCCCTACCGAATACAATCTCAGTCTCAGTTGCTAACCCTAAGCTAGCCTCGATGGTCGTCGCATTCGCGTTAACCTCGCCAACGCCCGCCCCACCGGTGGCTTCGGCGGCGGTGCTGGCGGTGCCGGCGGTGGCCGCTGGTAAATGTGATCAGTGACATGAAAAAGTGCGCGATGGTTATGCGGAGCGAGAAAAACGTGATATATTGACGCTTAGCGTTGGTAAGTGTATTGTTGCGTCTCTGAGAGATCACAGTCACAAGGCAGTTACTAGAGTTACTCAAGAAGTAGATAGTATTTTCACTCGGTGTTTCATATACCTCAGGACATTAGGAATTTCATTTCAGAGCCGATCGATTCGTGCACTGATTTACACCTCATTTTGGTCTTTTTTTTTCCTTGTAAATTTTCAAATTTTTATCGGGCCCAATTTAATGCAAGGCTGCCATGAGGCTGGAGTTCTGTTAAACTATTGGTTGCCATGTAGTATCTCGTACATATATCACAAGTGGTGTCACCAGCAGGCAATAGAATAGGGGGAATATCCGTTTGTATGCGTGTCCTCTCGCAGAAAATTTCTGCTCCGCTCTGAAAATTTCGCCAGGGCGCATGTTGATATCGCCGACTTCCTTTCCTTGAAGGTCGTACACTAAAATAACCCTTCGCTGTTTGATCTACAACATAATATGTCTTTCTGAATATCTAAGTCTGTAGCCAGTGATTTCTGAGATAAATCAGACACAGATGAAGCCACCGTATGATTAAAATATGTCTTCTAACATGGCATCATGGCAGTTCAAAGGCATATTGCGCGAACCCTTTCCCCTAGCACCTTCCATAACTTTGAGCCTCATATAAACAATACAACATGACGCTGTCGTCCTGACTAAAAATAGTATGAAATTACCGACGTCATTGGCCAATTGCTCCCAAAAGGGATGCCCCGCGGCTCTGGACCCACCGCCACATGCCTGTTCACTTTATCAGCATCACTTCCACTTATATTACACGCAGCACACACATCACAATATAACCGCAAACATGGCACCCCACGAAGGCCTCGTCCACCCAAAAGAATACGATATCAAAGACAGCAACGTGGAGCTAATCGGCAGCGACCTCGACCACCGCGTGAAGTACAATTCCGCCCAGACCGAACCCGCCTGGCAAAACATCCCCCAAGAACCCGGCCTCACAATATGGCGCATCGAAAACTTCCAAGTAATCCCCTGGCCGAAAGAAAAAACCGGCCAATTCTACGACGGCGACAGCTTCATCGTGCTCCACACCTACAAAGTCGGCGACCAGCTCGCCCACGACATCTTCTTCTGGCTGGGCAGCAAAACAACACAAGACGAAGCCGGCGTCGCAGCTTACAAGACCGTCGAGCTGGACGAGTTCCTGCACGGCGCGGCAACACAGCACCGCGAGGTCCAGCAACACCCCTCTGACGAGTTCCTCGCCCTGTTCCGGAACTACGCCGTCCGGTCTGGTGGTGTGCGCTCCGGGTTCACGCATGTTGAGCCCGAAGAGCGTAAGGAGGTTCTTACCCTCTTGCGTATCTTCAAACACCCCGGTATTGCGCGTCTTGACTCGCTTATCGTGCATGAGGTCGAGCCTACGTGGAAGAGTCTCGATGAGGGTGATGTCTTTGTTTTGGATAAGGGGAATAAGATCTGGGTTTGGCAGGGGAAGAAGTGTAGCCCGATGGAGAAGGCCAAGGCCGCGCAGGTGGTGAATGACATGACGCTGGCGAAACATGTTGATGTTGAGGTTCTGTCGCAGCTTGAATCCAGGTCTAAGATCTTCGTTGACTTGCTCGGTGGGAGGGATGTCGCTCCTTCTACCTTGGAGGCGCCGAGACCTGGGCGGTTTGCGAAGAGGGGTCCTGATGAGGGTGCTCGCTCACGCAAGCTTTTCAGACTCAGTGATGCGTCTGGAAACTTGTCGTTCGATCTTGTCAAAGATGGGGACCGATTCGATCGGTCTGATTTGGATGGTAACGACGTTTTCCTTTATGATACTGGCAACAGAATCTGGGTTTGGCAGGGGTCTGGAGCAAGTGCGGGTGAGAAGGCGATGTGGCTCAAGGTTGCCCAATTCTATGTTCGGAAGATCCAGGAGAGCCAGGAATCTTCTGAGGCGTATCTCACGCCGATTTCGAAGGTTGCGCAGGGCCATGAGAGCCCAGCATTCTTGAAGGCTTTGGCGGTCTAAAGTTGTACATGTATCATTACTGCGATATATAAATGAAATAATTGACACATAATCTACAAGTAATCGTTTTTCCACCGAAAAACAATCTAATATCTATTTTCATTCCCTTAGATCAGACCGGTATCATTGTTTCCCATATCCAAAGCATCAGCCTGCTTCCGCAGCACGTCAGCCCGGAATCTCCTAAACGCAGTCTCAATTCTCTTCTTGCTCTCGGGATCCGCGGAGATACTCCTCGTCCCTTTCGCCACACCACCAGCAAAGCCTACACAACGCAATGTTAGCACAATGCCCCCAACACGCAATCACAACACCAAATATAATCTTACCAAGCTCTCCACCCAAGAACAATCCACCGGCCGTCGCAAAGAAATAAGTCGCGATGTCACCCAAAGTAGTCGGTTTTAACAGCGGCGTGAGGTCAGGAATGGACTCTAAACACACAATTAACCACACCATTCTTTTCTCTCCCTTTTTCAAGAATCTCCAAAATTGCAAAGAAATAACATACCAGTCCTCCCATCCTCAAAAATAACCTTTGTCGGCCTCTCCTGCGCCCGAATAGCAGAGAAGAACGCCTTCCGCGTACTGCGCAGTCGGATGGCGGCTAGAAGACCAAGACTGACTCCAACCGCAGAGCCAACTGTTGTCCACAGGGAGATTGAAGATGCCGCTGCTTTCAGCTTGTCGCGGTCTCCCGATTGAAGGTCGTGTTGCATGTGCTCGTCGGCGAGCTTGGCTAGCTCGTCGGAGCGGCGTCGGCGGAGGATGGCGAAGGATTCGGACATCTTGGATTAGGACGAGGAATAGAAGAAGAGGTGATTTTGGGGGTCTGTAAACAGGAGACTTTGAAGAAATACAAGGGGTATAGCAGCTTGAAATAATCAAGGTCTCGGAGCTTCCAAGTAGATCAGGTGATGACGTCATGGTTTCCCAGGTCGGAAACCAGCTTGGAAGTTCAACTGGGCAGTTCAACTTGTCAAGAGAAAGAAGAGAAGATGATTGAATTCCCTTCTTCACCTCAGTCGCCCTTGTGTTTATCGGGGTTAACCCACACGTGGAGCCCTCAGGGTTTACCCAAAGGTTGCTGTCACTCATCAGTCGCATCACCAGTCAAGTCAGAATATCTACAAGTGACCTCCCATAACCCACCGTTCCGACCCATTTGTCTGACCCAAAATACGAGCTACGCAAAAGGTTCTCCTGCGATCAATGCGCCTAGGCATTTATAGAAAGAACAGATATCCACCTTACCCAGCTGACGTCAGATTCGGCCACGACCTTCAATATATCTAGAAGGTCGAGTCCTCCAACCCTATAAACAACCCACGATACCAAAGCTCCCAAGCAGATCCATTCTCTCAGGAAACCAGAAACCAAAACCACCCAAGATGGTCCGCTTCCTCACCGACAACCGCATAGCCCCAACGCCAACCTCCAACACCCAGCACAAACAAGAGCTCCTCGTAATCGGCGCCGGCCTTCCGCGCACAGCAACATCCTCCCTCCAAGCCGCACTAGAAGAACTAAACATAACACCATGTCTCCACATGGCACAAATAATCCCCCATACCTCACGCCAAGAACTCCTCATCGCAGCCACACACTCCACCGACACCGCAACACGACAAAAACAGCTCAACGCCCTAGTCTCCGGCTACGCCGCAGTCTGCGATATGCCCGCTGTATTCTTCCTCGCTGATCTGATGGACATGTACCCGAGGCACGGGTGATCCTAACCACGCGACCCAGCGCGGAGACGTGGGCGGAGAGTTGTCGCGAGAGCCTGGGGTTCTTTTTTAGCGGTTCTTTTGGCGTTCTTGGGTTCCTTTGGGGAACGGAGAGGTTGTGGTTTAGGCTTAACATGAGGATTCTCGAGTGGGCTAAGGAGAAGGTTGGGGAGGGGGATATCTTTTCTGCGGAGTTTTATGAGAGATATAATGAGCTTGTTAGGGGTGTTGCTAGGGAGCGTGGGCGGGAGGTTCTGGAGTTCAAGGCTGAGGATGGGTGGGGGCCGCTTTGTGCTTTTCTTGGGAGGGATGTTCCTGTTGGCCCTTTTCCGAGGGTCAATGAGAGGAAGACTTTTGTTTTTATTAAACGGGTTTTGGTTGTGAAGGGGGTTGTTAGTTGGATGGCGCTTGGGGGTTTGGTTTGGTTGGTGTGGAGGTATTGCATGGCTTTATTTGTATACTTGCCGCTTTTTGCTCACTGAGTACAACTGAGCACGCCCCTGAGTCTGATCCGCTCACTGAGCATTACCAGGTGGGCAGATCTGAGTGCTCTGCAAGGATTCAGGCTGTTTATCGCACTTCTACGCATTTACAAGTGATGGGCATGCATGTTGCATGCTGGGTGCATACGTAGATACCTGTTCCACTGGATCTTAATCGTCTTTTAATATATTGTGTCTAAATGCCCGGAAGGAAGTCTGACATACACCGGGATGGAGACATGCAGTAGGCCCGTTTCAGCCACTTCGCGGTCTCTGCAAGGTGCTATTCTTGGCCTTTAGACTAGCGCGTTGCATAGGATCCGCTCTCAATGTCGTCCAGAATAGCGAGACCCCGTGGCTCCCAACCAAGCTTTTCTTTTGCTTTCTGGCCCGACGCCCGGTTCTCCGCACTGAGAAAGCTTGCTACAAAATTTCCCATGCGGTTGGTGACTTCATCAAAGGAGAGCGACTTCAGTGGAAGATTGGCTGTGCGAGCAATGGCTGTAGCTAGTTCCCGGGCCGTCACTGTGGTACAGGAAACCGCGTTGAACACGTCCCCTGGTTGAGCCTTGTCCGCCGCCAGGAAATATAACTGGGCGGCGTCATCTACATGCACCACGGAAGTAGGTGCTGCTCCCCCGTCGATGTAGAATACCTCACCCATGCCTGTGAACATGGTCATGAAAAGCCGAATCCCACTGCCGCCACGACCGTAGACCCATGGCGCCAGCCTAATAGCGCTGACATTGATACCCTGGTCCCGCAGTTCTAGCGCATGTTGCTCAGATCGAATGCGATCATTCATTGGCTGCTCTGAAAGAGCCGAGTTCTCATCGGTTTCGAGGCCGTCGGGATGTGCCCCAACGACGAGAGTGCCTGACGTGACCACCAGTGGCTTGGAAGTGCCCTTTAGGCCTGCCCCGATGGCATCCACAGCACCTCCGTCGATGCGCACAACTTCAGCATAATCCATCTTGCCGAAATTACCGGCCCATGCGTCTGCGAGATGGAATACGACGTCAGCCTGGGCACTTTGCTCCTGCAGAACGGAGTGAGATTCCAGGCCGCCGCGTACTGGAGTAGCGCCCAGGGTTCGAATCTTTTCGTCACTTGCTTCAGTTCGTGATAGGGCGGTAACATGATTGCCTTGCTGGATGGCTTGCTCCACAACCACGCCGCCGATGTAGCCGGAGGCACCAGTCATGAAGATTCGTTTTCCGATCATGTTGTTCGAGCTCTGCCGTCCTCGGTGTAATATGATATCGCTTTCGAAGCCTTGTGGGATTGAATAGGATATCCCGACAGGAACAATGATGCCCTGTTAATAAAGGAAGGATGTGATGATCAGGAACAGGGGTGTTTCATTCCGTCTGGAGTTAAGAAGCTAACCGACGAGGTCCAACGTAAAGTCCGTGTTAAAGTCCGTGTTAAAGTCCGTGGCAAAGTCCGTCCATGTTTATCTCTGCACGAGATAGGAATACTCCGAATAGCAACAGCTGCTCGGAGAGTTCGGGTGATTGTGTTCATTCGGCTACAGGTACTTGACCGAAATGCATAGAAGCTATACCACTGCGTGTCTTCCCGCAACTTAACGTTTAGCCCCAATTTAGAGTAACGGGAGTGTGGTTCTTGAAGTCGCCGGTCCTGTCAATTCTCACGCAAAGGGTCGCCTTCGTAAACGGCGCTTTAGTACCAAATGTGGTGCCTTTCCAACTCATTGGTCAAATCTTTTAGAGGGAAACCGTGTTGAGCGAAATTGTTGTCGATTTTCCTTTTTCACATAATGTGATGCATGACATGACTTTGGCAACTGTTGTAAATGGTGGAACGGAGTTTATAACAGCTGAATATGTTACAAGTGCAACTATATATGGACCAGCGGTTATTGAGGTAGCATAGCGCTGGTAAGCATGCATTGAAAAGAGAATAGTAGATGCTGAACATTTCACGCCAGCTCAAACTTTGCGGAATCAGTTTCAATCGAACGTTAGATCGAATATCTTTCATATATTACACGCTCAAGCCTTTGTATTCGATCACCTAGAAACAAGGAAGCGCAGTACTTATCTTTTATCGACGAGCCCATTATCCGGCCAATTTCCAGCTTCTCAAGAAGTTCTAATCTTATCCACTTACTGGGCCTTATTATATTCCAAAGCCCGAGTAGCTTCTGTTATAATCGTGTGATTGAATGAATGGGTTTGGAATGAATGATGATTTAGTGAATTTTAGATTGTTTTTGACTATTTTTCACGCTTTATTTAAGGCTTTGTGGTATCATACATAAGAGAAACCAATGCACACTAGATAAGGTTAGTCTTGCCCAAGACATCACGGAAAGAATGGGCAACGTACTCATAATTATCTGGGATGCAACAGCCCACAGATGCCATGGCCGGGGTCGGGGCGAGTCGTTAGTACTTTTTATTGTGGGCTGAGACGGGGCCGTGTATGCAGGCAGACTCGGATCAGCGGTGCTATCATCTCAGGTCCTTTTCACGGGCCTTGCTGATAGTGGCATTATTGGTGGAAGTGGTCTTTGGCGCTTTGAGAAAGCCTTCTTTCTCCGCTTGTTGAATGGCCGCCCACCACACCGATGCCATTTTCTCATAGCCAGCGGCTGTCGGGTGGACCTTATCCACGAGTTGCTTCCACTGGATGAAGCTGCTCATATCAGCTACGACGAGGCTTTCACCTTGTGCTCGACGTTTCGCTGCGAGTTCTAGGTATTGCTTGTTGATCTCTGTGCTCAGCAGAGGCTCCTCTCCGTTGAATGTGAGGGTTGATAGGATGATGGTTGTGTTGGGGATGTTGTCGAAGAGGTATGTTAGGAGGGAGTCCATCCGCTTGCCAGCAGTGGCTACTTTGTATTTTTGTAGAGCATCATTTGTACCAGCGCTGCGGGGAATATGTTAGCGTGCGAAGAGATGCTGCGCCGATTGGAGACCCACTTGATAAGGATTACGTTAGGTTGTTGTGGAATGATCTCCTTGGCATGAGAGGCTATTTGATCAATTCTCCAGCCGATGTGTCCATCGTGGTCCTGGGAAGAGTCAAAATATGTCCTTCAAAAATGGGATGGAGCAAGAATCGAGTAACTCACATTATCATGCATGGTACCACTTTTCGTGGTGCCAACCATGTCAACATCCCAGCCAGCATAGCGCAATTGCTGTCGAAGCCATTTCCGATATCCATTCCCATCTGCTGATTTGTACCCCATGGTAATTGAGGCACCGAGCGGTAGAACCCGAAGCGGAAACGGCTTTGTGTCACGCGACTGAAGCGCAGAGACATCGTCTGAAGACAGCAGATTATCATGAGAAATGGCAGTAGGTGATGCCAAAACCAATGTCAGCCATATTAGACAAGCCTGGACAACCCAGAGAATGGGCGTCGACTGTCTCATGGTGACTGGTGGCTGGTGACTGTGTAGAGGGAGTGTTGTGGGAATATCAAACCGGGAATCACCATTTTCTTATATTTACCGTCTGAACGAATTTTAACGTCAGATCCGGGCGATCAGATGTGCTTTCTCAGCCTCTTGATTTGCCAGTAGACTTTGTGTGAGCTAATTCAGATCCACTGGGGGGGCTGGGTACGGAGTACGCTCAGGGGCGATCTCACTATCTAAGCCTCCCTCTGATAAGCCAAACCTGTTGTTATGCCCGTGGTCCCTGAGACGAGTCAGACTTCTTTCTTTGATATTTTCTCCCCCAGTTACTAGTGCTGACTTGGAGTTTTATTAACTGATCAGGATTGGGCAGATTGGATGTTTCAGTGGAGGCTGGTCTCACATCAACACTATTCCCGTTTAGGTATAGTCTGGGAAAAACATCCTGAGTGTTTCTCCGATTCCACGTTGCGACTCGCATAATTTCCATTCGCACATTCTCTTATCTACCTAGGTAGCCTGGTTTAGCCTTACCAACATGGCTATACGGTGTACTTGCATTGCATGTCCAAAAGCCAGGACTTATCTCGGGCTCGTATAGGCCTGTCGCGAATCAACACCGAGAGCTCATTCAGGTTACTCTGGGCGCCCGCGGAAATGGTACATGATACACCGGGGCGTCGAGTCATGACACACATTGATCCAAGCGAAGTCCAGATATAGCGCATCTTCCGGTGACTCCGGACGTTCTGTCGGGTACGGAGTAGTATTGCTGCACGTATTCTTTTACCGTGAGGCTATGCAACTCATGTCTCGTATCGTGGTGGACAAGATGCGCCCCTTCGCTTAGGGGAAAAGAAGGGCTTGTCCTAATAACCTTCGCTTCCAGAAGAGGCACGGAGGCTCTTACAAAGGAAGTGGGGGCTAATTTCTCGGTTTGAGTCAAGCGAATCATACAAACTATCCGTGAAACACTACCTAAAGCATCCCTGGCTAGTGATTTTGCTGGATTCTTTAGAAGTGGATGCTTCGATCAGATGATCCGTTATGCGAGTACAGAGTTACAAGCTTGACCAATATGAAGTCAGAGATCCCGTGCTCCTTTTGCTATGTCGAGGTTACATTCGATTCATACAGCGAGGTACTCGATCCTGCAGTAATCTGGAGGTAATAGACACCGCCACGGCTATCTTTAGAATAGATATAGTAATCGCGGATCTAACAGAGAAAAACCGTCGAAAGGAAACAGTGAGTTTATCTCACAGCTTCTAGTTACCCTGCGTGAGAAACATATCCATCCCTATTGGTGCGCCACGATGCATTATACCGCTCTATAAAAAAAGAAGTCGAATCATATGGCCCGGGCCGTAGCGGCATCTTTCGAAACTTTCCGAAATTTTTGTGCGTTGAGGCTCTTACAATTATGTGATGGCAACGCTATGGACCAATGCGGTCGATCGCGCATTTTCCGTCGGACCCCGTGAGCTAGTGTGGCTTGGTCTTGTTTGGAAAGGCACTTTTGGTTCCTCGACAATGTTTGGGTAGGCTCTCATTGGGTCAAATACGTCCAGATGTTTCCCGGAAGACGGCGCAATCCATAACTAATATTGAAAGGACTCTGAGGCGACTACGGAGTAAGGAGTACAAACAATGTCGCTTGGTAAAGAATTTATGCCCCATAAGAACTAGACTTGTAGCACAAATTTCGCTGGAGGGTGGCTGTGCTCAGACAGAACCAACCTATCCCGCAGTGGGTTCCAGACTAAGCGCAACGAATCGTCACACTTTCACTTTGACAGAAGTTGTGTTGTTCCATCCTAAAGTCTTCTATGGGCGCTTTATCAAGAAGAATTTAAGAAATAGGTCTCTTCGAGCGATGGGCCCCAGGCGGAACGGACCGTGACAGTCTAAAGGAGCCATGTGGCCCCACGCACGGGGTAACAGTACACTTCGAAGAACTACCCCACGGTATGGCCCTAATATACATACATTAGTATCAACTTCTGTCCGCAGTGGCTCCCATCTACGTTATCTGAAAGTACCTTGGCAGCCAATTTTTATAGGGTTCTCCAAAGTCCCCGTTATGTAGGAAATGACACAGTCACCTCTCTTGGACCCGGCCATATAATCCAGGACCACTTTCCTGATAAGAATTCTGCCATTGGCCGGACAGCGCATTTGCGCGTACTGAAGGTCCAAGCTCGTATATTGAGCTTGTATTGCCACAAGTCAACAGCGGTCAGAGACTGACCGCACCCGAAACAGGCGATTCTTGGTAAAAGCCCGGGTGAAAAGAAAATTACCTGATTAGGGAATTCTTGGCATGTGTGCTGTCAGAGTTTTGGTGTACGTTGTGTACGTCACTTTACCAGATGGTAGTATTTAAATCTTGGGTGTGCTCCGTGTAGAGAAGATGGTTATTCTATAGAAAAAATTTATCATTCCAAAGTTCAGACGTTTTACGTTCGCGGACGCCTCAACTATCTGACTAGCGTTGGAGTCAAGTTTTTGCACTTGTCACTTTTATCTATTGCGAAGGTTCACAATGTCTTTCGGTGGTACCGGTGGCCGCGATTGCCGCACTGGTTTTGTGACCTGCTTGGAGTGTAATAAGCACGAGGTTACAGGGTTTGAGTTGCTTTGTGGCAGTCAAGAATCCGACACACCTGGCCGTGATGCTTGGAAATGTCCGGCTTGTTCCAATTTGTCTTACACCGATAGCATGTTGAAGAACATGCGTTTTGTGGAGATTGCTGCCAATGGTGGCCCCCGTGGTGATGACACGGATGATGGCGAAGAGCCCTCCACAGATGGTTTGCGTGAAGATGAAGTGGAGTTGGAGGTTCCAAAGCAAGGAATTTCGAGAGTGGCGTTGGATACCCCAAAGTCTGGCGGTTCAAATAGCTCTGCTCTAGAGAACCCCGTCGTTTTTGAAGGGAGACGTGTCAACGCCATCCTCAATGACTTGGTAGAGTGTGAGGACCAAGTCAGTGCCATACGGCACCGCTTGGTGAGGCTGATCCGTGATGTGCAGGATTTCTATTTCGAAAATAGTAAGTTTCTTGACACCTGGCCAACTCCATAATTAACGTTACCTAGACGGCGGGGACGATGAAGGGATGTCCCTTCTAGCGAGGAAAGCCATGCAAAAGATCCATGGCCGATTTATCCTCAATCGCGAAGCACACTATCTCTTGGAACGGGAAATGGAGTTCCAGAGAATGTTGGAAATGTATCGTAAAGAAGGTGCACACGATGTCGCGATTGTCAATTCCGTGCCGAAGTAACTACAAATTTTAGCCGAATACAACCCCACTATAGCAGTACAGTACATGCTGCCTGTAAACATCATTATAGGCACTTGCCTAGGACATACGGACAATTTCCTAACGTAAATTAACCAAGTACTCATTAGAAATTACTATCAGAGAAAATAATCGAAGTAAAGGGATGGCACCGGTTTCAAGGACACACTATATAGAAATGTGATCTACAAGAAATACTCATACAATTGCCAAACAAGCTAATAATCTCAGGCCAAGCCATACTAATCATGACACATATAAGATCTATGTGCAGTATAGCTCAATCCATAGAAATACAACAACGCCATGAAATGTCGGTAGAGCCAGCTATACCGTACAGTAAAACAGATATTAAGTCCATTGCGCACAATTGAGAGTTTATTTAGTGGTCAGGTCAAGACGTGCTTTGATTTAATCATAGCAGTCATTCGTTTAAAAAGCGACGAGCAGTCCCAATTCGAATCCCGCGCTAGCCAAAGAAGCCGGAGTCTCCTCGAGGATCATCCCAAGATCTGGGCGATTATCTAGAATCACCTGGCAAATAGTACCGAAATTAGCTACGTACGCCTCCATAGTGGTGCGAGGCCCTAGCCGTTTATAGTATTCTCTCACAGCTAATTCATGAGGTCCGGTAATCATCAGCCGCTCCTTCGATAAAGGATTTGGTAGAGACGAAGTAATCACGGGCGTACCATTTTGTGCTAGTAAAACATTGCTAGGGTGCAAAATAGTGATGGTACTGGACGGTGGACGGTGAAGCGCCGGCTCGCCCTCCAAAGTTACGGGTGGAAAGACGGCCGTTTCTGGCGCCAAAAGTGGTCATTTTCGGCGTCATTTTCACAAGTCCTCATGTTCTAGTTGTAATTCTAGGTTTATGTAGGAGGTATTCTAGCTGTAAGGTAGCCATACTAGTGATGAGATGGGTGATGAAAAATGCGGATAAAACTTTTTTAAAAAAAAAAATTTGGCAGGTTATAATATATACGTGAACCAGAACCGGAATATCAATTCAATATACGGTCAATAACTGACTCGGCCATATCATAATCATTTAGCTTTGAAGTTCTTCTGTGCTGCCGTAACTTGGTAAATCATGACGAGGTCAAGCCGAGCTCATACAAATAAACTTTCCGGACAGTCAACCCCAGATATATCCATTGATGTCATCGCCCAAATACCATAAATTCAACCTCAGATTAGCATTCGGAGTCAACGTCCTAGCATGAAAAATATATAACTCACAATGATTACCTGGCGTTCGATCGCCCGCACCTTCCAACGTGTTCGTACAGTCTAGAGGTGTGATATAGAACGATATATTAACCATCGTGCAGCACCATGCGCCTCTCAGAGCCCAAGTACGGCAGCTGAGTCTGCTTGAGCATCACTCACACAATCTACTCAAAGAAGTAAGAACTCCCTTCACACAACCCAACAGCAATGCTTATACAACCCAGTTCAAAATACCAGTTCCACCGGGATTCGTAGTCACAACCCCAGAGAAAGCCAAGGAGGTTGTGTCCGTGCTAAGTAAGTCCACACCATCCACTTCACATCCCCGTACAGAAAACCAACATGCCACAGATGGACCATCAATGATAAAAGCCCAAGTCCTCGCAGGCGGCCGCGGTAAAGGCAAATTCAACAGCGACGGCGAAAGCGGCGTCCGACTAGTCGAGTCGTGAGTTCCCCTCAAATCAACATCCCAACGTTGGATACATCACCGGACCCAATCTAACACACCCAGACCAAACGAAGCATTCAGGAACGCCACCAACATGCTCGGGTACTACCTAACAACAGCACAAACTCCACAAGATGGACTCCGCGTCGACAAACTCTACATCTACAAGGCCGTCTCCATCGCACAGGAATTCTATTTCGCAATGACATTCGACAGACAGCGTGCCGCACCTGTGCTACTGATCTCGTCGGCGGGAGGAACGAACATCGAAGCGAATATGGACAACCTCCACAAACTCTACTTCGGTCTCTCGACCGGTATCACCGATGAGATCGACGCGTATATCCAAGCAGAGCTGGGATTCTCGGATACTGAGATGAAGGATATACACCGGATCCTGGTGCAGATGCTTAAGTTGTTTAAGGAAAAGGATGCGACGTTGCTTGAGTTGAATCCGCTAGTGCGCTCGGATGAGGGGGAGTTTATTTGTCTGGATGCGAAGTTTGGATTTGATGATTCGGCGAGGTATAGACAGAAGGAGCTTTTTGGGTTGGAGGAACGATCACCTGAACAGGAGGAGGAGCATCAGTTGGCGGAACTGGGGCTTAATTATGTTCGGCTTGAGGGGAATATTGGGAATATTGTTAATGGGGCTGGGTTGGCCATGGCAACTAATGATCTTATTAGTTTGCATGGCGGAAAATGTGCTAACTTTTTGGATGTTGGGGGGAGCACAACGAAGGAGGCTTTGTCGAGGGCTTTTAGGATTCTGAAGAACGATCAGAGGATTAAGAGCATCTTGATTAATATTTACGGTGGTGAGTATACATTTAAACAATGTGGAATTGAAATAGCTGATCGGTGATAGGTATTGTGCGATGCGATATGATTGCCGAGGCCATAGTTGCCGCTGCTGCTGAGATGGGTGGTTTCAAATGCCCGGTTGTGGTTCGCTTGCAGGGTACTAATTCCGAAAAGGGATTGAAGCTGGTCAGTACGCCCGTTCACCTGTTCATTTGATATAGCGTGGCTAATTGCAATTCTAGATCGAACAATCCGAGTTGGATAACTTGGTTGTAGAACCTGAGTTTGAGAAAGCTGCCCAGAGGGTCGTGAAGGAAACGCCCAGGGTTGAATAATAAATTGACACAGAAATCGCAAGTCAGTGGTGCGTCTTTACCATATACGTAAAAAAGACATGTCATAGCCTGTGGTGGACATACCCAACAGGACTCGCTATTGCAAAAGGCCACACCATAATCGCAGAAATACAAGTTGTCCGATCAAGACAGCATGGCTAATTTAAACATCAGGCTCGGTCTTGATTGCCAAATTAGCCATTTCCTCCTCCACCGTAGGCTTCCTAGCCCAGACTCGACGACTAAACACGATCAGCAAACCACAACCTCTCAGTACTACTCATACTCATATCAAACTTACCAAAGTTCATAAGCATGTGTGCGAGGATTCCTCAGCTCAGCCCGAACATTTGACAAATACAGCTGAACCTCCTCCTTACTCCAAGGAGAGGGCGCACCAAACTTGGTGAGCAGCCACATAGCCCAACCCTCCAACGCAGCAAGCCAGTGAGCGTATTGAAGCTGCCCAACCTCCTTAAGGACCTTATCTTTTGGCCACGGCCCCAGAGGAATCTTGTATAGCTTTTCTTGCACGTCGACAAAACCAGCCTTCTCCATCGCGCCTCGCATCGTCTCTTGTGTTAGGAGGGAGCGGCCGGCTCGCTCGGAGCAGCCGATGAAATTATCTCCCCATGTGGCTAGAGTGCTGTCTTCTTTTAGGCTGCCGTCGTCGCTGTATACCCGCACGTCTAGTTCGACCTGTTCGATCCAGCCGCCTGGGGTAAGAGCGCTGGATGGTGTGGTGGTTAGATACTGTTGTTCGTTGTAAGTGTGGATATGGGACTCACTCGTAGCACTGCTTGTATAGTTGATCCCATCCCTCGGGTGTGAATGATCCCAGCATTAGACGCATGTGGATGAAGTCGAATGGTTCTCTCCAGGTCCACTCGCGGAGGATATCGTCCACTTCAAATAGGCAGTTGGGTGGCATCCATGTCACGGGTGGGGGGGAAGATGTCGACGCCACGGACAGTTGCTGAAGTTGTTAGAGTGAGATAATAGGGACAAGGATAATTTGGGTTTTGTACCAGACGAATACATATCCGCCATATCACTGGGTCAATGTAAGCAAGATTCCACTGGAGGAAATGGGTGAGGACTCACATAGCCCATGTCCCTTTGCCAGTCCCAATGTCCAGAATATGCTGGAGTTCAGACTTAGCACGAGTTAAGTATCCAAACTTTAGATCGCTGTCTCACCTGGGGAGATTTGCCTATGGGAGCGTGGTGCAGAGGGTTTTCTCTCTCATGGTCTAACACCATAAACATCATATGACTGAATATCACCGATAAGCTGTTTTGGACAGGCCAAATTAAGAAAAGCATGAGTATTTACCCAATCTCAAAAGCCTCGAATTGCTGTTCATCGGAAGGACTCCTGTATAACATGATTAGCCTCGAGTCTCCCAAATTTAAGCGTCGCGACCGACCAATAGTCATCTTCCTTCATAGCCTGGTACCTGCCCATACTATTAGCAAGGGCGGATGTCTTCACTGCTTCAGATAGTTCAATTACCGTCTGCCATTTTCCAGCCGACCCTTCGCGATTGACGAGGAGATAGAAGTAGTTTCCCTGATATGGTTAACAGACAAAACGCCATGGGAAATCATGCAACTCACGACTGAAAGTCTTCAGGTTCCCAGTCCTGGGTCAGAGTGTAGTAGTTGGCATCCTGGAAGTGTGAGATATAATATCAGCAATTGTAAAACTTGATAACTCACAACAACAATTTTTTCCGCCATGATTTCGGTTGGACTAAAAGAGAGAAAAACGTGGCAAGTGGGAATAACAATGGGATTGTCGGGCGCATCCGGCCAATCTAAATGAAACTTATATTCAAACGGCTCAACGGCGTACTTTTGTTAGCGTCAGGGATATTAATGTACATAATATATATCATAGTGGATCTCCTTCCAAATTGGGAAGGGTATGGGCCAAGTGCCAAGTCAAGGGGGATCATCACCCTTGGCAGGTTGCGATAAACAAATGTCACATCTCCTCAACCAATGTTGCATCGCTGATTTTCATAATTCCATTGAAAAGCAACCAAGATCCCATACAAATGAATCGTCGCACCAATCACCACTGAGATGTGGAATATCTGGTGAGATGACCCCCAAATGTCAAAGCTTCCGGGTCTCCACGACTCGGGGGAATGTGTCTGCCTCCAATCAGCATGATCCTGCACCCTCTCGTTTTAGGAAATTGACGCACCGCATAAAATAAAACTCCGATCACGATGACAAGTCCTTCAAGATAGTAATATCGCAATCCGGCTTGTTGATCCAGCTGCTGATAAGGGAAGATGCTAGCAGCGTGGATGATAGGAGCAAATGCCGAAAGTCCCGTTGCCACGAATGTTGATAACCGCAATAATCTCCACCTTTGGCTTTGAAGGCGGGGATGCACCACGACAAATCCGGTCAAGAAGCCCAAAGTGCCAATCTAATAACGTTAGTTCGATGAGGCGACGCAAGGGGGAAGATGACAAACCATGGACCAATAAAGCTTTTGTAGGTGTGGTTCACAATAGAATCCAATGTATATCCCCGAGACGAACGAACCAAGGATCTGGAATACAATAGCAACGTAGTCCAAGCGAACCCATACATCTGCGACATGGACCGAATGGCAAAGAAAGGTATGATATGCAGATGAGATACCGAAACAAAGGACCGAGGTTGTCAAGTAGATATGAAAAACGAGCCGATCGGTCCAGGTAGCGTTCGGAAAGGAAGTCAAGAAATAACCATAGAGAAGCCCGTTGCCCAGGAAAGCTATGGTGGCCGGGACGAGGTGGGAGAAGACATTCACCGTTTCGTTGTGAAGGTAGAGTAGGCTGCTAAGACATCGAGGAATCGATGGCGTCACGGGCCTATAACCTGATCGGATATATGGGTTCTGAGCATACCACGAGGGAACTTCGTCGCGGTTCAGCAGGCGTGGCCCTGAGGGACTTAGTTCCTTGAGGGGTGGGCTGTCACTGCGGTCCGTGCCGCTGGGCGCCCGCTCGGCAGGCGACAACCGTTTGACCGGTGCCATTTCTGAGCATTCGCTTTTACTTTGATGATATCCTGGGGAAATGGAAATTCGCAGGTATAAGACACGATTCTTTTGTGTGATGGTAGAGATCTCTAACCGCTGAACTGGGAAACAACAAGGGCGTTTATACTACACACTAGTCCATATAAAGTCTAGCGCATCACAACACAAGGTGGATGTATGAGATGCAGGTTATGCAGATCACAATATAGTATACATATACAAAACCTTAACAAGACAGATCATCTAATGGGTACTCGAGCGACTACCCTGCCATCTAGCCGAATGTTCATCCTCATCATCAATAACAATAACCATCCACACACCAATTTGACCATTATTCGCCAGCAAAGGCGTACAATGGATCCAGCGATAACGGCCCTGGTTGTTAAACCTGGTCATCCACTTAATACGGGCTGTGACGCTCCGCCCGGCCATCATGGCGTTGACGATATTATCGCGTTTCGCGCCTGTTTCGCCAATGCGGTTTAGGAATGAGGATTGGAGCATGCCTGGGATTCGGAGGGAGGGGGATGTGAAGAGGATGCGGAGGGGGGGGTACGGGCGGACGAGGAGGTACTTTCGGGATTTATGTTACTCTTCTGATACGTAATGGAGTATGGGAAGTTAAACATACTCTTTTGTAGACACCGCTCAAGGATAGACTGGGAGCCGGGCCTGGAGTGGGGTTCTGTGGCCCCCGGGACGGGATGTGGACCTCGCTCTCGGTGTCGGAGTCTTGGAGGAATAGACGGTGGTTGGGATATTTGTTGACGATCGGCTCGAAAAGGGTTCCGCCGTGCTCGCGCACGTTCTGCAGCTCCTGTGGACTGAGGAGTTCGCTAAGTTGTTGGAACTCGCTCTTTGATTCTTTGATTGCTTGGCCCGTCTCTGGATTTCCTTTCTGCATTGGGATATTTTGGAGGGATTCCATATGTGCACCTTCCATTACGAGTCGAGAGACGTCGATCTGGGCGCCGATGAAATAGCGGAGCTTGCCGCGGTTGTCGCATAGCGGATATATTTCAAGGAGGTTCATGAACGGTGAGCCATCGCGGCGGCTGTTTTCCAAGATTAGTTCTGTAATGAAACGAGTTGGGGGCACCTACTAGTTCAGTAAAAGCTCAGAGTGGTATGTCCCGGCTTTGAGGGCTTCCCGAATTCGTCGAACGCTGTTGGGATTCGTTTTCGGACCTTGCAAGAACCGACAGTTTCGTCCTAGGACGTAGTCCATACCATACTGTGTATTGCGGTGGAATTCTAAATGGTGGGTTAGCCAAGCTTGGATCAACAGGTCGAAACAACTGAGACATACCCTCGGAAGCAAAGATAATAGGATTATCTGGCCGCGACGGATCGGTCAGACAGAATACCTCAGCTAGCGCCTCTGCCGTTCCCTGGAACTTATCGGGCAAGGTTCCGCGTACACGCTCCTCGACTAACTTGCCGGCAATGTTGATATAGGTCGAGGTGATGAAAGCAGGTAGTTCCTCAGCAGTCAAAGCGTCCAGCGCTGCCTGCACGCGTTGTTCAAGGGCCGTATTTACAGTCGGGCCAACGGGGTGCTCTGCTGTTTCAATACCGGATGTAGGAACATCAACAGACGAACGCACGAGTGCATTGGCATATTGAATTGCTTTGAGGGATTTGGAAGCGTTTAGGTAGTAGGTCAGTGTTGGCAATGACCCCGGACGTTCCTGGGCGATAAACTCGCGGAAGCGCGCAAAGTAGCGCGGATTGCTCAGAATCGCTAGCATATGCTCTGAGGAGAACATGAGGTCCGCTTGTTGTTCCAGGGTACGCGAGACTCGGTCGCCATCATAGGGAGGGACCAGATCAAAAGATTCTTCCTCATGTTCTTCAATAATAGGATTGAATTGCTCAGAGCCCTCGTCAGTATTCGTCTGCCCAAGAACCGGCAGGTCGTTGGTAAGGATGTTGCGTTGTAACGACCTGTTGGATGCAGACCAGTGGACATCTCTGGGTGAAGTAGGTGATCTGCATAATTAGCGAGGATTTTGGTGATCGGGACTCTTCAGTCTTACGGGAGATAGCCTCCAGGTAGTGCATCTGTAGAGTAGTAGCCTAGTGGCTGGGTTCCAATAGACTGTTGGTCTAGAGATATGGTGCTGAGAGATCGCTGGTCAAAGCTTTGATAGCCTGTTGAGGTTGAGGACTGCCTTCTGTGCCGTGGCAGTGGCTGGCCGGTGGTGTGGTAGCCCAGATCTAGAGTAGCAACTGAGTCTGTGACTGACTCTTGGTCGATGGAAGGCTTGCGACCAAACTTCTCGCCATTATAGATGCTATTAGGGATGCCATTGGTACTGAGTCTGGACATTGACCGCCCTTGCGGCCGCATAGGTGGTCTTCCAATAGCCGGTTGGCCAAACGCAAGTGGTTCATATGCTTGCCCTGGGGAATGCGAGCGTGAGTGATGATGGGCTGAGGCTTTGAATTGCGCGACAAAGTCATCCGGATCAACAATATTGGGCGTAGAAGACATGGCGAAATGTCTCTTGTGAGCACGATTATCTGGAATTGATGGTGGTTCCATGTTGGCTTCACGCTATTTCGGGTCTTTTAAAGAAGGCAGTGAGATCATTTCATGATTAGATACCCCTCGATGCCAGGTGGTTTTTTTCCTCGACACTCGTCCATGGTTCTGGTGAAACGAGGGGACAAATGCCATGCCTCAATCCATAGCAATCGGGAAATGATCGGCGACTTTACAATTTCCAAGTTCAACCTGATTGGTCGATCTGAAGGTCCCTTCCAAGGTTGGCTCTGTAAGATCGCAGTTTCAAAAGAGCTCAATGATGTGACAACCCCTGGATTGGAGATTTGAATCCAATTCTAAAGGAGATCTACACATCCGTCCATGGATGATGTATCTTTCGAGGGGCTCCAAGGTTGTTCCTTTTTTGTGTCGTTGGGGATGCTTTGGAGAATTATGGGGCTGAGTTTGGTCTCACCAATCAGCGCTTGTGAATTGGTTTCTTGTCTTCAAGGAACCCGAACCGGAGATCACGGGGAACTATAATTTCCTGAGGAAACTGGGACTGTCTTATCGTCGATGATATTTTTGATGCTCTCTACAGGGCAAATAGCCTAAGCGAAAACCTATGGATTCATTGTTGGCTAGTTCCCCCTACCTGACAATCTGTCGGGATATTGATGTAGTGTTCAACGAGACTATATCTTAGTGTCTCGTATGAAAGGGTTAACGCAGTATTGCTACTTGTATAATCCGAAGATATAGATTTTAATACATGCACCTCGATATGCAGTTTGCTGACCTGGGCTGGAACACCTATTTCTTCAATCCCTCTCCAGGAAGTCCCCAACGCGAAGGTTGCTAGCAACGACAACCGATGGGCTTCTGTGATGAATATGGACAGCAACTGGAGAGGGAAAATTGTACTGCAATTGCAAAATATATAAGTGTGCTTCGCATGGAATTCCCTGTTATCATACTTCACATATTCTCTTTCTATAGTTCACTTTCGTGTATTCGAACAATATTCTTATATATAGTTGCATAGCACCCAGGTGCAAAACAAATCCCATTCGTTCGCCCCAGAATATTAAATCCTATCTATACCATAAATGTACTATATGCAAACCGAGGAGTCACATTTATGACCTTACAGTCATTTCTCGCGTATTATTCGCTTGGGAGCTGCATCAGTCGTCGATTCTGTCGTTGTCGGGATATGTCGCTGCAGTCTTCTACCAGGGCCTTTTCCGAGGTCCGAACCGGGCAAAATCTCCAAACATGGATAAGACCATCCATTAAGACAAGCATGTCACATCAAGCCCTTAGCGCAAGCTTATACTTTGCCAAGAACAGCCCGGGTCGCAATTGCCTGTGCATAAAGCAGACACGAGAGCAGCTTCCCGCCATCCCCACGTTTTGCACCGGCGAAACTCGCTATCGCCGGTGGGGCGCAACGCGCCTTGGCGGATTCTGCGCGCTGATACGTCGCCTTCCCGGCTATCTTGTCGGTGAACCCGGTGATGCCTTCAGCTTTCCCCGGCTGCGATAAGAGCTGGAAGGTCAACATGCGGAGATAGCATGATCGTACTTATTTAAGACGCCGCGCATATTTATTGCTCGCATGCGCCCCTTTTCTCTTCCTTTTCGTTGACTCTCACTTACTACGGTGAGCACTGTACGATCTTGTGCGCATTATGAGCGACCCGGAAATTATATCTGCCTCTGCGCCGGTCGGGAGTCTTGGGGATCGGAAAAGAACCGAGGTTATCAAGGTGCAGAATGAGGACGAGCTGCGGTTGGCCCAGATGGGTAGGTTTCCGATTCCGTGCGATTGTGAGGTGCAATATTGACCGCAGCACAGGGCATAAACAGGAGTTGGAGCGACATTTCTCGCTTTGGAGTTTGATTGGACTGGCGGCGAATTGTACTATTTCATGGACTGGTCAGTTGAGATCATCCAATTGACCAGCACTCGACTCATCAATTCACAGGTCTCGGCTTGGGCTTAATAACTGCAATTAATGCAGGCGGTCCCGGCGCCCGTGAGTTTTCATTCCATAACGATCGCAAGGAAGCCAGCAAATGACCGGGCTCTAGTGATATATGGCTTCATCCTCGTTTTCATCCTTCAATCTTTCGTCGGCGCTTCACTCGCAGAATTTGTATCCGCATACCCCACGGAAGGAGGAATGTACCATTGGATTGCCGCCATTGCTCCGAAACGATATAACAGCTTGCTCAGCTTTGCCACTGGGTGGTGCACTGTATTCGGATGTGGGTTGCCCCAACCATGAAGAGACTTGATATGAAGCTGATGAAGCCTAGGGATCTTTACAACTGCATCGACCAATTTGATTTATGCCACGGCGGCCATGGCCCTAATTGCCCTTTACCATGATGGACTGGTAGTTCAGCCATGGATGACCTTCGTCGCATATCAGATCCTCAATATCGTGACTGCAGGCGTGGTAATGTTCGGCAATCGGTTTATTCCTATAATCAATAAGTTTTCATGTAGGTCAGCTCATCTTCCTGTGGTTCAATAATTGACAAGTGTCAGTGGTCTACCTGCAATTGGCCTGGTTTATTACCATGGTTGTCGTGGCCGCCAAAGCCCCGGTTCATAATGACAGCAAGTTCGTGTTTCGCACCTGGATCAATAACACTGGCTGGGACAACAACGTTATCTGCTTTATCACCGGATTAGTCAATCCAATGTACTCACTTGGAGGTTTGGATGGGATTTCGGTAAGTTGTACCCATTGTCAAAGTGCCCGGTGAATGGAGCCGCTGACCGTACGATAGCACATCACAGAAGAAATGCCCAATGTAGGTTGAGATATATCATGCACAAAATTCCTGTGTACTATGCTAACCAATCTCCTATAGCCCGGGAGGAATGCCCCTTTGGGTCTAGGTTAGTTAGGTGGTAGTGTTGATTGCCTCGATAACCCGGCTAACTGTATACATTAATAGCTATCACCCTGTCAATTGCGTTCGTGACCGGCCTATCATATCTGCTCAGCCTGATGTTTTCAGTCCAAGACTATGGCAGCTTGGCTGACACGCATACTGGACTTCCTCTTGCCGAGCTCTTCTGGCAGACAACCTCTACGAGAGGTGGAGCCTTCGGGCTGGTGTTCATGGTGTGGGTTGCCCTTGGGCCCTGCGTCATCGGTTCGCAGCTGAGTAAGTTGTGTGTGTTGGTCCTCAAGGTAAACCCGGTTCTGACTTCAATAGGTACTGGGCGAGTATTCTGGGCCTTTGCCCGTGACGAAGGTCTTCCTTTGTCGAAGATATGGGCTCGGGTCAACCCTAAGCTGGGCTCGCCATTCAATGCCCAACTCTGTGTTGCCGTGATTGTCGGACTTCTTGGATGTATATATTTGGGATCTAGCACGGCGTTCAATGCAATGATGAGCTCTGCGGTGTAGGTACTCCACGTACTCCGAACTTGACAAAGGGTTAATACTGACATGGATATAGGACAATCAACAACTTTGCCTACCTTGTGCCCATTCTGACAAATGTCCTCTTATTCCGTCGGACCATGCACCGTGGCCCATTCTTCATGGGTCAGACGGTTGGAATGAGTGTGAACATCATCGCTGTGGCGTGGCTGGTGTTCGCCATTGTATTCTTCTCGTTCCCATATCAGATGCCTGTGACTGGTATGTGCTACAATTTTCATGATTTTTTAGTATTTTGCCGAACGTATGTGTTAACCATCATGCAGTATCAAATATGAACTATACCTGTGTTGTTGTAGGCGGATTCTTGACCATTGAGCTTGCTTGGTGGCTTTTTGCTGGAAAGAGATATTCTGCGACTGTACAGCGAGCCAGGGAAGAAGGAACCAGTGAGACAGTAGTTATTGCTGATGGGAAATCCGATGAGTGAAGTTTGAATGTAGTAAGCGAGTGTCGAGTCAGGTGTCACTTCCTGAGATCGTCCTTTAATACATCGCGTCTTCCACTCAGATAATTTATCACATTTTCTTATGTTTCCTTTCATGCGTATCATCCTTTGATTCAAACGCCATCATGTTTCTCTTTCATCATATCTTAAACTCTAGCCATTGCCTGGTTAGACAATCACTCGCGATCATCGATGCGCCTAAAGAGGGCCAGCCGTTCATCTAAAGAGCAGGAGTGGAGTCAAGAACGTGCGTCACGCACGCATTCGAGTCGATTGTTGGAACTTTCCATTCCACGGCGAAGACAAGCAGACGAACTTCCACCATTCAAATACATTGCTAGCACAATGCTAAGAAGTTGACCCAAAGTTGGGACCTCAAATGCTGGAAACCTGATATCCAAGTCATCCCCAGAAATCTCATCCAGCTCGCTGTCACTAGTCACCATTTTCCACAACTCACCGCAGACCACGTCTACTACGAAAACTGGTTGATGCATCCATGAGCTCAAGGCGGAGATGCCATACTTGTGTCACCACAACAACTATCAGGTTGGGGACACCCATGCTACAGTTGGCATAATGACATACAATGAGTTTGGTGCTATCGTGGATTATATCCCTGATACCCTCCACAAATCGAATACAGGTGGCCCGCTACCCTACATTCGCCTCTCCACATCTTCGCTTCTGATTTCATTTACTCTGGACTGAGTGAGGGAAACCTCTTCTGAACCTTTCGGTATGTGTTATTCTCACTTTGGATTTACTCTCTTCTTACTTTAAATGCCTGAGGGTTTCTGTGCGGGACTGGACTGAAGCTAGTCTTGCCTCTCTTGAGCTTTTTGTTGCTCAATGCTTTGCTGAAACGTACGACGGCAAGAATTGTCAACATTGCAACAATTTGCACAACCCCTGTGAAACGGTACGTTTCCAAGACCTCTTCTGTCCCTTTTTGTTGGTGATTCGTACTAACGACACTTAGGTTCCTGAGGGAATCGAAGGAAATCGTTATGAGCTCCTCGCTTGCTTTTCCTGGGCCCGTGAATTCTGGGCCAACTCTGACAATGGTTATGGCCTTATCCCTGGGGCTAGTGTAGCAGGTCGGCTCTACGTCATACTATCACGAGCGGTTTTTCCTTGGTGCATCATTCACAGAATACAATACTAGACCTCCCCTGAGCGGGAAATGGGGGCTACTATTAAAGAAACCCCGCTACAAACTACTGGCTTGGGAAACATCTAAGAGGGTGGTCTTTCAAGAGGACCCGAATCCATGAGGACCACCGAACGAAAACAACCATTTGGCAACTGCTTCAAAGTATCTCCATCCGTTCACTTACTACAGCAAGTTGAATTATCCTTGACGGGTTCCTTAACCCTCGCTAACACCAGATTTCATTACAGATACGGCGGCAGTAACACAGACATTCCCCAAGACCTATATTAATACCTCAACACGATCCGAACAAACCCCACTTGATGTGGTCCTAAGGCACGTTCCATTTACTTGGGTTCGAAAGGCCTCTACATACATGATTCCCACCTCCACCACCAAGAGAAGGAGAAGGGGATGGACGCAGAGTGGACACGGTATCCCAGCCAAGAAAAACGCGAAAACGGGATTCTAGCGTTTTTCTAGATGGGCGAAAGAAGAATCGCTATCTCCAGGAATGGGTTTGACAAGTAAACCAAGTCAAAACAAGCCCACAGGACATCTCTTACAAGGATATAATGGGAAGGCGAGTATATGTATCGTGATAGCTCTGATATCACCGAGGAGGAGTGAGTGAACTACCATGGTGTGCTTGATTCATACCGTAGTCGCCGCCTTCGTGTGGACCAGGAGAAGGCCACTGTTTGGTTCGCGGGAGAAATGAAGCAGTGTTCTTCTAACTCTCATCCACACCTACATTGATTGAATTCCACGCGTAATTGCTGTTTTAACTCCATGTCTCTTATCTAGTCGTATATGGGCGTAGTACCTGTCTTTATTCTTGTCTTGCAACGTCGATTCGATTCCGAGCTAGGCAAGGGGATAGGGTTTGCCATGGTGATCTAGCCGTGACATGGAGAAGCTACGCCAACCACCCGGGCATGTTCCATTCATTTGTAATGTCTGAGAGAATTGCCTAGCCTGGTCCTTGAATACGAACATTCACTCTTCATCTCTGTCCAAGGTGTTTAGGTTGTCATTGATTCAGATAATGCTCACTGACTCCAAGTCAATTACCATCCGTTTGCTCAGGCATTGTCCATTGAAGATACACAGTATCAATCCTAGAAAAGGCTATCAGCTGGACAAATCCATCAGTCAAAATATATAACAAGCGACTCACCAATGACCCATCTTTCGCCCAACGTTCTCCAATTGCCCTTTCTCGACAAATCCCCATTTCATGTACCATTTCCTCAGTCTCTCCCCGTCAGTTGGAGCCTCAGTGTCATAAGGTATGATCGCAATGATATTCTGAACAAGAGAAGTCTTCATGACACCCATAGAGCTACCAAATCCAATCCGTGGGATATCGCCCACTCTTTCCTCGCAGCGGTGCTCAACTTCACCCTCCTGCACCAAACGCAAGAGCTTTCTAAGAATAATGGTTCCATAGCCAAACTGCTGCTGGTCATAGCGCATGAAGATTGACAGCTCCACAGTCGGTGCATAGGACAGCAGATGACCACGGAAAGGGGACAAATAAGCGTAGCCAAGAATTAAATCTGCTCCGTCTGGTGTCTTCCGCGTGTCAGACACAATGACATAGAATGGGAGGTTTCTTCTCATCAGATCCCGAAGGATGTCTTCATAGTGGGATATCGGTGGTGGGGTAGTCGCGAAAGTGGAACAGCTGTTAACAATGTACCAGTGGTTGATATCCCGAACTTGTGGGATATCAGCCAGGGTGGCGGGGCGGTTTGTGATCATTTTGCTTTTTATTGTAAAAATACAGGAATATAAACAGTGAAGGTGAATGTTCGAAAAGAAGGGACGTCAGCCTAGCGTGAGTGGGCAGACATGTCGAAACCAATGCGGGATGTCAATTTCCTAAATGGGGTTAGTGCATAAATGGGTACGCTAGCCGTTCTCAGTTTAGCGTTAAAGCGAACACGCCAATCAGGAGTATAGGAACAATAAAGGGAAACATCGTCTCCCAACAGAGGTGACAACCCATCTTAGCTTTGTAAATACCGGGGAAAAGGGTATGATGCGATGAATATGCGTCCCTGGGGTCTCGCTGCCCCTCGGCGTTTGCCTCGTTTGATTGAGTCCCCGTATTTTCAAGTCGCGCTTTTGTTGCGCTCCTCCTTCCTCGTCGTTCTTCTTCCTCGTCGCTCATTTCTGAACCTGCAATTTGCTCAGGTCGCTGTTTACCATCATGGCTGACAACCGTGCTACTCCTGAGCCTGAAGGCAATGGCCTAAATGGCAACAAAGAAAATGGGGATAACAGCCCTCCCTATGCTCCCCTGGAGACCCTCGCTGCGATCGCCGTGGCTGCCGCCGGTCCCTCTACCGCACCCGCCGCCGCGCCCACTATCGAGACCGACGAACCCACTGTTGAGATGGTGGAGGACATAGGTGCCACCACTGCCGGAAACACTGGCGGCAACACTGGCGAGTCCGTCCAACCTGCGCCTCCCCACGCCTCCGCGTCAGGCCACGGACCACCAACCAGCGCTGCACTAGCCTATCTTCAACGCGACCTCATTCGCTCCCGTATGACCCATCGCCTGTCACCTTACCTGGCCGAGACTCCGAACCAGTTTCTTGGACAAGTTTGGATCAACCACATTGTCAGTACTGAACGTCTGTTCCTATACATACTGACATGCTAATGAGATTTAGGATTCCCTTCTAGGCGTGCGCACCCAGAATCAAACTGACGAGATGCGGTATTGCGTTGAGCAGGCCGACAGGGTCGTCCACTTGGCCAACGATATCTTGCGCCAGCAGAGGGAACTTTTGGCGGAAGTGAGACGTATTGTTACTGGGGGATATCACAGTGGAGATGAGTCCAACGAGCACAGTGAGGTCGATGAGTTTGGCGATGAGGCTGAGGGTGATGGTGACGGTGATGGAACTGCTGCCAACGGACGCAGTGCCGCAAATGAGTAGTCTCCTTTGCCCCCTTCTGTGTTTCTCTGGCCAACTTTATCAGGTTTTGAGATGATATCTTATCATTGAATGCTTGTGCCATCAAGACATACTTTGCGCTTTTATGTACGGCCCATTTTCAGGCCTTGAACTTGACAATACCCAGCATTTGTTCTTGAACTGACTCCATTTTTATTTCGTATTGTCTATGATTCAGTTAGGGACATTTAGCGAGCTTCCATTGTTTGTATATTGGTAATCAGAGAAAGTTTTCTGTATTCCTGGATATACCAACATCTTGTTTGTTTCCTGGGTGTGTGATATTATCACTGATATGTCCTGTAGATGAATTCAGCCTAAGGTGAGGGGTGAAGGCAGAAGAGGGTGATGAACTTTTGATTAAAGTGCAACACAAATAAGCACGTGCCTTTCTTCATAGGCCATGTAGGGTAAAACAATACCAGTATCAATCATCTTCTCTTCTGTTCACCTCTCCGCTTCAAGCTTTCCTGTGGCGTCAAAAGTTTCCATCATAGCATTGTGATAGGAAGAACCAAGGACCTACAGGGCTGAGATCAGCCCATTCCTGCATGGCGATTGGTGAAATCGATCTATACCCCTGGGTACAGGACCAGGTAACATTGGAGCCTACCAAAGTGTGAAAATGCCTCTGCCTAATAGGGTTGTACCTGCTGGAAGTACACCCGCGGTGCCCGCGGGCACCGCCAGGCAAGTGCAATGTCATACTTCGCTGGTTCTCGCTGTTTTCGATTTCCCCAACGAATCTGTCATGGTTTACTCCATGCAGACGTGTTTGTTTGTTTTTGTTCTGATTCTTGTTTCTCATCTATCCTGCTCCTTCATTAGATTGCCAATACCGAACACGTCTCTATCATCATCATGACCGCAGCTACGGAATCCCACGAGTCAACCGCAACATCTAAAAAGAAGCGATCACGCTGCGGACGCAAAGGGAGCACACCGGGTCCTGTCGAATTGAAACCGAAGAAGACCTTGTTTGTGGATGAGATTGGAGGTTCCTTGATTGATCAGTACTATGAGACGGCCAAGCGCAATGGGGATGACGCCAATTCTGGTATCTCGTCGGTTTCCCTCATGGATCACTTGCGCAGCAACGCAGCACATGCCGCCTCTTCCTGTTCGAGTTCAGCAAGTTTCCATACCATACCCAATTCCAGCCCGGCGACGAGCGTGAACAGTCATGAACCCGTTGTTGCTCACCCACAAGTACTAGCCAAAACCAATGTCCTCCACCCAGCCACCGATTCCTTCGACGCGAAAACAGAAGGCCGTGACCCAGACGCTGTATTCAGACTCGATGATTTCAAAACAATGACGTCCATTCATCAAATAGCTGCCCTTCATGGCAAAGTCGCTCACATGGGAATCCTTGATCACAGCTACCGATTCTTCGTGAACGAATCAAGAACAGCAGCCTTATCATTTAAGGTCCAGAATGGGGTTGCAGTCATCGGTGGAGATCCATTATGCAACAAGGACGAAATTTCCGAGCTCCTGTCTGAATTTGCCGCGTACCGACAACGGCATCACTTGAGCATAGCATTCATGGGTGCCAGCGAGTCCTTCCTCAAAGACTACGCCAAACCAAACAGCTGGACAACGATCCGATTTGCCACAGAGCGGGTGCTCAACCCCCAGACAAATGATGTGGTACTCGAGAACAACGGTAGACGCATCTTGACCAAGAGCCGTCAGCTCACGAACAAAAGCAAAGGCGGCATCACCATGGGGGTCTACGCCCCTACCGTGCACGGCATAAACCAGGAACTACAAACCAACCTAATCACCATCTACGATGCTTGGCGCGCCGAGCGCAACGCCTCGGCTAGCCCACAAGCGTTCATAACCGTCTACGACCCCTTTGCTGTCCCTGACCTGATGACATTCATATACACTCGCACCCCCGACGGAACAATCAACGGTTTCGCAGCTCTTCGTCGCCTGGGCTCCGGCGGCTACCATGTCGACCCATGCATCGCAGCCCCAGGCAGCGTGAATGGAATTAGCGACCTTCTTCTCATCATGGCAATGGCGCTCCTTCGACGCGCCGGTGTCTCATACCTCGGCCTCGGCGTCGAACCGCTCCAATCACTCACCCGTGAGGATGTCAGTGGTATGCCGTGGCCCTGTAAGAAACTTACACGCGGCTTGTACGGCCATACATTCCACCGTCTGCCTATCGGCGGCAAGAAGGCGTACCATGACAAATTCCATCCGGACCCCACTCAAGACTCGGGTCTTTATCTTGTTTTCCCATCTGGCGTACCCAGTCCCCGACATGTCCTTGCTATGACGCACATGGCTAATATCAGTTTGCGGAAGATATTCCGGGCTGATATTGAGGCTTTCGTGTTGGCTCGCAAGTTGAAAGCTGGTGGTAAGAAGGGAGGTTCCGCTGATCAGACCCCTAAGGGTAAGAGGCTTGAGGAGGAGGTTCTTGTATTTCTATTCGCCCTGTGTGCGTTAAGACATTTCTTTCCGAGGTTTTCTTTTGTTGCTATTTCAGCGATCCTGAACACTACATCATACTCGAGGCGTTCTGTTCCAACTGCTTGGCCTGGTGTTTTGCTGGGATCTTTGTACCGTAGTGGCGTCATTGTTTGGTTCTCTTGAAAAATCACATGTGCGATTATATGTGGACCTTTCTCCTGGATTATATTAAACCAGTCCCTCGTATCTGGCGTTTGCTGGGTAGGTCGCCATGGTTATGTAGATTGTGTTCTTTTCTGTATGGCAAAGTCTCACTTGATGAATTGGAATAGTCGAAAGAGACATCTCCAGTGTTGAGGAATTGTAGGACCTCATATTCGAGTTTGTTTTCAACCACAGTATCATTTCAAAATGTAAATCATGATGTACAAGACAATGCAAAATGCGATTCCTAGACGCCCAGCCATATAACCAATCCCACATCACCCGGTAAAGAAAATTCAATTAGCAGACTCGACCGAAGAGGAAGTCTTTGACAATAGGAGAGCCCGAGAACTCCGGGTTCAAAAGGACACAGCTGGAGGATGTGAGCAATAGGTCAAGACAATTAATCAGAGAGGCGTGATGGGATACTGACTTCAGGAAATACTCCAACCCCACACGCCTTGATTCCAGGAACTTTGGTCGGAATTTGTCTGTCATGATAATGGACATTAGCTACTTGCATGGCAATATAGAAGGGAAGCACAAAAACATACAGATAACACTCTTCGGCGGCAACGCAGGCAACGCATTCCTTGCATGCGGGAACGAATCAACCAGCCGCTGGCGCAGGTCATCGAACTCGGAGTATCTATAGCAAGTCCAAGAATCAGCCAAACATCCTCTGGAGCCAAGACAGGGACGGGAAAAGGGAAATAAGCAACACACCTCATCCGAACAACAATCGGTCCACCCTATATAGAAACAACCAAAATTAGAAAAGCCATTCCAACCGCATTCCCTCCAAGATCCAAAACTCACATCAAGCGTCTGAACCGTACAATTCCACACAACATACGACCCAACCCCCGTCATACCGCGCACAATAACATGATCATCAATAGCAACGCTACTAGCCCAGAGCCCACGACTCGTCTCCGAGTTCGGGTCGGCAGTATGATCTTCCAGGGTGATACGAGCAGCGCCACGCAGCGACGACTGCGAGACGTGCGAGGGATTGCGCTCGTGTCGGCGCCAGTAAGGGGGCACTACAGCGGAGACGGGCCGGGATGTCGTCGAGGTTGAGGATGCGGAGCTCTGAGGCACGCCATGGTGGTTGTGGTTGTTTGTGGTGGAATTGTCATGGACGTCATCGGTCTCAGGTCGGAGTGCGGGGGTGGGCTGGATATCTGGGTGTGGGGAGGAGGGTTGGTGCGGCTTAGATGCCGGTCCGGCCTCCTCGGGTGCTGGCTCCATCCATTAGATACTCAAGGGATGGCGGGTGTTGGCCTATTTGGTGGGGGATTGGGTTTGTTAGCTTTGCTGTTGAGGTTCATTGTGTTTGGGTGTGGCTCGGTTCGGGCATGCCCCGAGGAGGTCTTCCCCCCATTATGCGGGGTGGCAAGTATAAGTGCTAGGTGCAGGATATCGAGCTATTTTGGACATTGGAGTCGACGCAAGGATGCGGGCTTGGGCGGGGTTGTACAAGCGATCCGAGGTGAGACAGACTAACCTTGGGAAGTGTATGTGGCGAGATAGGGAGAGTGGGAAGTGTGTAGTGTTAGTAGTGTTAGACTTGATAGGGAAATCCAGTTGGAGTCGATTTGAGCGGTCACGGGGCTGGTTCGGGGTTAGTGGCTTAGCTAAGGCTATCTTGGCTACCACCTGGGCAGATATGGATATGCCAGGAAAATGCCCAATAATCGTGTTTTGATTAACATTTTCTTGTATTTCTACATTGAGATCATAGATATGACGGTGAATTTCAAATTTGTCCGCTTTTCCACTTGAACTTGACTCACTCAGAATCTCATCAGACTACTCAAAGCCAAGAAACACACTAATCCAAATACAGTAAGCGTTGCTTGATCGTCCTCTAATCTTTAATTCTCTCCAACTCGGGCTGAGACATGCCACTTTCCTATCTTTGAAAAGCACGATGTCTTTGTGGAGACCGGGTACCGGACAGATGTGACACACAGTGCCCACCTACGACAAACGTCGCTACAATCCGAGACCATCGAGATATTCCCGGATCGACACATCTGAAAGGCAAAACCCCTATAGCGGACCCTTCATCAATAAATCCACACTCACTTTCAAAGCAACGGTCTCGCTACTGAACTCACTTGACAGAGAGTACCTTGACCGTGCCAGAAAATAAAAAATAAAAAATCATTCGATGTAGTAGAACCCCAAGGGTGGCACTAGTGTGTGCCACCATGCAAACCAACTAGTACATTCTATACATAGGCTGTTATAGTCCTGTGATTGCTTTTTTCCCCTTTATGAGCTCCCCAGTCCTCCCTTGCTGGCTACTTTTTCTTTCCTCCTCGAGCTACTTGCACTCCTACGCTACATCTTCGGGAAACAGCCTCTTACTATTGGCTTTAGATCATCGTCTAGCATATCCCTCATTCCTTGTCTTGTTCTCGAAAGAATCTAGGACTTGAAGCTCGTAGGTTCTAAGACATCTCCTAGTTCTATTACACCTTCCCCCTTCATTCCACCTACCCGAGGTAGCTATCACCATCTCTATATCTGGACTCTAGAGCGTGTATCAGACTTCACTTGCATTCTTCAAGGCTAACACTAAAATTTAGTACCTTCCCGCTGCCAATTTCTGACCTCATTCTCAGTAATCACCAAGAGCAACTGACACGATGCTATCCAAGACCATCTTCATCCTCGCTTCGGCTGCCACTCTAGTCAACAGCCAATTCGATCCGACATCAGTTCCCTACGCTACAAGACGTTAGTTGATATCTTATATTCTCCTTCCTATGTGTAGAATCGTCATACTAACATATCTTCCCTCCCTCAGAGGCCTGGTGTAACTCCCAAACATCCGCATGTCCAATCCTCTGCCTACAACTACCAGGAGCCTCGGGCACACCAAAATCAAACACCTGCTCAGCCGTAAGCATTCCTTTAAGGAAAATCAAAGTCCCAACTAACCTCAAATTCCTAGGACACCCTACTCTACGACTGCATATGCAACAATAATGTTATCCCCAATGCCAGCGAATATTCCCAGACAATCCCCTACTACACCTGCACAGAAACCAACAACCAATGTGTCAAAAAATGCAATGGTGACTCCACTTGCCAGAATGACTGCAGAGTAAAGAACCCCTGTGGAGCCCAGGATCCCAAGCGTGTTAATATTACTACTACCGCCAAGCCTACCCCTACTGCATCTGAGACCCCTGTGAATACCCTTGTCGATGGAGCTACTGGCGCTGGTCCGCGCATGGCCTCTGTTAATATGAGCCATGTCTATGGGCTTTGTGTTTTGGTTGGTGGTTTTGTTGCTGGCTTTGCTACTCTCTTGTAGAGTGCAAGGGTATAGGTTTTGGTTGGCTTGCCCTGGGGGTATGATCAAAGGGTTGAGCTGGTTACTCAGATAATGAACCCTGGAGTTGTGGTTGTTCTTGCTTGAGTCGTTACTAATATTGGCTAGTTCTTTGCTTCTTTGTGGGTTTGCATTTTCCGGCTGCATTAGCATTGAGCGTCTGTTTTTCCTTTTTTTTCTTTTCTTAATCGTGAGTTTATGGAGTAATCTATTGCTGGCTGCTCATTCATTACGTCTTGGTTTCGCATTGCCTACATTGGTAGTGAATCTTTCTATGGCATTACTCAATTTTATTTAATTGCATACATAGGTTATTTACGTTCTCGAGTTCCCGGGTACTATATCAAACCCTATTTCTTGGGTTCAATGAGCCACAGGTTCAATTGAGCTCTCATGCTCAAAAAAGCTATATCTTTGCCCGCACCTTTGCACTATCCATGCGCTGCCCTTCATCATCCTGCTCTGCAACCTCCAAAACTGGGAACTTGGCCGGCATAATCCGCCGTGGTGTCGATCCTGGGTTTACAGAGTATTTGGAAAAGTCCGACACTCCACACTTCTCCCGGAGGAAGTCCTCATCTGTATCCAGAAGTCCGTTCACTACTTGGTGCGGGGCACGAAGCATAGCCAGGACAGCCTCTGAGAATATTGTCTATTGCAGCTTGTCAGTATCGAAAAGCCCGGGAAAGGTTGGTAGTATAATATATCATGAAATGGACATACCGGCTTTCTCAAATCCTTTTTGTAGGATGTGTCGGATCCCTTATTATGCTCCGTGGCTGCTGATTCAATCGACTAAAAATTAATGCAGTCAGCAATCCCCTCACAGAAACCAGATCTGGATAAAATCAAGACGCAGGCACATACAGACGCAGGCCAGATACTCGTCACCGCCATTTCATTTCGGCCTTGACGGACAAAGTCCATGGCCAGACCTTTGACCAGGACACTCATTCCAACTTTGCCTACATATAACACATCATCAGCACATATAGTCAAGCACACTATATATCGACTCCAGCCTCCAAAAGCCGCAGCTGAAACATATAAACTCACCCATCGCATAAGCAGTCTTCCCCCTAAAGAACCTCGAATAAATAGGCGGCGAAACAACAATGATGCGCCCTTTCCAGCCCCCCTTCTCAAAGAACGGCAAAGCAGCCTGAACAGTCGCATACAGTCCCTCGGGGTTCACCTGCTGCATAAGCTTAAACCGCTTGAGGGGTATATTCTCCACAGACGACCACCAGATCGCGCCGGAGTTGTACACGAGCACATCAAGCTTCCCGAAGACGCGCACCGTCTCCTCGACAGCATGCTGGATCTGCGCGGCATCGCGCACGTCAACGGCTACCGTTGCCGCGTGCCCGCCCGCTTCGCGGATCTCGCGCTCTACTGTGTTGATGGTGGACTGTGGTGAGTTCGGGTCTGGCGGGAATGGAGTCACTGTTGATGCGTCGGATGTTGTTTTTGCGGATAGCATTACTGGGTTCGGGATTAGTATTTGCAGTCTATACAGGATTGCATGTGGCCGTACCGGCGTAACCGTTCTTTGCTAGGTCGATGGCGATCTGGCGCCCGATCCCGCGTGATGCACCTATTATTAGGGCGACTTGCTGTTTTTGGGACATCCTAAGGGCTTTGGTGAGTCTGTGGTTTGGTTGTGTTGGTGAATGTCGAGTGGGGGTGTCGATTGACGTCCTGGATTAGTGTCGTTATATATTTCGGTTTTTGTGATTACTGGAATGCCGAGCTCTAGCGATTATATATCTGTTTATGCGGCAAACTCAAGGATTATAATCAAGGTGTTCGGGTCGCGGGCAGCTTCTATATAGCCGATAGATTAATTTGATGCTTAATTTCCTGATTACTCAAGTTCCGAGGTACATTTATAGTGCAGGTCCACTCTCTCGGGCTTCGCGGACTTGGTGCCTCAGGCACCGGCATCCATATCTAAGCCCATGATCTTTCTGTAGTCTTCAATGGCTCGATGCTTCCATTACATGCTTCCTAGCGACAAAAAGACTTTACCGGTCGCATATCGAAACTGTCAAGGCGCCCCATTGATATCTACTGTGACAATTTGAGCGATATTTCCGGTTCCCAGGTCGTCTTTTGGCCTGTTGGTTCTTCAGGGGGCTATAGAAGAAGGCATACCAGGCTAAAGTTGTGGGATACTCTCGGTGAATCACAGTTTCTTCTTATCATATTTTCATGCATGTAGGTCTTCATCTTCATCCATCGTTCACCTAGGAATTCTAGATGGCGGTGTGGTAGGCGGTCAGATTCTGCCAGGTAATCAATCACCCATCACAATGATCGATCGACTGACTTGTCATCCACCTCATATTCTTTGCTCTAAACAGCATATTGTTCTTAGCGTTCAAATTGGTTGCTATCTTCCGTCATTAAAACAATCTAGCCTGTTGTTCAAGCTCCAGCCCGTCGAGAATATTTGCCAGTTCCAATTCTGCCCGCAACGCATCATCTGAACAGCCGGGCAAGATGGACACCACGCTTCCAGACGCTTCTGGTCCGTCCCGGGCAGATATGGATACTGCAGCTCTGAAGGCTACTGCAGCTATCACTACCCCCAGAGCAAGGGTACCAGTGAAAGTGGAAGGTATGTTAACCCCCGCGCGGGGCTATCTCCGCATGTTGCTGCTGTGCCCAGATGACGCTGACATGGTTAATGAGGCAGAGCCCCCCAAATTCGATCTTGATACTTACATTGCAAATTACACTGGTGGGTGATGTTCCTTATTTGCATATAGACTTCTTATTCTAATGCATAGCCAGGGCGCACTCGCTACGACCGTCTTTACCTCATCGGCACATGCTCCCCGTTGCTCTCGACAGACGCCCTCAAGGCAGCCATCGCTGAAGCCAAAACCAGCAAAGACGTTTCGAGATATGAGAGGGCGGTGCGCGCGCTGGCGGATGTAGCTCCGACCGATCCTGACGCTACTCTTGACGCTGCCTGGGTGCAGGAAACCAATCGATACGTACAGACTCAGACTGAGCGATTGGAACACGAACTACGGGGATACAAAAACAATTTGATTAAAGAGAGCATCCGGGTAAGGAGTGATAACATACTGTCGAGAAATACGTCACACTAACCTCCGTAGATGGGTCATGAAGATTTGGGCAACCATCATTACGAGACTGGTGACCTGGCTGCTGCGTCCAAGGCTTACTCTCGTATGAGAGACTACTGCACCACCCCGAGCCACATCACTTCCATGCTCTTCAAGATGGTCAACGTCGCTACTGAACGCGGTGACTGGATGTCTGTGCAGTCGAACGTGCACAGACTGCGCAACTCTCAGTCAAAGCCAGAGGACGCAGCCAAAAACCTATCTAAAATCTCAGCCGCTTCAGCTCTGTCACAGATGCACCAAGGCTCATACCTCGAAGCAGCAAACTCTTTCTTGTCCGTCCCACCGGACCTGGGTGACACTTACAATGAAGTCATCACCCCCAACGATGTCGCCGTCTACGGTGGTCTATGTGCTCTCGCCTCTATGAACCGTGACGAGCTGCAGAAAAATGTGCTCGACAGCCAGACTTTCCGCAATTTCCTCGAACTCGAGCCTCATATCCGCCGTGCCATTGCTTTCTTCTGCAACTTCAAATTCCGCCAGTGCCTTGACATTCTCGAAGCTTATCGCCCTGACTACCTACTCGATATTCACCTTCAGCGTCACATCCCCCAATTGTACAAACGTATCCGCACCAAGTCCATTGAGCAGTACATGATTCCTTTCAGCCGTGTCACACTCGACTCCATGGCGAAGATATTTGCCCCCACTGTCGTTGGCGGCGAAGCACATCCCACGGACATTTCCTCGCCGTTTGTGCAAGAGCTGGTCGGTCTTATTCAGGATGGTGTGCTAAACGCTCGGATCGACCTCGAGAAGGGGTTGCTGGTGTCGAACCAGATCGACCTGCGGGCAGAGGTGCAGCGTACCACACTGGAGAGCCTACGCGAATTCAATGAAGAGGCCCATTTGCGGATTCTGCATGCCGCTGTCCTCCAAGCAGGATTAGAGGTGAAGCCGGAAAAGGGAGAAGGACCTGGACTAGGAAAGGGTGGACGGTTTCCTCGAGGCCCGGGTAGGGATTAATTGATGGGGACAAAGCCGACACCTTGACTCCAGCGATCCGGGCGCATGAATGATGACGAATGAGATAATACCCCGATGCTCCAGCTGCGATTGCAACTGCAATGCAGATACTATGTGGCTTACAGAAATCAATTCAACTCTCAATGAGGTATTCCTGCACGTACTCGATGTCTACTTTTAGGCAACCAACATTAGTAAGACCGATGAACAACATGAAACATCGCACAAATTGCGCTCTTTGGAATGGTCACGGGTAGCTGAAAACATATTGTTCTCACCTTGTCCGACCCTCGACAGGATACCAATCCCACCGATTCAATCCGGTTATTAGTCCTCCGTGCAACACGATGACCGGGCCAGTGTGACGCTTCAAGTAAGAAATAAACAGAGCACTTGTGCTAGAGGTCATCCCGTAATACTACAGCTTGTCGATAGAGGTAAAAGCATTCGGAGAAAAGATATAAAGATCAACTAGGGTTCGGCCTCCTGCATGGATAATCTCCTCAAGGGGGAATCGTATGACCGCCTCATCTACCGCCTTACGATATAGAAGGGGTTTGGTTGTCTCTCTTTGTCTCTTTGGCCTACAAATAGTCATTTTTCGTGATATCAACCCTCTACTCTTCATCCTTCATCATCATTCCCACCATCGAGATCCCATATTTATATATATAGTTATCATTAATGACTGGGTTTGTCTAATGGGTAAATCAACTTCAAAACAGCCAACATTCCGGCTTGGACAATCGCCTCCAAAGGAAAATGCCCAAGGCTACTCGCTCAATCCCACGGGTTGTCTCATAACCTGCCGCCCGTGTTGACAACCCGTTGTGCTTAGCACCGCATCCGAAGCTACCTCGTCTGGGCCCATAAACACGAGCTTCGAGATTGCTGAGATGAAAAAAGTTGACCGGTGATGTATCCCCTAATGGGGAGCGAAACGACGGACCGGCATCAGGGTATGTGCATGGTTTTACCGCTCAAAGATGCGAACCAACATCCAACATGCATACAGGGCCTAACTAGTATACCACTTTAGGGATCCACCATGCTCAGTCAACCCACGCTCCTGGACATTGAATGGTGGGGGCATACCTGCTCTGTGCCACGATTGTACTTGCGTGTACGAATCCGAAGGTCTTGAGTACTGCTTTGACCTCTGTAGGGGGAATCAGGCTGTGGCGAGATACCTGGTCTTGTTATACAAATACCCTTTCCATCTCCAATGAAACGGAAACCGTGGAATTATTCATTTAAACGTTGACAGTAATTTTCTGCTGGCAAAAAGCCCGTAATGTGTCGCATCCCCTGTAGATATTAGAATTGGCCATATACTCCGGCACTTTTCCTTTTTGATATTCCTCGTGATACCCTGGAGAAACAGACAATTTCGTGAGAAGTCAAGTTCTTTTGTTTAAATCGACTCTCTATTTAGTCATTTCTTCCCCAATACCTTCCCAAGTAGTTCATTGCACGCTTGGTCAAATATCGTTTACTATACAAATTGGCTCCCCAGGGCTACCTCTTCCCGAAATGATTGACTTCCTTTGTATCTACCCCATATGCT
Source organism: Penicillium mononematosum (assembly GCF_028829835.1). Taxonomy (NCBI): domain Eukaryota; kingdom Fungi; phylum Ascomycota; class Eurotiomycetes; order Eurotiales; family Aspergillaceae; genus Penicillium; species Penicillium mononematosum. The sequence goes on from NW_026643275.1 coordinate 1,563,198, forward strand.
TGGACGACCGGCGACGCAACACGAGAATTGAACTAGGTACCGATATATTGTCCTCTCACACGTACCCGGCTTCGACAGGGAATCCCGATTCTTCCCCAATCTTGTCGAAGTCTGACGACGCGCCAAATTCCACGAAAATGAGTCCAGACATTCCACTTCCGGAGCCTGAGTCAGTGCCTATTCCTTGTATCCCATTAAAACGGACTTTCGATCAAATGGAGTCGGCAATGGAAGAATTTTCCGAGTCCACCAGGCGATTGTCGCCCACTTCTTCAATTCCAGCGCCTATAATTCGTGCCTCTGGAATGCCGGATATACCTGAGCTTCCATTGCTGGACTCTGCGCTTGAAACCGATATCAATCATCAAGAAAGTATACTCCCATCGCCCGGACTAGCCCCAATTCCAGAGGAAAGCTCCGAGGACAGTGACGGCGAGGCCCTAAACCTATTGATACCTGGATCAACAACCTCATTCACCGAAATTGAATCGTCAACTTCACCGCGGGACCTGTCAACACCGCATTCTTTGCCCCCTGATCTAACGAACCCAATAAGCATGTCTGTTGAAGTGGGTCACGATGGTCCTACCCGATCATCCACGGCATCCCTACCTGTAAACTCTTTATCCCCAGACAACGAGGACGATAATGGAGACACATCATCCGCAGCATCAACAACCGATGATTCAGACTCAGTCTTCGATGATGGACAATCGGAAAACACGTCCAGCTATACAGCTTCATTGCTATCCGATGTGAAAAACTACGCTTACGAAAATGGAAGACGCTATCACTCATATCGTGAAGGCCACTATGTCCTTCCCAACGACGAACCAGAACAAGATCGACAAGATCTCCTCCATCACGTCCGGAACCTCGTGCTCAACGGCTGCCTCTTCCGAGCCCCATTGGACAATAATATCCAGCGCGCTCTCGACATTGGTACCGGCACCGGAATCTGGGCCATCGATTTTGCAGACAGCTTCCCCAGTACCGAGGTAACAGGCACCGATCTAAGTCCCATCCAGCCGTCATGGGTCCCACCCAACCTTCGCTTCGTAGTGGACGACGCCGAATCGCAATGGCTGTACAGCCCAAGTCGGCCCTTTGACTTCATCCATGCCCGCGATCTGGGCGGTGCTATTGCCGACTGGCCGCGGCTGATGCGACAGAGCTACGAGCACCTGCGTCCCGGTGGCTGGATTGAGTTGCAGGAGTTTGAGGTCATGCTCAGGTCGGACGATGATTCAATGCGTTTTGCGCCGGCGTTGTGCGAGTTCCTTGACCGACTGACTCAGGCTAGCGAGGCATTTCAGCGACCTATGAATATCGCCGAAGGCCATCGGCAGCGGCTGGTTGAGGCTGGTTTTGAAGATGTGCGAGATGAGGTGTACAAGGTGCGACCATTCCCCTCACCCCGGTATTCTGATTGGGCTTTGCTTTTTGTTTGCCTCTTTCGTCATAACTGACTGTTATGTCTTTTCCAGGTTCCTTCGAGTGTTTGGGCTAGGGATCCCGTGCAAAAGGAGATTGGTCGGTACAACCAATGTTCCCTTCTCATGGCGGTTGAATCCTACTCGCTAGCTCTTTTCACTCGTGTGCTGGGGTGGCCGAACAATGATACTCAGGTTTTCCTAGCGGGTGTGCGCAAAGATCTCAAGAATCCCGCGGTGCATACGTACTGCAAGCTGCATGTCGTCTACGGTCGGAAGCCGTCTTAGTCTCAGTCGAATCGGCAATTTGACTAGGGATCTTTCCGAGGATCCTCGGAGTCAAAAAAAAATATTGTAGATAGATTTGATATGGCTCTATGTCTCTGGGTGCGGGCGTAATGAGATGTCCCGTTTGTACTCCTTCCGCCTGGCCCGGATGGGATCCCTCACCTTTACGTCGACCATTCGACTGGTACAACTCAGCGTTTCTTTGCACTTTTCTCTTTCTTTGAGTCTCAGTTCAGTGTCCAATCACTATTTCAAATCTAGAAAAAGGAGAATATTTACCAAATCCCATTCCTATCCGGAAAAGAAAGCCAAATGACCCCGAACTAAATATGGCTTCAGGGCAGTGCATGACCCTGTGGACCTCTATGACCTCTTTCGCTTCAAATCTCACCATGGCTTGGGCAACCTCAGGTCCTGGGTTCTGGGGCGCGACTGCAGGAGGCCTGGTAAGTTGCATTCCCTGTACTCCCAACCCTCGTTTGTTTCATGCAAGAACAGAACCCGAGAGTAGAACCAGTCCTTCCCAAGATATCTCCCGGGGAAAACACAACAGCTCTGAGCAATGCAATATAGCTAGCCCTTTTTCTCTGACTGGCATTTGCAGAGAAATTCGCGCTAATCAGCATGCAATTAACAGTTCTTACTCTGGGTTACCTACAGCATCATCTACACGTTTTGCTGGTCGCCCCTGCGCCACTTCCCCGGTCCGAAGCTGTGGGCGATATCTCGCATCCCGTCGAATGTCTCCGTTCTCCGTGGCCATAACCACCTGGACATTCTGGCGCTGCACAAACAGTACGGTCCCATCCTGCGCATTGGACCCAATGAACTCGCCTTCAACACACCACAGGCCTTTCGCGATATCTACGGCGCCAGACCTGGAGGTTGCTTCCCCAAGAATCGGAGCCACTATGTAGCCCCGGCGAACGGGGTCGATCATTTGGTCTGTGCGGTCGATAATGCGACCCACGCAAGACAGAGACGGCTGCTATCCCATGCCTTCTCTGAGAAGGCATTGAGAGATCAAGAGGGTCTTATCACAGGCTATGTCGATACCTTGGTTATCAAACTGCGGTCTCAAGTTCGGCAGGGATCGTCCATTGTCGATATCAAAAGTTGGATGAACTTTACCACTTTTGATATCACCGGTGACCTGATGTTTGGCGAGTCCTTCGACTGTCTGAAGGACAGCCAGCTTCACCCATGGATTAAGTTGATCTTCAACTCCATCAAAGCTATTGCCTTCATCGGAGCTGCGAATCAGTTCCCCATGCTCAAAGGCTTCCTGGACTTATTCATCCCACGAGAAGTCAAACGCGTCGGCCAGGAACACTTTGATCTGAGTGCGCAGAAGGTCGACCGACGCTTGGAGTCGAATATGGCCCGTCCGGACTTCATGTCTGCTATTCTCCAGCATGGGCTTAGCGAGGAGAAGGGCCAGTATCGCGAGAGCGAGCGTATTATGACCCGGGCTGAGATTCATTCTAATGGTTTTATGTGGGTGGTTGTTTTCGTTGTTTTCGAATACTTTCTCCCTTTCTTCTATTTTTCGTTTTCTTTCCAGAGGAATTGATATAGCACGCTAATGCTAAGCAATAACAGTCTGATCGTGGCAGGTAGCGAAACATCCGCAACGTTACTATCCGGCTGTATCTTCTACCTCTGCACAGCTCCACACGTCATGAGCCGACTCGTCGCCGAGATCCGCTCGACTTTCAAACAGGACAGTGACATGACCTTCCGCGCCGTGGAAGACCTGAAGTACATGAATGCTGTCATCGAGGAGTCGCTGCGGATCTACCCGCCCTTCGTGACGAGTCTGTCGCGCGTTGTACCGCAAGGCGGGGCATTCGTGAACGGTCATTTCCTCCCTGAGGATGTATGTATATGTGCTCCACTGTATGTCACATTTTTAACCTGCGTACTAATCCTAACCAGACAACTGTGGCATGTCACCACTACGCCTCCTACCACTCAGAATCCAACTTTGCCTTCCCAGATAAGTTCATGCCAGAGCGCTGGCTGGGATCCGACCCGGTCTTCGACGGAGATAAGAAGGATGTCTTGCAGCCATTCAGTCTCGGCCCACGTGTCTGCCTTGGAAAGCAGTGCGTTCCTTATCTTTTCCCCTTTACCCACGTTGCACCCCAATCAATACTAACATATTCTCCCCTGTTATAGTCTAGCAAACTGCGAAATCCGCCTCATCCTCTGCAAACTCCTCTATCACTTCGACATATCCCTACGTCCAGAGAGCACCAACTGGGCTGACCAGAAAGCATATTTCCTTTGGGATAAGCCGGCTCTCATGGTCACGCTGAAAGACCGTTTTCCGGACGCGGGTGTGTCAAGCTCCCAGGAGCCCGTGACTCCGTTCCCAAAGTGACGGGGATGGGTTATGGTTTGATGTTCGCAGATCGTTTACGTCTGCATTCGGGTCGTACTCGGCATAGACGGTGTTTTGCGGGGTGGAGCTTATGAGATCCACGACTTTCGTTTCTTTGCTTTCAAGTCGGCTTTTTCTCTTTTCTTTCGGATGGTTGTTTAGTACTAATCGTTTACTGGATTGGGTCATTCGGTGCTTTTTGCATTGTGACTTGCGGCGGCGGCTGGACTCGGATCTGGAGTTTGGGTTTAGTGGAGGTTGCGTTGCTTTTCATTTCCATAAGACATTCGTTTTCTTTAGAGGTCTACGGGTGGGCTCCGTCGCTTGATAATTGCAGAATAATAGGCCTCTTCGGTCTTCTGAATTGTGTTATTGGAATGTCTAGGCTAGAAGTCATGGTACAGTACGTCGGCTCGCACTCAGTTCCTCACACCCGTCTGAGAAAGCTTGAAGCCGCCGGGCACTCTGGTTTGAAAAACTCCACTAGGGTCGTACTTGGCCATGGCCTCTCGCATTTCTCTGATGCTCGCTTCACCGTAAGTTTGGAAAGGGTCTTGTGAGCCATCGCAGTAATTCAAATAGAGGAATCCAACATCGCCATCCACGGATTTTGCATATAGCTCGATCTTGCTAATCGCTGCCCTGAGCTTGGGGTAAGCAATCTTAGTCGATATTTCAGGCGTCTCGACTTCAACTGCAGCCACTAGGAGGACGCAGTCTTTCTGTAGCTTCTCAATTCCAAGGAGGTTGCCGCCCCGGGCCATGGATTGCTTTGCAAATGATCGAGGCAGCGGTTGTAAGACCATCGAGATATAGAATTTGCCGTCCGGGATTAATATTTTCAGGTCTTCTACCAGGACTTCGAAGACATCGGCTGCTTTTTTCATTATTCTGGCATCGAGGTTGAAGGTGAGTGTGAGCCAGGTGTCTCTAAGGAAACGAGTCAGAACATGTTTTGCATTCAGCATGGGGCAGGCTTGAGTATTTCAATGTTGTGCCTTCTACCGGCTTTGTTGGGACAGGGCAAACAAAACTTATCGACCTACTGTTTTCCTGAAGGGACCACAAAATCCACCAACTTTTTAGCCACGGTCGTTGTTTTCATGTTCTTCTGACCGGGGAGGGCGAGGAATTTCTGCAGAGACTTTGCATTCTCAACACCGTCGAGATTAGTCAAGACCATGTTTATAAAATGGTCTTTTGTCTGAGGCAGGTATGTCCACATCGCAAGAATATGATCGTCGGGCGCTTCATTAAGTTTCTGTTCAAAGTCGACAAAGGCCTCAATGATATCACCCGTAGCTGTTTTCGGGAGGACAATATTCCCATCCCAGATGTTAGTTGCTTCGAATGTCACCATATCGAAGCGCGTGACAATGCCAAAGTTGTTAGAACCACCTTTCAATACTGAGAAGAGGTCCGAGTTTGTGGTCTTATTGGCTTGGACGATACTGCCATCTGCGAGAACAACCTCGTAGTTGATAACCTGGTCTGGTGGTCGAGGGTAAGCAACAGTAGAAGCAAGGAAAAGGAGACCAGGTACTTACCACAGGCGAATCCGTAGCGGCAGCTATGAAAGGCAATGCCGCCTCCAAGAAGTAGACCACCGATTCCAACCAGCCCCTCGCGGCCTCCGGCAACCATCACTCCATCTGTGAAGGTCTGAGTTATAGTCGAAGACGTAGGTACCTTAGACTGCAAAGCTACTTACATTTCTCAAGCTCAGAATAAACTTGTGCCCATGTGCCACCGGGTTGCAAAGATGCAACTTTCGTATCAGGATTGTATGTCGTAGTTGTCATGAGCCCAAGATCAATAGTCACGCCAGTCTCGATGTTGTTGGCGCCAGCCCAGGCCATGTGCCCGCCACTATCCCGATGAAATGTGTCAGAGATTTTTCTTATTTTTATGAATATGATCTTATAGTTCCAAATATATTATCGCGAAAGAGAAAGCAAGAGAGAGCTTTGGATTGCGCAAGTGTCTTTGAAATAACTGCTATACTCACCTGCGGATCGCAAATTTACAACCAGGTGTGCTAACCAAAGCCTTCAAGGTCTCGGAAACCTCCTGAGTCGTCCTTGGTTGAACAATAGCCCAAGGGCGTAGTTGCGCGGTGAGAGACCAGTAAGAACTGACTCGGTCCTCATAAGATTGCTGACCTGGGAGATACGTGATTTCGCTCAACCCAGCATGTTTCAAGTTTGCAAGTGCGGACTGTTCAATAGCCATGTCGACAAGAAATTATTATCAGGTGTGAAATGTTTTATACTTCCCAGACTGCGGTCAAACGTCAAATCCGAGAGTCGGGGCTCAAGTGGTTTAAAGCTGGTGAGGGGGAGGTGAGGGGCTATACGATTCATTACTGGCCCTCAGTGTATATGCATTACCCAAGAGTGGCAGTCGGAACGAAGATCTTCTGTTAGTACTATTCTTCGAATTTTCATTCGGGTAAGCTGGTTAAACACTGCATTGACAATGATTGGCTATAGCTTTCCTAATACCCCAGCATGTAAACTGGAGTATAACTATTTAAATGATGTACTGTTATCTTCCTAAGTACTAAGTCCAATCTGCTTGGTTCCTGGATTACCAGGCTTCCACTAGCTATTTAGTCAGCTTCTGTTTGTTCATAGAAACGCAATCCTCCTTCTCTCTCCTCTCCTTGCTCTCTCGTCAATTTTTTCGTAGGCGATAGAATGTGGTTGATGTATTTATATACATATATATTAGACAAGGGAATCGCCTGCAGTGAGTGGATAGAAAGCCTTGGGAATACGAACGGTACTGATTCTCCGCCATCAAAGCTAACCGCCTGATCGAGGCCAATTTTGTACGAGCCACCTCTAGATCTTCTGGGCGATTTTTTTCGAACACCGCCATAACACCTCAACGGGGCGAGGTCCCATGGGATGACTTCCTGGATTTGGTGGGCCTGATGACCGTGAGGCTTGGTGGCTCTGTCTGATAGTCCCGGCCGACTAGCCTAGATGTTCAAAAAAAAACTTCCAATTCCAGGAGCCCGAAATGCTGTCAGAATCGCCCGATCGTGTGGCCGTATGCTTAACAAAGTCTATGATTGGTCTGGATGGGTGTTCCCTGGCCGAGAAGTGAGACAGTGAACCACCTAATGAGAAATAATTGCCATCGAATCAGTTAAGGGGTGGCTTGAAACAATATGGAAAAAGATACAAGGAGATCATCAAAACATCAAAAATACACCAAAGGAAATTTATTGAGACGCTCCTAAAAAGGACTAAGAATGCCAAGGCATCAGGGGCAGTTGAGAAAGCTCACTTCTGAAGTACTGCGAAGCCTGTAACTGGCAGCAATGTGTCGGTGAGTCCTACATTGGAATATCCCAATCCCAAGAATGCCTTACTGATACAAGCGAGTTGACAGTGAGAATTCGAATTCGCTTGCAACATGTCACATACCCACGATATGAAGAGGGAGTTATTTATATTTAATGATACGCTCATGACATGTCCAGGATAGGATACTCAATCAGAGCTTGGTCTATGTGTCTGTCATGTCCTAGTAGGCGGTTTCTCTAGGCCATATTTGTGAGATCCTTAGTCTAGAAATTAGCTTCTCTGGCTACTCAGAATCTATCTCACATTCACCGTTGAAAGGCCGGAGGACAGGTACTTAAACTTACATAGTTATGTACATAGTTCACTACTCATCTCGATATAAACTTGTGGGTCTCAGGTACGGGCCGAGAACCACATCGGGAGTGTTTCCAAAATCTACTATAAATATAACTAGAGAGCTTCATTCATTTCCCACTTGTAGACCAATTATCACAGGTTCCAAGGTACGGCTGATAGCATATCTTTATTTTGGGCATTCGTCTGGTTGTAGAGAGAATGAGGTAAGTCGCGAAGAGCCAAACCTGCTGTTTCTGCAGTTCGGGTTCCGCAAAGAGTTTTTGCCAACCATACAATGAGGTATAGGGAATGTGGAGGAAGTGCCTATTCACCACCAGAGCTGTTTGTTGATACATCACCTCGCTTACCTGCTTGCATAAGAATGGAGGGATTTCATAGAAAAGGAGGGGCTGGACCCCCTTAGGAGGACGAACGATTAGTCTGAATATTATCAACCCTATATCAGGCATATCTCACATTCCTCGCTTGTGTCCATATCGCACCAGGACACCCTGAGGGGACTGTTTTAATAATAAAGGAGCAATGTGTCGGCAATAATTGATTCTCTTGCTATCAAAAAACGAAGACGAGGGAGAAAAAGGAAGAAAGGGAAAACATTCTTTCACAATCTCTAGCGCCCCTGTAACAAATACTCGCTGATTACTGGATGCTCCTCACGGTTTGATCAAGCGCCCACGCAAACCTTTTAACGTTATGGTCGTTCAATCCAGCGACAGATACCCGCGAGGTCTCTACCATGTATACATGGAAATTCTCTGTTGATATCCGGGTTAATTAAACGGGCGAATGATATTATATGGGGCATGTACTGACCTTCGAGGTGTTTGACTTGAGTCTTGCTGATGCCCAGATATGCAAACATTCCCGTTTGCCGAACAATGTGAGACCAGTCACCCGGTGTTTGAAGAAGCTGCAACTCCTTGTATACTCGCTTGCGCATTTTTCGAATGCGACTTGACATTACGACAAGATCCTTTGACCATTGCTCCCTAATCGAAGATGTACGCAGAACAGCCGCAGCCACGCGGGCCCCGTACGCTGGAGGAGCAGTAATTGTAGCCCGCTGCACATTTTGAAGAACCGACTGCGCGACTTTGGCCGCTGATGAAGAGGAGAGTGCGCACGTAACAAGACCAATTCTCTCTCCGTAAAGACCCATATTCTTCGCCATTGACAGGCAGACAGCGAGCTCAACATTCAAGTGCTCCAAGAAATATCGGATTGGCCAAGCATCCTCACTAAAGGACCCGGAATTAAACCCAAGGTAAGCAGAGTCGAAAATTGGAAATAACCCTCTTTCTTCGATGATGGAGCCAATAGTCATCCATTGGTCTCTTGTGGGGTCACAGCCGGTAGGGTTGTGTGCACATGTGTGAAGCAGAATTGGTGACCCTGGGATAGCGGTTTTCAAAGTACTGATATATGAATCGAAGTCAAAGCCGCCGTTTTTGAAGTAAGGAATTTGCTCAACCTTAAATCCGATCGTCGTGAACATCAAATGGTGGTTCACCCATGAAGGATCGGTGATATAGATGGTATCAGGAGCGGCACTAAGCTTTTTCAAAGTCAGGCCAATAAGCATGAGGGCTCCTGTTCCAGAAAGGGATTGGCATGAGGCGACCTAAATAGATTTGGCCTCTTAGTAAAGATGATATCTGATGATCAGGGGAAATAATACCCTTTCTTCAGCAAGAGCCTCAGTGCCATCAAACAAAAGCTTAGTCGCTTCAATCACAAATGGCTGGAATCCAGCAATAGGGAGATATTCGTGATTGATGTCTCCCAAAGAACTCTTCGCCATTTGGACGGATGGAAGCACCCAAGGCAATCCATTTTCATCTCTGTATGCCCCCTGGCCCAAATTGATCTTGTCCTCGTTAGGATCAGCAAGAAATCTTCTAGTGACGTCAAACTGAATGTCAGGAGTAACAATATCGATGGGCTGGAAGGTCGACGATGGTCGTGACGCTGTCGACATGATGCGAGATTCAAATTTTATACCACTTTGAATTCCACTCCGAAGACGAAATCTGGAATAAAATATAGGCAGGGTTGACATTGTACTTAACTTTTGTCGAAATATGCGTGACTTACACATTTTCCACTGTCATTTCTTGCCCAATGGTGTTCCACTACGGCCTGAAAGTCAATAAAAAATAAAACATAAGCTTGGTTCTCGCAGTACCCCCGCAAGTCGAAAGGATTACCGAGGTGAACCCGGCAATTGATCGAAAATTGAATCTTATGCGAATCAAATAACCCAGTAAAACCTGAACCCACTCCCGGAGGCCGCGTAGCTCAGTGCTAACTTACTATCGTGTCGTTTCGGTAAAATGATAGTTACACCGGCGGCACGTTTCCGAGAAGGAGGGAGGAGGGAGCCGAGGGGGAGAGAGTCCCCGCTCGTTGGCTGCGTTTGGCAACGTGCCGCAACATCCGGCTCCACGCTGACCTATGCCCGGGACCTAAGCACTCCGCCGAACGGCTACCCTCCTGAAATCCATTTCATTTTATTTTTCATCGTAGCTACGTAGTTGTAATTTATCTCCATCGATGTGCAATTGCCACAATATATCAACATGTGACTGTCGCCTCGAATCCTCCAGCATGTCCCGTAGTCGACGTCAATGTGTTGCTATCAACTATCTATTTTCCTGCACTCTAGGATCTTTGTCAAGCGTAGACAGGCAGACTTACTCAAATTCCATACATTTAAGCGATCAGTCCCTCGATTTTAGCTAAGCAAGAGTCTGCTGTGCAGCGAAGGGTAGTTCTCGTCGAAATGTACAGTGAGGCTGCTGCTCAAGTCAATGATCCGGCTGGTGGTATACGTTCTTAATAATGAGAAGATGTGAGGATGGCAAAGCTGTGGTTAAAACAAGGTCCTGAAGCTTTTCTGGGTTCCCCTACTAAAGTTAGTACTACAGAAAAGTTGTTACGAATATCTCTTCAATACTTTGAGTCTTTAATCCATTTGCCTGATCTAGCTGAGTCGAATTATATTCTCATCATGAACAAAGATTCGTGCAAAATATGACACATATATGTTTGATAGTTTGAATATAATATCCACAGAGCGGCAAATCACTTCGAATTCTGGGCGGCGAAGCGATGTTGAGCCTCAAAGACGGCAGCAGGTGATTTCCCAACCAGAGACTCGTAGATCTCAGGGTCGGTTGCGCCCTCCAGGCCGAAAATAACGACTTGACTCTTCTCATCCAATCCCAGTTTCTCACGAAGGCTCGGATCTGAGCCAGATCCTAGCATGACACCCATACTGGCAGCCGACGACTCACCACACACCACAGGAACATCACCCTCGTGGCCATTAGCCAATGCCTTCATGCCCTCGACTGCAACGGAATCGGGCACAGCAATGAAGTCACTGGTTAACCAAGTAAGGATCTTCCACGCGGCTGGAGATGGTGCGCGACAAGCCAGACCAGCCATCAATGTACGCAGCGTACCTTCAGACTGACGAAGCTCGCCATTCTTCGCACTCTGCAGGAGACAGTCCGCCTCGGAAGGTTCAACAACAACAAAGCGGGGCACTTCAGCAGGCGTCTTTCGGTTTCCACGGAGATGAGTGTAAAAGCCTTGGAAAATAGCAGCGGCGATACTACCCACACCACCGCATACAAAGACATGGCTGATCCGGTCGAGTCGAGGAATTAACGCGACCGCCTCCTCGAGGACGACCATGTAGGCGTTCATCACGTGCTGAGGGACGTCGTTATCAAAGTCAGACCAGGAGGTGCTGCTAACGAAGTACCAGCCATTCATGCGAGCATCTTCCTTAGCCCGACCGACTGAAGCCTCGTATTCGCCGTCAACGCGAATCACAATCGCACCCAAGTCCATCATACGCTTTGCACGACCGTCGCTGACATGATCGTGAATGTAGTCAACGCAGCGACAACCGAAAATCTTAGCACCATACGCTAGCCCACGGCCTTGGTTGCCGTCCGTTGCGACGCAGACAGTGATGTGCTGCGTAATATCACGATACTTCTCAGTGCGGAGTTCGGCTGCTGAGGGCCAGACACCCTTCTTCGCGTTCACCTCCTCCGCTAAGATCCTATAAACCGAGTAGGGCGCACCAAGCGCCTTGAAGGAGCCAAGTTCGGGCCCAAAGCGTCTGCTCTCATCCTTGACGAATATTTCCTGGACTCCGAGTTTGTGCGCGAGGTTGGGGAGGGCACGTAGAGGTTGTCCGGTGTACTCTGGCCAGGTGCGAATTTCATTGACGGCGGGCATCCAGTTGGAAAGATTTTGCATACAAACGGCCGCGCTGACCTCCGCTTCGATGGACAGGCGGTCTCCATTGGAGTGATGAGAGTACTCCATCTTGACTGGTTGGAAGGTTGGGTGTTCAGGACTCGTTTGGTCAATTCATGTTCATGCCAGCGGTGTCTATCTCTTATCTTGCTCTGCCACTTGCCTTAGGCGACCGTCCATCTCCATATTTAATCCCGGTTCCATTATGTCCTCTCTTTCAACGCCTCAAATCATTCTCGTCCCCGTAGTTTCGGCGCATTCGCCGGGGTGCCGAGCGGCGTTCAACTTGCCACGCCTTTCTGCAAGACCCACCGTTACCCTGACCTTCGTGTGGAGTTCGGCGATTCCTGCGTGCTCCCGAAAACTTGGTTCCATCTAACTCTGATCATGAGTACACCACGCCCTTGTGGGTGGTTATTCCAATCGAGGAGGTCTGATATCAATTGATGTGGCTTGAAAGTTTGCAGAAGAATATCAAATACAGGGCGTAGTGGTGCGACACTTCCTAGGTTCCGCACCGGTTTTGCAGAGAGGGTGCGCCCTGCCGATTGAATAATTGAATAACGTATTTCACATGGGAGCTGGACACCCCAAAGCAATATTCTACGCTGATATCTCAATAAGCACGGTTTTATTTTAATTTATTATTTGCCAATAGCTGTTGGTAAGGCTTTTTATCATCATATATTAAATTTGTACATATGTAGAGATCTAAAACCTACAATGCTGCGGTATCGAAAATTACGTTGCTAGGAGTTAGAAATATATATATCTCGATCATTGAGGGATAGAAACCCATTAAACCCTTCTTAGAGACTAGATACCACGTTAAAAGTATGTATTCTTTTATAAGGATAAGCCCCTATGACCTATGATTGTTGTGATACTAGGTTGTAATTTATCGCATTTACTATGATGTTTTGGGTTGTCCAGCTCGCACGTGAAATACGTTAACCTTCGTCCGCAATATAATTATGTAACGTAACAACGTAGAACAGCCTATGATTGCAATTAATTCGACCTCACGATGTTGAACACGTGCAAGTTTACCACAGCGCAATAAAAACCAGCCAATACCTGCTAGCTTCCGCTCGGAGACCATATAACCCTTAGGTTCGAGTCGCTCCCTTGTAGGTGAAAGGGCAGAGTCACGGGTAACGCCGTCTAGGATAGTGCTGTCGAGGGGAGGAGTAATAAGTTCCTTCTTACGAGTCTCCTTATCCTCTAAGACAACTGTTGGAGTGAATCCTATACATGCTCCCATACATACGATGCATGTTTGACAGATTGAGCCTTTTGTTTATGTTTGTCATTGAACCCTTTGCTTAATGTTTGACAAACTAATTCTTTGTTTAAACAGAGCATGTAAACCCTGGAATTATAGTTCTAATGAATAATGATTCTTCCTCTGCTGTCTCCCTTATATAGTAGTAGCTCACATAGTAGTAGCTCGTCCTCCAACAACAACTAATTGGTTCATAGTACCTGCCTCAGTGATATACTCTATACACTTCCTCGCTAAAACGCCAGAGATTCTGCTGGAATCCGCGCCATACAGCCTTAAGCTGAGGCAGGATATAAGGAGCGTAATTGGCTCTAAGCTTAATATCACCCATACCACCTGGCCAGGGTACTGCATAAATCGGTGGCCTCGAGGGAGATAGCCTTAAGGCCTATAGGGTAATGAGGGCCGATAGGGCTGACAATCAAGAATAGAAGAGCTGATCTAGAGGGTCTAATGCCTAGGGTCTTCTGGGTACGTATTATAGTAGGTCGTAGATATAGAGAGTAGCCACGTTGACTATTCCCGTTAGTGACCTAGTAAAGTAAAGTGCTCTCCCTAAGGTGAGAGTGGACGCTCACTTTATACACTTTGTAATAAACTGGCTTTCGGCCTTCACAAATTTCATAAGAAGCTTTGTTAATGCGTCGCCATCCACAGCAGGCAGGACGATACGCGATGCCGATTTGTTCAGGCGTGCCACATTCTTATCCGGAAGGAACAAACGGATGCCACCTTTCCCGTCTTTATATGCTTTCATTCCTTCAAAGTATTCGAATGCGTAATGAAAAACATATGTTGCTGGGTCTAGGCTCAGGTTTTCGTAGGGAGTAATAGGCGGCGAATCCCTTCCGTCGATTACATTCTACTCTACAGTGAGCATGTGATTTTGAATAGGAATTAGTGAGTGGTTGAAACCTTCGGAACTCGGTGATGTAGACTTACCAGTGAAGTTCCTGCCAAATACGAGATCTATAGAATCTGATAGGTCCTTAGGCTTGATGGTCTGAGTGACAGTCAATTCCGAAGGGTCAAGACCCCGAAGCAGGGATGAGATTGCTCTGCAAGCACTGAAAGTTCCTTCGCATCGCAGATCGAAGGCATAACTGTGCCGTGAAAGCCGCAGGGTATAATGGATGCGATCTTTTTATATCAGTGTAAAGATACGAAAAGCCGCCATTCACCCAACCAAATCATATTTGCCCCTTCAAAGAAACTGAGCGAAGACAGGCTGGACAGCCAAGCACTACTGAGTCAGTCACATAACTCAGCTCTGTCAAAGTAGTGCCAACCTTGCTAGATTGACAGGAGTTTCTCGGCAATCTCTCCCAGCGGCACCGTGACTGTGGCGCCGATATACTTGGTTGTTATTGCCCCTATACCCATCCATTTATCTGGCCCACATTCTGACTCCCTAGGCTATTTGGCGGCTTGGGGTAGGAGCTACTTTTCAAAGTTGATGCCAAACCAATCCACTCGGTCTAGTACCAACCAAACAAGCTAAGCACCCCAGTTGCTCAGATTGGAGCGTCCTGATATCAAAAGGACGGATTGGAATGGTTGAGCCTTGGCTCAGTAGACTTTTCGGCTTTTGCTTCCTATACACCGGTAGCTAATCATCGAGAGAAATCACCAGAGCTTCTGTGTCCAAGCCTATCCCCGCCTTTTCCCCGCATATATTTCGCTATGATCAGCAGACTAGACGAGGCTTTGAGTTCTTAGGCTCTATATAGATTTACTTATAATCTCTGTGGCATACTCACGAAATGTATTAGAACCATCATTGATGTTCTGTTTCATTCTCATAATCTAGCATATATCTTTAAACTACGTCCAGAAAAGCATTCCCCTGCTCAATGTCTAGCTCACGATGGTACGCTTTGCGTGTTGGCTTATTTGCTTCAATAGGCACATTTCTCTATGTATGTATAACCCGCCTTCTCCAGTCTGAATTATCGTACTAAACTTGAAGGGGTTTGACACTGGCATCGCTACAACAAGTAGGTATCATTTGAAGTTACGGAGTTCTGCAATTCACAAGTTCCTGACGACCTCTTGCAGCCATCGCTCATCAAAGCTGGATCGACTACATGCACCATCCGACGCATGCTCTGACTGGTGCGGTAGGCTTTCCCAGCCTTCCAAGTGTTCTATTTATTATTGACATTGCCAGGTCGTCGCAATTTACATCGCAGGAGAAGCAGTTGGTGCGCTGACACAGACTGTCATCGGTGACCGCCTGGGACGGATTCGATTTATGCAACTGATGTGTACAATCGTGACGGTGGGAGCAGCGATACAGACAGCGTCTATCAACATTGGAATGTTTCTAGTAGGGCGTGCTCTAGCTGGAATAGCCGTCGGGTAAGAGCTCCTGCAGTGCAGGACTTTGTTTTCTTCTTCTAGGCTGACTCTTCTCTCCAGAGGAATGCTTTGCGGGGTACCAATCTACCTTAGCGAAATTTCGCCTCCTAAACATCGTGGCCTAATCGGAAGCGTTTCCGGCCTTGGTGTTTCTTTTGGGACAATGACATCCAACTGGGTTGGGTTGGCATGTAGCTATGCGTCGTATGGGCCAAAACAATGGCGTCTACCGCTGGGCCTACAAATTCCCTGGGGCGTCATCCTTTTCATTGGCCTCGCGACATTTATGCCCAACTCCCCGCGTCACTTGGTGCGGCAGGGTAAGATCGCAGAAGCTCATCACGCTTTCATGAAACTGCATGACGATCTCACCCGTGATCAAGCCGAGGAAGAGTTCAATCTCATGCGTCGTCAGATTGACTATGAGATGAGTCGTGAGATAACTTCACTTAGGGAGGTCTTTATCCGGTTCAGACATCGAGCACTTATGTATGGGTTCTCCCACGTTCGAAACTTCGCTTGGCTTTTTCTAATACCTCGGGTTTGCTAGCGCGATTTCTGTCCAAACCATGACAAGTCTTACCGGCGTCAATGTTATCCAGGTAAATTCCCCAGCTCCGTCCCGAGACCAACAAATTCAATGGCTAATCAGTTTTCTATAGTACTATTCAAGTAATGTTTCATAGCAACTGGGAGTAAGTGGTCCTCACTAACGTCCTACAGCAATCCTTTTTCGCGGTCTTGGTATAAGTGACAAAAACGTGCTTGTTTTGGTTGGAGCGTACGGTGCAATTGCTTTCATTGTAAATGCAATCAGTGCTGTGCTTCTCACTGATCGCTGGGGCCGTCGCAAGTAAGTAACGGTCTTTCCATGGTAGAGGCAATGCGTGGACCTGTTGCCGGACTGACGCTTCATCTCATCACAGGATGCTTCTCACTGGAATGGCAGTTATTGTCCTCGTTGAGATCTACACTGCTATCATGCAAGATCAATTTCAAGCCACGGACAATAGTGTCGGCAAAGCCTTTGCTGTACTGGGTATATTCTTATTTATCATTGGATTCTGTGAGCTTATATCTTTTTACTTGGAATTCAAAATACTTACCATGACGTCGTATTGCAGATGGCTTATTGATAAGCACTTCTTATGTCTATGCGGCTGAAGTGCTTCCTATTGCATTGCGTTCCAGAGTCATGGGGCTGGCGATTGCCTCCCATTTCATTGTCAATGTTGCCAGTAAGTGACACAACTACGGCGGTGCTCCTTTGATTGCTTCATACAGCCACCTCCAAGTTGGAGTCCCCAAATATTTCGATGGCAGTTGAAGCTAATCGTTTTATTTTCAGTCACCGAGGCCGGTCCCACCGCGTTTGCCACTATCAAACAGAACTACTACTATGTTTTCGTTGCATGCACTACATTTTTCTTCGTGGTGGCATATTTCTACTTTCCGTAAGTTCTAATAAACAGTCGAAACATTCCTCCTCACCTGGTTATGTGTCTCCATTGCACCTACGTATTCTTCGATTTGATATTAACTTTCAAAATTCTCTCAGTGAGACTACACAGAAATCACTGGAAGAGATTGCCGCTGCCTTCGGCGACAGAGTGGTCCCTGCAGATGATAACAAGCCCTCCGATAAAGTGACTGCAGAGCAGGATAAAGGAGATGTTATGCATATTGAAATGCGCTAAGCAGGGCTTGGTAATGGGGCTCGAAGTGAACCTAAGCAGGATATGGGACTTGAGATCTCTTGTTGAAGGTGGATTATCTGGGTGCACAAACCAAATTATTTCATGGCTTCCGTGCCGTAGTGACATGGAATCCTGTATATATTCCTAATAGTGAGCTGCAACTGAGCGGATCTTACGGAATACAAGAGGACAAAAGAGAGTGTGTATTGAAACTACCGAGTACTAAGGTTTAAGGTGAGATTCGGAGGTTATATTTTCGATGACACCAGTCAAGACTTTACAGACAATGATTCATTATACATTTGCAAAATTATTTCTATCAGAATAGAAAGGCTAGGGGGACTAGTACTTTTACAGAGTGACCGAGTCATAAAGATGGCTACGGCCAGGGGTCCCGGATGAGTGTCTCTACCCTAAAACATATCAGTTCGCAAAGTATGTGGCAGCCAGGGTTCATCGTCCTGCATCCTTCATGGAAAAATGTCATCTGTTATGCATGGGTAGGTCTGGAAGGTGATGATGAGTTGAATAACGAAGCAAGGGACGTAGTGGCTAAGTTAAGAATCTTGTGAGAGAAGGATGAAATTGATAACATAAACATTTCTCTTCTAGTATATGCCACATTCATGCTACAGTCTCAACACGTACACGCGTCTGATTTACTTGTGTAAGGCCATGTTAATATGAATGGTCTTCGACTGCAGATATTCCTTCAGTCCTTCAGTGCCTCCTTCACGCCCGATACCACTCTCCTTCCAACCGCCGAAGGGCGTGGACTTGTTAGGAACAAAGCCAGTGTTGATACCAATAGTACCAGCTGCAATGCGACCAGCAACACGAAGTGCTCGTGGGATATCGGAAGTGTAAATTGTTGCTATAACCGGGTCAGCCTTGCCACAGCAGCAGTATGTGAGATAAATACTTACATCCTAGTCCAAACCGAGTGTCATTGGCCAAGCTGATCGCCTCTTCCTCGTCTTTGAATGTTCGTACACACAGAACAGGCCCAAAGATCTCATCGGTATAGACTTTGCTCTTAAGGTCGGGGTTCAATAAAACGGTGGGTTGCAGGAATGTGCCCTTGTTGCCGATTCTCTCACCACCAGCCAGAACCTCGATACCTTCGGCCTTGCTGTTCTCCACGAAACTCATCACATGGTCAAAGTGCTTCTTATCAGCCAAGGGGCCAAAGACCGTCTCCACGGATGATGGGTCACCCATCTTAGTGGCTGCTTCCACGAATGCCACCTTAAGAGCTTTGATGAACTGCGAGGCGATGTCCTCTTGGACGAGTACACGAGATGCTGCAACGCAGACTTGGCCAGAATTTCGAAGAAAGGTAGTACTGCTGTGAAAGACTGCGTTGGTCAAGTTGGCATCCTTGAAGATTATAGCAGGAGACTTTCCCCCAAGCTCAAGCGTGACTCGCTTGAGGTTTGATTTTGCTGCTGCGAGCTGGACAGCGCGACCTGTGTTAACAGACCCGGTGAAAGCAATTTTGGCAATATCCATATGGCTTGCGAGAAGTCCGCCAACCTGACCAGCCCCGGCCACAATGTTGAACACACCTGGTGGGAAACCGGCCTCGTTGATAAGGTTCCCATATTGGCAGAGCGCGATAGGAGTTTTCTCGCTTGATTTCAGAACGAATGTGTTTCCAGCAGCTACCGCTGGAGCTGCCTTCCACGAAGTTTGCAAATGAGAGCCATTCCAGGCACAGATTCCGGCACAGACGCCCAGAGGCTCATACTGAACGAGCTTGTACAGATTGTCACCATCTGGTGGGATACATTCTCCTCCAGTCTTGGTAGCTGCGCCAGCATAGTAACGCCAGAGACTGATGGCGAGACCAATGTTCGCACGCGCAATACTGATCGGTTGCCCCATTGCACGGCCTTCAAGAGTTGCCAATTGCTCCACGTTTGACTCGAGGAGGTCTGCAAACTTGTTCATAATCGCCGCTCGTTGAAGGGTAGGGGTCGCCTTCCATCCCGGAAATGCAACCTCTGCGGCCTTGACTGCAGCGTTTACGTCAGCCTCGCTAGCGACTTGAATCTTATCCGTAACAATCGAATCATCGTTGGGGCTGTAAATGGTCAATGTCTCCTTCGTCGACGAAGGAACATACTAAGTTGACAGCGGATTAGCAATATTTTCATTTGTAAGAGACAATTTAATCCACCTACTTTCCCCTTGATGAACAAGTTAGTTTCGTACGACATGATGAGCGGCGTCCAGGAGCTGATTGTTCGATGTCGTGTAGTTATGAATGAGAATCGAGTTAACTTGAAGAGAGTGCGAAAGTACGCTTTTAAATTGCTCATGTAGTCAGCTTGATGCTGACCCAAGCTCCCAAGGTTACTTCTGGCTAACTGCGTGCCATGATGTCGAGCCTGCAATATTTTTGGTTGCCACTAGCCCCCTCATTTCCCTATCAAAACCCCGCATCATTGCCCCCGGAGCACGCCCTGTGAGATGTGGGGATTGGCAAGGATGCGACCTCCCGCCGGGATCTATGATGACCTGCCGATGGGTATTATTGTAATAGTTTCTCGGTTCGGAAGTTCTGTGACCGATGCAATGTCGATGCAAGTCATCTTTGGTTTCCCTCACTAACTTCAGAAACTTGTACGCTCGGGCCTGAAACATATCTCCGAGGTTGACCAGGCGATTCTGCCGGTCTTCCGGTCTGGATGCTTAGGATTAAAGATAAATGTACTTCCACGTGAATACGGCTTTTCACCAGAATGCCGACTAGGTTTACACGCCCTTTACACGCCCTTTCAACCCCCCCCCCCCGGGGGCGTATCCGGCCTATGAACCTACGATACAACCACAATATCGGACAAGTGCAAATTACCGGCGACTGCGGGGAATGGCGGGGATTTGATGTGGGGAACCGGTTTACAAGCTACAAGACCACGAGACGGGATACAAAAGGCAAGACATCTCTGTACTTCGATGAGGACCTTAGAAGGAACCAGCAAATTCAATAAATATTGAAAGCAAACCATGACACGAACTGCAGCAACACAGCACGCTTGGGCTGTCGTCGAGCACGGCAAGCCCCTCCAAAAGATTGAGATTCCAATTCCAGAGCCAGTCGGCACCGAAGTCTTGATCAAGGTGTCGCATTGTGGGGTCTGCCATTCCGATTTGCACTTCTGGGAAGGCTCGTACGATCTGGGTGGTGGGAAGCGCTTGTATGTGAAAGATCGAGGCGCGAAGTTGCCTCGAGCTTTGGGCCACGAGATTCTGGGCGCAGTGGCAAAGCTTGGACCGGATGCTGACCCTGCATCAATCCCCATTGGCGCCAGTCGAGCGGTCTACCCTTGGGTAGGTTGCCAAGATTGCCGCCATTGTGAGAGTGAAGATGACAACCTATGTCTTGGCCAGAAGATCCGCGGTATCTTCTCCAATGGAGGATTTGCCCAGTACATCACAGTGCCTCACCCTCGATACCTGGTTGACTACGGCAGCGTCGACCCTTCTATCGCTTGCACTTTCGGGTGCTCAGGACTTACTGTCTTGAGCTCCATCCAAAAGCTGATGCCTCTTCGGCCCCAAGACCCTGTTTTGTTGATCGGCGCTGGTGGTCTTGGATTGAGTGGTATATCGATGCTCAAAGCTCTGGGTC
Source organism: Penicillium mononematosum (assembly GCF_028829835.1). NCBI lineage: Eukaryota > Fungi > Ascomycota > Eurotiomycetes > Eurotiales > Aspergillaceae > Penicillium > Penicillium mononematosum. The sequence continues at coordinate 1,584,237 of NW_026643275.1, forward strand.
ACGAGCGTATAATCACGACCGATATTGCAGCCGATAAACTCGCGGCAGCCCTTTCCGCTGGCGCAACTGCAGTTGTCAACAGCAAGTCTCAAGATCCAGTCGAGGAGATTATCAAGAATGCCGGTGGACCCATTTCAGGGGTTATCGATTTTGTGGGCAACAAGCAAACAGCCGAGCTTGCAATGGCCAGTATTGTGAAAGGAGGCAAAGTCGTCGTGGTTGGAATCATGGGAGGAGAGATGAATCTGTCACTGGTACCGTTCACCTTCGGTGCCAAATCAATCCTGGGCAACATTACTGGCACACCTAAACACATGCGTGAAGTTGCCAAAATTGCCAACAGCGGCAAGTTGGCTCCGATTCCTATTACCAAAGTGCCATGGGAGCTGGCGAACGACGCGATTCAACGGCTCCATGAAGGAAGAGTGACAGGAAGATTGGTCCTTGTTCATTAGGAACCCTGATATGCGCGCAGCCATTATTGTTTGATGCTGTCTGCCCCGTGCTATGAGCAATCCGTGATTCGGATCATGCATTATCATAGCTGAAGCTGTGCTTTGTGTGTTCGCAGTACATAGATCACCAGTCATACGAAAACAAGGAAAACAAGATAGCCCAGAAGAGTTAATTGCAGTATCCCGCTTCATTCGGTTGCAACCTCATGATATGGTTTAACTTTATACGGTGTGGTAAAGATCGAGAATCCCTCGATCCGTATCTGTCCATCTCGTGTTTTTCTCTCACCCAATCTTTCACGCTACTTGGAAATCATTTTTTTCTGTGGGCTATCTAATAGCTCATAAGCCGTGTTACTAGTCTGTGATACATTCCGCATTTTTAGGCCAAAAACCTCTGCACTAAGCTGGTAGAATCACAGTCCTATATACTTAGTCGATCAGAAGTCTGCATAGCCAAGTACAGTCGAGACTGCATCAGACTCTGAATGAATACACACACATACATATTATAATATATATTATTACCATCATGATCCCTTCGATGGGCGTCGTGCTGCTCGTCTTGAGTTCCGGGTCCGTTGTTACAAAGGAGTGACTTGGTGAATCAAGGCCAGCTATAAGGAGCGCTTTCCGGAGACCGAGCAGCATGTGTTCGACCAAAATCACAGGGAACAAGAAGACCAGTTCGTTTATGAGAGGGAAAAATCAAACCGCAAATTCGTGTGGAGTTGCGCCTAGGGTGGTCTGGGGTGGTCTGGGATTGATTATGAATTGCCGCTACGGGCGTTCTCGGTATCAGTATATCAACGCCGTGATTGGCTATCCCAGATATTATCCCGATTGACCAATGACCTTATTTCCTTGCACCGGAGGAATATGATGAATGATACATCACAACTCCGATTGGGACGCCCGATAAATGGTGGTCAGGTAGCGATATTTACTATCTTTGTCATTGGTGCCGGGCTGTCATATGCCTAGCACCTCGGCTTGGATTGTGATCGTGCTTCTCTAGGATCTCCGCGTTTTTGTGTTTCTGCTCTTTGATAAGCTCTCTGATCACTATATCTGATACTGCGATAGAGCGTTAATGCTAGAACTAGCAGCTCGGTGCTGAGCTAGTTTACGAACAACTTCGATAGATTTATCGTAGAGTTCGGGGGAAGGGGGCTTTTGAACAATGCCCTAGATGATCTTAATATAGATCTTCTTGTTTTCTTTTAGCGCTAAAGCCGATACTGCTATTGCGCAAAGTTGGTCCCCTTTAAGCTTGGGGACGATCTTCGAAATGTCAGATTCGTTCTGACGATCGAAATCGTAGGTGGGCGGTATGTTATTGTCCGGTATGGGTATGTTTTGTGACGGTCGAAAAAGATCGAACGGTTATTGTAGGGAAAGTATCTGGATCGGGGACGAACGGTCTGATGGCGGTCGGTGTGAGAACGGCCTATAAAAGGGCGGTCTTGTTGAACGGCCTCGAGACGGTCGAAAAACGATGTAGAAGTGATGCAAATAGATGCTATTGATGCAATCTAGATGTAGGAGAATGGAGAGTTCTTATTGGTTAAATCAGAAGTGCTCGGGTTGTCGAGGTTCGACGTGATTGGAAAACTCTGCTAGTGGGGCCGTGTTGGGACCACACACAGAGGCTTGGCGTGACGCACAACGCCGGGGAAATGGGGACTGCTGTGAAACAGGGGCCTCGGGGACAGGCGCTCACAACCTGAGAAGAGATGCTACTGAGAAATGTAGGATACTCTTGAAAATAGATAGATGCGTGAAGAAGAGAGAAACTATCTACATGTGAGGCTAGCTAATGTGTGCAGGAGCAGACGAGGTCACGTGACCTCCAACAGTATGTTGTATTTCTATTTTAAAGATGTAATGATTCTAATTTTATGACTATTCAAGGATCACTGTTATCCACTCATGCTCAGCGCGTCCGTACATCATGTCTCCCAACCATCCTTTGATCTTTCCGGTGATTTCTGCAGGGCTACCATCAGGACCAGTTGGGATATTAATGTCCCTTCCACGGTGGTGGATCTGTGAAATAGGGGTAATAAACCACTTCGTGTCATTAGCATCATGCATTTATTACTTTCGGAGCAATAAAACTTACAGCTGTACCAGCAGCAAAAGCCTCAATCAGTCGATTCTCAGCAGCCGCTTCTTGCAGGTCATCAATCGTGAACCTCCGCTCGGTGACCCCGATGTCCAAACGCTCTCTCACCAACTCAATACAACTCCGGCGGGTAACTCCATCCAAGATCAGCTGGTCATCCAACGGAGCAGTAATAAGCTCTTTCTTTCCATCCTTCTTGCGATGCCACAAAACAAAGAAATTGCTACCCCCGGCCTCAGTACAAAAGCCCTCTGGACCATACAACCAAAGAATCTGGTGATATCCCTGACGAATAGCTTCTTGATTAGCCAAGACTGACGGGCCGTAGTTGGCTCCAACTTTGGCATAGCCGAATCCTCCGACCCATGACCGGACCATATCATCCGGGGAAGTCAACAAGCGTTTTCCGCCCACTGGGGTATCCAAACGAGGCGTAAAACCAATGATAATATAAAGCAGAGCTTCTTGTGGTGTTGTCACACCAAGCTGGGAATCGGTACCGATCATTGTTGGACGGACATAAAGAAATTGCCCAGCGCGGTCTTTTGGGAGCCACTTTGAGCCCTCGACCGACACTAGTTTGTGAATGAGCTTCTCTAGCTCATCTGGGTCGAAGTGAGGCAGAGAGATACGCCCAGCGGACATCAAAAAACGACGAGAATTGCGATCGGTACGAAACATCCGAAGCTTTCCATCTTCGCCCCGGTAAGCTTTCAGACCCTCAAAGCATTCGTAGGCGTAATGCAGGCATGATGCGCTTGGCAGAAGACTCAAGGGGCCGTAAGGCTTCAATTCAGGCGCTGACCAACCAGCGCTGACCTTCCAAGAGGCGGTGATCATGTGGTCCGTGCATATGGTTCCGCTCTTGTGGAGTTTTGCTTCGGTTGGAACTTCTCGAGGGTTGGTGGTGTATATGCAAGTCAACTTAGACGCGTCGAGTGGCTGTTGGTCGGTCATATTGAGCATAAACGAGAGATGAAATGAACTGACTAGGCGTAGGCAGCTATAACATTGCGTTTCGGATAGTAGTATATATATCACAGAAGTCCCCGACTCTCGAGCTGTATACTTTTCCTCGTATCCGCAGGCACGCCTTGCAGGTTGGGGAGACACGCCCTAGCAAGTCTGTTTTGTGGGCCCGGCAAAGAGTATATTGTGCCGGCGCCACACATGGACCGAACCGAACGGTTATCATCGGATTGCGCAACTGGTGATAGATTTCGGTATCGTCCCTGAGGTCGTCAGGAGTTAATCAGGGTCATCGATGTTCAGAGCCAAAAGAAATCGCACCACGTCTCCCGAGGTCCTCTCCCCGACCATATTAGTTCATTCTTTGGCTTTTTTGAAGCGGCTCGGTCATTCGATGACAAAACCCGTTGAATCATCTTCACGACGACCAGTTAGCGGCATCCGGAGTAAAGGCAAGCACGCCGAGTACCCAATATAGGATCATGGCGACTCGGGGTTATCTCATCGACACCGGTTGGTAAAGAGCCAGTTTCATTTCTTCCTTTCTTTTGATTTCTTTATTAGCTTTACTGAAGCCCTTTTTTTCTTTCTTTTTTTTTCCCTTTCTATATATAGAAGGATTTCGTTTGTCTAGGAATTGGTATCTTTTTAGCCGAAATACAACCATGGCAGCTCAAGCTAAACAAATTGTTTTAACGAACAAGGCACCCGCACCCAAGCCATTTCTCTCTCAGGCTGTGACTCTGAATGGCCTGGTTTATACATCAGGAGCCGTCGGCATGGATCCTACAACGGAGAAACTAATCCCTGGAACAACTGCAGATCGAACTGTAAGTTATTCGGCTTTTCGATCACGGGAGCTTGTCGCTAAACCACAACAGGAACAATGCCTCAAAAACGTTTCAAATATATTAGAAGCCGCCGGTAGCTCCATTGAGAAAGTTGTAAGTTTTACAGAGCAACCATCTTCAGACAGCCAAGTGGAAAGAAACAAAATCTCACGCAACGAAATTGGAATTGAAGCTCAAGGTCACAATTTTCATCGACGACATGGCTAATTATGCCTCTATGAACGAAGGTTATCTAAAGGTCTTTAACAAGGGAGCCATGCCGGTATGAACTTGTCAATCTAGAATCTGGCAGTCATTCTAGTTTGCTAACTAAACCATTGTCGCTGATTAGGTCCGGACCTGTGTAGCTGTCAAACAGCTGCCCCTTGGCACAGATGTTGAAATTGAAGTCATGGCGCACCAGTAGTGGTCTTAAGACATGACATATTGTGGCAAATGATCTCAGGTTCCATATTTATATTGAGGGCTTTGTCAGGCCATACCGTGAGCCGATTATTATCTTACGTGCATGACATGATTCACGTTTCCATAATGTACGATGATAAGACACTGGCTTCACATATTGACCTAAGCTGGTAGAAAAGTGGATATAGAATTGACGTATTGTATAAGACCAGGGTTGAAGTTCGTCACGCAGCCGTCGTCAAGAATACTTCGTTTGAAAGCCTCAATTGTCGACATGGAACAAACTGTATTCTAATCCTGTAATTCTATGGTTCCATCACATGGACAACTTTATTGTCAACGAGAAAACTGTCTTTTTGAGCCTGAGGATGCCCTGAGTTGATCGGCCAAGTATCAGTGTTCTTACTGGTGATTGCATTGCCTTCCTACTTCAAGCGCTCGCCCCGTTAGTCAAGTGGGTTTTGTATTGATAAATCATGGCTCAAACTATTGGGGGGGAGCTGGCAGCATCTCTACAAATTTAGATAGGCAGTGGCAGAGAAGGAGTAAACGGGCGGGCGGTGGAGAGTCGTCAACAGAGTAATGACAGTGTTAACTCTCAATTAATAAAAAAGTGCTACATGAATATCTTAACATTGACAATAATACAGATATGAGCATTCGTATATTGTTGTGAGGGAGAGAGGTTTACATGGTGGACGTCGAAGTGCATGGTGCAATGTGAGATGAGATTGTTGTTAAAGCTAAGAGCTAGACTAAGAAATCCGACAGTTGTCTTGGTTGAACATCCGATATTGCTGTCTGTAAGTAGGTTACAGGACTGGAGAAGTAGGTTGGGTGGCTAGGAAGGGGTCGCTGAGTGCACGTCCGTGGATGGTTTTGAACAGATTGATTCCACTCTGCTGTAACCTCAGCCTAGTCAACTAATGAAATGCCTCTGTCAACAAGAACACCTCAATCTTAACCCTATACATTGTTTGGCATAAGCTCGCCCAGAGTAAATCCAAGGCTTTTTCCAACATCTTCAAGACTCTTCGTTTGCACAGCAGAGTACCATGCATCAAGGTCCGAAATCTTCGCATCCATGGCCTTCTCCAGGCCCTTTGGGTCTGCCACCGACTGACTCACGCCTAGTGAATATTGTGACGCGGATTTAGAGGAATTGCCCGTCTGCAAATTTGACTGAAAGATTCCTGCAGCAGAGAATGGTAGGAAGTCCTCGTATGTGATAGGTAAAGCTTCCACAGCGTTCATAGAAATTAGCTGTTCAAGAATAGGACCATCCTTCAGATCCAAATCCAGTGACGACATGGTGGCGGCTTGCTTCACGTAGAACTCGCAGTATATGAGACCCTGTAGTCTAAGCTCCCGCCAGGTATCGGGAAACTCCTTGAACACTTTGGTAGCAATGACGGCGGCTTGGATGGCTGTGGCGCCTGCGGAAAGCCTTTTGGACTCCCGGAGTAACCTGTCATAAAGTTCTCGGCCTTTTGGAGTGACTGCTGCACCACGTTCCTCAATTTCCCCAAAACGCGCCTTATGACGGGCCTCAATCATGGCTTTCTGCGACCCAAGGGCAATGCTCTGGCTCTCATTTTGCCTAAATCGAACTGCCTCTTCTAGAGCAAGGAAACTGGTTTGGCGCAACAGGATCGGGCATTCGCGAGCTGGTGGACCTTCAATAGCATCCTTAGCAGCCATGCCAGCTTTTTTCATAGCCAAATGAACTGCCGAAATGTCCAAAGTTCGGGGAGTAAGGTGGTTGATATGTGCGCTTTGAAAGCATGCGATATCGGCTAAAATAGGATGCTCGGCCTTCAGGACCTGATATTGATCAATGGTAGCCGCCGCGACAGACTGCCAGCTGAAGGTGGATAAAGCCTCTTGGATAAAAGCCTCAGTTTGCTCTTCTTTCAGCCTCCCGCCCTGCATTTCCGCTACATCGAGGATATTCAACAAAAGATCGCTGAAAATGTTGCGCTTCTCTAGCAACTTCAATGAGAGCCGACGGGCTTCTTCAGAAGCTAGTAACTCAGGCCGTAGTAAAGTAGTGAACACACGAAAAGGATTGGAGTTGAGGCTTGACACCGTCAGAGGGCGAAAACAGGTTGCATGCATTGGTAGTCCCGCGATTGAGAGATCGTAGTATCCGATTGGGTGCATACCCAAGACTTCAAATATCCTCTTGATTGTTCGGAGCTCGTAAGGGGTACCGAGGCGGATTGCACCATGTCGTTCTTGAGTCAGGCGCTCAATGTTGGCCTTGATGCCTGTAGCGTCACTGGGTTGGGCTTTTGCGTTGACGCTGCTCAGCATCCTCTCATTGGCGTCGTGCACAATGTCGATTAGGTCACTGTAAAGCGGCACCTCGCTGCGGTACATACTGGACATGGCTGCAGCAAAGCGAGTCCGCAAGGCATCCTTATCGACGTACGTCGTCGGAGTTGTAGTTGAAACCATGACTTAAATGGACTCGTCGCTGGGAACTTGAAATGTGGGAAATGATCTGAGTTGATTTCCAGCAGCTGTGCCGCAGGTAGTTCTGTCAATAAATATCTATGCCTGGGAACACGACTTGCTTCTACCCTATGTCTTGGTCGATCACTCATATGGTCACACGTTTCGACGTGTCCATGAATCAAGGCATTCCATTGGTGAGACCATATTCGGGAGGTGGCCACATGTGCCGACGGTTGCGAACAACTTGTGCCGAGAACGTTCTTGAAGGCGGGTTAGGTAGGACCGGAAGCTCGGCTTCATGAGCAAAACTAGTGTTTGACTAAGCTAGTTGCTACCACAAAATAATGGACCCTTAGGCCCCTCTGTCCATATTATCGTGGTCAGAATTGTCAATAGAGAGATAGCATGGGCTTGGCTACACGGGACTTGAATGGACGTCCGGTCTGCTCAGAAGATCACCAAAGAGAGTAACAAAATTATTTAATAATCGCTTTCTACCCAAACAGCTCCTTGTGATATTACACGCCCCACCACTTGCTGGTTCTATTGTCTCTCCTCCCCCAGATAGATCAATAGAGCACCTTTTCTTTCAGCCCAAGAATCTTCCTTCCCTTGTATTCAAAGCTCCTCGCTACTTGCTACCTATAAGTTAATGGCAAATTTTATTGGTCTAGGCTATGAGGACAATGACCATGAGCTTTGTGCTCGATAAGGATGTATACTGTGCCTATGATGCACCAAGTTTCTAACACTTTGACCTTTTGAGGAAGCTTCAAATGTCGCGTGAAGCCGCAATGCGACTTCGACAATATACAAGCAGTTTTGACTCCTGTCTCTAGACCCCAGGATCGAATTTCTTTTCATAGAGCATCACAGCCAAGTAACATATAGTAGCGGAATGAAGTAGAGTTATGCGGATAATTGCTCTTCCGTCCCAGTTGTTTCCCCGCATCGGCCTCGAGTCATGCCGGTTGTGCATCCGCAACGTCCCCTGCGAGCCTTTGAGAACTCTAGGCCTGCAAGGGACATGGCTGCAGAAGGGGAAATACCGTGCGGAAATATGGGCCCAGTGTCCCATCTAAACCGGGCAAAACCAGTCGCGTTCGTCCTCAGTCGTCGCTTTGCTGTTATCGTGTCGCTAAATCCGTTTTCCAGCTGTCGAAAATGCCATGCAAGAAAAGTCAGGTGTCCGGGCGGTCAGCCTTGCCTGAATTGCGTTCAGTTAGAATGTGAAACTTCTTGCACGTACCCCAAACGAGATCGGCAAATCAAAGTTAGCCAGAGGTCGGTTTCCTCGTCCTACCATTGCGAACCAGCACTAACCAAGCCACTAGTTATGTCGAGAGCTTGGTGCGTGAGATTGAGCAATTGAAAGCTCGAAATCTACAACTTGCCCTTGTCCCTGAGCCGACTGCTCAACCAAACAATTCTGTGGTCGACTTTGACCAACACCTTCAAACTACTGATGAGCCGTCCCACAACCCCGTACTGGGTGAAAAACCCTGGTTTCTACCTATTGATTCCTGCAAAGTACCTATTTACATAGGAGAAGTTGCTGATACTGTATTTGCGACCCGTTTGCGGCAACTTATCACAGGTAAAACTCTAAGTCATATGCCTCGTATCGCATACCCTGGTCATGATCAGATCTTAGAGCTTGCGAAGACTGAAATCCCTCGGCCTGGAGCATCCCACGCTCGATTTCTTCTCCGAGTTGCTTTGAAATGCCTAGCGGGATCATTTCATATCGTTCGCAAAAGCCTGGTTTGTGACCTGTTAGAGCAATTTCTCCAAGCATCTCAATCACTTGATTCACTTTCGACATGCAAGATTCTTGCGCTTCTTGCTCTAGGGGAGCTTCACTCTAGCCGTTTCCAAAATCAGGAAACACAGGTACCTGGTCTTGTGTACTATAGTCATGCTAGTCGAGCTCATGGGCTACTCGAAGAACGGCCTTGCGTTGACTCGATCGAAATTTCATTGATCCTGGTGAGTCTGTTGTTCAAAGCCACCAACAATCTTCCTAACCATTTAAAAGTGTCTATACGCTCTTTGTATCAATAGACGTCATTCAGCTTACTTTTTAGCAAGCTCCGCCGTTCGCCGTGGCGTCGTCATGGGGCTGAATTTCGACTTTCCTAATACTCATATGAATGACCCTGAGCTGAAAGAGCACCTCAAACGTGTTTGGTGGGCTTCATATGTGCTGGACCATTTATGCGCATCTATCAGCAGCCAACTAGTGTCGATTTCGGACAAAGATATCTTCGTCGATCTCTCATTGAGCACAAACGTTGCCGGCCAACCGCAGGGCGATTTTCCACATACGGAGTGGATAATTGCAAGGGTCGATCTAGCAAGGCTCGCCAGGAGAACCATAGAGTCCGTCTACGGGCGCGGGCAACAAAAAGTATCATTTTTGCAACGGGTGCAATATTCACTTCGGGACCTCAAGCAATGGTTAAATGATTTGCCAGAAGACATGCAAATGGGCGCAGAATCTTCACATTTGAAACCGCAGCCAATTCAGTCTCTGCACCTTCATTTCAACCAGGTAAATGAATCACCTTTCCTAGATTGTAATAAGTCTAACCAGCCCAGTCCGTTATTCTTGCGACCCGTCCCATTTTACTTCACAAATTGCACATGCACAAAGACTCGAATGGGAATACCCCAGCTAGTGTAGATCAAGCAATCTCAATCAACGTTGAAACCCTGGCAGAAGCATGCATTAGGTGCGCTCGGCACTCATATTCTACCATTGTCGAATCCTGGATTGAAGGAAACTTTGGAACATTTGACTATTTCAACACCCAGCACCTCTTTTCTGCGGCTACCGTTCTGGCTATCTCTTGCCTCATTGGTGGTCCTGGCAGCTCCAAGGACCGTGAGGACTTTGAATTCGCGGGTGAACTCCTCGAAAGGCTGCGCGACTCCGGAAGTTTTGCTGCCATGGAATTCTGTCGTCACTTTGATGAGCTAAAGGCAGATATTCGCTCATTTTGGTCTGGCTTACCAACGACAGAAGCGCAAAGCTTTGAACCTAACATCACAAGCACCACTGCCTACCCGAATCAAGCGCAGCCCTTCCTGCAGCCGGGAAATTCAATGACCTCAGGTATGGCATTAGCAGAGCCATCTGTTGAGGCATTTCTCCAAAGCGAACAGAGCCTGGCTCAGCTGGATGTCTTCTGGGATCATACTGGACAGGCAGGGCTATATTGGCCAGTAGGGGATTTGGTTTGAAGGACTTAAACCGCCATTTGTCACAAAAGAACCAATCAATGTATGTTCTCGAATTACGAAAATCTCAAAAACCCAGACGAGCCTCTGAGCAGACGAGCCCTTTCATTACCACCATGTGAAATGAAGGAGCCAGCAATGCCCCCAGAACCCCCCCCCTAACCCCATAACAATATTGAGGGCTGAGGTTATTGGACTCTGTGGTACTCGACAGGCCAGCCATACCGAAGAGCCACAAAATGAAACTTGCAAAGGCTCAACAATTTGGGGTCTACGTTGCATCAAGCGCATTCGCAAGCTCTCCGATAGCTTCCTATGTCCGATTATAAAACATCGTTCCTCTACCCAGACACCCAAATAGATCTGTAGTGTATCGTCGGGAAGTCCATATCACGGCCATCAAACATTACTCAAGTCGAAAATCTGTTTCTTGCCTGAAGCTTTGAAAGAAAATTGGCTCCTTGTGGTAATACCACGACAGCTTTGCATAAGCAAGACAGATTACAATCTAAATGATAAAGCTCTAGCAATAACAAAGTTTCACTATCAATTAGCAAACCTATACCCTTGAACATCATTTACCCCCGAATCACATTTATATAAGCCACTAAATCCGAGCTACGTAAATTAACACCAAGCCTAGGACTACAAGCTTCATAAGAACACTCAAACGTAACATCTTTTGAAGAGAATTCAAGAAATACTTTATCTTGAGTACGTAGCTTTCCCAACATGAAGGGGCTATGCTTGTCAAGACTATTAAGGGGCATTTGAAATGTCCTCTTGTTCCCATGGAGTGAATCTTTCTTCATTCCTACGTACTAGCGTTATACGAGAAGCGTACGCTAATAGAGACTCCTGGAGTATAGAGAATTGCATTGGTCATGACATCTTGAAAGAAAAATGGCTTTGGTGCAGTGCCCTATCGGTGTGAGCTTATTGTTTCATTTTTCGTCAAGGTCTTCAATCGGGCACTTTGGAGGTGCAGACCTCATACGGGCCCTGTTCCACCACTGTCGGCTCCACCGAAACCCGCCCGTCGGCTCCGCCGGGGGCACCCAATAACCGTCCATCGCACCTAGTGCGTTTCTATCACCGTTTTTCGCACAGGATGTGCAACGCATAACCGCCATAGCCGTCGACAGCAGACCCGTTTCGGTCTCTGCTTTCATAACCGTCTGCTCGTACCTCCCTTGTTATGCGTCATAACCGTCCACCATAACCGTCAGCCATCATGGCTTCGACTTCGAATACAGTCCGGAAGACATGGGGACAGATTCTAGAGAAGACCTGCGTTGAATATCTGTGAGAGAGAGAGTCAGGAAGAAACTACAGAAAGGTGTCTATCTAAATACCTCACGTGGGCGGCAGCCTAAGGCATCCTCAACTTCAATGGCTCGGCGTTTTGAAGATTCTCCGAGGCTCGTACGCAAGGGAATCTAACGTGTCCAACTCTTTTTAGTCTCTCTCAATTTGTTCCACTCTGTGGCCTGTATAACGTATTTCGAATTCTGCGCCAACTTGATACAATGCGCCGAGTGATCAGGATCTTTCCTTGGCAAGGGGCTGGCGTACGCCCACAGGTCTTTTTCCTTTCGCGCTTGCCACCACATCAAATCGACCGTGCTTCATCCACCGTCGAATCGAGTCGAGCGGCAGCGCCTCTTTCACAAAATGGTCAGTTCGACGAAACTTAGATACTACTGCAATTACCCCTTCCGAATCATTGCAATAGGTCAATATCGAATATGTCGATCTTGCTGGACAAATGGCAGCTGTCACAAGCCATGGCTGATATCTGAGCACTCCAGACTATTTGAATAAAACTAAAGCCGAGGGTATACTGCGCCTAATGCCTCTGGGCGGATCAGTTACCCGTGGTGTTGGATCGTCTCACGGGACGGGGTATAGGAAATTCCTGCTGCAAATTCTTCACCACCATGGCATCAATGCCCGCATGGTAGGCTCACGGAAGGATGGAATCATGCCTAATAATGATCATGAGGGCTGGCGTGGCTTCAGAATCGACGAGATCGAGAGGAAAGCCAGGAAGTCAGTCGAAGAGTTGTCCCCTGACATTTTCATGGTCAATGCCGGCTCCAATGACTGTCTCCAGTCCTTCAAAATCGCGGAGGCTGGGAAGCGCATGGGTGATATGCTCGATTACCTTTGGCTTGCTTGCCCGCAGTCCACGATCTTGCTCTCTACTTTACTCGTCAGTGCGGATAGGGAGGTGAATTCGGTGGTCCTGCGCTTTAACGAACAGTACCGCGCTTTAGCCCAAAAACATGCCATGGAGGGGAGGAAGATTGTGTTGGTGGATATGTACACCTCGGATGGACCCGACGTCCGGAGCCTTCACGATGGCATACACCCTGATGATGAGAATTACAACAAGATGAGCAGACTATGGTTTTCTGGCATACAGGAGGCCCAGCAGAAAGGTTTTATTGAAAAGTCAAGACCTAAGATTTAGCGCATGAGAAAGCTCATTTACATATTTTTCATATTTTTGTCTGGTCCAGTTTGTTGCCTTGATCATCTCTCAGCTAGAGGGAAGCCGATATTCATTTACTTCCATTCTTTTATCGACTGCAGGAGCTACCTTATGGTTCAGGAAAAGGGCACATTATCCCAGGAAGCGTTCTTCAAGTACGAGTATGCGCATATCGTTCGGCGTTGCGCGCGTAGGGCCGAGATTACCAGGGCGTGCCGGTTCGCCCCGCCGACGCAGCAATACAGTACAATACAGATTGATCGAAACCCATCAATTGATGTGAGAGAGATGAGTTGTGTCCTCGATATGGAAATGGTATTAGTCCGGGGCTGTTTGGCTATGATACCCCATCATTCAATGTTTTCCATGTCTCAAGTTGACCATAGAGTAATTTCATCGTAGATTCGAAGTAACACACGCATGGCAAAGGGCATGATTGCGTATTGATTTGGTAAATAAAATACCACCGTGAGCTACTTTTCAAAGTTATACAATGCATTTTGCAGACTCCAAATATGAGTCAGTTCTAATGTAACGACAGAGGTCGAGAACCTCACTGTACTGCTGGACAACGCTACGGCATTTGCGCACGCACTGGGCCCACCGAGTTTAACAAGTGGCACACCAGACTAGTAGCGTCGGTGTATCGTGACCGGCTCCGAGCTAAAATACCGTGCCGCGTGGGTTGCTTTACAAGCAGGCCAGTGAGCAGTAAGTACTTGGACGTTTAGTCTTCTTGGCATCTCGGTGTGTTCGTACTCCGTGGTTCGATTCTAAGGTTCACCCGCGTTTTGAACGTCTAAGATATCATAAGCAGTCTCATTCCAACCATCTACCACCTAGTAAGACTCCTTACTCTATTCGGCATCCCGAAGTCCCGAGCGAGAACACTCTGCGGGCCTTGGTTCAGCGATACAATGACATTACCTAGCTAGCTATCATGATGCCCATGTCTATTCTGTTTGAAAGGAAGCAAATCTGCATATTATATTAATAGTTTACAGTTTGAAGCGTCCTTGCGTATTTAATTAGTCCTTCGTACTCTCTTTCAGGGGTAGATACAATATACAGGGCTGCTACGAGTCCGGCGCGCGAAACAGGTAAGAAAGAAAGGATTGAAAATCTAAAGCGGCGGTAAAAGGTATATTCAATAGCTGAAGATACATGTGTATAAAATAGACGCTAGATCGTAGTCTGTCGTGGAGAAAGGTATCAAAACATTAAAGGGTAATAGATGGTCACATATAGGTGGAGTATACATGAGTACATCCGTAAGAAACAACGTCAGAAACACCGGAATTAGTAAATCGACAAGCACGAAGCTCATCAGTTCCACAACAAAAGCCGCCCAAGACAGAAGCGTATACTGATCACTCAGCAAGCTTACGCAAAAGCGCAGGCCAGAGCGAGGAAAGCACCACCGACGGTCCAAACGCTGCCTGCCAGCTGGCCGGCGGCGTTGAAGGGAGTCGAGGAAGCGGCAGGGGCACCGGTTCCGATGACAGCGGAGCTGGTGGGTGCAGCCACCAGAGGGGTGGAGGAAGCCACAGGGGTGGATGAAACGAAAGCCGAGGAGGACATCTTGGGGCTCGAGACGACGAGGGTCGACGAGGATGTGATCGTCGGGGTGGAGGTGGAGGTCACCTCGGTGGTGCTGATGCTGGTGCTAGTGGGGGTCTGCGTTGGGGTAGGGGTCGACGTCGGGGTCGGGGTGGCAGAGATAGTCACAGGCATCCAGTTCAGATCATCTTGGTCCAGGGTGCCCGACGGGGTTACGGTGCCAGCGGAGGCTTGGCACGAGGCATAAGTGGTGCCGGCAACGTTGCAGGAAACGGTTCCAGTGCTGGTTTTTGGTATCAGAATACGGTTCAAACTAGGAAAGTCCGTGCTAGTACTTACGTTCCCTGGAGGTTGATGTTCTGCAGCTGCATGGAGGTGGGGGCGGCAATTGCGGTCATGCCCTCGCCAGCAATACCGCAAGAATCAGCGGTCTTGGGGCAGGTGATCTTGTAGGTGGTCGCATCTCCATTCTGTGGATTGTTAATTTAAATGCTCGGTCAAAACAGCGCGTGATGGCGCAATTTAATTTGGCACTTACGGATTCGATAACGCTAGCCTGGAGATCCTGGCCCTCAAAGCCGGGCAGAAGGAGGGTTGCGGTGTTACCGGCAGCAACGGCAGTAGCGCCAGTCAACATAGCGACGGTGTGGAAACGCATATTGGAAATAGATTGGTGATTAACCGGTGTTTATCTTCGAAAAATCTGCGATAATCAAGTTGTCGAGTCGCACAAAGAATGAGAGTACACAGTACTTGAAGTAGAATCACCAAATGCTCAAAACGAAGGACTGGATTTAACGAAAGACTGTCGAACGACGAAAGAGTGAATGACGGACTGCTTGAGCCTGAAGGTGTAAAAGAAGGAAGTGTCAGAAAGAGAGACATCCGGGGGTAAAGGCGCGTATATTATTGACTTGGCATAGTGTTGTCCATGGGGAGTCGCCAAGACTAGTTTGGCAGAGTGGGATTGGCCCATATTGCGGTCCAAGCGGATCTATAGGGCCGATACGACCAAGAACCGGGCCCCAGGGGTTCGAGTGGTTCGAAGTTCGTATAGGGGCCGGCATACATCCAAGTCCGAGTGCCTTGGAGTGCCTTTCAATGTTGGGGAACAATATTAGGGGCTTAGTGGAAGTTTCCTGTGGAACTAGGCCGATCCGGGACTAGGGGCCGAGCCGACCCCTGGGTCAGCTGCCTGTTTGGGAAAGTTGTTTGATGCTCCTTATATCAATTCGGAGACTAGCGAGATGAGATCAACACGAGTCAGGATTTTCCAAGGTCTAGAGCATATGAAAAGAAAAACTTCAGCTTTGAAGTACAGAATAATATTCATTTTCACTATTCAAAATTGTATAGTAATTGCCGCCATTTTCTTCTCTTATCGCCCGTAATTTCCCCAGGTCAGCCACAAGCCCCTGCCGAGAGAACTAGCGTCCACAAGTTAGTGCACGATTCAAATTACGCCCGGTGAAAAAAGCCCGTGCCTAATTTCATGAACGGGCAACGGCACAGATACCGAATTAATTAATCTTATGAACCACTTTTTCATTCAAATAGTTTGATTTGGTTTACCCGCTTTCACCTGCAACCCACGTGTGTTTAAATTGCAATGGACCTGCTAGCCGAGCAATTCCGAGCAATGCAACGTTTTCCATGCTGAGAATAAAATTATGTTCACAGCCAATCCAACAAGATCCTGCACTACCATGACAATTTTTCATGAAATCGAAACTGGAATTGATCACCAAGTCCTTCCGGCCGAGGACCTGAAGTGGTTGACGCCCCCACACGCGATCCCCATCACAAGCAGCACACCATTAAAGCCCGCCATGATATAGAATGGTGTGCCCGCTGACAGGATGTCAAACAGCAGTCCACCCACTTTGGTCAGCAGCAGAATGCCTGCCCCACCATATAGTGAATAGACCCCTGCGATAGAGCCTTTGAGGTGGGACAGCTGCCCCAATCTCTGATTGACCGACCCGTGAAGAAGAGACTGGCCCTCGTCAGGTTCTGCGTCATTCTCATCCCCACGGACACGTCGTTCCTCGTATATTTTTCTTAATGTCTCATTGTCGATGCTGACCCGCAGGATACCGTTGCTCAGCACAGCCAAGCTACAGACAATTGCCCCAATTTGGCTGATTCCAAGTAGAGCCATCACAACAAACACCCCGGGATTGCCATCAGGTCTCTCGAATAAAGGGTTTGGGAGCATGGCAAAGATAATGTAACCAATGACTCCCACAAATGCTGCGAAAAGGAGTGGGAAATTGTATCGTCGCGATTTGTCTGTCAGGTACCCAAATGCCGGGGCTGCAATCAGTGCCACCAATTGGGATACCCCGGTCAGTATGGATGCGACGATGTATGCACGGGGGCATGCTTTCTTAATATCCCCTAATCCCGACCCAGGAACCGGTTCACGTTCCTCGTCGCAGAGCCCCGACACCCGATAGTAGTGGTTGACGGCGAGGGGAATGAACAATGATATCCCCACAGAAGAGGCTCGAGCCACGAAGCCTCCGATATAGCCCAGTCCAATGCTACGGTTTCGGAATCCTAGTGTAAGGGCAGTTGTCAGCTGCTTCCAGTATGACAGTCTTGGGCCATGGATATATAGATCTTCGTTGTCTTCGTCGTCATCATCTTCGTCATTACACGAGTGACGAGACGTTTTCCACAGTGCACTCCAACTCTTGCCCTTTTCTCCTGGAAGATCACGGAGACCAATGAAGCATACAAGGCAGATAACAAGGGATACGACAGCAACCAGATAATAGCTGCGTTGGATGGCCTGCGATGGCGACAATCCCATCTTCTCAAACCGGGCTGCAAGCGGCAGGAAAATAACCAGTGCCACGAGCGCACCACAGCCAGCGCACATGCCAACAAAACCCGAGAGTCGCGCAGACGGTGATGCCCTGGAAGGACCAAGATCTATGGAATAGCCATTCCTGGCACGCTCTGGTGTGACGGTCAACTCCGAAGACACAGATGCGCGATATTCCTTGGCATTAAATGCTGTGCCGGTAACAGTTGGCAAAACTGCAGTGACCATGGTCGATACCGCTGAACCACCAATACTAAATAGCAACCTTCCCAAGAGAAGCTGAGGATAAACATTTGTGGCTTGCACAAAAACGACTAGCGCGAGTGCTACGATAGCGTAGCCTGCAGTACATACCTATCTAGCGTTAGTATCATTGAATTGCCCTGATATGGGCCAGTAGCAAGCTTACATGGCGGACTCCGATTCTGTCCGAGAGAACACCCCAAAGTGGACAGGCAACTAGGGCGAGCAGTTCATCCGCAAATCCCAGGGTTCCCACTGAATCTCCCACTCCATCCTCGAGCCCAATCAAATCCGTCACGACGAAGGAGATGGATGAATTGATGTAGACTAGGAAGGCAATAGAGAAGGGGCACACCGCCAACAGGTAAGTTAGTGTCTGACTGCGCGAGGCAGTAAACAATGCCGGTGATGAAGCCATCACCAGAAATGATTCATTGAGTGCAGGATTTAGAGATGAGGATATCTCTATTCGATGCAAACTGGTGAGGACAACGATGTGTCACAATGGTTGCTTCTTCAAGGCGGGCAATGTGGGACGTCACATGACGGAGATGATCAGATAAACACCGAGGATCGACGGGCATGCCCCGACATCTAAAGTAGGTCTAAGGGGTTAAATTCCACAAAATAATTATAATAAACTATACACAATTCAAGGAATATTATGCTTTACTACAGATAAATCGAATTTTTCGCCATGTATTAAGTAGGCTGGTATAGATCTGGGTGGCGGCACGTGCTGGTCGCTGACGTAAGATGCGGAGAGGCGTTTATGGGTTATTCTGGAAAGCTGTCCAGATCAAGCTACTTACTCCTCCCAAGTAAACGGCATTCACTTCGTTTTTCCGCCAAATGCTACCTTGAGACGGCCACCTTTCTTATCCTTCCTTCGGTCCATGACCTTCGGCTTGTCCGATCCAGTCGATAGCCATGAGACTGGCCGCGTATACTGGGGTAAGTGATACCGCACCTGGATGGGGAGACAACCCGCTAACCTTGGAACCCCGTTTGCAGGCCTCCGTGGTCCTAGCCACTGGTGTGTTTCTGAAAGCTCTTCATCAGAGGTCCAATTTCTATTCAGCATGCGTCTATCTATCTCAGAGTAGCGCAAATCTTATGGTAAGTTGTCCAGTTTGGGTTATTGCGCTTGGTCATCATAGTCCCTAACTCATTACCCCATCTTCAGATCCTCACGAATTTATGTCTTCTTGTCACCGGCTTCATACTATTTTGGCTCCAGCGACTTCTCTACGGACCCTTGCGACCAATCGAGACCGAGCAACTATACGAGCGGGCCTGGTTCGCCGTCACAGAGACATGTTTGGCCATGACCATCTTCCGAGGCGAACTTGGAGGCTGGTTTCTGGTCATGTTCATTTCGCTGCTGGTCGGGAAGGTCTGGGGCTGGATTGGTGAAGGCCGCGTTGAGTTCCTAGAACAACAACCACCGGCTAATCCCCGATTGTTCCATACTCGGTTGGCGCTATCTCTCGTGTTGACTGTATTATTCGACTCTTTCATGTTGCGCTATTGTGTGCACACTGTAATTACGCAGGCACGTCCGGATATGATGGTGATGTTTGGATTCGAATTCGCCATCTTGGCGATACTTTCGACCTCGACCCTCTTGCGATACGTCATCGCGTTGACCGAAATATCCATAACCCGCCAGCAAATAAAGGCCAAGATGCAGGAACGTCGGGAAGAGATTCGTATTGCGCGCGTCGAGGCGATTCGAGAGCATGCCCGCGCGGGAGCCACCTCTCCTCCTGACAATCTGCCCGACGAAAACGATGTCAACGAAATGGAGATCGATGTGCCCGGGTGGGAGGACAAGGGTCGTTGGGTCTTCTACTTGGATCTTTTGACCGATTTGTTGAAACTCGTGATTTACTTGAGCTTCTTTGGCATTCTGCTCACTTTCTATGGCCTCCCTATCCACATTCTGCGGGACGTGGTTGTGACTATCCGCTCATTTGCCCGTCGTATTATGGACTTCATGCGTTACCGGAATGCGACAAGGGATATGCACCAGAGGTATCCGGATGCAACGGCAGAGGAAGTCTCCCGGGAAGATGTCTGCATCATTTGCCGTGAGGAAATGATTCCACTTCAGCCGGCGCAACCGCAACCACAACCGGCGGCTAATGCTGCTGGAGAACCTGCACCACGGCCGGCCCTGGGACACAGCGTGTTCCTGACCGTCTGCGTCCAAAAAAGCTCCCATGTGGCCATATCTTGCACTTCTCTTGCCTGCGAAGCTGGCTTGAGAGGCAACAAAACTGCCCAACATGCCGGCGTCCTGTTGTAACAACCCAGCGAACTCGTGGAGCTGGCGGGGTAGACAACGCACGCGGAGGTCAGAATGGTGGCATCCAGCCAGGCCAACAAGGTGCAGATGCTCAACCACGTGCCCGAGTCTATCAGTTTGGGCCTTTCCGTATCGGCTTTGGAGCTGTACGTGCGGATCTATTTAACAATCTTCACCCACAGGGTGTCCAAGGTAACGTGCCGCAACCTGGGGCACAACCGCCTGCGAATGGGCCTGGAGGACAAATTGGGTTTGGATTTGGGTTCGGCCGTCGTCCTCAAGCCCCCGCCCCCGCTCCTGCCCCACAAGCTGCGGCTCCAGGGGGTTCTGTCGCTGCCGAGATCAATGCTCAGTTGGTGCAGATTGAGCAACGGCTCAATCAAGAGATTGCCACCCTTCGAGCTGCAACGGAGCATTTAAATCACGTGCGCCAGCTTCGGTTGGAACTGGAACGTTTGCTTGCTCAAGCAAGGGCTGTTAACCAACAAGCTGCTGGCCAACAAGGCGCCAGTCAACCAGGCCCTCCCAATCTGGTCCCAGGGTCTTCAGTCTTCACAACGGGCCAGCAGTATGGCACAAACCCGGCCACTGATGTTCTAAACTCTGGAGATCCTCGCCTACCAGAAGGGCTCACTCTTCCTCCCGGTTGGACTCTCCTCCCTCTCCAACGTGTTGATAATGGTGCCGGTGTGGAACAGACAGTACAGCCCACGCCTACTACTACAGTGGGATCCTCAGCTGCGCCCGCTATGGCCAGTGCTGTACCTTCTCAGACCCCCGGGTTCCCTGCACCTGTTCAGGATCAAACGAGCCTGAACAATGTGCGCAGCACTACCAATGCTGAAACTGCTCCAGTTAATGGAGCCCATAGTTCGCCGGTATTGCAACCGACGACCACCGTCCCTTTGGTGGAACATCGTGCAGAATCCCCGTCTCAAGAATGGACCGACGTTGCCCCTGAGAGGGTCCTTTGAGACCAGGCCAGCTTCCTCTATTCCTACTACATGGGGTAGCAATGGAGAATCTGCAAATATTGCGTCTGGCCAAGCCGAGACTCACTCCGAGTCTACATCCAACGGCAAACGCCGGACCGCATCAGTTGAGACGCCTGATGAAGAAGCTTGATCTCGGACTTCTCTTCTGACAACCCCTGTGTATTTTTTCCCCTCTGTTTCCCGGTTCTTTACACCAGCGTTTCTGCATGGCGTTGTTCGCGAGCAAAAGATCATACCCAGATTTCTTTTCACGATTTTTATACCACCGTTGAATCTCATGGTATTTGCTCTCAATGATTAATTTGTTTAAATGAAAATGTGTGCATTCAATGAGTGTAAAGTTTTAAGAGACTATGCGTAGAGACGCAGATCTACCTACATATGTTGTACTCCGTATGTTGTACTCCGTATGTTGTAGGCATCTCCATGGATGACGTCAACAGGATGACTGAGACAGGCCGCGTGGCTGCATTCAAGGATCAACGTGGAGGTTCCCATGTTGGATAGACTAGTCGAGACAAATTAATATCTTGTGACATTTGTTGCTTTCATTTTGAGTGATATTGGCCGCATTAATTACTCAATGATCTCTTCTATATTCAAACTATATGAAGTTCTTTCTGCAACTCAGGACTATAACACCGAATGCGGTTTGAAAGAAGCTTCGTCATGGCGGCACAGCCCCCACTCCACTTGCATCTGATTTGTCCAGACACCTGTAGCCTCCCGGGGTAGGGTGTCCCTGGTCCCTTGAATCTAGATCGGGATTCTGTTCCTTCATCCCCTTACACCTTACACCCTCGAGGCAATGATATCCTGAACTAAGTAAGCCATTATGTCCCCTCCATTGCTCAATTCCAATTGTACTACCTTATCCCCAGTACTCTCAGCCCTGTGCACGCGACAAGGTGGCATACAGTGTGGCAATTGCAGCTAACCAGTATCTCGTGCGACAGATAATAATCCCGTGTACGATTGTCCAACCCTCCGTCCATGCTTCTCCCACGGCGAGCGGTCATCTTCCTCGGCGTTTGCTTCTTCTTCGTCTTCTTCACATGCCGGAGCCTCTCACGGCCATGGCGTGATGTACCCCAAGTCATCGGCCTGGGTGACCTGGTCTCCTCGTCATCCAACACAACAGGAGCCTGGAACACGACCCGCGGCCACACCAACAACGACCTCTATGCCCCACCACCGGACTTCGTCCCCGGCATCCCCAAGCCCCCGGGCTACAAATACTCCAAAGTGCTCGTGGTGACCCGAACTAAGGGGGAAGACACCAAGTGGATCGCTGAGGAATTGCCAGATTGGGACCACGCCATCTACGTCGCAGATGATCCCACAGCGCCGCTGCACCCGCCCAAGAACAAAGGCCACGAGGTCATGATCTACCTCACCTACATCGTTGACCATTACGATCAGCTCCCAGACGTGGCGGTGTTTATGCACTCGCACCAATTCGCCTGGCACAATGATAACCTCTTCGCCGGAGACGCGGCGCAGCTGCTCCGCCGCCTCAATCTAAACCGTGTCATCCGCGAGGGCTACATGAATACTCGCTGCGGGTTCGGGCCGGGCTGTCCAGCCTGGATGCACCCCGGCGCTCTCGAGGAAGATGAGTCGAAACAGGAGGAGATCATGCTGGCCCGCGCGTGGGGAGAATTATTCCCGACCAGGAGATCCCGTCTGTGCTGGCGCAGCCGTGCTGTGCGCAATTTGCCCTGTCCCGTGATCGCATTCGCTCCATTCCGCGGGCCCGGTTTGTTTTCTATCGCGATTGGCTGCTGTCGACCGATTTGAGTGATTACATCACTGGTCGCATCTGGGAGTACCTGTGGCAGTTTATCTTTACCGGGGAGGCTGTTCTCTGCGTTGACGAGAATGTGTGTCTGTGTGATGGATATGGGTTTTGCTTTGGCGGAAACGAGGAATGGAATAATTACCGAGAAGCAGAAACGAAGAAGAATGAGATCCAACAGGAACTGGATAATTGGATGTGGTTGTCCGATCTTGGGTTTGCTGACCCTGCTGAATCGGATGATCCTGAGGGTGACAAAGGCAATGACCTTGTTAACCAACTTCAGGAGAAGCAGCAGGAGCTCATCGACACTCTGCATGCTGCTATGGAGCGTGGCAAGAACCCCCAGTACCGTGCCCAGGAGGCCGGTCGTCCTTGGAAAGAGGGTGATGGGTTCTGAGCTGTCTTGACTGGATCAAGTGTTTCGCCTGGATCACCTTTTTATGCTGCCACTGCAAAGTTTTATATGGGCCAATGATCTATATGCCATCTATTTCCATTTCCTCATCCCGCAGGTGGCCTGCTTTTGGACACATGCTTTTCATCTGTCAACAATCTCACGCTTTTAATTCATACCGTGATGGACTGCACCGTTTTGATGTATTTCTTCTTTGACTGATTTCCTGATTTGGATGTACTTATAGTTGCTGTTGCGAGTCGGGCTTGTTATGAAAGGGCTATATCGAAAATATAAATGGATAGGAATGATCATTAAACACTTCAATTTGCGCCCATAAGATCAGATAATCAAATTCAAGTCAGTCATATAATATAGAGTTGACGTAAAAAGATAGTGTCCATCCATAGATGGACGCTATGCTCATATAAAAAATTTGTGATCACGTGATATTCTCGAAGTTTTCAGTTTGCACTGTCTGCTGTTCCTTCAAACTACACAAACATCAACCGTCGCGCCTCTTATCAGCCAAGCACAACTAAAGCTGTCGAGGCTTTTTTTTTATATTGTTTCGCCTCGGCCTTCTTTCCGCTGTGACGCGCTTTTCACCCTCTTGGGTGTGGCGCGCTCGGAGAACTGTGTTCTGACCAAGCTGCATTGCCAATGAGTGAAGCTATTCATTAGGTCCTCTACAACAGCTGGATAAGAGCTTCAACTTGAAGGAGCTACCTACCCTTCTAGAGATAAAACCGAGATCTCGAACGCGGTTCGATCCTTCTCTCAGATTCGCTCTAGTCGGGTAAAATTCATTGTCAATCTTCTCTATCTCACTCGTCGCCACCTTCCGACACTACCAGCTTACCGATTCGAGTGTCTCGAGGCATCTAGCCCTCAATCGGCACCATGAGCTCTTCCACCAACCAACATCTCCCCACAACCTCCTCCGACCTACCCTCCCAGCAGACCGCGACCGCCCCCCACCTTGACCCGAACGCGCAATTGGCCAACAACGGATATGCACCTAACGACAACCAACTCGCGGGATTAGTCGAGGCAGCCACTGCCGCCGCAGACCAAGATGTCTCGCAATGGGCTGCCGCCGCAGCAGTCGCCGCCGCAGCCGGTGCGGCGGGCCATCACCACCAACTGGATTCATACACAGACATGGACCTCTCCGAGAACGGGTTCGGCGACGCGAACTTCGGAACTGGCATGAGCAGCGGAAGACATATGCGAGTACCCAGTCACACGGACCATTCCCAATCCTCAGGGCTCACGCGCACGGCAACCAAAAAGCGCAAGCGAAATGACGATAATCTCGACCCCGCCTTGGCTGGCGCGGGTCTCTCTGCCGCGCAGCACCAGTCGCATCCCGCACAGCAAACGCCCCATGGCTATACCGGAGAGGGTATTGACATTCGCCCCGAGCAGCAGCAGTCCCTGTCGGATGCTCGTGCAGTGGGTATTCATTCTGCGGCGGCGCTGTTCCGCCAGCCTTCTAGCAATAAGAAGTACACACGACCTCCCATCTCGAAGATGTTTTCGTCCCTTGAGATCTCACCGGAGAACTTTTTGCATCTCCAGGCTGCTGCCAAGAATTACATGCTGGACGATGAACACCCTGAAAGACGGGATTGTGTTGGTCAGCGTGGAAAGGGAGATACGGAAATGGTCAAGCTTCGCCTTTGGAACTGTGTTCGTCAGTTCCTCGAGGCTGAGGGGAACGGTGAACGGTTTTTCGGAGAGAATGTCGTTAATGAGGGCATGGGCCCGAGAGCCTACATCTGGCCGCGTGACCAACACAAGATCATCTCATTGGTCATTCCTCTGCTCAGGCGAATGGTCACCAACGAAAGACAACGCCAATACGCAATCGAGACCCGCAAAGGAGGTGGTGCTGAAGAACGCCGCCGCCGTAAAACGGAAGAATTCTCAAATTTGAATAGCCCGCGCTTCTCTCCGGAGCAGCATCTCCAAATGCAAAATCAGACGTCCCATCGCGATGATCTGTCGCAGTCAATGCCCCCTCCTCCACAGCCGATGCAGCAATCAGCAATGGATCCGTCTCAGCCTGTGCAGCTTGGTCTGACCGACCTCCTTCTGGATGGATACACAGTCGACTGGGAACAGATCGCCCGATCCTATAATACGTACAACGAGAACTTCGAACTCGACAACCTATGGTCTCTCTCGGGTCTCCAGCAACCCGATTGGCGTGGGCTCGTCGCTGCAGTTGACAGCCATTACCACGTCATCCACAACGGAGACTACAACTGCCCGACGAATTGTGAAGACGAAAACATCAACCGCATCATCCACGCGGACACTACCTCAGGTCTCCAATGGCGCATCGGCGGAGGCCGCAACCTCCCAGCCCGAGACGAATTGTAAGCCATTCATCCTTTCAAAAACCAGTGTGGAATATCAACTAACAATCCCATAGCGCAAGCAGCATCACCCGCGACGTGTCTCGCATTATTCGCGAGAACATCGCCTCCCGACACGGCCACCCGGCCCAAGCACCCGACCCCCACTTCCATCAGCCTTTTACTCCACTCCCGGAATCAACGCCAACAACCAACGCAGCCACCTCGTCTCAGGGCCAAGGCCAAACCTCCCTTCGCGTCAATATCCTACACAACGGAAAGCGCATCCTCCCCAGATTCGACCTGCCTGCGGGCCAGTGCCCCGACATTGGTACGGTCAAGCAGGCGATTCTCCGTCGCTACCCGGGCCAAATCCCCGGTTTGCCGGCATTCCAAGGTGCCCACGCTGCTACACATGAAGCTCGCGAGTCCGCTGTTGTGGATGGGTGGAAGGTCAAGGTCTGGTTGCCGGATGGACTGTTACCTGTGCAGAGCCAGAAGGATTGGACCATTGCATTACTTTCGACTGATGCTATTGATTGGATGGATGGGGAATTAAAGGTTCTTGTTGAGGTTGATGAAGGGAATGGGCAGTAGTCTGATCTTTTGTTTTTCTTCTACTATATCCCTGTTTTTCTATGTTGGATAAGTTGTATCGTTATACCCTCAATCTCAAGAACCATTCCAAATTATTTATATTGAAAATGTCTTGTACAATGCATATCCTCGGTCAACATAACCTTTTCGTCAACGGTCCAAGGTTGCACGCAAATCATAAAAAGTGGAGACAAACGGAAAGGTGGGTCGGGCTCTACACTAGTCCTAATTGGGAAGCATATATTCATTATAAAATTAACAATCAAACAAAATATGTCAATGTCTCGCCCTGGTAACCGAGTGGGAACCACATAAGGGCTTGTGCCTGTAATTCCTGTTTAGGCTTTGCCTAGGTGGGATTTACCGTGCAAGTGACCGGAAGCCTGTGGTTCAACCCTCGCCGTTGAAATTGATCCCTTTAACGGCGACACACGATCCCTTTCCTGGGATCAGGGGGCTTGTAAGTCATTGGCCGATGTGACCGCCCATCACACCCCGTTGGCAGCAGCGTCCCCAGGTTGTAGAGACGCCCCTATGTGGGGCATTTTTTTCCTTTCTTGATGTATGTTTTGTCTCTATCTTCGCATCTTGTTGATGGTGTTCTGGCGGTTTGACGCAGAGTCACATGCAACATCCATGTTAGCACCTTCTCTGTTATAGTCTCTAGATATTTCTCTTTCCATGTTTCTTTCAAGATATGATTGATCTCTTTTCTTGCTTCTGGTGAGGATGATGCTATTTCTTAGCACCTTCTCTGTTATAGTCTCTAGATATTTCTCTTTCCATGTTTCTTTTAGGACATGATTGATCTCTTTTCTTGCTTCTGGTGAGGACGATGCTATTTACCTCCCACGCTTCTGCTACTTCCTCTCTTGAACCGAAGCATCAGCTCCCCCACATGTCACCACCTTGACGTGAGCAATATATGTATGTACCAGGTTCATAGCGAGTATAACCTTATGAAGCAAGAGCCAAAAGAGTCAAAAGCCTTAGTTGGTATATACTCCAGCTTCTTCCAATAAATATCTATGGGGACTCAAAATATATTTAGCCTGTTAAGTCACTTCATTGCAACATGACATGAAGCGAATTATGTTCTGAGAAGAGAATGTAAATCATCCAAAGACTCGATACTCAACTATACTCAACCATCCATGCTAGCACGTTCGAGGCATGTTTGAGTTGGCAAGTCTATATATTGCGAATTACACAAGTCTCACATATTCAAGTCTTCAAGGTTTATATTGTAATCAAAAATATGCGAAAGGGAATCCCATGCCTCATAATACAGGATAAAAAGGTAAAGATGAGCAGGGCCTGGAATCATGCACATCTTGAATGCGTCTTGCCAAAACAGCAACAAAATAACAACCGCTCTATACGCCATAACGCACCCCAAAGCTAAGAGAACCGGGCCCGCTGAGACCTCATTTGTTGTGTACAAGCAGAGTACGGAGGGAATCCCAGTGGTCTGAGTCGCCGTAACTGTGGTTGAGAAGAAGGTCAGCATCGGGAAAGCAAATCCGAACGCCCGAATAACAGGAAGTGAGGTAGAATCATATGTATTGGAAGCAAAACATACATGTACACCATGCTACTCCGCAGGCTGGACGCCAGCGTCTCCGGGTGCCACCGGAAAATATACATGACCATTGCCCAGGTCATACCCGCGAAAACGGGGTAGGCATTATTCGTGATCTTAGTGCGTGCATCGGATGTGATGAGGGAGGAGAGGGGGTGCATGTTGGGTTGGACGGCGAGCTTGGCGAGAGCGAGCATCACACGCGCGAAGACGTAAATAACAATCTATATTAAAGTTAGCTCTGCAGTAGAGGCGGAATTTATTCCGGAGTCGAAGTTTGAACGTTTCCACAGTCAGTGGGAAGTTCAAATCACATACCTGCTGGCTAATACTGCCCGGCTGTCGTCCGAAAACTGCATACCCGCCCAGCAGGCCTGCAAAGAAGCTATCATATCGGCCTTCTTTCCCGGCGCCACCTGGTATATTCCGGAGAAGAATCATAGAGGCCTTGTAAATCATGGCGAATGTGGCGAGGTTCCGCGCATGCTGGCGGGTTGCTTTCAAAACGAGCTTCGTCTTTTCGCGTATTCTAGATAACGAAGCGATCAGTTTCGTTCTGCGTAGAGGTAAGGTCGGGCGTGCGGAGTGACATACGTCCCAGATCTGAACAAAAATATCATTCTAGAAGCAGTCGGTATCGGTCAGCTATGCCTTGTAGCGGGGTTTTCGGCTGTCCGAGGTCCAACATACACCAGCGCATGCGGAAAGCGGACTTTTGATCCATAGACGATTCCATTGCGTGCGCCCTTCACTAATGACAATAGCGGGGCGAGCTCGGGTTTGAGAACGAGCGCATCGAGTTGGGACTGCGGAGAGACCTGTCA
Organism: Penicillium mononematosum; assembly: GCF_028829835.1. Taxonomy (NCBI): domain Eukaryota; kingdom Fungi; phylum Ascomycota; class Eurotiomycetes; order Eurotiales; family Aspergillaceae; genus Penicillium; species Penicillium mononematosum. The sequence goes on from NW_026643275.1 coordinate 1,612,751, forward strand.
ATACGGTTGTGTATGGTCGGAGACGCTGTGGGACTCACGAGCAGTGTATCCATGGCGTCTCTAGACCTCGGTAAGAGGTCGGGCTCGTTTCGGGGTGGTTACAGGGGCGATAGACGACGAGAAGAGACCAAGAAATCGTCACGGATCATGAGGAGGAAATAGAGTAAAAAATAATGAGTTCCTGCGGCTGGAGATGTTAGGGGAGGGGACGGCACTTTAGTCGGTTCCCGCATCGAGAAGGGCCTCGGCATGTGAGAATACAGCCGACGTCATGGTCACGTGGCTGTATATAAAACCTCAGCTACGAGCATACGGGCAAATCTTGTTGATTTTAGTACAAATAATGGATGGAGGAAATGTCTCTATTAGAGGTAGAGGTTTTTAAAATAACTTTTCATATGCCGTAAGACTGCTCATACAGGCGCAGAAAACGAAATCCCGTCCGGCCCAAACTCCTTAGCGAAAAGAATCATGCAAATCAATCGATCTTAGTTTTTCCGTGCCTTCTTGTGGCTCTCAATCTCCTCATCGGAAGAGACCTCATCCACTTCCATCATATCCGCAGTTGGTTCATCCTCCTCGTCCGATGATTCCATACCCGCCCGACGCTTGAGACCCTTCATCTTACGGGTCTGCAGTTCAGACAGATCCTGCTTGCCGAGGTGAACACGACCAATCTTGTCACCCATAGAGTCCATGGTGACGTTCTTCTTGGTTCGGGCTTCCTCGTTGGGACGCTTGCCCTGCTTCATGGACTCCTTCTGAACCTCAGGAGCAGCCTGGCGTGTGCGACCGACCTTGAAGTCAAACTTGGGACCGACCTCCTGCAACTCCACGCGGGGCAGCTTGTGGCCACTGCGCTTGGTGACGACTCTGTACCAGCGCATGTGGATGATGGGCGAGAGGCCATCTTGGGGCTCCTCCGCACCAACCATCATCACGTACTGCAGACCCTCGACATCAACCTGGTTCGTCTCTTCACCCTTGAACATGTCGAGAAGGGCGCTCTTGAGGATGATGTGCGCAGTCAATGTAGGATCGTCCCAGGGGCTACCAGAGAACAGCATCATAGGTCGCAGGCCGAGACCGACGTCCATGACAAGTTCTTTGAAGGGCGGGATGGTCTCACCATCTCTGGGGGGAGCAGCATGAGCTCGACGAGATCGAGTAACTCTGAGTTGTAAATCCGAGCCAATGTAACGCAGTTGGGTCGCTTCTTGTTGTGGCTTCCGAATGCTACGAGTCCACACTCGTTCTTGTTCGCCAAGAATTCCAGGCTCTCTGAGTTCTCATATGGGTGCAAGTTCTCGTTCTTCTTGTGGAAAAGAACGTTGTGGGGCTTCGTCAAAGCATGGAAGGTCTTCAGCACGGTGTCCAGCGGTTGGGGGCATTTTGCGCCGTGGAAAATCAGGGTCTTCTTGGGGGGGTTCGATGAGTTGCGGCTCCCGGGCTTTGAGGATACGCGCAGTGCGCGGGTTTTTGGCTTTCCTAAAGGGTGGAGTATTAGAATTGGATGGCAACCTCGATGAATTGCCATAACTTACACTTCTCTCAGCATTTTGTAGTGAACGATCGGCAGAATGACTTGGGGTAAAAATATCAAATGAGCGGAAAAGTTTTGGATTGCTGATGTCTTGGCACTCTTATCGATAAGCCAATTACGGAACTGGTCACGTGCTTTGATGTTCTCTGATTGGCCACTTCAAACTACATCCACTACCACGCAAGGCATATCTGTCTAATAGTTACCTTTGCATATAAGTACGGAGTTGTCTGAAAGCACATATCGTCCTTTTTGAGAAGTCGAATTGAACAGCTGAGAGTTTGTCTAGAATACCTTGGTTTCTGTCCTGAATATCCATTCTACAATGTATATATATATATCAGCTTCCAACTTAAACGTAATATTATTTTAAGCCTTGCTTTACACACATTTATTTTCCTACGGACTTGCGCTTCTGTAAGGCTAAATTTGTAACTACAATAACAGCCAGATAAGAAGATCACTTGATTGATTATTACGATCCAGAACAAAATCAAAAAGCAAAAAACATACAACAGTGAGGATTCGCTGGTGGTCACCCACCCAACTACTAACTCACCGGCGTGTGGCTTAAGTACGGCTGAGCGGACGGGAAGCCCTGTTTTCCACACCCTATGGTCGTATGTATCAGGTTATGTGTTAGAATACCTCATGTCGTGGAATGTGGTCTTCCAGTGTGGTTAAATAGGTAGAGATAATTGCTCTCTCCACCAAATAAATACGAGGTACATATCCAATTGCAAATAATATAGATTCAGATCAGCTCGATAAGACCAAAATAAAGAAAAATTATCACGCTTCGTATATTACATAGGATACATGAGGAAGTACATATATTTTATCAAGGCAGAGAGGCTTTAACCGGGCCACGACTATACACCTCCAACCTCATTCCAAAAAATGTCCAGATGATCAAAGAGCAGCAAGAGCCAATGCAGCTGCAACACCACCCGGCAGCCCAGCGCGCGTTTCCAGTAATCATAGGCATAGCAGCGTTGCCAGATTCAGTCTGGCTGGTGGCAGCAGCGCTACTGCTATCCGAGGACTCGCTAGTGCTAGTACCAATGCTAGTACCACCGGTAGTCGAGGCAGCGGTAGGAGCCGATACGAAGGCACCAGTAGTGGCGACAGCCTTCTCCGTTCCAGTTCCGGTGATAGTGACAGGCATCAAAGCGCCGCCACCGGGAATTTCGGTGAGGGCGACGGCAGAGGAGAAGGTAGTGGTTATGCCTTCCTCGTCGAGGCTTACGGTGCAGGTCACGCTTTTGGAATCATACTGGCAGTTCTCAGCGATGGACCTGTTTCAGGAAATGATCAGCTATGACTTGTGGGGTAGAAGTGGGTTCTTTATAGGGCTGGATATACTCACATACGTCCCGTGGCGTATGCCATGCTAACCGTTGAAGGGCCTTGGGCCACAGTCATACCATCATAGGGAAGGCCGCATTCGGTGGAGTCAACGCCAGCAGCACACTTGATGAGATATTTGGTCATGGAACCGGTCTAGGATAATATTAGTTAGGATTTTATAGTAGATTGATAGAGGGATGGTTATACTTACAGTGCCAATGACCTTGCCCTCAAGTGGTTGCTCATCGATGCCAATTAGGAAAAGAGAGACTGTGTCGGTAGCGATGGCGGCAGTGGCACCGGCCAAAAGGACGAAAGATTGGATACGCATGTCGTATTGATTTAACGAATGTCGGGGTATATAGTCAAACGAGCGACAGGAATGGAAATTGTGAAAAGATGATTAGAGGAAAAGATAGAGCGGCCAGCGCCTTCATATACGACAAGAATTTATTTCAGGGTCTCTGCAGGTTTGGGCCAGAGCCCAGTCGAAAGCCATTTCGGATAATGCATGTATCGCGTTGAAACTGAAGCATCCTATTGGCTCTTTCTTTGTATTCTTAAGGACTAAGCGATGGCCTCTAGCCTGTTTAGGTGCTAGCGTGATGCTAGTGTCGGGCGAAAGTTATACCGCTATATCTAATTAGGCCATTTCAACCCCTTGGCTGCCAAAATAGCTCTATTGCCCCCCCTAAAAAGTCGGATCGATGAAACTCCGGGTTTTCGACCAATTTTACACGGGATAAGGTTTCTTTGTGAGGATCTGGATTTTGTGATTTTGGCCATATTTGCCTGATATTTGCCGGTTACTATATACATGGTCTGGTTTACTTCGTATCTCCTCAAAAACATTGCCGTGTGAAGATGTTCTAATATGCTGAAATACGATAACCCGAGATGTGCCCAAGTAGACTTATAGTGCTCAAGTCAGCAACAAAGGCAACCTTACGGAGTAGAACCTTAGAAGTTTTCACGCTAGTCCTTTAGTGGACCGCCTACCCGGGACTGCTTTGGTCAAGGGTGTTGCCCAGGCACCTGACATCGCTAGGATATTAAGGTCATGTTTGACACCAATTTGTTGCAGAACGGCGCTCATCACGACGCTGTTAATGAATTGAACTTGACGGGAAGAATGAATGGAGCAGGCGATCTTGCCAAATAGACAATTTCTTTAGCGATCTGAGAGAAAGATATGTTTTTCTACACTGTTAATTACCCTGTTTACTTGAAAATACCAGTGTTCCCATGAATTAATCCGCGCATATACGGTCGAGTATCCTGTTGGCTTTGTTCAGCTTCGTGAAAATGAAGAAAATTAAGGTTAGAATGGGGCTACGGGGCTGCAGGGCTCTATTAAGCTAAATCTACTTTCGTATACAACATACATGGTGATTTGTGAATGGCTTTATATTTGTAGATGCAGATCAGATGAAAAAGGGGGGGGGATCAACGTGGGGTTGATCATACCCCACGTTGATCATAGAAGTACCATGTGGCTAGGGAGGTTCGGCTGTGTTTTTTTACTAAGGCAATACCATAGAAAATGGCACTCGTATTGAAGACTGACTGCCAAGAGTGACCCTTCCGAAAGGTGTTAAGCTGCTGTGCCAATAGCGTTTACCAGAAAGAAAACCGAACAATCCCGCAAATTCAAGGGGACCAGAAGAGCTCGATATCTCTCGCCTTGGTCATTTCCTTAATGTCATCGAGCAAATGATCGGCTTGAGTGAAGAGGGTGATTTCTCCCTTCTCGAAACCCGCAAAAACCATCCCAATAATAACACGCTTAGTGCCTGTTGGTGTTCTTCTTTTACAGCTAACCATTGCTCCGGAATCCCCTCGCACAGAGAAAGCCTCTCCTTTAAGACCAGTAATGGAATACCCAAGGGTGGTGACCGTGGTAACAACCCCATCTTCCATTTCGGCTTCAATGTTGGCAACCCGAAGTCCATTGTAAACCCCAATCCTATTCCCAGAGCAATAACTACGATATCCGTGCATGAAAACTTCATCCCCATGCATCTCTAGGCTTTGTAGAATCGAACGCGGGCGAAACTCTCGGGGATACCACGGGTTATTTGGTCGAAGAACTACAAGGATAGAATAATAGTTGGCGGATAGAAGTCGAAGGGAGGAGGTGAAAGAGTAGAAGAGAGGGTAGGAATAATCTAATTACAGTCACATACCTCGTTGGATGGCTGGCGAGCAGGAATTAAGTGAACAAGGGCCCAGTCAAGATTGGTAGAATAATTTTCACCATCTTTTCCAAGGCCAAAGTTCTTCCGCTTGAAACCAGAGGCAGAAAAAACGTGTCCAAGCAGTTGATGGCCATTTTTAAAACGATCATGGAGGGTCTGAAGCTCGTCTTTTTGCTGGTTGATATCAGACTTGATCTTTTCATAGCCCCGGCGATGGTTGCTACTGAGCATGTCGAGTGCATCATCTCGTTCAAGTTGTTGCCACATCCGATACTGCTCCTCGGCTTCAGTTTCTTCAATTACCTCCTCCATCATCGATACGCCTTCTCTGTAAGCAAGTCGAGTTGGGTGATCGACGCCAAGCAGGCGGTTAATATCCGTGTTGGCGATGGTTGGGGTTGGTTGGATACCATTTTTGTTCCAGTTCTCGATTACTTGGTGGCCATGTCAGTATTACCAGGGCTCCAAATATAAGTAAGAGGTACTTACGCTCTTTATCCCGTTGGGAGAGACCAGCGAAAGGGGGGACCACCACATGCCAGCAAGTCAAAGCAAAGGTCCTCCACTCATCAGAGGATGGGTGTTTGAGATTCAGGAAACACCCCAGAGTGCCACTACTGTCATGGTTTCGAGATGAAGCAATGGACTCGGTTGCCATGGTTCGGCCATCATTCTTCAGAAGTCCTTCGAGAAGGCCAGTGCTGATCCCTTTGCGGCCCGCCTGATACACCGGCCTATCCATAACAATTTCAACAGCCAGCATTTGGAGACGCCGCTTCTTCAGAATAGAAACCACTTTCTCCCGGGTTTCAGTCCAGTCTTGGCTGCGATCGACCAGTATTAACAGGGTTGGTGAACAATCCAGGAGCGTGGGGCCTCTGCCACGTCGGAAGCATCCAATGAATCGAATTGAAGTTAGGTCCAATCGAACTAAAAGTTCCTTCAGGAGAGGCTCCCATTCCCAGAATACTTTGTCTTTTTGGAGAACAGGGTAGGTATTCATCGGCGTGAAAACTATGGGGTCTACAATTTCTACCGAGCAAGAAGCAAGGTTATTGCTAATCAAGAGACCTCGTAGCTCTCTTACGCATTGGAGACAAGTGTCGTCCACTGTCCCTCTCTTTGCCGGGATGTAAAGAGTCAAGCAGGGCTGTGGCTCGGGGTCGATAATAGACTGCCTACCGAAGAAAGAAAACCTAAGACTGACACCGTGTTGGTTGATATGGTACTTGTCGATGATGTTGAGGATTTTCTGCCCAAGTTCCCAACCTTCATCCGTTTCGAGACACGTCGACCGGAATTTAACATGATTTATGGGGACGGGTATGTTCGCTGTAGGAAGGGAGCACAAATATGGCCCCCCGACGCGAAGATCCTCATTGTGTAGGTTGTCATGGGTCAATCGGCCTTCATCGTCGCTACTTCCCCAAGAGCGACGCTTGCGTCCATCATCCCCAAGTTTGCCTTCCTCATCGTTGAAATCCCCACTTCGGCGCTTACCGTCATGTCTCTCGAGAGATTCTCTGTCCGGTAGCTCTCCACGCATTTGGATGACCAGAGGAGATGCATATGAGAGCTCATGCTTAGAGCCACGTGAAGCAGATGGCGCGAGTGCAGGTAGTGTCGCCATGATTTGATGAGAAATTTTGGTATCTGAAATAGATGATTTGGGGGTCGGGGGCGGGGGGGGGGAAGGGTGAAGGTGAAGGTGAAGGGGTGAAATGTGAGAAGTAAATAAAAAGTGAGAGAAGAGTGAGGATTACTGGTAGGGCCGTACCAGAATGGGATGCGGATGCGTTCCATACGTAAGCCGCTCCAATATTTGACAAACTATAAATTAACCTTAACTATACAAAACACTTTTGACAGGTCTTGTCCATCTGTCCCTCTTCAACTACTATCTCACAAAGGCCTTGTCAACATCATTTCTGAGGTTTGTCTGAGGTGGTCACTCCACATTCCTTTTTATTTGGGGTTAGTGCCATGCCCCATCACCTTCATCCCTTTCTATATTCCTCCAACCATATACGGATACACAGCATGCCGCTCGAGCTAAGACAAAGTCTTCATGTGTGGATCCTGCTAGGCACCCTTGCTAACTGGCATTGGGTAAACTTCGAGAACAACCGGATGGTAGAAACCAGCTTCTCCAACAGGAACTCAACGCTACGTTGGTCCATGGTCTCCTCAGTAGCTGTGACCATAAGCTCAAGCTGCGATCCGCGTTCCACAGAAATGATACCCAGCTGACCGTGCGCCAACTTGGAGCTAGCCCAATCGCGACCAGATGACGAGCGAACACCACCCATTTCGAAGGGCTCCGCGGCTTCTTCGCTCTGGTGGTGAACAAGACAAGCCATTTTCGAGCCAGGTTGCCACTCTGTGCAACATTCTGCGATGGCGTCGAACGATGCCTCGTCATGAGCAGTGATTTCTAGCTGCTGTGCCTGAACATGATGCAAGAAGGTTTCCACAGTCGAGTCAGGTTCAATCTTGATTCGAACAGGCAGGTGATTCAAGCAGGGCCCAATAGCTGTATTCGCGTCCAAGAAGGAACTTCCACGTCCGTGAACAACCTGACCTAAAATAATATCGGATTGCGCGGTTTTCTCAAACAGGACCCATGAGAAAGCCGCTTTCACCAGCGTTGACACGGTCATGTCCGGTGGAGGAGAGGGCATTTCCGTTTGGCGCTTTTCGACAATGTCATTATATGAAATCTGTGCCTTTCCAGTTTGACCAAGGGGATCGAGAGCAGCGGACGGAGCGCCCTGAAGGTATCGTTGCCAGAATGAAATCTCGGCCTTGTTCAGATCGCTCATTCTCTTATAAGCGATATCCTTGAATTGCGCAGCCGGTGTGAGAGGCTCGTTCTGATATGCCTTTTTGATTGTCGCCCACAGCAACGGTATGGAGGCCCCATCATACTGCGCGTGCGATATGTGAAGAATCAATGCAGTGCACTGTTTGGTGCGGCTAGTCACGAGAGTAAAGCTCACTGGCATTGTACCCTGGGCTGTGGAGGGTGGAGCCTTTCGTTCGGACTCTCGCGCAACATATGCCTCTGGATCATCACAGTAAACAATATTCAGCACAGGCTCAACATCCCGGAGGATCACCTGGAAAAATCGGCCATTGGACTCCACAAATACTGTGCGTAAGATGCTGTGGTGCGCCACAACCTGCCTGCACATGCTTTGCAGTCTGTTGATGTCGAGGGCCGCTGGGAATACTTGTGCCATCGAGACTGGGGATGCGTGGGTTATGTAGAAAATTTGGAATGGGAGTGCCGGGATGATATCTTCCACATTATCTCTAACCAAAGGATGTCCCGATGTGGAGTGAGAAGCAAGAAGCTCTGCACGTTCGTGATCCGTAATCAGGGAGTATGGTGTATGGGACCGCAAGGAAGATGCAGTCTGTGCCCCATCTATGATATCGGCGGAGTTGACGATGGTAGCATGTTCGGCAACGCGGGTTATTGTTTTCCACTGGAACAGACTCTCCACTGTATACTGGATCCCAGCTGCCCGAGCCCTCGATGCAGCTTTGAGAGCTGAGATGGAATCACCCCCCAATTGGAAGAAGCTGTCCTCAGCGCCAATCTCGTCCGCTGCGATATCGAGTACTTTCGCCCAGATGTGCTGCAATTCCCGTTCCGTCCCGCTGGCGGGCACTCGCTTATCTGAAGGCGCTTCAGCGAACAATGACTCTAGCTGCACTCGCGTTGCGCTCGCCGCCGAGTCCCTCAATAACTTTCGGTCTACTTTGCCACTGGTGCTATGAGGTATCCGCCGAAGCGGCACGAATGCAGATGGTACCATATAATCTGGCAGAATGTCACAGAGTTGGCGTTTGAGGCTTGCAACCTGGGCGGCAAAGTTGGTCGGGACAACAATTTCCAGGGAAGGGATCGCGGTGGACACCAGTGCAGCCGACCCAGTCGATTTTGAAGCGACAAAGACAACCAAGCATTTTGAATTCATCGAAGCCTTCGGTGTCACAATCTCAGCCACGATGTCCGTCAGGTCTTCGGGCCAGATTTCCTGCAGTCGCTTCTCAACTTCAGCAAGCTCAAAGCGTTGACCTCGTAGCTTGACCTGGAGGTCCTTTCGTCCTACAAACGTGAGGGATCCGTCCTCTTCATAACGAACAAGGTCGCCTGTTCGATAGACCCGGCCACCGCCAGTGGAGCCAACACGTCGCATCCATGTTGGAGATGAGATGAAGTTCATCGCTGTTTGGTCCGGACTGTTCAAGTATCCGCGACCCACCAGAGGTCCTTGAAGAAGCAGCTCGCCCACAGCCCCAATAGGAGCAATTCGGTTAGGATTTTGTGGGTCGGTTACCCAGCAGGCGCCAGCAATCGGGAAACCGATATTCCCGCCTTGCGAGGTAGAGTCAATTGCGGACTGCACAGTAAATGTGGCCGTGCATTCTGCTGGACCGTAACCAGCTACTATATGTGCATGTGGCATCCACTGCTTAATGTCGCTTGACCGAAGGGCTTCCCCACCGAACATGATTGTCCGGAGTGATCCCAACTCGTTTGGCAGTATTGCGCGCGACACACTGGGGGTTAAATAGGCATGAGATGGCTCTAGCCCTTGCAATGCCTCAGTTAATCGGCCCCTGCGCTCAGACTCCGTCAGAACGCAGATGCAAGCGCCCGCAAGCAATGAACCAAGTATTTCCGTAATGCTGATGTCGAAAGCATAGGAGGAGAAGTTCAGGACGCGGGCACCTGGGCCAATACCCATCAAATGGGAAACTTCATTGATCATTGTCATGAAGGAACCATCCTCAATCACAACTCCCTTGGGTTTACCCGTTGAACCAGACGTGAAGACCGCATAAAGAGCACGGTCTAGACCCGAACGGGTCATCTTATGACCTGATATAGATGCACACTCGCGGTCGATGCTCTGGGGCATGATCACAACATTGTGGAACAGCGCCTTGGCTTCATGACGATGCTCGGGCGATGTAAGAATGAAAGGAGGCTTTACTTGTTCGCATATGTCCCGAAGCCGCTCTTGTGGATGTGAGGTGTCCAGAAGGACGAAGGCTGCGCCTGCTTTGAGCACGGCCAACACCGCTACCACAGTCCAGCATGACCGATCCAAGTATATTGGAACAAAGACCTCTGATGATGCTCTCTGCAATTGCAGAAGGCTGGCCACGTTGCTAGAAAGAATGTCTAGTTCTTTATAGGATAGACAGAAGTTCGACGACGAGACGGCTAGACTCAACGGTTGTCTCTCACAATGCTGAGAAATCACATCGGTGACCGACACCGGACATCGTGCCGGAAATCCAATGTTCCAGGCTTGCAGCAGCTGAATATCCTTGTCATTCAGTGTAGCAATTTCGTGCACCAGCTTTGCTGGATGACGGTGCACCTGCTGCAGAATGTGGCTGAATTGGTCCAGCATATGTTCTACTTGCCATGCTGGAATGACAGTTTCATCAGTGGACACTGCAATAGTCACCATATTTGGCTTGAGCATAACGGCTATTTGGATGGCGTAGGTGTTCGACGCAGCATCCCCCGATGATGTTCCCATGGGTTCCATAGGACCGTTTGCGGTGCCCAAGTTTTCAACCTCTCCTCTCCCTTCCACAATTAGGGTTTGGAACAGACAAGCTTGCTTTGCCTCCGGTCCTATGGCCGCAATCTCAGGTAGTCCCACCTGTTCGAATGGAATGAGCTGTATTGTCCGCTCTTGCAGATCTCTGAGGGCGTGTGAGACGGTCGCATTATCATCGATCTGCACGCGCAAAGGAAGCGTGGCAATTGTTGGACCAGCCATGCCCTCGATACCATTGACGGACGCTGCTCGGCCAGGGGACACAATGCCAAATACCACATCGTCATTACTCTGGTAATGAGACTGAACAAGGGCCCATGCGAAACGAATGACGGTGGTTCGACTGACACATTCATCCATCACCGGACCGGTCTCAATCGTTCGTACCGTTTGTTTCGACGCCTGAGGCCGATATGATGTGGAAGGAAGTGTGGGAAATGGCTCGGCGGTAAGTTCGTGGAATTCACGACGCCAGTGTTCGACTGCGTCCTTCTGTTGCGACATAGAATACTTGATGAATTCTTTGAATGGAGTCATATCGGAGGGATCCAATAGCTGGCCTTGGTAGGCCGCTTGTGCGCGGTGCACAAGCAGAGGCAGTGACCAGGAGTCATAAAGAGCATGATGAATGGTGATAATCAGGTCCAGTTGCTGATCTATGCTGGAATCCTCGTTCGGCACCGGGATGACTTCGAACTGCACTAGTGGCTGGCCTAAAAGAACGTCCCATTGTAACTTTTTCTCTCCCTTCGTGTCCCCCGAAATCCAGTGAAGCTCGGTGTTCTGTACCAGGACTTGCATGAAGCCAAACTCCGAATGAATGAATCGGGTGCGCAGAATTCCGTTGTGCTTCGCTACCGTCTCCCAAGCTGTCTTCAATAAGGACAGATCAATATCCGTCCTAGGCGGAAACGATGATATGCGATATATGACCCGGGGCGCTCCGCTGTCAAAGCTACCATACCGGCCTGCAATGCGGTACAGGGGTATATGTCTGCGATCTGCTCTCTCGAGAGGCTGCATTGTTCCATTGCTTGGGTTTTCAATTCTTCGCGGTGATTTGGCGAGAGCATTGAAAACGGGGGCACGGAATCATCCACTTCATTTGGTTCGGAGTTCGCCCGCTCCTTCAGCTCTGGATCTGGAAGTGAGCAATTCAGTGCGAGATCGCTAAGCTTAGGATGCAAGAAAATATCCGAGACTCCCAGTTGTATGCCTTGCTCGCTAGCTGCGGCAGCCAGCTTCATTGCTGCGATCGAGTCTCCGCCCAAGCGGAAGAAGTTGTCGTCAGGTCCGACAGTTTCCACAGGGCGAGCCAGAACTTCAGCCCAGCAATTTTGCAAAGCAAGTTCGCCTTTAGTCATTTCTCTTAACTGTCGCAGGTGGTGGGTGGTCGCCTGTTTACCAATCTGTGCTCGTAGCGCTTGAGATGCTGCATGCCGGAGTTGTTTTCGGTCAATCTTTCCATTCACCAATCGTGGTACCTGATAGACAGGAATAAATGCAGATGGAATAAGAGAAGCTGGAACATCTGCCCGAAGACGCGATTGCATCTGCTCCACGGCCGCCTCGAAATCATTAGAATCGCAACTGTCTGCTGGTTGGATAATGGAGGCCACCAAGTGTGCATCTTTGGCATCGCCTGGTGAGATCAAGTCTGCAAAGACTTCAGGGTCGCTGATAGGGAAGCACTGCTGAACGTGGTGCTCAACTTCGGCAAGTTCTATACGCTGCCCACGCAGCTTGACTTGACGGTCTTTCCGCCCGATGTATTGTATAGAGCCATCCACAAGACGCCTCACAAGGTCACCTGTTCGGTACAAGATGCCCTTTCGGGAACCACGGATCTTGCGTAGCCAAGTGGAGTATGGAATGAATGCCGTTGCCATTGCCTCCGGGCGATTAACGTAACCGCGACCGACAATAGGACCATCGATGAGCAGTTCTCCCACAGCACCCACAGGTAAGAGTTTCTCTGCTCCGTTTGGATGCGCCACCCATGCGGCACAACCAGCAGGGTGTCCAATATTTGATTCATCTTGTGAGAGGTATTGCGGCGATGGCTGGGCCGCGGCAATGACAGAGCATTCTGAAGGACCGTAGGCATTCATTAAGCGTACATGCGATGACCAGCGACGGACATCGTCCCTAGTCATGCCCTCTCCACCGAGCACAAGTGTTTCCAACGTCGAAACGTGCTGCGGATTTAGGATTCGTGCAACAGAAGGGGTCAGCAGCGCCCAGTTTACTCGCATCTCGCGGATTGCATGACCCAGTCTCTGGTTTCGGTCTCCGTCGGAGGGAATACAGATACAGCCACCGACCAGAAGAGTGTCGATCATTTCCACAATGCTAGCATCAAAAGCATACGAGGCGAATTGTATGACCCGGGCATTTCTATCAAGACGAAGTACCTGGGTATGCGCAGCTGATGCTGACAGGAACGACTGGTGCTCGATGACGCTTGCCTTGGGCCTACCGGTCGAGCCAGACGTAAAAACAGCATACGCAGCGGACTTCGGACTAGTGACCGATGGGGCACTGTCTTTCAGAATGCGTGACTGCGACATTTCGCTGAGGTCCTCCACGATGATGGGGTTCGGCGCTAGACTGGCTGCAAGCTCAAGGTACTTCGATGACGTGATGATAACTGGACACTGGAAGTCCACTTGCACCATCTCTTGCAGTCTCTCTGCTGGATGCGACGGGTCAAGCAAGATGAATGCTCCACCTGCCTTCATGATGGCAATTATTGCGACAACTGTCCATAGGGATCGTTCACGGCATACTGGCACAAATACCTCCGGACCGACACCAAGGCAGACCAGGTCTGTAGCCAATAGAGAAGAAAGAAGGTCGAGAGTCTCATATGTCAATTGACCATCCCAGGAATCGACTGCAGGAGATGTCGGTTGCGCCGCCGTAATTCGTTGTATGTCTGTGTGAATACAAGATCGCACAGTTTGCGGTAGGTTGTAATTGAAATCAAGCATCTGAATCTCATTCTTCCCCATTGACAGATTGATGTCGCTTAGGTTGCTGATTGTGGGATCAATAAGCTGCAGAACGACATGAGAAAATGTGTCGGCCACCAGTTCAGCCTGAGCTTCAGCCACAGCGTGTGTCCAGTATGTAAGATCACAATCGATGGTCGCTTCACGCGAAGTGATATTGATAGTCAAGTCATACTGTGCTTTGGTAAGCGATTGCTTCTCTGCTCTAAATGGATGCTGCTGGGGTAAAAACATCGCAGACACTATTCACACATACCTCAGTTGAGTCGATTCCATCTTCTGGTTGCAATTTAATCCTTTCAGATTTTTCAGGAAACAGACTGCCCGCGTCATTTTGTAACGACATCGCGGTATTGAACAAAGGTTGGCCGGAGCGGTTTAAAGAATGCATGACCTCTGCCAAAGAGCAATGTTGGTGATCAAGGCTTCGCGCGTAGGCCGCATGGTTTCCGGCAAGGGTTGACAGAACAGATGATTCATCCGCTAAAGATAGTCGACAAATCAAAAGATTGATCAAAGGCCCGGAGATATTGTGCGCGTCTTGCACCGGAATATCACGGCAAGCATTCAGATACCCGAAGCATACAGACTCGTTTCCTGTGTACACACGGAGAACAATACCCCAAGCGACTTGGAGCAGACTGGAAATGGTGATGCTATGATGCTGGCAGAATGAGCGGAGATCTTGTGCAATATCCATGGAGAACGGTAATGACTTCAGAGAGCTTGCGTCGGTCCCATGGTCTTTCAACCCAAGAGATGGGAAAACACATGGATGAACATCAGTCAAGTATTCCTTCCAATACGACTCCGAGGCCTTATGGTCCCGACTTTGCAGATAACCGAGGTACCTGCTATAGCTGCCCGCAGACTCGGCGTCTAGTGCTCCATTGCATGCTTGGTGGAATTCTGACAACAGCCTTTGCTCTGTGATACCGTCAACAAGAATGTGGTGGATAGCTAGTTGGCAATAAGCTCCGCCATGAGGCTCAATTGCGACGGTAAGCTGATGTGGTGGGCGACCCTTTGTGTTTGATGATTTTGGATTCAGCAGGAACTCATCCGAAAGAGACGGGACTTTGCCCTCCGCACGCAATTCTGAACTCGACAACACCTTGATGTTTGCCTCGCAAGATCTCAGAACTACTTGGACAGGATGACCGTGCCCTTTGACGCCATCGGCGAAGACGGTGCGCAAGATGGGTTGACGGTCAACAACCTGCTGCCATGCTTGCTTCACCTCAGTGATATCGATTGGGGAGTTGGCGGACGTTGGGGACAGAGACCACCGGATATGCGACCAGTATACTTGAGGGTTTCTCAATTGGCTCAGCCACATGCCGAGTTGAATGGGTGAACAAGGGAACATATCCTCTATTCCAGACGGAGAAACATCGAATCGACCTGATACCTGATGGAGTAGACTGTGGAGATGGTCTTCGCTTGCAAATGATAGCAGTGGGAAGTCGACAGCGGCTAGTCGCTGCTCCTGCTGCAGCTCCATGGGGAGTTCCTCAAGGGTTTGTAGGCAATTGCTGATCCATTGCTCAAGTCGATCCTGATGCTGCAATCGTTGGTTATATATAAAGGACAAGTTGAGAGAGCCGTTCATGACGGTTGCGTTCACATCAATGAGAGCCATGCGCGGCAAGTCAGCCGCCATGGGGAGAAGAGAATCATCTTGGACTGACGTCATCTGAAGGAGGGCACCCGGTCGTTCAAATTGTTGGAAAAGGCCGGTGTAGTTGAAAAGAATCTCCATTGGGGAATGAGTCTTGAATTTTTCCGGTCCATCGGGGTGGAGGAATCGCGACGCAAAGTACGCCCATCCGTTGGTGGATATGCTACGCCGGCCGTCTTTCGTCAGCTGCAAGATCCTCCTGACGTTGTCCTCTCTCTTGACATCCAAAAACAAAGGTGCAATAGTGGTGAACCACCCAACTGTGCGGGATATATCAATTTCCGGATCCCAAGGCTCTCTCCCGTGTCCTTCGCTGAACATGGTGGGTGCAGGTCGGTTGTCAAAGGCCTGAACAAAGGCGTAAAGTACGGCTGCCTGAATGATTTCCACTGGCTGGGTGTGGAATGCGCCATTTGCAGCACCAATTATTGCCTCCGTTGTTTCCTGCGATACTGTTATGGTTCGTCGCGTTGCATCCGCCCAGGTGTTCTCACTCAGGATAGCCTCTGAGCCCCAGTACTCCATTGATGGACGTGGGATTTCTGTCTTCAGCGTTTCACTTGGGTTAAGGAGGCGCTGGCATAGCCTTTTTGCAGTCGGGACCATTGCTGGAATGATATGGAAAGAGGTTGAATTGTACGGCCCGTGCTGAGGATATCTTCCAGGTCTTGCAGAACGATGCGCCATGATACTAGGTCAATCACAAGATGATGAGCCATCAACCCCAAGAACTGCTCTCCGGCATCTGTAGTGATAATGTCAACAACGATCATCACTCCCTGGACGATATCAAGTGTGCTCTGGCTGGTTGACAAAATCCTCTGCAAGGCTGCACGGTCGTTGATAGATGGCACCCGGTGCTCTCTAAACCGAAGGCTTCTAGACACATCAGGGCCAATAACCTGTCCCCATTGACCGTCTGCTCGTTGTTCAAAACGGGCGCGGAGCATTGAATGAGTGGAAACAATCTTCTCGATCGCTCGTTTAATCTCAGGAGGTGGAAGGGGCTTGCCGAGCCGAAGAATGAACTCGAGGGTGAACTTGTTGTGACCATTGGGCACTCGTTCAAAGAAGAGCTTCTGGATTGGGGAGAGCTCAAACCACACATCTGTTTGATCGTCCACTCCGGCTGTGGCCAAAGAAACGGATCCGGAATCTTGGATCTTTTCAGCCAGTTGCCTGATGCTTGGAAACCGGAAGATATCAGCAACAGCTACTTTGAGGCCGACGGTGCGACAGCCTGCAGCAACTTGCATCGCGCTGACAGAATCTCCTCCCAGGCGGAAAAAGCTTTCCGTGGTTCCGATTTCTTCAACAGTTCGGTTTAGCGTCTTGGCCCAGATCTCTTGAAGCTTCTCCTCGCGGGAGGTCGACGGCGCCTCCGGTTGCATTTTTACAGCTCGATAAGCCTTCATCTGCTCCAAGGACAGCTTATTGGCCTGCTCCTGGATAGAACGTCGATTGGTCTTTCCAGATGGCGTCAGAGGTACATGGGATAGAGGTAGGTAAAACCGCGGGATCATGAAAGATGGTAGAACATCCGACATGGTGGCCTCTGCCGCAGCACAAGCTTCACGAAACTCGTCGGTTGGAGGAAGGAACTGGGCTTGAGGATTGCCATCATCTTCCGAAGACGCAGGGAGACATATGAATGCTACCAGCAAAGCCTCCGGTCGATGATCATTGATGCTGTTCTGAGGAGATGACCGAAGAACGTCTGCAAGGGTCTGGCGGGCTTTCGGAAATGCTTTGTGAAGATGGTACTCAATGTCCGCCAGTTCCAAACGCTGTCCGTGTAGCTTGACCTGAGTATCCTTCCGTCCGAAGTATCGGAAACTACCATCCCCAGTGGCTTGCACCAAATCTCCGCTTTTGTACAATTTTCCGGATGGAGGGGAGCCAAGTTGTAGGCGCCAGGGGGGTGCTTCGACGAAGACCCGAACCGTCTGCTCGGGATTCGATAGATAACCCTTGCCAACGATTGGTCCTTCTATTAATAATTCTCCAGTGCATCCCTGTGGCATGAGCACACGATGATCTTCCGGATGAACGACCCATCCAGATCCACCTGTGCTGAACCCTATGTTCGCTGGATCGTTGCTCTTGAGATTTGGTTGCACGCTGAACACTGCTGAGCACTCCGCTGGGCCGTAGGCATTTCCAACGTGCACAAAAGGCTCCCAGCGGACAACATCGCTAGCGAGAACTGCCTCTCCGACGAACATCAATACCTTCAAGGTCTGAACGCTGTCCGGACTAATGATCCGGGTGACACTGGGCGTCAGGCACGCAACGTCTACAGCAAAGCGGTTCATAGCTTCCACAAGATGACTGTGGCAGTCATCCGTTGATGGAATGCAAACACATCCTCCGTTGATAAGCGTACTCAGGTGCTCGATAATGCAGGAGTCGAAGGCAGGAGAGGCAAATTGTAACACACGCGACCCCGGAGTGAAGTGGTATGGTTTGCCATGAGCTACGGAGCTTGAAGCATAGCCTTCGTGATGAACTATTACACCTTTGGGGGTTCCTGTGGATCCAGAGGTAAACGTGAGATACATGGGGTCCTGCGGACTGACGGAGGACTTCTTAGATGAGGTATGGGAATGCGGTTGCTCCGGGTCGAAGGTTTCCACGTTGAACAACGTTTGAATCCCAAGCTTGGCCGCCAGGTCAATATGACAGCCGCAAGTCAATACGAGAGGAGCTGCAACAGCTTCGCACATATTCCGTAACCGGGACTGTGGATGTGATGGCTCTAGCAGCACAAATGCAGCACCAGATTTCATGACAGCAAGCATAGCGACCGCCATCCACTTAGTCTTTCCCAAGAGAAGAGGTACAAATGACCCAGGGCCAACACCATGCCAAGCAAGATGGCCAGCCAATACTGAAGACAATTCATCAAGGGCTAAGTATGAATAACTGCCATCCCAGCTACTGATTGCCGGGGCAAGAGGCTGTTGTCGCACGCGTCTTTCAATTAGAGAATGAACACACGGCATGGCATCAGGGCGCTTTGTCAAGATGTTCTGGCGGCGGAGATCGCTCAAATCTTCGGGGCTTACGAGACTGATTTCGGAAATTGTGAGGCCCGGTTTAGTGTCGATCTGCTCGTATATATGGATGAATTGGGAGAGAATTCGCTCCATTTGAATGGGCTCCGTTACCGCCGGGTCAAAAGAAGCCTCAATCCACATTGTCATGGTCGAGGGGCGACATCTTAGGATCAACGGATACATATCATATGTCAATTGTGTCGATCGACTCTGAGAGAATATATCGGGAAGTTGATGGCCATCCCGAGGCTCGACCGAGAGCAGAGTCTGGAAATGACACGCTGCTGCTGGACCAGGTCCAAGGCGAAGCAGATTTTGCAATCCAACATGTTCGAACCCCATAGATGCCGCCCATTCGTCCTGTACTGCAACCAACGCATCTGAAACAGTACTCTTCCCGCACAGCTTGATGCGCACCGGTACGCTAGCGAGTGCAGGTCCGCTCAAGTCCTGGACTCCCTCAACGGACACTGCACGACCAGCGTTGACTGCTCCAAATAAGGTATCGTCAGAGTCAGTATAGACCGATTGCAGAATCGCCCACGCCAACCGGAACTTGGTGCCGACCGTGCTTGAGGAACCATTTCCGGATTGGATGTTAAAGGACCTCTCTAGCCGCTCGGTTGGTCTGGCAGAATGACCCACTGTGGGTAGTTGAGGAAACGCCCTCATTGTGGCCTCGTGTGCATCACGGAACATGGACCCCCAGAAATCATTGGCTTTGTCTTGGGTCCGCTGTACATGATCCACTAGCGGCCGAAAGGGGTGGAAAGACAGTTCTTCGCCTCTGTAGGCAGCATCGGCCTGGCGCAACAACAATGCCATAGACCAATGGTCGCAGATGGAATGGTGGATTGTCACTTTCAGCTTATGTTCGGTGATGTTGAAGAAGAAATACGCCAGCGGGGCGCCTGCTCGCCAGGACGGGCTGGTAATTTCGCCATTTATGCCGTCGTCGGTCTCCTGCACCTGCCATGGAATTGATCCCCGCACCACTGCCTGCACACATCCGCGCTGACTAGTTGGAATCATGCGAGTCCTCAAGATCGGGTTGGCTTGGGCCGTCGTAATCCAAGCCTCTTGGAGCTTATGGTGGTCAATTTCTCGTGGCAGACGGTATTCGTGTTCGATGGTGTATGCTCTTGGGTCTTTGAACGTGAGGGCTATCATGGCTTCCTGGAGGGCAGTGCAGGCATATACATCTTCAATCTCTTCCAAGGAGCAATGGCATTGATCGGCCACTTGCTGCCAAATCCCATCTATCTCATTTTCCTTCTCAGTCGATGGAGATGGAGTAAGAGGTTCTTTGTTGAGCGACATCAATGTTTCCTCCACCGAATCCCCCGGCGGGGTGATGGCCCCTGTGGCAGGGAGGTCTTTTGATGGTCTCATGCTGTATTCGGGTTGCTGAGGTACCATGATCTCAAATTCCTTCTCCATTCGGTTAGAATATATACCTCTACTATTGAGGTCCATATTGACATATTGACATACCTGTGTCACTCAATCGTGGCTGTCTTGTGTGATTCTGACTTTATTTAACTCACAACCTCGTGGGCATTGTTCCTGATATGAGAATCGAGAGTTAGAATAAGAGTTCCTGGCAGCCAAGAGGCGAGTTGAAATGAGCCTTATACGACAATATCGGCGATGTCCGTAGTACCTAGAGCTACACCTTCGAATAATAATCACGCTATGGCTCCATAGAGGGCGGGATAAACATTATGCGCCCTGATCCAGAGGTATAGAGACATTGTCAATGTAACATGATAGCTTCCTTGACGTACGCCGTAAACTCTACATCTGAAACAGAGATCTTTTCCGGCGATTTCCACTTCTTCTCGTGCATTCTGTCGAGCGCTCACATTGTATATTCATCATCGATCGAGCTCGTTCCAGGTTTTTCACAATATATTTCCTAATTTGGTAGTATGGAAGACCCACGTGAGCCAACGTCTAAATAAAAGTTTGGGTTACATCCGAAATCTTTAATTCCACCTTTGGTTGACATCACCGGTCCACTGATAATGCCATTTTGGCCAATGTGAGATATCAAAGACATTGTGATGATTTTAAGACTATGAGAGATTATGTTGTTGCCTTTTAAGGGTCCGTGCCTTGAATGGTTCGTGTTCGCATTCGTGTTCTGGAGCGCTAAGGATCCCCCTGATTTCTTGAAAGATGACAGGTTTCTTGATTTTCTTGACAATATTCATCCCAAGAACACCGAAATGGTGCAGGTGTCCTTCGACAAACAACTTTTCTTTCACTAAACTGCTGTGTTGACCGGGTGAAAAAAAAAAAATGCCTTCGCCGTCAGCTTCCCCGCATCGTATCGGAACGCCGGAGGTACCAACATCACCAGATAACAACTCCATTGCCAGTGCAGACATTGTCGCTCGTTCGAAGTCAAAAGATGAGACAGCCAAACCAGCAAGTCTCGGTAGCTATGCGGTAGGTCCTTATTTATTGATGGAGGCTTGGTCTACTATCGCTCACATCTCCTCCAGAGGATCCTATCATATGGTGCCTCCCATGGGGGTATTTATATTATGATTCTAGGGCTGATTTGTGCCATGGCTTCGGGAATTGTAAGGGCAAATTTCGAGCTGTACTCAACATCAACTAATGAAACTCCAGGCTCTTCCGTTGATGAACATTGTCTTTGGCCAGCTGGTCGGCACCTTCAATGAGTACTTTATTCCGGGATCGGGTATCACAGAGGGGTCATTCAAGTCCTCAGTCAACCAAAATAGGTAAATGTCGCAGTGTATCTCTCATGGCAGCGAACTAACCGTCTCCTTTTAGCTTGTATATTGTGTATTTATTTATCGGAAAGTTCTGTCTGACTTACATATCCATGGTATGGTTTTCTACCCTGCATACCTCCTTTATTACTCACACCAGACAGATTTGTTTTCGATTGATCAGCCTCCGTGCCTCGGGAGCCTTGCGCCTGGAGTACACCCAGGCTCTCTTTTCACTTCCTATGAGCAAGCTGGACGAGATGTCAGTCGGAACTGTCACACATGCGATTACGGCGCTGTCAAATACGATCCAGCAAAGTGTTTCCGATCGACTCGCCATTCTGTTTCAGTCACTCGCCTTGCTCATTTCGGCTTACGCAATCGCATTCCGTTATTCTTGGGCATTGACGCTTGTTGTCAGTTCGGCCATTGTATTTGTGATCCTTGGCTTTAGCCTGACACTGCCATTTTTGGTCAAGGCCCAGCAGAGTGTGGACAAGGCAGATGAGAAGCATGCCGCGCTCGCCGCAGAAGTATTCGGTTCTATTCGGACAGTGTTCGCCCTGGGTGCTGAGCAACCACTCTTCAAAAAGTATACCCGGTGGGTCGAGGAAGCACGAAAACGTGGCCTGCGTATGTCTTTAGTCAGTGGCCTTCACCTTGGAATGCTCTTCTTTGCGATGTATGTCAGCTTCGCTCTGGCCTTCTGGTTTGGGTTGAAGCTGTATCGCGAAGGTCACATTGCTAACATTAACACCGTGATCACGTATGCTTATCCCACCTTCTGAATACCTGTGATGCCGTTCTCTGACAATCCATTAGGGTATTCTTTTCCGTGCTCCTCGTGGTCACTATTTTGGGAGGCATTGCAGGGCCATTGATGGCTATCTCGAAGGCCATAAGTGCATCAGGCGCCTTTTTTGGTGTTATTGATTCCAAGAGGGACGATCCACCGGGAATCCGAGAGCCAGAGGTATCCAGCCATGCTGATATCGTGTTTCAGAACGCGACGTTTTCGTATCCCACAAGACCAGAAATGACTGTGCTTAAGGGATTTAATGCACGGTTTGAGCGAAATAAAACCACAGCTCTGGTCGGACCATCCGGTTCGGGGAAAAGTACTATTGTCGCTATGATCGAGCGATGGTACCAACTTCAGTCCGAGGAAGATGAAGAGGCCACATCGGGTCAAATCCATGTGGGAGATCACAATATCAATGACTTGGATGTGAAGTGGTGGCGATCGCAGATCGGACTTGTTCAGCAAGAGCCATTCTTATTCAACGATTCAATATACAACAATGTTGCTTTTGGTCTGATCGGATCACAGTGGGAGAATGATACAGAGTCTGTGAAGATGGAACTCATCACCGCAGCTTGCAAGCAAGCCTTTGCAGATGAATTTATCGACCGCCTCCCCATGGTATTATTACACCCTCGCTACGTTTTCTTTAGTTTTCATTTGTCTGATTATTCCAATTCTAGGGTTACTCGACCACTGTCGGGGAAGGTGGAATCACATTGAGTGGCGGACAGCGCCAAAGAATTGCCATCGCGCGGAGTATCGTCAGCCAACCCCAAATTCTCATTCTTGATGAAGCGACCAGTTCGATCGATATTCAAGGAGAAAGGATTGTGCAAGCAGCCCTCGATCGTGTATCCAAAGATCGCACTACAATCATGATCGCTCATCGTTTGTCCACCGTCCGCCGCGCGGACAAGATCATCGTCATGAAAGACGGCCGGAATTCAGAAGAAGGTTCCCACCAAGAGTTAATGCTCAAGGAAGGGATATACCATAGCTTGGTTCATGCGCAACAGCTGGAGCCACTGACAGATTTGATGGATGCCGATGTGCCAGATTCGATTCTTTCGCAGAAAGAAGAAGTCAAGCCTCAAGTTCACACCACTAAAGAAGGCGGTGATCAACAACCCCAGGAAAGTCCCGTGCCCGAAAGAGGCTTTGGCTTTTTCCACAGCTTTGGGGTGCTCATTTATGAAAATCGTAGCCATTGGCTCTTATATGCACTGACGCTAATCGGGGCTGTAGGGGCAGGTTGTAAGTATTCACCGTACTCTCCGCGAATTTCCAGATATAGGCTAACAGAGTCCAACAGCCGGATTCTCCCTACAAAGTTGGCTTTTTGCCAGACTTGTGGAAGTTTTCCAGTTCACTGGCCAGAAGCTCGTGGACGCCGCGAACTTCTGGGCATTGATGTTTTTCATCCTCGCCCTTGCCATGGCGACCTTCTACTTTATGCTAGGATTTTCGTCCAATTCCATCTCAATGGTGAGTTTATATACGTCCTCGGAGCTGGAGCAAAGCTAACTGTTCAGTTTGTCGTGTCCAATGCTCGGCTGGACTATTTCTACAACCTATTGTCCAAACCCGTGTGGTTCTATGACCGCGAGGAGAATTCCTCAGGTAGTCTGATTTCCAGGCTCTCCACCGATTCAAAACAGTTACAGGAGATGTTTGGTCCCACTGGTGTTTTTCCTCTCATTTCGATCTTCAACGTCATCGGTTGTGTTGCAATCTCGTTCGCCTTTGGATGGAAACTGGCGGCTGTCACCTTTTTCGCCGCCATGCCATTCTTATTTCTCTCTGCCTTCATGCGCATTCGATATGAGATCAAATTCGAAAGCCTAAACGCCGAAGTCTATGCCGATAGCTCCAAGTTCGCAACGGAGGCGGTCCGGGCCTTTAGGACGGTCACTGCTCTGACCATGGAAGATTCAATTTTGCAAAGATATTCAAGGCTGCTGAAAGAACAGCGTCAGAAGGCCACCCGGAAGGCGTGGTACGCAACGTTGGTATTTGCGTTTTCCGACAGTGTCGAGCTATGTGCCATGGCACTCGCCTTCTGGTACGGCGGCCAGCTCCTCGCGTCTCGCGAATACGACCCGGTTGCATTTTTCGTGGTCTACATTGCTATTATTCAAGGCGGCCAATCAGCTGGGCAGTTCTTCAGTTTTGGTCCAAATATTGCCCAGGCTAAGGCTTCTGCCAATCGCATATTGGCTGCACGACTACCTACTGCGGGGCAACTTCAGCATGTCCCGGTTGGACCGCTGTCTTCTTCGGAGCACACTCCCAGTCCCTCTGTTGAAATTCAAAACGTCTCTTTTCAATATCCTTCTCGCGAGGTACCGACATTTGTTGATCTAAATCTCTCCATTGAGAGTGGTCAATTCGTAGCATTTGTCGGACCTTCAGGCTGCGGAAAATCTACGCTTGTCTCCCTACTGGAGCGCTTCTATGACTGCACTCAGGGAGCCATCCTGTTTGGTGGCCGAGACATTCGTTCCATTGAACTGTCCTCTTACAGAAGTGCCTTGTCGCTCGTGGCCCAGGAGCCGAAACTCTTCGAAGGCACCATCCGTGAGAATCTCCTTCTCGGTCTGGAAGCCCCCAATAATCCGACTACCGAGGACCAAATGATTCAAGCATGCAAGGACGCCGAAATTCATGACTTCATCGTATCTCTGCCAGATGGCTTCTTGACAGAACTTGGCGTCAACGCTCAGGCCTCACTGAGTGGTGGGCAAAAACAGCGTCTTTGTATTGCGCGATCCTTGATCCGAAAACCGCTACTTCTCCTTCTCGATGAGGCCACATCCAGTTTGGACTCTCAGTCGGAAAGTCTTGTACAAGGCGCTATGGAGAGATTGGCAAGCAAGCGAAACATGACTATTATTGCGGTCGCGCACAGACTAGCAACCATTCAAAAAGCCGATGCAATTTTTGTCTTCGGAGAAGGGGCGTCGGGACAGGGATCGAGCATTCTTGAGTCCGGAACACATCATGAATTGTTGCGCAGAAAGGGGGCTTATTGGCAGATGGTATGTTCCCCGCTCAGCCGCATCTACTTATAACTAACGTGATTATAGTGTCAAGCGCAAGCTCTAGACCGATGATGGGATGAGCCTTTCAAGCAAGGCCGTTTCATTTATTCTCTTCTCCTATCTCATACTTCTGTATCTCATAAACCAATACACAACGTTTAACAGACTGCATGTGTCAGCACATCAATTTCACTTGAAGAACTCGGAAACACTTACTGCCTATCACCCCGTTTACTGGAATATCAATAGAGGTAGTGTAGCTGGCAGCCTCACTTAGAAGGTACACGTAGGCACCGCCGAGCTCCTGTACCTCGGCCAACCTAGGGAATCCACCATAATACTTCAGCTGCTGTTCCCAGTCCGGCTGCTGAGGGACCCAGTATGTCATGGCGGTCTTGACTAGACCAGGCGATACACTGTTGACACGGATACCGTACTGCGCCCATTCCATTGCCAAAGTGTGGGTCATGTTTCGTACGCCTGCCTTCGAGGCACCGTAGGGAGTGGAAGGGACGCGCTGAAATGCAATGTCAGTGATCATCCGGAAAGAAATCGAAGGTAGGTTTACCTTGTTGGGACGGTAAGAGGCCATTGATGCTGTGAAGACAATAGATCCCTTTATTCCAATCTTGATGAATGCACGAGCAGCGGCGCGTGCGGTGTAGAAAGCCCCGAAGAGATTAACATTGAACAAGGTCTCAATATCCTCCTGGGTGAAGTCCAGAGCAGCTTTGTGGTTTGTTCGTCCAGCGTTAACCACCATTCCGTGCAGAGCGCCAGCTTCCTCGATGATCCTATCGATTGCCGCGGTGATAGTCGATTCCTCGGTCACATTGGCGGTGACAGCAAAGAGCTGACCGGGATAGTGCTTGGAGAGAGTAGCAAAATCTTCTCCAGTCTCCCCAATGTCAATCGAGTAGACCTTGGTCGCGCCGTTGGAAAGGCAGCACTCGGCGATACCGAGACCAATACCGCGATTGGCACCGGTGACTAACGAAATTAGCACAATTGTAGATCTTAATATTCCGTACATACTAGCAATAACCTTTCCACCGAGGGTGACTTGAGTCTGAGGTGTGCTTTCTGGGGCCATAGCCGGGTGGTCGGTCACAGAGGAAGCCATTATGAAATGTGATTAATGGATACAGAAGATTGACTGGGAGACAAGAGTAAAGTTAAGAGAAGACACATTCCTTTTTATAAATCACACTTACTCCCATTGAAACACACAGCATTCCCCCCGCGTATCTCGAGTCGAGGTACGTCCGAGACAGGAAAGATATTGGACAAGGGCTCCCCGAGACGAGACGACACGATGCAGGCCCACTATGGCGATTCGGGAGATTGGAGCATAAAGAGATGGAAAGAGTCAGGTCCCTAGATAGAAATGAAGCATTAGAATCGAGAGATATTTCCACCTGGGCACCTTCCGGAGCCATTAATAAGAAATTTTGAACTTTCTATGGAATAATAAGGACGATCAGATAAAACGGCAAATACGACCCAACAGTACTTGTATGTAGATATTCCCTGTTAACTTCAAAAGTGTTCAGATCACCATATTGGCACAATTTCCCTTCCTTCATGCCTTGCCCGCCGAACCGCAGATCTCCATCCATTTGATGGTCAGGTCCGTCACCTTCTGAATGCCCTCCTCGATAAGTTGGGTGTGCGGCATCTTTCCCACATTTTCCCGAAGATGGTCGTAGTAATCGTCCAAGACCAGTCGGTTTACATTGATCTTGGTGACACCAGCAGCCACACAGCGTTTGATCAGCTCCGGGGCAAACCCATTGGTGCCATGTATAGCCAAATTGATTCTACCATTTGCACGAGCTCGCACCATCTCAAATCTGACCATATAGTTAGTGATGTATCTCCCCCGAGGCACTGATACTCACCTTTCGAAATCAAGATGCGGGCCTCGCGGGCCATATTCACCATGGACATTGCCAAAAGCGGGGGCAAGGACATCCACACCCGTGCCGATGAACTCGTCTACTTCCTCAGAGGTCGTCAAACATGCTTCCAATCCCGCAGTATCCATGACTCCATCCTCTCCCCCCTCGATACGACCCGGCTCGGCTTCCGTGGCCTTCTCGCGCTCGTTGCAATATTGTACCAACTCACGCGTCTTTTTCAAGTTTGTTTCCTTGTCGTAGTGCGACATGTCCACCATGATACTATTGAATGGAAGCTCTGCTGCGCGCTTGATAATAGCTTCGGATTGAGCGTGGTCGAGGTGAACACTGATAGGTACGCTTGCATGCTTGGCGGCGTCGGCTGCGGCACGAACTAGCAAACCATCTGTGACCTCGATGGCCCAAGGGAATAGTTGAATAATTAGTGGTGAGCGTGCGGTCTCTGCGGCTCGGACGAAGCCCAGGATTTGTTCGAGGTTGTAAGCGATGACGGCGATGACCCCGTAGTGGCCGATCTCGGCCGCGTGGAGAATGCGCTTATAGCGGTTGGAGTCTTTCCAGGACATTATGATAGAGAAGTGCAATAGATAAAATTTGAATTGTATTCATTGAGGGTGTCCAGCCAACTTATTATTAAGTGCTGACCGACTCCAGGGCTAGGGATGCCGTTAAGTGAGAGTTGACCCCGAGACGGGGTACTATTTGTCCCGAGGCCTCAAAGCTTTAATCCCAAGGCTTTTTGGTTATTAAAATCCACCTTATAGGCTTATTTAAATAAAATGGAAAATACAAAGGATACATGCCCAAAACCTCAGTCAATTCCTTATGGAATAGATCGCGCCAAGTTCGCGGCAGCTGCCTCTTTTGTCGGCTCGTGGTCTGCCCAAAAATGCTGGAGCTCTTCACCTAAAGATCTAACTGGCCAGCCACTACGTTCGCGACAGGATTCCAGCAGTTCCAAGATAGCCTCTCGGGTATCGTGTTCTTGAGTAAATAGTCCGGCTATTTTCCTGTTGGTATTGTTTCTTAAATAAGGTGCATTGAAAGACTTACCGATATATAGAGCTTGCGATGACATTATGCTGGATGGGTTGTCTTTTAGTGTCACAGCAATACCGCAGATATTCTCCACGCAGTGCTTGATTACACTTTGTCGCTCGGTATACTGCTCAATGCCTCCTAGCCTAGGCTCATGAGCAAGTAGTAAGATATGCGACACGCTAAATAATTGAATCGCGACGGCTATATCTGGTGTTAGTTGTTTCCAGGGATTGCAGTGCACTGTCTTTTCATCCATACCAAATGCATGTGGGCGGATCCAGATAGGTCGAAAATATGACTGGTGGCGTGAGCCGAGCGGCAAGGGAGAGAACTCAATGGTCAGGTGTTGTTGCCAGTCATCTAACATCTTGCGAAGATGGTTTGCCTCATCGACCCGACGTCCGATATCTGCTTCGGTCACCGCATCGGCGCAATAGCTGATCACCTTCGCAGTATTGTATATTGAGCGTCTGGCAAGTTCGTGTGGTGATAATTCGGAAAGGGGCTTTTGCGGAACCCAAAATGTAAGAGTTTTGCGTTTCTCCCGGAAAGCCGCCCAGATGTCTTGACAAAGCCATGCCCACCAAACGGCCGAACGCAATCCTCCAGACTCGCCATGAATGGTTTGGGATCTCTGTATCAAAAACACACCCTCGAGATGCCTCTCCCAATCATTCGTAGAATTGTCAAGCATCTCGTAAGCGGAAATGATCAACGTTGTTGCGAGCAGCTCGAGGCTTCTTTTGTAACCAGAGTACTGCATAGCCTTTTGCACATAGTGTAGAGTCTGGTAATAATATTGAAGAGCTGCTTCCTGCTTGTTTGGCACGTTACGATCGCTCAGATGGGGATTCAAGGCCAGGTGTCGATATGCAAGAGCGAGTATAGCATTCATCAGCCCCGCATTGTATATCTGCAGATACCAGGTCAGTATTCCAATTGCAGAATCTTGTTTGCAAGGCTGAAATTAGCTTACGGCCAAGTGCGCAACGAACGTAGAAAATTGGGCTGTGGGATCGAAGAGATCAATCTGTTAAAGAGCGTTGTAAGCCAAGCATTTCCAAGTCTTAAGCATGGCAAATTGTGCATACCCATGGGCTCACTCGAGTTACGAAATGTTCAAACAATGTCTCCTCGCCCGGCAGAAGCTCAATTTGCTCTCGTGACTGCCATATCTGCTCATCTCCCAGCGTATTGCCCCCTGCAGTACCAGCTTGCGTTGGGTCGTGACTTGCATAAATGGAAGAAGGGCCGTCTAATACCAGCGTCGCGCATTGCAACGAGCTGAGTTGGGTTTGGCCATCTGGATTAGAGTGGCCCTGCAGCGAGAAACCTTGATTCACCCAGGAATTATGGGTCGTAGACACCTGTGAACTGTCCTTAGCAGCATCATTAGCTAGCAGCCCAAACCACCGAACTGCCGCAAGGGATGAATTAGAGGGTGACAAAGAGGCATCTGTCGAAGCCACCAGATTCTGGTTCGAATCGGATTGACTCCCTCTCAGTTGATCAAGTTGGGCAGGTTGAGAGATGTTGGGATCGACCGCAAAACTGGGCCAGCCTGGGACAATAGCTTCGCGCAGTCCCGAGAGCGCGGAGTTTGTCTGAGCTGTACTCGATTCTCGTTCGTTGTCCTCCACTGCGACCGCACCTTGCTGGGCGCTCAAATCAGGAACAGCGTCTGTAACGGCCCCGTCCGAGGCTGGAAGGTTGACGCTGCGACGACCCGAGCTAGCGAATTCGCAGATCTTGTTATTTTTGGCACAAGCGCCGCATATCGGCTTTGCCTCGTCACATTTCAAGTGTCGTTTCCGGCATGTTATGCTATATCTCGTTATGTGAGCACAAGCTGAAGCCTTTGAGAGGCAAATGACCCACCATCCATTCGTCGTCCGCAGGCCGCGGCCGCGGGACTTTCGTACGCGTGGCCGTCTGTAAGGTGATCGCGAATGCATTGCGGCATCAGAGCATGCGCTACCATCGTAGTGGTCAAGAGCCGAATCCATCAGCAATTTCCCGTTTTCCTCGTCTCGGGTCGCAAAACTCTTATCCACTTTAAGTTCCTTGCCCGAGTGCCTTTCTCGTCTCGAGGGTGCGGGGAACCCCAGATTCGTCTCCACAAATATAAACAGTCACACGCGAGTGGCCACAAAAATGCGTTGATTCAACCCCTTCTTCTTTGTCCATGCCATTCGCTCTCAATCCTCTAAAATTCAGACAGGGCGATACCTTATTAACTAACTGGGCTGTTGAAGTGGTGTGTTATCACCTCTCTCTTTCTCTTCCTCTCTCTCTATATATACATATCACACCCCACACCCACCTTTAATGTCCCACGTATGAATAACTCCCTGCCGCTGAATTAATAGTATATAATCTGAAATGCAGTGCAGCAAGTTACAAGAAGACTGAATCCGGCTTGCCTCTTACCATTTATATTTTCACTTGCTTCTAGCAATTATCTCTACCTATTATTCAACTATACTGGAAGACTGCAGTTCCATGACATGATGCATTCTAACATGTAACCTAATACATACGACCATAGGGTGTGGAAAACAGGGCTTCCCGTCCGCTCAGCCGTACTTAAGCCACACGCCGGTGAGTTAGTAGTTGGGTGGGTGACCACCAGCGAATCCTCACTGTTGTATGTTTTTGTTCTTTTTTTGTTCTCCTTTAAAGTTCATTAGGACAGAGTTGACACTCAAATACAAGCTACCGACAAAGCCACGAGAACGCTTTAGTCACGGCTAAGGATATAGACTACCTTTTACGATCCACATCATCAGAGGGAGGTCTCGGTGTGTGCCGAGCTGGACTGAGCGGGCCGCTACCCCAGCTGCTGGGTCGTCACGATAAAAAAAGAAACCTGCTCGGGGATGTCGCAAAGGGATCATAACCTGATGGAGAGGCTACGCAAAGAGGAGTGGAGAAAGACAGTGATACATTCTGAGCGAAGCCCTCACTGAGAGAGAGAGGAAGGAAGAAAGGTAGAGAGAGAGAAAACCAGCTATCTGGCTCGTCCTGTCACCCGTGGTGGCCTCATCCATCCAACGCAAAGCCCTCTCTTTAGTACTATCAGTACTACTCTTTTCTGGAGCGCACCTCCAGTCTTTGCAAGGGCTTGTTGGTCTACTTGTCTATCAAGAATAGCTTCTCATTAAGCTGTTTCTTGCTCTTTATCTCTTGCTTACAGCATCTTGCTAAGATTTCTTGAGATACCTCTCACTTTGGAGCTATTTTCTCCTGTTGACAAGTGAGCTCTATCTCCCCTTTGCAGCATCTCTTTGTTGGAGTGCTGTGCTTTGTTGAGAAGCTTTGTCTAGCTCTCAGCTGTCTCTCACTTCACTTGAGTGAGCTCTATCTGCTTCGTTGGGCCAGGAAACCACTATTGCTGACGTCTCGTTGGATATCGGCATTTTTGAATCGTGGTTCAATGCTCTAAAGGAGTCGAATTTCAGTCCATCGCAGCCACTCCCTTACTTTTACTTACGCCATCCCGTTTGGTCTTATTGGCGCGTAAGGGCCACCTCAGCACAACCGTCGGATTTAGCGCACTGCCAATCATCCTTTGACCACTCTGTGCCGCGATACAGGAAATGTCCTGGCCGGTTACAACAACGAGCCAATCACTATCGGCGGTGATATCCCTACCCTCGCTGTCACGACCGCCGAGATCCGATACCCTCTCATCGTCCAGCAGGAGCATGATCGGAAATATCATTCACACAAGCTGTACAGCCCCCCCCAGCGCACAGCCCAAGCCTCAACCGCCTAGCAGGGCTCGGATCAATCAGCTCACATGAACTGGTCGACATACCGTCAACTCTGTCACTGACATCATCCCCCAGCGGAGCCGTTACGCAAAGTGGCCGGCCGACTTTAATTCAGATGGGGACATCTATCCCGACCGATGGCCCATGGGGGACCCTGTCGTTGTCTGGGCATTTGATTTACCGTTTATCGCCGTCTACCGGGATTACTACGCTATGGTCGGATCACATTTGCGAAAATATATTTGGCTGGTGACGAAGAAGACTAGTGGAGACGCTCTGACACATAAGGGATTTCACTTCGGAGAGATCGTGGCGCGACCTGACAAATTGCCGCAGGCCGTCAATCCCAAGACAACCCTACATATCGACGCCGAGGACTACGACTGGACGCACTTCAAGGATGCCCCAAGTATGCGTTGCGTCGCTAACAATCTTATCCTTACATACTACCACGGCGATCTCACCTTGACGCGCCCGACTAACATTGCCGGTGTCGGCGCCCTGGCCCGGATCATCCAATTATCCTGGCTTGGACGGTGTTCCGTGGCAGAAACCAGGAGTATAAGAACCTGGCCCTTCCCCACCGTCACCGAGCCAGTTAGTTGTCCTCAATCCAGTCCTTAGTCTTCAGTTGTGTGTGTTCAGTAGGCCTGTGTGGCCATCTTAGTTCGTATGTGTTTGTGCCTTGCCAACGGCTCAGATATCAGTCAGCCACATCGGGTGAAAATTGTAAGCACTGAAAGGTGAGGGGAAGATGTATTCCTTCTAACTACGGCAGCCTATCTGAAGGGTGACGGTCCGGTCAGGTGACTGTCACCGTCACATCCCCGCTTGGCTGAATTTATGAACCGGTCCAAGAGCCGCATGTTGTCTGCTGATATTTCGGCCTTCTCCGAAATGGGCCCTGATCATGGCTTTGGTGTGTTTTGGCACGAATCGCGACAACGCAGCCTCCCTGCCCACAACGCGTGTTGCCGTCTACGGCAGTGTATAGCCGCCAGTGCGCCATATCGTATTTTTCCATGTTGGCTCGGACTAAAACTGCGTTTACCTGACGGGCGAGAAGTAATCACTGTTCCGACGCACGCTTTTGTGAAATTGAGACATATCAAAACGCCGTCCTCAAGTACCTCACATACGAGTGTATCGGCTGAAGTTCCTATTCCACATACTGTGGACAGAAGGAACACTAGCTGGTTCTGGCGCACAGCCTCGGGTGATGGTTTATACTTTACCCGATGGCTGGTGGAAATGTTCAAATGTTCCTGTCCGCCTTAGCGATTGACTTCGTCGTCACCAAAGCTGGGATACCATCGGAGGCCCGCTCGTCTGCGGTCGCACAGTTCACAGAAAGCGAGTCTAGTACTGTTAGGCTACGATACTGGAGATACGCTAGTGAATAGCACTAGCATGGGGGAAAATCGGGGAAGAAGATAGGTATCATGAATCTATGGAAAGCAGGCTGTATGTGAAGCCTGTACTAACAAAGAAATGGCAAAATGGCAAACTAGCAAACAGCTCAGTCTGCACAAAGAGACAAAGACATCCCATGTATGTCAACAAGTACACGCGTTCTGGTGACTACCTATACTTGCGGGGCACTGGGTCTGAATATGCATCCTTTTGCAGCCGCATCGTCCTTCTGGAAGCAGCTCAGAACTACAACAGACTATTCCAATCGATTGGCCGTCTTCATCGCTTGGGGCAGACCGTCGAGCAAAAAGCGTGGTATTTATTCAGAACCACACTATCCAGCGCTTACATGTGTTCAACTGCACTAAAAAGCTGCTAACTCAAGTGGCAGCGCAGTTCCAACCAGAGCTCCAGGACGAGATGGAGGATCGGGATGAGACGACAGGTCCCAAAGATGCTGACCCCGACGTGTCTCAGCCTTCCCTGATGGATCGCCTTGCATCTGAGCTTTTTGGTGACCAGGTGGTGTTGTGTATGCCTGGGTGCCTTAGGCATCACCACTCAGTAGTTGGATAGTTGTTGGGAGCTTGCTTCCTTCTCTCCCAATATGACTCTCTCCTCTCTGCTTCTTTGGTCCCTACACCGTAGAGCCCAACAGGTTGGCATCAACCCTGAGTAGTTCTCGTCCCGCTCGACTATGAATGACGTTCAGGATCTTGTGGATAATCGTCTTAAACGCAAGCGAGCCAGTGAGACCAATTAGTTTCGGCGTAGAGGAAGACATTATCATTCTTTTCATTTGCGATGTCTTGAAGCAATTTAACCCTAACTAGGCTCACTATACTACTAGAACATGAGGCATTCTGATATATAATTCAGTACATACGACCATAGGGTGTGGAAACAGGGCTTCCCGTCCGCTCAGCCGTACTTAAGCCACATATTCTGCACGGCCAATACTCAATGTGCCCTCAGCACCTAAGCGGCACTCTAGATCAAAAGTACTTTGAGCCACCTAAACAATACAAATCACTGTGGCTAGTCTAGCTATGATGTCACGGTTGAGGAGACGAAGAGACATACACCCAACCTACCAGCCGGTTTTTGTCAACACTCATTTTTAGGCAACCAGGTACCATGAGTAAAATCATTATATACTTAAGTCCCATCAACAGCCATCCTTAGTAGTAGCACCTATATTAACTCTATCATATCGACGAGTGATTACCAATCCTAGCTCTAGATAACTAAAGACCCTAAATACCCCACTACACGCCCTTATATAAAAGTCCTATAGCAACTATTCTTAAATAAAATAGATTTAACCACCGTAATCAAAGAACTAAGCTTACTTAATTTTAAGAATAATAATACACTATAGGCTCTCTAGAAGCTAATCTATAAGGCCGCTACCGACTTTCCTTCGAACTATTCCTTATTACTAGCCCTTTTAGTTAAAGCCGAAAAGCTCGATTTATAGCTATCTAAACTAGAACCTAAAGATATACTATAGAAATAGTTAGGCTACTTTAGGAGCATATAGCGCGATAAGTAGGATAGGATCTCACCCTATATATCATTAAGATAAATAGTGTCCGTATCTAAGTTATCTACTAGATAGATTAATATAAATACCTTCTTAGTAAGGCTACTAGCTATAACTTCTTTTAGTTAAGGGATAAAACTTCGTACTTTAGGCTTAAGCTTATTAAAGAAGTGTTTAGAGGTAGACCCGACGAAATATAAAGAGGGAAGACGTTAGGTATAGTCCGCTCTTTAGAGATAGTTACTATAGTATAAGATAGATATATTAGAACTACTAGTAGCTAATATATACGCCGCTATATAATAGATAATCTATACTAGAGGGTTAATATAGAAAGATGATCGACCCGATAGTCCCGAGTACATTTAACAAGTTCTACTTAGTAAAATAGACCTTTAGGATAGAAGATATAGATTTATAAAGGGGCGATAGTAGCTATAGAAGGAACGGTTCTTATTTATAGCAGAATATAAGGATATTAGCCTAGATACCTAGCAAGTTACATGAAAGGTAGGGCAGATAATAGGCGAATTTCTTTAATATAAATACCATATATTTTGAAAGAACTTAGCAGAATCTATCTACCCTCGTTTATAAAATTGTCTAGGATCAGAAGTCCCAAATTACCATCCGGCCGTCGCTCTATAACATAGCAATATAAGTCGATAATTTGAATTGTGAAAAACCAGGCAATCCAAAGCTATAAAATCAAATCCTAAGAAACCGCCGCAGGACCGTTTCTATTTCCCCATCCGTTAAGAGAAAGTCTCCATCTACGAATTGTTAACAGCATCCCGTCAACTACAATAAAACAACTTGAGTTATTGCACAAGTTGTACATGGCAGTTTTCAATAGCCCATTAGAACTCAAAGCATACATTCTTCTGACCTCTAAACTAGATATCTAGATCAAATTCGAGGCAAAACATTGAAGATCGGCTGGCCAAGGATACAGCAAACCCAGGCATGCATGTCTTCCTCCTTCTAATCCTGTCTTCAATTAGAGGTATTTTTCAATAGCGAGATGATAATATGAAACTAGTCAATCTATATGTGACCATCATCGCTCTAACCCCACAGGCGGTCTATACCATTGTTCTCAGTCCAGGCTCCGGCGCCCTTTCCTCCTATCTCGCACTTGGGATGGGGTGTCGAAGGGCGATAAGGAGATGTTTTCCTCCTCTTCGGCAACAGGCAAATGTGGGGTTGGAAATTTAATCCCTGGGCGACACAGATCACCTAGATTTTTCCGTTCCTCACTTTTCAGAACCCACTTTTCTTCGCCATCTTTCATATGTTTCTCATATGGCAGTGTGGCCATCCAATCCGACCACTTGCGGACAACTCCTATTGCAATATCCTTAGAAGTTTCAAACCATTCCACGTGTGATTTGAAGCAACCGGGGCACTTTTTCTCGATTCTTCTATAGTGCATCAATTCCAGATGCACCAGAGCTTCAACCCGCGATATATGTGGAATTTTTTGTAAATCAGGCATACTCGCGGCCCCTTTTTCCTCCGGAAAGAAAACCTGCATAAACTTTTTGCACTGTTTATTCCATTGTTCTAGACGG
Source organism: Penicillium mononematosum (assembly GCF_028829835.1). Classification (NCBI taxonomy): domain Eukaryota; kingdom Fungi; phylum Ascomycota; class Eurotiomycetes; order Eurotiales; family Aspergillaceae; genus Penicillium; species Penicillium mononematosum. Next base: position 1,649,052 of record NW_026643275.1, read on the forward strand.
CGGGGTACGTTTTGAGATCGTCCAATTTTCAAGTGCCCAAAGTTTGGACGTTGCCAGAAAATGTACATCGAGCCCTGATATTTGATATCGCTTTTTTGGAGAGGCTTGGTAAGAAGCTTTGCAAGCTCTTCAGCTGTTGTTCCCGAGAAGGCTTTACCGACGTAAGGTTTGAACTCTTGGATCGGATTGACCACAGGCGGCTCTACTTGGACAATTTTGTGCCCTGTAGATTTCAAAGAAGAGGACGGAGATGTTTGAGACAGTGCTGCCCGGCCTAGGAGATAAATCCAGTGAAAAACAGCACATAAACGCTCATTCTCTACTGGGAAAATATATCCACAGTCTGAGATCTTTGAGAGCTCCTGTAACTCCTTTCTCCAGCCTTGAAGTTCTCGAGATGCGACCTTCCGATGTGATGCGCAGAATAGCGCTTCTATCAGCTGTTGAATGACTAGCAGAAGCACGCTAGGTTTGAAGGTGACTAGGCTTTGGAGTTGCGCTGAAATAAGTCTGACAGTACGATGAACTTTGCATCTCCTGTCCTGGGTTGTCCAAGCCGGGCATATCCCGCTATTTTCCCCTAAGTGCTGGAGAAATTCAAGCGGTATAATTTTGAGAAGCGATTTTGGAGTCGGATCCACTTCTTTTGGGCTTCGATGCGAAAGTATGGATTCAAGTATAACCGACGATAAAGAACCTTGATCGCCTTCTAGATTCGTTCTTATCTGCAGGGGAAATGTACTTGAGGCCCAAAAAGGATTGTTTCGGGGTCTGAGAACTCCGTGTTGATCTCACTAACGGTTGGCAATTTCCATACCGCAGAGGTTGTCTGCCGAAAGCGCTTGGTCTTGCTTGACCTGAGGAAAACAGAAAGCAAGCTAATATCCTCCGGCGATCGAGGCGTCAGAACTATAATTTCGCTCGTTTCACCAGAGGTCTTGCTGAGGAGTACTTCATTTTGTTTCCGCTTGATTGTCGACGAAGAGATATCCAGGTTTAGATGCATGGGGCGCGTTTCAATTTTGAGAGCATTGACGCCAGCTTTATTTCTGCATCTAGAAATCGAAGTAGGTGGGGTCTGCGCGGATTCTGTGGCAAGTAAGCCAGCGTTTTCCGTAATGACTTGATTTGTTGTGTTCAGTCTGGCGGGGGAAGCCTTTTGTAATATGGTCGATATCTGGTTTTCAGGCACTGTCTTGCAATCATTGCGATGTTTTAAATCGCTGGTGCTCGACGGCAGAATGCCGACAATGTGGCTTGTTGGACCAGATGGAGCGGGCATTTGTGGAACGCAATACCAATATACACGCAGGAATGAGCAAAGTCTCGACGGGACTCTGATTGGTGGTACTTTGGATAGTATTTTGTATTCCTTCCAAGCCAATATAAGGGAATAGTGTGGTTATAACTTCATTATGGAAAGAACTCCGGAAATCGGGCGATATATCTATTTTTGGTTCGAAGGAACGGCATGTATGTTGGTTTCTAGTTCGCATTATTGGCCCTCCAGTGGACGAATGGGGGTGGTGGAAGATGGACTCGCCCCATTCCTCGGAGTTGATCGCTCTTGATGTGGTACGCGCGCAAAACTCGGCTCGTGCCGCACCGTAAATCCCCCGCTCACAAACCAATTCGGGGCATTATTTTCTCCCCAGAGCTCAGAAAATAGGCAACCCAACCAATGCATAAGAATCTACTATGTATTGGTATTCTTTTAAGGTATAGGCTCTTAAGAAATAGTGGTGACCACGCACGGATTAGCTCTAACTGTTCGGAGGTACCTTCGCTCGATCCCTGTCGACGTTACAGATGCTAAGGTAGCCAGTGTTTTAGCTCGCGGGGTCAATGCGGTTATCTCGTGACTCATCCTTCTCAGTCCAGTCGCGCGACGATAAAGCGGTGCTCAATCATTATCACGTAGTTCGTGAGGATCGAGCATTATAGGATATAACCAGCAATATTGTGACCACTCTCCAATATGGCGTGGTATTTTTAAAGTATAGTAGAAACCTCCACTTCAATCAATAATTTTCGTGTCATCGTGATGCTCCACTGTGTGATTTATTGAGACGGACGGCGTTGGAAGATGGAGCACCTCGAGAATAGGGGTGCAATGAAAGATAAGGCCAATAAAAATTAGCTCGTCGCAAAAAGAGTGGGGCATAAGTCCTCCGTTGAACTTGGACTGAATGTGGACTAAATGCTAAATAGATTCCTCTGATAAGTCTCTAAGTAATCAGCGATGGGCAGTGTATTCTTTCCTAAACGACGTTCATATAACGCTCACCAGTGTGTGGGGTGTACAGGCCAGTTGATTTTGTACATGGCATTTGTAAGTTGAGCTTGCCTATGAATCGTGCTGGAGATGTTTACCTTCCGTACTGCAGTATGACCTTGTATGACTTCCCGTCGTTTGCTTTTTGTCTTCTCATCTATTTCTTGCTTCTGAATGGCTCAACCAGTATGTCCATATTTTATTGTGGGACTAACGCTCTTGTTTGTGATTGCTAAGCAAACGCGCACTCAGAAGTATATCCCGTCTCCCACCAGCCGAGTCTGAGAGTTCTTGGCCCCTTGACAATCTTCCCTAACTCAACAATCCCTATCTCATCGGAAGTAAGATCACGATAGTTATCGGCTTTGATATGACGCCAGCGATCAGATACCACTGGCTTCCATTGGGTCTGTCGCTCCACCCCTGCTTGATAGTTACTGAGGGAAAGAAATAGGTGGTTGGTTTCTGCTAGCGCTAAGAGTCGGTAGTAATAGTTAATAGCGTAAACAAAATATTGGCGAATTTCACAATTCGACAATCTCAGACAGTATAGAAGCCGGTAAATATGTAATCCTAGATCTAGATTCTACATAATACAATCAAGCTAAATAAGATTTCCTTAACTTAATATATAAATCTCGCCAGGAACTGCCATGCTAGACCTTGCAAACCAAAACAGTTATAAACAAGTGTTGAATTGGTATCAGTTAGCACTTTTATGCGTCTTAGCATAGCCTAGATTAGTTCTGTATTTGCGGTTTCTCTTCGTTGACCGCGGTCTAACCATGCGGTTTTGCGGTGCGATGCGGTTGGAATTCTGCCTAACTATATTTAGCGCGGTTGGGGGGCGCGGTTGGCCTTTGCCTACCTATGCTCCGGTTGTGACGATGCCTAGCTGTACGGATGAAAAGCGTGGAATGGTCGACCATTCCCGAGGGAACAGGACAGTAGGCTTGCCCTATGAACTAATAGAAGCCAGAAAATATGGCCTGCCATATCTAGATGACCCGGTGCAGACAACTAACTTAATGAAACAACAACCAAAACAACTACTACTACTACTACAACTACGACTACGTAGCAATTTTGGGGGTAAAGTAGGGATGAGATTAATTAGAAGAAACTGTGACAGAGATGTCGGTGGCGTTCTTGATGCTAGTGGATGTGAACAAGGCCAGGGTACGTTTGTCGAGTGCGTACTGCAGCAAACTGCCGCCGGGTGAGACTTGGACTCTATATCCGTTAGGGAAGGTGGATGGGGGCAGAATGATTTCCGTGGGGGCGTCAATATTGGGATCAGACGTAAACTGCAGCTTGAAAGTGGTCGAGTCCTCAGAAAAGCCGAAGCTGATGGGAGTGCCAGCGATGGCGGCGGGGTATGCACGGCTGTAGTGCTTCGCCAGTTCAGGATAAGGCTGTCCAGATGTACCATTGTACAGGTTCTCGTACGCCCAGCCAATCCAGGAAACCATATTTGCGTCGGTCGCTGCCATGGCATCTGCCAGGCCCTGCATCTGCTTATCATCACCCATCCAGAACGTAAGCTCTGTCAGCACACCAGCGGTCTTAAGGCGCTCGTTGTCCTTGTGGCGGTTGTTGAGAGTGGTGGAAATAGAGCCCAGCTGCGGCGGGCTGTAGTAGTGGAATGAATGCACTGACTTCGAGCCGTCCCCGAGAGGGACGTTGTTGAAACCCGATGAGACGTCCAGGGTGGCGCCTTCGAACCAAATGAGCGTGTCATTGTCCACGGTACGGATCTGCCAAGTCGCACGGTTCCAGAGCTCTTCCAGGACCTTGTGGTCGGCAACACCTGGCACTAGCAATGTTGGATCTGCCCACGTGTCGCCCACCCACGGCTCATTCAACAAGTTATATCCGACCACGTTGGTCGTCTCGGCATACTCTGACGCCAGAGTTTTCCAGTACGCCGCAAACGCATCGCCAAGCCCGTTGTAGTTGTTGTATAGCCGGCCGAATGCATTGCCCACTGCCACCGACGTGTAACTCAGAGACCAGTCAACAGTATCACAAAGCGACTGCGGCGATGGGAAGCCGTTTTCATCCACAGGAAACGGTGTCAGCTTAAGGGGGAACGGATACATCTTGCTGCTAGATACCCAGTCCTCCTTAACAAACCACTAAAAAACCGGGTGAGTATCAACGGTGCCAAGATGGGATTATCTCTACTTACATCAGGTACGCCATGGCCGCAAAACTGCCGCGACAGGCAGTCCTGATGCGCGTCCACCAAAACATAGAGGCCATGGTCCTCGGCCATCTTGGTCTGCTTCTTCATGATATCGAGAAATGTCTGGTTGTACGACCCACGCACAGGTTCTGCACCGGCCCAGCTGTGGCCCAATCGCACGATGTTCAGACCTAAGTCGTGCAGATTTTGGACATCTTGTTTGCCAAACGACGAGATACCTGGCACCCACTCCAACTGCCGATGCCACGGCGGCTCCTTCATAACGACATTGGTTCCGTGGAAGAACCGCGTACGGTTGAATTCATCGACGATCTGATGCGTATCTTGGTTCACCTGGCTGATACGAGCCATTCCTGGATGAGACTTGTACCAACCCTCGGCATCCTGAGCTAACACGTCCGCCAGTAGTGTGCCGAGAACCGCTAGCAGCGATGCAGCAGCAATGGGAGTGAACAGCATTGCAATGAAAGGACCAACCAAGTCAGTCCCAGGTGAGAAACGGGAAAAGAGACGGAGGGAAGGAGCGTTCAGACGATAAAAAGAACTAAGGGAACACAGGGAGAGTATTTGCTCTTTACATAAAGCAGGGTTACATCTTGTCGGTCAAAGTGGAGCCGAAACCTTACTAGTGTCAATGGTGTATTCAAACCCACATCCCACTAATCCCTAACTAAAGAGGTTTTGGCTAGTAGAGTTGGTGAAGTACAGCGTACTCCAACTGTAGACAATCTTGAAGAGTCATCTGGATTTCTGGCTTGATGAAACAAATTGTCGTCGTTAGAATCTGTTCCTGTTGTAACTAAGACCTGTCTACCACCGGTTGAGGCTTCAGGGATTATGGCATCCTGGTAAGTTTTCGAGATATTTGCGTCTTCTAGGTATTGCAAGCCAAATATGTGCAGATTCGCCGTGGATACATTGTGAAGACTCTGCGGATGTTGCACGCCAGTCCACCATTTGATGATTATTGGGACGAGCCCATACTCGCGCTTCGAGCCAGCAGAAATTACGGTCTCACGGAATTTTGCGCAGGCATAGTTCTTGTTGGTGTCAATCGAAACCCAGTGGAATGACAATATTACGCTTATCATCGATGCCGCTATGCATAGAAGGGTAATTATGCCGCTGGTCTACAGTCTATGGATCATTCAGTGCAGTATAATGTACTCGACCCAACGCACGGCCCAACTCCCGGTGGGAATTGGACCGCACGGGTTGAGAGCAAAACCTCACCCACCATTTTTAACCTCCATTTAATATCACCAAAAATGCCTTTTTCATCCCAAATATTGGAAGATCGGATCTGTAGTACTTTGCAAGCCTGCTATGAAAATTGATAAACCTGCAATTTCAGTATTGGCGCGGGAATTGGACATTCTATACCACACCCTGAGGGGTAGAATCAACGGTCGTAAATCTAAAACTGGCCACGCTAGTGATAATAAAGCCTAAAACCTAACTAAGAGTAGGCATTAACTTATTAGATTGATATATTGAATACTGCAAACGCTCCCCTAACTATAGATATAATCTAGAAGTGTGCACGTTAAATTCTTCATCGATATGATCTAGATCTAGGCCTCGGTATAAACTAGGTCTACCGTTTTATCAAACGCCTGTCTGATAAATACACCTATATTAAGCAAAAGCTAGTAGAAAAGAGCCGCCTAGAAGTAGTTATACCTAGTTATCTTATTACCTAGTATACTCGCCTAGATAATACTATTTAGCGGTTAAAGATCGGATCGAAGAATAGAATATCTATAACTTTGATAAAAGCGGCTAGACTACGGCAGAATCCGCAATATCCGCGGATATCTATAATTCATATCCCCAAAGTACGGATTTGGATATTTTTTGATATCCAATATCTGTAGTCGCATAGATTTAGATATAGACCTTATATCTATTAGATATTTATAGATAACTAATAGATATTAAATAATATAAATATACCTAGATTTATAACCTTAAGGGGTATATATTATTATTATATTTTCCCCTATATTTTTTATATAGTAGTATTATTATTAATAATAATTAAAGTCTTGATTTTTTATAGTTATATAAACTTAAATCTTCTTATTTATATATACTATTTATAGATCTAACTAGAAGCTATCTAGTACACTTAGCTATTTCGAATCCGCCTTAAATAGCTTAGTATACTCTTATTAACTAATATCTCTAAAAGCTTGTTATTCTCTTTAATAGTCTTATATAGTTATTTTTAATATTATTTTCTTTTATCTATCAATATTAATTAGTATTATTATTATTTAAGTTATTACTACTACTCTTAATATATTAGATGGCTTTTAATCTAGTCTTTTAATCCTTCTCTTTATTATTATTAATAGACTTTAAAACTTTAAATTATAATAATAAGTTTTAGATTTAATCTAATAGAGTAGTTTTACTTTAGGATAGACACTCTTTAATAATCCCTAACTTCTCTTACTAAAGATCAAAGTTAATAGTAAATTAATATAATATTAAACTATAGATTATACTTAGCTTTAATTAAATATAATTAAATAGTTATTTAATACTAGTACTATTAATAAAAATAGATAGAATATCCTTTACTACTCTAGCTAAGATTAAAAAGCCTCTTTTATATTCTTTTTTTAAAAAATTAAAGTTTCTATTATTTAATTCTATAAAATATTATATAATCTTATTATTATTTAGTTTTATAAACTTTTCTAATAGCTAATTCTAAGATATATAGATAGTATTAAAATTAAAATAATAATTATTATTAATAACTACACTAAAAATCTCTAATACTATTAGATTATTAGTATTATAGATAAGTATCTTCCTATATTAATTAAACTCTTAGTTTAGCACCTTTTAATAAGAGTTTATATAATTAATATTATCTTACTAATTAGCTAAGATAAAGTACTAAAGTTTCTTTATGAGTAAGTATATTTAACGACTCCATCCGATGCCGCAATAGCTTCATACGAGTCCGATACTGGGCATTTGTTGGGATACTAAAGCTCCTGCGAGCCAATCTTCCTAATAAAAGTCGCCTGATCGCCGCACTGACCCTGAAGCATCTGATCCATGAATTCTCATCCAGTGGCGCGCATGTTAAACCACACGCTAAGGCCCGGCACCCCGCGCCGTCCCGAAGCCGTCCAACTTTTTGACGATCGCCTGCGCGACGTACCTCCTTGCATAGTCAAGTATTCTTCCATTCTCATGAGAATCAACATACCAAGACCTGGATTCGAGAACAAATTTTAGGTTATGTCACCTCGATCCCTCTTTTCGTTCCTCGACTCATTGTGTTCATTTCAACCAGAATGTGAAATTGTGGATACGTGTATTCACTAAGACAACGCGTTATTTTCAAACGGATAGAGGGCATCCAATAAAAGGTATTTGACCAATTAGTGGTATGCAGCGACAACTGGTAGACACCCTCATTACAAATTTCCCCACAGCCCCACAGGCTCACAGTTCTGGTTCAATGATAGGAGCAAATATAACCCCATGTCAGAATACAGACCGAGTACATGGATTACCGAGTCCAATACCATGGAATCATGTGATTTTAGACTATGCAAATTGCTTACTAATTGTGTCCGACCAGACTGTCAAAAACGGACCATTGTTGTTTTTTAGTTAGTTAGAGAACTTTACCATCGTGAATTTACCAATACGTTCGCCATACACCTGATTTCCGTCAGTTATAAGCCCGGAATCGCTTCAATTTTGATCTCTTTTCCATCCTTTTGTTAAATCTCATATATATTAAGCCCATATTTGCCTAGTTTTAGACCGGCCCCTAGCTATACAGAGATAACAACCCCTAAATTGAGACAACCCCTAAGAAGCATCAATAATAACATTGGAAATCCATTTATAAACGTCAATCGAACCGTCACGATATCGGATTACACTCTCTCCGCGAATTCGTCCTCTCGCGTTACCTTAAAGGACATATCGAACTAGGAGCTATAGCTCTCGATGATCAAAACCATTATAGAGCAGTTCGATATCTAGGATCTATATAATCCGGAATCAGATATAGAACCCGCACTTCCGAAAGAACCGATCGAACCGAGTTAGGAGGATCTAAAGAGAGATCATCTAATAGACTAGTTTTATCTATACGGCGTACTAAATACGTAATATAAGAGAAAGCTTAGTATATATAAAAAGAAGCTCTAGGTAGAAAGATAGTTATAAATACAATCCGCTAGAGCATCCATAAAAAATACCAGGTTTTTATAGACTAGGAGATACTATAGGGACTATTTAGGAATCTACGATAGCGGGTCTCACCGGAGTACAACCCTATATATAGAGTAAGCCTTCGCATAGTATAGAGGAATCTAGATAGAGGTCTAGATAAAACAATAGATATTAATTAGTGGCTACTAAATTAATAAACCTTATAAAAACGCTATATAAAAGTAGGGATTATAGAGGCTAGGGAAGCTTTAATCTAATTTCTAGAAGCTATATCAGTGATTTTACTAGAATTCCATATAGCCTAAATCATTATAGCTAAGATAGCCTCTACTAGTAAGAGAAGCGAGGAAGAAAGATAGGCTGATTTTGTAAACCTATTTACTCGGTATAAAGCCTATTAGCTTATAGCCTATAGAAAATAGGTAGTATAAAGAGGCCTATCAAAAGCTATATTTTTAATATAGTAGGGCCACTAGGAAGCTTAGCCCGGAGATTTAACAATAAGTAGCTTAGCTAGTAGATCTACTAGTAAACTAGCTAGGAAGAAACCATCTAATTTTCCTATTAAAAAGCGGTTCTATCTATATAGTAAGATAAGACATACACTATAGAGATACTAGGCTATATTCCTAGAGGATAAACCGGCTAGTATGCTAGATACATACCTAGACAAAAAGAAGGTATAGGATAGAGCTATAAAAGTAGACCTTAAATAGAGAGCCTTTGTTAAAAAGAAGCGAGTAGAAGAGAAAAACATATAGGCGAACCTAGTTTTCTAGCCTAGAGCACTAGGCTTCTTTATAGCTAAGAACTAGCTAGTGAACGACGCATTTAAGATCTAGAAACCCGTAAAGATCGATCAGAAACATTCTAAGATCGATCACGAATATTCTGCGATCGATCACGAATATTCTACGATTGATCACGATCATTCTACAATCAATCATAAACATTCTATGACTATTCACGATCATTCTATATTCTACCAAACCAGTTATAATCCTCTCTATAATAGATAGCTTATCGATACTAGTATATAAGTCCACATTTATAATAACCGGAGGTTATTCGTCGAATTTTAGAAGACGACGAGCTCAATTTAGGTAGGAGATATAAAGACAATAGTAGAAGGAATCGGAACTATCTTAATCTATAGTATTAGCCCTAGGAACGAAGCACCGCTACGAATAGATTTATTTAATATCAAATACTCGCTAGGTTTCCATATAAATATTATCGCCCACAGTTAGATATTTAAGATAATAGGAGCGTTCTTAAACTTTAAGAAGAACTAGATCGAATAAGACGAAATCCCACTATATACTATATACCGGGATTAAAAGCTTCCCTAGTTAGTGTAGCCGAACTAGCCATTAGTAAATATAGCTATAAAGAAGTCAGCTAGAGAACCTATATCTAAAGCCTCTATTAAAACCTAGTATCGTCGCCTAGGCTATATTAGTAAAGAGAGGATTGAAAAACTCACTAAAATAATAGAAGGTGTAAAGATAACTAGTTATAACCCTAAGAAGCAAGAGGCTTCGGAGAAATAGGTATATAAAGCTTACTAGTTAGCAAATATACCTAGGCAGATCTTATAGAGGAAGATAGGCTAAGCCTACGGGGTACTCGGTAGAGTGCACTTTAACCTCATATAAAATCAGCCTACGTATAATAGATATATCTAGTTAACGCATTTCTATCTTAATAGGATTAGATACTACTTTATATTCACTCATATAAAGAAGAAGGACTACTAATAGGCTATTAGGAAGTTTATCGCTTTAATCCGAAACTAGCTAAATGTTAGAATCAAGGTCTTCCACTATAATAATAAGCGTAGTGCTAGTAATAAGGTTAAAAATATAATTGAAGCCGAAGGCTACGTTATAGAGCACTCACCTCCTAAAACACTAGAGATAAACGGACTAGTAGAGAGATCCGGAGGTATAATTATCTAAATAGTAAGGGTATTGATCAATAAAAACCCGGATCTACCGAAGACGCTCTAGCCGGAAATAGTATATATATTAGCATACATACTAAACCGTATACCAATAAAGCTAGTAGATAGAAGATAGATCATACCTTAGATAGAATTGATAAAACTAGCTACACTAGATAGGATAAAGGACTAGCGAATCAACCTTTTAAACCTTAGGGTGTATAGCTACTTAGCGTATTTAAGAATCCTAGATTCAAAGCGTATATAGTCAGACAAGATATTACTAAAAGTAGAGATCGGATTCCTAGTAGGGTATATCTCTAAAAACCTATATAGGATCTAGTTTCCGTATAAAGGGGGACAGTATAGAAGGGTAGACGTTATCAGAGATACTATTTTCGATAAGATATAGCGGTATACGACGGCGAAGAAGCTAGAATCAGAAGATACAGTTAGTACGCTAACAAATACGCTAGAAGAGAGAGAGAACTAGCCTACGCTCCTAATATAGGATGAAGCTCAGTCTAAACTGAGTACCTAGATATAGATACCGTTATCTATAGCCCGCATCGCCCTATATGATAACGTTTAGCATATATAGTAAGGGTAGGATCTGTATATAGATATAGATTTGTAAGATATAGAGATGTAAGATATAGAGATGTAAGATGTAGAGATATAAGATGTAGAGATATAAGATATAGAGATATAGGATATAGATCTAATAGATAGAGAGAGATGTAGGATAGAGAGATATAAAGTAAGAGAATTGGAAGATAGTAGACCCCAATTACTATACAAAAACCATCTGATAATATGCCAATTACCCCGGCGTCGATCAGACCAATATAGCAAACAGTAAATAGAGGCTATATGCCTAGGTCCTTCCTAGCAAATCTCTCCTTACCTCTATCACCTACTTTACCAGTATCCTATACTATATAAAATCAGCCTTTTTCATCAGAACGGACCCCGTTTTCATCATCTTCCGCACTAGATACCCCAGAATCAGCCTTATAAACCCCGAGATCTCTACATATAGACGCTATAGATATAGATCCTAAGCATACCGGTAATAACGAAGTGAGAGATACCGGAACATATAGTGAGAGTAAAGTGAGAGATACTAGAACGTATAGTGAGCCTAAAGTGAGAGATAATATACTACTAGAGCCAGTCCTAACCTCCGCTATATAGACAACTATACTATCTATTAAGACTAGGGGGGGTAGAATACGAAGATAAGATCTTAGAGAGCGAGATATAGCTATAGTAAGAGCTATCATAAACCCCGGTTTTATATATAGGAAGAGATAGATTAGATAGTATTAACACTATAAATATCATCTTAGGATCTAGATCTCGGAAACCTAGGTAGGACCCCAACTATATAGCATATCTCGCTATAGAAGAAGATAAACCACTAGCGCTAGTTCATATATTTAGAGCCTATATAAACCAGAGATTCGAAATAGATCAAAAGCCTAGGAAGCCTTACAGAGATCAGCTTCCCTTAGAGCCGTAGAACTAGAATAAAGTCAAATCCTATCTTTACGCTAAAGACTTTATAGTAGTAGCGGAATTCGAGATCGATACGCTATATAGAAAGGAGACCTTCTCCTAGGTTCCGATCCCGAACACACAAACCACACAAATCCTACCATTAAAATAGGTGTTTATATATAAATTTAATACCGATAGTATACTTAACAAGTTTAAAGCTAGAATCTATATATAGGGAGATCTTTAGTAGATAATACCGGAAGAAAAGAGAGCTGCTACACTCGCGGTAAAGACAGCGAGAGCGGTTTTTATATTAGTTACTACGTTTGATCTAGATATAAAGTAGCGAGATGTTGTGAATGCATTTCTAAACTCTATCTTATAAGATAAGATTTATACTCGCTATCCCCCCGGTTTTAAAGCATTAGGCCGATACTAGATACTATACCGTGCGCTATACGGACTACAGATATCTCTACGTTTATAGTAGTAAGAAGCTACTAGGGTACTAGTGAAACTAGGCCTTACCCCTATACTAAAGGATCCATACATTTTTATTATAAACGGGATCATCGTTTTCTTCTATATTAATAATATTATCATTATAAACTACCTAGATCATATAAAACAGGCTACTAATCTAGATAATTAGATAAAAAAGCACTAGGAGCTTCGTGAATTTAACGCTAGTTAGTTTCTAAATATACGTATTATAAGAGATCGGACTAAAAAGAAGCTCTAGCTATACTAAGATAGCTATATTAAGAGTATAGCGGCGAGATATAGTCTGATTACTAACCAAAGGGTTAATACGCCCCTAAATATAGAGCTATTGCTCCCCTTTAATAGCGTTACGATAGCGAGCCAGATCTATGGTTTTTAGGCCAAAGTTAGATTAGCTTAGTACGCTACCACAATCTCTAGACTAGACACTACAAAAGTAACTAGCAAACTGGCTAAATTCCTTCTAAACCCTAAACCGAAGTATCTAGATACTATTAATAGAGTCATCCAATATCTCTACCAAACCCGCTACTATACAATTAAGTACGGAGTTTAGATAAAAGATAAGAATTCTAGCCTATAGCTTACAGCAAAATCTATTGAATTTGTAAGCGATATATCTTTTAGAGATAACAGAGATCGGAAGAGCTTAGAGGGCTACATATATAAGCTCTATAGTGGTCCTATAGACTAGAAGGCTTCAAAACAGAAGACTATCACCACGTCTACCACCGAAGTAGAGCTTTTAGCTCTATCCGAAGCAGGCAAAACTATCCAATAGTAGCGCCGAGTCCTCGAGTCCCTAGGGTTTAAACCCTCTCACAAGCTGTCAATTACATACGACAATCAGCAGACTGTTGATCTGCTAACAAAGGAAGGCGCCACTATACATATAAAGCTTCGACATATTGACATCAATAGGCTTTGGATAAAACAGGAAGTGAATGCTAGCCGCACTAACGTACATTGGATTCCTACAGCAGAGATGCCGGCAGATGGCCTCACAAAGATACTACCGAGGCAGAAGCAGTAGGCTTTTAGACATCTGCTTAGGATGAGAGAAATCAGACATCTGATTATACCCTAGGAAGGTGGAATTAACAGCTCTTGAAGCATTTGTGAATAGCTTCAAAAGCTGGGGGGTGTGTCAGAATACAGACCGAGTACATGGATTACCGAGTCCAATACCATGGAATCATGTGATTTTAGACTATGCAAATTGCTTACTAATTGTGTCCGACCAGACTGTCAAAAACGGACCATTGTTGTTTTTTAGTTAGTTAGAGAACTTTACCATCGTGAATTTACCAATACGTTCGCCATACACCTGATTTCCGTCACCCCACACTGTTACTTGTAAGTTCAGGGCGCCAACTACCCATGGATGCTACTAGAGCCGGCTCGAAACATTATGGTGAGATCGAGATCCAATTATTCGAACCTTGCAAAGGATTATAATATGATTGAGCCGGGGGCGTCCTTCTCATGGCAGACGTACATCACCAATAAATTTCTTGCTGCTTGGGCACCAAATCATGTGCCTAGTGCTGTGCGGTTTTGGGGGCCATATCACCTGTCGATCTTTGACTTGATCAATATCTAGCTCTGCCCATCGACTCAAACTACATGGGCATTGACACTGCAATTGTCTTCGGCTGGCCAGTAGATAGGGCGGCGACTCATACCAATCAAAGCGGAGAACAATAGAAGCCTATCCAGCTAGATAGTTCGTTTCACATTTGCCGCGTGAGTGCCGTGTGCAATTTGAAAGTGGAGAAGGCTCGCCACTGTAATAGAGAAAATCAAACAAGCCTACAGGGGTCCAAAAATGTACTTTTGTCCCACGCCAATCAGATAGACTTACAATTTAAAAAGGTACGAAGAGATGGGGCGCAAAATATTCCATCATCCGGAAGTGTGCGCGCACATGATCGCGGGATCTTTCGCAAAAGCTATTTAGTGCTTTGTCTGTCCTTCGTTGGAACTTGCAAGGCAGTGGTTTCACGGCGAGCCCGAATCAAGACTCTATTTCGACTTTCGACATGGTATGAATATTGGACTGTGTTTAGCAGGGTTCTCCTGGTTCCCATTTAGCTCACAAATATAGTCCCTCCGCGAGTTGGCGCCAGGCACAGGGCGAAATGGTACACTGAAGCCAGAACTTGAGTACAGTTATCAATTTGAATTTTTGACGTTGCTTGTTTTGACCACGATTTAGCATCATCGCTGTCCATGGTCTGAATCCGATGGGATCTGCTGGCCACGCCTTCAACACTTGGCGGAAACCGGAAGATGATAGCGGTAACCTCTGGTTGAAACACGATTTTCCAAAAGTCCAACCTAACGCGAGGATTTTCCTCTATGAATACAACTCAAGTCCCGTCTTTGGGTCGGGAAAAGATAGCTTTGTACACGAGGCAAACCAATTCTTAGATGAGATTTATGGAGCAAGATGGGAACTTGTGAGTTGCACGTTGAGAAATTCCCTGAATGAATTAACTGAACGCAAATTCAGGGTGAAAACATCCCCTTAATTCTTGTCGGACACAGTCTGGGGGGGGATCCTCATCAAGCAGGTAAGATCAGTGACATTCCCATATAAGGTGTGTTCTAACCAAGATGGTAGGCACTGGTGAATGCGTGGGCAAGTCCAAAGTACAGGGGCATCAAAGAGGCAACGTAAGTTTAATACTCTGCCCCTTTCCCACCATAATCTATCGGCTAAACATGCCTGATAAGTCACTCGCTTGTGTTTTTTGGAACCCCTCATGGCGGGCCGTCAAAGAATGTCCAAGTCGGCCTCGGCATGGCATGTGCTAAGATTGCCCGATCTCTGCCATTTGGGGCTCATTCAGCCTTGATAGAGGTTCTAGAACAAGGAACACTCTTTTCCGATATTCTGAGTGAGGCTTTCCGACACCAGCTCGAATCGTACCACATACTATCCTGCTACGAGGGAATAGGCGATGTATCCACCCAACATCCCAACTTTCTCTGGCAGATGCTAATTTTTGTATTCTAGATTGTTCCGTTTGATTCAGCTGTTTTAAACCTTCCAGGAAACCGGGAAACACAATTGCGTATAGATGCCGACCATAGCAATATGTGTCGTTTCAACCTGGATGTCCAATCTGATGTGGATAATTACAGAAAAGTGCAGCGAAATTTGCAAATGCTTTGTGCAGATGCACTTCTGGGTTCATTGAGGCTGAACCAAGGTCACGGTAAGGATAGATCCGCTGGGCAACGAGGATTGGGCTCTGATTTACATTCAACCACCTTCCCAGATGGGAATCGCTGTTACTTTCAGAACCATACCTAGTTCTCTAACCTATTTGAGCTTTTCTGATCATCTTTCCATTTTAGACGGCCAAAATATCGCGAATGGTGGTATTGACTTATCAAGTATTCTTCTACGACCAATACGCTGTATACAAGACAGGCCCAGGCCGCCCGTAAAGATGTGTATGACAATCAAATTTTCGAAACCAAGAGCTCACGGACTAACATGTCCATCGCCCGCAGATCTTTCTCAGCTTCCTGATCTGGCCTGGACAGTCTATCGCTCATGTCAGCGCACCTCTATACCAGCATTTCTTCAAGTCGGGCAAGATGTTCTTCAGTTGCATGTCGAACTTCGTATATTCAATGAGAAACTAAAGAGCGACACTTACTCAACAGATCGTCGACAAGAAATTGAAGATCGACTTTTTGATTGCTGCCAGACTCTAGAAGACCTAGTGACAATAATCGAAGCCCATGGGAGGGTTTCTCGGATAGGAAGGAAACATTTTATGCAACAAATGCTGGAATCTTCAGGCTTTGAGAATTGCAAGTCACAAATTAGATGCACCACCTCAAAAATAAATGGGTTAAATGAACACTTGGCAAGGTATGTGACTTACTAGCAAAGAATTATCAGCAATGAAGGGCTTACTGACTCTGAGCATAGTCGGTCTATGAACGACTTGGTTGAGAGATTAGACGGACTTATAGAGTCCATCAATGAGAGAGAAGGGGAGAATCGCTCTTTTTCAAGCCTAGTTTCTAGTTCCACGATCTTAAGCTTGAAGAAAGATAGTGCCGAATGGTACGAGCTGGAAAGAGAGCTGGTCAACTCTGGAATCTCGCCTCAAATCCTCGGCGAGCAGCATCACTTCATTACTCACTGGCTTGAAAATGCATCCTTATCGGGAAGACTGATCCTTTCAGATGAAGTGCAAGACTCGGCTCTTTGCCCTGACAATGAGTCTCTTTACACGTATAGCACGGAATTGCAGCACGTCAACAAAGGCTCTCCGCACTGCATCCCCCTGCAACCCTGGCTCCTAGTGTGGGCCAGGCTCAAGAAAGCCCAAATGGGAATGGCTCTCCCCGAAAAAACACAAAACAAACGAATTGGCGCTACTCCCTAGTGCACAAACTCCGATATGGCTCTGCTGATCCATTCATTGCTCTACATAGAGCCGTATCTCGAGATGACTATTCGGCAGTGTCTAAATTGGTACAAAAGGCCACCGTATCAGATCAAATTCAAACGAAAGGCTCTGTTCTAATCGGCTGTGCTGTTGAAAAAGGCGATTCGGAAATGCTAAGACTATTAGTAGAGCAGTCTTCCTCTGTTGACTGGTCCAAGATGCTTGGGGCACAATTACATCAAACGCTTCATACTGGATCTGGATTAGACCTGCTTGATATTTTTATCAGAAACGGTGCATCTTTCGGGTCCCTTGAGCTTGCATCGACTATGAGTTGTGCTTCGGAGTCCACTTTTTTGCAGATGATGCAACTGAGAAATGACTCTATTGAATATGAAGGGTGGGCTCAAACCTTTCTCTATATTGCTGCTAAGCTGGGGTACGTTGATATTTTTGAAACTTTCGTGAACCAATACGGTGGAATAAACTCTCTTGTGGAAGGTACAACTCCATTTCATATCGCTTGCGGATCGGGAAATATCGATGTTGTTCACAGTGCGTTTGAGATGGGTGGAAACTTCATGACATTGGATTCCCAGGGCGAAACACCTTTGCATGCTGTTGTATGGGGCGAGATTCATGAAAATTGGAACATTCGTGCAACCCTGAGATATCTCATTGGAAAAGGAGCGTCTCTCCTAACAAAAACAATATCCGGAAAGTCACTGCTCCACCTAGCAGCGGAAGTGTCAAATCTCCAGGCAATAGAGTCGCTGGTTGGTATTGAGATGCATTGCAATATTCTTGACAATTTTGGAAACACGCCATTGCATGCTGCTTCTAACACCAAAGAGCTGAATGGCCCATTGGGACACAAACATCGTCTCGATCCAATGCCATTTTACCACCCGACACTTCGGCGTCGAGTAACCCAAATTGATTTTGGGGATTTTTCGAAGATGTCGGGGGTTATTCTCAAAGGTCATTGTACAGAAATCGACGGCCTCAAATTCTTTAATCGTCAATCTAAACCGGATGAACGGGGCAGCGATGAAGCAGTGCGATTGTTATTGCAATATGGAGCTGCGGCAAATGCGAAGAATAATGACGGTGTGACACCATTACACCTGGCGTCTAGATGTGGGAATTTGCCTCGAATGGAGGCGCTTTTAAGCAAAGGAGGAGATCCTAATATCAAAGACAATGCAGGGTGGACAGCTATCCGATATGCTATCAGCGCTAATTCGGGGCCTGCAGTGAAGCTCTGTCTAGAACATGGTGCGGACACAAGCCAAAGTGTGCCGGTTTCCTTGGGCCAAAACGTCGAGGAAGAATTGACAATTCTGGAACATATCAAGTTTATGCGTGCTACTGAACTGTTGTACATTTTGCGAAAACACGAAAATCCAGATATTCCGGATGAAACCATTGAAGGGCTTGAAATTTTGAAACATTCAAGCGACTTTAAGTGGTTACCTGGAAGAGATAGGGAAAGGGAGAAAGAAGACAGAAGACATCGTCATGAAGAATGAAAAACGCAACAGATAGGAAATAGTTTGGGATAGCGGTCAAGTCCAGCGGAAATTATGGCAATGACAGAGACAGTTAGCCAGCGTAAGGTGGGAAACCCACTCACTTTATTTCTGTATATTATTTTGTTAGGTATCAAATCTTACCCCAATCGGTCCTCGATCGAAAGGGCAAAAACAAAATGTTCTTGTGGCCGATTCTTTGAGAGAATGAACCATCCAGGCCAAAGCTGGCGCTTGAGATGATCATAGGGGGGCTTGGGCTAGAAGAATCTTTAGATATGGTGACTGGCAGGGCTCATCGAATGGCACTAATATTTAAGCCAGTTTACAGCAAGTGAGTGTTCACAAGAAGTGATGTTGTCGGCTGGCAACTGATTTCGCAGCGCGTTTGATGAAGTGTCTTTCCACTTTTTCCAATCTTCGCAAAGGAATGAGCTGAAAGAGATCGACGATTTGAATGCCGATGTTGATAACCTGGCCTGCCTACTCTACTTCCGTTATTCGATAGTATTGATCAAGCAAAAAAAGAATGAAGGGGATGATCACACTCGTACAGCAAGAGATGAGGAGAACTGCCTTCGGCGCACTGCGCCTTGGAGAGCATCGTCTGTCGGCCTAGGATGGTACCGGCGCGGATTAGGGATTGTCCAAACTAACCCGCCTGAAAGGTTTTTGCATGGCAACGATAACTTGGTATCTATCATTTGGCTTGTAATTGCAACCTCTATGTAGGACAATTCGGAAACCCCGGTCTACCTCCCTCCGATGTGGATAGTGAGCCTGCGTCCTCCTGTATAAATTTCAGAGGGAGGCAAAAGCCATTCCACTTGAGGCTGTGTGCAGATGCCGAGAGACTGGCTGTTTCAGATGGAGGCTCGTGGCCCAATGATGTCCTACTTTCGCTTAGCTGGAAAGGTCAGTGCGACGGTCACCTCGGCCGATGGATTCTCACCTAGCTCTCACCTTTATTTTCACCCTATCTATTACGCACTAATCCTTATCAACCCTAGTCGCGCGACCGTAAAGCGGCGCTCACCCATTTCTCACCCTGGGGACACCCACCCAACTATTGACCGCACATAAGCCACACGCCGGTGAGTTAGTAGTTGGGTGGGTGACCACCAGCGAATCCTCACTGTTGTATGATTTGCTTTTTATCTTTTTGATTCTCCGTGTTTATCCCTGGCCGCCCTGCCCTAATCTTGAGCCTACATATCAACATATCGGATCATCGTCCAATTGGTCCCCGCTGGTTTCTGAGCGGATCTTTTCCCCGTGTGCCCGGACACATAACACCCACAACACCACGAAGGCGGTGACCCCGGTCCTGAATATCAAACATTGCAAACATCCCAGACACTCCTATCCTCAGTCTCCAAGGAGGCACTCCCCTTTGTACACACCCAAATAAGATCTCTCTAGATCTCTCAGCTTCTTTCACCCAGTTGTGACGTTGATTTTTCCCCGTGGATCGTCTCCCGGGGAGACGTCTTGCCGAGTCTCCCGAAATGGGAATCAGGGGATTATGGAACTTGCGTGTGGACGGTTGGCAAAATGCATAATGATTTATTGTGCAATATTAATGGTTTGAATTAGGCTGCTGGTACCGCCTCCGGCATCCACGGATTCGAGTGAGCCCACCAGAAGCAGCTGAGACTGTGCGCAGAGTCAAGCAGATATATAACAAGACCATCAACCTTGAACAGTGGGATCAAGTCCCTTTTCCAAGCCCGCTAGATTCCTACTTCGATTTTGTCTACACGATCGATCAGGATGCGGGCACCTTCACTCTTTCGAAGCGGTCGGCTGTTGATGGCGTACTGACGCCCCAAGCATTTGAGGCCAGCCTGGCCGAGATATGTGAAACCTCCAGCATTTTCGTAGAGTCTTTACGACAAACGTGTCTTCCCCCATTCCTGTTTCTGAAAAAGATTACGACTCGCAATTTGACTCAGTAAGCCTGAAACAATGGAATCTCCCGATGGATTTGCCTACAGCCATGGTCGAGCTTCAACAACAATTCTTCTTAAGACTTCGTCTTTCTATGGCGCTCCTGGATTGACGACCCTATGACCTGGCATTATGGAAGCCGTGTATTCAATGCGTTCAGCAGAGCTATCCTCCGTCTCGCTTCATGGGATTTCGAAGTATCTTACGATTGCGACGTGCCACTGCCCAGCAACCATAGTTCGATCCCCAGATGGCAGTTTCCCGAAGACGAACGGTATTGGTTTCACGGATTTCTCGTTATGCTGCAACCGGATCTTGAATCACCTCAACTGGTTCGCACAGCCATCGCCGGAGCTAAAGCGTTCATCGACAGTTCTAGTCGCATACCTCACAAAGTTCGGTCTATCCTTATCTCACCGCGCCATGTGGCTTTTGTTGAATTGTCCCAACACAAAACTGCGTGCAGCGAGGTTTCTCCCGCTCCTAACCGATTCCTCGGCAACGCAATGCTCCCCGGGATTTCGGGTGTTAGCCCAGGTTCTGTCCTCTAATTGCTGGAAAATGACCTGGGCTCACAGAGAGAAGTGGCCTTCTTATATGCCATCAGAGGTTTTATTAGGGATCCTCCGTAGCTTGGAGCCAAGGGATGCACTCTCGTTTGCACAGGCTTCCTTCGAAGCTGAACGATGGTATTATGCTTCAGTGCCCCAGTTCACGGATGTTTCTGTGCAAAGCCTGGACCTGTCTATACCCTGCTGCGGCGATCGTACCGGATTAGAGGATTCGGGCGTACACTGTACTAGGTGTCGTACATGGCAACATCAAATGTGTATTGGGCTGGAAACCTTACCATTTAACGATTCATTCACCTGTGCCGTCTGCCTCGAGAAGAACCCGAAAGCCACTCGCCTCACAGCCGGTGGGATTAACAGACTCGGTGGCCGGGCTGAAAGAAGGATGTGCGCCATCAAAATCGATGGATCCGCCAAGAGCCTTCGAGTGCGACTCTCCCAGCCTGCGCACCTTCGACCAGATCTACGGCTTATTGGGGATCTAATCCATAATGTCCCTAAAGGCCATATTGATTTTACCATTCGGTTCAATGGGGTCTTTGCAGGATTAGCATATGGCGTGGAACCTGATCTTATGTCATTAGACACAGGCCTAGGCAGTGGACGTGGATGTTCCTCTTGAATGAACTAATTCCAACATGCTGGGATTATAGCTCTAAAGATATAGAGCACCCAAGAAGGGTGAGTGTGGATTCTATATAAATATTGATGTCACCATCTGTGATAATGAGGCCAAATGGCCATTTTCGGTATGTACAACGAAACCAAAGGATGTTGGAAATGAGATATCCCCCGCCAAACCAAGATCTAAAATCTCAGAGACGCGGAGCGAAAAAGTCAAAGTCAAGATCACGTTTTTCACATAGCCTGCTTTCCCTGGGTTTCGATTGGCAAAAAGCACATCGCGACAAACGAAGCAAGAATGAGTCCACCCGCCGCATAGATCGGCGCAACGGGATCAGTACTAGCATAGATACCAATGATCGGGGCCATAAGACCGGCGATGCGGTTCAGGCAACTAGCAATTCCAGATCCTGTCCCTCTGTTTGGTGCAGGGAAGACTTCAGGCGTATAGGCATACAACACACCGTACATGATCATCTGGAAGAAAGACTCCAAAGAAGAGCACAAGAGCTGAATGTTAGGATCCTTGGTAGCGGTGAAGCAGAACAACAAGACGCCCGTGATCAGGGTGGATGCAGCCATGGTGCCCTTGCGGCCAATGTACTTGATGTCAACCAGAACCCAGCCAAGAAGTGGACCTGGGATTCCACAGACTGCTGTGATGGCGTAATTGCGATAGGTGATATAAGTGGAAGAGTTGGCGCCCAGATATTGAGGAAGGAAAGCGTTGAACAGAGTATAGCCCATTCCAATGCATGTCCAGCAAAACCAGATCAAGATGGCTTTGATATGTTAGCCAGAAGAAGATCCCGTGAACTAGGGAGAGGGATACGTACTCGAAACGGCAAGACGCTTTGTTTTGAACAAGGGCTTGATTTGTTGAACCGAGAATCTCTCAAGAGACCTCTTGACGATTTGCCCTGTGGACAGGGATTGCTTTTCCTTAGCCTCCTCTGGATACCCACCGATCTCGTTCAAGATGTCTTCGGTGAGCCAGGTGGTAGTCCTGTTCTTGTGGGCGATTCCGTGAACTGCAGCGACTGCTTCGTCCTGACGACCGCGGGCAACCAGGAACTTTGGGGATTCGTAGAGCGTAAAGAGGAAGAATCGACAAAGGAACATGGCAAAGGTAATGGCACCCAGCGTCAAAACAAGATACCTCCAGCCCCAGTTGTTTGCCCTGGTACAGGTGTCATAGCTTTCACAAGAGAAAGTGGGAATAAAAGCCCAGGCGAGCATACTGACCGGGGATTAGCTCGGAAACCAGCAATGTGTCGGGGAGACAAACCTGGCAATTAAAGTACCGACAGACCACCATGTTGCCAGTCCACTGAGAATTTGGGTTGAGTTGGGAGGCAAACACTCCAGGAAAACGGCTGCGTCCACGGGTAGATTACCGCCAACACCCAGACCCAAGCAAGCATATAAAGCACATGTCCTGTTCTCCAAGTCAATAAAAAAGTACTACCCAAGACCTGTGAAAGAACCTACCCAATCCAGTTAGGTCCACCTCCAGCGGCGAGGCCAAAGGTACCGCAAATGCAAAGCGTCATGTTGAAAGCTGGACGGCGTCCAATAGCATCGGAAGCAATACCCCAGAAAGAGGCACCGACAATAAGACCCACAAACAGAGCACAAGTTGCAAAGCGAGACTCATTCTCAGAGACGCCAAATTCCATGGCGATGGGTGTCAAGGTGAGAGCGACTCCCTAAGATTGATTAGCCCACTGTTGTAAGATTGATTAAATAACACATATCGTACCTGCAACCAAAGGCTATAACAATGACTCGTTAGGAAAACACTAGAACTGGAGTGATGAGGTGAAGATTTGCTTACTTGTCCGCAACCCAGCCCATTCCACAAAGGACAAAGAGACCCCATTGATAGCGTCCCATACCAATGTCCTGAACTGCTCTGTTGATTACTTTCGCTTTGCCTGTGAAATGATGTTAGATCCAGCACAGATAATCAAGATTAGGCGATGAGGAAATGCCAATTCTGAATCGATGAGACAAGACCCGGTGGCCATAAGAACGTACGATCATATGCAGTGTCATGGCCTGAAGCATTAATATCGGCTTCGACGTCTGCCCTGAGAGCTTCCAGAGTCAATGTGCTACTGACATGAGTACCGGCGGTACCCTTTTCCTGAGAAGACGTCCTGTCGAGGCCACTGCTGGAGTCATTGTCCTGGCTATCATTGGTTTTCGGTGCCGAGCCATGGGCCAAGGGGACCACAACTTCGGGAAATTGGCGTCGCTCACGGTTGGCCAAAAGGTCTTTCCAGTTCGGCATGTTGTCCAGAGGTCCGGTATGGCAACAGGGCAGCTGTACAATTGAGTCGCTTGGCAAATGACCGGTTGGTGCAACGGATAAGGTGACTGGTCGAATATAGCTCTTGCGTGAGGGCACGATCTACCGTTTTGTTTCGGGTATATCGCTACTGAAATTGTCGTATAAAGTGGCGCAATGGATAAAAAGTCGTAGGTGCAAGGGCTGATTTTTAATCTGTTCGCAAGGGAATTCCGGGAGATGCGCAATGGAGTAGTGGAAGTCGAGTAGAACCGAAGTTGGCGCAACGGGATGAAATGCAACTATTTGCTGCTACTTCAGAACCTTGAACTTTGCGAGACTGTTGAGATCAAGTTTCTTTGGAGGGTGAACTATGTAGTTGCGTGCCGTGATTAGTATTGCGGGGTGTTTTCGTCAAGTCTGTTCGGATTCGTCAAGTCTGTTCGGAGGTAGACGATCTCCTAGAACGCCAAAGGGCAAGGTGGAAGATGAAGTATAAGAAGATTCGACTATATCGCCTCTACAGGACTGGAGGGATAGAGGTGGGTAGCAATGGGTGAAAGGGGAAGCAATTTATAAGACGGAAAATCTTTCATGTTAGATAATTTGAAGCCGACGAGTGGACTGATGAGTGGATCAGATATGGACTTGGCCAACCACATTTCCATGTCGCCCCTATAGGTCAAGCTTCAGCCTCTGATATGTGTCGTAGGTGTAATTCCGTCAGGTCCACCATACCTTTCCTCATCGAGCAGGACGATTGAGATCTTCGACGTGCCAAGAACTTCAAGCGAGAACGATGTTGAGGAAATTTCCCCAACATTTAGTTTCTAGTCCAGGTTTCAGTAACTTCCACTTATTAGCCTTTAATATTCAAAGACCTTCAAATAAGGTCTGAAATATTTTCGCCTGGAGGTGTGATGTCCACGGGTGTGCGTCAATGACTAATCACACGACTCCATACGCGCGCGGGCCATGTCCGGAACCGGGGCCCGACGTCGGGGGGCTGATCCGGTTGTACCTACGATATACGCAATTTATCCATTTGTTTTATCTTTTGGGCTTGGTGATTGTGCTCTGATGATAGGACTTTGCCGAGAGAATGTCATCTAGGAGATTTCACAGAAAAACTACAATATTTCGACTGGATGCGTAGTTCGATCATTACGCAAGTACTGATCGGGACATTTATTGCATAATGTACAGCATACAATCGGAACTACCCAATTCCACAACATGATTTAGGGATTGGTAAAACCATAACCATGATAAGCTATAGAAAAAATAGTTCATAATAACCCCCACTATCGTCCAGATCGAGCCACCGTTTTCTTCATGCGGTTAACTAGAGACTCGATATCTTCCATCGAATCACTGTCTAGCCCCTCCAAGAAGTCCTTGGGATCCATACGCAAAAATACTTTCCCAAGTAGCCACACTTCATCAGCACTCATCATGATGCCAACACGTTCGAGCTCCTCTGATGGTGTTTGCGAGATCAATAGGTCCCATATTAATTTCCACCTAGACAGAGCTCGCTCTATTACTTGTAGTTGGCGTTGAATAGTTCCAGTTGCGTGAGCAGAGAAGATTATTGAGGGGAATCCTATGAGGGGGACTTAGCTGAGACGCTCGGTCAACTAAACAAATGATCTGGAACTTACCACAAAGTACGGCATACAGCCCGAAAACACTGATATTTCGGAACTGAGAATTGTCTGCGCCACACCAGCTGTTGTCCATAAGCAATCCCTCAAATTCCGCAATGGACAGGTTGCATTGGTCTAGGTCTCCAGTAATAGTGCGAGCAAGCATCTTTGTATCGTCAAGTAAAAAGTCTATTTCGTTGCCCGGGAGGTCTCCTGTCAACTCCACAATCGTGATAAGCGGAGGAGACCGAAAACCAATAATGAATTGGCAATCAAGGAGAAATAAATATGTAGAAACCCTATTGAACGCCCAGTTAGTCTTAAAAGTTTCAAGAGCCAACTTAGGGGGGCCGATGTACCGGATAAGGCACTCATTCTCTAAAAATGTCAGATTGTCAAATGGTGACCTTGATGACGCAGTCCGCCTTCTGATGTTAAATAGCGATAGTGACCGCGCAACACGCACTAGTGCTGGAAACCGATGGGTCCGGATTCTTCGATACACTTCGGCATTATTTCGTCCCATCTGAAGTTGCACCATGATGATTGCGGCAACAAAGGGTTCCATGAGAGAGGAAATCTTACGGTCCATGGAGCCCTGGCCCGCATATTCTTTATGGAAAATCGGGAAGCTGAATATATACTCTTCCACAAGATCAAAGCAGTCGATCGCAAGGGTATATGTATCGCGTGGGTAAGAGTATATTGAACCGCCCATGAAAATCGCCAGTAGGAGAGGCAAAGAGACCGATTCCAGGCAAAAAGAGGGCAAATGAAAAATAGGACAATGACGATAAAAATGTTCAAGATACAGTTGCGTGAATTCGGTCATATTCACGGTGGAGAATAGATCCTGTGAGATAGCAGCATCAAAGCAAGCTTGAACTCTTCCCGTCGCTTCCGTACGCCCAGCAACAAGCGTCAGCATTTTAATCAATTCTGCACTCCGTCTTGCGAGACCCTCCAGTTGCAGATTCGGCAGAGGACTATGAGAGATGGGGCTCGGAGGCGATAGTTGATTGTCGAGGAACTGAAAGAATTGGCAGCTGGAATTATCGTCAAACAAACTGGGCGCCATTAAGTTCAGTTGGGAAAGGTCACAGTGGCGCAGCTCGGAAGCCACGCCTAATCCTTCCTCAGATCGAGAACGCCCTAACTTAAGAGCAGAATGCCGCCTAAAGAAGGTACTGTCCGTTTTGAAGTAGTTTAAAAGAAACGGTATCCTTGTCTTTACCGAATTGTCCGCTGCTGGGTTCAGCGGAGTCACGAAGTTGGTTTGGGTTGCTAGAATACCGCGTTCGGTCCTCGGTTGCGCAGGGCTGTCACAGGACCACTGATGCTTAACAGACTGTGCATCAGCCTCCAAGCGCACATAGGTACACTTCAAACTATCCCGTCTGCATGATCGGCAAGGTATATCCTTGTCACACGCGCGTTTCGCAGCAGCACACTGGTCACACGAAGTTCTGTGCTTACCCCTCTTTTGGGACTGTGGCACGGGCTGGAATCCTCTGCTTCGACATGCTCTCGCGTGACGGCGAGCAGAATCTCTGTGAGAGTCAGTAGAGTAGTTGTAGGGGACGCAGGTCACGCACAGTCGTGAAAATGGCTGTTGACAGAAGTGGCAGTTATAAGGGCGATATGGCAAGTCTACACCAGTCATTAGAAGAAAACCTTAGCCTAAGGAAGGTGGGCTAAGCATCGCACGTGATATCTCATGTCGGCGTAGATGACTTTTGGTCGAGAATGCCGCAGAACAAGTTGGGCACATATGTCGGGAGCCCATATTGCAGGGACAGCTGGCGCCTGAATGCAATGGTGGGAAAATAATGAAATACAGATGTATTATTACTCCGAGGAAGATATTAAAGAAGCCTGATGGTGACCTCTGATAATACCAAATCCAATGTCAAGACGGACGGACGCATGGCGAGCATAACGGCCATGTAGCAAGTATTTCAAAGTTAGTCAGTCAAGTCACCTGATCAATTACTGTACCGATCACCTGACTCTTATATTCACCTGGTGTAATTCTCGCGGGAACTTAGGCCACTGCCCAGGTCCACGGGTGCTCCTAAGTGATTACATAAGATACATTTTACCTACCTAGGTAGTGTAGTGGGGAGATAGGCTCTCCACTACGAGCAGTGCGCATCACCTTTGCCTTTTTACTTTATGTTCCAACCTTGGAAGGTTGTTCATACGTTATGTAAGCGAGCATTGGAATTTTGAGGTTACAGGTAGTAGATAGACACAGATTAAGAATACATACTCCTATACCTCTCTAAATCCACTTCTTAGACAGCTCCGAGATCCTTTTATATATAAGATTAAGTATAAAGCTAAATTACGTATACTAAATCGACCTATATACTATAATTTATGGGATAGAAGTATATAGCCTTAAGCGTTTCCCTCTTTATATAGTAACCAACGTAGGGATTTACTTAGGGTAGCTAAATACGTAACGTACTAAGCGGATTCTTAACCGTCTCGTACTTTCCTGCCAAGCCTCAGCTAGACAGTCACACGGAATGACCAGGAATCAGACCAGAATATGGATTGGATTAGGGCTGTAAATACGGCTATTTTATCGTTATTCTTAGACGATTTCAAGTCCCTGCTATAGTCCCAAGCTTAGTGATACATAAATAACATAATAAGACGGGCGGCTCCATTCCAAAACAGAACAAGGCTGGTTTGTCAATATACTATGAGGCACGAGAGATAAATTAATAACCATCACAACTCCCCTTATACTAGTCTTCATCGTCTCTGATTGCTTCGGTTAAGGCTTTGAAGGTCACTGCAAAAAATCAGTGAGAACAAACTGGCACATTCAATCTATCAAAAGATGGCTCTTTATGGAGCTCTAACCGACAAAGAACAAGCAACCATAGAGGGCTCAGTCTGCCTAGCACAGAGGCATCTCATCTATGGGAGATGGGATGATCTAACAGCTTCTAAAACCTCTCTCCCACGAAGTCAAATAGAGCCTTGCCCACTTCATCCGGCTTCTCCATTGGGGACCAATGTCCGCAATCAATAACCTTGACTGTGAGGTCTGGCAGGAGACCAGACTGTTTGCTCTGGTCAATTAGTGCTGGCAAACATACCTCATCACCGGAACACCCTAAGAAGAAAGCAGGCACGGTAACCCGCGCGCGCCCCGCCGGTAACGCATTCTCAGCATCAAAGTCAAGATTGTATACCATTGGCTTATAGGAGCACATCGCGCTTGTCAACCCACCACCGCCCTGCACGCTCTTGAACCACTCCTCCTTCCATCTCTTCCCCGACTTAGCGTATTCCTTCAACTCGATCTTCTCGTTGCCTTCCAAAAAGCTCCGCATAGCATTCCGTACACAGAATATATCGCGCATCCAATGTTCCCTAGCGCCATGCATCACCTCCCAGAACCTGTCCAAGTGCTCATCCACAAGCAAGGCGCCATCATCTGCAATGAAAAGCTCCCAATAGGCGTACAGCGGATACCCTGTCACTCTTTCGAACTCTGCATTCACAGCGGTCAGGTCAAATGGCTGCGCCGTTGGCGGCTGATACGCAACATTCAACATCGCGATGCCAACGCAAAGTTCTGGCTTCCACAGCCAGAAGCGCTGTGCCAGAATAGAACCCCAGTCATGTCCAATCACCACGACCTCCTGTACACCCTCAATGGCCAGGAGCTCAACCAGGTCGGAGACGATACAAGAGGGTCTGAACAGGGCCTGGTCAGTCGGTTTAGAGCTGCCGCCAAACCCAAGAAGGTCCGGGACGAGTTTTCGGTGCGGGAGGGACCGCAGGTGTGGGACGACCTGATGCCAGAGGTGTGCGCTATCAGGGAAGCCGTGAAGGAAGAGGAGAGTGGTTTGGTCGGCCGAGAGGGGATTGGCAGAGCCAGAGTCGTAATAAGTGTAAGTCAGGGAACGCGAAGTCGTGAAGACCTTTCGTGTATAGTTGTCCATATTAGTGACTTTTTTCGTCCTGGTATAGCTGCTGGCGTTATGGGTGTTTTTTCCAAGGTTATTGCCAGCCTTGGGGTTTTTATATTCTCAGCGTGCAGCCATAGCTTCCTGGTTTGCCGACAACGGCAACAAGTCGTCGTCATCATCCGCCCACGCAAATCCCAATCTCACTATTATTAATTAGGATGATTGGAAATTAAATGGTTATTAACAGGACTGCAAATAAGTTCGAATCCACCGGAGTCTAACTAGCCAATTTCCGTTAAACCATCTAGTAATGAGTAGTCTTGCCGCTTACTAAAGAGACGATAATTACCTAGGTAAGTACATTTCCGAGTATTTATGCCGTACGCATGCAGGTTTTCCTCCCGTATGTTAACTCCGGTGATCGAAAAAGACGAATATTGTTCGAATATTGTTCCACTCTTGTTGTCAGTGATCATCGGTAGCGACTACGGAGACAAACCACCGCCCAAAGAAGGTATTGCGGGTTTATCCCTATTGGCCAAAATGATAAACCCGTACCCACTTATGTGGGTATTCCTGTCCACTTTAGGGTCCGACTTTTGACCTCCTGTTGAAGATTGGCATGGAATACTGAATAGCTGAAACCCGCTGGAAACCCACAACTTATGTTTATCTCTAAGAAAACTGATTATTTGCTTAACTCCGCTCAGCGTCAGAGTTCCTTTTTATGCAATGAAGCGGATTTTGAGGTAAAAGACCTGTAGGTGAGGGGATCCACCGACGCTGATGACCAAGACAGCCATGGTCGACAAGAGATCTCCGAAGTGGACTTGCCCGTACAGCCACGTCTTGCATCAGCTTGCAAAGACGAACAATAAAAAATAATGGAAGCATTGCCTGCCGTGGCATACAGTAAGACGAAGCCAGTCCATCCCAACACTCTACCAAATATACGCACTCTCACCAGCAGCCTGATTTTTGGAGGCTACAGTCATAACAAACATCATGCCCACTGGAAGCTACTAACGCGGGACTGAGGATCGCATGCTAAGGTGACACCTGCAGGTCTGTAGGTAGTTGCCGAGATATTGGATGCGGTATGGTATTTTCCCGATAGGAAAATGTGCCCAGGTGAATATGGCGACTCAGTCAGCATCTGTTTGTCAACGGTGCCTCTAAAGTTTATTTAAGAAGCGTAGCCTCCGATATTGTTACCACCTTAGGTCAGGTGCCAACCGGTTGTCACAGAACAAGCGATTGCGAGAACCATGTCACTATTGTTACTGATCCTCCAGGCTGTCCCGTACTTACATGCGATCACCACTATGTTTTTTTCTGTTACCAGGCCCCAAACAGAAAGACATTGAACCGGAAAGAAATCTTCCCGATGTTCCAGGGCGAATCAATGAACTCCAGAAACCCCTGAGCTAGTAGCACGCATAGCTGACAACAATGTCCAAACTGTCGAACGATACCTTCCGGTGCTAAGGCATACTCTTAGAACACTCTTATGGGACGACTGCGCCCATGTCTCATCGAATGTCGCTTCCGATACCGACCGACCAGCTGTTTAAAGAGGTCTACAGTATGAACAGTCTACTGTCTCGGATACTTATGACCTGTTGAAATCCTCGTTTGAATTATAGCAAGGAGTCGACAGTACCCCAGTTACAAAACAGGGCCTGCTTATGTTGGATGCCCGAGGCATCGCCTTATGAGTACCTAGGTAGAACCTAGATAACTCTCTCTCTCTCCCCCCCCCCTGTTTTTCTTCACTAGTCCCTCTCACTCATTTTCTTCTGTTTTCTCTATTGATTCTCTATCTGTATCGTATCTCCATGAGCCTACAATCATCCGGACTGCATAATGCGAAGATACGTTGCTACTGTTGATATACATGGGATGTCTTTGTGTGCAGACCGAGGCTTTTTCCTAGTTTGTGATTCTCTTTGTTAGCATAGGCTTCATATACAGCCTGCTTTCCATAGATTCATTATCACCTTTCTTCTTCCCGATTTTCCTATGCTAGTATTCACTAGATCTCTAGTATCGTAGCCATTAACAGCTACCTCTAGGCTACGTGATACTACTTTTTTATAATAATGTCAAGAAATGAGATGAAACCGTCTTTGTACCATTTGAACATATGGCTTGTTATTATGCATTTCCTTACCAACTCGGTCTGACCAGAGTGTTAAATACAGACCATTCTTGTTTCTAGCTAGTTAGAGAATTGTACCATTGTGATTTTTGCCGTTCGTCATACAACTGATTTCTGTCAGGTAATAAAAGCTCGTCTCGGGGAGCAGGGTCATTTGAATGATCATTGGCTTCAGCGATAAACCTGCTACATACGATCGAAGTAGAAAAAGCAACTTCCTTGAGACAAACCGCCAAAATCTCCGCTTCAATCGCTAAGAGCGTTGCCCACCTTGTCAACAAACTTCTCAACATCTTCCAACAATGCCTGCGGCTGCTCCCATGCAGCAAAGTGCCCGCCCTTAGCAGAAAAACCTAGGATCAACCACTGCTTTCGAGATGTTTGTAGAGCAATAAAAAATAACTCACCTTGTTGTGTGTACTGTACTGCACCATATTCGGGAAAGCCTTGGCCCAAGCTTTGGGAAGAATCATGACTTCTTTTGGGAAGTAGGAATAGCCAAGTGGTTTCTCTTTGCTTGTATCCGACCCATTGAAGCTTGCTATGTTTCGGTAGGGGTAGATACTGGAAGAAAAGGTGGAGGTGAACCAGTAAAGACTAACGTTGGCAAGGATCGCGTCTAAGGGAGGTTGCTCGTCCGACCACTCGAGGATTTTCTCTCCAATCCTGGATATGGTCAGTATCATATAGCGGCTAATTGATGGTCTCTCGTAAAAAAAAAAAAAGCCATACCATGCAAGAAGCGCCAAAGGGCTTGATGACAGCGCAAGCCCGATGGTTGCCGGGCGCGTACATTGCTCTAGGATGTAAGCCATGCCAGTGGCTTGCCAAGTTTGCATCCGCTGGAGGTGTTCAAGGTCTTGAGTTGTCAAGGGTTCAGTGCTGTCATCAAATCCTCTCAGTGTAAGGAAATTGACTGAAAATTATTAGCAATAAGTAAGGTCGGTCGTCGCACAGATATCACCCTTCTCTGAGGGGCCCTTTCAGCCCAGGCTGACTTACCATGGGCGGCCTTGCACTCCTTTTAGTCTCTCATCAGTATCAGTGACAACATGCTCCCTATATCTCCCCCTTGCGCAACATAGCCTTTGTCAAATCCCAGTTCGATCATCAACTGATTCATGACCTGCGCGGCGCCATCGAGTGAGAATTCCTTCTCATGTCCAATTTCCGCCGATAGTCCATAGCCTGGTAGAGACGGCACGATCACATGGTACGGCAGTGAGTCGGGCGTGTATTTCCTTGATATGATCTCAAGCATTGGCAAAAATTCTAGGAAGGAGCCCGGCCATCCATGCATGAAAAGGATGGGAACGGCATCTGCTCTGGCCGAGAAGAGCGCGACAAAGTTGTTGCGGATGCCTGGTTCCTAAGGCATCGACCTCTCCATAGTCTAGATAACGTATTTCACAAGCGAGCTGCGCACACAAGCGAGCTGCGCACCCCACCCAACCTACTAATTTCAAATGCATTTATCTCAACCAAAACGCCATTAAATTAAATTTAAAAAAAACATTATCTATCTGGACATGCATCTCTCCTATGACCCCGATTTTTATATAGCCCGCATGTTGGTAAAGCCCTAGTTCTTGGCTGTAAAGGTGGCGAAGGCCTTCTTCGTGGCGGGGGTATAGGTGCTTCTATTGCTTCCACCGGCTGTATAATTAATATAGATGCTTCTTAAACTGAGAGGCCTTCTTCCGCCGGTATCTGCCTTCTGGATCTAGTACGCTTTTACTTCTTCTTCTTATTTTCAGCGCGTAAATCGCTTACTTCTCTCTCTAGTAGTGTGGCGGATTGCATTATAATCTAGCAGGCTTTTAAAACCTGGTTTATAGAGGAATTAAGCGGGCTCGGGGGACTTCTTAATCTTATACGAAGTAATGCTTTAATTGATAAAGCTTATTTTTACAATTACATATAGTTCGAGGGCGTTTTCAGATCCTAATCACTACCCCGGCTAGAAGGGGGGGGTAGGGGTAGTAAGCCGGATATTAAACTTCGAAATCACTCTCTCTAGTGTAAAAGGGATTAAACTAGTAGATTAAAAGCTGTTTTTAATAGTCTTAGATTTAAAGGCTTCTATTTATATAGTAGGGTATACTTTAAGAAAATCCAGTTTATTAATATAATTCGATCCGTACTATATTCGAAATTCAACTAGCCGGCTATAGGCTCGTTTTAATACTATAAAATAGCCTATATCTAGAGGCTATAAAAGGTGAGAGGAATACGGAGGTATATAGATTAGTATAATCTTATTCTCTTTACAAATTTTATTAAATCTTAGGGTTAAATGACTTCTATAGCCGTTAAGTATTAAAAGCCGATATACCCCCTTTATATATAAAGAAGTAGTAGGAATAAAGAGCTTTTTAAGCTAACAAATCCTAATTTTATTAGTAGTCTAGCTATTAGGACTAACTTTAAAACGCTAGTTAGAAGGAAGGCTATCGAACTAGGATTTAATAAAGACTTTACCTTTAAAAATCATATATAGCGGAAGAGCCTAGCTAGTAGTATTTATATACTCGATAATAGTTATCTATTCACAATTTCTAGGTTATAAAAGTGCTCGCCGACTATAGTATTCACTTCTTATAATCACCCTTATAGTCGCTATTAATCCTATCGTAAAACCGGTCTTATTAAAGTTATAAATATCGTCCGGGTCGATCCCGAATTATAAAATAGTTTTTTAAATAAGATTAAACCACTCTATAATAACCTTCGGGTCTTTATATTTCGTACGCTTATAGTTATACCGTTTCGAAAACCGAGAGGATAGAAGAGGATATCGTTTTATATAGTTCGTTACCTAATTTTCGCTAACCGAAAGAACCGGGGTAGTTCCGTGTTTTTTAAGAAGAAGATTCGCTATTTCTTATACTATAGATAGCCGGGGAGCTAATCCTCGAGAATCTATAGAGAGAATCCATTTTTTAAAAGATTCCTCTTCAATTTCTATTAGTTTATATAAATTAGCGCGAGAATTCGCGCGAGAAGTGGTCCTATAAAGACGTGTCCGGAGGGTTAATTCGGGCACTTTAAAACGGCGCGCTGTTTCGCGAATAGCGCTAATTTCTTTATTCTTAAAAGCCTAGATAGCTAATAAGATCCTACCCTCTCTCTCTATTGAATCTTTAGAGGATTAAGAGCGAATTGGTGGCATAGTGGGTGGTTGAATTAACTAAGTGCTAATTTACGGACGCGTTTTGGGTGGGTGCGCAGCTCGCTTGTGTGCGCAGCTCGCTTGTGAAATACGTTAGTTGTTGGGAGTTTGCTCCCTCTTCTCCCAATACAACTCTCTCCTCTCTGCATTTCCTGAATCCTACTACTGTAGGCTTCACCAAAAGTGCACACTTAACCGACCGTATTCTGGATTGTCAATTCCAATCTTGAAGTTGGGAAACGAGTTAATATGCGCCTCCTGCTGTCGCCAGTCAAAGTTTCCTATCCATGTGTCCTTAGCTTTGATGAGCCAGTCGCGAGAGATACCGAATGACCCGTCCGTATGCTCATTCCACCACGTCTTGGGCCCGACCTTGGATAGCTCAAGAAGGGCCTTGAAATGCGTGACATCTTGATCAGAGATGTGAAGTGTGAACGCTTCTGGTTTGCCAGGAGCGCTCCGAGGGACTTGGCCGAAACTAGAAGTCATTGGGGCGGTCGTTCTGTCCTGTGAGATAATCAGGAAGTTGGAGAGCCAGAAAAATTACGGGGGGAACGGGATCTTTATATCCATACGGAGTAACCCAGAAGAACATCACGTTGCGTGAATTATTACAGAACGGCCGTCAGAATAGTCCATTCCTGTGTCTAGACCTATGGTGTTTGGGAATGGCCCCCCAGGATCTCCGCAGTAGATTTCCCCTACCAATGAAAATAAGGGTCCATGTCTTGTGTTGTAGTACTCCGTATATGATGTGGTAGGCGGTGACCAGGTGGAACTTAGGTGGAACTAGTGGTACCACGGTTGCCTACTCCTTCGGACCCACTTGAACGTTCTGAACCCGCTATACAGAGTTTACCATTACCACACATTTCCTAATGGGATTATGCCACAATGAGATTTGTCCTTCGGGAATATCCCACAAGATCTAAGCCAAATCCTTCACAATGCAGACCCTAACCTTGGCAGGCTAACCGGAGGTGATGAATCTCTCTTTACCATACCTTATTTAGGTGTTACCATCATCAGCATATCCGGATTCCCTAACTGCTTGCGCTTTAAAGCTTCATAGCCGTCCTATAGTTAGGCCCATTCATTTGAGGGATGGTCAGGCTACCAAGAATTGGTACGCACCGGGTAGTACTGATTGTTTCTACGGCGCTTTTTGTGTTTGCGGTATGGGCGATATGGCTTGGTGTTAATTCAGACAAGGACAACATTCATCCGTTGCTCAATCAACTGATTCCAGCCGGACATTGCGCCTGCCAAACATCAACTGTCTTCCAATGTGACCATTGTCTGCAATGTTCAGCTCCAATACCCCTTCTGTCTTCTGCCGCTTCCACACCGATCGATGACTACAGTCTGAATGCCAAAAACCTTGCCCTCAATGCGTCGCAGTGTCAAGCATTTCTCCCTGGGTTGTTCCAGGACCCTTACCGTGCACAGGATTACTGGACTGATAGAGGCGGAATACGCCTCGTTGATTTGGATAATATTAAGATGGTTGACTCCATGGCGCGTGTGGCCATTCAGGACGGTCAGCTGTATATCGTCCGGGCCCTCTCTAAAGGTGAAGATCACCGCCGCAAAATCCTCGGCATCTTGAGCTCCATTCATCGAGCATTGGTGACAGCACCAGACCCAGCGGCTATCCCCAACACAGAGTTTATCTTCAGTGTGGAAGACAAGCTCGACGACGTTGCCGGTTCGGGACATCCGTTGTGGATGTTAGCACGGAAAGCCACCGAGGAGGCTGTCTGGCTGATGCCCGACTTTGGCTTCTGGTCATGGAATAATGACAACTTGGAGGCCATGATTGGCCCCTTCGACAGGGTTGTCGACCACATTGAGAAGAATGAAGTTCCCTGGCATGAGAGGATTAACAAGCTTGTGTGGCGTGGCAAACTCAGCTTTGCGCCCAAACTTCGACGTACCCTGCTCGAAGTAGCGCGCGGTCAGCCCTGGGGCGACATCAAAGACCTGGAGTGGAAAAATAAGGCGAACTTTCTGAGCATGGAAGATCACTGCAAGTATCGGTTCATCGCACATGTCGAGGGTGAGTGAGACTCGAAAACACCAAGGCTCTATGAACATAGTCGATGTTAATACCCCCTAGGTCGCTCCTATTCCTCGTCGCTCAAATACCGGCAGGCCTGTCGGTCAGTCATTGTCATCCACAAACTGCAGTATATCCAGCATAACCACTATCTCCTCGTATCGTCCGGGCCTCATCAGAACTATGTCGAGG
Source organism: Penicillium mononematosum (assembly GCF_028829835.1). Lineage (NCBI taxonomy): Eukaryota > Fungi > Ascomycota > Eurotiomycetes > Eurotiales > Aspergillaceae > Penicillium > Penicillium mononematosum. The sequence continues at coordinate 1,686,260 of NW_026643275.1, forward strand.
TGGAACGCGATTTCTCTGATTTACAAATCAAGATGCAAGATCTGATTGACCATCCAGATAAAGCCCAAAAGATTGCCGACAACAGTGTGAGTGTATTTCGCGGGCGCTATCTCTCCCCGCGGCGGACGCATGCTACTGGCGAACTTTGTTGGAAACATGGGCCGCAGCTTCTCCGAGCATCAGAGCTGACGAGCTTTCTGAGGGCCTTCGATTTGAGGCTTTTACACTACTCACTTCGGATGAGATGTTGGCTTTTTCTATGGATGCAACACCTGGACGCATTCAAAAAGGTTAGCGGAAAGGGAAACCATTCTCGCGGCAAAATGGAGACGCAGAGAAGGCAGCTTGATATGAGTGCTCTGGCTGAGATAATGGCTTGTGCTCCGCTGAGTTCCCTTGTGATACATGCCATCTTTCACCAATGGGATGAAAGCCCCGAAGTGCAGCCTGGAACTCTGGGAGTCCAGGGTGAAACCATCAAAAAGTCCAACTTAAGCCCAACTTGTTATTTTGAACAATATCGAAGCCTTCTGTGGCTAGCACAAATGGCAATCAGAGCTCCGCGTGGGTTGGGTTAGACATTGCGAGTGCGTGGATGGTCTAATAGAATACCTAATACACAACTATCGCGTTGCCTTATAATCACTAGCAAACTTTACTACACGTTGTCTATTCTTTTCACTTTTTTTGGCCTCTGTGATGATAGACTTACATTAGATATATACATTTTCAGCCACGCTATTCTTGCAATGTCGACAAGTCTTCTATGATACGCCGGCTAATATATTGAGGATTATTCCGAGACAGGGCAGAGAGCTATACTGGATCTGACGCCCTGATCAGTCAATAAGAGTGAAGAAACCAATAAACAACATAACCTACCATTTGTTTTGAAATGATATTGTTGATGCCTTTCGAAACATAGAATAATCAGGCCGCCAGCCTTCCATCACCCTTAATCCGACAACGTCATTAAGAGATCTGCCTGTGCTAAAACAGGATGCGTGCCGAAGTCTGTGGCTTATCTCCGACAACTATGATAAACTGTGGGATATTCCCAATAGGAGAATTCCGTTGACGGAGCTCGGCGACATGTGCGTCTGTGGATTATCTCCGACAACTATGGTAAACTGTGGGATATTCCCAATAGGAGAATTACGTTGACAGAACTCGGTAACCAGAACTCGGTAACATAGTGGGTCTGTGAATTATGGGGCTGCTTGACAAAAAAAATACTTCGACGGGAAGAAAAAGGGAATTCCCTTTGCACAAGTTCCGCGGCTGTGCTGTAAAACTAGTCAGCTACGAACTCTTCTCGGATATTACTGTAGTTCGAATCGTTGTGGTAAGGGTATTCGCAAGAATCGTCTGGCAAATGGATGAAATGCGGTTTCCTGTTAATTGGTGTAATTTGATCCCGGCCATCTACCAAACCCTAGGATCCGCCTACCGCTGTGCAGATCTCTTGTGTAGCTATTCGAGGACAGTGATGACTATGATCCGGTAGAGACCCAACTTGATTCCTATCCCATAGACTAAAAACACCTGTGGTGTTGAAGAACGAGACTATTTGTCGTTTTCTTTCCCGCTTATACAATCGTTACTTTCTTCCAATTTTTTGAATACACAAACCAGTTGATGGACAGCCAAACCAAGCGTTCCGAGCTGCAATTAGGTCGTCAAATACTGCCTATCCGGAAACGGGCGGCAACGGTGCTCCGTAATAGCTATATGCACTACCTAGTCAGCACACCAGTGAGATTCTCCAAGGTTCCCACCCTTAGCTTGTATGATTATGTACCAGCGGCAATGTTACAAGGCAGGCAGACCCTACTTCGGACGATGAACGGACTTAGGACAGCATGTGCACATCATGCGAGAGCCATTCACCAGACAACTAACCCCCTTCACTTATTCAAAGGGGACCAGTTTACGGTATTTGCAATACCAAGACATAGATATCCAACCCACACGGACCATGATTGAAGGGTGGCCGGCCTCGTTTCATTTACGTTGGACTTGCTTGATTTGTATAAGCGTTTTCAGAAGTTGCTACATGCTACTGCTTTTGGACTCGAACCAAAGTGGATGCATGTACAGGGTATTTTTTATCACATAAGAGACGGTTAATATGGTTAAAATACAATCAGTAGATCGGTGTGTGGAGATCAACAGCCAAGACGAAGACGTATGCGCTACTCTGGGTGGGCCAATAACTCCGAATTCTGCACCTGATTTTGTTTTAGTTTGTGCATTTGAGAGGGGCCAGCATTTGAGAGGGCCACGGTTTCCAAGGATTAATATAAAAGGAGGCACGATGATCGTGTTGAGAAATCCCCTTCCATCTCCCAACATCATCAGCCTAGAAGATATCTCATTATTCCATCTCCTACAACCAATACGATGGCTAGCAATCACTCCGCTAAGGTAGCGCTTGTCACCGGTGCGAATGGCATCAGCGGCCATTCCATCGTCGAGTACCTGATTCGGAGACCAGAGACTGAATGGTGGATAACGTGAATGCCCTTGATTTTACGATCATTTAGCTGACATCAATGGTATAGGACCAAGATTATCGTTACATCGCGCAGACAATTGCAGAGCTACTGGGTTGACCCTCGTATTGAATTCATCGCGCTGGACTTTCTGGAATCCAAAGAAACACTCATGCAGAAGATGAAGATCATCTGTCACGAAGTTACACATGTTTATTTTACTTCATACATCCATGACAACGACTTCGACAAACTTGCAGGGAAAAACTGTCCCTTGTTTCGGAACTTTCTGGAAGTTATTGACACAGTGTGCCCTAATCTGGAACGTGTTTGCCTTCAAACGGGAGGAAAGGTAAGCAAGAGCATGGAGTTAGACGAAGGGAATACTACCACAGCTGACCCGAATTTCTTATTCTAGCACTATGGAGTGCAATTTCAAGAATCAACTACACTCCTTGACGAGGACCTACCTCGATATTGTGGTCCCGGTTCGAAGTCAATTTTCTACTATCAGCAAGAGGATGATCTATTCGAGGTGCAGAAACGCAAAAGTACCTGGCACTACAATATCATCCGCCCATTTGGCATCGTTGGGTTCACCCCTCAGTGTTAGTCCAAGACCCAATTTATCAGAAGCCTGTAAATGTAATAAGCTAATCAAAGCAATGCAGTCTCTGGAATGAACGAGGTTGTGCCAGTGGCTCAATATTTCCTTATCTGTCGTGAGCTTGGTGAAGAGCCGAGGTGGCCTGGAAATCTCAGTACCTACCACCATGCTCAGGGCATGTCTTACTCTCCAAGCATTGCTGATCTTACTATCTTCGTTACTTCTCACGACCATTGTAAGGATGAAGCCTTCAACCACGTCAATGGTGATGTCTTGGTTTTTAAGTTTCTCTGGAAACGAATTGGAGAGTACTTTAATGTGGAAGTTCCCAGCTATTCCTCCACGCTAGACGAAAGGAAGTCATTGATCGACATGAAGGAATGGGCTATGGACAAAGCCCCAGTATGGGAACGCATTATTGCCAAGTATGGCGGAAATGTGGACTCGTTTCAGATTGGCGCTTTCGAGTTGATGAACTGGTTTTCTAACCCTACTGAAAAGATTACAACTCCCTATGTGGCTACTTTGAACAAGGCTCGAAAGGCTGGCTGGGGCCGTGTTGATGATTCCTACGACACTTGGATTCGAACTTTACAGTCCTATGAGAACGCCGGAATCTTACCCAACCATCGCCAGTTCCAAAACTGATTTGCGAGGCATGTCATCCCGGAGTTTCGGATGGCTGGAAGACCACGAGACTGATCTCGCACGGGTTGCTATGCATACCGAGGAAGTGAAGCCAGAGTATTTTGTAACTAACGAGGACATTGAATTGAGGTTTTGCTTAGGAGCGAAGCGTGATGTAAAAAAGTAGTAGTCAATTTGGCAGTTTAACTTCTAACTGTTTTTATAGAATTCTAGATTTCGAATCTTTAAGACCTCGTAGCTATATACAAGAGTTGGTGTCCTTGCTGTGCAGCGCTGCTTTCATCCGACGGATAAGTTCAGTCCTATACAAAGCCACTTCAAAACGGTAATTCCGAGCGTGAAGAAAGGAAAGAGCAAGAAAAGGCACAACAAGAGTTGAGATTTCCCGAGTACAAATATAATCGGTATATGCAGGATGATATGTTCCATCTACATACGTGCAATGTGATACACAGATACGTATTTATGTCTTACGTTAAAGAGACAGGAATATTTTCTATCGCTTACTTTACTGTCCGGACCCAAACCTCATTTCGCCCCTGTAGGGCGACTTCCATTCCTAACCTAGATGCCTGGGGCCAATTCAAACATCAGCCTAAATAGCACCAGAAAGGGCGGAGATCATTTATATACGTAATACCCTATTATAAATAAATATATAATATAAACTACTATTAAAGCGGAAATATCTAGTAGAAACCCATTTAGCCGATATAACGGGTCAGAACCGTTCTTACCTCTCTTATCCTAGTCTTAAGTCTTCTCACCTACATCACCCGCACTCACCCTAGAGTGTCGCTTAGGTGCTAAGGGCATATCGAGTGTTAGCCGTGCAGAATATGTGGCTTAAGTACGGCTGAGCGGACGGGAAGCCCTATTTTCCACACCCTATAGTCGTACGTACTAGATTTTATCTAGGTGATAATCATATTGTATTTCTATTTAGTAGAGGGCTAGTGTTGCTTGAAGCAAGTATCAATCCATGGTGGGTTTCAACGTTTGATTGAGTTGTAGGGGTGTATGTGGAAGAATCCAACTCACCTCGGGAAGTGGATACAAGATACAGGGGTTTAAGACTGCGACAGGAGCTAAAGGCTCTAAGTCACCTATTACGAGGTCATAACAATAAAACTGAATATACTCTCCTGCTATAACTTTGCCTCTCGACTGCGTATTGTTACTCTATTTGCTTTTGCTTCCCGTACAGACAGTAATACCTCCCACCACCTCTGGGACTTGTGTCAGTAGCTGGCAATGGTGTTCAATGTCTTCGCCTTCTGGACTTTATACCGTCATATATATAATTTCACACAGTAGCGAGCAACGACTCAAGCGCACTTCAACATATCCACGGCTAGCTTATAAGCCCGTTCTTTCGCTTCCCATTCAAACGTCCCTTCTTTAGCCATCTTATCCCAGCCATGGTTGCACCTTTCCATCCGCTCAGAAATAACGATACGACCCGAGTTTTCCCTCAGCCGAGCTGCTAAATTTTCCGCCTCCACCGCTAGACTGTCATAGGCGGCCGTCACGATCAAAACCCGGCGAGGGAAACGATCAAAGTCGGCATAAGCAGGCGAGATGCGGGGGTCTTTTGGATCGTGCCCATCTAGCATATAGCACCTAGCAAAAAGCCGCAGCACAAATGTCGGAAAAGGCTGACCATTTGGATCAGGTGCAGCTACGGCACTGGGATCAACAAAGACCTCGACTGTCGGATAAAAGGCTACCACAGAAGAAAACGTTTCCGGAGGAAAAATGCAAGAGGAAAGAGCCAATGCAAGATTTCCACCTGCACTAAAGCCGGAGATGGCGACTTTGGAAATGTCGAATTTTGTCGGTTGCCCCAGAACCCAGTTGATGGCGTCTTCGGTGTCGTTTAATGCTGCTGGGAAGGGGTTCTCGGGAGCAAGACGATATTCCACGTCTAGGACAATATAACCTGTCTTTTGACTCATTTGACGACAGAATTCATCGTCGCTGCCGTGGGCAGGAACCACAAATCCACTTCCATGGAAGTTGAGAAGAACGGGAGAGGGCGTTTGCAATGCCTCGGTAACAGGGGGTCGGTAGATATGAACCGTGATGGAATGTTCACGGTTTCTAGATTGAATGAAGATCGTCTCATCTGGATGAGAATTAATGCGCAACTGGTATCTTACCCCTAGTCTTAGGAAAAGGCGGCAATCCGGAGAGTAATTGATGAGAATAGGGACATTATGGAGCCCCGGGGAGAAAGACAGATAAATAGATCATCTAATTAAGAAGATGGCTCGTCCAAGAGTCATTCATGGACACGAAAACGGGGCTGGGAAGGGGCATAGCCAAAGCCCCTGGAATCGCAATACTTACTTTATGCGGTTTAGTGTAGTGGAGAATTACAGAGATCTTGTCAATCTCCAAAAACATCTGTAAAACTGCAGGCATTATCTGCCAACTGGTCAACAGTCAAGGTCTATGCTGCTAAAAATTGTCATCGAGCATTTTGTGATGCTGGCCGTTGATCTGAAACCTCAACATTTCAAAAAATAAAAATAAAAGACAAGTTCAGTGAGCCGCCAGTCCATGACTCTCAACCAGATTCCAGTAGGATTTGGCAATGGATCTACGGGCCGCCTTTCCAATTTTAATCCACAACAAGCAAGCACTCCAGACAATCACTCCCAACACGGCGATCAGAATAAAGGTATTCTGCAGGCCCATGCTCACGATCATTGGATTGACCGCGTATGCAAATGCGAAACCTAGCAAAGAATGGTCAGCGTATTGAATATATTTAATCGATCTGTAAAGGTATTTCAACCCACCAATTGTGTTGCGAATCAATATAACAGTCACAATTGACTCTCCCGCGAGTTCCTTCTGACTGTCGATAATGTAGGTGATGGCTAGACCAGATCCCATGGGAAGGGTGATGCAGATCAAGGCAATTCCGATGACAACTCCAATCCAGGGAATGTGATGACTTGCCCCAACGCCATAAAGAACGCAGCCGAGAGGATGAGCGACGAGGGGAATCAAAAACATCCAGAGACGGTCTTCGGGCTCCTTGATACCTTGTCTTCTTCTGGCTAGTTTAATCGCAAGGATATCGCTGAGCCAGCCGCTGAAGTAGCATCCAATCGAAACACCTATCACACTGGCGAAGTAGGTAAGACCAATCTCCTGTGTCGTAAAGTTATAGGGGAACCGCCCAGCACTTCCGCTAAGGAGCCTCCTAGAACATTGTACCAGGCGAGAATACTGCCCACTAGAAGACCGGAAAATATGACGGTGGGGAAGCATAGAAGTCGGAAGGAAAGGAAGATTGACCGAAAAAAGTTGAATGGTTGAGAAGGATGTCTTAATCCCCACAGCTTCAGCTTTTGGGCGTATGTTTTAATTTTGTAAGTCTCTTCGGCAACCACAGGAGTAACACCGGGACTCTCTGGCTCTTTGGATTCGGAGACCATTTCCCCGTCAGTACAATGTGAGGCCTCAAGAGCGACAGTGTCTTTCGGCGTGGAAAACATCGGTTCCTGAATATTCACTTGGCGGAAGAACATCGTCTCTTCAAAGCCGAAGAACGTTGCGACTGTGAAGCAGAGACATATAATGGCCAGGATGTACTGGATCCATCTCCAGCCCATAGCCTCAGCGACAAAGCCACCAGCGATAGGTGACAGGAAAGCACCGCACCACAACGTCCAGTTATAAACACCCATGTGGAAGCCTCGGTCATGGGCAAAGTGGATATCCGCAATGCAAAGCTCGATCAAGGCTTCCTGGGGGGGGAAATGAAAATGCCAAGAAGAATTCGATTGGCGTACCATTCACCCACGGACTTCATATACGCAGACCAGACCTGCAGCAGCGATGACACAAGCATGCCAACCAGCAGGACCGGGCGACGACCAAAGTCCTGTGCAAGGTTTTGGGTCAACAAGGTACCCCAGCCCATGAAGAGATACATGAGGCCGTTTCCCGTGCTGAGATCCGCCACAGAGATACCTGTATCTTCGGATATCAGGAGGTAGGATGATGATAAACCACTGATGAGGGCGGCAGCGAAGAAGCACCAGGCCATTTGGCACGTGCTGTTCAGGATTTTCCGGTAGCGCGACCAATTGAGAGGGTCATCAAGATGGGAGCTTGGACGAGGAATCAGGACAATATCCTCTTGCTCTTTATTGTTCAGGTACAGGCTGTGGTCTAAATCCACCTGTTGGACGGTTCCCGGGATGGGTAGGGGATCGTCCATCTTTGCTGTTAGGTCAAGGCAATTCCGGTCACCAATATACTCAGCGTATATATTGCTGCGGTAGTCAGTTTCGATTGATGATCTTCGAGGTTCTCAGTCAAACTCAAGGTTTGAACCCAAGACCGATGACTCTGTTAGAGGAGATCAGCAATGTTCCAGAACAGAGACAAAGACAAATGATTTCGCATACGCAAGAATACGCTTAGGGTCTGGAGCTCTTGGGTTTAAAGGGAGAAGAAAGGAAATTGACTCTCTTAATGTGTTTCTTATCTGACTTTTCCAACTCCTTTATAAAATCCGGCATTCAATTAATCACTAGGCTGATGGGAACGTCTTATCATACACAGCTGGAGAACCAGGGCAAAAATAAACGTTTGAGCCGGTGGCTAATAAGCTCTTGAGACCATGTTGGTATCAAGAGTGCAAAGCTGCCAAGTGATACCCCGCGAAGAATGGTCCACTTCCCTTTCCACCTAACGTTATCACCCAAAATACTGGTGTAGTTGGTCGATTAAGGTTAACGAACGTTCGGGATTTGAGTCATTATTGATACCAAGAGTTTAATCCAGATACGAGCTGAGAGCCAGTCGGATTCTCCTTTCGGTTCGACTCCAAATTATCCCGGTATCCGACCCGTGGCCAATCAGAATTTACTGCGGGGAATTCAAGGTCATTTGGGGTAGTTGGGGTACTTCGGAGATAATGTGGAATGTGGTTCTCAAACTCCAATGACTTACATGGCTTATCTTCAGTAAGGGAACAGAACAATAAATTTGTAGGTGATCTCAGCAGAAAAGCGTAAATTTATACTCGAATACGGAGGAGCTGTATCACGTGAAATTGTGTTATACAATTCAAGTAACCATGAAATAAAGTCTATTGAGCTATATATATCTAGTTATCAGGAAAGTAAGCCTTGTTAAAGGTGTCGACAGCGGCTCTTGTCGCCTTCACTAGCTCCAGGCACCCAGGAACATCGGAATGACAACAAATGGACACGGGGTAATCCTTGACGGCTAATGCACATGTCGATCCATCAATTGCAGGAGCAGTGCAAGATTCCATCTGCTGAGTTACGCGTTGACGGACCTCGGCAAGATCCCAAGCCCTGTAACCAAGGCAAAAACAACATTAGACCACGCGTGCAAAAATAACCTTGGAAGACAAAAGAAATGACTTACTTCTTTTTGCGCTCGATCACAAGGGAAGCATCCGCATTGTACTTGACATCCGCATAAAACTCGGCAACGAACTCGATCCCCAAATCTCTGGCAGCCCGCTCCATACAAGTACCTGGAAGTCCAAACACCTTGACGCCCTTGGGGATGCCCTTGAAGACAGCCATTGAAGTATCGTAGTCTCTGCAACACATGCCATAGAGCATGCCGTGGGGCTTGACGTGGTGAAGGGGGACTTCCTCCTGGTCTAGAAACCCCTTGAGGGCCCCAACCTGGTAAACAGTGATTGCAGTAAGTTCGTCTGTCGTGAGTTTCATCTCTCGTCGACCGAAGCCCTGGAGATCTGGCAGGCCGGGGTGTGCTCCAATCTTGACGCCGTGTTTCTTGCAGCTGCGAACGGTTTCCATCATGATGAGGGGATCACTACCGGAAGAGATGCGTGTGAGCTAGATGCTATCATTGCCTTGTTGTAAATCTGCGTAATATTGGCAGCGACCAATTTGCCGTCGCAACTCTGGGACTTAGACAGAGAAAAGATGGGGAAGACATACGAGGCATGAAATCCACAGGCAACATTGGCATGGTCAATGAACGGAAGCAAGTCTTCATCTGAAGTGATTGTCCAATTTCCAAAGCCCTCTCCTAGGTCAACATTGATCAGAGCTTTGTTCTTGATAGGTCCCATAATGACAACTGGTGCTGGTGGTTTGCTATGAGTGATATTCGCAGTTGGAGAAGAGTGAGGGGTGAAGGTTGTCTCAGAAGTTCTTCAATTTGGTAATCGGGGTTGGATCAAATTCAAAATTCGTTTGGATTGGACTCGAGAGGATAATAAAAGAGAAAAAGGTAAACAAAGTCCTTGGTGGAATATTTTATTTGCCCGACTTATATTCAACCTTGGAGATCCAACTTCCGGAGCTGACCCGGCTCGGAATTCAGTCATTTCCTGCATTATCCGGGACCAAATTAGTTTCTATTTGCCGACGATCTCTAACGATATTTAATGATGTAACTGGTGTAAAATAGTGGACATCACACATTGCGATCAAAAAACAGTTTATCTGGTCTTGGAAGATGCCCGGAAAAGAGTGGAAGGCGATCTGACCCAAGGCACGGTCTCTTACATGGTATACAAGAAATTCTATAATTTGCATGATTAAACCAAGAACTTGATTTGTTATATAAAAAACAGACACATGTTCACTAGCAATGCTAAATCGATGGATGAGTTGACCCGGCACTTTCAAAAATACTACCGGGACCATTTGAGAACGTAGGATCACTTCCATCAAGGAGCCCCAAAGTCGGATACCAAGGCATATAATTGAGATTCACCTGGGAAAATTGATTGTCCCACCACATTGACCAGGCATCAAATTGAGTGTCCTGTTTAGCCTCACCAGCACTGGATCGGTTGAGATCCAAGAGATCAGGGTGTTCAAGATCAGTTCCAGCCTGCGCATCTTGAGAGGAATATTGTGGTATCAATGGCTGTGCTTCCTGAGAGGATTGAGAGGCATCTACGTGTGTTTTTGACGGGGTTGCTAACGGGATTCTCATGTTACACGCTTTCGGCGTGGTTGGTTGGGCTAGGCGCGACTGGAGTCGTTGAACAAGGTTTTCGAGAAGATCGCCCCAGCGCGTGCTCAAGTGCGTATCATCGACTGAAGAGTTACGAAGGCCAACAGCCACTTGCCGGACCAGATCAAGAGACGTGGGGATGTCAATTTCGCTAATCCCGGCTGCGCAGCACTGATTTCGCTTGTTAGAGCGATGAATCCAAGAGAAAGGAACGGGCAAGAGAAAATGAAAGAAAAGTCACTTACCTTGAGAAGAATCAATGTCGCTCCAAGGAGTCGGGAGTATGATCGAACTGGAATATACCTTAAACTTCCATGAGGAAGTAGATCGTCGAGAGCCGTTCTTAGTATAGCCCGAGCGGCCCTAACAGTCCCTCTCAGATGCTTCTCCTCCTCTGTTGAAGTACCCTCAGAACAGCTCTCTAGTCTGCCACTGGTGCTCTCACGGCAATTTCGGTTGATTACAGCTTGCAAAACGACACTCAAAATGCAGAGTTGGGCATACTCGTACTCAATGGTCAGGATATACCGCGTTTGCCTCGCCACTAGACTCAAATCAGCGTCGATTCACACAGCCGCGGGGTTGATACATACGTTTGGCGTGATCAAACTCAATGATCGATTCATTTAGAAGTGGCTCAAGTCCGCCAACAATTTGAAGGTACTGTCCATTGCGAATAATGTCCGCTGTGTACCTTGGCGACACGAAGAGAAGGTCGTTTGCATTCTTCATAATAGTTGCGACGCGCATCCAGCATTCCGTTGCATCGTCATTCTTAACGCCGGGGATTTTCGTTGGGGCGCATTGCATTGGATTTCTTCGCCCTACAGTATTACAGAGTGTTTATTAGCGTGAATCCTTTGAAACGGTGGCGTCAGAACTGTCTGAGGATCGGGATACCTGGTCGACCCGGGTGCTGTGTCGCATAAACCCATATCAAGCACCGTATACGGTAAAATCTCTCCTGGTCACGAACAACCTTCGAAGGATCGTGCCGAACTTCATCCCCTTGCCAGAAGGAGTTATCATCGCAGAAAATGCCCATCTCGGTTGCCAGCAGAAAGACAGTGGAAAGCATGGACTGACATAGCCGATCTGACCGAGCGAGCCAGTCGTGTCCGGACCCGGGCCCATAATATCCAGTAGAAGCGCTCTTACGCGGTCTTTTTGGCTCCTGGATCACGATTGACGACGTATCCTCGTCAGGGGTGGGAAGTGGAGAGCCCGAGGATGCCAATCCAGCAGCAGCAACAACGCCTCGCATGTTCCTAACGTGCGGAACCCATGTGACCAACTGTCCGTATATGCCGCCCGTGGCCCCTTCCCAGAGCCATAAACAGAGTCTTTCAGTGAAGGGAATTCACCTACGAACAAGTCCTCTGACCAAAACAACCGTGAAATCATTCCCTGTAGATATCTCCAGAGCCGGTCATGAACGATATAGGAACGTGCGACTGCAGCCGGTCCTGTCCATTTTCGGTACCGCGATCCAATCATCAAAATGGCGATGGTCAATATGGGTTCCTCCTCGATCATCGTCGCGTGCTGGGAATGATCACGGAAGCATTCCGGCACCACGGGCGAGAAGGCTGACTGGAAATTGTAGAAATAATCAACCATGTCCAGCGCTTCTTCTGCCGTGAAAAGCCCACCACGAACAAAACGCAGTTTGGACCAAGCGCACAGGGCCTCGTTGGCGCCTTTGTTGGTGCTAGTATCGGTATGGGTGCCAAGAGAGGAGCCGATGGGCTTCGTTCTCAGGCCTGGGGGGTGGTTGGTCGAGCCGTTGCGAGCCTCAGTGTGCTCATAAGCCTCTGATAGCAACGTCAATGCGTCATGGTAGGTACGGGGTTGACCCTCGAGCAAAGCAGCTGCAGCACGTCCATCTCTCTGGAAGGTTTGACTCTCTTCTTGTACAACCGGAGTTGGGTTGCGAGGCAAAAGTGTCGAACTAGAAACATAAGTCGACGGTTGAGACCTATTTGATTCTTGAAGTAGAGGTGATTGTGCTTTTCGCTTTGTCGAAGTAGTCTTTCTTATTCTCGACGCTGCAAAAAAGCATTGTTTGCTCTCTCTGCGGCATCGCGAACAAGGTGGTTTGTTCGGACAATCAGCCGATCCCAACTCGCAGCGCACCTTTTTCTCCCGACAAGGCTCACAAGCCTGGCACAGCGTCAGAGATGGATCTGGGCAGAAGTACAAAATGCGGGGGAGGTCAAGGCCCACATACCTGATACACCCGTCTATGCTCCCTCGTGTTAGAAGTCGACATGGAAAGGGGGAAGTAAGCCAAAAGATCCGAAGCGGGGATATCCCCTTTATGAAGGAAATCCCGAGATAAGCGGCGATTTCCAGCCAGTCGGATGGGCAATTACCCCAACGCTCGGAGTTGACCCGTGGAGGTTGGAGATATGATAAGCTTATCTGGAGAACCTCGGTCACATTCAAATAACTAAGGAGATATTAAATTGCGATTCCCCGGAATTTGGTACGATCAATGCTGTCACAATGGAGAAACTGAAGACCCTGTTGATCGCGAATCGCGGTGAGATCGCCGTTCGCATCATCAAAACAGCCAAGTAGGAAACAGGCCCATTATCAGAACATTTGAACCCATCTAACTCCCATGCAATAGAGAACTAGGTGTCCGTACAGTTTCAATTTACACTACCGCCGACGCAACTTCACAGCACGTCCTGGCGGCCGACGAGGCAGTCCTACTACCAGGGGACGATTCTACCGCATATATCAACGGGTTTGTTCTCTGTCACCAAAAAATGCTTCCTTAACCGAACTGACAAAATTATCGCTCAATAGAAATGCAATCATAGAGATCGCCCGTTTCCATGAAGTCGACGCCATTATTCCGGGCTATGGATTCTTGTCGGAAAATGTGGAATTTGCCCAAGCTGTCGCCAATGCCGGGATGGTCTTTGTGGGCCCCAGGCCCGAAGCCATTGAAGCTTTCGGGCTGAAGCACCGGGCTCGTGAGATCGCTGTGGCAGCCGGTGTTCCAATTGTTCCCGGGACACAGGGCCTGCTTGTTACAGAGGACGATGCGGTGGAAGCAGCAAATACATTAGGATACCCTGTACTCCTCCCTGTGACTGTTTGCTGCGGGGAAATCTGCTAACCATGATTCTAGGTCATGCTAAAAGCCACAGGTGGAGGTGGTGGTATGGGGTTGATGATATGCAAATCAGTGGAAGAAGTTCGACAGTCTTTGGCCCAAGTCCGCTCCCGGGGAGAAACCTTGTTCAAGAATGCAGGGGTGTTTATGGAACGTTATTATTCCGAGAGCCATCATATCGAGGTCCAGGTGTTTGGTAACGGTCTGGGAGACGCAATTCATATCGGAGAACGGGAGTGTTCAATCCAACGTCGGCATCAGAAAGTTGTCGAAGAGTGCCCCAGCCCGTTCGTGGAAAAGCACTTAGGTCAGTAGCCGCTACGCTATGATGGCTTATACGCCGCCGGCTAATTAGAATCAGGTCTTCGTGAGAAACTCACCTCTGCAGCCGTTGCTTGACCAGATCCATTCGCTATGGATCTGCAGGAACAGTGGAATACCTCGTTGACGACGTATCGGGAGATTTCTTCTTCCTGGAAATGAACACTCGTCTTCAAGTTGAGCATGGTATTACTGAGCTCTGTTACGGACTGGATTTGGTAAAGCTCATGCTTCAACAAGCCGACCGGGAGTTATGCGGCCTCGGAGGTTTGGACAAAAGCTATCTGGAGTCCTTACAGCCAGACCAGCCTTCAGGCTGTGCAATTGAAGCTCGCGTGTACGCAGAGAACCCTGCTCGGAATTACGCCCCATCTCCTGGATTGCTCCAACATGTTGAATGGACAGAGCTGAGCGGCACTCGAATTGATACATGGGTCAATACCGGAACTCGTATCTCCACGTATTACGGTCTGTGGTTTGTGTCAATATTTCTCTTGTGGACTTAGGCTGACTCGGTAATTCTAGACCCTATGATTGCAAAGGTGATGGTACACGATTCCAATCGCACAGCGGCCATTGAGAAATTAGGAGAGGTCCTCTCCTGCTCCAAAATCTGTGGACCACCAACAAATTTGCACTTCCTGCACGCCATTGTTCAATCCAGTGCATTTGGCACTGGGCGTACTTTGACCAATTTCTTGACCAGCTTTGAGTTCAGCCTAGCTGCGATTGATGTCATATCACCAGGTGTGTATACAACGGTACAAGAATATCCAGGACGTCCAACAGCTGGACGGGGAATTCCACAGGCAGGGCCAATGGTAAGCTGAACTTCCTGAACTTTCAAGACTATTCATGAGCTTACATCTAGATATCAGGACCCTTTGGCATTCCAAGGTACACACAGACCCTTCTTTATTTCCTTTCTCCCACGCACAGAGTTCTGATGATACACTTTGCTTGCAGTTGCCAACCTCTTGGCTGGAAACCCCTCCAGCACCGAAGGATTGGAAATCACATTAGAGGGGCCGGAGCTACGCTTCTTAGCTCCTGCGTGCGTATCTGTCTGTGGTGCTCCAATGGACATGACACTTGACGGGACCGACGTCCCAATGTGGACACGACTCTATATCAAAGCAGGGCAAAGATTATCTATCGGGAAGCTGAGCGGATCGGGAGGCTGTCGAGGTAGGATATCGTCCATGCTACGGGTTTATTTTGCTAACTTGCTCATAGCATATCTTGCTGTTCTTGGAGGATTCCCGGCTATGTGAGCTATACATGGATTTTGCATCTTGGCTTCAGAACTAATTGTCTATGCAGTGCCCCATACTTTGGGTCAAAGTCGACATCTCCTCTACTCGGAATTGGTGGGTATCAAGGAAGATCGCTCGCTCCCGGTGATATGCTGGCCATTGCAAAGCTCGATGCAGCTGAGACAGGGCCTGATGTCTCACTGCCCTCCCATTTGCGCCCTGTCTACTCCCGTCACTGGGACATTTATGCCATGGTCGGGCCGTACGATGAGGGTTATATTGTATCCGAAGATATCGACATGATCTATAACACAGTCTGGTATGTCGTGCCAGCAGTAAAGGCGGGAGGGCTACCAAGGTGCGCTTCTAACTGGTTTATTTCAGGAACGTTTCGCATAATGCTACAAGAGGTGGCATTCGCCTTGTCGGGCCTGCTCCTAGATTTGCAAGGGAAGATGGAGGTGAGGGTGGGCAACACCCTAGCAATGTGATTGAATATGGGTACCCTACCGGAACATTGAACTGGACGGGAGACAGGTAAGTCCCAGTTGCGAATGTCACTGGCAATAATCTCACTGGCTGAATTAACATTTCCAGTCCTTGTATCTTCCCGGTGGATGGCCCTGATCTCGGCGGCTTTATTTCTTCCACTACAATTGTGAAAGGCAGTTTATGGCGTATGGGTCAACTGAAATCTGGTGACACGATTCAATACCGCAGAGTATCTTTGAAAGATGCTCTTCGTCTCCGCGCTAAAACGGACAAGTTATTGGAAAATGTGTCGGCACTTGTAGCCGGCCAGTGCGATCCAGATACCATCGAGCCAATTTCTGATTCGGTGCTGCCAGAGTCAACCATCTCTGGCAATTGGGGGAAAGCATTGGTTTACCGCACTGAGCTGGGTGAATCCGGAGTTGATATGACATTCAGACAGGTAAGTGAGAGTCCAGGCTACTACAGCTATTGGTTTCTAATTACCGTTGGCAGGGTGGGGATGAGTTCTTGTTGGTTGAGTTTGGTGATGGGAAATTTAATCTCAACCATCGTTGCCGAGTTACGGCGCTGGAGCAGGCTTTCAGCAAGTCCCAAGAGTCATCCGAAGCTTTGAGGCAAAGTGTCTATAAGACCACTGGATGCTGCAACTGTCAGTTTCCTTGTCCAGCGCTATCAATCCTTGACCTAGGCTAATTATTGGTCGACTACAGCACTCCTAATCCACTATGACGGTTTGAAGTTCTCCCAGGACAGACTTATCGACCTTTTGGTATCTCTTCAAAAGACCGTCGGCGATCTCAGTAATTCCAAGGTCCCGAGCCGCAAGTTCCGTCTTCCTATCTGCTTCGAGAGTCCAGCTCAGGAGCAAGCCGTGCAACGGTACATGGAGACACAAAGACCACATGCTCCATATTTGCCGAGTAACATGGACTTTGTGGCTAAGATCAACGGAATCACGCATGATGAATTGGTCGAGATTTTCCTTTCAGTGGAATTTATGGCTATTTGTGTCGGGTTCTTCTGCTGTGATACTATATGTCTCCCGGTTGATCCCCGCTATCGCTTAATATGCCCCAAGCAGAACCCTAGCCGAGTGTATACCCCAGAGGGAAGTGTCAGCTGGGGTGGATCATGCATGAAGTAAGCCTCTTCCCATACTGTTGTGTTGATAAAAATTAACATGCTACTTTTAACAGCATCTATCCCGTTGATTCCCCTGGGGGATATCAGATGACTGGCCAAACCATTCCCTGTTTTGACCAACTGGGAGTCAAACCGGATTTCTCGCCCAGCCAACCGGGCCTGTTCCGTGACTTCGACCAGATTACCTTCTACCGAGTAAGGAAAGAAGAGCTTGAACGTGATATGGCTCGTTTCCGCTCTGGTTGTTACAAGTTCCAGTACGAAGATGTTACTTTTGATATGGTTGCCCACAACCGTCTCCTTGAGGAGACTAGAGACGAAGTAGCGGCGTTGAAGACTCGCCAAGCCACATCACAAGTAGAAATGTTGGCCTTGGAAAAGGAATCTATGGATAGGTGGATGGCCGAGAAAGCCCAGAACAACCTTCCTGCCGATGAAATTTCACTCCTGAGACAAGGTGAGCTCCATAGCTTACAAACAAATTGGTCATTCTAGTTCACTAACAGGATATAACCAGACCCTGACATTTTGACATTATATGCCCCCCTCGATGCAAACGTGTGGAAAGTCAACGTTGCAGATGGCGATGTCATCTACACTACTAAAGTTGTTGCCATCCTTGAGGCGATGAAAATGGAAGTCGCCGTCTCTTACGATGGGGACAAGAACGGTATTGATAAGGATTACAGGATTGAGAAGGTTCTCGTCCAGCCAGGTGATACTGTTCGGGCCGGAGATGCGCTTGTATTCCTCAGAAATAAGTAATATGATGCTCATGCAAACAACTATAACGGGTCCTTTGGGGGCTTTCTCATTGGCATTCAACTGTCAGAATGTCCAGAAGAATCGGAAAGCGCAGATAATTTGAGAACAATGGATTTATCACTCCTTGGTACTCCTCGTCACACAAACTCGCTGAGCATTTCTAACTCGTTAAACTTGGAATAAAACTGGAAGGTCTCAGACTTCGTCGAGACTTCGTGTGGAAGAAATAGATAATACAATCTGGACTCCCTTTAGATCCTTTCAAATCATAAATCTAGTGTTTCCAGGGTTCAATCTTACTGTAATCTCCGGATGGTCTCCTAAGGTTGCCAGGAAGTAAAAGTTCGTATGTTGTCGGGAGTGAGAATATGTTTTCAAGGTGACACGTGGTCTACCAGGCAGTAGACACTCGTCCAACAGGTCAATTGCAATGGACTCCTTCGTAAATCTTGATATAAGATCAAGGACCTTCATCTAACTAATCCTTGAAAGATGACGTCATGCTCGTATTCATGAGGCCACTGTCTCCGAGAAGCCTGCATAAAAGTATAATTTTGATCAGCGTCGGTGCCAAGTGTTGATGTACATGAGGAATAGAATTAAAGGTACAATCTCGGTGAAATTTAAGGTGAAATATCGAGTGGATCTGATGTAACACCCGAGCCAAGGCTAGAAGTAAAGTTCAGCCAAGGCCAATCATCCCCAAGGTGGCTTCCATGGGACTGAACTGTCAAATGTCCGGAACGAATGGGGAAAGGTCAACTTTGGAGGGCACTGATCCTTTCCCCAATTGGATATTCATGTTGCATTCTTAGTACACTTACGGAGTACGGAGTAGACATATATAAATAGCGTCCTTGTACAACATAAATTTGTTCTAAATGCCCAGTATCTATCAAGGGATAACTAAGAATCCTGCCTAGGTCATTGGCAATCTTTTTTTATCTTTCAATTCTCACAGTCCGTGAGTCATGGGTATCCCACGTACCTGGGGAGGTGTCTTTGGTGGACTGTCTGCATTTTGTGCTATCGCCCAGGCGCAGACATCCTCTCCTTCGCCAACCTCCTCTCACTCGGCTCAGTTCACTGTGCCCGCTGAAGCAAATATAGCTCCTGCCGTGATTCCCAATATCAAGGACCCACAGGCAGTGGATGCACAGACCGTCTGCCCAGGATACACTGCTTCCAATATCCAACAGACCGCCTCTGGCTTCACAGCTTCTCTTTCCCTCGCGGGAGATGCATGCAATGCCTACGGTACC
This sequence comes from Penicillium mononematosum, assembly GCF_028829835.1. Taxonomy (NCBI): domain Eukaryota; kingdom Fungi; phylum Ascomycota; class Eurotiomycetes; order Eurotiales; family Aspergillaceae; genus Penicillium; species Penicillium mononematosum. The sequence goes on from NW_026643275.1 coordinate 1,705,381, forward strand.
GATATTGAGGCTTTGAGCCTCACTGTCGAATATCAGCGTGCGGATCGACTGCATGTTGCGATCGTGCCAACCCACATTGGCGCTGAGAACGCAACCCAGTACCTTATTCCTCAGGGTTATCTGGCCGAACCCGAAGTCGAGGAGCCCAACGTCATCTCTGACTTGGAATTCTCCTGGACTAATGACCCAAGCTTCGGATTTGAAGTGACCAGGAAGTCGACAAAAGATGTTCTTTTCTCCACCAAGGGAACAAGAATCGTCTTTGAAAACCAGTTCGTTGAATTCAAGAGCGCTCTTCCCAAGAACTACAATCTGTACGGATTGGGTGAGTCGGTCCATGGGTTCAGACTGGGAAACAACTACACCAAGACCTACTATGCGGCAGATGCTGGCGCCACAGTCGATATGTAAGACCATTGCACTTTATTCTCGAAATATCTGCTAATAAAGCTACAGCAATGTCTACGGCGCCCATCCTTTCTTCTTGGAGACTCGTTACTTTACGGAGGGTGCTGATGGCAGTCTCACGCTGGTAGAAAGCGACGACACTACTGAAAACTCCAACTACACATCTTTGTCCCACGGAGTGTTTTCTCGTAATGCGCATGGACAAGATATCTTGATGCAGGAAGACAGCATTACTTACCGGGCTATTGGTGGCAGCATCGACCTATACTTCTTCCCAGGTCCGAGTCAGCCAGAAGTGACTAAGTCATACTTGGCTACTGTCGGTTTGCCTGCGATGCAGCAATACTGGACCTTTGGCTTCCACCAATGTCGGTGGGGATACACAAGCTGGGCAGAACTTGAGGATGTCGTGAACAACCACACACACTTTGACATCCCACTGGAAACTATTTGGTAAGTGACCTTACTATCTGACTCTCTACCATGTCCCAACAGACAAGTAAAGGCAGCCCTGACTGACATTGTTTCTTCCAGGACTGATATTGACTGGATGGTTCGTTACCGCGACTTTGAAAACAACCCTGTTGGATTTGATGACGAGTCAAGCAAGGGCTTCATTCAGCGCCTCCATGACAGTGGTAGGCACTATGTTCCAATCATTGATTCGGCCATTTATATTCCTAACCCATCGAACCCGGATGACGCGTAAGTGCTTAGATTCCCTTACACACTAAGTTCCATAAGCTTACTTCCTCCCAGATACCCTGTCTTCGAGCGAGGAAATGAAACTGGTGCTTTCCTGACGAACCCAGATGGCAGCCTCTATGTCGGTGCTGTCTGGCCAGGATACACCGTCTTCCCTGACTGGTTGGCCGAGGGCACTGAGCAATGGTGGATTGACGAGATGGTCAGATACCATCAGATCACCGGGTATGATGGTGCATGGATTGACATGAGTGAAATCTCTTCCTTCTGCGTTGGAAGCTGCGGAAGTAACAACCTCACCCTCCAGCCTGTGCACGTTCCTTTTGCTCTGCCTGGAGAGCCTGCAAACCCGGTTCTTATCTACCCCGAAGGATTCGATAAAACCAACGCCACTGAAGCTGCCTCTGCTTCAGCAGCACGCGCTTCCTGGTCCAGTGCTTATCCGACCAGTTCGGCCACCTCCTCCACTTCTTATGTTCGCACCACCCCTACCCCGGATGTTCGTGATGTCAACTACCCTCCCTACACGATCAACAACGTCAAGGGTGCCTTGGCCGTTGGAGCTATCTCGCCCAACGCAACCCACGCAGACGGCACACTCGAATATGACATGCACAACCTTTGGGGTCATGGTATCCTCAAGGCTACATATAACGCCCTCTCTGCTATTTCTCCCGATGCGCGCCCCTTCATTCTCGGTCGCTCAACATTCGCCGGTTCCGGATCATACGCCGCCCACTGGGGTGGTGACAACTGGTCCAACTGGCCTAGCATGATCCTTTCCATCCCTCAGGCTCTTTCCATGTCGCTACTGGGAATTCCCATGTTTGGAGTTGACACCTGTGGATTTGCCGATAACACCGATATGGAGCTGTGCAACCGCTGGATGCAACTGAGCGCTTTCTTCCCCTTCTACAGAAACCATAACATCATTGGTGCTATCAGCCAGGAAGCATACAGATGGTCCTCCGTTATCGACGCGAGCAAGACGGCTATGGCTATTCGATACCAACTTCTGCCTTATATGTACACGCTCTTCTACCACGCGCATACAAAGGGTGAGACAGTCATGAGGGCTCTCTCATGGGAGTTCCCTCGCGATCCATCTCTCGCGAATGCGGACCGCCAGTTCATGCTGGGTCCGTCTATCCTTGTTATTCCTGTTCTCGAACAGGGTGCAACATCCGTGAACGGTGTTTTCCCTGGCCTTATCGAAGGCGAGGAAGTCTGGTATGACTGGTACAACAATACCGCCGTCCCTGTGCCTGCCCAGGCCAACACAACCATCCACGCGCCTCTCGGCCACATTCCAGTCTACGCTCGTGGAGGATCTGTCTTGCCCCTTCAGCAGTCTGCCCTCACCACTAGAGATGCACGAAACAGCCCCTGGGATATCCTGGTCGCACTGGACAAGGACGGTAGCGCAACTGGAAATCTCTACCTTGACGACGGAGTCAGTGTTACACCTAACGCCACGCTTCATGCGGAATTCAAAGTTGAGAACAGGAAGCTTGAAACCATCATTGAGCATGGCGGATGGGTTGAAGAGAACAGTCTGAGAAACGTTACCATTTGGGGCGTTGAGAAGACGCGCACCCTATCAAGTTCAATGGAAAGGCTGTGCCCCCCAAGAACGTCCACTTTGATGGTGACAAGAATACCTTGGTCATTTCCGGATTCGATGTCTCTGCTTGGGCTGGAAAGCGTTGGTCTCTGGAATGGTAGATCCAAATTGAATCATACTATTGGTGGAGGCCTGAGGGGGATTGACCTCTGACTCCTCTTAGAACGGTATCTGGCTATTTTAGCCAGGTAAGAAGGTGGATGTTGGTAGTAGATAGGCTTGAATCATATGAATACTTTTTTAGAAACAATAATTCAAGCAGTTGGGATATTCGATCATTTCCAGTGTCTCTTACACATGGTCTCCAGTATTACGGCATTACAGTTATAGATAGTAAACATCGTGGAAATAGCCCATGGCTTTGGTGTATAAAGCCAGGATGAAGCCGTCAAGATATGTATGCAGTAGCCTGACTGTTGTAAAATGATGTATTGGGAAAGAGTTACGCTCTATATCACATATGGCACCTTGAATAGTAACCAATCGGCAACTAAAGAGACATCATTGAACTGCTTCGGTATCTACTGAGAATAATCTTCAGCGTTCCGAAAGCCTGCCCCCTAAAGCCAGAATGCTTGGCCAGACGAACATCATCCGCTAGAAATTGTGTGGAACGCTTGTAACCCACGGTCTCGCATGGCACCAAAATCACTCACCCAAATAAATCCTGACATGGTCCTGGCAAAAGGTATGATGAAATAGGCCCCTGGCAAAGGAAGTACTACCGATCATTCGCCGGAAGTCTAATGCATGCAGGTACAGTCCGAAACCCCTGTCTATCTCTCTCACTAGCAACCTTACAAAGCTTAACCAAAATCTTGATGAATTTCGCATCCCAAGGGGCAAAAGGAAAGCAGCACACCGCATGATGAAGTTCGAAGGCCCTTTTTGATTGGATGCATGAGAGCACGCATTTCTTTGGCTTCTCGTATATAAAGTTGGCAAATTGCATATCTGGTGTTGTAAACACCGAGTATCAAGTATTGAGTTCAGCATCTCGGCCCGACATCTCAACCTGCCTTCAACATTCGCCCATGCACAACAGCCTCACAACCCACATGGGCAGGCCCAGTGCGCTTTATGAACCTAGTAATTGGCTCCCCTTGATCTAATTTACCTTGAATGTATACTAGTCTATACAATTTTAGATTGTCCTGAGAGGTCTCCACCCACGACGTTTCCTTGCATGGCATATCTCGATTGACGAATGGGGAATCTTCGGAGGCTTTGCTAAACGAGACGAAGTCCTCGTAAAAAGCTAAGTCCAGACCTAAGACATGCTTCGCACAACATCCCCTTACCATTTCTCTAAATTCATCAGACCTGTGGCACAAAATTTAAACCAGATCTACGGCATTTCAAAGCCCCTGCAGACGTTTCTGCAGACATTTCTCTTACGTATAGCCTGTTTAAGAAATGACACGCCTAATAAGGTGAGTGCCGACTCAGCTTATGCATCCTTGCCAGAATAGGTATATTGGCAGGTTTTATGCATTTTTATGCAGTCAGATTCTAGACCTGCTAAATTATTAATTCAGATTTTAGTGAAACTTTAAAAATTAGAAGCCAAACTTTATCTTTGCCAAGACACGTACCATGGGTTTGCCTAGAATAAGCTCGGCATGCCGACACTTCCCGCCCGAGACAGAGCTCGGGAGCGGGCCTCGTGTCACTCACTAATCCGTTCTCATCTGTCTTAATCCGGAATGGCGCGAGCGGTGCAACACTGCAACAAGTTGGGTATGTCGATCAACTCGATTTAAAAAGGAGCCCCTTCACCACCAGTTTATTAATATTTCATTCGTTTTAATTTTTATTTACGCGTGCTACTCCGCTCTTTTTATTCAAATTACAAAATGTATCTCAAGCAGTACATTGCAGCATGTCTTTTTGTCCCGATCGCCCTCGGTCAGGGGAATTCCAATGCGCGCTCTGTGGATCCCTTCAAGGTCTTCACAATCTCCGCCGACAATATCACGGCCAAGTTCATTCCATACGGAGCGCGATTGATCTCGCTGCTAGTTCCAGACAGGAATGGCAATGAGCAGGACGTTGTGGTTGGCTATGACGATCCCCGCCAGTATCTGGAAGACACACAGACCAGTCATACCTATTTCGGAGCCGTCATTGGCCGCATTGCCAACCGTGTCAAGAACGGCACTTTCGAGCTAGACGGAACCGAATATCACATTCCCAAGAACAAAGACGGCGTGTATACGCTGCATGGCGGAGATATTGGCTACGATCAGCGAAACTGGACTGTGGTTGCATCCACACCTTCCTCTGTGACCTTTGAGCTATACGATGCTGCATTCCAAGGCTTCCCAGGCGACGTCATTACGCAGGCTACATACTCTGTCGATACCAAGGCCACAGCTCAAAATCCACAGGGACATCCCCGGCTGATGACCAAGATGGTCTCGCAAGCTCTCACGCACTCTACCCCGATCATGCTCTCCAACCATATCTACTGGAACCTGAATGGTTTCCAGCAGCCGACTGTCCTCAATGATACATGGCTGCAAATGCCCCTGTCTGAGCGATTCATCGCCACGGACAGTATCCAAGTCCCCAATGGAGTCATCTCGACCGTGGATGAGACTGATCACCAATCGATGGACTTTACTTCCGGCAAAATCATCGGTCGTGACATTCAATATACCCAAGGTCTTGTTGGCAGTGATGTGGGATACGACAACTGCTTTATCATTGACCGTGACCCGACGTACTCTGCCCACGACGCACTTGTTACCGCTCTCCGGTTGAACTCCAGCTCCACAGGAATTAGCATGGACGTTGCAACGAACCAACCTGCTGTGCAGTTCTTCACCTGTCTGAACATGGATGGGACAATTCCCGTGAAGCCTTCTCAGGCTAAGCGGAAATCAGGAAATGAGGAAGCTTCTGGATTTGTTGAGAAATATGGTTGTCTGGCGATTGAGCCCGAGGGCTGGATTGACTCTGTCAACAACCCACAGTGGGGTCAGCAATCCAATGTGATTTACTCTCCTGAGACCCTCCCTGCTGTGAATCTGGCCACTTACACCTTCGGAACTGTCTGAGATATGTTTCTCATGATGAATTGGATCCTGGTCTTACCGGCTCTTTGTTAATTTTAATCTTTTGCAATTTTGAAACAATTTGAAGTGCCTTCAAAGTATTGTTGTGTTTTTCCCTTAACCTGATTTTTTCTAAAAATTCTGCCCTCGTACGTCGTAGGGCCCTAGAGTACAATATTCACAAGTTTGCTGCTCTCCCGGGATGTTTGGTTGACGATAATCGGAGTGGGTCCTCGATCTCATTTGCGTTCAAGGGGTTTCCCACGTGCTGCAAATAGAGTAAGTAAATAAGCTGCTGATTGGCTACTGACATAGCCACGGTCGAGGTACTGGCGCGCTAGCGAGCGTATATTCTACTACCGAGTCCACTGGGGCTAACTCACTGGTAGCTTTCTAAAATATGAAATAACACTATCTATGGATTTACCGCATGTTCAACACTTCCCTATTTAGAAATTTCGTTTGCTGCCCCTGAGATTTTTTTTTTTCTATATTTTCTATCTAAAAAATCTTAAATCTATAATTCTAGTATGAACCTGTATACACGAGAAAGAGAATAACAAAGAGAATAACAAAGAGAATAACAAGGAACGGGGGCAGGAAGAGATAACTTCCAATCAAAAGTCAGGACATTATTGAGTGCGGAGTCCCCTCGCAAATCCAAAAGCGGGAAGGAATTTCCCACTGTCGGGATGATCGACCAAATCTGTCTTTTGCCAAAATGACCATCCACACCAAGTAATCCAACTAAGCTTTCTGGGCATAGTCCTCAAGGACGGATTCGGCGATCCGCAAGGCCATACCATAGAAAACGGTCATAACGTGAGAGGACACCTGAGTGGGAGGGATGGATCCGTCAACGACACGGAGGCCCTGAGTACCGTAGACCTTGGCAGTAGCGTCGACGACACCACCGAGCTCGCGGGACATCATGGAGCAGGTGCTGACAGCGTGCCAGTTAGGACGGAAGTTCATCATCACGTAGTCCTCCCACTGCTCAACGGTGGCATCCTGAGGCAGGTTGTCGCCGGGAATGGTCTCGCCAGCGTAGTACTTCTTCATCTCACCGGCGCTAGAGAGCTCACGACCCAGCTTGGTGGCAGCGGCCTGGCCGAGAAGATCCAGCTCATTCATGAAGAACTTGGGGTCATTCGCGTATTGCCAGAGGTAAGGGTCACTGCTGAGGATGTGGACGGAACCGCGAGTGAAGGGGATAAGGTTCCAGATATCGAAGTTGATCTTGCCCTCAGTGTCGAAGAAGAGCTCGGCAAATGCAACATCCTCATCGAGGAGCCAGTTGCGGTAGTTCTCGTACTGGATCTTGAGGGCAGTCACGTTGTGGAAACCACCGCGGGCAACGGTCTCCTCGGCCCACTGGTCAAGCTTGGTGTCCAGCAACTCAATACCCTGGGCAGCATGGTCGCCGAGAACCTCGGTGAAGTTGGCAAAGTAAGCGGCCTGGCCTTGTCCAGGTGCGTTGTTGGCGCGGGACCGAACAGTGGTAGTGGTCTGGTCTTGCATGTTGAGACCAACAGGGAGTTCAAGGAGCTGCTTAACACCGGCCTTGTCAAGAACGGACTTGATACCAATACCGGAGTATTCAAGGATCAAAGGGGAAATGGCAGATCCGGCGGCCAACAGCACTTCCTGCTTGGCGTAGACATTGAAGTTAACAGCCTTGTTGGTACCGAAGTTCACACCAACAGCCTTGGGGCCAGATGCGGTCTGGTTGAACAAAACCTTTCCGACCTTCTGGCCAGTCAGGATCTGCAGGTTATCGCGCTGGTAGTTGGGAAGAAGCCATTCGCGAGCGGCATCAGCACGGATCTGGTTCTCATGGAGGTTGTTCGGGATCATCGAGACACCACGGGGGTGACCGCAGTGGAAGTCCTTCTGGACGGGAACACCGAAAGCGGAGACGGTGTTCATGAGGGCTCGCATCAGTGGGGACCAAGGCTTGCCGTTGTCGCGAGGGCCGGCATGAACGGTTCCGTCTGTTCCATGGCAGGCCGGGTCGTAGAAGTGACCGGCTTCAATCTGGGCGGCAGTCGGGGGGCGCGAGCGCTCAGCTTTCTGCATGTACTGGAAGACATTGTCCCAGTTCCAGCCCTCCATGCCGAAGACCTTTTCCCATGAGTCGATCTGGACCTTGTCTGGGCGGGTCCAGGAATCGCCGTTGATCAAGGTTGAGCCACCAAGACCGAGACCAGACTTGATTTCTCCAGTTCGGTTGTTGATAAGGGGAACTGTGAGATAATTCTGATCCACACTAGTTCCAAAGATCTCCCCATAGGCGTTGGGGTCCTCGATGATCGGTCCATCGTTGGATTCGTAGAATCCCTTCTCAATCACGAGGACTTTGATCTTCGGGTTTTCGGACAGCTTAGCAGCCACGGTCAAACCAGTCAAACCACCACCAGCAATGACATAGTCGTAAGTCTTTCCCTCGACCTTGGTGGGGTCGGAAAGCAGGTGAGACTGGACGTCGATCTGCTCAGCCGGGCTATAGGCCTGGACGGCAGCCACAGAGAAGAGGATGGAGGTGATAATAGCGGACTTCATGATGAGGAAAAATAGCCCGGAGGGCAATGTATATAGAAACGAAAGGAAAAGAGTAGGTTGGTGTACGTGAAATGACGATCGGAAGCATCAAATATATATGTTCGTAACAATTGCGTCTTTGATACTATACTGATACCGAACCTCAAATGCTTGAACAATACCCACGGAGGGCTCTACGATCCCGGTTACAACACGTGGTATGGTGCAATAGGGGTGCGATATCAATCGTCAGTTTCACGGAATGGAATCTACCGGCTGATCTGCAGAAAATAAAGTTCTGCACATCTTGGCGAGTCGGTTCCTGGGACCGGTCAAACTATCTTCATACTAACTTTCATGCACCGGTGTCCTATCTGGGAGGAATAACCAACTCCGTGGGTGTACCTGTGCTAAAATCCGAGATTACATGTCAGAGAGGTGGGGCCTTCATCAGCCCAGTCTGTTGAAATTGAATCCTTCCGTGCATATTCCGTATAGTTAATTTTGGATACGAGGAAGCGGGCCTTGCTGACAGGTAATGTCAGCAGTAGATCATTCCAGGGCTGTACCAACTCCTAGTACGCCTTGTTAGGTACGGAGTGCTACTTCGAGGGATCGATCTCCATTGGACTTGTACGTAGATCTCTAATCCGATGCCTGAATTGGAATTGGGCGTGATAATATATGGACTGTACAAGGTTATTGATTTCAGTATATTAACTGCAGACTTGAAAGTGCCAGGAAACTCCAAATCTTGTTTTTGAGAACCTTGTTGACCAAAATAGCGAAGGCAACCTTGAAACTTTGTGTATGTCATGTAATCATATAATTCATGATGATAAGGAACATCCGTAAATAGACTAAACATGAAAGTCTGGCCCATGAGTGCTTCATAATTCGAGGGCGTTCTCCAGTCTGGGCCTCGATCTGGGCCTCGTTATGTTACCAATCGGCATCGTATTCAATCGGGTTCATTTTCGGCATGCCGAGAAGGGGAATGTCGTCAGAAACTCAAAACCGCATTGGCGCCAAGAGTGGCAACTCATTATACCGAACCAGCCCCATGTGCGCGATAAGAGAATGAACAAACCATACCCTATCAAGTGTACACAATTTTGAACAATAGGAATCAAGGGGGGGAATATACATCTAAAATTAGTGGAACAGTGGGGACTTCGTTCATTTCGACATATCCCTGAAGACAAACTCTCAGACATAGAAAAACTGTCAACTACCTCAGTCATGTCTTTATTCTCCAGCCTTGCCATTCAATTACCAGAGCAGAAAGAAGAGACCCAATGAAGACGTTGTCTGTATTTTTTTGCGGCATCCCTTTTTGGGCATGCTGCCCTTGCTACGAAGCTTTATGCGGCATCGTACGCTGGTCTTGTTACCTCGTTGGACTTTTCCGATTCCAATGAGCTGTCTACCCTCTCCCAGACAACTGAGTGCGGCAGCAGCCCGTCTTGGCTGATGCTGGATAGTCCCAATAGTGTCTTGTACTGCCTCGATGAAGCAATCGGTGCTTCCAATGGCACTATAACCACCCTGAGAACTCATCCAGATGGGACACTCTCCAAGCTTGCGCAACTGAAGACCCCCGCCGGCCCCGTCATGTCTGCCATGTACTCTGCACCTAGGATCCCGAATCGCAAGCTCTTTGCTGTGGCGCACTAGTAAGGTCCCCATCGAATCCCTGGAGAGAGTTGCACGCAAGATGGTACGAGGTGCTGACTTCGCTCTGGTATTATAGCTCCGGATCTTCTGTCTCGACGTATTCCGTGGACCCTGTCCTGGGACTTTTCAAGCGTGAACAAACCTTCACATACCAGATGGCCGCTCCTGGTCCGGTCGCTTCTCGCCAAGATGCCCCCCATCCCCATGGAGTAGTTGTCGACCCTACCGGACGATTTGTCCTCGTACCCGACCTTGGAGCCGATGTCGTCCGCGTCTTCCATGTCAACCCGTTGACTGGTCTTCTTGAACCGATCGAGCCACTGGCCGTGAACCCAGGATCTGGACCCAGGCACGGTGTGTTTTGGACCCCCCGCGGATCGAACAGCACAGCATCAGATGTCTACTTCTACCTTGTGCAGGAGCTCAGCAACGAGTTGAGTGGGTTCCGGGTGACCTATTCAGACAACGGAATTTCCTTCCGCAAAATCTACGAGGGAAGTACATATGGTGATGGATCTTCTCCTGCTGGCTCCAAGGCCGCTGAAATTGCAATCTCGGTAAGTCTCGGGCGTTGCCCCAAAGATATCGTTCAATCCGATTCCTCAGCTAACATGATCTTGTCTCATAGCCCGAAAACAATCATATAGTCGTCTCCAACCGTCTCGACAACACATTCGGCCCAAATGAAGACTCCTTCGCCGTATTCATGTGCGCTGACCCTAGTGGAAAAGAGGCTGAGAAGGTTTCTTTCCTCGGGTTGTATCCAGCCTATGGCTCCTCCCCTCGCCACTTCAGCATCGCAAGTACCAAGACTATGGTTGCGGTGGCATTGGAAAGCAGCCAAAGTGTTGCCGTGGCTCAGTGGGATAAACGTTCCGGGGCTCCCGGAACCCTTCTTGCAGAAAAGAAGCTGGATGGAGAAATTCCGTCAGTGATCTGGGATCTCTAAATTGTTACCTGTCTCGCGACTTTTCATTGCACATGTTACACCTTCAGGTTTATTGACAATTTATAAGAAATGTGACTTTATCTATTTTCCGCCTATCGCTAGGTATGGGAATACGTATTAGGGTCCATATTGTACGGGTATCAGACAGGTTCGGGCTCTCCAACTAAACAACATGAAATCGACAACTAGGACACGCTGGCAGAGAGTAATATGCACTTACGAGGTTTTCTGTAGTGTGTCTGACACTAATATCGTAAAAGGTCCTCGGGTATATAGCAAGGAATCTAGAATCCCGGAATCACACTAATTGTGTCAAAGATGTCTACGAGAAACATATTGTAATACGTAGTTGAACAGTAGATGTCCAAACAAACGATATTAATGGTATTTCCTTTAGTAAAACATCAAGTTCATCAATAATAGCACATCAAAGGGACGAGTTAAGCATGGCCTTTCTACCAGGTCTGCGTAGCATGCAGAGGTTTTATTTGCATGTCCTCAACGCCATTTGTGACCGAGTCATTTTCTATACTCTCTTTGGAGTCGTTTCCGTGACGGCTCTCTGTTAGGAGTATCATGCGATCCGAGATAATCTTGTAGAGAGGATGCTCTGCTGTTAACCTCTTCTCTGTAGCTTCGAGCGCGACTTGATAGGCATCCATCGCCTTGCTTTGCTCCTGCTTTTTCTCCCATAACAGACCTAAACTCCACATTCCGGTAGCGTAATCAATGTGCTCGCTGCCTCGAGAAATCTTGATCTTGTCGATGGTCGACATAAGCAGTGTCACAGCTTCGTCTAGGCGACCCTGACGAGAATAAGTTCGAGCAAGTTCTCCGCAGCCCATCAACACCCCAAGGTGATCTGCGCCAAGGCTTCGTTTACCAGCGGCGATTCCCTCGATGAGAATATCTTCAGCCTTTTGTAATTCTCCCGCTTCCGTATATATCTTCGCCAGGTAGCATAGCGCCCAGAGCGTGTAGGGATGTTCCTTTCCCATTCGGGCCTTGCGTCCGTTATAGACTTCTTCCATCAGAGATATCGCGTCATCAAGCTCTCTCAGGTCAAACAGGGCCATTGCAAGATTATTCTTCGTTTCGAGGACCCTCAAGTCACTCTGATCCAGATTTTGCATTCGAATTTGCAAAACCTTCCGATGCATGTCTCTGCTCTCAATGAACCGGTGCCAAGCGTTTAATGTCACACCCAAGTGGTCAAGCGCTTTTAGCGTGTCGTCATCCCCTTCGCCAAGGTGCGTCTGCATTTTCTGTGCGGTCTGTTGCTGAAGCTCAAGAGCTTCGCGATATTGTCCATTGAGCCAGAAAGATTGACCAAGAGAGTCCATGGCCAATAAGGTTTCACGGTGGTCCGGTCCTAAGGCCTCTTTCCGCGACTTGACAACCTGTTCTTGCAAGGCTATGGCTTCTTTTAGGCGCCCGAGACCCCAAAGTATACTGGCCAAACCCAGCATCGTCGCTATTGTTTTTTCGTCATTCGGGCCCAAAAGCTTGACCAACGACTCCTTTGCCAGGAAAAGGTAATATGCGGATTTTGAAAAATCACCTGTTTCAGCATGCAAAACCCCGCACTTCGCAGCATTTTGAATCATTTCTCGAATTGTGAACACTAGGCTTGGCTGGAAGACCAAGGTAAACCGGCGATGTTTTCCCATGCCGAGGCCAGAGAACTCTCTAAACTCAATAGGACATGCCTCCAGGCATTCATTAAGGTGAGGAATCAAACTTCTCCGGAAACTAACGTGCGACTCCCCCGTTTCCATCGGAGGGAGCGGTATGGAGGCCATGAGCGTATTAAAGGAAATCATTGCCCAGAGGCTCCTTTCCTTGGGAGGTATGCGGTCTCTTGCCCAAGCATGAACCAGAGGATGTAATGAGAAACTCTGTTCGTCATTTCCATATGTTATCAATGAAGATGCGTACAACTCGCTAAGAGCCTCCCTGATGCACAATGGATGCATATCATCCGCACTTTGCCTGAGTATTCGGGGAAGGGCCCGAGGTGGTTTGAAGCGACTGACAATAGCTTGTACAAATCCTGCCCGAAGGGATCTGGTTCGAGATTGCCGTAACTGGCTTCGCTCAAGGCCCATGCCTCTTTCGAAGATGTCCACTCGTATATTATCAAAGTGGTAGAAACTCACAATGTTGAGGACCTCCACTGCATCTTGGCTGGGGGTTGTATTACTGGACACGATGTTCTGAAACGAAAAATCAAATGCTGAGTAGATATCATCATTCTCGGCTTTTCTCCAATCAAGATCTTCAGACTCTGAAACCGATTTTCTTCTCTGGCGGTTTTCCAAGAACCGTCGGTAGAACCGGAGGTACTCTTTTAAGTTGCACATTTTGTTGTAAATTGAGTTACCCGCCTGAATGACTGCGAGGGCTAGGTATCCCAAGGTCTTGATGATCTCGTTCGCTGCTGTTTCTGAGGATAAATCCCACGGGGGAATAATGTCTGCCACTTTCATGAGGAGATGCAGGGCTTCTCTTTGCTTAAGGCCTTTGACTTCCACACTGCCGGCGTTACCTTGCCTTCGAAGACTGGGATTTCTTGTAGTCACGAGTATATGACCTCTATCCCCAGGCACAACGAGGTTTTCGAACTTTATATCAGGCTTGTCGGCGTTATCGATGATTAGCAGCCAGTTGCTTCGAGCTTGAGAGAGGAAGTGTTTGCCAGAATCTTCGGTAGCTTCGAGACCCCCCATCCGTCCGATTCTGCAGAATGATTCTTTGGCTGTTTGGGTGGAAGATGCATCGATGGTGAAAATTGCCCAATAGCTGAGCATAACATGTGTCAGCAAGTAAATGGTCCACGGGTATGTAGACGCTTGAATACTTACTGTTGTCGGTTGTCCTGGGCATATTTTGCAGATATTTGTGTCTTCCCCGAGCCACCAATGCCATAAACAACAAATCGCTTTTGCTGTTTGTTCAACGACGTGGGGCCTTCCGGTTCAAACGCATTTGTGAGTGTTTCCATGATGTCTTCTTGGCCTATAAAGTCCATAGAAACTGTGCATGGAAGATGGAAATGTTCGTTCTGGAGAGGGGCATCGATAGTATCTGTCTCGGTTTCCGTGGTAATCGCGACCTTGTCCGGGATTTCAAGAAATAGGCCCGTTAGTTCACAAGCTTCGTTTCTTCGCAGACGTATCATCGTTTCCATTGCTTCTCTCCATCGGTATGCGATAATTGCTGGCGCTGAGTAGCAGTACTTCATGAGGGCGGATATAACTGTCCGGTAAGCAGAGTCGGATTGGTGAAATTTCGTCATATCTGTATGGTTCGAGCCCGAAATTCCGCATCTTTCCGTGTCATATATATGTGGAGCAGCAGAGGACGGGTCTACCATGAACTCAGCACCGCTCGCAAGTTGTGTCCTCACCCCTTCCCAAAAAAGGTACATGTGGACCTTCTTCATGAGTGGAGCGAACTGATTTGTGATTACTTCCAAGGTATGCACAGTGATGGGCACTCCAGGCATACTAGTTTTCTCTTTTGGTCGTCGAAGTGTCAAGGAAGATGTGCCCGAAGGAAGCCATTTCCCAACGTCGATGTGATCATGGGGGGGTGCTGAAGAACACAATAGCAAAAGTCGAGATATATATAGCATTGAGATGTGATGTGAAATGGGATGTTCGACTTGCTGAATGAACGAGCGCGCTCTTGACGATAATGCCTCCGAGACCGTGGCAGACAAAGATTACCGGTCGCCTAGAAGCGTTTTCTAAGCTCCTCTCGCCCTCCAAGTCTGCCACTAGGGTAGTTGCTTGACTCTGCACCCTGTCCATGAAGTCTTTTCCAGTGTAAAGGGAAGGAGTAGCATCGTAATCAAATGTGAGAACTCGGGCGTTATGGATACTTCGTGGCAAAAGATCCCTAAGCCATAAAGTACCCGTTTCATGATGTGTCCATGTCTCTATCGAGTTTTCCCCCAAGCCGTGAACGGCCACGATACTATCAAAGAATCCGTCAGTGAATGCAACACGCGCAAGTTAAGGCGATTAGGGATTTGTACTCGACACCAGTATTCTGATCCAAATCTGCCGCTGAAGGACTGAGATTGTGGGAATGAAGCACATGAAGGCCCAGTGGCATTGCGCAAATTTAAATTTCTGATCGCTTCTCACAGAGAGACATATATTGACATGTTGATAATGATTTAAAAGAAAATGGGGCCTCCGAGTATGGGAGTCGAGTGATCCTGGAGAATTATAATTAGTTTCAGACACATGAACACAGAACAGCACTACCTAGGTACTTACAACATTGCAGGGAGGCACACACATGTAGGTACCCATGTGGATGTGATCTGCACGTGGCGCTATTTGTCAGCCTATCACGGGACAGGACACGAAAGGTTTACCGCTTTCTCCACTTTGGGCTTGGCGTGTGATATACCTGCATTAGCGCTTACAAGTGTGCGTCTCGCCTATAAGATGGGCGCTAACTACTACCTATATTGGAGGTATCATATACCGAACCTCTTCCCCAGTCTCATCCCGAACAATTATACAAACATAACATTTTGCAAAACCAAACATGATCGTGAAATATCTAATCTGGCCTGTTATCGTGTTTATCATTGGTCGACTATGCTATCGCTCTTTTATGAAATTCAAAAGCTATCGGGTAAGACTAAATTCGCCGCTTTGAGTTCAATTAATGATAATTTACCAGGATGATTCTATCTGGGGATCCAAAATGGACTGCGAGTTACCTCTCGAACTTCCCAAGAAATGGCCCTTTGGAATTGATCGCATCAAGGATCTCTGGGAAACGAACGCAGAAGGTCGCCTCCTTGCATATCTTTGCAAAATTGCGGAGGACTACGAACCCCAGAACAATCTTTCTCAATATCTGCTGTTTGGGCCCAGGGCCTTTCACGTGTTACATCCTAAGAACCTTGAGGTTGTTTTGTCCAAGAACTTCAAAGGTGAATCCCCATCCATGATCTGCGTTGAAAGGCTAGTCTAAGCTCATTTTCTTACTTGGTTGTGCGCCAGATTATGGGTTCGGAGTCAGGCCTCAAATTTTCGCACCTCTGCTTGGTAATGGCATCTTCACCCAGGAGGGGTCTGAATGGCAGCATTCAAGAGACCTTCTGCACAAACAATTTAAAAATGTTCAGTCTCAGAACTTCGACCAGTTCCGTGAGCATGTTGACAATCTAATTGATCGTCTGCCCTCGAGCGGGAAGGTCGATCTCCAGCCTCTATTCTTTGATTTGACCATGGACATTGCAACGGCTCTCCTTTTTGGTAGATCGGTCTATACCTTGAGGGCTGGTATTGATCAACATCAGCAAAACAAACTATTTGCAGAAAGCTTCAACATCGCGCAAGAGGGGCTTGCCAAACGCTTTCGTATAGCACCTTGGCATAATCTCTATAGGCCAAAAGCCTTCCAGAAAGCCTGTGATGAGGTCCATCGCTTTGTTGAGCAATACATCATGGATCTAGACTTGGAGGCCGTGGATGACAATGAAGAGAAACGATATGGCTTCATCAAGCAGATTGCTAAGGAATCGTGTTTGGAGACCGCGCAAAACAACAAAGCGAAGCGACTTGGGCCCAACGATCACGACATTGATGGGTCTAAAAGGATGGAAAATATACGTGATCAACTACTAAATGTTTTGCTCGCTGGACGAGATACAACGGCATGCTGCCTGTCTTGGACATTGTATGTATCACACCGGCAGAGAAATCTCGAAGGTTCGCGCTCAGTGCTGACTATACTCTGTCAATGCCAAGTCGACTACTTGTCCGCCATGAGGGTGTAATGGAACGTCTGCGAAAAGAAATCTCTTCCGTTATGGTAAACGAGTCTATACCAACTCGGGAGCAAATAAAAAGAATTCGATACCTTGATTATGTGATCAAAGAAAGTGAGTGCCATCTAGAGGTCTGTTGTGATTGAGGCGCAGGCCTCTAATCTCGCATCGTTAGGTCTTCGTCTTTATCCTCCTGTTCCGCTGAACAATCGCGAGGCGGTGAAAACTACTCTTCTACCAACAGGGGGTGGCCCAGATGGTGACAAGCCTATCTTGGTGAGAAAGGGTGAACTAGTTGTCTATTCACAGTACGTGAATTCACGGAAGAAGAACATATATGGCCCTGATGCATATGAATTTCGTCCTGAGAGATGGGAAACCGGCGAACTTAACAATATTGGATGGGCCTACTTTCCTTTCAGTCGTGGGCCTCGTCAATGTTTGGGGGAGGAATTTGCTCGAATGGAGATTTCTTATACGATTGTGAGGATGTTGCAGACATTTTCGCAGATTACGTTGCCGGCAGGAGAGCCAAATGAGCCTGTCGGAACCGAAAGACAGCGACTAACACTAGTTCTTTCGAGCGCCGAAGGATGCAAAGTGGAAGTCCTTAAAAATAGTCATTGAAAATAAAGCCAGTGGAGGAGGGATTGGGAAGACCATGAAAGATATATGTATCCGGCAAGGAGGCAGATCCTGGCAAGGGAAGGCCCGGGAAGCCACACATTTCAACAATCATGTACCAAGACATGTACTCCATACATAGTGAGATGTTCCGCGAGTCATTTCATATTCCACTAGCGTGTACACTAATGCAGTATTGGTCACTAGGCACAGACCAAAGCACATTGGTGAGGTATCCAATAAAAGGCGTTAGCAGGGCCGCGCATGAGGGGTCAGACTAATACCATAATTGGACTTCAGCCCCAGTTTAACCAACTGTGAACCACAACATTCCTCGACATTATCACTCAGCCTGCGAAGTTCAACGAAATGACTCAGGGAGTAGAAGCTCCGAAGCAAATCTACGGGATCCACGAGCTATACCGACCACTTGATGGGCCAGTTGAGGTGGAGTGAGTGTTCCATCTTAAAATGCTGAATTTTGTTGACAATAAGCTAGCATTGTCGCCGTCCATGGGCTCAATGGTCATGCCACAGGGTCATGGACATCTAAGCCGCACGGAATCTGTTGGCTGAGCAACGCATATTTCCTTCCGCGTTATATCCCTCGTGCCCGAGTGTTAGTATGGGGCTATAACGCGAGCATCTCGTCCCAGGACGGAAAGGCACCCAGCTCGGACAGGATTTTGCAACATGCGCAGACATTGGTTTCTCAACTAGAGGCAGATAGGGATGTAAGAGACTGTCTAAGTCTATCCAAATGGAACCCTGTTAACACCTATAGCTCGACGATGCAGCGGAAAGGCCCATCATTTTTGTATGTCATTCGTTAGGCGGCATAATAGTGAAAAGAGTAAGTAATCCAGTAATCTATGCAAAAGGGATTGAAAAGGATTATGATCGTTCTAATAGCTAACCATCAATAGGCCCTGGCATACGCAGAAAGTCGCCCTAGACTCACTCATATCTATTCGATTTACGTTTGTACATTTGCTATCCTTTTCTTCGGCACTCCGCATCAAGGATCCAGCAAAGCGAATATTTTCGGTAGTCTTCAGAAGATAGCATCCCTCGCGACCCCCAAAGCCCTCATAGAGCTCGAATCAGGGTTAGTCAATGCACTCAAAAAGGAATCTGAAGTCCTGCAGAATATCACCGACCAATTTGCGCCACTTATGTGTAACTTCCGCGTCTTTTTCTTTTGGGAGCAAGAGAAGACTGATCTCAAATACAAAAGAGATTACATCGTCACTGAAACGAGCGCAGCACCAATAATCGACAACACCGAAAGATGCGGCATTGCCGCAGATCATCGACGAATGTCCAAGTTCGACAGTCCATCCGATCAAGGTTTTAGAACTGCAGTCGCAGCACTCCGGCGCTATGCGCGAGAGGCACCCAGCGTCATACAGAGGAGGTATCGAAGGGCTGTGAGCGTGCAACGAGATGACAGAATGATTGAGGCTGCGGAGCTGCTAGAAACAATTCAACCTCGTACTCTTGGGTTCCTACCAAAACCCACCGCGTTATCTTGATGCTACGGATGGTGTCTTCCAGGGGAGAATTGATGATTCTCTATCTAACACTCGGTCTGGATTGAGGGGTGGAACACATGGCCTCAAGTGGTCGGAATAAGACCACACCCTTTCCGAATCCTACTTACCCACAATACGTTCGGTCCATGTGTGTTCGTGAGTTGCTCTAGCCCGTATTTCCTAGTTCCATATATCCATACTTCTTCAACGATTCATCTCCTCCCACATCCAAAAACCCTAGAGTATACACTACATAGATGCGGGAAATATATAGATTTTGTTGTGGAAATAAATACGGCTTTATTCCACTAGACCACCACAAAAACCAAGGTTCCTGTTTAGTGCCTAGGGAGGGCCATATTCCAGGTTGACATTTGTTACAAACAATGATTCTCGGCCAGGTCAAACCCCAACCTAGGGGACTTCCCACCTGGGCAGTCAATGAATTATCCGTTGCGGGACACAACACCGTATTTTCTAGAAACCCGATCCGCAGTCCACGGATACTACTAGGCTGAAATTGTCACTTGTCAGGTCAGATAGGCTTTGACGCTAGAGTTCACGCCCCGTCCCGCGATGATGACATCAACCTTGGAAGTTATTTTGTATCTGTTGTACATAGGTAGACCTAGGCCTAGACGGAGAGACGTACCAGTTTTCATGAATCCGATGGATGAACAAAAAAACAAAAACATACAACAGTGAGGATTCGCTGGTGGTCACCCACCCAACTACTAACTCACCGGCGTGTGGCTTGAGTACGGCTGAGCGGACGGGAAGCCCTATTTTCCACACCGTATGGTCGTATGTACCATCTTTTCACTAGATAAAACCCATAAAGGATAATTCGAGGTTGTTAGGGCCACAGAGCGCAAATACCAGTAGACAGCTCAGGAATAAATTTCATTCTCGTGTCTTGATAGAAAGGCCTATCCTAGCCCAGCATGCTAGCGATGCCATTATCTATCCTTTGTAACACAGGCGAAGAATAGTGTGACTGGAATCACTGGGTATGTTATTATGCAGCAAGACACATAAATGAGGTTATTCTCGAGCAATCCAACACAGCTAGAATATAGAGTTGTCCAGTGTCTCAGGCGGGTAGCTTGCCATGAATCGCAAAAAGATATCGAAGGACTCATCGTTCTTTCTGAGAAAACTGAAGATTGGTGAGATCTGGATTTCGAGCTGTTGAGAACGCGAGTCGTAGCAGGCCTGGAGTATCCTTCCATGTCGAGGCCCGAAGAAAGATAGCATTAGGACCTACCCCAATTAGCAGTTTAACGAATAGATATGTATCTAGGCCACAGCGTACTGGGAAGATGTGGTAATGGCTGAATACGGGCCGGGTTCGACGAAATGCGATCACCTGAACTATTGCCCCAAGCTCACTGAGGAGTAATCGGTCCTCCTTACCAATTCCATCGGTGAAAATGACTATTTGAGTCGAGGGCCCAGCTAGCATATCGACATTCGTCCACCATTCTTGTAGCGACCGGAACCTCCAACCGGGGTAGTCTTGTCCTATATATCTTCCAGGAGTAGGGAACAATAGTCCTCCGTCTCCGCCGGTAAATTCTTCACAACTGAATGGAATATTAGTTACCCATTATAAGCTTAAGAAGCGGCACTTACTCAATCTCCGCCCACCCGAGCTCCTCTGACAAAGGCCGCCTAGTTGCCCTAGTTCTCCCTTCGCACCGGAAAGTGTAGTTTGTCTGAAGATATCCAATAACCTTCCTTGTAGCTCGCATTATCTCAGCTTCTGTTGGCTTCTGAGCAAGGTGCGAAGGCACATCTTGGATGTCAAGGCGCTTATGGACGGCTTCGTATTCGGCCTCACTATCCGGGACTTCCCATCTTTTAATATTTTCTTTGTCGAACGGGCTTAAAAAGACACTTTTTTCTGTCATCAAGAAACTCGGGGTCTGTGGGCCTAAAGCTCTTGACTGAAATCTCAAGTCGTTCAAGATCGGCTTGTGTGAATGTCGATTCGGAAGAGGATACGAGCTCGGCAAGTATCCATGTTACCAAATCCTGGCCTCTCGGACGATGGGACGACATGATGTGCAGACTTCGCCGTTGATCGATGGTGAAGGAGATTTCTGGTGACGTGGGTAGAAGGGGGGAATGAAGGTGTGCGAGGATTCGTTGATTCTGTGATGATGCTCGATAGAGAGGCAGGATCGGGAATGTGTAATGTTGAAAGAAGGAAATGTGATAGGTGCGAGAATTGAATAAAAGGTGATGAGATGATGGAAAAAGATAAAAAGGGTTGTCTCATCATGAGCCGCACGTTTACGTGTTTGCCTAATGGATCAGGTTTCCATCTAGCCCTAATATAACTACACATACAATTAGAATGTGACAATTTATCATTTCTATTTCTTTCCCTATCAGGCAGCAACCTGCTATACTCAAGGGGGCAACATTTGGCATACAGCTCCTTCGTCTGTTTGGTAAACAATTGCTCCAGGACACCGCATCTCATAGTATAGGGTACATATTGTAGGTAATGTACGAGTTTCAGTGAGGCCATAATATATCTTGTGTCCGACTCAGATCTTATTTTCTCCCACTCTCAAATGTAGCAGACGTGGAAGTTAGGACATGAGCGTTGCAAATTAGTCGATATTCTACAGGGATTTCTACACCATTAGTCTCTGTCAGCTTCTATAGTCAATAAACACACAAATACTCTATGAATGTTAGGCTGGCAAAATACTACTATCTACCTAACAAACTAAGAAGTGGGAGACAGTATGTCTGTAAAAAGACCAATAAAGGACTCCCTAGGAAGACCACGGCCATATAAACGGCTGACTATTCTTTTAATAGAAAGTGAGAGGATGTAGGAATTGGCACTGTAGAAATTATACTACCTAGGTAGGTATTGCTTACCACAATTTGTGGCTAGATCTCGAGTTGGAAGAACGCGGCATTAACATCCACTCGGCTGTTAATGTTCATTTCAGCTTCTGGGTTTCATGCCAGATTAAACTGGACAGACCGGAAAAAGAGTTTATTAGACACCTGTATTCCCCCCTCAGTCTGATAGCTCTATAGACTCGTCTCGCACGCTTAACTGTACAGTTTTCATAATTTGTAACCCTTGAATACCCTCAGATGATTTGATGATCGGGTCTTCTTCTCGCTCCCAGCCCTTTACTCCCCGCTCTATTCTCACACTACGGGAGATCCTGCGAGACGGCATATCCTTCGGCACAGCAGTTCTCGACCGCGAATCAGACTTCGATGGCCTCCGATACGTATATGTTATGCCGATATCGTCCTCGTAGACTGCAACAAAGGACTTGAGAAAGGCCGTCAAGAGGCAAATGGCACTTAGCCCTATGTATATCTCCGTGGAGACCGTGGCAAAGGACCCGAGGAGACTTGGATCTTCCGAGGAGAGTTGGGCTTGGGTGAAGTGCAGACGCACTGCCGCGATGGGGATGAGCCTATCAAATTATGATGTCAATAAAAGAGATCCCAAACCAATCTAGTGAAGGGACCTGCAAAACCCGACTCTTCAGAGCGCAAAACACGATGATTTTTTGTTTTGTCGAGATCCTGACTTTGTGGATTGCAAGTGCCGCATACACAAGAAGTAAGATCTCGGTGGAAATGTCAAGGGCCGTAATTACTTCCCAGCGGGGACGCTGTAGCCTGGTCAGTGGTTATACTCATTGGAGGGGCAAGTCATACCAATCCAGTGCATTCAGCGGCACTGATTTCGGACCAGGGAGTAGAGGAACACCGAATTCCCGACAGAAACGTGGATAGTATTTGTCCACGGGACCATTACCAGAAGAACGACATGGGAAGTTGGGCGTTGCATCTGGGAGAATAGGCCCTTATAGAACATGCAGGCTGTCACCTTTGAAAGGCCGACCACAATGATGGACAAGATATCAGCAGCATATACTATCTTCTAATGTTAATTATCCTAGAAATTTTGGATTCCTTCACGACTTACCTTCAGCATTTGCTCTTTACTTGTGGTCTCGATGCTATCAATCGGAGTTCCCCACCCATAGTGCACCTGGCAAAGCACGAGTACAATCTGGACAATTGCGGTAACCTATCACGTTGTTAGTCCAGAGACATGAAGCTCCAGATTGTCAGTTTATAATGGGGTGAATAGTACTGTACCACGAGAGCCCCAAATGTGTAATCATCTCGCTGCAGGCTATTCCTATGGTACGAAGAGAAGGTGCGCGCTGCGAGAGAAAACGAAACTAGACACAAATTGACCGCGGTGATGACCACAATCAGTCCACTGTGGTTATGGTCATTATCCGTCGTAAGAGGAGGGCTCACACCCGAATTCAATGTCGTCAGAGTGGCCGACATGACAAGCTAGCGGCCGTGTAAATACGGAAAAAATAAACTCGGACCAGAAGTTTTTCACATTTGAAACATGAGAGGGTTCAAGGCATTTTCAATTATTGAATAGGGAGGGCAACACATAACGTCAAATGGGATATTCTTGGGGCCGAACGGTCAAAAAAGACTTTTACGGTGATCACCCTTATTTGCGAGAAATATAGGATTTATTAAGTCGACGATATGAGCCTAGTGCGTCACGGGAGCACCGAATATGACCGGGATGCTCATGGGAAAAAAAAATCAGGATGTACACGTAGAGAGCCAACTGTATTGCAGGGCTTTCGGGGTTTGCAATCCTTGTCGAGCCATATCAAGGCTAGGGGGAGCGAAAAGGACTAAAGACCGTCAGTTAAGATTTAATCTCATTTTAATGACTCGTCCTCCCATTCCTCCCAGCTTCCAAGTAGGCTGTAAAGGGTATGTGCCACTTGTTATGAACTATGTACCCATGATGGCAAAACAATTTTTATTTTTTTTAATTCAGTAGATGCGTTCGGAGTAGAGAGTAGACGTTACCCGTGGGAAATCTTGGAAATCTTGGAAAGGCTTATCTACATTGGGACAGTGGGACCCCCGAAATATCCATGGATTGGGCTAAACCTTTGTAGCTAGATGTACCGCCAAATATACCGTCTTCTCTTTATATACTGTCATAAATACCTGCCTTATTTTAAATATACTGCTGTAAGAATAAATAGTTGGCCGCTTATACGTAGTCTTCTTAGTGATCTTTTCAGGCAGTCTTCTCTATACTCTTTTCATATGTCTTTTTAGTGGTCTTTTTAGCAGTCTTGGATACCTATATCTTGCTAGATCACGTGCCTATACACTAACTTTATTAGGAGTTTTAGTCTGGCAGAACTGGCAGAATTTAGGAGGGCGGTATATCTACGAAGGTTGAGAATATTTCGGACGTCCCGTTCCCGCTCCCGCCCCAATCAAGTCCAATCAGTCCAATGCCTTTGTGGAGAACTTCCCGAGATTCGATTGCACCATAAGCACTTTGGAATGTCTTGGCTTTTGGTACTTTGTACATCTCTTCTCATTGTTACATCGCATATATTTCCCCACTTAGTAAAGGCACGAAGGAATTGGTCCATGCAGCCCTGGTCTAGTGCCGCAAAAACATGCTTTCTTTGAAACAAAGCCGCTCTAGGGCCCGATAAAAAGTTCAAATTATGTTATGCTTTTAAAGCGAAACACGCGGCCAACTGACTAGTGATTAACCGAAATGGAAGCTTTAGAATGGCAAGGAGGTACTCCGTACGCTGTAAGGGATCCATTCTTTCACGGGTATTCCGGCCTTCCATCGAGATATTTGGTACTTTACTCCTACAGCCCCTTAATCCTGGTGAATCCAACTCCATCTGACACTCTTTTGCCTGGATCGGTATTCATTGCATCATGGAAACCTCAATCAAAGCCACAGCGTTGGAGACGCTGGACATGGGTATAGATCATAGGAACCCAGCAGCCTCCCAACATGGCGGGACGGTACTGGACGACCATGAAATGCATCGCATGGGAAAAATTCAAGAATTCAAGGTTCGTTCACTCGCTTTTGCAGTTATCACATTTACAGCTAATGTTTAGCGACTTCAATTAGAGAAATATGCGACCTCTTGCGGCATTGAGCTTTGCGTCAATATTGCAAGCCACTTGGGAATTTCTGATCATGTGAGCTATTTGAAACATCCTTTCCCCAACAGGTATACAGGACAAACATATTAACTCCTTCCAGTTCGAACTACCAGGGACTGGAGAATGGAGGCCTAGCAGGCATGTTCTGGTCATATATTTGGACATTTATCGGATTCGGATTCATCATTGCCTCGTTGTCGGAAATGGCTTCGATAGCACCTACCGATGGAGGCCAATATCACTGGGTATCGGAGTTTTCCTCGCCTCGATACCAGAAGTTTCTCAGCTACATCACTGGCTGGATGTCCGTACTCGCATGGCAATCCGGAACAGCTTCTGGATCCTTCCTCACCGGCACCATCATCCAGGGATTGATCAGTGTTCGCAATCCGGATTATGATCCTAAAGGCTGGCAAGGCACTCTACTTGTGTTCTTAATGGTTCTAGTGTCATATGTTTTCAATGTCTATGCGTCAGAGCTGATGCCAATCTTGAGTAACGTGTTGATGATTCTTCACGTCCTTTCCTGGGCAGTGATCTTGATCGTCCTGTGGGCTATGTCTCCTCACCGATCTGCTGAAGCTGTTTTCGTCTCGGACTGGCAGAATCTAGGTGGGTTACCTACAATGGGACTGAGTGTGATGGTTGGACAAATCTCAGCTATCTACGGCTGTCTTAGTAAGTTTCACTTGTCTTATTGTTATAGAGAGCAGTCTGTGGAAAATAGACTAACTATCCCTAGGTTCTGATGCGTGCGCCCATATGTCGGAAGAAATTAAAGACGCCGGCCGGAACGTACCACGGGCTATGGCCTGGGGATATTTCATCAATGGAATCATGGCTGCCATCTTGTTGGTTGCCTACCTCTTCGCCACCCCATCCGTCGTGGATTCCCTTAACGACGTTACCGGATTTCCCTTTCTCTACGTGTTTAAGCAGGCTACTAACACGGCAGGAGTCAACGGGTTAACGGCCATCATATTGTTACCTGTCATTTTCAGCAACATCATGTTCAATGCCTCCACCTCTCGCCAAACGTGGGCTTTTGCTCGTGACAAGGGTCTTCCCTGTTCTCGATGGATTTCCAAAATTGATCCTAAGCGCAAGATCCCCGTCAATTCTATTGCCCTCACTTGCCTCTTCAGCTGCCTGCTTTCTCTGATTAACATTGGCTCTGATACTGCGTTCAACGCTATCATCTCTCTCAACACCGCTGCCTTGATGTACACCTACGTGATCTCAATCACTTGTGTGATCTGGCGAAAGATCTGCCATTCCGATACCCTGCCTGCTCATCGGTGGGATCTGGGGCGGAACTGGGGGTTGGCTGTGAATATCATTGGCCTATGTTACTCTGTCTTCGCGATGTTTTGGTCATTCTGGCCAGGTGAGCTGCCTGTCACCGCTGTAAATTTCAACTGGAGTGTCGTAATCTTTGGGGCTGTTTTCATTCTTAGTCTTATCATGTATGTCATCAAGGGACGGAAAGAGTATTCTGGTCCAGCGGTGGATGTCAAACGTGAGGACTAGATTAATGAATAGCTGACCCATGTTATGACCTCTGTTGTTTTTATATATGTACCTATTTACTTTTACCCATGTATCTAACACAATTGTTGGTTGATATCCATGAGGTTGCCCCATTGTTCGTGGGGCATACTTGAATATATCTAGGTAGACAGTACCTGCACCCACCTTTTTCCTAATCAGGAAACATTCTTGCCTTAACACCTTTAAACTGTCAGCTTGGCATATCTGGAATCTATAGGTATCTGCTCACGCAGCTATCCCAATTGCCTATCCACATACGGAGTATATTTTCGGGAAGACAATCACTACGTGTACGGTCGGCTGATATGTTGGGGCCCAGTGGACACGATTTATGCTGGATACCCAAGCCGAAGATTTCGCTATTTGAAGTTTACGCCCCCTCTTGACCTTGGAGGCTACTAGATAGATACTCAAACGGAAGAATGGGCTTGTTCTCCCGTAAGAGACACTGCGCAAAGTTTGAGAGATCTCCACATGAATATCCCACAAGCACAATAGTGCCCTCTTTCAGGATACCCCTTTTTCCTGTGTGGAATTTCTTACCAGAATCTGTTTAGGCTCATTTGATGTAGGTAATAAGAGTGTGTGTACAGTCTCCGAATCCTAACGTGGGTTATACCAAATCCACACTACATTCGGAACTGTCCTGACCAATATCCCGTCGCGTGGAGCCCCGTATTGCCGAAAACTCGAGATCTAAGAATGTGGAGAGAAGTGCCAAATCAAAAGTTGGCCGCGATCTGTCCGAGATGCGGGGCGTCAACAGCCGCATCGCCCCCTGAGACGTGACCGCTCCGGTCACACTTTTTTGCCTCTACAGTATCCATGATGAGCTTGAGTAAGATCACTGCATATCGAAGTCCAAGTCCTCATATTATACCCTTTTATAATGAATACTATCCCAGTTCGTAGACGTCGAACCGGCGGAAAGAAATCCAGGACTGGTTGTCGCACCTGTCGGTGAGTTTGGAAGTCAATGTTGGAAGAAGGCTGTCGATCACTAACTGCGGATTATAGGCTTCGTCATGTCAAATGCGATGAAGCCCCAGGGAGCTGTCAAAATTGCGACTCGACCGGGCGAATTTGCGATGGCTACGTGCATCGACTGCCGGTCGGTGGCCAACCATTTATGAAAGCCCTAGTATCAGCAAGCATCTCCGCCCATGTGGGAAACGGCTTTCGTTGGGTGATGACATCTGACGAGCGGCGCTGCTTCTCCTTCTTTCAACACCATACAGTGCCCACTTTCCTGGAATTCTTCGAATCCTCGCTTTGGCAAAACCTGGTCTTGCAGATGAGCCAGTCGGACCCAGCGGTATTCCACGCGGCAGTCGCCCTCAGTGCAATTCACCAGGATACTGAGGCCAAGGGGATGCCATTAGCGGCAGACATTCCCTTTGAACCAGAAAACACTTTGCTTCTATTTGCACAAGACCAACTGGGACGCGCTTTCAACCTTCTCACGCGCCGTCATGCCTCTCATGACCCAACCTTACGCAATGTAACCTTGCTCTGCTGCTTGTTATTTGTCCTCTCTGACCTGCTCTGGGGGCATTACGACAGCGCGCTTAACCATCTCCAAAGTGGCCTTCGCATTCTCCAAGAACTCCAGGCCGACCGAGAACTCGTCGCACCAACACCACGCGAGAGAAGAATCGAACGGTGTCTTGTCGCTGCCTTCGCGCACCTCGATATTCTTTCGGCGCACTTTGGGGTCGGCGGCCCTCTCCTCTGCATCGATGCCCTGCCAGCCAACCCGAAACCCATTACGATGTTCAACAATGTGAAAGAGGCAAGAGATGCCTTTGAGCCAATTCTAAGTGCTGGACATGGCTTTATTGCGCCATGCATGGGGATGAAAGATGAAGAGATCGCGCAAAACTACAACGTAATCCTCCCGCGGCAATTCCAGGTCTGGTCTCGGTTCAGTGAGTTCGTGCGTGTCTACGAGATCTTCTACCGCGAATTCTATGCATGCTTGACCCACAAAGAGCAACGAAGCGCCGATATCATCTATCTACAGTGTCTCAGCTTAAGTACATCCATACGAACCTGTGTCCTTGGAGAGAACAGTGCAGCACTGGTTCATTACACGTCTGACCTCGAGGCCGTCGTCTGCCTCGCGGAAGCGATCTTGAAGAAATTCCCCACACGTCCCACCTTCACCGTGGACATTGGCGTCATTGGGCCTCTTTATCATGCCTCCATTGCCTGCATTGATTATCGCGTGCGGTGGCGCGCTATCAGACTCCTACACTGCTGGCCGCATCGCGAAGGCCCATTCGATTCCAATTGGGTCGCACTTTTGGCAGAGGAAGTACTGAAACGTGATCTTCTCGCACAACACAACCTCACTTTAGAAGCTAGCCCTTACTTGGGTGATTTGCCAGAAGATCCATTCTCACCAGCCCATATCCTACACAATATTCAAGTTAGCCAGCGGCATAGGCGCATGGTACATACGGCCGGGACGGTCTTAGGAGAAGCCAATGATGCAAATATGTCCCTAGATAATTTGATTGGATCTTCGAAATGTATGACTGGTTGGTCGTGTATCCGCGCCTACAGGGCCGTAGGGATGTGAATTTTTCGTCGAATGGAAGAGATGCCCGCAGGAATGGTTGACTTGATGCTGGTTGCGTGAGATAAATTCCCTTCTTGTTCAATTAGAAAAGCGAAGAAATATTTCACAAAAAGCTTTTATTTCGTACTACGCCTGCGAGCCTGCGGTACGGAGTATACCCGGTGCTTTGCAAGTGATGTCTCCACGTATAGAACTGCACACTTGACGGGTTAATTCCGGATATGTGGTTGTTTACCATTTACCTCGTGTTTGTCGATTGAGGTCAAGATGCATACATGTACATAGCACGTGCTTGTGTACTCAGGTGGCACTTTGCAAACGGTCTTGTAGTTGTTATCTCCTCGAAAAGAAGAGGAGTAAATTGACCGCTTCATGCTAACCTCAGAACTTGTCTCTCGTAGCATTGGGAAGACAAAGTCTAAGTACAGAAAGTACAGAAGATCCTGTACAACAAAAGGGGCAACATCAAGTCTGATGCGCACCTTGTCAGGATGCGTCCATCTGCCTTCAAGAACGGCTTATTATGCGTCGTATTGGAGGACTCAACCTTCAGAGCGGTTGATTCATGATCCACTCAGATCCTTCAGGTTGAGGGCCACCCAACCATTCCTGGGCTAGTGATAAGTCGTAATCTAGCCC
Organism: Penicillium mononematosum; assembly: GCF_028829835.1. Classification (NCBI taxonomy): domain Eukaryota; kingdom Fungi; phylum Ascomycota; class Eurotiomycetes; order Eurotiales; family Aspergillaceae; genus Penicillium; species Penicillium mononematosum. The sequence goes on from NW_026643275.1 coordinate 1,735,110, forward strand.
CGGAATGGCGGCGAATTCACCGAGCTCATTGGGGAAAGATGAGAAAAATCCATCAAAAGAAGGAACAGAGTTGGGCGAGCGCTGTTCATAGGGCACGTCCAAATTTGTGGAGAGGACATCGCTACCATCCAACGGATCACTTCGCCAAAGTCTGGCCCATTCTTTGAATTGATCATAGCCTGTTGTATGATCTGTCTCACCACTCTGATCCGCGAGGGTATGATTATGCAGTCGTTGTCTTGCCCGTTCAAGGGCTTCGATCACAGCCACCTCAGATCGCGCGGATTCTAGCCCGGGACAGATCTGACGGATAAGTCCTATGCCTTGAGTCAAGACGCTGGATATCCTGCTAGTTGGTTCGTTGATGCTGTGGGCAATGAGCGCTAATAAAGCAACCCGGCACCCATTGAATTCGGTGTACGACACACGCGCGAGGCCGACGGTGTCCTGTAAAAGCTGACAAAGCTCGATCACTCGAAGTGCCGCATGCAGTGAGTCACGTCGGAGGGTGTTCACAATATCTGGAACCTCATGAACGGTTGAGGCCGAGTCTAGGTTGAATGACCCAGATGTTGCTTGGGATATAATGAAAGGACGGCCCATGTAGATCAACGTTGTCCTGTAGTAGATTTCAAGGTGCACGTTGCAACGGAAGTATGTTCCGGCAGGAGTGAGATCTCGGCAGTGGGTTTCGGTGGGAAGACCTTCCCACCATGAGCATAGTTGATCGCGGGTTGCGGCAAGTTGCCGAATATACTTCTTCTTTCTGGCTCTCTGGCAACGCCGGAGAGACCTCATTGCTTCCGCAGCCTTTGCCAAATGATTTGTTAAGACGATCGTAGCGGTGAAGCTGGGTAGATTGGTTAATTGCTCATTTGGTCGTAGGGAGGGGAGATCGACAGGCATGGGGGTATCGATTTCGGCAGGAGACACAGACACGGGACGACCATGTAGAATACTGATGCGGCTATCCGAGCAGTTAGAACGGTTTGGACTTCATTTTTTCAAGATTCTGGGGTAGCTGCAGAATACTTACCTTTCCAGCGAGTATGCAGACCACCAAAGGCGATTTCGCACCTCAATAATCTCTGGGGCGACGTTGCCTTCCAATAACTTGCGGTGCATGCCATTTTGAATTGCCATCTTAATTGCAAGGCCATAGTAAACGTATGCCAAACCTGCTGTATCTATCGGCAAAGTATACACACCCAGAAGTAAGAATGCCTGAACAGTCTCCACACTTGCAACCGTCACAAGATCCGGAATGAGCCGACACGAAAACCGATAGAGTTCCAATCCGATTTGATCATCAGGACTAGTTTCAGTAGCAGAGGCACTACTACCAGGTATCGATTTGGTCTGCATATGGGCAAACTGTGTGCCAATTGCAAAAGTCATGAGAAGAGTGCATATCCAACCAGCATCATTGATCGAGAGTGGGTGCTCAGTGGCATAGTAGAAGTCCAGTTTCTCGCGGAAAGTAGCTTCGTGAAAGTAAAAATAATTCGTTTGGCTGAATTTCAAGAAAGCGCTTGTCAAGAATTCCGCGATATGTCTTGGGGGAAAGTATGTTTTTGCAACGGCAACACAAGAGCCAGGTGACTGGAGAGCAGTGGCCCGAAAGAAACCTTCTGCCTGATCAACGCTCTTAATTCTCTTCATTAGCATCGTATACCACAAATTTCAACAAAATTCTTGCTATCAAGTTATGACGGGGGTGACTGGGCGTACCTTGCTTTGCCCTGTCCTTTCCCCGATACTTTGCAGTCGTCGTCCGAGCATTCTGGAGAAGTTCCAATGGGACAGCTCCCCCGAATAATCTTTGGAGCCATGTCAACTAGGTAACAATCAAACTCAGGATAGCGACATACGCATTGTGCTAGTTGAAAGGGGATCTATAGAGTAGTCATTTGTTGTGGTAGCATCGTTTGAACCAACTGAATCATCATCCGACTGCTCCTGATCCCGACCTTGATCTAGGGTGTCTGCAATTTTCTGGAGGTTGCTGGTCTCGAAGGAGACGTCACCTAAGAAGTGAGTGATGATTCGCTTCATTTGAAGTTCGTTGGCATGCCGTTCTGACGGCTGCCCATCACTTTCACGAATGTCAGTTATTGATTCTAGATGGAGCAATGTTCTTGATAGAGGCTCACCCAGACGGGCCATTCTGGACTGCCGGTAGTTGCCGGTGCCTGGTACTCTCAAACCGGCATGTCCTTTGATGCTGTTGACATCGAGCACAAGGATTGCCGCCTCCACCTTTTCAGCTGTATTAGTCACTCACTGTGCAATTGGAAGTTGGTCACAGGCCCATACACTTTTCTTTATGCTGGCGACAAGGTAAGCATCTGAGGTGCCGACAGTTAGCCTTCTTGGAACATTGTCTTGATCAATAAATGGCATGTCCTTACGCTTGTGCCGCCCTCTTTCGCAGTGATTCAGGTACACGGGGTCGCCTTTGCCTGCCCTTGAGTACCTTGGTGCTTGGCCCAGTCATTGCAACACAGGGCAAGAACCACGATGTTTCGGGCACGTCAAACCAAGCTGGTGGGGAACAACGGCTATCATCGTGGTGTTGATTGTTAAAATGTTGGCCTTAGGCATAAATGACGTAAGCGACTTTGATACATCGAAATCGAGTTTCATCGGTCAATTATCTCCTTCGCGAGAAGGAGGCTGCAATTATTATTTGGTGTTTGCTTTTTATACATTTGAGAGACTACTGGTAGAAGTTGGAACGTCCAAGCCAGATCTTGCCCATCATTATGTGCAAGATCAATATATCTCTATTTATCGACGGACTTGCTTTAAAACACGGACAACCTTCCAATGTTTTTGAGTCGGGGAGGCCAAATGCTATGTGAAGTGCCGCTTTGGGCGAACGCGGGTACGTGTACCCGGGCCGGGAGTCTGAAAAGGTCCAAATACCCCAGCATTGCAAAATAATAGCATGACTCTTGCTTGAGGACTATCGCAACAGACTTGGTCACAGCTTCATACTTAGCTCTTTTCTTTATATATCGCTATGGAGCAAGTGTTTCACGAAGCTGACTTTACGCCACTCCGGCCGCTGGGTAATGATACCTGCTTCCTTAAATCTTCAACTGCTGATAGTCATTAGGACATGCGGAAAAATATTCAACTACGCGGAGCTACTTGGGATTGTATCTCAACGTGGGCCTGACAGCTCTCTATAAGCGACCAAACGGGGTCCCCGTCAGACCGGCCCTCTTTCACGCTCTCTCGATGCTCATCTCGAAGCACCCTATACTTTCGGCCATTCCGTTTGCTATTGATACACCAAATCCGTATTTCGTCCGTCTTCCTAGGATTACACTAAGCGAGATTGTGACCTTCATAAAAGACGATGTGAATTTGCCGAACTCGGATTGGATAGAGGTCCTCGACAAGGTCCTTGAGGAGCAACACAATTGCCCCTTCGAGGTCCAGCCAAGCAAGACACTTCCATTCTGGAGATTTTGCGTACTGGAGAGCAGCAATTGCCCTGACAGCTTTGGCCTTGTGTTCATCTTTCACCATTCACTTATGGATACCAGGAGCGCTCTGTCGTTCCACGACGAACTGGAAGGGTATATGGCTCAATATTCCGGTCTTGAGACAAGTGATACGGTTTATAGTCCTTCTCTTGCCCTTATCCCTCCCCTAGAAGGCTTGTATAGACTCCCTGTGTCGCAGGAATTCTTCCAATCCCAAGAGAACTATACCGAGCCATCTCCCGATAGCTGGACGGGTGCTGCTCAGTTCAGGCCTGTAAAGACTCGCTTTTCTTCTTTATGGCTATCTGGCGTTGACACAGAAGCCCTCATTGCACTGAGCAAGAAAGAACGGACCTCCGTCACGGCGGCACTTCAAGCGCTCATCGCGACCTGCATCTTTTCTGTTCTTCCGTCAAGGTATCATACACTACAGGGTGACTGTGCAGTATCACTACGAAAGCTTCTTCCAGAGCCGGTCACCGCGAGCACTTTGGGTTGCTATGTCGGATCAACATCCACAACGTACCACAGAAAGCCATCTTTCAATTGGGATGAGGCTCGCCGTACCAAGGTGACTATCGAGGATGCTATGGCACGGAAAGGGGGTGACATGCCGGTTGGATATTTGGCATTCATTCAAAACCAGCATCACTGGATGCTACAAAAGCTTGGCCGGAAAAGAAGGAGTGCATTTGAATTATCCAACGTTGGGTCAAGTTTTGCTTCGCGGGGAGCATCAAACTTCCAAATTCAGGGTATGTTATTCAGCCAGAGCTCTAGTGCTTGCAGCGCCGCGATCAAGATCAGTGCTGTGACAGGGCGGGATGGAAGATTGGTGCTGGGCTTCACCTGGCAAGAAGGGGCTGTAGAAGCCGACATGATCGAAGGGGTCAAAAGGGCTCTCAAGGGCGAGATAGAAAGATTAACACTGTCTGCGTAGGATTATCGAATGGATATTAGGAATACCATTTTGTTCTCGGAATCCAATGGTTGATGCGAATATATAGTTCTCAAGCATCCAGTCTCTAGTTTTGGTAGGTTCTTACCACATCGTATAAAAAGACATGCTTTGTTTATAAATGAATGAACCAAAAGCGACGATTCATATGAAAATATAGCTCGACCTGTTCGATTACGCCAGTATACATAATAGAACAATAAGTGGAGACTGTTTGAATCTACAAGTTCGTGTGGCACGATGAAAAAGAGGAAGGTAGACAGTAAGTCTTCTATGTGTAGCCTCATAATCTCAATAAAGAGATAAATAGGAAATAGTTCGGTACAATTCTCTTTTCTAGAACAATCAGAGGTTATCGTTTATCCCGACAAGCTTCACCGTCGCTATTATGTCAGTGCCTCGGGTCTCAGTACCCGGAATGGCCAAATTAAAAGGCAACGTCCATCTTTCTGCGAGTTTCAACCTGTCCATTTATCTTGTCACTAATTTCATTACAATTACAACCCCATCTCTACAATGACTCGACTTTCTGACTACCGCGTGCTTTCCTTCGATGTCTACGGCACCCTGGTCGATTGGGAGGGAGGCATTCTCGCTGCATTCCAGCCCACTTTAGACAAGACTAAAGCTGAATTCTCACGCGAGCATCTTCTCACCGTCTACCACGAGCTAGAACGCGAGCAACAGAGCAAGACTCCCGACATGCCGTACCATCAGTTGTTGACCACTATTCACCCCAAGTTCGCCGAGCGTCTCGGTCTGGATGTCCCCTCTCAGGAGGAAAACAACCGATTTGGGGAGTCAGTCGGCAGTTGGCCCGCGTTCCCAGATACTGTCGATGCTCTCAAGCGTCTCTCCAAGCATTTCAAGTTGGTTGTTCTATCAAATGTTGATCGTGCATCGTTCGCCAAAACCAACGCTGGCAGTCTAGAGGGCTTCCCCTTCGATTTAGTTATCACTGCTCAAGATGTGGGCTCTTATAAGCCCGATATTCGCAATTTCGAATACATGTTGAGAACTGTGAAATCGACATTCGACATTGAACCCTCGCAGGTCCTGCAAACCGCCCAGAGTCAGTTCCACGATCATCATCCTGCCAGCAAGATTGGAATTAAGTCCGCCTGGATTGAGCGACCCGGTGCCACGATGGGAAATCTGTCGGATAATATTTACGATTGGCGGTTCGACACTATGGGCGACATGGCCAAGGCATATGAGGCCGGACAATAGATATTGATGTACGAAGTGATGTCTCTAGCTGCTTAGACTTTCACCCGCTCAAATTCTTCGCCCACTGAGTGGATTGCTTGTACTACTCTACCTTTACATCATAATGTATCCCAAATAGCTGTCCGCATTCTGCTAATATTCTTATGGGCTCGAAACCTCATTGTAATCTCCTGCACGGGAATTGTCGATTTCAAATTGAAACAGAAAGGTACCTTAGTGTGCAAAAAGAAATTTAATCTGTCCAAATAAGTGCGAATATTTGACAGTTACCGACAATGATCCGCGTGGTGTTCTGCCGGTGACATCGCCACTCATACTCGCCGGGTACATGTACCCGAGTCCAGGACTAAAGGCCCTGCTTTGCTAGTTTGCATACGAAGAGTTTCTTCCTCCTCCATCTCCCTGGTAGCATGTAGCGTCAAGAGATGTCTAATGTAAATTATAAATATAAACAAACATGCATCTTCCTCTTTTTTCAGATATAAGGCATCTCACACATTTCTACCTATGTAGATACTGCATGCGTCTCGTCGGCCTTAACCTTCCGCGGTTTTCACTTCGCCTTCGCCATTACTCATACCGTGCCACAAGTAAGTCAAGGAATCTTTTTTTTTCCTTTTTTTAATATCACTCTGAGCGGAGGTTCCAATGCTGACCTATTGCTTCAGTTGCGAGACAAGTCTCTGTTCATTGGAAAATGCCACATCAACGGTGAAAGGGTTGAGGCCCAATCGGGCAAGACCTTTTGGAGGTTACTGGTAAGTGAAATTGTAAACAGCCCATGTAGCTAAGGTTTTGACAACCGATAATCAGATCCAGCCACCAACAAGGTCATCGGAACATGACCACAATTCAACACAAAAGACACCGAGAGAGCCATCAGGGCAGCTTCGGATGCATTCCCTTTATTTCGCAATACGCCAGTACGCAAAAGGTCTCGACTACTGTGGCGTTGGAATGACCTCATCCTACAGCACCTGGACGACTTGGCGACTTACGCGCATTAGTATCGCCTTGTCCACTCTTATCCCTATACAAATGCGTGTTTCTAATGCGCTTCGCTACCCTGTATAGAAACATATGCTTGGAGCAAATAAAGCTAAAGTGGAAGACAACTAGTATGGAATTGGACAAACACTGTATGAGCAGTGGTGAGCCCTTGGCCTACGATCTCACACAGTGAGGGTCCAGTACCTGGCACATTCTTGGTGCACCATATGATATAATAGAAACACCAACAGAACCCGAGCCTTTGGATGATATTAACAGTAAAGAAGAGAAATAAATTCAAAGAACACGTAATAACTGGTGTTATTAAGCTGAAAAGACAATATGTTCGGGTATCAACATGAATAAATCTCCCGGGTACACTCACCCGGCCATCTGTATGTGGACAATATTTAGAATATAGATCGGCAGGTTGCACTCATTTACAAGCAATATTATTCCTTAATCTGTGTAAATCCTTAGGTTTCTTCTTCTCTTGTTTCCCCCGGCTTTCAGGTTGTCTACCCAGTCCGCTCGGTTGGCTATGTGCATCAACGCGCATATAAACGCACCAAGTCACTGCCCTAGGGGTTTTTCTTTCCAGACAATATCGATAACAGATCTTTGTTATCTCTTTGTGTTTACTTCTCTTCTTTCCTTTTCATTTTCATCATATCTGTTGTATCTGAACCCGCCACGCCCTCAACGCGCACAGCAGTCCATGGACCTGCGACGCACAGAACCAAAGAGGATTTAGATGCTGTCATCAATGTCCGCACTGTGCAGATGGTCATTGATTATGACAAGGGCATTGGGAACTGGTAAGGGGAATACCATGATACTTGTGAAGAATAAGATAAGCTGACCACGGTAACCAGATGGATGGGAGATGCGCCCGAATCATTATCTGCAATGCCGTCATTGACGAGAACGAGATTCTTAGCAAGAAGCTGGTCGAAAAGACGGTAAGCCTCGCCCTTATTGTCCGATGAAGGCCTGTTATATCTAACACTATCCTTTCCTCAACAGGCTCAAGTTGGTGTAGTCCTCTACGACAGTCTCGCTACTTTGGCAGCCAAGTACCCCAACTGGATCCAGAATTTCCGTGACAAGAATAATGGCACATATATTGCCTTTGACACGCCTGACTCAAGCAATCTGTTGAAGAAGATGCGCGAGTTGGGCATCAATATCGGCAGCTGCGGTGTCCAAACTGTTCGGTTGGGCCCTATGCTGATCTTCGAAGAAGCTCATATCGCTCCTCTTCTGGTGGCTTTTGAGACTGCGTTTTCACAGTTCGCATAGATCTGAATAAATAGTACTTTTAGTTTATACCGATAATGTGTGCTGCGTTAGCTAAATATGAAATACCCCGGTCTTACTCCGCAATTTGGAACTTCCCCGCACTCTCCCAATTCTCGAGGCTGAAATGTCGACTTGTTTTCCCAACTTGTTATTTTATTGACTTGAAGGTGAAGAGGCAACGAGGCAACCAGACAAAAGAAACTCACCTACTTGAGCTGGCGGTGACCACGCGATGCCTCGATACTGCGCCGCAACCAGAACCTTGGCAGACAATCATCGGAAATAGAGGCTGAGCTTGCTATAAAATGAAAGCACCTTGCAGTTGTCCCTGCTGATGTTTATCTCTCTCAATCGCTCTAGCTTCCACATCTCCACACCACACCCTTTTCCTCGAACAAGCGAAAATCAACATAGTCGAACTACGCCCATCAAGTTTACTCGTACGCTGCCTTTGCTCGTCTTTTTGTTGGTCGCCAGTCAAATGAGCTTCGAGGATATCCAGAGCGATCTCAAGAAAGAGACATACCATTACAACACACCAGAGGCATTCATTCCGTATGAAAGTGTCCAAAAGATATGGGTCGGGGATCGGCTCGAACAGTTTCTGAAGACCCAAGATCCAAGTCTGGGTAGATCAGACATAGCTGTAGCTCGAGAGGGCTTATTGCGTACGATATCCATACTCACCGGTGTCGTTCCTCGAGATTGGTCGGGATGGTCAAGGTTCCGACAAATTTTCTTCCCGCCAGATGATGATGTCGCCGATCGTCGCCGCGACAAAAACATCCTCGACTTCACCAGAGAGGAACTTGAGCGCGACTCCTTCCTTCGGGATACCAACCTGGCGGGCCACTTCGTGACTCATAGGTGGAGTTACTTTCCAGTTGTTTTGAACGACAATGAGGCAGATGGGGAAGATGAGGAAGACTCTTATGGAGAGAACTACCGGTTACCGCTCTTCCGGGAGGACCATGTGCTTCGACAGGGTGGCTACGGAGAAGTGACCAAGGAGATCATACCTCCGAACCATATCATCCTGGGCCATTTGAGCGATGACATTGGTATACCAAAGGCACCTCATCCAGTAAGTTCCATAGTACATGACTTAATACGGCTGGTCGCTCACAGGTCTCCTTTTCGGGCAGGTCAAACTCATCGTCGCCCGAAAGCGCTTCTTCCCCAGGGCAAATTCTGACCTTGAAGTGAGACTATTGAAACTTCTCCGATCAAGCCTGTCCAGTCACAAGCAAATCGTTTCTAATCTTGCGATATTTAAAATTAGAAATGAATGGAACATCATCATGCCATGGGCGGACATAGATTTGGAAGATTTCTTGGCCGGAGGTTACAGAGAAATGCAATCTACTCCACCTGCACCTCTCCTGGACGATCTAATCGCGGAGTCCAGAAAGGTTGCCTCTGCCATTCATTTCCTGCACGAAAATCTCCAACTCGAAAGCGAATGGGAGGAGTTTCGCCAGCTAGCAATTTGTCATGCGGATCTCAAGCCCCGAAATGTATTGGTCTTCAAGCGCGAGGGCTCTTCTACGGGAGTTTGGCGAATTTCCGATTTCGGTGTCTCACGAGTAGCAAGGCGTGCTCTGTCGGAAACTAGGAGGCGAGGCTCAGGATACACGACTAGTTTGAATGATCATTCTCCAAAAGGTGGCGCATACCAGGCACCAGAGCCCCGTACCCAACGAAGGAGCGACGTCTGGTCGTTCGGGTGCATACTAGTGCGCGTTTTCGCCTTGGGTCTTGATCCTGCGAGTTTGGCAGAACTTGACGAAAGTCGAAGAAAGCCACTGGTCGGCCGCGTCCTCGACGATTCTTTCTATCAAAAGGATCCTCCTGCTCTGCATCCGAGCATCGAATCTTGGCTTCAGAGTTTACCAGCCCAATATCACACTACTCATAACCTTGGTTTCCTTGAGAAAATGCAGAAGCTTCTTCGCTCAATGCTTCAGATAGATTACCATCAACGCTCATCGGCACATGAAGTTCGAAGCGATTTACATGCACTTCATTCAAGCGGATCATCAAGGATGTCAATCCATTCCCCAGCCAGTACTGAGACCTACCAGGGAACCGATCATGGTATCGACCCACCTCACCCGTCCGCACCAGTGGAAGGAGTGGGTGTTCTTGTTACTGTCATAAAGTCCGGGACCATCGACAATGTCCGCCAAGCTCTGCGAGGCAATGTTGACGTGGAACAGTGCGACCAGGGTGAAAGGCCTTTGATCCATGCTATTGAAGTGACAAGCCCTGCTAAGATCAAAGCACTTTCCGAATATCAGCGGAAATTCCACAATCGAAATTTGAACGTGCGCGCCCCTTCGTCTAAAGGGAAAACGCCGCTCTATCTTGCAATTTGCAAGGGCGACGTCGATACTGTGGAAGCTGTGATCGATGCTAATATTGGTCCTGATTCAAACGCCGACACCAATACTTTGTTGAGCGAACTGTGCGGTGATAAGACTCCGCTCATGCAAGCTGCCTTCCTTGGTCACACCGGTGTGATCTCATTGCTTCTGGAACGGGGTGCAGACCACAGAATCTGCGTGCAACAACAAAAGCTGAACTGCCTACATTATGCGGTGAAATTTGGTAATCACGCTAAAGAAGATGTCATCGGGGCTTTCAAGTACAAGATGATCTTCGATCAGCTTCCGCCCAATATACCGCTCGACAGTGGAGGGAATCCACCAAAACCGGTAGCATATGTGACGCCGATGTTGATGCACATCCGCCTCGCGCTGGACGGTTCATGTACATCTTTGGAGCCAGACTCTTTGTGGGGAAGGAAGTTCAAGGCACTTTTAGATGGAGGAGCGAGTGCAAAAAGGACGTACGGTGCAGGAACCCCTTTGGAGACGAGTCCTTTAGAAATTGCTGTGATGCAAAACAACCTCCTGGTTGTCAGGGCGCTTGTCGGTGCGGGTGCAACCCTTCCAGTGGGCTACTCCGTACCGCATGGAACCTTTAAGCACATCAAAAAATTGCTCAAAAATGTTAAGAGAGAACATCCAGTTCCGGGGCATTGACTTTTCGATGGTACAATTTTTCATTTCTCGTTTATACGTTACCTCCGGTTTTATATCCCCCCAGCGATATCGTTCGATTTTGAAGGATTCGACTGCGAATGCACATTTTCTTTTCATTGATATTGACAAAAGACACCATCTGCATATTCACATTCTCAAATATATTCTCTTCTTATCATACATATGTATTTCCCAGAGTTGTACTTTCCCTGTCTTCCTGGCATGGTGTCTTCGGGTATAGGGGCTCCAAGAACGGAGCATGAATCAGAACCTGTTCTTTTGTTGCGCGGTTGACTATGGTATTATCAGCACAGTTCAGCTGGAGTGAGCATGAAACCTTACATATGGAGTTCATGTTTTCTAGTGACACGTCCTTCGTTTTGGGGACCTGAAATATTAGCATGACGCGTAGAATAGAAGAAACAGAGACTAACCAGCAGGAAAATCAGGATGAGTGCCAATACGTTCATGCTTCTATATTGATAGTCAGTATATAAGCGGATGAGACATTGGAAATGGTAATCTCACGAGAAGAAGAAGAGAAGATGTGCCTCGCGCCCAAATGCGTTGGTCAACTCAGGCACAAAAAGTACTAAGAGCCCAAGACCAAGGAAATTGATCATGACACTAAAGCTCATTCCCACCTCTGGCATTCGTTAGTCTGTGATAGCAAAGTAGCAAAGTAGCAAAGTGAAGAAGAGGATCAACATACCGCGCACGCATAGAGGAAACACCTCAGCACTCAGTGTGAAAGGAATAGGTCCAGCACCAATTGAGTAGAAAAACACAAAGAATACACTGGTAAATACTGAGACCAGCATTAACCGAGTCTGATGGTGTACAATTTCGAAGAAGCCGCTAACTGCGACCAGACTGAAAAACATCCCAATAAATGAGACAAGTAGCAGAGGTCGGCGTCCACGCAAGTCAATGTATATGTATGCAGGGAAAGTAAACAGAAAATTGGCTAGGCCAAAGGCTTTTTGTTGCGAATTAGTTGGATTCCTTGTCAAGATATCTTTTTCATAATCACGTACCGAAATTGTACCATTTGACGGCCGTGGCGTTGGGAAACAAGCCTTCACTCGGTTCCCCCGCGTCAACATGCTCGGGATGCAAAATCGAGGAGGAATAGAATGTTAAAACGTTGATCTGTCGGTTTAGAGGAGACCAGGCGTCAGTCAAGTGCAACCATACAATATTCCAGACGCGTAGAGAGCTTACACCACATAGTTGTTGTGACGCCATCACGATCGAAGCAACTGTGCATGCTCTTCGAGTTCGTTTATCGGTGGCGAGATACATCATCCGCTTGAAAAAATTGCCTTTGTTGATCCATTTTTGGTAGGCATAGATCTGTTCTCCCTCTGACCACCATGAGTTCCCCCCCGTGACGGTCCCACACTGTCACAGCTTCGGTCTGAAGCTGTGCATGGATGTAGTAAAGATCCCGGGCAGCTTGAATGGGTGTTCCTCGGAGCTCAAGGAGGCTTTTGTATGCCTCGGGATATCGATTCCTTTGTATCAGAAATCGGGGCGACTCGGGACACATAAACACCAAAAATAAAAGGACAATGGCGGGGATTATCGCGGTCGCCAGCAGTACTCTCCAACTGTCCATTACAATTAGGGCGCATAAGAAACCGAGAAATATTCCACTAGATGACGGTTAGATAATGGCCTGTGAAGAGAGTTCGGACGTACAGTGCATCGAAAAGTTGCCACATCATCAAGACTTTACCTCGATGTCGACCAGGTGCTGCCTCAGCGGCAAATATAGGAGCTATGGAAGCTTTTGATCCGATCTATCAGAAGGTGTCAGATACTAAGAACGAGAAACGGGATGGGAATAAGAAACATACCCCCACACCAAGAAGTACTCGGCAGACGAGTAGTGTCTTCCAAGTAGTGCAACGAGCCGTTCCTGTGTTCAATATTGGAATCAATCGTCAAGGAAGGTTTAGGGTCAAATACTACCTATCACAAGAGCGACACAGAAAACAGCAGAAACGAAGAGCGCTGGGCGTCTTCCAAACCTTTCTTGCAGCGGATCACTCAACCATGTCCCTCTGTAGGTGTTAGAGTATGAACGGTAAGATGTTGAGATACACATACATCAAACTTCCCGAAAGCCAAGGAGCTGCATTGATGACTCCAATCACAAGCTTCTTATCGAGGCCAAAATCAACCTCCCAGTTTAAAAAAAGAGAGCTGGCATTGATTGTTGATTGTTGCCATCCCCTATTATAATTGTCAAAAGATTCTCCCGATTGGCTAACAGAATAGACATACTGTGTGATTGCCGCACAAGCCGTGGCCATAACAGTCACAAGAAGACCCCTAGTTTGCAAGAATGACAGATAACTCTTCGAATTCTCGTTCTTTATAGCCTCGAACTCCGCAGGGGTGAACCCGGGCGGAGTATCGCCCCATCGCTGTTGTGCTATCCTTGCGCCCCTGATAAGTATTTCCAAATCGACGACGCCGTTGAGATTAACACGCTTATGAAATTCCTCGACCTCGGCCTCTAATTGGGCGGGTTCTTGGTTGGCGAGTGGGTTGTCTATTCTGATTGACCAAAAGTCATTAGAAGTTGCTTCCAGGAACAGGGCTTAGGAGGGTCATGTGTTACGTTGGGGGAATCGAAGGCTGCGCTTCTTCACTCATCTTGCCCGCCTTGCCAATCAGCACGTTTGGGAGGGCTTAGAAAAGAAAATGTACAACAAAGCAAGAGGAAATAATTGGTGAGAAGATAAGTCGAAGCACGAATCCTGGGCCTAGGTGAGAAATCCTCTTGCTGAGTCAATACACGTTTGAGGGGTTTTTATAAGAGCCTCCTAATTTTCACCTGGGCAAATACCCTCTATGGATTTTGATAATTTTAGCACTAAGGCGCAGTGGATTCGACAGTTGATCTGACATCTTCCGAACTTCAAAAGCCCTCTATGATAAATTGCGCTAAGCTCGCCCTAGGACGAACTTCGAGAATATAGAAGCTGAATTACGGGTAGCTGCGGAAGAAAAGGTTGGGATGTTAGTCTTTGATAGTCGATTTCCCCGGGATTACCCCATGTTTACTCGGGATATCTTACTCTACGGAGACTTTCAAGCCGAAATATGGCTTGCCCACATGTTAATGCTAGACGTGAGGAGTAAACCATACCACATGTCAGTATATCCCCGAGATCCGGTGATTTTGCTTCTATTTACCCCTCACGAGCATGAGCGAAATGAACAAAGACAATATGCACCTATGGGCGTATGCCGCGTAGAAAGCAAACATGCATCGACTGCGCTATGGCAGAGCTTGCATAAGGGGACAGGCTGGAAAGATAATAATTGGCTGAGATGGAGCATCACAGCCACAGTTGGTGTTAGTTGGTCTTGATTGAAATTAACCCCATGCCAGGCGTCGGGTGACATCTGTCAATTAAATTAAAAATACGGTAGGTCCTTGGCATCATCTTAGGGCTATACGAAGGGGCTCTTCGGGAAACCCCGAATGTGGTGTTGCTGTCAATGTGCTCACTATCCTCATTGATCCTATTAAATCTTCCACTTCTGGTCTTAGGTCCTAATCCACACTATGTACTCCGGACTTGGCCTCGAATTCCCAGTCAACATAGCCTCAAAATGTCTTCAAGCTACCCACAAACTGAATTGGTTTCCACCACGCTCAGAGAAGGAATAAGCGGTTATATTAGCCGTGCAAAGCTTGAGAATAGGCTTTATGACATATTCGGGCGGAAAATCGAAGTTGTAGTGAGCATTACGATGATATCCCCCATACAAGCTCAGTGTGAAGGCTAAATCAACCATATCTCCCAGTACTTTTGCGGCCTAATTACTTTCCAAGCAAAACGAGAAGTTAAAGAGGTAAGCCTTCTGTCTGAAGATAATATTGATTGCCTGTTGCTAACGGTGATTTCTTTAACTCTAGCATGAGATTGCGTACGTAGATTTCTCAAAGCCGTCTGGATGGTTGCTGATATTTGACTTGAACAGGGACCTCTGCGAAGATGAACGGGTCAATTGGAACTGAAGAAGGTCTATGCCAGGGTTCTAGAACTCATTTTCAGTCAAATTATGTTCTTTAACATGAAACTATGTCAAAATCTGCCTTGCGGCTTAGCTGTAATCGTAAATTTCGCCACGAGGATCCAAGGGGCTGTGCCCTACCTCGGCCCTCACGACCCCATTTTCAGCGTGGGCGTAATAGGAAAAGAACACACCTTATGCAAATTACATCTTATCCATAGCCTCCCACTAGTGCTTAATGCAGCCCGGGTAGTGTATATTTCAGGGGTGTGAGCTTGTCATGAGTCGGGCGTGAACCGTCTCTATGTATTGCCTGATTTCCTATGCTACACCAATGAACCATAAGCATGACAGGGTAAGGCGTCTTTTTTTTAAATTTGTTTTTCCTTTACAAGGCAGTTTTGACAACTTGGAGCTCATATTTAAATATAAGTAACCTCGCATAGCGATAATTCTTCAACTCTTTCCTCAAAATCTACTTGAATCCAAGGGATAATTCTCTGCAGTGCCCAGATTGGAGATGGTTACCAGTTCAGCGTATCCTACATTTTGTCTCCACGATGCTCCGGTCAGCATTTCTCTTTACCAGAGTCATGGTCAGTCTGGCATTATTTGAAAAAGCTGAACCGGTGCTGACGTTTGCACCTTATAGTTGATACACCAGAGAGACTCATTGCTACTGTTTTCAACGACAACGGCTTGTTCCAAGAACATATTTCAACAGCGCCACTTCCAAAATTACGCATCGTGTAAGATTCTTATATTAATTTATAGATTCCTCCAGCTTGGCTTACTCTGATTTCCGTGGGATCCAGCTCAATACGCTCCAAGTCATCAATCACGCCACTTCAGATCTCAAAGGATGTTCTCCAGGTGCTCAAGGATGCATATAAGATTGGCGATGAATTATGGGACTTGACTTCGACATTCGGAGACAAACCCATGAGTGCAGCTGTAGGTGAAGGGGCAATGAAAGTACAAAGTGGTGAGAATGGTATCCAAGGTAGGCTGTTCTCCAGATCCCTCCATATACTCACAGGACCTAAGCAATACTTTAGATATTTCTTACAGACTCACATACCCGACGCCGGTGGGAGTTGAGGAGTGGACTATGCGCCATATCGGTGTTTTCCACCACCATGATCCTAATGACCTTGAAAATCTCTGGATCTTCTTCCATGTCGGCCGTGATACACCCATGCAGAAAGAAATTGAGCAATATGCTGCACTGTCTCAGCAGGGGCTGCGCTCAGATCATGCGTGGCTTGCGCTTCATTCTTCTGCGTTCTCGTCTTGTCTGCATAATTGGCGCTCCTACGTTAACCGTCTAGGCTATGACGTGGATAGACATGTCAGTATCCGTGTCCGCAATATTTGTCCCTCGGCTTGGCTGACTTGCATTTTAGAGTGACAGATCTCTGGGCTTTATCTTGAGGAATATCGACCACATTTTGACCGCCGGAGGTGACAGCAACTTAACGGCCATTCACAACACACGCGACCTTCTCTTGCCCACTTCATACAGATTGAGGGTTATATTAGAAACTCTCACGAAACTAGGTCATTTGAGCAGTATTCTGGGCTCACATCATACCGGTGCAGACAATGGCTTCCGGAAACTTGCCACATGTGCGGCATACCACAAAGATCGTGTCGAGGGGTTTGTTGTTGGGGTAGAAGTCCTAAAGGAGAAGGTCAAGGATATCTTGAACATGGTAAGCAACAACTGCCAGAACATAGCAGCTACGCCCTTGGCTGACACGCATGCAGACTACATTAGGGCTGGATTTCAGGATGACCAACCAGATGCTCGACCTCAACAACCGAATGGTTGAATTAAACAACCGCATGCTCAACGCAAATCAACAGCTGCTCGAACTTGGAACTAAAAGCTTTGATGACAATGCAACGGTCAAGGTGGTCACTATCTTGACGCTTATATACTTGCCTGCAAGCCTTGTATCGGTAAGTATCCCGAGACCCCCAGAATGAAATTTGTTCTCACCCTTTAATAGTCTATCTTCGGGATGAACTTGTTCAAGTTTGACGATGGGACAACCGAGGAATTCAGAATATCTAAGCAATTCTGGATCTATGTTGTTGCTACAATCATCTTGGCGATCATTACTGTCAGCGTGTATCTATGGACTCGCAAGGAACAGGTGAGAAGGCGCAATTCCCACCCGGTGAATGGGACATCGCAGGATGCTGAGAAGGATGCCGATACTTGACGAGTTGCCTGCGAGGGAATACGTTGAAATTCTATATTGACTGGCTTAGCTTGACAGTCGTTGAATCTTTGGGGGAATTCGAGTGGCAAAGCCTTTTGACATATAAGACAGATAGACTGTGTTGCTTTCTATATATTTTTGCGTTTACATATTCATATAGTTGGTGGATAGACTGTTCATTTTGGTTGCAAGTTCCCAAAGTTGATTAATTAAGTGGGGAACATAGCGAGAGGTCATATAGACACTTTAACAGAATCTCAAGTGATTTAGCTTTATAATGTCAATAGCAGCTATCCCTTCCATCGAACAGTTTCCTGGTCTAGCGGTTATGATTTTCCGTTAACAAATGCGATTAGCAGATGTTCCGGAAAGGTTCTGGGTTCGATTCCCAGGGAAACTATTTTTGGTATTTTTGCTAGGTAAATGTTAGCAAAGGTACTTCTTTTTATTCGCTTTTATATCTAACATGGAATTTCTTTTCTTTCGCTCTTTCTCTAAGCAAACAAACTATCAGCAGATACAGGGGTATTTGTTGTTGAATACAGAAACACGATCTGTATAGCATGTATGTTGAGATCAAAGATAGTATATGAAAAACACTATGAATATGGAAATTCCAATGTACTGTGAAAAGTAATATTGATTTGTCTATCTTCTTCATACATGGAAAGGAGCATCTATTTATGCTCCTTTTTCGTATACCCCCATTATGGTAGAATAGAAAGGACTCGGTGAGAAAACAGGACTCGGTGAGAAACAACAACAACAAGAAGAAGCAAAAACTGACTGAAAGCAGGCTCAATTGGAATACCGAAGCGCTGATGCAGTGAGATAACGACCTGTACACTGAGGACAGCAATGTCATGATCAAACTGCATATAGCCGGGGGAGCCAGGCTTCTTCAGGCAGGAGCCTGAGAGCAGATCCTTCGTGTATGGGATCTGCATTCTTGATGCCGAGTTAGGGTTAGCGTTGCATCACGAAAAAGGCCAGTATTAATGAGAATTAACTGGGATTTTCAACATTTGTGCTACCCAGAAAATAGGATTGTATGTCCTAGCTGTATATATTAACGCTGTTATGCCGTCTAATATATATAGCTGCATGGATGTAGGGGAAAAAATATATTTATCTAGGGATGAGTCTACACTGAAAACCACAATTTGAAAAAAAGGGAATCAATTGATATATTTTGTTTAAATCTATCCAACAGACAATTTACTCCAAGCGCAGCTTCTCAAACTCCTTAATCTGCTCCTCGAGACGGGCAGCCTCGCCCTCAGCATCACGCAGACGCTTCTCCTCCTGCTCACGGACCTCAGCCTTGACCTTCTCCTTCCAGCCAGGGCCGTTGATGATACCCTGGGACCTGCGAACAGTCTCGCGGGCCTTGTTAAGGCTAGCCTTGGCCTTCTCCTCCTGCTCCAAGGCAACTTCCTTGGAGACGCGGAGGTAGACAGCGGCCTCGGCACCGACAGCAGCCACCACGCAGCCAGAGGGAGGGGTCTTGTTCTCCGGGCCGAGGTGGGACAGCTCGCCGAGGGTCTTACCACCCAGAGACTTGATGGTGGTCATCTCCTCGGAGACGGTCTTTTGGCTGGTAGCGTCGTAGGTCTGGATGATGATGTCGCCCTGGGTCTTGACGTCGTACTGGGACAGGATCGAGCGGATGGCCTTGGAGGTGTTGAGGATGAGCTCGTAGGCCTTGGCGGCGGCGGGGTCGTCGAATTCGGCGACGTACTCGGGGTACTTGGCCTTCATGATCGAAATGGTCTCGTCGCCCGCGCGGCGGGGCAGACGTTGCCACAGGTGCTCGGTGACGAACGGCATGATGGGGTGGATCAGGGTCAGGGCACCCTCGAGAGCAGTGTAGAGGGTCTGCTTGGCAGACTCCTTGGTTTCGGCCGAAGCATCGTCCGCCAGCAGGTACTTGGAGTTCTCGAGGAACACATCACACAGCTGGGCGTACCAGTACTGGTAGGAGATCTGGGCAGAGTTGGAGAAATCACGCTGCTCAAGAACCTCGTTCATCTCCTTAGCGGCGGTGTTGAACTTGTGCAGAATCCAGCGCTCGGAAAGAGATTCATTGCCAGTCTTCTTAACACCAGCCTGGGGTTTGAAGTCATCGCCCAGCTTGCCGAGGACGAACTTGGTGGCCTGGTAGATCTTGTTACAGAACTTACGGTAGCCGTGAATGACCTGGATATCGAAAGCGATATCACCTCCTGCAAATCATTATTAGCAAAATAGAATCAAATGGGGACATGAGACGAAACCTACCACCAGTGGTGTAAGAGACAAGGGCGAAGCGGAGAGCGTCGGCACCACACTTGGGGATACCCTTGGGGAAGGCCTTCTTCTGGTACCTGGTAGCAGCAGCAATCTCCTTATCGGCGATGTTACCCAACTGCAGCTTGTCGTGAAGACTCTGCAGCTGAATACCCTCCATAACATCGATAGGATCGATGACGTTGCCCAGAGACTTGGACATCTTGCGGCCATCAGAATCTCTGATGAGTGAGTGGCAGTAGACCTCGCGGAAAGGAACCTGACCAGTCATCTTGAGACCAAGCATGATCATACGGGCAACCCAGAAGAAGAGGATATCCCAACCGGTCTCCAGAACGGAGGTAGGGTACAGGTTCTCGAAGTCGTGAGTCTTGCGGGGCCAGCCCAGAGTAGAGAAGGGCCACAGGCCAGAAGAGAACCAAGTGTCGAGAACATCGGGATCACGGACCAGAGAGAACTTCTTACCGGGGAACTTTTCCTCGGCCTTCTTGCGAGCATCTTCCTCAGTACGGCCAGTGACCCAGAGGTTGCCGTCACTGTCATCGCCATCCTCGCCTTCAATCTTGACGAAGTAAGCAGGAGCCTGGTGTCCCCACCAGAGCTGACGGGAAAGACACCAGTCATTCAGGTTGCGCATCCAGCGGAAGTAGCTCTTCTCGGCGGACTCGGGGCGGATAACGATATCGCCCTTTTCAACTGCATCAATGGCAGGCTGAACCAGGCTTTCCATCTTCATCCACCATTGCGGCTTCATGATAGGCTCAATGACATCGTTGGACTTGGCGCAACGAGGCACCTTCATGGGGTTGTGCTCCCACTTCACGTACAGACCCTTCTCCTTAAGGTCCTCGATGACCTTGTAACGGGCATCGAAGCGCTTCATGCCAGCGAAGGGACCAGCGTGCTTGTTGAAGGTACCATCGTCGTTCATGACAGAGATGAACTCCAGGTTGTGGGCCTTACCGCGGTTGAAATCGTTGAAGTCGTGGGCAGGAGTGATCTTGACGGCACCAGTACCGAATTCGGGCTCGACTTCGGGGTCAGCAACGATAGGGAGCAGACGGTCCAAGAACGGATGGCGAGCGCTCTTGCCGATCAGGTGCTGGTAGCGCTTGTCGTCGGGGTGGACGGCAATACCAGTATCACCAACCATGGTCTCGGGACGAGTGGTAGCAATTTCGATGCGCTCGGTGGTTCCGTCAATCTCGTAGCAGAAGTGAGTCAGGACACCGAACTCGACCTTCTTGTCGTAGCCAGGCACATCGAGAAGCGTCCGGCCCTCGATCTCCTTGTTCTCGACCTCGAGGTTGGACAAGGAGGTGTTCAGAGCCACACACCAGTTGACCAGGCGGTTGGCACGGTAGATGATACCCTCCTCGTGGAGGCGAACGAAGGTCTCGGTCACAGCAGCTGACAGATTGGGGTCCATGGTGAAGGCCTCACGGCTCCAGTCGAACGAACCACCAAGTCTGCGCAGGGCATTCTTGATGTTCTTGTGGTATTCATCCTTCCAATCCCAGATCAAGTTGACCATGGCCTCTCGGCCAATGTCGTGGCGAGACTTCTTCTCCTTCTTCCACAACATCTTCTCGACGACACTCTGGGTCGAGATACCGGCGTGGTCCATTCCAGGAAGCCACAGGGTAGTCTTGCCCTTCATTCTTTGCCACCGAATCATAGTATCCTGGAGAGCGTTGGTGAGGGCATGGCCCATGTGAAGAGAACCGGTAACATTGGGAGGGGGAATGGGGATAACGAAGGAGCCTTCCGGCTTGACCTTGCCATCAGGTCCGAACTCGGGCTTGAAGAGATCACGCTCCTCCCACCATTCGAGACGACCAGTCTCAATGGCAACGGGGTCGTAGGCATCGGCGGTCTTATCCTTCTCGGGTTTCGCCTTCTTCTCGACCTTGGGAGCTGCGGCCTTGCTGGCGGCAGCCTTGGCCTTGGCCGCCTGCTTCTCTTCGAACTTCTTGTTCTTTTCGGCCTTCTTGCGCTCCCTTTCCACTAGAAATCACCAAAAGTATCAGCAAATGCTCATTATATAACAATGATTTCCGAGAAAGGTTCCCCGTATAGATTTTGGTGGCAACATACACTCCTTCTCGGTCTTCACCTTGGGAGCTCCGGCAGGTCCGTCCTGCTGACCCTGGGGATCCTTTGCGGTGGTATCGGCGGTCTGGGGAGGTGCGCTGGTCACAGGAGCCGTAGGCTCACCCGCTGTTCACTATAAGCTTCTGCGACATCCGAGAATGAGTCATGGAACTCACTGGGGGGTTTGGGAGGCAGAGTTTTGAGCCATCCTTGAGAATGCACGATATTGAGGAGTAAATCTCCAAGGCGCCGATCGCGCCACGAATCGCCGGATAAGTATCTTGAGAGATGGAGAGGTATAAGGAGGGGTGGTTGTGCGAAATGCGGGCAATTAAATTTCCCACGCTGGATGAACGAATGAGAGCGCGGGGCTTGGTGGGAGGTTCGGTGGAGTCGGCGGGCTCAATGAAGCGCGTTTATATGGCAGTCAACACTCATTGGGGTATTAGGTATTATTAGGTATCTATGTTCCTTTCTTTCGGATGTTCTTTGCTTGCAATTCATCTCTTCTTTTATTTGTTCGGCCAGAAAGACATTGCGATAATCCTCACGTGATACGCCGGAGCCAACGGGTGATCTGAGGCTACATCTACAAGAGCACGATAGGATGAATGGGATTATTTACTTGGGTTATTTATACTTGGTATCAGTTTTTGCTAGCCCGGTCCCGAGTCTATGTATATCATACCATTCCGTAGATGGGTTGACTCATATTGTACGGGTCATGTATAGAATCTCATATATAGAACCCTACCTACGATGTTCAATCAATCCATATAATTCTAGGGGTTCTTCATCCTTTTTTTTTTGAGAATTTCATCCAATGTTTCATTCATAAATATGGAAGCGTTAAGAAAATGCAATGGGTTGTCTTAGGAAAAAGCATCCCTTGAGAACGAAGCACCCAGCAGAAAGGCCAAAACACCAATTCAATTAACAAGGGAGAGATCAATTAAGGAAACCCATGAGCAGCGCTATACAAATAGGAAAAGATGAAAAAGAAGAGTGATTTCCCCATCTAAGACGTTGGTTTATCACGCTCATTGACATGCCAAACGACCTAGGCGATAAGAGGCTTGGAGGGACCCAGCAAATTAAATGTCATGATGTCTTGTCATCAAAGTCGTCTTCATTCAGGATTTGATCGTTTGCCGCAGCCCATCATTCGAAAGGCGGGTGAGAAAGAGGAGCAGGGAGTACGAAGACCAAGGCCATTTCATGTTTTTCGATCGTCGTTGTGCCGTTCATATCGGAATATTTCAAATGCAAAAGGTACGTAATTGTCGTGAGGCCCGACGCAATCTTGACAGCAGCATGCGGAGAACTTGGAAACCGTGCATCGCAGCAAGGAGATCAGAGCCATGATCATCGACAGTTCATGCGGGAGGGATTCAGGGCAGTGTCACATTGTTGTGGCTAAGGGCCGCTGCATCGGCACGCACTGGGTCAAAGTATGCGTGTGCCATGGCCTCCTGAGCAGTCAAACGGTCCTTCAAGATAGGGTCAGTATGGGCAACTTATACAGATGTTAGAACAACTTACGGCATGGTCGTAGCGCAGAAGCTTGTCAAGGAAGTCAATGGCCTCGTCACTGATGAAACGCTGGTTCTCAGCGTTCACAAATGAGTGCCACGGCTTCCGGGGGAAACGGGAGAGGATGTCGTCGTATTGCGGGTCCAGTTCAATGTCGTACTTGTCCAAGTACTCAAAGAGCTCCTCGGTGCCAAGAACCTTGGCGATCTTGACCAACTGGTCCGTGTTGCTACCTCCGTGGAAGAAAGGCTCCTTACGGAAGATCATGGATGCGAACATAGCACCCAGGGACCACATATCCAGAGAATAGTCGTATTCCTGGAAATCAACCAGCAGCTCGGGGCCCTTGAAATAGCGAGATGCAACGCGGACGTTGTATTCCGTGCCCTTGTGGTAGAACTCAGCCAGACCCCAATCGATCAGACGAAGCTATAATATGTTAGAACCATAATTTCCCACCACAACCAATTGATAAAGTCCACTAACCTTGCGCTTCTCATGATCAATCATGACATTGTGGGGCTTCACATCCCGATGCATGATGCCCTTGCTGTGACAGAAGTCCAGCGCCTTAAGCAGCTCGAAAACGTAGAAGCGAACATCGTAATCGGAAAAGCGGGGGTACAGTGTGCGGAAGTCGGTGTTGTTGATAGCCTCGAAGACCAGACTAGGAGTTTTGCTCTGGTTGTCGCGAACAACGTCCAGCAAAGCCACGACATTGGGCCCACCCGCGAGGTTCTGCAGAATCTTGATCTCACGCTTGATCTTCTTCTTCTTGACAGGCTTGAGGACCTTGATAACGCATTTCTGGTAGTTGACGACATTGATGCCCTCGAAAACCTCGGAGTACTTTCCCCGACCTAAAGTAGATAGTCAGAAAGTTTGTTCTCAAATCCTACCTGCAGTTCACAGCTTGCGGCAACTATCTCCGACATCCCGCAAAAAGGACAGGATTTGATCATTTCTCACCTATCTTGCGAACGATTTCATAATTTTCAAGGACACCCCAAGAGATGTTAACACTGTCATAATCCCAGTAGGACCGAGGCATATGCTCGTTGACATCGGCATAGACACGCGCCATCTTGACGATGACAGGCGGTTTCCGAGCGCGCCCACAATTGAGAGATGTGCGGCGGGGTCACGAGGGGCGCGGCCGTGTGACGGAGAGAGGGGCCGGGGATTAGGTTGGCGGATGATACAGGTAGCAACAGGCCCAGCGACTATTCAGCCCAAACGCAGTGCTCGCAAGAGGCCTTGAGCAATGGGATGGACGAAGTGAGATATTGTCGTGATATGATCAGTAGAATGAGAACCGTTCCACCTGAGATCACGGGATCAGAGAGGTTTTGTGGGGCACCGACCCGAAACAGTTAGTGCGAAGAGTGACGGATCCTCTGTTAATCCGGTAGATTTTCTGGTTGCCTTTTTGGGACAGTTCGATGTGACCAAGAGCGCTGAGAAAGTCAAACAACAATCCCCACGGGCAGGGCTGGCCTTCTTTTAAACCCACCATGTTTTACGACCTGAATGTGCCTTACAGCCCCGATGACCCGGAGGTGCCCCACACTCTGAATTTCCTCGCCGAACGTAAGTCATTCATTCCGCTCTGCGGCACAAGATCCGGCAGTTAAGAGCACATGAGGGACTGACCTGACTTTTTAGTTGGTTACACTACCGTTGCCCTGTCTCAAACGATCAACGGGAAGCTTCCCCCAACTCTCGCTGCACCTCCTCTTCCAACAAACGCGCCGAAATCCCTCCAACTGCTGACCCGGTTGAACCTGACTCTGGCCGACCCCGCGCAGAATCAGCGCCTAGCCGCCCTGAGTCAAGCGTACGACCTTGTTGCTCTCCGTCCCACAAATGAAAAGTCACTTCTAAATGCGTGCACCAACTTGGAATGCGACGTGATCTCTGTGGATCTCTCGGTGCGACTTCCATACCACTTCAAATTCAAGATGCTGTCCGCGGCAATCTCACGTGGAGTCCGTATAGAAATATGCTATGGGCCAGGGATCACGGGGAGTGGACTTGATGCGCGAAGAAACCTCATTGGGAATGCAACATCCTTGATCCGCGCGACACGCGGTCGAGGGATCATTGTGTCTAGCGAAGCAAGAAGAGCTTTGAGTCTACGAGCCCCGTGGGACGTGATCAATCTTGCCTGTGTCTGGGGTTTATCACAAGAGCGTGGAAAGGAAGCAGTCTGCGAAGAGTCACGGAAGGTGACCGCTTTGGCCAAATTGAGACGAACCAGTTGGCGAGGCATAGTGGATATCGTCCACGGCGGGGAGAAAGCTAAGCCTGAAGGACCCGCGCCAAAGCAAAAGGTTGCACCAAAAACCAAAGAACCCGCGCAGCCAGAAACTGGAGCGGACAATCTCAAGAGGAAGGCTTCTATTAGTTCCGAGCCTGTCCCCGAGGACGCTGACAAGCCTTTGTCTAAGCGAGAAATCAAAAGACGAGCCAAGAAAGCACGGTTTGACGCAAAAGGGGAGAATGCTACTTGATCTGAACTTGCTACGGCATCTTTAAATTTTCATACCGAGGGAGTCCGTTCCTCAGCAACCGGCAGAATCCAGTGATATTAATATATTCTGGTCTACTATCAGCGAGTGTCAAGTGGTGAGCCGAGATTGTCGAAACACTCCCAGACTTTTGAGCAACCGCTGTGACTGCAAACGCTCCCCAATATACCATGGCGATGCACGCGCCGCTGAAGAGCAAAACAATATGTTACTCGGAGATATTCTGTCGTCTCTTGAGAATATTCCTGAACCGGTGTATTGATTACTGTTGTGCTTCACTTTCAACGTGAAACATAGTCGTCATTACGATGGTGCCGTTGCTATGGTAGCTCCCGGGACTTGTCTACAATATCCAAGTATACCATCCATGGATAGCTGGAATGGGTTATATGGAATGGGTTATATGGATGGATTTCAGTATCCCCTACCAGGTCATCAATGCACATACTTTTGAGTTGTTTGTAATCTCTATAGAAAGCCCTCTGTTTCAATGAGTATGATTCGAAGTTTACCTACACAGATAACTATGTAGGCTTTAGAATAACTGTCGTTCATAGTCAACTCCATCCCGAGGTCTTATGCTAACATATAGAAACCGTACCTGGGATCTTATTTTGGCCTTGAACCGCGCCCTCGATAGACATATTTGCAGACTGAACTTCGTATATAGGCACAAGAGAATTCATCTAGTCCTTGGGTACGCTAATGCTTGTTGACTTTCCATTTTAGCGAATCTACTGTTCATGAATGGGTAGAAATAGATATATAATGCAACATCTTTGTTATTGGGCTATCAATAAAACAGCCTACAAATGGCGCAATGTCCTGCAGCAAGAGCTTATTTAGGCTTGTGGTTCTAAGACACTCAGCTGGGGCAACTTACTATTGAACTGGTGAGACGCTCATCACCCACCCCTTTCCTTCGCAAGTAGAAGCACAGCTCAAGCATCCAGACTTCAACAGACTTGAAAACTGGTTGTACGGGGTTGGATGTCTATGGGTGTAACAGAGAAATAGAGATAATTTGATGTTAATAGATTGACCGCGGTCGATAAATGACATGGAAGAAATCTCGGATTCCTATCGCGAAGTTGGAAGTTTCCGTGCTTCGCGTGCAGCATCATCTCCGAAAAGGTAGCGGTAGTTTTCACAACGCTTACGGGGAGCACAATAGGCCCGGCCGTCCGATCTCCCATATGCGACCATAAGGCAGATGGTAATAGGACTGACATTTTCAAGACCGACTGTGAAAAAGGGGGAGCAAGGCTTGTATGAGTAAGATATCTTCTTTTCGTTCAGTTTGCGAAGGACAAGACCGAGGTGTTTTGCATCACAGCCCGGGGCACAACAAGACTTTTTCTTCGCGGCTGGGCTGTTCAACAGGGTTTCGATCCGTTCTCCAATCTTTTCCTGGAGCAATTCTATGTAATTTTGTCTGGATTGATCGATTTTGTCTAGAACCACGTAGTTAGATCTCAAGACCAATCAAACATTGGTTTTCACCAACGCACCTTTAATGCTTTTTGAAATCGGTAGACTGCTTGCCTGAAATGGACCTGTTCCTTGCTGCATGGCAATTGTTTCTGTGTCTCGAAGAATATCATTG
The DNA here is from genome assembly GCF_028829835.1 of Penicillium mononematosum. Taxonomy (NCBI): domain Eukaryota; kingdom Fungi; phylum Ascomycota; class Eurotiomycetes; order Eurotiales; family Aspergillaceae; genus Penicillium; species Penicillium mononematosum. The sequence goes on from NW_026643275.1 coordinate 1,762,456, forward strand.
GCCTTGAAGACCCAGGCGATCATCATCCACTTTTTTGTATCTTCTGAGAACGAGGACAAAATAGGCGGCTTAAGGTCTTGAATCCAAGTACCAGCAAACACCTCGAGTGCCTCGTGGCATTGAAAGAAGTCGGTGGCCACGGCGATATCGGTCAATTGCGGTAGAGACAACTTTCGAGGGACTTGTCGTGAATGTCCATGAATAATGTTCAAAATGATCAGAAGAATTTCAGGTTTGCAGTCATTGACGGGAATCTCTACGGACCCGTATGCCGAAAGAGCAACCCCTTCAGCCCAGCACGCTTTTAGCATCCGCTTGAAATAATCTGAAGCAAGTGTGAGGTGCTTCGATGAGACTTGAAAGCGAGTGTGCTCTCCAGGCACATTGCCTTCGATGACGTCAACTGAGGGAGCTTCTGAGGTTGCCGGTGTGAAGAGAATGATATCTCCATCTGGATCAACTTGGTGGGTATGCATTTCTGTCAATTTAGTCGACGTGGGTTTATGGTCCTGGTCCTGGTCCGAAGCCGTTAGATGTAGACGGTGTCGACACCCTAAAGTCAGATAGAGCAAAGAGAATGCAGAGGGAGAAGCAGAGATCTGTGAATAGAGTCAAGATTATGTCTTGGGAAGGTGTAAACAAAGCCGAGGGACCGGTAGATCATTTACGGAGTCAACTTTTGATTCCGAATTCACTGTAGAGTGACGATTATCCTACCTTTCAAAGGATATCAGAAGTGAGGGAGACGACTGATTCGAAAACAAGCAATATAGGTGTAGGTCTCAAAGTGGATGAAGGATGAGCATCATAGGAAAATATAGAGAAGCTGGAGAGGTGAATCAAAATCATTATATGGATCAACTTCTAGATGCTACACCTCCCCAAGGTCTTTGACATCTTGGTATTTCAAGATGTAGATAGATGAGGTATAACTAACCACAGAAGAAAATTGGAATTATAAGCGGAAGGATCCCATTTTCATCACATATCTCTTATATCCCTATCACAGGTACATCGGCCTGGCTCTACCACCAGCATTCCAATCCCACCCATAGCCTCATCCTAGGGTTATGTCCCCAGTTCGGTTGGCCTAAGGCAACCAGCTTGTCCCGATCCATGTGATCCAGATGGAGATATCATTCTCCATACGCCAAGTGCTGTTCTTATCAGCAAGACCATAGGCTGCGTTGGGGTCCACTGATCGGTTCCAGGTCTCCTCTAAACACCACAAGCTAGCTTTGCCTGATTTAAGACGATACTACAAAGTCGCTGGCCTAAAGGACATAAATTTTAGGAATGGGTCTGTCGACCTTCCCGGTACTATCTGCAAGCCAGATGTACTATAGTGTCACGGCTGATACGTGGTCTGCGAGGTGTTTCCCGGGTATTGTCCCCACAGAGGTTTAGTGACATCGCTATGGTCACCGATTTCGTCCAGTGTCATGAGGTCGCAGAGATGGCTGCCGAGATGTGGGTACAAGCCATTAAACACCCTATTTTCAACCTTACTCTCGCGAGAGACTAAACAATGGATGCTGATCGGATAGTCAAAGTACCGTGACATCCTCGGAATGGCAGAGACAGTCCAAATACAGGGACAAGGCCCCGGATACTCCCTGTAGGAGTGGTCTGCAAAGTGTGGTGCAAACAATAGCCCAGTGTATTCAAGTCAAATACCACCACACCATCACCACCATCAGTTCTCAGTTAACGATGCCTGAAAGGATAAAGCCTGTGACCACTTTCAGGGCTGTACAGGCGGCGTTACGAGATCTCAATCAGGGCATAAATCACACAGGAAGCATCGCGCTCCACATCACATTCGTTGGACACCTGGTGCCGTGGGCCACCTTTGTCGCAAATCAATCCTACTTTTCTTCCCCCTCTCAAATGCTTAGATACCTACGCTCAACAGTTTCATCTATTAATCGACTAAATCTATCAACTTCTGTTAATATGTCGCTACTCGCCTTATGCAAATCGCCCCATGGAACCAAATGTGTAGTCTCTTGAAGTTTCGAGTTTTGGTCTACTCATTGCCTTTTTTACATTATTTCCCATTTGGATTGTACCATTCCCAAGCATTGCCTCTACTACAATCTCATACCAAAGATCCACTGCAAGTAGATAGCCTATTTTCTCATGGGGCCATGTAAGTAGTGATACAATCTCTCTGGAGAGACGTCTATTTACTAAAATATTCTGGGGATGAATGATTATCCATTACGCGTAAAGTGGCATCGGGTATAGAGCGTCATATGTGCCAAGGGCTTCCCAGGCCTACTAGAGTGAGCCACGAGCTAACTAGCAGTTCTTGGCCGTGTCATCCTTGCTGTATCTGACTCCGTTATGATGTTAAATCCCGTAATCTTGCGCATACGCGTCATTCCAGTTTGGGCACGACTGCATTAAGGATGCGACTTGATGTTACATGTACATGCATGTTTAACGATTCAAGTCCAGTCAAATAAGTTGGTGACCTGCACCACCATAACGCATGATATTAACATTTTGACAGCAGACACGGAGGCTAAATGTCCGAGGTAAGAAAAGAGGGGAAAAGCGCCGCATCGGTCGTACCAAGTTGACATCGACAACACATAGTCAGTCGGCTAAACCATCAAATTCCCTTCTTGGCCTTGACTTCCATTCCCATGGCGTCGGATCTCCGGGAAATGTTGCCATCTGCCGTTCTGCTGGCATATCATGCACGAGTAATGGCTGCATACCCTAGTCAATCTCCCCCTCAATTTTCTTCCTATCACATGTCTTTCGTCCAGAGTAATGACAAAAGAAAAAGACCAAAAAAGTAAGAAAATAAAATAAAAGCCATGTCGTATATTCGTACCATCGGTCCCAGTTCTGTCCTGACCCCCGCTAGGCCTCCCAACTCCAAGTATACATGCATTAGTGCATCCTTCCTCCAAATAGGCGTCATAGGCAGAATGAAACTGTCAATCTCGGGAATGCTCGGAGTTCAGATGCATGATTGGGTTCATGGACAAGCAAATGCATCCTAAACACGAACCAGCTCACTATTCCCTGCACGTATCCTTCTCACACCCCTCAAATAGCCGCATTGTTGCTATGCCCCTTGGTCCAACACTGGGTGGACTTGATTGTTCACTCAGGACTTGGGCAATGAAAATTGATCTGGGTGGTTGAGGTTTTTGATCCAACTGCCCATGTAGTTGGTATTTCGTTTGAATTCCTCGTCGTCACTATTTGAGTTATCGTGTTTGTGTTAGCTGGTTATTCTCAATTTGGAATAGGTCAGATATCAAATATTGGTCTTACCTTAATTTCTGTTCGGAGTAAGTATACTTAGAGCTTGTTAGAGGAGTGGATGAGCTTGCAACGGCAGCATTTGAAGTGCCCGTGTTGGGCGTAGAAGTTTGTGTAGAGGCTTGTTGGGAAGACTGATTCGAAGAATCCATTGTTGCTAGAATTGATATAGTTACTCTAGCACTTGGAATAGGCTCACGGTATTCCAAGCACAGCTAAAACGAGTAAGTTGTTTCAAGTATCAGAAGGAGGGTAAAGTGCGTTGAGCTCTGGAGAGGAAATAACAGTTGATTTATGTCCAAGTCTTTCATATAGCATTAAGCAAGACAAAGAGTTCAATGTCACCGTGTTGGAATTCAAACACCGGTGTGTGATCATCGAATTCTATATTGCACTGGATTAGGTATCAGTCCCGGAGGAACGGACCCAATGGACCAATAGCTATTAACGGCATTTCGCGGATGTCATTGAGGAGGGATCGAATGTGTAAATCATTGGCCAGTGTTAAGTATGTTGCAGGTAATGTCGGCCCAGTGTATTATTTCGCAGTCCCGAGAGCCTCATTGAGGAGCAAACACGGTCAAGTTTATAAAACTAACTACCACGCAGTGGTTGCCTTGCGGCTAGCGTGCGAACCATATGTAAAGATCCTGTTCTATAGATTGGCTGTCTCAGATCTTTTAGATCTACCCGTGCTCGCTGGTCACTCCAGGGTTGCAGAGTACATGTACATATACAACGCATTTATATCTCCCAGACCGACATTGCTAGATTCAAGAGCGAATCAATGTCATCCCCATGGCTAAATGTATGTATATGAACGGTGAAAGAAACATCTATAAGACAATATTGATTTTCCCCGCACTATGTTACATCCCACGTACTATGTCTATCTGGGTACCAACTCATTATTGTACTATCCCAAAGGTCCTCAGCACGGACTTCAGTGCCAGGATATTGGAACCAACTTGGGAACAGTTCCCGTTCCCGTTTTGTGCATGGACCAGTTTTAATTTTGTCGTCAGCAACTGGCGTATTCTCCAAGCTTGGACGCAGAGCTAAGCGGCAACACCCTGAAGAGCTTATGACTTGGTTGACATGAGCACAAACGCACCGTAAGAGTAATCCAAGCAGCCTTTATGTAGTTCTCCGGGTAACATTCTGTATAAAAATGAATATAAAAATGAACAAATCCTATACTTCCCCGGTCCCGGCCGCTTATCTTATCACCGGAGGACGCCGACATCTCCGCATTAGCTTCATAAACCACATCCAATCCAATTTCTCTTCTTTTTTTCTTCCTCTCTCATAGAGCGGTAGAGCGGCACGCCAAATACGTGGCGGACACCAAGCGATTGACCAGCACACACGTCCACACACACCGCGAGACAACTAAAAGCTCACCATGGCGCCGATCCTCTCAACCAACCCGACAGTCACGCTCACCCCGGTGCCGCTTACGCCGGAGAACTTTGCACAATTCGGTACAGCAGTGGTATCCCCGTTACCAAGAGAATTAAACATCGCCCCTCAACCATCATCCCTACCGCCACACGACCCAATCCCGGTCCTGGCGAACCAAAACTCCGCTCTCAAGTACAGTCCCATCTCCCCGCTCATCGATCGCTACACCAATGTCTGTCCAAGTGGGCAGCCCTCCGAGGCACGCATGACCATGTTCTGCTGCTTCCCGCGCAATCTGCGCACTGTCAGCACCGGCCCCCAGCTGTCTGATAGGGAGGTCTTTGACGTGCGGATCCTTGAGCGCCATCCATTTACGAATCAGACTTTCATTCCCGTTGATCTGTCGGCTCATTCGAAAGTCGGGGATGGTGAGGAAGAGCCGCTGTTCTTAGTCGTTGTTGCGCCCACTTTGAAGGGAAAGACTGCTACCGCGAAGAATGAGGCGGGTGAGACGGTCACTATTCGTGACCCGCCGGATCTGAATAATATTAAGGCGTTTGTGGCGCGTGGTGGTCAGGCTGTTACTTACGGTGTTGGAACGTGGCATGCGCCTATGGTGGTTTTGGGCCGTAGGAGGGTTGATTTTGTTGTTGTGCAGTTTGTTAATGGGGTTGGGGATGAGGATTGTCAGGAGGCTGCGTTTGGCGAGGGTGTGGTTGTTGATCTTGGTCGGAAGGGTCAACTTGGTCGGGTTGAGAAGGGTCCAAGGCTGTGGTCGGCTAAGCTCTGACCTGTAGATGCATATCTACGAAACACTCGAAAGTGCTGGGTTCTGAGGTCGAGACCGAAGACTCCGACAGTTGGCATTGAAAATAGATGCGAGGAGGCATTTGCCAACCTTGCTTTGTGATTTGGTGGTATCTTTAACAAGAGAAGCCGAAATACTGTACATAAATATCATACATAGTACCTTGAAGTATATATTAACCACAACATTCACCTTCAAGGACGCTGAGGCTAAGGTTGATCTTCATCAGCAACCCGAGGTACTGGAAGTGCATCCCTCATTTCCTGGCGGACCCGCGTAGCCAGCTCGAGGGTCTCTTTGGGCAAACCAGCCAGTTGAGCAACCTTCAGAGCATGAGACTGGCGATTGACACCTTTCCGTAGCCGGTGGACGAAAGAGAAGGCACCTGAAGCCATGTCTTTCACGTCCGTGCAGTATCTCGCCAATTTCTCAAAGTCCTCTGTCATGTCCGCAAGGGCATGGAAATGAGTAGCAAAAAGCACTCGGGACTGGGTGTGATTGTGTAAATGATGCAGACACGCAAAGCTAACAGCCGTGCCATCTTCGGGGGTTGTGCCCCGGCCCACTTCATCCATAATCACAAACGACTTGGGTGTGGCTTGTTTGAGAATAGTAGCTGTTTCCAACATCTCCACCATGAACGTCGACTGGTCTCGGAAGAGGTCGTCCGCTGCACCAATTCGGCTGAAGATCTGATCGACGATACCGATCTCGGCATAAGCCGCGGGTACGAAAGATCCGACTTGTGCGAGGATTGTGATTAAAGCATTTTGGCGCAAGAAGGTGCTTTTGCCTGCCATGTTGGGACCAGTAATGAGCCAGATCCGCTCGGAATCACCCAGGAAGCAATCATTGCTGACAAACGATCGTCCTTGTTCCTCTAGACCCAGCTTGACCGTGGGATGTCTTCCACCGACGATCTTATGACAGGTACCGTCGTTGAGGATCGGCCGTACCATTTGTTGTTCCTGGGCGAGAGTTGCAAATGAACACGCCACGTCCAACTCATCCATGACTGCTGCATTCCGGCGAATTTTGACAAGGTTCAGTATCACCTCACGGCGCAGACGATCAAAGATCGTCTGTTCCTCTTGGCGGATCCTAATCTTCACGTGGTCCATTCTAACTCCTAGCTCTGTCCAGGCTGGTAGATAGAACGACCGGGTAGATTTGGTCGATGAGACATTTCGAGTGACCCCCAAGTCTTCCAGGGATTTTTGGGATATCTTTGCCCCTTTGACGTGGCAGATGTGGCCCAACCCTGGTGTCCATTTAAGGCTCAAAGCTGACGAATCAACCGAATCACGGAGACGTTGAGTCAATGAAGTCTTTTCATCGCCCAACCGTTCTAGTTCCGCGTGGAGATCATTCAAAGTCTTACTTGCGTCACGCCTCATAATCCAGGTATCGAGGGGGCCGGAGTCTGTATCAGCCACAACTGTTCGCTCGCCCTTCTTCGCTCTGACCTTTTTCGGCAGTGCTTCGAGCTCGCTGGATGTGGCTTCATCCATAGCAACTTTTTCGGCTAGATTGGCTGCCTCTGCTGCGGTACTATCCTCGATGCGTTGCTTTTGTAGCAAGCCTTCTTCGTCAATAGCAGCGAGGATTTGGTCCGCTAGCGCGATGGGACCATCGAGGAAAAGCCGTGAGATCATGATAGTGAGACTGTGATTCAGATCTGAAGTGCTGGATGACACCGAAAGTCTATTGTGATCTAGAAGAACCTGCCTTACTTCCTTAGAGGCCTCAATGGCACGGGAAAGACAAATCAAGTCGTCTGGGTCACCTTTCCCAAAAGTGAATTTCTGAACGAGGCGTTGAGAATCATGGCTGCGCTTCAAAAGTTGGATGACACGGTCACGGAGCTCCACATGTTCTATAAAAACCGAGACAAGGTCCAGACGCTCATTAATGACTTGTAAGGATGTAGATGGAGAGGCTACATGTAATGCATTAGTAAAAGCCACAACAACGTTCAAAATTTTGGTTGGACATACTCAGCCGGTCTCGTAAAAGCCGTGCACCACTTTTTGTACAAGTCCTTCGCACAGCATGCAGAAGACTTCCTTTCCCAAAACCGTCTCTCGCTGTTTCTAGAATCTCGAGACCACTCAGACTGTTACGGTCAATGCTCATCGATTCATTCAAATGTCTCCGAATTGGAGGCTGGAGCTTAAGATTTGATCCTTGCAACTGCACGCGAATGTACTGAAGCAGACTGTATCCAGCTGCTACTTCCTCCGGCGTGAATGAGGCGTGAGCATCTTCAGGAATCGGAGACTCTAACATTGCACCCCATTCAGATACTGGTTTGAATGCTCCTGGGTATTGGAAGAATGTGACAAGACGATGATCGTGTCCGACAAGCATTTGCAATTCATGTCCAATAATGTCTTGTACGTTCTGATCGACCAGAATCTCACGAGCTCCAATCCGTGCAATCGCAGATGGAAGCATTTGGGTCGTTGTGAGCTGAGTGAAGAAATCGCCAGTTGAGAGGTCAAGCCATGACAATCCTACTTGTTGGGGCACAGAGGACAATATATGCTGATGCGATGATTGGGAATCATTGTCAGCATGTTGCTTCAACTGCGATTGCAAAGATGGGACATCCAGATATACGGCCAACAAGAAATTATGCTCAGAAGGATCAATGAACTTCTCGTCAATCAGGGTGCCAGGTGTGATGATTCTAGCAACCTTCCGATCAAACATAAGGCCTCCTGCGCGTGTCTTGTCTTCTGCATTGACGGCGAACTCTTCGCTAATAGCCACATATTTGTTGAGGTCTCCGACGAGAGTTTTGAGGAAACGATCGAGCTGGAAGAAGGGGAAGCCAGCCATCGGAACTGGCCCGCCGTTGGTCTTTTTGGTCGCGAGCTTGAGATTAAGCAATGGTGCGAGTTCCTCTGCTTGTTCAAAATAGAGCTACAGAATATAATCTTAGCATGGAGTTCTCTAGCCATGTAGTGCCTATTATCGTACCTCATAGAACCCCCCGACTCGGGTCAAGACAACACAATTCTTGAACGTCTGCATATTGTTTCGGTGCCCCTGTACCACAGTAGGGTAACGAGGAGCCTCATCCACCCGGTCATCGTATGCCTCCAGTTTTAAAGCTCCCTGAGGAAGGTCTTTCAACTTTACTGTCGCTTTAGTTTTTGCGCCTCGTATGTATACTTTTGGTGCGGCGGTGGACACGCGTGAGCTGGAGGGTCGACGCGCATGGTGACAGATGGTCCGGTGTATGTGGCAGCAATGAGATGAACGTATCAAGGTCGTCAGGGGCCTCATATAAACTGGCATTAAATGAGAAATCGACAGACCAGGGCGCATTGTTGCGACGCGCTCCAAACCGTTTGGGGTGGCAGAACCATCCAAGCTCCCCTCCTTCCGCCTTCGCCACCGAAATCTTCCCGAGCTGCAACTCTCCTTGACTTCATCTATCTACAACCTTGGGTGATATTTCTCCCTTACCAGTGACATTACTTGCGGCAGGAGGATGAGCCAGGTTTGTGAGACCATTTGAATTTGATCAATCGCCGACATCGTCTTGTCTCGGCGCGGCCTGAATCTTGACCATCCGCAGGCAGATTCTTGTCGCAACTCACTCTTTTCTTTCATCGTTTTTTTCTCTTGATCCAGCCAGACAACCACCAAGATGGCGGACCAAAATATTTCGCAGTACAAGTACTCGGCGATGTCCAACCTGGTTCTCCAGGCGGACCGTCGTTTTATCAGTCGCACCCATGACGAACCCTCTGGAGACCCGGAGTCCCTCGCGGGTCGCATTGGGATCCGCGAGATGGGTGCACGAGTTGCGCGTGAGGACGCGCCCAAATCTAAAAAGACAGCTCCGGCAGCTCTCGAGCGGGGCGCAATCGGTGAGGGCGAAGATGTGCTTTTACGCGAACAGAAAAAACGGCACCGCGGCCAACCAGCACAACTACGGGGTCAGGGAATCCTTTCAGCAGCCGATGCCTTCGTTGAAGGATTGAAATATCGTCCTCGCACGCCCGCCACACGAGCCACGTACGACCTTATTCTCACAATCACCGGAAGCCAGCTCGGTGATGTCCCCCACGAAGTCATTCGAAGTGCCGCCGATGCTGTATTGGAACTACTGAAGGACGAAGATATGAAAGATTTCGATAAAAAGAAGGAGATCGATGATCTTCTGGGAACCTCAATGAACCCCAAGGAGTTCAACGAGCTTGTGAACCTGGGCAAAAAAATTACAGACTATGATGCTCAGGACGAAGAAGAAGAGATGGAAGGTGGCCTCGATGAAGAAGGTGGCGAACTTGACGAACGCCAGGGTGTGGCTGTTGTCTTCGACGAAGATGAAGATGATGAGCGCATGGGAACCGTGGACGAAGTTCGAGACGAGGACGACCTTACCGACGAAGAAGAAGAGGATGAACAAGAACAACTCGCAACCGAAGATGCAGCAGCAGCCCAAGACGAAGACGGAGATGAAATGGTCATCGATGGAGGTTTTGGCCGGACTGATAAAGCCGCAGAAAAGGCCGGGTTGAAGGTCTCCGCTCGTGAAATCGATGCTTACTGGCTGCAGCGTCAAATCGGTGCCATATACACAGATCCTCACACCCAGCATGAAAAAACCGATGAGGCCCTTCAGATCCTCGGCGGAAAGGAGGAGGATGGAACATTAAAACCTCTGCGCGACGTTGAGAACGACCTCATGGAACTTTTCGACTATGACCATCCCGATCTTGTTGCTAAACTGGTCACCAACCGCGACAAGACCGTCTGGGTTACCCGCTGGAGAAGAGTCGCAGAGGATCCCGATGCTCGCAATCTCGTAGAGATTGAGATGGTCGAAGCCGGTCAACGCGCCATCCTCGATGAAATCCGTGGCAAAGAAGTTGGCGAGGATCTCGGCGCACCGCCTGGTAAGAAGATGAAGTTTGACTTGATGGATGTCGATGTTCCTTCAGCCCCACCTACCGACCAAAAACCTGCCGAAGTTGGCGAGGGTGGCATTCCTCAGCCCAAGAGAACGATCAATTTGGAAAACTTAGTCTTCCATCAAGGCAACCATCTTATGACCAACCCCAATGTTAAACTTCCCCAGGGCTCAACCAAGCGAGCATTCAAGGGATACGAAGAGATCCATGTGCCACCACCCAAGGCCAAGAAGGAGGCTGGAGAGAAGAATATCCCGACCACCGAGCTACCGGAATGGGCCCGTGTTGGATTTGGAACCTCAAAGGAACTCAACCGTGTGCAAACAAGGTGCTATCCTTCAGCGTTCCATGACGATGGAAACATGCTTGTCTGTGCCCCCCACAGGTTCCGGAAAGACCAACGTTGCTATGCTCACAATTCTTCGAGAAATCGGGAAGAATCGCAACCCTGAAACGGGAGAGATTATGCTGGATGACTTCAAAATTGTATACATCTCTCCCCTAAAGGCTTTGGTCCAAGAACAAGTTGGCAATCTTGGCAAGCGCCTGGAGCCTTACGGTATCCGAGTGTCCGAGCTTACGGGTGATCGTCAGCTCACCAAGCAGCAAATTGCCGATACCCAGATCATCGTCACCACCCCTGAAAAGTACGACGTTATCACCAGAAAGGCAACCGAGACTAGCTACACCAACCTTGTTCGCCTCGTTGTCATCGACGAGATTCACCTTCTCCACGATGAACGTGGTCCCGTCCTTGAGAGCATTGTCAGCCGAACCATTCGCAAAACCGAGCAGACTGGAGAGCCGGTGCGAATCGTGGGTCTCAGTGCTACCCTTCCCAACTACCGTGATGTGGGAAGCTTCCTGCGCGCAGATCCTGTCAAGGGCATGTTCCATTTCGACGGCAGCTACCGTCCTTGCCCCCTTAAGCAGGAATTCATCGGTGTCACCGAAAAGAAGGCCATCAAGCAGTTAAAGACTATGAACGACATTTGTTATACCAAGGTCATGGAGCAGGTCGGGCAACACCGAAACCAAATGCTTATCTTCGTCCACTCTCGAAAGGAGACCGCCAAGACCGCCAAGTACATCAGAGACAAGGCCCTTGAAAATGAAACAATTGGTCAGATTCTGCGCAGTGACGCTGCTAGTCGTGCCATTCTCTCCGAAGAGGCAGACTCTGTGGATGATGCTAGTCTCAAGGATCTCATGCCGTACGGTCTCGGTATTCACCATGCTGGCCTGAGTCTTGCCGACCGTGATTCAGTCCAAGCACTTTTCGCGGACGGAAGCATCCAGGTCCTCGTTTGTACAGCGACACTGGCCTGGGGTGTCAACCTTCCCGCCCACACTGTTATCATCAAGGGAACCCAGGTCTACTCGCCTGAGAAGGGTGCCTGGGTCGAGTTGAGCCCGCAAGATGTTCTGCAAATGTTGGGACGAGCTGGTCGACCCCAATATGATACCTTCGGTGAGGGTATCATTATCACATCGCAAGCAGAGATTCAATACTATCTCTCGCTCTTGAACCAACAGCTTCCAATTGAGTCGCAGCTGATGAGCAAGTTAGTTGACAATCTGAATGCTGAGATTGTACTTGGTAATGTTCGCACCCGCGATGAAGGTGTGGATTGGCTAGGCTACACGTACCTTTACGTTCGGATGCTCCGATCACCTGGTCTGTACAGTGTTGGCGCTGATTACCAGGACGATGATGCCCTGGAGCAAAAGCGAGTTGATCTTATTCACTCCGCTGCTGCGGTCCTTGAGAAGGCCGGTCTCGTCAAGTATGAAAAGAAGACTGGACGTCTGCAGTCGACTGAGCTTGGACGTATCTCTTCGCACTACTACATTGGTCACAACTCAATGCTCACCTACTCCCAACACCTCCAACCCTCCATTACGACCATTGAGTTGTTCCGAATCTTTGCTCTGAGTGACGAGTTCAAGTACATCCCAGTCCGCCAGGATGAGAAGCTTGAGCTTGGAAAACTGCTAGGCCGTGTGCCCGTCCCTGTTAAGGAGACCATTGATGAGCCCCATGCCAAGATCAATGTTCTTTTGCAGGCTTATATCTCCAGACTCAAACTCGAGGGGCTTGCGCTGATGGCAGACATGGTTTATGTCACTCAATCTGCTGGACGTATCATCCGCGCGATTTTCGAGATTTGCCTGAAGAAGGGATGGGCCTCGGTGGCCAAGACTGCGCTTGATCTGTGCAAAATGGCCGAGAAGCGCATGTGGCCGACGATGTCCCCCCTTCGTCAATTCCCCCACTGCCCACGAGATGTGTTGCAGAAGGCGGAGCGCATTGACGTGCCTTGGGGCAGTTATTTCGATTTGGATCCTCCCCGCATGGGTGAGCTTCTGAGCATGCCCAAGGCTGGACGTGTTGTGTGCGACTTGGTGTCCAAGTTCCCTCGACTCGATGTTCAAGCTCAAGTCCAGCCCATCACGCGATCCATGCTGCGTGTAGAGCTGACCATTTCCCCTAACTTTGTCTGGGATGACGAAATCCATGGCAATGCTCAAGACTTCTGGATTTTGGTTGAGGACTGTGATGGAGAAGAGATCTTATTCCACGATCGATTCTTGCTTCGTGGTGAATTTGCCAAGTCCGAGATGAATGAGCATCTTGTCGAGTTCACCGTCCCTGTCACTGAGCCGATGCCTCCCAACTACTTCATCTCGCTTGTCTCTGACCGATGGATGCATTCTGAGACGAAGATTGCCGTCTCCTTCCAGAAGCTGATTCTGCCGGAGCGCTTCCCTCCCCATACACCTCTCCTCGACATGCAGCGCGCACCTGTCAAGGCACTGAAGCGTGAGGACTACCAAGCGTTGTACCCCAACTGGCAGCATTTCAACAAGATCCAGTCTCAGGTCTTCAAGTCAGTATTCGACACCGATGACAACATCTTCATCGGCGCTCCCACAGGAAGTGGGAAGACTGTTTGCGCTGAGTTGGCCTTGCTTCGTCACTGGTCGAAACAGGATAGCGGTCGTGCAGTCTACATTGCGCCCTTCCAAGAGCTTGTCGACCAACGGCTAGCTGACTGGCAGAAGCGCCTTGGTGGACTGGATGGAGGCAAGACGATTGTCAAGCTTACGGGCGAAACCACAGCCGATTTGAAGCTTCTCGAACAGGCTGATCTCGTGCTTGCCACTCCCACTCAGTGGGATGTGTTGTCTCGCCAGTGGCAGCGACGTAAGAACATTCAGACAGTGCAACTGTTCATCCCCGACGAGCTTCACTTGCTCGGCGGCTACGCTGGATACGTGTATGAAGTGATCGTGTCGCGCATGCACTACATCGCTCTCCAGACTGAAAACGAAATGCGCATTGTTGGTCTAAGTGTGCCTCTTTCCAATGCTCGGGACATCGGGGAGTGGATTGGTGCCAACAAGCACACGATCTACAACTTCAGCCCGCATGCCCGTCCTGTGCCCCTGGAGCTTCACCTTCAATCATTCTCCATCCCCCACTTCCCGTCTGCCATGCTTGCGATGGCCCGCCCGGCTTATCAATCGATTTTGCAGCTCTCCCCAGATAAGCCTGCTCTGGTCTTTGTTCCGAGCCGCAAGCAGGTCCGTGCGACCGCTGCGGATCTCCTCTCGGCGTGTGCCATCGATAACGACGAAGATCGTTTCCTGAACGCCGATGTCAATGAGCTTGCTCCTTTGCTTGGGCGTATCCACGAGCAGACCCTTGCCACATCGCTTTCTCACGGTATTGGCTACTACCACGAAGCTCTCAATGCCACTGACAAGCGCATTGTCTTGCACCTCTTCAGCATCGGTGCGATCCAGGTGCTGTTGGCTTCGAGAGATGTGTGCTGGGAACTGGATATCACGGCTCACTTGGTCATCGTTATGAACACTCAATTCTTCGAAGGTCGTGAGCATCGCTACATCGACTACCCCATCAGCGATATCTTGCAAATGTTCGGCAAGGCCTCCCGCCCCGGCCAGGACAAGCTTGGCCGTGGTGTTCTTATGGTGCCAGCAGTGAAGCGCGACTACTACAAGAAGTTCTTGAACGAGGCCTTACCTGTCGAGAGTCACCTGCAGGTCTACCTCCACGATGCCTTTGTGACTGAAGCCAGCACCAGGACCATCTCCTCCACCCAGGATGCGGTTGATTGGATGACATACACCTATTTCTATCGCCGTCTCCTTGCCAACCCCAGTTTCTATGGTCTCAGCGACGTGAGCCACGAGGGACTCAGCACCTTCCTGTCAGAGCTGGTGGAGAACACATTGAAGGAGTTGTCAGAGGCCAAGATCATCGACGTTGATGAAGAAGATGACAGCGTTTCGCCTTTGAACGCTGCCATGATCGGTGCTTACTACAACATCTCGTTTATCACAATGCAAACGTTCTTGTTGTCGCTCTCATCGCGGACCAAGCTCAAGGGCATCCTGGAGATTGTCACCTCAGCCACTGAGTTCGAATCTATCCAGATGCGTCGCCATGAGAATCACATTCTCCGCCGCGTGTATGACCGCGTACCGGTCAAGATGTCAGAGGTTTCCTTCGACTCTCCTCATTTCAAGGCCTTCGTCCTCCTCCAGGCCCACTTCTCCCGCATGCAGCTCCCTCTTGATCTTGCCAAGGATCAGGAAGATATTGTTCGCAAGGTTCTCAACCTGCTCAGCGCTTGTGTGGACGTCCTCTCATCCGAGGGTCATCTCAACGCGATGAACGCAATGGAATTGTCCCAAATGGTGGTTCAGGCCATGTGGGATCGTGACAGCCCTCTGAAGCAGATTCCTCACTTCTCTCCTGATGTGATTAAGGTGGCCAATGAGTACAAGTATGTATCATCAGAAAACCCTCCAGACGCCTTTGCTAATCTCTCTTTGTACAGGATCAATGATATCTTCGAATTCATGGAGGCCATGGACCCATCGGAGAACAAGGACTACGCTACTTTGGTCAAGCGTCTCGGCCTCGACAACAAGCAGTTGGCTCAAGCTGCGGCTTTCACCAATGAGAAGTACCCCAACATCGAGCTTGACTTCCAAGTTGAGGATCCCGAGAGCATCACTTCGGGCGAACCCGCATACCTCAAGGTCAAGATCGAGCGGGACATCGAAGAAGACGAGGAGCCCGACGCTACCGTCCACGCACCATTCTACCCCAGCCAGAAGATGGAGAACTGGTGGTTGGTTGTTGGCGACGAGAAGACCAAGAGCCTGTTGGCTATCAAGCGTGTTACTATCGGTCGCAAACTCGAGCTGCGCCTGGAATATGTGGTGCCTACTCCTGGAGATCATGAGTTGACGCTCTACCTTATGAGCGACAGCTATGTTGGCGTGGATCAGGCTCCTACTTTCAGTATCAATGCGGCCGAGGGAATGGACGAGGATGAGAGCGAGGAAGAAGAAGAGTAAATGTCATGATCTGGTTTTACAATTTGTAATAATAGTTATGTTTTCCGAAGCCTGATACAAAGATACAAAATGTGTTCTATATTACTTTCATTCCTTTGCTTTTCTTCGATGTAACACTGTATATATATGGCAATGCCTGCAAGGTCCATGGCGCTTAACCCGATCAGGGCCAAAACCCCCGCATGATCACGTTGCTCCCCGTTGCTCCCCAACCTCCTTCTTCTCCAACTCTCCTCTTCTTAATTCCCCTCTTTGATATCATCAATATAGTTGTGTTTTCCGTTTGTTTATCCTACGACACTGTTGATACTCATTTAAGCTCAATCCGAGGAAGCTCCGAGCTTCTTCCTATCTTATCTCCCATACGATCTGATATGGCAATTCGGAACATGAAGTTCACTCCCGAGTAAGTAGTGCTGATATAGTTGCCAATTGAACATCAACCTTCATTGAGTGTATTTGAGGGCACTTGGACTGACACCGACCCCTCCAGGGTCCTGCTCGGAGCACCCAGACGGTCCTCAGCTGTCCCCAACGCGGCGGGCACTCTAGCAGTCTACACGCAGACGTCCTACTCCTTCGAGTCACATTCCAAGACCAACGAAATCCGCATTTTCGATACCAGCTCCGGCCGCTCTGCCCTTATCACGAACGACCCTGGCGCCAGTAACCCACAGTGGGTGGCCGACAGCGACAAACTTGTCTGGCTAAAGACCAAGGGCAACGGCAACACAAGCTTCGTCATCGGCGATGCCCGCCAGGCCGATGAAACATACACCGCAGGCACTGTCCCAGGCCCCATATCGGACCTGAAGGTGGTCAGTCTGGAGCCAGGAAAGGTCGGCTTCGCTGTGACAGGCAAGGCTAATACAGACGGATCGCTGTACAATCCCCACGATGCGAAGAAGCCCCATACAACCGGCAAACTGTACACATCCCTCTTTGTTTAGACACTGGGACTCGTACGTTGAACCCCAGAAGAACGCGATCTTCTATGGCTTGCTGGAACAGGCTCCTCTGTCACCGGCCCGTCGACAGGCTGGGAAGTACTCGATCTCAGGCCTCACGAACTTGATCGCGGTCTCGGGGCTGGCGGGTGTCGAGTCGCCGATTCCGCCTTTTGGTGGTACTGGGGACTTTGATATTAGCCCGTCCGCCATTGTGTTTGTTGCGAAAGATCCTAACCTGAACCCCGCGACTCACACCTCTTGCTCTTGCTACTATGCTCCCATGTTCTCGTGGACTAGCATGAGTGAGTCTGAACCGAAGATTTGCAAGGTTACCGGTCTTCAGGGAGCGATGTCGTCTCCTGTTCTTAGCTCAGATGGTAGCTCTATTGCCGTTCTGGCGATGCGTGAGGATGGCTATGAGTCTGATAAGAACCGTATCCTGTATGTTCCTAACCCTTGGAATGGAGATATGATCGAAATTTTCCAGTCGGACGATGGTGAAGGGCTCTGGGATCTCAGTCCCTCGGCCGTGTCGTTTGCTTATGATGACAAATCGCTGTTGCTTCATGTCGAGGAGGTTGGCCGCGGAGTTCTTTACCAGCTGCCGTTAGAGAATGTGAACACAATCAAACCGGACTCTCTAAAGAGACTGACTAGATCTGGATACGTCAACGACGCCGTTCCCGCAGCAGCCAAATCCCCCAAGCTGTTCGTTTCTAGCAGCAGCCTGGTCGATAACAGCCTGTGGACCATCGTCGACCCAGCCCACCCAGATACTGTCCAACTGGTATCCTCAAACGGGCGGGGCGGCAGCGCATTCGGCTTGTCGCCGTCCCAGGTCGATGAGATCTGGTTCACGGGAGCCGAAGATCACCCTGTCCACGCGTGGGTCGTGAAGCCGTCTGACTTCAAACCCGGGAGCAAGTATCCGCTTGCTTATTTGATTCACGGTGGACCCCAGGGTGCTTGGAACGATCAGTGGAGTACGCGCTGGAACCCGGCTGTTTTCGCCGAACAGGGTTACGTTGTGATTTGCCCCAACCCAACAGGCAGTACTGGCTACGGTCAGCCCTTCACCGACGGAATCCAGGGACAGTGGGGTGGTCGGCCGTACGAGGACCTGGTCAGGGGATTCGACTATATCGAGCACCACCTAGATTACGTCGACATTACGCGCGCGGTTGCCCTGGGCGCCTCGTATGGCGGCTACATGATGAACTGGATGCAGGGCAATTTGCTCGGGCGCAAGTTCAAGGCGTTAGTTACTCACGACGGAGTGTTTAGCATGACCTCCCAGATAGCTAGTGAAGAGCAATACTTCCCTCTGCATGATCTGAAGGGGCCGATCTGGAAGGTGCCCGAGAACTGGGCGAAGTGGGACCCGTCGCGGTTCACGGAACACTGGCAAACGCCTCATCTGATCATTCACAACGAGTTGGATTACCGTCTGACCATCGCTGAGGGTCTGGCTGCGTTTAATGTGCTTCAGATGCGCGGCATTGACAGTGCGTTCCTGACGTTCCCTGACGAGAATCATTGGGTTCTGAACCCTGAAAACTCGCTCATGTGGCATCGGACCGTTTTGAACTGGATCAACAAGTACGTGGGTCTCCCGGCTGTGTCAGAGGAATCCGATCTGGCACGCGGAGTGGGCAGTCTGTCGCTGTGATAACAATAGGTCTCTTTGAGTTGGTCGTTTGGGCCAATGAATGGGGCTAAGCTTGAAGATGAAACGTATATGATAGATATTTATGAACATGGTTATTGTTCTTTTCTTGGAAAACAAAGGAGGTTCTGTATGAAACTCGCCTTGATTGGCGAGTTCAGAACGATGTCTTTGTGTTATAAAGAAGAGGCTGTTTCGGGACGTTTCATCTCATTGTCGATGGTTTCTTTGAGGGTTTCGACAATCGCATACATTTTTATATATAAGTGTCCTTAGATTCCTCGATTTGCATTCTAGTTTACTGCATAGCATACTCTATTGATCAGCATTATTCACTTGAGTCTTCTATCAACTCAACACTATTCAAAATGGACGATCCAACAACCCCCAAATCCCCTCACAGCATCAGCTGGATCTCCGAACGAACCCTCTCAGTTTCCACCAACTCAAGCACAACCTTGACAGACACACTCAGTCCAATGAGCATCTCCTCCAGCATAACACCTCTAGACACTGAATCACCCTTCCCAATCGAATCCCCCACATTCCGCGAAAGTCCCAACTTCCACCCCCATTTCCTGCCCCTCCTACGCCACCTCTCCTCCCAACTCTGGCCCCTCGTCAACAGCGAAACAGGCCTCGAGCACCCGGACTTCCCACCAAACATGCTGGCCTACAACCTTCTGACCTCGGAGCAGGTCGATAACCTCGCCCGCCATTTCGATCAGGTCTACCCGCCTGTCCCGGCTACATTTAATTATCCTGTTTGTATTAAACCGTGGATTGGCACGGAGGAGGAGAAGACTATTGATCTCCCCACGCGGGTACGGAGGTTGGGGCAGTTTTTTGGGCTGAGGGGGTGTGAGGAGGATGTGGATATGGAGGATGTTGAACAAGGGAATGGAAATGAGAATGGAAATGGCAATGGGGAGAGTATCAGTGAGAGTGAAGCCGAGGTGTTACGGCAGATGGAGTTGGAATGGCAGCAGGCATTGCAGAGGGCGTATTCTGAAGAGTCGCATCGGTGGAATTTGAAGTGATTTGCATTTGGATTTGATGAAATAGAAATAGAAGACATGAATTATCTCGACAATACTATAATATCCCAATTCCCCTTCTAAGACGCGGACTTTGCGCCGCGTTGATTTAGCCGTCGGGTAAAGAAGAGACCAGGCTAATAAGCAGAATGAGGGGAATAACGGGGGATAATAGAGGATAATGAGGGTAACAAGGGTAATGAGGGTAATAGTAGAATGGCAAAATAGCTGAGAATCAAAATATTAATAGCCTTCAATCCCTCCAGTTCTACACATCTCTCTATACATCTCATCTATACAGCCCTATCTATACCACCACCATGTCCAACCCTCTCGTCTCCCACATCTACACCGCAGACCCCTCCGCCCACGTCTTCAACAACAAACTCTACATCTACCCCAGTCATGACCGCGAAACAACAATCGCCTTCAACGACAATGGCGACCAATACGACATGGCCGACTACCACGTCCTCTCCATGGACACAATCACCAGCCCCGTAACCGACCACGGCGTCGTCCTTCGCGACCAAGACGTCCCCTGGGTCTCGAAGCAACTCTGGGCACCAGACGCCGCAACAAAAAACGGGAAATTCTACCTCTTCTTCCCTGCCCGCGACCACAAGGGCATCTTCCGCATCGGCGTGGCCGTCTCCGCATCCCCGGAAGGGCCCTTCATCCCGCAGGATAATTACATCCAGGGTACATACAGTATCGACCCTGCTGTCTTCGTCGACGAAGAAGCGGGCGGCGAGGCTTATCTCTACGTTGGCGGGATCTGGGGTGGACAGTTGCAGTGCTGGGTTGAAGGGGAGGAAGAGGATGGGGAGAAGGATGGGGAGTGGGTCGATGGGGATGAGGGTGGTGTTGACGGACGGAAGAAGAGGCTTGTCTTCGATGAGAGTATGTCTGGACCCCAGGAGCCTGCTGGCGAGGGCGTTCGGGCGCTTTGTCCACGTGTTGCGATGTTGTCGGATGATATGCTTTCGCTTGCGTCGTCGGTTAAGGAGGTTGTGATTCTTGCGCCGGAGACCGGCGAGCCTTTGCTGGCGGATGATCATGAGAGGAGGTTCTTTGAGGCTGCTTGGGTGCATCGCTATAACGGAACGTATTACTTCTCTTACTCGACGGGTGATACGCATTTCTTGGCTTATGCCACGGGTGACTCGCCTTGGGGTCCGTTTACCTATCGTGGACGCATTTTGGATCCCGTGCTTGGGTGGACGACGCATCATTCGATCGTTGAGTTCCAGGGGAAGTGGTACTTGTTCTACCATGACTGTGAGCTTTCCCAGGGAGTTGATCATTTGAGGTCCGTGAAGGTTAGGGAGATTGTTTATGATGATGAAGGTGCTATTCATCTCGCAGAGGCCCAGGATCCTGTGCAATAGATAGTATATAGATTGTCTGGAATAGTTTGTGCGAAGCTGTACAAGTGGAATGTAACTGTACATCTATTCTAATTGCCCATGCCCTTCTCCCAGTTCTCCTGGACCAGCTCCCAGTACTTCTCGCGAGATCGTTCACGGAATGTCTTTCCAAATTTGATCATAAAGAGAAAGACTGAAGCGCATGCCATGCCAACAAAGGCTGCTGAGATAAAACAGTTCTGGTATCCCAGGTTCTCGACCCAGGGTGTGATACTAAATGAAGTTAGTGCTTGTCTTCCTAGGAGTCAAGAAAAACATACCCATAGCCAATTGCAAAAGACATGGTATTCCGGACCAGAATCACACTAGCCATTGCAATGCCACTCAGCTCTCGGTAGCTGTCAATGAAGTAGTTGACACTAAGCGCGATGCCACAGGCATTTGTGAAGGCCAGAATGCACATTCCAACAATTAATCCAAACCAGTGGATCTCATGAGCAGCACCAACACCCCATAGAATAAGAGAAGAAGGCACAAGGACCAAACAAGCGAGGAAGGGCCAGAGACGGTGCTCTGCCTCCATGACGCCGTTGTTCCGGCGGGCGAGTTTGACAGTGAGCCAGTCGCTGAATCGGCCAGTGAAAATGGATCTATTTTTGTCAGCTGTAGTTGCAGTATCGGACTAAGGTGGAGATCCTACCCCATGACCACACCGGTGATGGGAGCCAGATAACTCAGACCGACCATGGAAGATCTAGGATACGTGGATACATTAGCTCGCACCGTTCATTGCCCGAGTAATAAGTAGACCAACCCGAAGTTGTATGGCTCCCCGCCAAGGATGATAGAGGCCGTTCCATTCATGATGTTGAAGTAAACCAGGTAGGATCCGTAAGAGAAGCTAGCCTGCATGTTAGTCAAAATGTATATCACCCGGAAACGTTGCATCCATACCCAGCATAGAAAATAACCGGCCACGACAGGTAGTAAAGACACTGCCAGAATCGCCGGAACAAGGTATTCTGCTCCTGGCTCGGCCCCCAGAGCGCCAATTTCTTCACATATGACTTCTTGGTGTAGCCCGACCTTATACTACCCCTAGTGGCAGCTTCCATGTCAACCGCCGCGGATTTATCCTTTTCACCATCCGAGCTGGATTTTGGAGATTTCGTGGATATTCCAGTGCTAGGCTCGTCGGAGAGCACTCGAACATAGTTTGTTTCCTCGCAGAAAAAGAAGAGGAAGATAATCGCACAGCCGACGAAGATACTCGGGTAGTAGAATACCCACCGCCAGCCCTGGTACTGGGCGATAAAGCCGCAGATGACCGGGGCGAGGTAATTACTTCCTGCCAGGAAGAATGCATAAAGACCCATGTATGTTCCTCGCTCGTGGGTAAAGTACTGTTGCTGTGTGAGCGTAGCTGGGTTTCTTTTTTAAGGATTCAACTTACCACGTCCGTGACGGAGATTTGAGGAAGCGCTTCTACAGGTGCCGTGAAAAAACCTAAGAGGATGTTTCGTGCAAGCCATTGACCCTTGGTGTTTGCGTATGGTCTACCGGTGTTAGTCTTGTCTTATTGTGCACAACCAAGTGCGGTATAATTCTCTTACCCCCACATCGTCATACCCTGGATTGGTTAGCTATGGTCCTCACTTGATATCCAAGAAACTAAAGGATAGCATACCAAAATTCCTATCAACGATAACATGTACGTCGGCCGCTTGCCATACTGCATAGCGAATGGCTGCCAGAACAGCAAGCCCCAGCCAGCTAACAGGAACATGTACCCACTTCCCTCGTTCAGGGTACTCACGGGCAAGCCTGTTTGTTCATGAAGTGGCTTAATCACTGAGTAAACGACCGAGCAGGCAATTCCTGAGAACATCGTATAGCTAGAAACATGAAGCATCAACACCTAATCACATGATACAGGATGCCTCAAAGTCTGTCTGCACTCACATGCTCACGCAGGCAGTTGACAAAAGCTTCCGTCTCGGACTCCAATTGAGGGGGGTCATCTGGGTCATTTGATGGGGTAGGGATCAATACAATGTCACGATCTCCGCGGTCCAAGTGCCGGGTCTCCATGACATGATCCACGTCCACCAAAGTCACGGTGCCAGGGACGACTGTGCTGTCAATGACTGGCGCCATGATGAAATGTTCTTTCCTATGCAATGTATAGATGCGGTTAATTCGGAGAAAGAACAAAAGGTTAAGTATGAGAGCGTTATTTCTCGTACGTAGCAGGAAGAGAGAAGCAAGAAATTCCTTAAATCAGGGAGAAGGAATTGAGGAAAAGGAAGGATAGACGGGAGACGTATTAAATGGGAAGATCGACATATTGACTCAATGAAGAGACGTGACCTCGGAAGGAAAAAAAGAGGGAAAAGAGGAAAAAAAAAGATAAGAAGTTGGACTATCAGACGATCTTCCCCGCAAAATTCGGTTGGTCTCTTTCTCTTCTCTTTAAGCCAATCTCTTTCTCTCTAATATCTCCAAATTGAGAATATGGAGAACTTCGGTGTTTAGTCCGAGATGCTTATCAAAATAAATAGGACTGGCCCTGTCACTCCAGACAAATAGATTGCCTTCCTATTTCGGAACGATCTCTCCCCTTTCAGGAAAGAAACGATTCAATCAATTCATGGCTTCGTTTCCATAACGCCTCTGCACTTTCTTCGCCCGCTGGAAAGTCGAGATGCGGTAACTTGGGTGTCTGGCAATGGTCGAGAAAGGCTCCAGATTGGACTGATATACTCACATCCAATCAGTACATCTCATATACATCTATGGATGAATCTATCATGTTTATCGCGGTATCTTACCTTCAAGCTCCGGATCGAGCAATCCGCGCAGCACCGTGGCGCTACCCTGACCAAGAGATTTCGGTGCTTGTTGTAAAAGGACCGGTATGTCTTCGCCGGCTAAAGGAAATCCTGTCAAATCAAATGGTCTTCCCCGCTATTCGCTATCAGGACATACCTTCTTTCTTCCGCTGCAGCCAGGATTTGATCTCATCAAATGAAACGTACGTCTGGACGTTGGTTTTGGTATCTGAAGCGAATGAGAACGAAGAACCAAAACACACATTCACCAATGAACTCACTTCCTGGATTTGCAGAAAAGGCAACGATAGATCCGCTGTACTTCTTCGCTATAGACTTGATAAACAAGACGATCGCGAGCATCGACTGCGAATATCCATCGAGAGAATGGTAATTTTCTCCATTCTATTCAAATCAGCATCTGCCACCAGCAATCGTATAACATATAACATATAACACCAACAACAGAATACACTCACCTCAAACCCCAAATCATCCCACGACGGCGCAGGCGCCTCATTCCGCAAACTAGACGTAACCAGAACAACCCTCGACCCTGGCTTCATAATATCACACAGCAGATTCAGCAGCAGGAAATAACACAGGTAGTTCTTCTGGAAATGAGACTCGAGCCCGTCCTCCGTGAGCTCCCACGGTACAGCCATGACCTCGGGAAATCCAACGAAACCATCAATGGACACGCCCAACTCTTTAATAGTATGCGCTGCCTTGTGGAAGGAAGCCAGGCTGCCAGGGTCAGCCGTCACAAAGATCATCTTGACCGTTTTGTATTTCCGGTTGATATGGTCGACCACAGGCTGGAGCTCGGACTGTGAACGGCCCGTGTAGATTATGGTTCCTGCCCCGCCGTGCGCAAGGGCGTCAGCAGTTGCTGCAGCGAGATCGCCTCGTTTGAGGCCGGATATTAGGACTGTTGTGGCAAGATGGTTAGTTTGATAATATGGGGTCGTTGGGGGTGTGGTACATGTTTTTTGCTTCACCCGGTCTGGGAACGTTTTCGTCACGTCCGTCCCCTGTGTCTGGTCATTGAAGGTACTGTCCATTGTGCTGGATTCTATCTGGTTTAGGTTGATGGGTTGGGAGATGTCCTGGTTTGCATTCGTGGACAAGCCCGGCATTTCGTCATCATGAAGCCATCGCGGAGTGTACATTCGATCCCCGTGACAGAGCAATAGGGCGATGAAAATCAAATGGAATTATAGCTTGCAATTTATAAACTGAGTAACTTCGACCAGCAAAAAGTAGATCAGCGATGGGATCAGGAAAATCAAATTCGCATTCATAATGTACAGCTAAAGAAATCGCGCGCATACGGAGCCTGCCGGTCAAAGGAGAAGACAAAAATAGGAATGCAAGATCCAGTGGATCTTATTGGGAACGGGCCCGCGTCATCTTCAGGCATTTGTTCAATAACACCCTTCATGAGCTCAATGAGCTCATCAATGTCAGGCCGTTCCGAGGGTTCAACAGTGAGACACTTGCGAACAATATCCTTGACGGGTGCACTTATCGCAGGGCCATCGCTTTTGGATGCTTCCTCGCTTTCTCCCGACTTGCCTTTACCCTTGGAAGCGCCAGACTTCTCATCAGGGAATCGCCAGTCACCACCGAGAACGCACATGCTCAAGCTCCCACCGGTCTCTTCACTGCGCGCCTCGAAGGGGCTCTTGCCTACCAGACAGGCGTAGAGTGTGCAGCCAAGCGACCAGATATCGACCTTGGTATCAATCATCGACCCTGTCTTGACATCGAAGAGCTCCGGTGCGCGATATGGCATCGTGCTGTGTTCTGCTGCGGTATCCTGCACCGCCAAGGCGAGGGAGCGCGACGTAATGGCAATGGGGCTGGGCGCCAGGGAACCCAGATCCATCAGGATGGGTGATTGGCCGCTGTCATCGATCATGATGTTTCCTATATTGACCATTAGCTCGAGCCGGAGGTTCCGCATCTGCGACCAAAATGCTAACTCACCAGGCTTGACATCTCGGTGCGCATAGGGGCGCAGGTCCCCATCCTCGACACCTTCCTGACTCCGGGTGACCTCGTCATCCATCAGGGGCTCATTCTCCTCATCCTCCTCACCCTCAGCCATGCGATGGCCAGCCCTCCGTTTCGGTTTCATCTGCATGCCCCGTTCCTCGTCTGCCTGCTCGCCTTCTCTCCGAACACCCTTCGCCTTTCGCGTAGACGCCGCCCCGCTCTTCACCCGATACTGATGCATCGAGCGAAGCGCATCGGCAACACCGAGTATCAGGACCATCAGCCGCTTCTCCGGGAACTTGGTATGGTTGACCAGATTGGCATTGATGGCATCCTGGAGATTACCGCGCTGGTAGTATGGAAGTAAGATATAGACCGTTTTCGAGCCTGGATCTCCGCCATCGGATCTGAATTTCGAGCCGGATTCTGTGGAAACGCAGTGGTCGATTGAGTGGATGATGTTGGATTGGGAGTTGAAGAGGTTGTAGGCTTCGACTTCTTTCAGAGCTTGCGACACGGATTCCTGACCGAATGGACAGCGGATCTTTTTCAGCGCGAATAATTCGGAGGTCGTCTTATCTTGGACTAGGTAGACGTAAGAAAATCCGCCCTGTTGCGTTGTCAGTTTCAGGCCAGCTTGCAGCTTATTATCGGGTATCTTTACCTCGCCCAACAAACGTAGAAGCTTGAAACTCCGGTTATTGATCTTTAGCTGTGGGGAGCTTGGAAAGCAACACATGCAATCCGTGAAGTTGTACAGGAGGTCGAAGAAGTATTGCGCCATGGTGTATATAATGCGATGACAGGAGGTAGAGGGCCCGGTGACGTCCGGGACGGTAGGTAGATACGCAGAAGTTACAGAATGGAGAAGATCGTCGTAGACATGTGTGTCTTGGAGAGAGAGGTAAGGATTGTAATATGGAAGAGGTGGAAGATGAAGGTGTCAATGATTGGCATTACGTGGGAGTGGAGTTCATTTATTTGTCTTTCCCTCCCCCTTTCTCTTTTATATTGAAATTGGACCTTCTCACTCTCTTTTTCTCTTATGTTGTATTCTAACTGGTTAAACTGAAACTGGTTGGGTCTGTCGTTTTCATTTCTTTCTCTCTCTCTTTTTCCCCTTCCCAATCACCATGGAAGTTGGGCCGTCAACCTAATATCCTTGCATTCTCCTAACGCTCCCTCTACACCCTTGACTTCTGAACCCTTCCAGGGGCTATTGATATTGGGGCCTCTTATTTAAAAGACTCATCCCACCTTTTCTTTTCTTTTTTCTTAATTCCCATATTCATATCGCCCAAATCCCTCCCCAATGGCGCACCCCGATGATGTACGGGTCGGTGACGTGGTGAATGTCCCCGGTGGCATGCATGGGACGATCAAATACTTGGGACCGGTAGCGGGGAAGGCTGGACGATTCGCAGGAGTCGAACTGAGCGCCGAACACGCGCAAAGAGGAAAAAACAGCGGCGATGTCGACGGCCGGAAGTACTTCGTAACCTCGATCCCGGGTTCTGGTATATTCGTTCCCATGAACAACAGCAAGTATGTCACAAGGCGATCCTCGAATATCTCTACACCGACCACTCCTGCACGTGGGGGGACCCGTCAACTTCAGCAAATCTGTCGGTGCAGCTCTTACTACCCCCCGCCCTCGAGTCCGACGACCCTCTCTCCCTCGACCCGAATCCCCGCGCGTCCCCGTCCCCCCTCCGAAACTTAGCCTGGCCGGCTTGCGTACACCGTCGGCAGCATCGAAAACCGGCGGGGTGAACAGTGCCATGCGTAGCCCCGTCAAGGCACCATCTCGGCTGTCTGATAGACCCTCGTCGCGACTTAGTGTGGATGATGATGCTTCCTCGTATGGACGGCCATCGGACTTCCGCCGTCCGCTTTTCGTCGGAGACTCAAGACTTGAAAGATCAGATCAAGAGTCTAGAGAAGCAGCTTCTGGACCGAGATAGGCAGCTCGAAGAGCAGTCTGGGACATTGAGCGAGTTCCAGAAGACCTTGGAGGAGATGGAGGGGTCGGAGGGTCATTCCATCCGTACGCAGCTACGTGAACGCAACGAGAGGATTAACCAATTAACGGCCGAATTCGACGGTCACCGTGCAGACTTCAGAAGCACACTCGACACATTGGAGATCGCAGCCTCCGAAACAGAACGCGTCTACGAGCAGCGTCTTGACGAGCTTATACAGCAGAACAAGGAGTTGCAGGACCGCGGCGAAGATGTTGAGGTTGTTGCGCAGCAGCTCAAGCAGTTAGAAGAGCTAGTCTCGGAGTTAGAGGAAGGCCTCGAGGACGCCCGGCGTGGAGAGGCCGAGGCTAGGGCTGAAGTCGAGTTCCTCCGCGGTGAAGTTGAGCGCACCAAGTTGGAGCTGAAGAAAGAGCGTGATCACTCGGCCGCTGCCCTGAAGGATGCACACGCCGCTGCAGATGGACCCCGAAGCAGTAGTGAATTGGACCAGAAGGATGATGAGATCCGGGGGCTCAAGGCCATTATACATTCATTGAGCCGCGGAAACCCCAGTGCCGCAGCCTTGGGACAGAACGGCTCGGCCGATGACCATAATCCGGAGCACATTACTCAGCTGGAGACTCGACTGCAAGAGGTGGAAGAAACCGCAAACCGCAAAAATAGTCGGATCGAAGAGCTCGAGCGTGAACTTCAAGAAATGCACCTGCAGTCTGGCCGTCGCCGCAGCTCTACTGTCACTCTTTCACCAAAGCAACACAGGCCATCCCAGACTGCGAGCAATATCTCTAATCACTCAAACAACTCCAACCCGAACCGTCTTTCTGACCGTACAGTGGTCCCGACCGACTGGCACGATGCTCCCTCAGAGCCCCGCCATCAGCGCGGTATCTCCAACACTTCTCAGTCGCGACTGGAGACTATGCATGAATCCGAGCGCTCTTCCGACGAGGATACCATGTGGTGCGAGATCTGCGAGACAGGCGGCCACGATATCCTAAACTGCACCAGCATGTTTGGCTCTGGCCAGAAGTCTGCTGGACAGAAGAAACCCACACATGATGCTGCCGATGAACTTCCCGATGAACACCCAGTTGAGAAGACCGAACCCCTCCAGACCAAAGCCTCATCTATCCATACCGATACTCCCCCCGCACTCAAGACAGGTCGGGATGTGGTCATGGAAGGACTGAAGGGCATCAGCGGGCTGGGCTCATCCATGGCTCCCATTGCCGGTAAGTCATCGGGAGTCATCGATGAGTCTAAGTGGTGTGCTCTCTGTGAGCGAGATGGTCATGAGAGCATCGACTGCCCATTTGATGAATAATGTTCTGGATATGCATTGGTTCGGTGCACCACGCAAGATCACAGCTCTCTGCTACATGTATCTATGGGGTGTTTTTCTAGTACATGATTGTTGGGTCGGTTACCCCGGTTAATAAATGGGTGTTTGCTTTTTGGGGTGGAGGAAAGCAGACGAGTTTCAGCACGGCGAAGGCTGTGTGCTTTTAATAAATACCATACCTCTGGTCATAATAAGATGTTGTTGGTGTATACAACAGCTTTCCATGTTCCGTATCTCGGGTTGATCTCGACTTGAATCGCCCTTTGACCCTTTGATATGCCGAGAGGTGTCCATCTCATTTAATTCTGTCCCTATTTCTACATATGCATTCATAACTCATCAAAGAAGGTTCAATTCATGACACATAACCATTCATGACCGAAGAGTACAGTTACAGCCTCACCAAGCTCACCCTCCGATACATCTGATCAGTACATATGTATCCATATCTACTATTCAGGATGAGTCGGCGGCTGCACAATTTCACCATCTTGATACTTCGACGCCGCAATCTCTCCACAAGCCTTACACTTGCGCTTTTCCTCGTCGGCCGCAAACTCCTCAACCACAGCCTTAACCTGCGTCCCTAGGTCGACACACACGAATTTCTTCTCCCAGACAATCCCCTTGCAGTTCTTGCAATACCATCTCATAGCGTCGACTGCATCCTCAGCCCGCGGCTGCTCCATCACGACACCGACAGTGTCCTTGAAGCGCACGGGACAATGCGGGGTGTTTGCAGGAAGTAGGAAGATCGAGCCTTCGTGGATGGGGATATCTTGGAAACTAGGAGGTGTGGTTGAGTTGTCGACTGTTTTGAGGAGCATTGACCCTCGGTATTGGTAGAAGAACTCTGGTGTTGTGTTGATGTGGAAGTCGGTTCGGGCATTGGGCCCGCCCACTATCATTACTGTGTAGCCGGCTGTGGCTGGAGTTGAGGGATGGTAGACGCAGTAGTTATTGACTGGTGGTTGTAGGAGATGGGAGTTTTCTTCGAGCCTGGATAGATGTCGTTAGCAATTGGCTTTTCGGATAGCTTGCTTATTGGTCGCGTGATGAAGCATGGTACATATATCATATGCAAAGCGGGGGAGGTACATATGTATTGTAAGATATGTGAAGTGTTGGACTTACCATTTGGGGATGTTTAGTGCTGGAAGAAGCATTGTGAGAATATATCAACATCTGTTTTTGTCAGAGTCTACTTTGTACCTAGGTAGCTTCTTTTTCGCAAATGTCGCATGAGGTCGGAACTCTTAGAAATCAAAAAACCGACGATCTGATCCTCGGAGATATCAGCTCCACCCCGGACTTAACCTTCGGCCCGGATCAACTTCCATCCGCTAATTTTTCTTTTTCATATCTCGAATCCAACAGCCGGACTACAGTGTTCAACGGCGAGAGTTTTGACCAACCACACAAAATGGCGACCTCTCAACCCCCTCTTCGGTTTACATCCCATCACAATCTGGTATATCGCCTAGTCTTGTCCACCCTCACCGGCCGCACGGTCCACATCTCGCAAATTCGTTCGTCGTCGCCCACGAATCCGGGTCTTGCGCCTCATGAGATTTCTTTCCTCCGCCTCCTAGATGCAATCACCAATGGCTCTCAAATGGAGATCTCTTACACAGGTACCGTGCTTGTTTACAAACCGGGTTTGATCACTGGCAGCACGGCCGGTACTGGAGCCAGCGGCGGCATGATCACCTACGAGCTTCCTTCAAACTGTAACCGCGGTCTCAGTTATTTCCTGATTCCTCTCTGTCTACTGGCCCCCTTTGCCAAAGCACCCATGAAGGTGCTCTTCACGGGACCCGGTGTGATCACCTCGTCGACACCGACTGGAGATATGTCCGTCGACAGCGTTCGTACTGCGATCCTTCCCTTGTACAATCAATTCGGTATCTTCAACAACATCGAACTCCGAATCTTGAGACGATCAAACACTGGTCCCACTGGCAGGGGTGGTGGTGGTGAAGTCCAGCTCGTGTTTGGCCACCAGGTCCGTCTGCCGAAGACTCTGCACTTGATGAACGCAGGCCGCATCAAGCGCATCCGTGGTGTTGTATACTCGGTTGGTGTGTCTGGCTCAAACAACGCTCGCATGATTGAGACCGCCCGTGGTATCCTCAACCCACTCAGTCCTGATACTTATATCTTCTCCGACGTTGCGTCTGCGCCTTTGGTACCCGCTCCGGATAAGACCAACCCCCAGGCAAAGAAGAAGATCGGCCTTGGGTTTGGTTTGTCCTTGGTAGCGGAGTCTTCCACAGGCTGCCTCTTCTCGGCTGATGTGGCCTCTCCGCCATCGGGTGGTCAAGCCCCCGAGGAAATCGGAAAGCAGTGTGCATTCCAGCTTCTAGAAACGGTTGCCAAGGGAGGTTGTGTGGCTCCTGCGGCTGTGACAACCATGTTCATTCTCATGACCATGGGCTCAGAGGACGTTGGTCGGCTGCAGGTTGGCCGAGATGTGATCGCTGATCCCAACGTGGTCCAGCTCGCTCGAGACCTGTCCAAGTTCGGTGCCCCTGGCTGGGGTATCCGAGACGCACCTGACAATGGAGATGGAGATGTGATTGTCAGCGTTGTCGGCCGTGGAATTGGTAACGTCGGCAGAAAGGTTGCTTAAGCTGCCGTGGACGGCTTTCGCACTTCATCCCAAGTCTTCCACCACTCTGAGGGCCGTCTTTGCCAAACAATCCGGGAAGTCTCACCTCAGCAGTTCACTCCTTCCCCAAAAAAACAGGGCCACGTGGTAGTCCATCAGATGCTGTTGGCGTCGAGGGCTTCTGGCCGTCTGTCCTGTGCACGCCAGCGTGCTCCAAGAAGCTCAGACGTTTTCAAGGCTTGACTTGTCGAGCATGAACTTGTCGAGCATGAACTCGACCTGTCGCTCCACAGCGACGAAGCCATGTGCGGCAAAAGACTGCTTTTTCCTGTCATCATGATACCCATACGAAACTTGCCAGAGCAAGGTGACAATCTCTTACATAGGATTCAATATCATTATATTCTCTTCTACTCCTATACACATTGACATAATGGTGACATACATAGTCTATCGCCCGGGTGACCAGTTGTATCCTGAGGCCATCGACTCTTTTTTTTATAAATATCCCTCTCCCTCCCCTTTTCCTCTTCTCTTCTTCATCTCCCCATCTCTCTCCTTTTCTCCCAATTCCCATTCCCCATCCCCCATCTCCCGTCCTTCATCTTCATCTTCATCACCCAATCATCCATCCATCCATCCATTCATTCATTCATCCATCATCGTCTTCCTTTTCTTCTTCTCCCCCTTCCCTTGTCACTGTCCTTTGTTTACACCCTCTCCCCATTTTCCCCAGCGACGGCTCGCACATCACCGTGGTGCTGGGGTCCAGTAGCCCTTCGGGGTGAAGCCAAGACGAGCCCTGCCATTTATTCATCATCTTCGGGTTTTGTTTGTTTACCATTTATCCCCCGCCTTCTGCTCACCGGTCCCGGGGCAACCTGGTGCCGACTGGGAAGTGAAGAGAGGGACTTCGTCACCATGTCTGCCTGCAACGTCCTCTACCATTTATCCATCTTGCATCTTGCATCTTTCATCATACATCTTTCGGGTTTCTTGTTCATCATCTATCCCCCGCCTTCTGCTCACCGGTCCCGGGGAAACCTGGTGCCGACTGGGAAGTGAAGAGAGGGACTTCGTCACCATGTTTGTTTTGCAATGTCTTCTGCCATTTATCTTGCCATATGTTTGGCCATTTATCCCCCAGCGATGGCTCGCACCTCATCGTGGTGCTGGGGTCCAGTAGCCCTTCGGGGTGAAGCCAAGACGAGCCCTGCCATTTATTCACTTCTTCGGGTTTTGTTTGTTTACCATTTATCCCCCGCCTTCTGCTCACCGGTCCCGGGGCAACCTGGTGCCGATTGGGAAGTGAAGAGAGGGACTTCGTCACCATGTCTGCTTTGCAACGTCCTCTGCCATTTATTCGTCTTCATCTTGAGGTTTTGCTGTCTGCCATTTATCCCCCGCCTTCTGCCCACCGGTCCTGGGGAAACCTGGTGCCGACTGGGAAGTGAAGAGAGGGACGTCGTCACCATGTTTGCTTTGCAATGTCTTCTCAATGTCCTCTGCCATTTATCTTGCCATATGTTTGGCCATTTACCCCCCAGCGATGGCTCGCACCTCATCGTGGTGCTGGGGTCCAGTAATCCTTTGGGATGAAGCCAAGACGAGCCTCTTCTTCTTCTCCTTTTTTTTTCTTTTTTTTTCCCCTGTTGGGCTTTGGTGTCTTTTTCCCTCTGCAGTGTTCTCTGCAGTGAAAGGATTGGTCTTTTGGGTCTTTACTGTGTGTTTTTAGTTTTCCTTTCTGCGCGGTAGTCATGGAATGGTTGCAATGAAAATATTCTCGTTCTAATTCTATTCAAATGTAGTAGACGCTAAGGAGATAGAAGACCAGACAAGACATGAGACGCTAGCATGCAAAAGGGGTACTCACAGGACAAAAACAAAGAAAACAGAGTGCTTGAACGCTTTTGAGATGAAAGGGCAATGGGAAAATCAACAAGATCAAGAAAAATGTCAACGAGACAAACAGTAGTATGTGCAATGGGAGAAGGCCAAAGAATATCAAAAAGGATTGTGCAAGAAGTCAAGAAATGCCAAAAGTGACAAGAAGCAAACCAAAAACAGCATGAGACACAAGAATCACTCGGTCGGGAGAGCATCTCAGTCCGAAGTATCCTCATCCTTACCAGGATACATAATATCCTGGCGATAGACCGCAAGACCATGGTTGACAAAGACGAAGAGGAACATGCAGACAATGCAGATCGTCATCGCAGAGCCAACACCCTTAATCCCGGCGCTATCAAAAGCATTTCCAAGCGTAATAGTAGCAATGGTGAACCCCGTATCAGGGAAAACCATCGCCCACCAGCTAAGATGGAAGCTCCTCGGCGGCGACCGAATAACCGCAATAGCAGCGACACAGAAGAACCAGAAGCTCAGCGCCCACAGGAATGCGCCCGTCGCCAACGCCAAAATCTCCAGCATGCGTCCATCAGCAGCAGTGTCTTCACTCCCCATCACCCGGAACGTCTCAGGCAGTCCCTGCGCCATACCCACGAGAGCAAGTGCCGTGAAAGCTGGCGGTCCGACGCAGATGAACATCGCTGGTCTGTGTTCGCGGCACGGAAGTCCACTCTCCATCAGTCGCCCAATGTAGTGCGAGTACATCATGAACGAGATACAGAAGCCCAGCCCTTGGAAGGTTATTCCGGCAGTGATGATTGGGATTGCTGCGCGCTCGGGCTGGCTTGCGGAGATGACGGACGCAATGGTCCCGCTTAGCATTACTGGGAACGCGGGCAGGACCCAGGATGGCATCATTGTTTGGAGGCGGTAGGTGTGCGAGGTGAAGACGAAGGAGTATTGTACCACGGCGAGAGTGAAGGTGCAGAAGCAGTATAGCCAGAAGAGGACTTCGAGGGTTGTTGTGAACGCCGGGGTGGGGTTCTCGCCGAAGTACTTGTCCAGACCGGTTATCATTGTTGCGATGGAGAGCCAAAAGGTTGGGAAGAAGAGGCCTTCGCGTTCATGGCGGAAAGAGTTGAGCATTCCGCCATGGATTGTGAACCGTGCTGCCATGAGAGAGCAGACGAGGGAGAAGAGGACGAGGTTGATGAGGTAGATGGCTAGGCCAATCTCACGGCAGCCTTTGAATCGGTTCGGCTGGTTTGCGATGAGGAGGGCTAGACCTCCTGCGCTCATGGTGAGGGTGTACCATGCCCATGTGAAATGACGAAGACGATCGCGGAAGCTCAGTGGCAAGCACTTCTGGGACTTCTCTGAGTCGAGTATGAAAGGTGTGTCTGATTGAGAGGACATTGGCGCGGATGGAGGATGAAGCTCCTGGCTATGTTTAGGCAAAGCCTGTAGTAGAATTGGAGCGGACATTGTGGGTATATAGAGTTGATGCAATGAGGTATAGATGAAGCCCTAAGCTTGGAACATAAAAAAAGAAGTATAGAGTGGATATAGTGAATATATTGAAGATAGAACTATAAACCAAATCATAGAATGGGAAAAAGCAAAGACAAGGCTTTGAAGAATGGAAATGATTGTAGTGATTCGTAGTGAACGACCTGGGAGAAGGAGCGAAAAGGGAGATAGTTAATATACCAGGATGGCCAGGATGGGCAGCAACATACAAAACGTCCAGGCATATCAATTCCATAATTCCATAATTCACCGAAGATCAGCCAAGAAATTCCAAGACTCTACTTTTTCAGAGTGAAAAAAAGATCAAAAACCAGAAAGGGGACTCTATTCAAGGCACGGGGGTAGTCAAGGCAATGAAACCCTTGTAACGAACCTACCAGCGGCCTCAATGGGCACGTAGGACCCATAATTTCATCGAACTAAGGAAAATTATATAAGAATAGATCGTTCCAGGATGTTAGGCTCGGACGATTCATCACCACATGCATCAGGGGGGGTGGCGGTTAGTGTCCCTAGGGGGGAGTTCCGGAAGCATAGCGATCCACTGCGGATCTGGACATCAGGTTAGACGTATACAATCGTACTCCGTATTCCGTATACACTCGGCACTCCGTACAAATAAAAAAGGAATTTCGATGCCTAGGGGACTCTGCCAAGAACATGTAGAAAACTTATTGGCGCATAGCGCTTTTCCTGCGCCGCAATGATTGACCTGGTCCTTGAGTGGAGAGTACAACATACAAGGCTGATTGAGAATCTATACAATATGTCAGTACGGAGTACACACCATGAATCAGAGACAAAGTTACTCAGATGATGAATCTCAAACCCTTGGATCCCGAGATAATTCGGGCCGAATGTGATATCCTTTGTTTTTCGCCGAAACCTTCCGATAGGAGGTTGAGGATGTATAAACGGAAAGTCTAAACAGGGATTCTTATGCGCGCCCAACGTGACTGGACACCAAATGCCAAGAACAAAGTGATCGACAGTATATTGACGGACCGCTGCCAAGCTTTAGTTTTGTTGAAGAGATGGGACTGGTGGAGATGCCGAATAACTTCGGTAACACCATTGCGTGTATGCACAACGTAGAACAGATTCAATAGAAGATACCCTGCAACACACACGCAATAGAGAAAGTTGAGAAGTTGAGAAGTTGAGAAATTGGAAAGTCGACAAAATCTCAGGTGGAGTCGGAACGTTGACGTAGTCGGAATTTCTTGGCATTTTCCCCTGAACTTCGCAAGGTTCTCTCTTATCTTCACAGCCCCCCCCAATCAACACTATTGGCATTGGGATTCTCGCCAAGAGACCTTTCGGACACGGATTCTGTCGATCGGTCGATCATTTTTCAAGGGGTCTCTGGCTTTTATTGGTGGATTGATTGGCTTATCTTTCATCATTTTGCCAAGATGCCCAGACCCTGTTTGAAAGCGATATACAACATGGAACATTATGCGATGAAACGCATGTATGTTGATGAAACTTACAATGTCATCAGAAATCCACTTTTCTTCACTCAAGTGTCTGGCTCTTATGGAGTCTACGGAGTCGATGGAGTCGATGGAGTCTATGGAGACTTACTGTCAACTTCACGGGATCACCCGCAACCCTACATACAGCCTTGGAAGATACATCCATGGATACCGTATAAATCACTTCATTCAGAGAAGATCAAACAAGGAAAAAAATGAAGGTTCAAACTGACGCAAAACAAACGCAATATAATGCAATGCACCTCGAACTCAGAAAAATGACAAATTCAAACTATGCAACAGAACGCCAGCGGGTCCTTCGAAACGTCTTCAGGGCAGCAATGCATGAAATCATGTTCAACGTCGAAGTTTCTGCAGAATCCAGAAACACAAAGTTTGGGCATATGCATCCCCAAGCCCAATCACATCACAACATCTACTCACATCATTCGGTAAACAAGATCAGAGGCCAGCTCCGTCGTCAAATCCAACAACGCACGAAGACTCTTCGGAGAATTGGAAATGGAAGTCTCATCCCGATCCGTCTTGGCATCCACGGGCCGCAAAGACGGCGTCGCCGAAACTGAATCCTCTGCCGAATGATACCGTGCCAATTCCTTCACGTTGCACGCCGCATAATGCACCACCAATCGGCGCAGCTGGTTCTCACGAAGTTGGGTCGCGGATGTTGGCGAGATCGGCTCCAGTCGGGACGTCTTTGTGTATGCGTAGTGCACCAGCTCCAGCACCATCTGCGCCTTGGTTGCTGCCAAGCCATCTAGAACTTGGGAGTCACCTAGATCGGCAGTTTCGAAGTGTGTCGATGACAGGAGGAGCAGATCGCGATGCAACTTTCGGAGACATAGCTGGGCGAGAGCGGGAATTAGGTACCGTGTGGCGAAGACATAGAGTTTCGCGTGGAAGGTGATGTAGGGCAGCTCGGTGCTCGGCGTCTCGATTGGGGCGGGCTCCGACGTCGGTGGGTCATCGTATTGTAGCGAGGTGAACTCGTCCCATAGACTGAGGCCAGGCTCGCAGGGCGAGGTGGCTTGCTGTTGCGCGAAGGACATGTCGAGCATTGGTCTTTGCGGCTGTGTTTGGCTAATGCTGGTGCCTGGGTTTCTATCTTGGGTCCAGGAATTTTCCATCGATTCCGCCGCAGGCGCAGGCTGTTCTTCTGCAGGCGCAGGCTCTTCAGTTGCGGGTGTACGTTCAGGTTCAGGTGCAGGCTGTTCAGCTGGCTGCTCCCAGTGCTCTGTTGATTCTGGTTCTGGTTCTGGGCCAGGGTCTGCTGGAGTCCGTTCTTCAACGGGCTCTGCTTCTGGCTCGGGGATGGGCTCGGCAGCGACTTCTGGGGGTGGTGTTGATGGCGGCGTAAGGCTGACAGGCTCAACTGGTGCGGGAGGTTCTTCTTCGACAAGCCCTGCTTGCTTTTTGCCCTTCTTCCCTTTCTTGCTCTTCTTTTTGTTGCCCTTGGGTTCTTCTGGCTCCCATGACACAGGTTCTTCGGTCGGAACTGCCCATTCGTCATCCACAGGATGCACATCCTCGGCCGGTGGCTCTGGTGCAGTCTCCGCTTCGTGGTATGTCTCCGGCTCTGGCTCTGGCTCTGGTGCTGCTGCATCGACTGGAGCCTCGGGCTCTGGAACCGCCTCGGCCTCAGGCTCTGGCGCATGAGTTGGAGTCACTGGTTCCTTGGCCTCGGGCGCAGGCTCAGATACAGGTTGAGCCACTGGCGGCTCGGGCTCAGGCGCAGGCTGATGGTACGCTCCTTGTCCCCGATGGCGAAACTGCGGGGGCGGCGACGGAGCCGGGGGTGGCACAGTCGACGATATCGAACCAGACCGGTAATTCTCTCTCCAGGTGGCGGTACTCGGCGAGCTCTCGACTACTCCAAGCCTGTGGTCTTCCAGGACCTCTTGCTCGCGACGAGGCACGTTATAATCGCCGGTGTATGCATACTCGCAGAAAGCTACGAAGGTCTCGACATCATCTTCTTCCAGAACAGCGATTCGGTGTTTTGATTCCCTCGTCGGACCGTTCATGAGATTATGGAGTGGTTTGGAGACATGTTGAGCGAGCCCCGACTGGATTGTCAGCTTCGTATGTCGCGGGCCAACGAGGAAGGTGAATGACGGTGAGTGTATGATACTGAAGATGTTGGATTAGCGGTCTGCTAATAGTGTATACCTATGTCATAGGCTGATGCGATGCTCTCCATACCTGCTAAAATTGGGAACAGACTCCATGAGAGACGGTTGACCTTCCGCTTCAGAAGGGATGAGATGAAATTAATCTACGTTCTAACATGCAGGATAGTGCCATTAAATATTTTAGCTCGAATTCCCAAGGCGCCGGAAGCGATCTTGGGCGAAGATAGTAGTATGCAACGTGTGCAGCTGTGATGGGGAAAGAACAGTTCCCAAGACCCATTGCACTAACGCTAGACCGAAATACCATATGAGATATGCGAAATGGGGCCAAAAAGAGATTTGATGTCGTGGTATATGCTCGCCCTACACTGTCCTCTCGATATCCTATGGTTTGGTGTCCCCCCAATGCCAATCACCATTCACTCGTCCAAATGAACCATTTGAATTCGATGCCGCTATCACCGAGACAAAATAACAATGCAGAACAACCATACAGAGCAGCCATACAGAACTGTCGGTGTTGACTGGATCCTCGACTGTCCAATTGTCGGGCGATGTTGGTGTCAGCAGGTTTGTGCCCAATCCCCAGCCTCGAGAGAACCCAATCTGTGGCCTCACTGGTTGATTTGTTCCTGAGGGCTCCATCGGGGCTTGGAATTTGAAGCTTCACATATTTTTTATTTTGATTTGTCTTGGATGTTTGAGATATTTTGGAGATTTTGGATATGTTGGATGTAGCGGTCAACAGTTGTACAACGGAGCCCTAAAAAGGTACCTAATTATACCGAGGTTGGATTAGCAGTGACATTTACCAAATATATTGACAGATATTTACGAAAATAGGCATGACAACCCTAGTACTTTTCTACTACAGGTTGAATATATTCCTCGCCCCTCTTTTCCTTGAAACAAGCTTATTCCGCTGTCCTATCGAAGAGAAGCAGCAAATCCAATATAATTGCCACTTTAGGATATATACAACGAATCACAGTTCATACGTCCAATATTCTATATAAAAGAGTAGGGTAGTCTATCTAGATATATCCAGAACAAATCCAATAATATACAAAATAAACCAAATAGGCCTATTAACTACTATGCATCAACCGAATCTGCGTGTTCCCAGGCTCCCACTCCCTCAACCCTTCCCCAACACTATACCAAAACCGCAACCGGATACACTCCTTCCTCGCAGCCTCCAAATCCCCCTTCTCAAATGCCTCTCCAAGCCTATTCACACACTCAACAACCCTCCCCTCATTCTCCTTCTTAAGCTCGTTGATCTGCGCCTCCGCCTCAGCAGAATCCCCAACCTCCTCAATAGTCTCCTGCACCTCCATAACCTCCATCAGCGTCTCCGCATCAAGCGCATGCTTAGTCGACGCGTCTTCCGCCGTCACGTCGATCCCATGCCATTCCCGTAGAATGTACTGTGCCCGCTGCAGCGGGTCCAGGAGTGTCCGGTACGCTTCGTTGATCCGTGCTGAGAGGCCCTCGGCGAGCTGCTTCTCCGCTCCGTTCGGGTATTTGTCAGGGTGGACAAGGCCTTGCAGTTGCAGGAATTCGCGGCGGAGATCGCTGGTTGAGATTGCGAATGCCGAGCCTGGTGGCGGGCCTGCCGGTAGCGTTTGAGGGAAGATCGTGTAGTGGTTGGTTATGTCTGGCGCGCCGGCGAGAGATATTTTGTTGGCTTCTGTTGGCTTGGAGGCTTCTGTTGAGGAAGAGCGGCGGTGTATCATGAATGCCTGGTTTATGGGAGCTCGACGTGTTGGGAGGGTTGTTAGTCCTCGCGCTCCCTGGCGATATCGGCAGAGCAGGCATGCATCTTGGCTTGTGTTTGATAGCGACTGGGTTGGTGGTGGGAGAGACCGTGGGGATGCTGTGCGAGAGAGATGCTGTGCAATTCTCTGTGGACGGAAAGCCATGACTATGTAGTGTTCTTATGGTCAAGGGAAGGTCAAAGGAAGGGCTATAACTTCAAAGTTGATAAAAAGCCCTCGACATACCGCTTTACGTCATCCCCGCATTTGCCACGTGATCAGATAGGAACTAGGTACAGGTACATCTCTGATACATTGCACAGGAAAGGAAGGATATCGACATGGATATTCGAAAAATCTTATCCAACATATTACATGCTGTTCTTTGAGTTGTATGCAATTTCCAATTAGGAGGCATAAGAGAGATAGTTCAAGATCTGGAGCCAATATATGAACCCGAATCATTCAATCCCCCAAAGCTTCACCGTACGGTCGTGACCGCAGCTAGCAATCCACTTTGCATCGTCACTGACATCTGTGCTGAGAACGTTACCCGAGTGGCCG
Source organism: Penicillium mononematosum (assembly GCF_028829835.1). Lineage (NCBI taxonomy): Eukaryota > Fungi > Ascomycota > Eurotiomycetes > Eurotiales > Aspergillaceae > Penicillium > Penicillium mononematosum. The sequence goes on from NW_026643275.1 coordinate 1,803,404, forward strand.
CTCAGCGACTTCACGAGGGACCAGTCATCCGCGCTAAAAATGTTGACACTCTTATCAAATCCACTGCTAACAAAGAACGTGCCCGACTTCTTGGGCGAGGGCGTCTCCGCTGCTTTATCCACTGCAGCTGGTGGAGCGCCATCAATGTCCATCCCGCCATCTGTAGAAGGCAAGAAGGACGCAGCCTCTGCACCCTTGTACCAGCGGAGATCCGATACCACGCTCTTATGCGCACCAATCCCGCCCGTCTCTTTCATTTGTCGCAAGTCCCAGCATTTGACCCATCCATCACCGGAACCAGACAGCACCCGGTGTCCATCAACGCCCCAGTCCATACCGTAGATCTCGCGAATGTGGCCGTCGAGAATCATCACGTTGCGCCCTGTCCGCAGATCCCAGATACGCCCGATACTGTCGAATCCACCACTAGCCACAAGAGAGCCATCACTGTTGAACGCCACTGTATAGACCTCTCGCGAATGGCCTTCTTGCAGGAGCAGTTCGGTGGCCGTTTCAACATCCCACAGCCGCCATGAGCTGTCGAAGGATGCCGATGCTGCATATCGACCTGAAGGGTGGAACTCGGTACGGCACACACGCCCCGAGTGGCCAGATAACGTAGCCAGCGGCTTTTCTTGATCAAGGGCCCAGAGGTTAAGATTTCCCTCGCCGCCTCCGGAGATCAAATTAACAGTTGAGGGTGAGACATTCGAGGTGGGTAGAGTGGCGCCGGGGAACCACGACAAACCACCCACTCGATCCGTATGCGCATTGAAACTCGCTTTTTCTTCCAGATTGGGCACGCCGAGCAATTTGATCCCACCGCTCCAGTTCCCAGCAGCGATTGTCTGCCCATCCGGCGCGAATCGACAAATGCTCACCGGACGATCGCCAGCAATCTGAGATCCGTAAAGATCAAATCCTTGTAGCTTCTCCTTGACGGCTTTGCGATGCTTGACATGCGTTCGAAGTGGAATTGTGGATTCGTCTTTGAGCCGGGCCACTCGAGCCTTTGCGCGCGGCAAAGAATAGCGCGCAATATCTTTCCGCGCCTCGAGTAACTCGTTCCCACCCTCTGTAAAGAATTCTTCTTGCTGTTCCCCTTCCTCCTCGGCTTCTTCCATTTCTATTTCGACTTCGCCTTGTTGCTCCGCCATGTCGGTCAACAGTTCACGTAGACGATCGCGTCGCTCTGATGGTCCTTCGCCGAATAGGGTAATGGGCTCTCCGAGCTCTCGTAGTCGTGCGCGCACTCGTGTGTCATCTGTTGGAACCACCATAGCTGCTGCTCTCCGTTTCCGTTCGAATTGCGATAGAATGGCGGAGGCCCGCTCGCTTGGGATACCCCCTGCGGTAGTGGGCATATCATAGTCTTGGTCCATTGCTATAGTTCTATTAGTAGGTTCCCCCAAAAAAAGGCTGTTCGGTAACGACTCACGAAGATCGGCATAGCTGATGCCCCCCATGTCTGTGTCCTCCGTCTCCTCGACATAGGCCTGTCGCGCTGGGTGCATCATATTGGGCAATTTAGAAGCTTATGCTTCTCCAGTGGCTCAAAATGTAGATTAATAAAGATTGGCGCTTGTGTAAAAGAAAAGAATTGGGGTATCTTGTAGTGAAGAGAAAAAGGTTGGCGGGAGAGAAGATGTTGCGGGCGGCAGAATAATTGATAGACCTTGGCGGTATCGCATTGAAGGGCATACAAGTTGTACAAGTTCACGTCTGAGGGAATTGTACAGATTTGAATTCATCTACATAAGAGGGCAATAGTAGTACTCATTCGTTTGATCTATTTTCCTACAAGTCCAACTCCGTACAGTTCAACAATTTCTGCCTGAAAAATCGGGTATCCAAGAAAAATCAATGACGCCAGGCGGTCGGGCGATAAGGGCGGGTACTGTCTTATCCGTTGAGATTCTATGCAGCTCCTTTGATTTTTTTTTGGCTTGTTGGTTCTCTCTTTATACCTCTCATTCCTCTCATCTTGTTCTCTCGCCCCCAAATAGGAGGCCCATTCTCCACGAGGGAACTATACAGAACCCCCAAGTCCTGCGATGATCCCGCCAAGCGTTTCGTATAGAGCCTGCAGTTCCGCCTGCAGTAGCCTACAAGCCATCGTTAGAGACGGCGTCTACTCAGTTTCCACCAATCCAAGCACATACACTTCCTCATTGTTCAAAACCCAACATGTCCGCTTCTCCTCCCACGCCGCAAGAGCCAGACCAGACACCCGTCTAAGCCTGAACCTAACCCGCCATCCCTCCCGCCGAGCCTTCCACGCAACCCCAACAACCCACTTCGAAAAACCCTCCCCACAAAACTCTCATACCGTGTCGCCGTTTCCTCCTCCGGGAAAGGCCGCCGTTTCCACCCCATCAAAAATGCATATAACTTCGACCCCACCGCAGACGCCCTAGGCGTCTCAACTGACAAGAACTCCGTCAGCCGTCGCCGCAACCGCCCAGACTCCGGCGAAGACGCCTTCTTCGTCTCCCGCATCGGAAACCGCATCTCAGATCACCAAGACACAAACGCCGAAGCTGTCGCCTTCGGCGTCGCAGACGGCGTAGGCGGCTGGACGGAATCCCGCGTCGACCCGGCAGACTTCTCTCACGGTCTATGCAACTACATGGCGCACACCGCGCAGACCTGGCACGAGCCTGCCGAGCGCTTGCGCCCCAAAAACCTCCTACAGGCCGGGTATGACCAGGTCGTGGCGGATCCATCAATCCGCGCAGGTGGGAGTACGGCCTCTGTTGGCGTCGCGCTGCCGGATGGACGGGTCGAGTTGGCCAATTTGGGTGATTCGGGCTCGGTGTTGTTGAGGAGGGCGGCGGTCCACCATTACTCGATTCCGCAGACGCATGGTTTCAACACCCCGTACCAGATTAGCGTGATCCCGCCGCGTATGCGCGCCCAGGCGTCTGTCTTTGGCGGGGCGTTTTTGGAGGATTTCCCCCGTGATGCTTCCGTTACGAATGTGCAGATGCAGCATGGGGATGTGCTCATGGTTGCTACCGATGGCGTTTTTGATAATCTCAATAATCAGGATATTCTCAAGCTTGTCACCAGCCGGATGGTTATGACTGGGGCGTGGACGGCTACGGAGTCTGGCGTTGGGGTCTCGGAGAACCTGCGTGCGCTGGCTGCGCCAGGTGGATTGGCTCATGCTCTTCCTACTCCGCCAGGCTCGCCGCTTTCCAAGGACCCGGCTAATACCGAGTCCGGACCTGAGGATGGGATCACTTTGCAGTCTGTTCTCGCGGCGACAATTGCTGGCGAGGCGAAAATTGCTAGTGTCGACTATCGCCGTGATGGGCCCTTTGCTAAGGAGGCTCAGCGCTACTACCCCGGTGACTATTATCGCGGCGGGAAGGTTGATGATATCTGCGTTGTGGTTGTCATCGCTGTCGATGATGGCGTTCCTGCGGGTGAGGCATGAGGGATTTGGACAGGTAATCTGGACATTTCATCGAACCGGCGTCATACTGTTTTCTTCATTTGTTTTCGAGCATGGTGTATAACTGCATGCATATATATATAGAAGGGGGCGAGGATTTTTTTTGATTTTGCAAAGAGCCAAGCATATAAGCATGTGATGCTTCCCCGTTGATATTTTGACTACTTTCAAATAGAGGGTTCATAATGGAGATAACCCTGATTATTGTATCGATATCGACTTTTAAACAGTCCTACCAGAATACCTCCTACTAGATATTGATTTACTGAACAGCCATCATGGATCCTTGTATTCAAGAGCTCAATACATGCAGTGAAGACCTAGCATCTCCAGTACGTACCCTTGGGGACCTTTCTGTTCATTTCCACGTCATAAAACAACATTCTCTCCGATACCCTGGGCGATATTTCGTGCACAACCGGCTGGACACCGAAGAGACCATTGGCGTACAACCTCTGGGAAAGATCCAGAGCCAGATAACTCCCATGCTCCATGGCCAGGACACAGGTCAATGTGCAGAAGCCGATTTAAAAAAAAAAAAACAAGAACAAGCACATTTTCAATTGATTCAAAAAGCCTTGCTGGTTGGTCCAGCCCCGTATCCCAGTACTGCATTGGCAGGTGACAAAAAAAGAGTTAAAAAAAGGAAACAAACCGGCGGAACCGCATAGATTGAAACAGAGAAGAGAACATGAATGAGGCGCAAATGGATAAGAGTAAGAAAACAGACATCGCAGAGTCGTGATTCTTAGACCACTTAAGCAGCAGCTTCTGCGGTCTTCTCCTCGGTCTTCTCCTCGGTAGGCTCCTCAACTGCCTTCTCCTCAGACTTTTCCTCCTTCTCAGGCTCGGGGGCTTTCTCATCCGCGTCGGGCATTGGAGAATCAACGTCGTTAGTTGACTTGGATTCAGGCTCCTTTTCCTCTTCTGTCTCCAGCTTGGGGGTTTCAACACCATCCTCCTCCTTGGATCCGTTAGCGGCAGGCTTCTCATCCTTGTCCGCCGGGCCGGGAGTGTCCGCGTCCAGGATGTTCTTCCAGCTAGACAAGATGGCCATGGCACGGTGACGGAAGTTGAACTCCTCGTCCCGGGGAATCGAGTTGAGCTTGACAATCATCTTAAGGACCTTGTTGATCTTGGTCGAACGAATGATCGACACCTCCAAGTCGGAATGCTTCTCCAACTTGTCAAAGTAGCTGGCCATGCTAGCCATCTCATCTTCCTTAGGGGGGTTGGTCACGGGAGATGAAACCCTTCTGGAGTTTATGACGGAGGAACAGAACTGTAAGGTATAAGCTGGCCTGGTCGGGCTCGTTGGGGGAGATGGGGGATCGCGTACTCTCTTTCTCCTTCTTCTTTCTCAGCTCCTCTGGGTCAATGGGCTTCTCGGATTCCTTAGCGTCGGCACTGTCTCCTTCGTCGCTGGCAGCGGGAGCTGCCTTGGCCTTCTTGGCAGGTGCTTTCTTGGTCTTGCTGGCGGGAGTCTTCTTTCCAGTATCCTCGGCGGGAGCCTTGGGAGTGGTCAACTTCAGCTTTGTGTTGTTCTTGGGGGTCTTAGCGGGCTATTGATTTTGTGAGATGAGCGAGGTCAACATCACAATGATCCTGTAATACATACCTTTTCCGCTTCAGCATCAGTCTCCACATCCTTCTTGCGCTTCCTAGAAGGAGCCTTGGACTTCTTGGAGTCATCCGCATCCTCCATTTCGACATCGGTCTCAGCGCCCTTGCTCTTGCGCTTACCCTTCTTCGCCTCCTTTGCGGCCTTGGCGGCTGCCTTCTGCGCTTCCTGTGCCTCAAGCTCAGCCTCTTCTTGGTCAATAGCTGCCTGGTGGTCGTTCAGGAGCTTCTTGAAGTACTGAAGGTTGTGGCCCTCAGATGCAACCTTGTAGGCATTGATGAGTGATTTGGTTTTGTTCTTCTCAGAGATATCTTTGCATTCAGCAGGGTCAAGAGGAGTCAGGTTAGTGTTGGGAACCCAGGCGCTATCAAATATTGGTCAGTAGCAAGTTCGCGTCTGGCCTAGAGGCTGCGCGGAGGGTCGACTCACAATTCATTGGTATCGAAGAACATGACGGGGAAGGTACGTTCATGGGCGCGTCTGCCACCGTCGGCATACTCGCCTTTGTAGGATCCATCCTGTTGCATGGCGGTAACGGGACGAGTTTCAAGCAAGCTGGGTGGCAGAATGTCCTCGTCACAGATGATAGCAGGCCAGGGCGCATAACTGCGAAGGCGGGCGAGGTAGGTTTGGCCTGGCTTAGCATCCAGGTGGGTGATGCGACTCTGAGACTTCTTGCGGCTCAGCTTCTGAGCACCGGTAGAGGTGCGGCGATTCTTGGAGGACTTCTTCGCCGAGGCAGGGGTTCCGTTGGCCTCCGCGGGCGCAGCGGCCTCTGCATCGGCAGGTGCAGCTTCAGTGGCTTCGCCATCGGCCTTGGGCTCAGGAACCTCGTCGGAGGAAGCAGGCTTATCAGCCTCAGCTTCAGCGTCCATCTTCTTGTCGGTCGCAGCTTCAGTCTCTGGAAGAAACAGTAGGTTAGTGGTGTCGCACAGAAAATAGGATGTCCCGACCGGGGGGGGGGGGAGTCGAGAAATGGAGGCGCAAAGCGATTGATTGATATCAATCAGTCGATGCTTACCGGCAGGCTTGTCTTCCGACATGGTCGCATCCTCAGACTTCTTCTCGGAGACAGTGGGTTCAGTAGCGCGCTCGGGCTGATCGCCCTCGGGCGCAGTCACAGGGGTTTCGTCAGCCATGATGGCAAGCTGGGATGAGATGAGTTAAAATTCACTAGGCGATTGGGTAGATTGGAGCTGGGAAGAAGTTGGTGGGAGGAGCTTCCAGGGGAGGGTAGGAGATGTGGAGAAGAAAGAGAGTCGCGAAAGGCGCGGGAACTTCAAGACGCGTCTGAGAACGGAAGACCCCAATGACGCCACAACTTTTTCAAGTCAACCACGCAACAGTAAGGTGAACTGGAGAGGTTTATTTGTTTCGCTTTTCAGATTTGAATAGCCTTGGGGATGGTGTTTGAACAATGGAGTGTTGCACAATGTAGGGGTAGAGATATCTCTGAATAGTTACCTCTTCCAAGTCTGTCAACAGACAGTGGGTGCTTCACGACTGGAGCATGTATTCACGATGCGAATACGGAGTATCGACTGTCAACTCGTAAGTGGTATGAAGGGGAGGTGACAGGTGACAGGTGACGCCGGTGGGATGGGGGGATTGCCTATCACAGATCGTGGACAGGCTGATATGTCGACGTAAAGCGCAGGAACCACCGTGAATCTCTGTGTCCACCTCTGATACCCCGGCAGATTGATGGCAGATTGATAGCGTATAACACACAGCAGCTGGAAGAGTCAACAGACGTCTCTCTTTGCCATGTGCCTTCACAATCACCATATATCTGGACAACACGGGCAAGAGCAACGATTGGCGATTGACATGCGAGAGTCAATTTGTCTTCCTCTACAGAATATCTTCTGATCTCACATTCATTCACAGGTTGATGGTATATGATAGCACCTGTGAAGTGCCAAGAGACGTCTTGTATAGATATTCGGGGCATGGACACGTGCCGAAGAGCCTATTCCTTCAAATTAGACTCTTTTCAAGCAGATTGATCGATTCAAACCAGCCTGGCCACAATTCCAAGATTAAAGTGACGTGTTCCTTTTGTAGCAACACCAACAGTCTGGTCCAGAGCTTGTGTAGTCGTGTTGAGTACCGATGCAATCACGGTCTTCGCAAGTATCTCTTCGCAAGCAGTCGCAATTCGCTAAAGCGATAGAGGTACATAGATGGAAAGATAGGCCACCGTTGATGAGTATGTCATGCTTTTTGAAAAATGATGTGTAATATCAGCTAACTGTGAGCAGATCGTGGTCATCCAGGGTCATCCTTGGAGCTTGCGATTCTGTACCTCGATGTGATCCTCACGTTATTAACTCGCGGTGTGTCCGTATTAGTGAACATGTAATACTTGAACGAACACAGTATTATAAGTATGTATTGAATGGGCTGTTGATTTGAACGGGAGGCGAATACGAGGGAATGAAATAAATCCAAGTTGATTTCTTGTTCCTAAACACATCTAAATTTCTGTGCCTGTAAAGTGCACCCCAGATATGATGCGATTTCATGCCCTTTCTTGAGATGCTTTTTTCCAGGTATTTATATTCCGGATCAGAAAGAGATATATGAAGTTTGCGTTGTAATGCTCTGCCTTTGTATGTACGGGTATAGTTATGCTATATACAAAGGAAAGGTATTTGAATCATCTTCAAATGCTCTTCTTTCAGAGTCTTCCAGCAATCAAAGAATCTTGTATAAACATGTTGATCGGTGACTACTTAGGTAGAGTGGAACGCTGGTCAATCCCACAGAGAGAACTGGGTAACAATAAGTAGGAGATCCATATACAGAGATTATAAACCAAACCGACTGGTCTGATGAGGTTTCATACAGGGTATCAAGTTCTAAAACAAAGACGCTGAATCCAAAGCCAAACCAACTATGAAATGCCATACCCTGAGTGAACTCAGATGCAAGCATGTTCTGAAGCACTTTCACTGGGGAGATCCTCTTCAGGGACGAGAAGTGACGGTTCCGGCTTATGAATCCGGACAAGGCAAAGGAAGTAGTCTTCCAGTGGCAACAGATTGAGTAGTATGCCATTGAAATACCACCCCAAGGCACATACAAGAGCTCCCGCGACAGCATCCAGAATAAAATGGTTGGCTGTGGCAACAATGGCCACAAGGATGGTAAATGGATATAGGAAGCCGAGTATGACGCAAACAAGGCGGCGCCATGATGGGATGTTTAGTCTCAGGGCACGGGTCAGCCGAGTACGAGTTGTGCGCCGATGATGCTGTGGCAAAGGGATTGTTATCAGTGTGAGGCCAATCATCAGAGAGTAGCCAAAATGCAAGGAAGGCATTGCCGCTGGTGAGAGTTAGTCAAAGATTTATGGTGAGGGTTCGCGTCAGACAACACTTGCCATATTGATTACAGAAGCGGTTTTCTGTCCAAACACTGCCCGATCCATTGACACCATGCACCGTGTCCACGAACCCATAACTGCGGGCTAGATCCGCCTCTTCACCCGTCGGGGCCGTGTCACTCAGTAACCGAGGTGGCATGCAAGGCCAAAGAGTGAAAACCACAAAAGCGAGCAGATTGCACACGGCCAAAGTCCGCCGGCGCGCCTGGTATAGAAGAGGGCCTGCAGGCGACCCGCTTACAGCACCCTTGGGCTTTCCGGGCTGAGCCTCATCGATCCGATTCCGCACGGTAGTGTAGTAATAAAGCCAGACGAGAAATGCGATTGTCCCGGGAATGTGTATGAAGGAGTATATCCAATTGATCCAAGGCATGACAAGGGGTTGGCGAAGGAAGTGTCTTTGAATCAAGATCTCCCAGAACATCCCTAGCTTCTCCTCTATCACGATTAGTTGCAACGCGTGTCTCCTCGCGACATCGACGGTATCATCCTTGAGAGTCACGGCGGTAAAGGCTCGACCGAGCTGGTACGTCTGCACACATTGTGAGCTATCAGTTTGACTAAGACAATAATGAAGCAGGAAATCACCCTACCCAGTAAACCAAAGCCCAATACCAACATTCCACCAAGAAAGGAAACTTGCGGAGCAACCCGACTGAGCAAGCGGTCTTGGAACACAATAGTATTCGGCGATGACACCTCCAAATTCAACCCCAGGAGTCCAACTTGTCGCTTGTGCCATCCATCTTCCGGGGCTTGTGGGGAGTGGAACCGAGAGCCCAGCAGGCCATCCTTGGTTGATTGACTTGAGTATCCCGATTCCAAAGAATCAAATGAAGCGGCTCGTCCAAGGTCATTCGAGTTCCGTCGGCTGTAGCGCCGAGTCGAGGATGATCCGACAGAGCGATTTATCCAGGTGCCTCCAAACAAGAGAACAATAACCACCAGAGGCTCTATAACCGTTCCAACTCCCATGATGGGTATCAAAGGAACCAGTACCTAGATAGTACAAAGGAAAAGGGAAGAAAAAAGTAGCAATAGATATGCAAGTACTTTAAGAATGGGATTTGAAAATGGAGATACCAGAGAAGGGGGATCAAAGGTCATCTGGTTGTTTTTAAAACAGAAAATATTGTCCAAGGCAGGTGCCCAAGAGGGGACAGCGAATCAACTATCAACTGCATATTCTTTTTCTTTTTCTTTTTCTTTTTTACTTTTGGGGGATCCTCGGTATATCGAACAAATATATTGTATGTCATGAGTTTCCATAAGGCTGTCTTGGCGAGCAATGGCTGGATACAGCCATACACCGTAATTTGAGATCCTTGATCTTGATTGGATATACAGGTAGATCACCAGATATATGGATATGTATCATAAAAATTATACATATATCATAAAATTATATATAGAAACACACATGTGGCCTCCTGTCGTATTCGGAAATCATCGAAGCCAAGACATAAATTTTGATGCCTAGTACGGAGTATATAGTGCATAACTAGTACACAACTAGTACATAATCGTGCCAAGCCCACCAACACACGGAGTACGGAACACACGGAATACGGAAGTACGGAAGTACGGAGTACCCGGTCTCAGATCCCTTCTTTTCGCCAAGATTTGCAAATTAAGTATCTTTTATATAGCAACTACATACAAAAGGTACTTAACCATAACTATAAACATAACTCAAGTCTTATACTAGATAAAGGAAAAATAAAAAAGGCGAAGCTTAATATGAGTCTATTTAAATCAATCTACTACTAAAATCAATTCTAACTACATTATCCGTATGTAGAAGTTGGGTAGCGCACTTTTAAAAAATTCACGTATAAATATCACATAAAGAGATAGTACGTACTCTTATATTATATACTAGTAATTTTTGACTATAGTAAAATAGCATGTAATCAGGGCACCGTTTATACCATACATGGATATATCTTATTATATCCCTAACCCTTTTAAACGGTTGAGAAAATTGATGTTATATTTATGTTATATTTAAGTACCTTTTATATGGCAACCCCATACAAAAGGTACCTAATCTTGCAAATCTGGGATCCGGCAGTGCACACCAACACCGGATAGTGTGTTGGTGGGCTTGGCATGATTAGTACTCCGTGGATCCTCTTAGAGCACCTCTCTACATGTATGTACACATGTAGAAATGTATGTAGGATGTACAGAGTATGGATATATCTCCTGATCAAAACTCCTAATAGCTGGCACTAGTTGATATATATTTAATATACCATAGTACTATATAGTTACTATGTAGTATGCAGTATCCATTATGCATACATATTTCTTTTCAATCTGTTATAATTCCAAATATAATAGTACAATGATATTATACATGTACATATGTTGTGTAGTATTTCTTAAGTGATGTAATATTCTTCCTACCTAGGTAATATGGAGATTCAGGGAATCCGATGAAGTATGTTTGACGTCAATCCCTTCCCCTCTACATTTAATTTGAGATATGAAATTTCCATTCCTGGCTTCATCTGGCTTCATCTCACCTGGTACAGCAACACCTCAATATGCCATTCGTTAATCCACTTACAATCGGACGTGCAATGAGCCGCCCGTCAGTGGCCACTGCTTTGTCGACATCCAGACACTTTTCTACCACCCCGAACGCTTATCAAGGAATCACTCTTCTGCAAGACAAGAAAAATGGATTTGGCTTCGCGCGGTCAAACCCCAGACCTGCCAAACCCAGAACGAAGGGAGTCACTGAGATCCGTGGCCCATACTACTCCGTAGGTGCACACATACTTCTCATCGTTTCTCCCACGGAGCTAACCTACACCAGGTCATGGGCAAAAGATATCTAGCAGATGTCCTAGAAACGTAATATCCCGAAATGTCCCAACCATTCAACCAAAATGGCATCTGACAACAGCTGATAGGATGGGCGACCATGTAGATGGTCTCAAATTTGCCGGAGGTGAGTCCCCACAGGACTTTGGTTCTCGCCAGAAACGACAGCGCTGAGACAAAGCCAGGCGCTTTTTCTCTATTTCATGAGAAACAACTGCGGGAATTGGTTGACCTTGCCCATGAGCATGGCGTGTACATCTCAACGGTAAGACTGTCCTGCACCAGCAAATTAGCGCATTTGGGAGCATACTCTTGACATCAGGTTCCGTGTTTCAGGGTGGATGGGCTGAACATCTCCTCACACACCCCGATCCGGGTACAGTGTTTGACCGCTACTTGAAAAAATGCAAGGACCTCGGGTACGTGCATCCCTAGCTCGAGGCCCCGGAGCCTAGAACATAAGATCTGACTACTCAACATAGACTCGACGTCATTGAACTGTCTTCTGGTTTTCTGTCCATCCCAGAGGATGACTGGCTCCGTCTGATTGATAAAGTCCACTCATACAAGCTGGAACCAAAGCCTGAATTGGGGATTCAATTCGGAGCCGGCGGAGACACACCCGCCTCAGGACTTGAAGCCATTGGGACCTCCGACCCTGGCAAATTGGTGAACTTGGGTCGGAGATTCCTCGACGCCGGTGTGAAGCGGTTGATGATCGAGTCAGAAGGTATCACCGAAAACGTCACATCCTGGCGGACTGATGTGGTGTCGAGGATCATGAAGGAGCTTCCTCCTGAGCGTGTCATGTTTGAAGCTGCAGATCCCAAGGTCTTCAGTTGGTACGTTCGCGAGTTCGGTATTGATGTCAACCTGTTTGTGGATCACAGCCAGATTGTGCAGTTAGAATGCCTGCGGCGTGGCATCTGGGGCACTGCCGATACCTGGGGCAAGATAGTGTCGTTCCGGCCCTGATCTTCTCGAGGATTCGAAACTTGAAGCACATGTATTCTTGTCATATCAATATCTCAATGCGATATCCTTTTGAATTCAAGTTCATCTATGTACAGCCCGGGACCTGGGCAGGTCCACGGGTGGCGCCCCGCCGGGCGGGCGAGTCTGCTTAGTCACATAGTGGAGTCCGGGGAAAGCAGATGCCCGCACTCAAACGATCTTTAGCATTTTATATTAGACCTCAGCAATGACTTAAATCAATCCTCTTCCGGCTCAATCGGTTCGAATATCTCACGCCTCTTATGGATACCTCCAAAACTCCGGACGAGTGAACTGACCTATTCACCAACGCGAGCGCGGTGATCGGTATGCCTCGGGCCAGCACTACCCCGGGAGCACGGCTCCGATGTCGACGAGCCTGCGACAGCTGTAAACGGCGAAAACAGAAATGCAACGGTGAACAACCCTGTACAATCTGTGTTCAGAGACGCAAGGAGTCGGAATGCCATTTCTCGGATCGGCCCGCACGCCTGCTCAAGCCAGACGCCAAAGACTCGACAATGTTGCTCAGCGAGCGCATGGCAGCATCTCCGCAGCGCGAAACTGCAATGGATCGCCTTTTGAACTCTCTCGAAGACCAAGGGATGAATATGGAACGCCAGGAGAAGGACGAGAAGGAAGGGACAGCTCCCGTCCCAAAAGTGGCGCGGCTTCTGCGCGACGGTCAGGGAAAGTTTATGTATATTGGTGATTCGGCGAGTTTGTCGTTTTTACAGAGTCTGCGCCGTGTTGTTACGTCTTCCATTGGCCGATGTGAGTTTACCGAGGACAACTCACGGCACTCAATGCTCGAGGCCTTTCAGAGCAACCCAAGCGCTCAGCCCCGAGCTCTGGTTACGCCACCAAGCAACGATGAAGCCCAACGACTAGCTCGTCAGTTTGTGCTTGCAACAAACCCGCTCCTTGACTTATTTGATTTGGAAGAGTTCCATCCACGGCTAGCTAATTGGGTTGCAAATCCATCGGGTGACGAAGATACCGTTAGCTCTATCTTTTATCTTGTCATTGCTATTGGCGCTCAGGTTTCCGATATTGATCAGACAGTAGCTGAACAATATTTTGGTAGCGGTCGTCAATTGGCGTTCTCAGCCTTCCAGGAAACCCCAAGCATATCCACCATTCAATCATACATTTTAGTTTCCATGTATATGCTCGGCGCATGCAGGCGCAATGGTGCATTTATGAATCTGGGCATTGCTCTGCGTGCTGCCTATGCGGTAGGAATCCACCGCAAGGATGCAAACGCGCTCTTTTGCGGACGTGAACGCCGAGCGAGGGAGCGAGTTTGGAAGAGTCTTCGGATGATGGATTTATTCCTCAGCGCCTCCCTGGGACGCCCTCCCGCAACTTCAGACTACGACTATGACATACGTGAAGATGCGCTTGTATCAGGAGAGTCACAACACCATTTGACAGCAGGTCAACAGCTTTCTGCTGCGGTGATTTCGCTTTGTCGAATATTCGAACGGATTCTGACCGATGTGTACATGAAGCAAGTCATATCGATCAATGTTGCAGAGGCGATCTCGAACCAGCACAGGGCTTGGGTTCGCACTCTTCCAACGATCCTGAAAACGCAGTCTGAGCGGCTCGAAAACAAAGCCATGGAAAACAGTCTAGCCGCAGCTCATGTATTCGGGTCATATTATTGGTCGATTATCCTGTTGACCCGGCCATTCCTCATATACCGTGTTGCCCAGTATGTCAAGGGCAAACTCGATTCATCCTCCGAAACTCGAAACGGTAGCTCCCGGATATCCTTGTTTGCCGATGCATGTGTCTATTCTGCACTCCGAGGTCTAGACGTGGTCGATGATCTTAGCCATTACACCTCCCTTCCACGTCGACTACCCTTCTTGATCAACTCCGTTTTTAACTCTGTGATTGTTCTCGGCGCTGCATTCTTCGCCGACTACGATAATCTCCTCCCCTTGGAAGAAGGAATGAATAAAGCTGAACGGTTCCTAAGGCTATTTGTCCCGCACGATCCACACGCATGCCGTTTCTTCCAGATTACCAAATACCTCCGCGCTGCTGTAGCCGAATACGTTTCCCGGCGGAATCGAGAATGGATGAATAGACGCAGCAAACAGGTTGACCAGCTCTTCGGCCAAGTGGGCGGTGATGAGGATCGCAACTCCCCGGCCCGGGAGCTCCACCTTTCACTGGCCCAAGTGATATGCACTCATCTGCATCTGCAACTGCGCTCTCCCCTACCTCCCCAGAAAAGGTCGCCGGTGGAACTCCATCCTCCTATGTTCCCTCCCAACCAGCTCCTCAACCTCAATTTTCAACCGACAACGATGTTTGGGAAGCCCTGTGCAATGGCTCAGATCCCACAGCAGCTTTGTCCTACGATGCAGCCATTTCTGCGTTAACTACCTCGGGCATCCCAGTGGGTTGCTCTCCTGGTGGGACTATTCCTGCTGGCGCGCCCCCGGTGTCCGGCCCGTCTCCGCTTTCTGACGTGATGTTCCCGGATAACGGTCTGCTGTATATGGCTGAAGATCTTCCAGTCTTTGGCATCTGGGGTGATGAGCCGTGATTATCCAGTGCTTCTTGGGAAACGGATTGTGTTTTAAAAGCTAAAGACGTGATGGAAAGCGGGTGTACTGGCTCACATCTGGTGTTTTGTTATTTCTAGGGATGTTTATCTTGTGAAGATTCCCCTCGTGCTTTAACCGTATAATTGGACATGTTGATATATATATACCCCAAAGGGCGAATGCATCCATTTTCTACGGGAATCTGTACAGAACAGAATGTATTAACCAAATAGGGGAAAGCGGTGCGCTGTCGGGTTTGTCTCCTCTGGCTGTGCTCAACTCCGGAGATATCAATATACTACACAACTGCTTGGCTGTGTTTTTACTCGGATTGTAATAAAACGAACCCCTTCTGAGTTGGGTCACTGATGCTTCCATGGATCTTGCATCTGATGTCTACACCACGCATCCATTATCTGAGGCTGAGAGGTAAGAGGAAATTCTCGATATGCCCCCATGTTCACAATACAGGAAAGAGTCCGATATGGGTAGTGGTACTTAGAAATGTTTACTTCATGAAGTAAGTAGATCAGGCTAACTGCTAACAACTCCATGGATTATGTATGAGCTGGTAACAAGGAAGAGAACAAAAGCAAATAAAGTAACATCCAAACGACAAAAGAAAGGGGAGAAAGAGAGGGCATCCACACAATAAGCATCCACCATAGACAGATTTATATGACAATAAACTAGAGACAATGGAAAATGCAGGATATGAGAGGCATAATAAGATCTGTCACAGAGCAGGAATATGGATAGCTCGCTAAGTGCAGAGGTTTTTGCAAGGGGAAAAGAGGAAGAGGATTCGTGGCATGAGCTTCAATACGCGCTGCGTCAAAACGGGGACCAGGGTCATGATATGTACACGTGTCGATTCCAAGGGTACTGGTGCGAAACGACAAGCTGCGATATGTGAAAAGAACATCCCAACCCTCAGAATGAGCAAAAACTTCATGGCAACATAGGGAGGCAGGGAAACCGGGATTATATACGCCAGTCCAGTATGGGCGCAGAAGTAGATTAGAAGCCGAACGGATTAGTGGGGGCTGTTGATTCGGTTAGTTCCTGGTACTTCAATCACCTGTGATGGCAAGAGAACACTTACTGGCTTGGGAAAGATTGGCTCTGAGACCAGTTGGCTGTGGCTCAAGCTTCTTGGGACCATCTGGCTTGACACCAAATCTGACGGAGGGAGGCGGTCCGGTCTTCTGTGGTGATAGAGGAGTGGCTGTTGGTTGCTGTGGAATTGGCGGCACAGGGGGCGGGGATGTGTAGGACTGGTTGCCGTAGCCATTGGCACCAGTGGGTTGTGGTTGCAGTGGAGGAGGAAGAACAGAGTTGATACCAGTCTGCATTGGTTGTTGGAATTGTCCGTATCCACCAAAGCCTGTGGGCTGCGGCCCAAGTCCCTGGAACCCAGTTTGTTGAGGGGCCATCTGGCCACCAAACGGCTGCTGCTGTTGCTGCTGCTGGATACCGAATTGTGACTGGGGAGTAAACGCTGTTGGCTGCGGCATTAAACCATTCTGGTATTGGTTTTGACCCATAAATCCGGTCGCTTGCGGCTGCATCGCAGGTTGGTAACGCTGCTGGTTTATTTCGCTCAGACTCTGGCCAGGAGGAGCAACAGGAGGACCCGCCTGGGGAATGCCCGTCAGTTGAGCTTGCAACGGAGGAGGACCAAAGGAGTTTTGCTGTTGCGAGAAATTCTGAGGCGCGGACAGTGGGCGCTGTGGAGGCGGAGGTGGAGGCAGAAGTGAATTTTGTCCAATTGCCTGAGGGGCCTGAGGGCGTTGCCTGGCCTGTGCTTGGAACCCAGTCTGCTGAGGGCTGAAACCTTGTTGATGCTGTCCTATTTGTGCTACTTGCGCAAACAAACTGGGAGTGGCACCTGTTTGCTGAGGCTGTTGTACAGCTGGTGATTGCACAGCAGTGGCCTGCGGCTGTAGGGCAGGCATAGGCGGGGCAGGTTGACTAGTAGGCTGAGTAGTAGGCTGAGCCGGGGTCGGCTGCAAAGGAGTTTGGAGCAAAGTCAGATCCGCCATTGCCCCTGTTGGCTGAGGAACCTGAGCTGCCGCGGGTGGAGGAGTTGGGGTGGCTGCGGATGGCCTAGCAGGCTGTTTCGGTTGTTTCACCTCCCAAGCATCATCTTCAAACCCGGCTGCAGCAGGCTTTTCAGCTGCCGCAGGGGGTTGTGGGCTCGCCGAGCTATCTGGTGACTTAGGTTCGTCTCCCTGCCCGAACGCTTTGGGATCAACCTCTCCAGCTTGAACGTTCGGTGTAGGTCTGCCCCTACGAGTGTTGTTGCGCAGCACACCACCAGGCCCGGAAAACAGACCGCCTTGCCCTCCGTCCTCACCATTGCCAATGACTTCCTCACCGCCGAAACTGACGTTTCGAGCCTTGGACTTGTCCGGGTACGGCCATATTTGGCATCCAAAACCTTCATCACTCGCAAGGTATCACCCTGGTTTAGACCCAAAGTCTGGAGGATGTCAGATGTAATGTCAGGAAGCACAGATTCGTCCATAGAATCCTTGATAAATGACTGTGCATATCGTTCACAGCGATGTGGCCCAACGCCAGCCTTAAGGAAGAAGTCAAACCAATCGTAGTCGGAACGTTGTACAGAAGCCCCGGACTTGGAAGCCCCGGATTTGGGATCCTTGTTAATGCCAACCCGAGGTCGGATACTTGAAAGAGGTTTGTCCTCATCCAACGAGACGCCGGCGATCTTTTCGACATGCTCGAGATCTTCGACAGACATCTTCGAGACAGGGACGGCAATTTTGATACCGTTGACCTTGTGGAGCTGGATTTTACCATCCTGGAGACCTATGAACTGGGCTTCGACTGTAAAGTCCTTGGTCCGGTCCGTCCACTTTCGCACTTTAGTCGGATCAGGCTTCGACTTGATTTTGCTGTCTCTCTTGCTGTGACGGTCAGATGAATCCATCGAGTCCGTCCGTGACTTGCTCATTGCAAGTTTGGACAGCCTCATCTCCTCCATCCGGTTCTTTTCCACAGTCGACAGGCCTGGTTCGCTAGGCATTGGCGGCGCCTTCGGTACCAATCCTGTGATTTCAACGTAGCTACTGGGGACAACACCTTCCTTGTTGTTCTTCAAGCGCCGCACCATCCACCACTCTTCAGACTTGGTATCATCAAGGACAATGACCTCGTCCCCCACAGCTACTGTAACTTCATCATCACCTTGCGCCATGAAGTCATACAGGATCTGTCCCTTCTTTTGACCGCCACCTTCCCCTGCCTCAATGACCTCACGCAATCCTTCTGCCCGGTAGGCACCGGCGATCTCGCCGAGTGCCGCTGCAATCTCATGGGCTGTGTCTTTGGCACCTGCGTGGAAATCGATGCTCTTGCTAGGCCGGACAAGATCAACAAAGACATGTTTTCCTTCAATCGAGTAATGAGTGAGCTTCTCCGCGCTCCATTCTTTCTGCCGATCATCACCTTCAGGAGAAATGAAGATGATTCCAGTCGCCAGGTTGATTCCCAATGTAGTTGGCATCTTCTTTCTCTTGCCCATAACTTCAACCATCTCATTGATGTTGTAGATATGATAGCCAGAAGGTGACCGAGGCGTCATCTCACCTGCTCGGTTGTAAGGGGGAGATTCTTTGACATGTGTCCCATCACGACCCATAGCAGGCGCCGCCTGCCGAGGACGGGGTGGTGGGGTTGGGTCAGGCGAGTAATGTTCTATAGGCGGAGAGACAGGTTCCGAAGGTGGTCGACGAGGCAGGCTGGGCGGCGGAGACTCCTCACGGTCTTCTGCTTGATCGTACGATGGCCGAACCGGAAGACTGGGTGGAGGGGGCTCATCTCTAGTCGTCTCGGTAGGTGCTTCCGCAGGGGCATGCTGCTTGTGGATGATACTGGCAATCGCAGCAGCAGCGGGATTGTGAGACATCTCAACTGGAGAGCCGGCGGGCGATGTCTCGGATTCTTCCGGGGCAGTCTGCGTCGGCCGCTGCGGAAGCGTCGGCGCGGCAGGCTCGGCTTGAACAGAAGGTAGAGGAGGGGCAGTCGTTGCAGAGGAGGCATCCTCGATGATTTCGATGTAATTCGACGGCGCAAATCCATACTCCGAGTTGGTTCCAACCAACGTCCAATCTGGATCCGAGGTGTCGAACACCATCAGCTCGGCATCTTCTGAGAAAGAAACCTCCTCGTCAGTCTGTCGCGTGTAGTCGAAGAGGGCTGTAGCTCTGTGCGATGGTTGCGCCTTATTTCATCTAGTATCAGCAATTGTTCATGCAGCGAGGCTCGCGCCGGTGCATTCCATCTGCGGAGACTCACCTCTTCGACATAGTTATTGGGGACTAGGCCTTCAGGTTCGTCCTCATCTTCCCGCCCAGCCTTCTTTTTCGCCCTCCACCAGTCATCATCCGTATTCTTTTCCAAGATGTAGAGGAGGTCGCCCTCGCGAATATCGAGTTCACCCTCTCCCTGTGGCTGGTAGTCGTACACGGCCGAGTAGACACCGATGAAACCCATATTGGAAACAACTGGTCCCACGGCACCGATCAATTATTATGACGGTTTGCTGCAAATGGCAGCCTGTCAACGTGCCAGCTCTAGATTTCGCAGTGATGTAGTTGGGGGGGAGACGGTAATTGGGGACGCTGGCCGATGCTCAGCCTTGGCGCTTCTTTAGTGCGCGGAGCAGGTGTAAATCGGAATGCGGATGAGATGTCGAATGCAGAGGTAGATAAAAGGTCTAGGCGCAAGGGAATGAGAGGGGAAAGAGAAGGGAAGGGCTGAGAAGGGAAATAGGTTGGATTAGGGAGAGGCGGGAAAGTGGGCCAAGGCGATAGGGAGTTTACAGTCACGTTGCCTTAATGCTCTGTGGTTTTTTTGACATTCTCTCCAACTGAATTCTTTGGCCTTTTTGTTGCCTCTTTTTGCCTTCTTTTCTTTCTTGCCATTACTCGTATTTTAGTTATTTCGATTCTCCGGCAAATTATGTACTTTTCAATCCAGAGCGCACTCAGCTCTCCTCAAGGGCAGACGTCTACGGGCAAGAGTATATCGTTTTTGATTCTAGCTTGATTGGCATATTAGCCCTAGAGGTGTGTGAGATTGTAGCTAAATTGACTGTATCTGACCTTAAAATGTTTAACTACACTAAAGCCGTCTATAATTAGGATAGGACGCGTATAGATATCCACCAAGTGTACTATACACCAACTTTAGAATGAGTATGTAGTCTTTTATAGTAAAACCAACGTACAAGGTATGTGGGCTACTAACGCGTTACTAGCTGCCAATGGGGAAAAACTCGATATCATTCATATCAGGCTTGAAAATTAAGAAAATATCAAAATGTACAGGATCTAGTATACACTATCATAGTTCATCTTTAAAGGTCTCCTCGCTACCCTCGCTCTTCTCGGGCTTGTTTGACTGCTTTTTCTTTTCGGTCGACTCTGTTTCCTGCTTCTTTGGCTTTTGGCCAGACCTTTCAGACACCTTGTTTTCGTGTAGTTTCTCTGACGGCTTGTCGTTCCAAGTGTCTTCCTCGTCTTCTTCAAGGACGCCTTGGAACTTGATCATCCCGTTGCTTTCCACGACTTCCAGAGTCCAGTCCTTGCCTTCTGCTTGTTCTTCCAGTAGATTCTTCATCTCTTCCAGTTTCTCCGGGTCGATATCGTACTTTTTCAGGACCTGCTTTGACATTTTCCGGACCTCGCCATTCTCGCGTTTCGCAACCACCTCCACTCGCTCCTCGCCCGCGGATGCCACACGTCCTTTTTCGATTACCTTGCCTTCCATACCAACAAGTTTACGGCCTCCAACTTCAATTCCTCCAATAACCGGAAGGTCGGATTGGGCGATATCAGCATCCGCATCTGTACCAGCATCGGCCAGTTGGCTGGTCATGTACCATTCTTTAATAGCTTCCCACTCGGTGACTTCATCAGGCATCAGGATTTCACGGCACTCGATAGTGTGTATCTCATCCTGCCGTGGTGGCAGGAAAGCAACGTCGTCACATAGACGAGGGGTATAAATGACCATTAGGTAAGAGCACGTAGTGAGTTCCTTGATCCAGCCGATGTGATCTGTCGATTGTGGGTGGCAATGGAACTGCACTTCAACCTTGCGCTCCCGTCCTGTCAGATCACACTTGGTCCCGCCACGCAGGTGCTGGACCAAGTAGCGGGAGCCACCCTTTGTGTGAAGCTCTGCCACATCTGTTTTGGCAGATTGTTTCTCTTCCTCGCCTTTGTCGCCGATAAATCTTCCCAAGACGAAGGAATGTGTCTGGGGGTCTTCAATTGGCGGGTAGTTGGGGATACCACGGCCAGCGGGGAGCGCATGGAACTGCTTGATCTGCTTCTGATAACAGAAGGAGTAGGACCACCAGCCAGAGAAATAGTACATGCATTTTCCTTCCATTTCACGTAGGAGTTCCAGACCACGGTCTGTTGCCCGAGCTAGTTCCTTCTGCTCCTCAACCTTACTATTCTCCTTGTTCGTTGTATTATGCTCGTCGTTCGTTACACGTGGGATCTGGCAGAGGAGTCGCCGGTTCTCGAGTATCATTTCTTCGTAGGTGAATGAAGATAGATTCACATCCTCGGGCTGGTCGGTGGAGTCTGCTTTGGCCTTGCCCATGTAGACTTGGGGATTGTTCTGATCATTGGCGCTGGGGCTGGCCTGGGACCGGAGCAATGCTTCAGCGTGGGAATCAAGGACATACTCCTCGGGGAATGTCACTTGGTACTTTGATAAATATCCAACGTTAGATTTGCCTCAAATCGGTGTAAGGTATATCCAACGTACCTGGGGATAAGCCAGAATATCGTCATTAATGTTGAACGGCTTTTTATTTGCCCACGCACTGGACACAGCACAGACCAGCACCAGCCACGGCGACAGCTTTGCTGAGTGACCCATCTCTTTGAACAGATCAGATTATAACACAGTTGAGTCTAGGTGTTGTGGAGTCAGGTATCCTGAAGCTTCCCCGCGGAAGGCGCTTGTCGCAAGAAGCTTCAGTTCAGCAATGGTAAGGGTATGTCATGTAAATCAATCGCACATGGGTATCAGTGTATGTATATCAAGATAGAAGCATACAAGCCCAAGGCTGGAATGAATGAAATGCCTACACAGTAGGTAGTCCTCGCATGCCAGGTTTGGCAGTGGAGAGCGGCAGCTGCTCCGTGGCCTTATCTGATAACGCCTAATGCACTCACTGTGTACTACGGAGCACGGAGTACCTTGTCCGGATGTCCCGATGGGAACACATGGAAGCAGATACATATAATGGTCCTTTTTTATATGGATATGCAGTACCTAGGTAGTTAGAGAATTGTAATTAATTATGTAACATGAGTATATCCATCTTATACTCGCAGAATTACTTGTAGCTTATAGATCCCAAATTTCCCGGTCACCTGATTTGAAATGCTTAACTCAGCATTAGTACCTCATTTATCAGGTATCAACACTAATCATATATGGTTAGCTCCTTTGATTAGTGGCTGCTGACGGGGATGTTGGTAATAAAGCCGAGCCACTTCATTGGTCGAACTGGGGCTGACTGATGTCTTGCAAAGCATTGAATGACCACCTGGGCACCTGGGCAGGACACTACAAAGAGTACGGAGTATTTATGAGAGATTGACTAACGCTGACAATATTTCTTTTCCAAGAACCTTCTACTCTTTTCAATCGCTTCCTTCACATATAAATAGCCATCATTCCGTCCATGAAACTACTTCTGCCACTTTTAATTTGCATCACAGCAATCTTCCTTGCCTATAACCCTTCTATCAAAGACTCTCTCAAAGACTCTTTCCTGACTTTCACCCAGCAACAAGCTCCTAGTCTGTCACAGTACCTTCAGACAAAAAGCATTGCCAATCAGACAAACCATCACCTTAACTTGGAAACTCCGACTCCCATAGTCTTCCCCATCACAGGCATGTCCGTTCCTCGTGCAATCCGACAGGCATTCCTTGCCCTTGAGCAAGCAGAAGGCGCAGGTGCTCGTGTGCGCCGCTCCATTGGAACCGCAAAGCTCCGCAACTTCAGCCCCTTCCTTATGCTCGACCACTTCACCATCGGTAAGGGTGCCGGTTTCCCGGACCACCCCCACCGCGGTCAGGAGACCATCACCTATTTGCTGTCCGGCGGTGTTGACCACGAAGACTTCGCCGGTAACAAGGGCACCATCGGAGCCGGCGATCTGCAATTCATGACCGCAGGTCGCGGCATCATGCACGCTGAGATGCCCCACGAGAACCCGGACGGTAGCCCCAATGTCGGTATGCAGTTGTGGGTCGATCTGCCCCAGAAGCTGAAGTTCTGTGAGCCTCGTTACCGTGATCTGCGCGCCGAGGAGATTCCCCTTGCCACGGTCGATGAGGGCCGCGTCCAGATTAAGGTCATCTCGGGCCAATCGCACGGTGTTGACTCCGTGCGCGACTTGGCCTACACCCCTGTCTGGATCTTGGATATCACCATCAAGCCTGGTGGTCGTATCTCACAGCCCCTGCCACAGGGATGGAACTCGTTTGCCTACACTTTGGCTGGTGAGACTGTGTTTGGCTCGAATGACTCCACTCGCATTGTGAAGGAATTCACAAACGTTGAATTCGAGCAGACGGGTGACTTTGTTGAACTCTCTGTCCCGGATAGCGCCGACAAGGAGGCCCGCATCTTCCTTGTGGCTGGCCAGCCGCTGGACCAGAAGGTTGTTCAGTATGGGCCCTTCGTGCTGAACACACAGGAAGAAGTTTACCAAGCGATGCTCGACTACCAGACTGCCTCTAATGGATTTGAAAGGACTCGAAACTGGCAGAGCGAGATTGGCAAGCGAATGGGCTAAATACCATGGATTAGTTTGCATTTTCTTGAGTTATATGGGTTATTGTTACATGTATTATGGTGTTTGGCGTAAATATACATGATATTGAATGAATGAAGTCCTTTATATGAATAATTCGGCGAGTTCCGAGCAATTTGTATATCTCATATCACGTATTATCCATTCGTTATGTGGAAACTTTGCTTTCCGCCGAGCGTATTCTTCTGGCTACAACGTCGAGAAGGAAAAGAGATCTACAAATCTATTGTAGTGCTACTTGAAATATGATGTCCTTAGTATTATTTTGTGCTAAGTTGTCAGGTTATTGAGGTCCTACGTCGTCAAGGACAGAGGCCGCTGTAAACGAAACCAGGTTTTACCTGCTTTTTCTTTTCCTTTTTCCTTTTCAAAATCTAGGCACATCCATATCGCTAAACTATGTGAGAGAAATGTTCTGTCCACCGTAGCGCCACTCAAATCGTCTCGGTCTGGGTGATTCCGTCAATTTTGATGGTCGCTCCCACGGTACCGACCAGAGCAAGTCCCCTGGGGATGTGGACGTCGCGAATCTTGAAGCAAGCAAAGACAACCAGTCTCTGAAGAGCCGGACAGCACCGGAAGATGCACCGCGCAAGGTAGTCGTCCATGACGGTGCTAAAGGAAATATCAAGATATTTGAGGTTGGGATACATTTTGCCTTCTGCGAAAACCTGTTCGAACGCTTTATATGAAATGTGACGACAGGATGCGATGTTCAGGTGTTGGATCTTCGAGCCCGAATGTTCCATAAGCGCAACGAAGCCGTCGGATGCAAGCCCAATAGGCTCCTCCGGACCGGCGGGATTCGTCATGTCCACGTCCCGGAGGGAGTTCAAGTCCACATAGGTAAGGGCCGGATTAGACCAGTCCGTGAAGAACGCAGCCAACCCTTTATCGGTGAAGGTCGAGTTGAGGGTAAGACGAAGCTTGGTCAGATGACGGCAATGTTCATGGATATGCTGTAGGAGTCGATCATCGGCAAGGTAGAATTCCTCCAGAGAGAGGGTCTCCAGCTGGGGACCAATGCTACTGATGATTTTAAGGAGAGGCTCAGTCTGAGTCTCCGTCTCGTCCAGAAAACGCAGCGACAAATGCTGAAGGGACTTGAGCGTCGAAATTCCTTCAAGCATGTCATTGTCGAGTTTGTGTAAAAACTTCAGTTTCAGTCGCTGAAGATTGGGGCAATGAAGGCACATCACTCGAGCAGTCTCGTTATCGAAGGCAGAATCCAGGTTCCACAGTTTGAGACTCAGGAAACGATGACCAAGTTTCATGAAAAGTTGGCGCCAACAGGCATCGGTCACAAGGTTTGGTCCATCCAGATGAAGATCTTTGATCTCCATATCACGCTCCATCATATAGTGGAAAATCTGGTCCTTCAATGGAGTGGTAAATCGAAGGTTGACCCTTGTTAGACGAGGCATGGAAGCCAGGATCTTGTGGTAATCATCCGTGCCGAGTTCTAACTACTGGTTAGATTTTCTTTCGACGACGGGGACATAACCCTGACTTACTAGCACAATCGAACAGGTCGATGGATGTATATTGAGGTCGTAAGAACAGATCCAAAGTCCGTGAGGTCACGGCCCGCCTTCTGGACAAGATCTGACCGAGACGTAACAGCAATGACGGAGGCAAATCTCCGAAGTCCTCAATATCATGGATATAATCTGCCACTTTCTAGAAAATGATTAGCACTCCATGGTCAAGGTCCTGAGAGTTTAAATGCCATGGACATACCTTGATGCAGGTTTCCAGCAGACTCTGAGTGCCATGAGGAGTCAACCCATCAAGTAGATTAGCTTGATTCTGACGGCGTCCAATCCCAGGGGCACGTTTCTTGGCCGGTGGCTTCTTCTCATCGGTCTTTTGCTTCTTGGAGCAATCAATGCAAAGCAAGCCTCCATTTGGACCGGCCTTGCTGTAGGGAGTCACTGTGAAACGCTTGTCGCAGATCTCACAGTTGGCCAGCTGACCCGGTTTCGGTCGGTTCTTTTCTTCGTGGATTTGTAGCGCAAGGTCGTCGTCGTCCTCATCATCATCATAATCGCCATTAAAGCGAGCCTTGCGCTTAGCAAATTCCTTACTATTTTTTATCCTTGCAATGGCTTGCTGGCGCTTGCGCTTTTTGACCGGGTCCTCTGGTGACTCTAAGACCGATGGAGACCTAGATTCTTCAGCAGCATTGGATGATTCTTGTTCAGCTTGGTCAGGCTGGCGTTGTGCCCCAGCTTGTCGGCGGTCCCAATCATCGCGGATTTGTTGGGCTGAGATATTATTTGACTATGACTAGTCAGCCAAGTCACACTACGTAGAGAAATATCAACATACAGCAAGATAGTCGGTCAAGGCAGAGCGCCTAGGGTTGTAGTTAGTCTCTGAGTGATAAAGCGAAGGGAAGCAAAACATACGGGCCCCGAATGCCCTGAGGCCGAGTTGACTGTCTTGGTTGTCTTGCCTGTCTTCTTCCAGTCCTTTTTTTCTGTTAGTTTAATTATAATATAAATATAGGATAATATAGGATAGGATATAGGACTCACATATTTGAAGAATTGTCAAGTTGAGCCTCAAAGATGGTCTGGGCCCCGAGTCACTGGACCCGTGGCAATTTCGCGTTTCACTTAACGCGGTCTTATCTGAGATAAGACACGGGGGATATGGGGGAGGATAAGGGGGGGAAATATGGATATAGAGGAATACACGGAAGAGATGAAGAGAGATCTTTTGATTGATAATGAAGATGAAGATGAAGATGAATATTCGCCACTAAGAAAAGAAAAGAAGAGAAACTGAGAAGGGAAATCGGGAGATTCCGAGGAAAATTTCTGGTTCAGGCACCAGCTGCCTCCGACTTCATCCTCATCTCATCTCATCTCTTCCCTTCCCTTGGTTTTCTCTGATTTCTCTTTTGATTTTCATCTCTACTTTTTTTTTCTCATCCCATCTGTCTTCTAGCAAGCCGCATATCATAATACAAACAAGTGAAGTTGCGCTTTTCTAGGTACATCCCCCCTAATGTGACATATATATTTTTCAAACCTGGCTAATAAAATCCATCTTTATAGCCTATCATACCCGTGCCCACCCTGGCATTCTGTCACCTCTCTACATCCGCTCGGTTTCAATATGAGGCATAATCTGAGACCCAGAACCACAATCCCTGATTCAGACGACGATTCACAATTCAGCGAGACGTCATTGAGGAATTCATCCCCCTCCGTCGATCAAGTCGATCGGGACCTCTGCGAGCCGGTGGATCATCCCTTTCTCGATCTCGCACTCGCGTTATCCAAGATTCCGAGGCAGACGAGGACGACTATGTCGGTCTATCGGACTCGGTGGCACCAGACAATTCTGCTTCAGGCGGAATTTCAGTGGTCGTGCCTGCGAAAAATGAATCAGCCAGTGACTCCAATTCTCGGAGTTCGCTTGGGATGTCCACAGGATACAGTACCCCAGCTACTAGCGTTGGTGCTGCAGCTACTGAACCTGACACCAAGATTGCGACCAAGACTTCGGCACGTATCAGTGCCGCCGATCGCGTTAAGGAATTGCAATCGAGCGCATTGTCCCTAGGATCTCACCGAAGAGGAAGAAAACGATCCGCGGCTGTTTTGGCTGAGGATGATGATGATGCCTCTGATGTTCCACTAGCCCGTGCCTTCAAAAAAAGGACGGCAAAACGGCCTACGGGTGCTGATCTTGAGGCTTCTGATTCTGCTCTTGCCCATGCCCTTCAAATGGACGAATACGAGTATCCACTCTCGACAACAGAACAACGTTTGCCCATGGACAAATTCATTGATGAACACGCCTCGGACTCGGATTCTAGACCGGTGTCTCCGTTGAGCTCTGAGCCACCAGAGTTGCTTCATTCGGATACCTCGGAGGATCCACTAGAAGGCAGATCTCCCAGTCCTCTTGGGGAAGGCCTCAATGACGATATTTATGACTCTGAAGCAGATCTGCCCCCAACGTGGGAAGAGCATCGGAAAGCTCGTCGTGTAAGTCGGGTTCTTCCCCACATGTGTTTTTGTATGACTGACCATCACCTAGGCGGAAAGAGACCGAAAGAACCTTGTGAATAAACATCCCACAATAGGTACAATGTGGGATGTGCTCAAAGCGCAGCCGATTATCCAGCCAAAGGAAGCCAAGCAACCTGTGTCCATAACTCGCAAACTCAAGCCATTCCAACTGGAGGGCTTGAATTGGATGATAGCTCAGGAAAAGACCCAATACAAGGGTGGTCTGCTGGGCGATGAGATGGGCATGGGAAAGACCATTCAAGCAGTTTCACTCATCATGTCCGATTTCCCCCAGCCTGACCCGACTCTTGTCATCGTGCCACCGGTCGCTTTGATGCAGTGGGTATCCAAAATCAAGGAATACACGGATGGCAAGCTGAAAGTCTTGGTCTATCACAATTCCGATGCGAAGGTCAAAAAGTTGACACCAGCTGAAATTCGCAAATACGATGTCATCATGATTTCCTATGCAAGTCTCGAATCCATTTACCGCAAGCAGGAGAAAGGCTTCTCTCGCGGCGAAACGATGGTCAAAGCAGACAGCGTCATTCACGCAGTCCACTATCACCGCCTGGTTCTTGACGAGGCACATAGTATCAAATCACGTACCACGGGTGTTGCCAGGGCATGTTTTGCCTTGGAGGCTAATTACAAGTGGTGCCTATCGGGCACACCCGTACAGAACCGGATCGGAGAGTTCTTCTCCCTTCTACGCTTTCTACAAGTCAAGCCATTCGCATGCTACTTTTGTAAGCAGTGCGATTGCGAACAACTCCAGTGGACCTCGACTAAAGAGGGACGTTGTACCGAGTGCTCTCACACTGGGTTTATGCACATTTCAATCTTCAACAAGGAGATTCTTAACCCCATTATCGAGGGGAAAACGCAAAAACAACGCAAAGACGGCCTCGACAAGCTCCGTCTCATAACCGATCATATCATGCTCCGCCGGATGAAGCAACAGCATACAAAGTCGATGGAGCTACCAGCTAAACGTATCACGTTGCACAATGAATTTTTCGGTGAGATCGAGCAAGATTTCTCACGCAGCATCATGACGAACTCGACAAGAAAATTCGATACCTATGTCAGCGAGGGTGTCATGTTGAACAACTATGCCAACATCTTCGGATTGATTATGCAGATGCGCCAAGTTGCAAACCATCCCGATCTCATTTTGAAGAAAAAAGCACAAGCAGGGTTT
Organism: Penicillium mononematosum; assembly: GCF_028829835.1. Lineage (NCBI taxonomy): Eukaryota > Fungi > Ascomycota > Eurotiomycetes > Eurotiales > Aspergillaceae > Penicillium > Penicillium mononematosum. The sequence goes on from NW_026643275.1 coordinate 1,832,384, forward strand.
AACGTTGCTGTGTGTTGCGTCTGTGATGAGCCCGCCGAAGATGCCATTCGGTCTCAGTGCCGTCATGAATTCTGTCGTCAATGCGCCAAGGACTATATTCAGTCTTTCCAGGATGATAGCAAGCATGTTGACTGCCCACGGTGCCATATCGCTCTTTCCATTGATCTGGAACAACCAACTCTTGCGGAATACGAAGAGTCTGTCAAGAAGAATTCCATTATCAACCGCATCTCCATGGAGAGTTGGACCTCGTCCACGAAAATTGAGATGCTCCTCTACGAACTCTTCAAGGAGCGAAGCAAAAGCCATACCCCTAAATCCATCATCTTCTCCCAGTTCACATCCATGCTACAACTGGTCGAGTGGCGGCTCCGCCATGCCGGGTTCAATACCGTTATGTTGGATGGATCGATGACCCCAGCACAGCGGCAAAAGTCCATTGAACATTTCATGACTAAGGCCGACGTTGAGGTTTTCTTAGTCTCTCTCAAGGCCGGTGGCGTGGCACTCAACCTGACGGAAGCATCCCGAGTTTTCATCATTGACCCATGGTGGAATCCCGCGGCGGAATGGCAAAGTGCCGACCGCAGTCACCGAATCGGGCAGCAGCGGCCTTGTGTGGTCACCCGACTCTGTATCGAGGACTCGGTCGAATCACGAATCATTCAACTTCAGGAGAAGAAAGCCAACCTCATCCGGGGTACCCTAAATAAAGATCAGGCGGCAGCGTTGGAAAAGCTGACCCCAGAGGACATGCAGTTCCTCTTCCGAGGAACCTAAAAGAACCAATGATCTCCATTGATCTTCAATACGCCACATTTGTCCCGAGGTCCTTACGCGAGGCTTTTTTCTTTTTTTCCCCCCTCATATGATTCCCATGACCTTACTACCATTCTTTCTCTATGTGTACTATGTAGTATTTTTTTTTTTCGCTATGTTTTTGCTTTGGGGCATTTTTAGCCTTTAATTCAAAGTTACTTGAATAGATGAAAATGAAAACATCCCACTACAAGGTACAACATAATATATACAAATAAAAATTTCTACAAGTCCCCCTGAAAAAGGTACAAGATGGAGTCCCAATGAGGTCATGGTACCTCTCTAGGAAAGTCTTGGCGATATAATCTCTGTTGCCTGCGCTCATCTTTCCCTATAGGGAGATCTTACGGTTCTTCCATTTGTAAGGCTGAAAAGCTGTCGGGTGGATTCTCAAATTTTCCTCCTTTTAATATGGCTATTCTTACTTAGTTTTACTTATATTTATCCCCGGGAGATTTGTTCTACGGCCATGGACGACTCCCAACCCCGGTCATTGCCTGTCCATCCCATCGACAAATATGGCCCAAAACTCGTGGAGAAGGCTGACAAGATACATCACCGGGTCACTATGAATGAAGAGTCAAAGCCTGCCGGAGGCTTCGATGCCACTCCCATTCCCCATGCCCCACCAGGCTACACTCTCAAGATTACTTTCCATCGCGCAGAAGACCTGCCTGTCGCGGACTTTGGCAGTTTCTCCTCCGATCCCTATATCTCCGCGCATATGGTAGTCGCCCTACCGACGCGCCACAAGCAAGACCCCGACATGCGCTTCCGCACCCCGACCGTACGTAAGGACATGAACCCCAAGTGGGAATGCGAATGGATCGTCGCAAATGTCCCCGCTTCGGGATTTCAGTTGAAATGTCATCTCATGGACGAGGACCCCGCGGACCACGATGATAAGCTGGGAATCGCTTTCATCGACGTTCCTACACTTTCGGAGGACTGGGCAGGTTTCAAGGAAAAACCCTTCAAGGTCAAAAAGCGCTTTGGGAGCAAGCGCGTCTACGTCTTTACTAATGTCTCTGCGTTTGCGACTGGTCATCGCAAGGAATCTTGGTTGGTGGTCAGTATTGAATGCCTCGGCAAGACTCCTGGCACGGAGGGGGGGTCAGATGTACACCATTGGTCCCAACCATTGGTTTAAGCATTTTTCTCCTCTGATCGGACGGCTGGCTGGCATCAAAGACCAGGTTCAAAGCAAAGATGGCAGTGGCAAGTCCATTAGCCGTTACAAGTGTGTCCTTCTTCCCGTTCCCCATGGCCCATTTATATACTAACCCCCCCAATAGTTTCCAAGCTATTCAGATGCAGCTCACAGGCCCCATTCCTGCGGAGCTATACCATCGCTATGTAGAGTTCAAGCCATTCGTAGCGGGAATGTTCCAGGCGCAGAGTCTACGTGGGCGTATCTTGCATAAAGCGCTCCATCATCAACACCAGCGCATTTACAATTTCGATCGCACTACCTTGCATGGGTCCTTCCAGACGCCTTGCCATGAACTCGCTCAGAAGTTTTTGGAGTTTGCGCACTATGGCCAAGGCGGGCGGATCTTTACCTACGTGCTCACCTTGGACGGACAATTCCGATTCACCGAGACTGGCAAAGAATTTGGCATCGATATGCTGAGCAAGCACACCATGCACAGTGATGTATCCATCTACATTGCGTACTCAGGTGAATTCTTCCTTCGGCGGCGCAAGCATCGCCATCGCCGTAACTCCCCAGAAGGGCGCGCGGAGCGCGCAGAGAATGCAGAGAATGCAGACTCGAGCACAGTGCCGACAGACGAATTTCCCGTGGAGGAAGATGAGGGCCATAATGAGGGCGAGGATCTGGACCGAACCGAAGAAGGGATCCCTATCTCGACCAATCCAGCGGACTATGAACTCTTTATTGATAATGACAGTGGAACCTACCGGCCCAATGCGGAGAAGCTACCACTCCTGCAGGAATTTATGTCCTCCAACTTCCCCGGTCTTCATGTCACCACTCTGGACTGCCAGGCGGATGCGGAAAGAATGGGAAGTCTGAAGGACGAGCAGCGCGAATTCAAGAAGAACGCAGGCAATGTCATTACGTTCCTACAGCAAAGCAGCGCGTCTTCACTGTCAATCTCTAGCTCGGATGAGGATGAGCTCAACGAGCGCAGTGGCCAACCCAAGCAACGAGGAGATCTTTCTCGACGAGTCCACGAGATGCGCGATTTACGAGGACAAGTAATGCGGTGGGTAGAAGCGGATGAAAAGCCCGATGGCCACAAGCAGAAGCATCGCTACTTCTCTAGCCGTGAGCGCCCCGTTTCGGCTAGTGCGATCACCACTGACCCCAAGCATGGGACGAGTCGGCTCGTGACTTGACTGTTTCTCTTGTATTCTCGGGTTTCGAGGACCACGTAGTGGTTTGGAACCGAGTCTCACGACGTTCACGAATGATCTTATTGATACCAGGCTGTTTTCGCTGTTTTTGTACACTCCTATTAATATAAATTTGACAATAAGAAGGGTACATTTGATGTATTTATAGCATTTTTTTAAGTCGGAAGTGAGGCTATGTTCATACAACATACATATCATAGATGTTGTCCTTAAATATTATATATGTACCCTTTTGAGACACGATCCAAAGAAGATAATTTAAATTATATACTTCTAAAACATCTATACATCTATACATACAAAATAAAATAAAAAAGAAGCTTTAAACTAAATGACACTATATGGGGGTGGTTGCCTGCGCATTTTATCCGATCACTTTCGCCCCCCTCCTTCAGACCTTTGAGCTCTCTCACATCCCTTAGACAACAACCTTCACTGAATGGTTACTCGGTTCCTTTACAAGCCGCAATACAAAGGCCATCCGACTGCAGGTTCGCAGACCGTCGATGGCCAATTGGTCCCGCTACTTCGGTCCCTTTCTCGCGCCGTGACCTGATCCCTTGCCATCATGGGGAATGTTGCCAGCCGCCTCGACGATGCGGGGAACTTGTTTTTCAAGGATCAGAATCGCTGTAGGTTAAAAGTTCACTGAAACTCTTGCCGATATACTGATGAAATTTCAATAGTCTCGATCGCATCGGTCACGATAAGCAACCCACGACGTCGTCTTTTGACTCTATCCCCCAACGCGTTCCTGCGGCGAGGTTCGTGGCCAAGCGCGATGTCGGCGACGATACTCCGATCGAATATATTCAGGTACGCGCCCAACAGCCTAGATGCATCGGGCCGTCTCAGCTAACAAGACCCCTCAAAACAGGACCCCGAAACCCCATCCGCCGCTCCGATCCCGACGTTCATGCTGCGCCTGTCGAACGACGAGGAGCTGGTCTTCAACTTCACCTTTATCATTCGTCAGACACAGACCGGAAATGCTCCAAATTCCGTCAATGGTGTCTCAACGACTATGCCCGAGGTGGCAGACACCAGTCTCACGGGCCTCACGTTCGCTCACGCATCCAACTCGAAGGAACTGGATAATCTGATCACAAGAGAGTTCCATGCGAACCCTAACCTTCAGAATAACTCGAATGTCCAGTTGATTGGGGATTACTCTACAGAGGGCACCCCGTCCGTGTCATTCGAATGGTCGTGGAGATGGAAGCCTCCCAAGGTAACGGAGGACAAAGGCGGCGGCTGGCGCAACAGCTGCAGCTTCTTAGACTACGACCAAAGAACAAACCGTCTCAACACCCTCGCTCATTTTTCCTTTTGGGTGCACAACTCCATGCGTCCTCTGCCGAGCCCTCAGATCTCATCGCCAAATCTGGAGTTACCCGTTTTCCCGCGCTCTCGTATTTCATCAACTCAATCTGTCGTATCTCACTATAGCGATGCCGAATCCACCCACCAGAATCCCTCCACCGTTCCGCCTGAGCCAGTTGAGAAGTCTCTCCCGCCCCCTCCTCCGCCGTCCGTGCCCCCTCCCCCACCACCAGCCAAGGTGGACCTCCCACATTCACGCGCAGGCGATGAGATGAGCGGAGTGGAGGATGGACCCTTGTTCCGGGCGACCATGAAAGCGCTAGAGTCGAAGACAAGCAACATGCGAAGCAAAATAAAAAAGGTGCTCAAGAAAGCCGAGAGCGCGCAGCTAGCACAAGCCAACTGCAATGAGGCCATGGAGGCGTTCCTAACTTCGTTGAACGATGCGTCCACGTCGAATGCGAATGCTATTCAGCCCGCGTTGGATCATTACTTTGAGAAGATCGCTCGGCAGATCTTGAACTACGAGCAGCTGAACACAGTGCAACTTCAGAAACTCGTGATTGATCCTCTGGTCAAGCTATATAATAACGACATAAAACAAGCAGAAGCCAAAAAGAAGGACTGGGATGAAGAGAGCCGTGACTATTACGCATATGTCAGTCGGTATTTGGGCCAGCGACAGGATTCGCTGAAAGAGAAGAAGCGTGCCGAGAGTGATTCAAAGTATCAAGCCAAGCGGCGGAATTTCGAACTGAGGCGATTTGATTACTCCTCGTTTATGCAAGATCTCCACGGAGGTCGCAAAGAGCAAGAGGTCCTCTCACATCTCACCAAGTATGCAAGTTGCCAGGCCAAGAGTTTCCTGTCAACCGCCAAAAAGGTTGAAGGAATGACCCCTCAGCTGGATGCCTTAATTCACGAGGTGGACCAGGCCGACAAGGAGTTCCAATTCCAGCGTACAGAGCGCGAAGAGAAGCGCCGGGCTCTGGAAAATGGCAGTAACCCATATCTTGAGCCCGATGCAGTGGTCGGTACGGCGAGTGTCCCTACCATACCTCCTGGAACTGCCAACGGGGGACCTTCTACCGAGGTCGAGCTTGGTAGGGCGGATAGCACAGGCTCCCAGCTTCGAGGAGTCATTAGCAACACCTCATCGGTTTCGTCTCAACCAAATGCAGGATCGGTTACATCAGCCGCAGGGATCAGTTCACCTGCATCAAACTCGACAGTGGTTGGCAATGCGGGCCAGAATCGCTTCAAGGGTATCCGAGATCTCGAGGAGCAGAACAGTCTTGGATCTGATCGGACCAGCGGCCAACAGCGGAAAGAAGGCCTCCTGTGGGCACTGTCCCGTCCGGGATCTCACATCGACCCAAAGGGGATCAACAAACAGGCATGGCACAAGTAAGTTTACAAGCGCATGAATGGTTGCCCAACTTCTAATTTTGTCAGGTTTTGGATTGTCCTGGATCAAGGAAAATTATCCGAGTATAGCAACTGGAAACAAAAGCTGGATCTGCACATGGACCCCATCGATCTGCGCATGGCGTCCGTCCGTGAAGCTCGAAACGCGGAGCGGCGGTTCTGTTTCGAAGTTATCACGCCCCAGTTCAAACGTATTTACCAAGCCACATCCGAGGAGGACATGTCCAATTGGATCAGATCTATCAACAACGCGCTGCAGAGTGCGGTCGAAGGCCAGGAGACTCCACCTGCCTCCGCATCTAGGAATGATACGCCGACCAGTCGAGATATTGGTTCTGTTTTAACAGGGAAAAGCTCGTCTGTGTCTGGCCATCACTCCTATTCGTCCTCTAGCTCAGGCAGCAACGCTGGCGTCACTCGCCGAACAACAGTCGGTGCGCGCCCGGGCTATGTCCGTCCTGATAGCAACAGCTTTGAAGAGAATCCTGCAAAACTTCTGCAGGTTGTACGGGATGCGGACCAAGGCAACAACTGGTGTGCTGATTGTGGATCGTCGTCCAAGGTTGAATGGGTGTCCATCAACCTCGGAATCATTCTCTGCATTGAATGTAGTGGGATCCACCGCTCTCTGGGCACGCATATATCCAAGATCCGTTCTCTCACATTGGATGTACATTCCTTCTCGAACGATATCGTCGAGATTCTCCTGCAGATTGGCAACCGCGTCAGCAATATGATCTGGGAGGCGACCCTGGATCAAACTCTCAAGCCGAGCGCAAGTTCCACACGAGAGCAGCGGTTGAAATTCATCACGGCGAAATATGTTGATCGAGCCTACGTTGAGAATCTGCCTTCACCACGTTCTCGCTTCGCGACGCCTGATGAAACGCTCCTCGCATCAATCAAACAGAACGACATTCAAGGCGTCCTCTACGGCCTCGCCCTGCGTGGCAACGTGAACATAACCGATCGCTCCCGCAACACTCACGCGACCTTCCTTGCCCTCGCCGCGGCCGATCCAGCGTCCCCAGGCGCCCCACCGACCACTCTCGCCGCCAGGTCTAGCGCAAAAGCCATCCCGTTCCCTATCGCCGAGCTGCTAGTCCAAAACGGTGCCGAGATCCCGCCACAACCCCCTTCCATCCCCCTCTCCCCCGCAGCCAAGCTCTATCTCAGCCAACGGACCGCCCGGAATTCCGGCTTCAGCGTGCCTCCGCCGCCGCTAGGCGGAAAGTCCTCCGCAAACGATACCCTGGGCTCGCTCCCAACTATCCGCAGCAAGGAATCTTCCTCTTCGTCAAACACTCCAACTCTCGCAGAAAGCAGAGACAAGGACAGAGAGAAGCTCTCCAAAAGAGGAAGCGCTGGCGCCCGTTTTGCGGGGAAAGTGGCTTCACTTGGAATTGATCGATAAAGGGCTTCTCCCGCGCTTCATCTTGTCTATATTCCCCGTCTAGCACATCCGCCGCGCCGCCCCTTAATCGTAATTATATCAGTGTTTAATGAGATTCCGTATGAAAATTCCCCTCTGATGACTACTTTTTTTTTGGTTTTCTTTCCGCTCTTTGCTTTCTGTTTCTTGTCAAGAATATTTCCTTTTCGCTCTTTGGCTCTGACTTCTATGAGGGCCAGGCGGTGGTTTCTTTCTCTCTTTTCACTTCTTCTGTGTCAATTCTTGATACTGGCATATCGATCCAGCTTTTGGATGGTTACTCTTCCACTTTCATGGTTTATTGTCTTCTAGGACAAATTCAAATATGGGTCTGGTCTGTTGCCTTTGCCCTGTGTTCTGATGATTTTGTTTTATATCATGTGTAGTTGTATGCTCTGGTGTATCCGTTCTGGGTGACTTGTACTTATCGAGCTTTGGAGGAGGGAGAATCTATTATCGCAGTAGTCAATGGTGACCGGTGGAGAATAGAGATTCCCAAACATCTATCTACATAAGCTATCGGCATATAATGGATGGAGCTAGTCGGCATATACATGCTTTCTTTTCTTCGCCTCACCTTGTCATCCACTTTCCCATATCTAAATATCTAAACTACTCCGTACAACCACCGATACTCTCCACCATGCTGGATACTGTCTTTTGTCAGAAACGAAGTTACCTACCTAGGTAACAGTGGCCCGCGGCTCCCCACTGACCCCAGCAGCTGACAATAATCCCAACGATCATCGAGCTAGAACTGCAAAGCCATGGGGCTGTGGCGTCTAGCGGTGGCCGGGGATGGTAAGACCTGCAGTTTGCTAGATGTAAGTAGAAGTACCTCAGCGTACGATATGGATATGGAGATATGGAGACGTAGGTGGCTGTGAACGGTCGATCAATTGTATACGAAGCAACAATGGAGATGGAGATGCGGATCCCTGCTGATCCCGGTGATTGCGGTCATATTGTATATTGTAGTGGTATAGGAGCCAGTCCACAGGTTGGTATATGGTGATTCGCTTCCTGTCCAAAGCCTCATGACATCCATCGTAGATGATTCGAGTCCAAAGAGTGGAGATGTGGGGAGTACCCATGACGTCAGGGGATCCATAGTGACGCCTAAGGTATCCATCCATGGATATGTGGCGTCTCTCCCGAAAGACACTTCAAGAAATGACGGACTTAGTCTGTTTCTTATGTATGGAAGGCAGTGGAATCTTTTGAGATATGAAAATTTTATAATGTGCGTCAGTGGCCACTGTTGTCAATGTAGATCATTGGAATTGAATTGTACTATATTGTAGATATCGTAGATCGTAGATAGGTTGTCTATTCCTATCTATCATTCTCGGGAATCTCCTTGATTATAGTTCAATTGGAGTATACTTCATAGAGGATGAGAGTATCAAAGGATATAAGTGACAAGGGAATATTGAGGGTGGATTCGTTGGATATGCAATATGTATGCAATGTACGGTATACGTTGTGTTATATGAATATATACCTAGGTAATCTGGTTCGGAGAAATAGTCTGGGGTTGACGGCCAATAAAAGTGACTATAACAGACTATCTCTCTACTATGTATATACCTTCAAGGTATAGTATGGATACCTGTACAAGATATATGTGCTACCTAATAAATGAAAGCACAGCTGAGCCGTATATCGATGTACATACATAGTAGGAACGTGGCGTTCTCCGGTTATCCCACTCTGACTAGACTGGAGACAGTATATCCCTTTTCTGGAATTCAAAAATGAATACACCGTAGCCAAATCTATGTTGTAGAGTGGCTGTTTCTAATATTTCTGATTTGATAGGAAGTTGTCATATTGCAGTGGACCTCATATATATGACTTCTTTTCGTAGTATATTGTATGTACAACATAGAAACACATGCTCTATTGCCAATGAGAAGTATTTTTCTTTTTTTAAAAAAAGAAAAAATAGGAGAGAGATATACACCTAGTACCTAGGTAATCCCCGTAGTACTTGATACCCTCTGATTGGCTGGGCTGAGATGCCGGAGAACCCGTAGTGGATCCCGCCCGACTTCATTTTTGGTCCTTTTTTGTTTTTTTTGTGTCCTTTTTTGTCTCCTTTTGGTCCCTCTTCACCCTTTTCGCCCTTTTCTGTGATGATTCCTTTTTCCAATTGGCTCCTTTTCTGTCACTTTTATTACTTTTTTCCCCCTCTACTGCGTCATTCTGGAAGAATGTACGGAGTACGGAGTACCCTACTATTTGATGGGTTTGTCTTGATTTTCTCCATTCGACCCCAACAGTACGGAGTACACTATGAAACAGGCCAAAGATCAATACTACCTTGCCTACGGAGTACAAAGTACACAATATATTGTCGAGGCTTTCCTAGTGCCTAGGATCAGACAATGCTCATGCTATACAGTATAGCACATGTCCCTTTCGGCTCTGGAATAGGCGCTCGGAATACTACAATATACAACATTGTACGGTATCCACGTCCTTGGAAAAGGTCCCATTGGAACCATCCATGGATAATATCATGGAATGATCGAGCCTAGTGGGAGTGTACCCTCGGTCTTTGCTTTCCTCATGTGGGCATAAGCCCCGGAGTGTCATTACGTATCATATACAGACCGTTGTACCGTTGTACCGGTTGTACAGCTTCCATATGTACATTGGCTGTGTCTCATTTTGCTTTTTTTTGGGACTCTTTGACTCTTTTTCCCCTGTGATAAACCTGTTTGTTACACATCTGACTTGGTCCAGGCTCGAAGAGGCTCCTCTCTCTTTTTCCCCCAACATAAAATATACCCCAATTGCAATAGCCCCGCCCAGATTCCCATCACAGCACGCCAAAAAAAAAAGAAAAGAAAAGAAAAGGAAAAGGAAAAGAGAAAGAGAAAAAAAAAGTTTTATCTGCGTGATGCACTTCGAATGACATGATCAGGACTATTTCCATGTTTTCCAGGTATAATCCTCTTATTTGATGTGGATGTAGAGCCATTTATTTCCTAAGTCGCTATAAATACTGTATATAATAGACAATATACAGTATATGCCCTTGAACCCTTATTTTCTTTTTATATTATTTATATGTTCAATATATATACGGAATAGTACTATAAGCCGGCATAAACCACAGCCAAGCGAGTTGATTTCAATTCCCCTTTAAGTCTTCAACATCGTCAACTTCACCCTTTTTTTCCCTTTGGGCACCTTTCTTTTTCCTGCCCTACTTTATATCTATCTCCTATTTCTCCTAGTGTTCCCCTCGTCCTCTCACCTTTCGGCCTTTTGCTCTCATTTCCCCATTGCCCCTCTTGTCTAGAAGTAACACAACACAAAAAGTACTAGGTATGTTAATGATTTCGTATTCTCTCATACCTGATTTGGTATTTGTCGGCTTTACTAGCACTTCCTCTGATATCTTAGCTCCTGTCTGCCCTTAAGCTTTCCCCCCCCTATCTCTTCTGCCGAATCCACATTTCTTTACGGTAGAATCCCTCATATATCTTATTGTCCCACCTTGGTTTTGTGAGCTTTGGGGGTTTTATGGCCTGGGAGGAGGGGGGGGTTAGTGCGTGTTTTGTGGTTTTTCTCTTTTTCTCCCCTTTCAATTTCTCTACCATCAGCACACACACGCACACACACACACACTTCTCTTCATATTTCCTTTCGATCCAGACTAACTTGTATAGCTTGAGCTTTTTCTTCTTGGATTGATCTTTGCCCCATCTTCTACTTCTGTTCTGTTCCTTTCTGTTCCTTTCATTTCTATCGGTTTCTTGGGGGAAGTCTTACTTGCATCTGTGGGATTTCTCATAGAAAGTGGCCTCGGGCTACTTTGACTTATAGGTAAGGAATATGTCGAGTAAGAATGTGTCTATTCTTTTACAGACACTAAAGGCTTTGTAGTTTCAACTTGCAATTGGAAAGCTTCATCAACGGCCCCCATGGGCAATGTTCCTTCAGACAAGACAGCCGACGGGACAGCCCCGATATCAGAACAGGGTTAGTCCGTTATTTTCAAAATCTACCCAACTGTTGTTGACTAGATCTTTTCTCAGGTGCACCAGCTTCAACGCCTCCCAATGTCAGACACCATCCCAGCTTCGCAGAAGCTCGATATGGAACCGCCCCTTCTCCCTTAAACATGGGCATGGGATACTCCCTCCCAGGCCATCATTCACAAGGCTATACTCATCAGCCAATGCATCAATACCCAGCAGTCCAAGGGCAAGGCATGATGTATCCAATGCCCATGGCTCCGTATGGACACAACTCTGGAGGCATGTACGGCATGCCTTACCCAGTTTATCCGCCATATGCGATCCCTCAGTATCCAGGCCCTCAACATGGAACTCATTACCAGCCACATGGAACCCAGATTCAGAACATGCAAAACATACAAAACTTCAGCCCCGGGCAAATATCTCCATATGGCTATTACCCTCATCCGCCATACGGTGTCCCTTATGGAGTAACTCCTACCGGCCAAATCCCCCAGACTGCATCTCCAGTTCGTACTAACACGAGCTCACCACCCAAACCAGGCCCTTTGCGCAAAGAAGATAAACGGGTGGATCTGGAATACGACGTTTCAAAGACCATCGTGGATGGATCGAATCCCATGAAATTAGCGCAGCCCAAACCCCCGCCGCTCCCCTCCGGTGAGCTTTCTTTCTTTCTTTTTTCTTTTCTTGTCTTTTCTCAACCCTCTCACTTTGGAATCGTTACTAACCTGGAACTCATCTAAAGACAATAGTTCCCCTTCGCAGCCAACTCCGACCGCTCCGAGTACCCCACGAGGACCACCCCGAAAACCAAAGCAATCCGGCCACGCGCTGTGGGTTGGAAATCTTCCCCCAGGAGCCAATGTCGTAGATCTCAAGGATCACTTCTCACAGGATGCAACAAACGACATCGAAAGTGTGTTCCTGATCTCCAAGAGTAATTGTGCATTCGTGAACTACAAGTCGGCTGCCGCCTGTGCCGCGGCGTTGGCAAGATTCCACGACTCTCGATTCCAGGGCGTGCGTGTTGTCTGCCGATTGCGAAAGGGTTCCACTGCTCCGGGGTCTGGATCTCTAGGTGTGGCAGGTTCCGTGAATAATCTCCCACCACGCTTGGAGGAAATCTCTACGGCTACGACTACGACTACTGCTACACCTGCGGACCCGGGTGAGGGCGATCCAATCGCACCGGAGCTCGGCTCGGCAGCGCCTGTCACGGGGAACGATCCGCCACCGGGCCGGCTGGTAGATCGGTACTTTATCGTCAAAAGCTTGACGGTGGAGGATCTCGAGCTGAGCAAGCAAAGTGGCATCTGGGCTACGCAGTCTCACAACGAGGCGGCGATGAATCAGGCTTTCGAGGTGAGTATAGACTTATATACATCATACAGTAAATTAACTCGAGACTGACCTTTGCCCAGACCACCGATTACGTCTATCTAATTTTCTCCGCCAACAAATCTGGCGAGTATTTTGGATACGCGCGTATGATGTCGCCGATCAGCGACGATGAAGAGCTCGCCTTGGAGATGCCATCCCGGCCCGAACCCCCACCCGGGCCCGACGAGCTCGACGTGACCCTCACAGCGGCGACCTCGACAGCGCCGCAAGGCCGAATCATCGATGATCCAGTTCGGGGTACTATCTTCTGGGAAGTTGAGTCGTCGGAGGATGAGAACGACGACGCCAGCGAGAAGAGCGTCGAGCCCGAGGATCCGGAGGAAGGTCAAACCTTTGGTAAACCGTTCCGCATTCAATGGATTTCGACGGAGCGGGTGCCCTTTCAACGCACCCGTGGCCTCCGTAACCCCTGGAATGCGAATCGGGAAATCAAAATTGCTCGTGATGGCACTGAAATCGAGCCGACGATTGGCCGTAAGCTGATTCAGCTGTTTCACTTGCCTTGAGTTGGGTATCCTGATTTTTGGGGATGATCTCCTGTCTGTCATCAATAGCCCTATAAAGACATTGATGGAGATTTTCTTCCGTGGACCAACACTTCCAACACTTTTTATGGGAAACGAGAAATACACGATGTACGTCCATATTTGATTTTATTTGAACAATGCTTTTCCCCTCCTTTTTTTTTTTTTCTTTTCTTTTCTGCAGGGATTAGCGTTCATTCTGATACCCCCCCCCCCCCTCCTTTCTGTAAACCTGACTATTTTACTGTTATATATGAAGTCACCATGATATATATCCATATATCCTATCCTACCTAAGTATATATGTGTATATATATATAATTGCCTTATATAACCTGCTACTCTAACCCAATTCTAATAAACTACACTAAAATAGACCAATAAACTGCCAGATTAATAGACTAAATCCCCCGACAGACCAATAAGAACCCCAATTCCCCCCCCTCAAATGAATGCTTAGTCAGCCCGTCGACATCACCACTCTCCACTTAGCGCCACTTTCCCCAGATAATCGGATGCTTAGCTCTCTTCTGCTCTTCGGTGAACTCGTATATCTCCCTTTTCTCCCTTTCCTTCATTTTCTCCCTCTTCTCCCCTCTTCTCCTAACTTCTAACTTCTTCTCCAGACCTTTTTCATTTCATCTGACATTTGACATCTTCCAATCTTCCAATCTTTCATCAAACCAGGATCCCCCCAACCATCATACCATCATACCACCCCCTCCCTTCCAAGTGCTGAGACCCAATCTCGTCACTTTGATCTTCCTTCATTCTCCAATCCTCTATTCTATGAAAAGGGCGGCTAGTCCGTCCACATTTTTCAACTCTCAGCTCAGGCCCCCCTTTATCTGACAATGTCCAACGATCCCACCTCCCCCATCTCGGTCCCACAAGCGGATAACCGTCGACGTCGTGGTTCCATCGCCGACATCTTCTCCAAACCGAGCAACCCACCCAACACCCAGGGTGCAAACCAACAGTCCAACCAGCGTCGGCTGTCAATCACCACGCTTGGCCTCTCCGGTTCCCCAACCCAAGCATCCCCTTTCAGTGGCAACCGTAACTTCCGCCGGGGCAGCCTATCCAGCTCAATGGGCTCCAACGTCCCGGCCGAAGATGCTCTCGAGGACGAACAAGCAACAGGAACCTCACCCAACTCGCAATTCGGGAGACGTGTCTCCTTTGGTGCACAGGCCCTGCGTGATGCTCGAGCAGGAAGCATAGGCAATGGTAGAAACTACCCCCCTCCGTCTGCCGTTAGCCAGCCCCGTTCCCCTCCGGCTGGCTCAGCCATCCTTACTACCCGATCTTCCGCAAGTACTTCAACCTCTCCTCAGAATGAGAGATCTAACGCATCGCGCCGACCCTTAGGCGAAGGCTTTAACTGGTCAGAGGCCCTCCGCTCCCGTGCCGAGCGTGCCCCTTCCCTCGGCGGCCCCGTCTCCCCACAGGCAGCCCAACGTTCTAGCGGTCACCAGCGTGCCGCTTCCATCGCGTCTATGGAGCAACCTAGCCGGGAAATGCCCCGTCAGCCTAAGCAGAATAAGCCGGATTTCTTCCAGGAGAAGATCCTGAGAGGTGACTTTATGGATTAGAGATTAGTCCTTGTCACTTTTCAAGGGAAGTATATCATGACGCTACTAGGCCTCTCAGGCTTCTTTTCTTTTTAACTGTTACTTTTTTTCTGCATTTGACGCCAAAAGTCTCGACGGACTTGTATCAATTCTGGGTTTCCATCCTCTCGATGTGTCTTCCCAACTCTTTCCTCTTTCTGCAAATAGGTGGAATATGTATCAAAATGATTCATGGAGGATCATCAACCTGTGTCTTTTTTTTCCCAGCTCTGGGATCGGCGTTTTCATATGTTTCTGAGCCTTTTTCTTTTTTTTTCCCCCTTTTACCCATCCCGTCCTGGTGATGCGGATGATTTTATTCTTATATGACTACCCAAATTGACACCCACTGGTCACTGATTCACTGATTATTGGACTAATAAATTGCATTTTGAAGTATTCTATATTCCTTCCGTTATTTTCAGTATGTACACTGAAAGTATGTTCATTATTCCCCAATATCACACAGACTTCCCCCTCCTTCGGTCCATACATATACAACCCACCACTTCACCACTTCAACTCTCTTCGTGTCACCCCAATATCGCCCAATGTCGCCCAATGTCGCCCAAGCTCAAATTCTCTCCCAATTCTCAAGAGAAATGCGAAGGTCCAGTCCCAGCATCATCACCAGTGTCTGCAGTCTCCGCATGTGAATGACCAGGCACCCCTTCCGTCTGCTTCCTGCTCTCCGCACTCTGCTCTTCCTTGGTATACTTCTTCGCAACCTTCCGATCCATAAGCTGATCAGTGGTGAGCCGATTCTCCGGCTCCGGTGGCTTCCACTTGCTGCTCTTCCACGGCGGCACACGCATAACATACATCATATCCATCTCCTCGAGCGTCTTATCCTTCCCCTCGATAACGAAGAAGTAGACAATGATCACCGCGAAAAACAAACACCCGGCAAACACATACCCATACGCAAAGTCAATATCGCCAGTGATAAACGGCGTGAAGAATCCAATCAGGAAGTTCCACAGCCAGTTCGACGCAGTCGCCATCGCCATAGCCCGCGCCCGGTATCGCGATGGGTACAGCTCGGCCACAATCGCCCACACCATCGGGCCCCAGGTCATGGCAAATCCAGTGATGAACAGACAAGCAAACACAACCATTGCTTTGCCCGCTCCGGGCGTGTTACGCGGCGTATTAATGTCAAGCGAGAAGTGGCCCACAGATGCAAATATCATAAAACAGATGAACATCCAGATCCCGCCTGCGATCAGGGACTTGCGTCGTCCGAAGTGCTCGATCACGTATAGTCCGCCGAATGTGGTGCCGAAGTTCACTCCTCCCAGGATCATCTGCGTCACGTATGTGTTATCGATCCCTGCCCCATTGAATATAACCGTTCCCTAGGTACATATTAGCCGAGCTCGATGCGTATCGAACTACACCGTTGGAAAGAAACACTCACATAGTAGAAGAAGTAGTTGGCACCGGTCAGCTGCTGCAGAGCTTGGAGCACAACGCCAAGTACGATGCGGTACGCCATGCGCGGCGCCTTGAACATCTCAATCCAACCGCGGATTCCACCCCCCGCCCCCTTTTCGGCATCCAGCTGTTCCTGGATCTCGGCAATCTCATGCACGACCACCCGGTGGTTCTCTGGAACGCCATACAGCTTCGACATTGTGCGTCGAGCGCGGTCCACACGACCATGCCGGTAGTCATAACGAGGACTCTCCGGGAAGAAGAGGATGCCGATTCCAAGGACGAGGCCCCACAGGAATGTGATACCGAGGGGGGATTCGCCACGAGGCAGTATTTTCCATACTCTCTGTGCCGTAGTTGATGCAGTATGCGATGAATATGCCCAGTGTTACGAATAATTGGTAGGAGCTGGGGTTGTGTTAGGGTTATGGTGGGTATATTGTAATGTTGACTGTTGGATTATCACTTACCACACCATCGCTCCTCGGATGTGTCGTGGTGCAATCTCACCCTGGTACATGGGCACCAGCAGTGAACAGGCTCCCACGCCGAATCCGGTTACGAATCGTCCCATCATGAACTGGTACCATTTCCCTGATGGTGAGGAGATCTGAATGATCAGTCCGATATGGAGGATGATGCACCAGAAGAAGATGGACCATTTCCGACCAATTCGGTCGGTCAATGGTCCGGCGAGCAGAGCTCCTATCAATGTACCGATGGAGAGCTGGAAAGGCGTTAGGATTTCTCACATCCACACACATACACACACATTCTTCTTTCGACTTCGTCGTTCAAAGACATGCAACGATATCCACTCACCATGGAAACAATCAATCCAGATCGGACATTGTTAAACTTGTATGACCCGTCCGGCTTCAGCTGAGCAAACCGCTGCTTGAAGTTATGCATCTCCAAAAAGCCCGATATCTGACCAGTATCGTATCCAAAAATGATACCACCAATCGAGACAAACGCACCTAGCAACAGAGACCTCCATGTCACCCATGGCACACGCGACTCGTCCAGGTTGCTGCCTCTCTTTTCGCGATCTGATATCGCAGACTCCCCGGACAGGTCAGTCAATGGCGGGGACTTGGTCCCTGTCCCTCCACCGCTGAGCTTGTTGAGGAATGGGATTTTCATCCTGGAGAAGGGAGATTGGAGGTGTATACAATATGCAGAATATATAGTTTCATGCGTCAATCTGGGATTGGGTTGGCTGGGATTGGGTTGGCGTTGAAGGCCGGGAAATTGGACTGTGTCCAAGGCTTGTCTTGCACGTTATAAAGGCCTAGCCAAGTCAAGTGTCTTTGCATCGTCATATTGCCACTTCCGGAACGGTTCTCGGACCTAGTAAGATGTAGATCGTCATGCATTGAATGCGCCACTGAGGTCAATTGGAGTGTATGTTATTATATTTGTTATACATTGAGATATCATGGTCATTGTTGATATTGGGGTATTTGTATATGATTATAAGTGCGTTTTTCATTGGAAGTCATTTATTTTATCCTATTTTACCTACAATCCATCTTCATCATAAAATCAGCCTTGTCCGGGGTATATTGTCCGATGTCGTGGTGCCGACGAAGTCGTGACGTCAACCACACTTTATAAAAAATAGCACATTGAACTTTTTCTTACGATCTCCAGGCGAATATCTAGATAGGGAAGTACAAAGAAGATATCCAATGCAAATTAAATCTGTAGAGAATTTTTTAAAAGTTGACATGTGTTATATAAGTTGAACTCATATCAGTAAGGAATACCGTTGGTCATCAGTTGGAACTGATCATAACCTTTAGTAGACATGCTCATATACGACTTGCGCACAAGTTCCCGCATGTACTCGGCCGCATCGCGCTCGCTCTTGTCCAACACAAACCGGTCACGGAAATTCTTCAGTGTCTCGGGTTTGAAGCACGGAAGACCACTGTCAAGCATGAGGGAGACAATATGAGCCAGCTTCGTGCTATAAGGGCGAGATGCAAGGAATGCTTTCACTACCAACGACTCGAACCATCGGTATGGCTGCGTGTTGGTCGGGTTGTGGGAGCTGCCTGGCAAGTTGATGCCTGAGTTGCCGCCCTGGTGGTGGGCTGGGTCATGGGTTCCACTCATGACGGCGACCATCTCCGAGGTCAACTTGAACGGCGCGCGCTCGAATCGTACTCCACCAGGCGCAATATCAAAGCAGAATCCGAAGTCAATGTGAATGATATGGCCCGCATCATCGATCATGATGTTTCCGTTGTGTCGGTCCTTGAATTGCAGCAGGTAAGAAATGACTGAGTAGGCAGCCATGCTCTTGACGAAGTTGGTGCGCGCTTCTTGGAATCGGATAGAGTCCTCGCCACCGTATTTCGACACGAAGTAGTCATATAGCCCATTGACGGCCTCGCGGCCGAGCATGTCGCGAGAAATGGAGTTGGGAAGCACGTCAATCACACCACAGCCAGGCGCGGTTGAAGTCACCCGGTAAGGGTACACCCAAACGTCCAGACCAACACTGGTGAAGATGCTCCTGAAGGCCGCAATCATTTGCAGGGCAAGCATGTCCTGGCGACAGTCGTCACCGACCTTGAAGATCGCTGACTGCCATACTTCGTATGTCTCCTGCTCAGGCTCGGAATGATGCGTCAATTGGCGCTGGTGGTGGTGGTGGTCACCAGCGTTGGCCTCGGTCTTTTCAATCATTCGTGGTCTTGTCTTCTGGATGCGGAAGGTCGCCATATATGGCGCTTTCGCATGACTCTGCAATGGCTTACCAGACTTGCGGTCGATGCCAACGACTACACCGTCAGGGTTGCTGGGAAGGTACACTCCAACTTCCACCTTGATCTTACGCAACTCTTCCTCAATCTTTTCTTTCTTCTCGGGCTTACTCCTCTTGATATACGGGCGAAGTTTGCCAGAGACGCCCGTAACTTCATTGAAGAACGAAAACTCCCTCTCATAGAACGCACGCTCCTCGTCCGAGAAGCTGTTGATCAAGTTATCTAGGAAGCGGTCGAGTGTATCTTTGATAGGGTCCGGCTGTTAAAGCAAAACGTTAGCTAACGGTGACCAAACTTTTGAGAATATCAATACTTACGATCTGAGAATCTTCGTCCTTGAAGGAGTTGGCCTTCATGTTCCAAATAACTTGGTGGGCAAACAGCTGATCCAACCTGGCTGTTTCGAGGATGTAGCGGTCTACATAACCCAGAGCATCGAAGCGAAGGGCTTGAATGAGTTGTGGCACAAAGTAGAACCGAACATCCATCGAATAGCTCTCCAACGCTCGCATGGCGTACTGCAGGATGTAAGGATGGTTGCCGTAAGCGGGCATGAAGTAGGTGATAGCCTCCGTAGGAGTAACGGGAGCCCAGTATAGCATGTATTTCAACTGGGAACCGACATCAGTGGGCAGACAGTTGTCAAACATTATCTCCAGAGCGCTTGGCTCTTCAATGACCTTCTCGGGGAAACTGAGTATCAATGATCTGACATCAGCCTGCATTTTGGGTGACGGGAACCGGGCAGCCATCTGAATAGCCAACCCTGCATTTTCCGCCCAGGCAAGCCGAAGTAAAGATACGGGGCCGTCATCGGGATTTCTGCCACCAATCGAAGGGATGTGGTGCTTTCGCTCCGGGTCAAGGGGAAAGAGCCAAACTCGAAGGCGGGATCGTTCGTTCTCCACGAGGACTTGAAGCAGGTTTTGTTTGGCCTGCAAAGACTTGCATGACCCTTGGGCATTGGCAGCGATACCGGCAACGGCTCGTAAAGCCGCGGTCACCTCGCTAAGGATTCTGTCCTCTGCCTTAATCTGCAGCCGATTGCCTCCGAATGACCACCTTGGAGGGTGCTTAAACCAACTCAACGCAGCGGACAGAATCTGATCTTTGAGTTTCCAACATGCGCTACTGTTTCGGGGGCTGAGATGCCTCAATACCTTGAGACCAAGGAGCACAATTCGGAAATGAATTTCCCTTGCCAAAGGGTGGCCCTCGGTCTTTGAAAGTCCAACAGTCGTACTGCCAATCAAGCGATAGAACAGCTGTTGGTCCTGCAGATTTCCTAGGCGGATGGCATTGAAATGACTCTCAAAGAAATGTAGAACTCGCAGGTGTGGCGAGAGAGTGTCTTGGGCTTTTTGCTGCATGCGGAGCATAAGATCCTTGTCAGTCGGCAGAAGTTCAATCTTAGTATGCAGTGGGTCAAGGTATTCAAAGGAAGGATCGAACAATCCTTTACGGCGCTTCATGCTTCTCTCCCAAGCCTCAATCACCTCGCACAGGATTCGTGGCTCGGTGCTTGGGTTCTCGTGAATGACACCAAGCCAGAGAGATACACCAAGCTTGACTGTCTCCTTGGTGAAAATCTGGAAAGGCAAAGCAACCAAGTAGTGAACCACGGAGAGTCGTGGTTTGCTGCTGCTGCAAATAAGTCCCGCGGCCTGTCGAAGAACATCTCTAACTTCTATAAGGGGAATATCCTCGCCAGCAATGCTTCGCCCATATAGACGAGAGAGGGTCTCTTCCAAAGAATCGGCAGACTCAGGCAACAGATTCACGCGAGGCTGTTCAACATAGACGTTATAAATATTCCCCCCCAGGCCTCCGAGAGTAGACATGTCTGGACGTCGGTACTTCTGGCGCGTCGTGTATAGTGCCATGAAATCAGATGCAACATTGAAGTCGCTGCCTCCGTAGCCATCGATTGATCCAAGCCGTGGGTCGCTTTGTGGGATAAGGGAGCCCATTTCGAGAGCGAATGAACGTCCCATCGATATGTGCCCATAGCCACCGTCATCGTCATACTCGGAAAGATAGGTCTGCAGTAATCCTTTGATATCTAATGGGGCAATGTTCAGGACGGTCGTCACCCAGGTCCTGGCTCGTTCATGGAACCGATTCAGAGTCGCCCTTCTCAAGGCGTAGTTGTCGGGCAATTCAACCTTAACAATGCCCATGGGAGACACCAAGGACGGTTTCCACTCAAACTCATCGAGTTCTCCTTGAAGACAGGAAGACCACATGACGGTCAGGATCTCAAGCAAAGCAAAGAGCGAATGCTTTTCGCACAAGGCAGAAGGGCATTCACGAATGATCTTGTCGGCACACAGCGTTGCAATACTTTGGACCCTCTCAATACGATGACAGCAAGCCACCAGGAATCCCGCAAG
This sequence comes from Penicillium mononematosum, assembly GCF_028829835.1. Lineage (NCBI taxonomy): Eukaryota > Fungi > Ascomycota > Eurotiomycetes > Eurotiales > Aspergillaceae > Penicillium > Penicillium mononematosum. The sequence goes on from NW_026643275.1 coordinate 1,853,914, forward strand.
CTGCTTCGACAGGTAAGGGGTCGAAAAGTCATCGTGCTCCCCTGACAGTGTGAGAGACAGATAACAAGTGACCGCTTTGTCTGCAACAGCATTCATGCACGCGAGCATCTCCGAAGTGGCCAAGGCTGGGTCAAGGAAATAACTGAGCGTCTTGGTAGAGTCCCCCGAGGAGGCGCGGAGGCTTTCGACCAAGACTACAGCGTTAAGAAACACTGCTCTAGAATAGTCTAGTCTCTTGATATCAGATTCTCGGCCAGGGAGTTCAGAGATCAAAGCCCTCTTCTGTTCCATGGCTCGCTGCAGTCCCATCCCGCGCCTGAGCACCGTGTTCAATTCCACATCGCTCTCTAGAGAGTCCATGTGGTTCTCAGCAACTAGAGGAGGAGAATGATGCGCGAGAAGGCGAAGTTCCTTGTTATACCGTTGGGCAACACTAGAGCTGATGGATATTCCATGGATGGCGATGTTGAACCAAGCATCTCGGAATAGAGTCAGTATGGCTTCATCATACTCAAAGGCTGACTGGGAAGCTCCGGTAGAACTAGAACTGCCATTGGAAGACACAAGTAGAGCTAGCGGTTTCAAGAGGGGGGTGATATCATCAGCGGCAAAAATAATTTCCTTGTGCCGCTCATACTCGAAGTCTGGCACATCACCCTTGTTTATAATGCTTTCCAACAAATGGACCAAATAAAGCCTGTGGAGCGGTGACTTTCGATCCAAAGTAATCGAGAGGTAAGCCATGGCACATTGAACAGCATCAGAGATGGTGTTCAGTCCTTTATTAACGCCATCAAGGTAGATACGTGCGTAGAACTTCAACAGAAGCTGGAACTCGGCTTGTCCACCGCCCAAGGCAAGAACGGCGGTTTCCTGGATGATAAAGGCATCAACTGCGACACTGATCTTGCCAATCTTTTGTAGAAGCATAGACTGGGCCAAAGCACTGATTTTGTCGTCATTGCAATTAGCCGCAACTGTTACAATGGCATGAATGAGGTTCCTGTAGGTGGTTGCGTCATCTTCGCCAGTTGCCGAGAGCGAAGTCTGGCTTGCATTTCTTGGGTATGCCTCGAGGTTCATCCCTGGCCCGGTATGATCCCCAATGAGTTGGTCTTGGCTAGATTGATCCACATTCGTGCTCGGGCTTAGCGCATTGCCAAGTGAGTAAAGGGTGGTAATAATAGCGTCCTCAGACAGAATAGTCAGGACCTGGGCGAGGCATCGAGAAGCAACGGCAACGGTGGAACGAGCTGACACGCCTCCCTGGGCTAGGAATCGCAAAAGGCAGCGTCTTCCAATAGACGCACCATTTGGAGACATTCTTGCAAGGATTGCGGTACACTTCAAAACCGTCACAGACAATTCCACGTTCGACATTTGCTGGGAGTCAAGCAATGTGTCCTCGAGCCAGGATAGCAGTACTTCGTTGTTGGTTGCATCTTCGCCAAGAATCACGCAGTGGAGGAAGCCTACCAGCGCATGTCCCTTAACAGAGAAGGCAAGGTGTTGCTGCCAAGGAGAGCCGACTTGCAGGTAGTCGGAGCCATCCTCTAGCAAATGAATTTCCTCACTAATGATATCCGTGACGCGCTCGACCAGAGAGATATCCGCCTCGTCATAGCTCTTGGCAATACCTACACCAGTCATGTAGTCATCCAAGAGTTGCTCATCGGTTAGGTGTTGGAACCCAATCAGAGAGGCTGCGCATGATTTCACAAAGCGCATATAGCCTTCTTGCACAAGCATAGCACCTAATGGGCGACCGTGGGCAGCATAGCGACGGGTGTATTTTCTCCAGTCTTTAAAAGCATGCTCCGCGACGTTTGCATTGCGGAGAGTGGAAGAAGCCGTCTCTACTGCGATTAGGAAAGGCTCAGACAGCATTGCACGCAAGAGATCGACGATGCGTAGCTTTTCGCTTGCATGCCAGATAGCAGTGTATTCCGCGGAGGCTTCCATAAATCCAACAAGGGAAACGGCGATTGATAAAACGGCAACAGATTCATGTATAACGCCCTGTCGCCCCGCCTCAGATCTAGAGTATTGGAAAGGTGTGACTGCATTAATAGCCTCGGCGCAGTTGTTCAAATATCCATGCACAGCGTCAAGGGCCGTCTGTCGCAAGTTTGGATACTTAGTCCCCAAAGACAAAAGCGCGAGAGCCAGGTTGTTCGTGAGAGTCTCCCAAGGCGACGGCTTTACACCATGGAGGAAGGGCGAGGACCGAAATAGCTGGCCGTGGGATTCTGGCAGGTATCGAGAGAGCTGTGATGCCAGTTGAGCAGCATTTTCCTGGTCGTTCACCGAGGAGGCCGCCTTGCATAGGGCCAGGAGGACATCTAGTTCACGGATTCCCTGTCCAAACGTTAGGCCGCACCCACTACACAACTGGGGGTTCGGCAGCAATAAAGAAACATACCATCGGAACCTGGGATGTCGGAGCCTGCTGTCTCAAGACTCCATCCAGAGTACCATCGGGCCCAGAAGTCGACTGAGACTGTTCCGCGAGGCGAGCGAGCTCCGATCCATTGGCAGGCGCCTCGACTGCTAACGCAGCGAGCTTTTGGAAAGCGAAACGTCTAATTCCACCTGATAGGCTTTAACTGTCCGTTAGCATGATCCCCAAGTATTCAATGATCCCACATACCCGTCCATTTTGAAGAACCAACGAGCCTAAGGTTGGGGGAATTGGGGAATTGGGGAACTCGAAGAATGAGGTCAAGGGGACACAGCACGTGTCTGAAACGCGAACCTAGGTCCGAACACTTTTATTTGTTGTTGTGAAGTATACTGTACCCTATATTATATTATCATATTATTTTCTTATGTACCTAGGTAGTTCTAGAACTTCAACATAATGTACGGAGTAGACACTAGATCGTCACTTCTGTCATATCTGCCCTTGCCAGTTCTTTGAGGCGGAGAGTCACAGGGGGGAAGAGAGAGCTTTCTCCAGGTCTCTTTCCCCCCCGAACAAGCTATAGACTTACTCGCCACATATCTTTCCTTCATTACTTCTTTTTTTCTCTTCCATCTTCATATTGTGTATTTTCTTCAGTACAGAATTAAAAAGGTCTTAATTGACGCCCTTGCCATTGTTGAATTGACCGGCAACTATCGCTAATTGGTCTGGAACCCTCCCCAGTCCAGGGTGATAACAGCCTGTATTATGCCACCCCGTGAGAAAAGCTCGCTCAAGCGAGGAAGGGTACGTTTCATTCCTGTTGACGCTATCATTTACTTACAGGGGCTACTATAGGCTACTGCCGAGGCAGATTCACAAGACCAAAAGAAACCTCGACGGTCTCAAAGAATTTCGAGTCAAGTCCAGATCCAACCACAAGACACCCCAGTCGACTTGGACTACTTGCCAACCCCAGTCACCGGTCCCCAATCTACCGCTACAGAGACTCGGAACGAGTTAACTGTCACGCCTCCCGAAAGCCCTCGCAACAGCCATCAACAAACCTCATCCGGATCCGAATTGTCGCACGCGATTTCCTCGCCGCCAGCGTTCGAGGATACCCAGGCGCTTTCACAGTTTGTGTATCCACCCAGAGCATTCGCAGACGACGTGAAGGATGAGGACGCTGAAGGAGTCTGGGGCTATCTGCTCCCACTAGATGAGAACGGGAATGGCCCACTTGTGCTGAGGAAGCGCGATGATTGCGATGGTGGTGATGGTACTGCCAAAGCCAAGGGGGGAAAGGCCCAAAAATCCAAGAGCGCTAAGTCGCCAGGAGGCTTCTTGGTCGGCCGTCATCCTGAGTGTGGTAAGTGATGATAAGCTTGATGGCCGTTATGGAGTGTCTGTTCTGACCAAAGTAAGATCGCGTCCTTGAAATTCCCACAATTTCAAACCGGCACTTCCTCATTTTCGCGGAAAAGAAGAAAGGCGACATGGTTGCTGTGCTGGAGGATCTCTCTAGCAATGGAACATTTGTTAATGATGCCATTGTTGGGCGTAACAAGCACAGGGAGCTGGAGGACGGCGATGAAGTTTCAATCCTGAATGAAGCCCGTTTTGTCTTCCGTTACCCCCGTACTCGGGAAACGAATGGTTTCCGTCAGCAATACCGGATTCTCAACCAGCTCGGCAAGGGCCACTTTGCAACCGTCTATCTGTGTGCTGAACGATCTACCGGAGACAAGTATGCAGTCAAAGTCTTTGAAAGACGTCTCAGTGACTCGCAAAAGTCACAGAACGACAATGCTCTGCAACAAGAGATTGCGTTGCTGATGGGCGTTCATCATCCGAATCTACTGTGTCTCAAGGAATCCTTTGATGAAAATGATGGCGCTTATTTGGTACTTGAATTGGCACCCGAGGGAGAACTGTTCAACTGGATTGTGAACAATCAGACAATGACTGAGGATGAAACTCGCGGTGTGTTCCGCCAACTGTTTGATGGGTTGAAATATCTGGTATGCACATCAAAAAAGCCCACATATAAAGAAAGTCCTGAGTCAGCTAACTTGTCATCAGCACGAACGAGGAATTGTGCATCGAGATATCAAGCCAGAAAATATACTGGTTGCAGACAGGGATTTGAACGTAAAATTGGGTGATTTTGGGCTGGCTAAAATTATTGGGGAGGAATCCTTCACGACGACCCTGTAGGTGAAAGCCTGTCCGTTTCAATGTGAAATAATCGCTAACATTTGCTTCCAGCTGCGGTACACCGAGCTGTAAGTCGCAAAGTACGGGACCTTGAAACCTCGTTGGTACTAATTTCGCAGACGTTGCCCCGGAGATTTTGCAAGATACCCGCCACCGAAAATACACCAAAGCTGTGGATGTATGGTCCCTTGGGGTTGTTCTCTACATCTGTCTCTGTGGTTTCCCGCCATTCTCGGATGAACTGAACACTCCGGAGAATCCATTTACTCTCGCCCAGCAGATCAAGATGGGCAAGTTTGACTACCCGTCACCGTACTGGGACTCTGTTGGCGATCCCGCTCTGGACCTAATAGACAGGATGCTTACCGTGGATGTCAACAAGAGAATTACGGTGGATGAGTGTCTTGAGCATCCTTGGATGACCGGAAAGTACCCGAGTGTCGCTGACAGCACAGATGGCCTGACGGGGGCTCTTGGTAAACTGGACTTTTCTAAGCGCAAGTTTAAACGGGAGCGGACCTTGTTGAGCAGCATCAACGATGCTCACTTCAGCGAGCACGCCGAAGGCACCGAGAAACCGGTCAAAGTATTCCGAAATGAAGCCGGGAAGCGCGTCCACAACCGACCCGCCAAGGCGTCCCAACGTGAGGTCTCACCAAGTGGCAACCGGGCCCCGAAAGATTTCATCAACATTGGAGGGCGTGGTGATCCGACCTTGTACGACAATTAAGGGGTACTATGGCTTTGTACGACTTTTTATTCTTATTGACTTTGGGGGATATCATTATCAGGAGTTTAAAAAATGTATAGTTAGGTCAGAATCAGGCGAAATGATGTACAATTAGGGATTCTTTTCGAAATGGTCAGAGTATTACTCCATACCTACCCTAGGTATGTGATCTCACGCAGTAATAGAACTTACTACGTTGGTATACTATCGGGAACCCCTTGACCGGAGTGGCGTGATGTGCCTATATACTCCATATACGGAGTACATATATAGTACCCTAGGTAGTGAGGATATAAATAGAGAATACATAAAATAGAACATAAAATAGAACAAACTAACAACTAATAATTAATTAAGTAGAAAAACGTATTCAAATTATATCGGCCCATATATTCTAGACCAGAGTACGGAGTAATAGGGGCGGGTCTCTCCTCGAATGATATCGGACTTAATTATTTTCCCTCTTTCGCCTCCTGTTTAATCTTCCATCTTCTCTCGTTTTGTTTATAAAATTCAATTGGAGGCTAACAGACAGGGTCATAGGGTCATTGTGAGCCCGTTTTTCTTTTCTGCTGTTCTTTTCTTCTTTCGACTCTCTCCTTTTGCCTCCTGACAACATGGGCCTCTTCGCAAGTTTCCTCGAAACCTTCTGCGAGCACTGCTCGACCCAGTCAATCTACACTTTGGCCAGTGTCGGAGCACTGTCATTTATTGCGCTATCGGTTGTGATCAATGTGCTGCGCCAGCTCTTCTTCAAGAAAGCCCATGAGCCCCCCGTGGTCTTCCACTGGTTCCCCTTTGTTGGAAGCACCATCAGCTATGGCATGGACCCATACAACTTCTTCAACCAGGCCCGCGCAAAGGTATGTAGATTGCATATGTGTATTTGGCCCCCAGAAGAATTCAATTGCTAATTTGGGCGTTAAATGCTGGCAGTATGGCGACATCTTCACTTTCGTTCTCCTGGGCAAGAAGACCACCGTCTACCTAGGTACCAAGGGCAACGAGTTCATCCTCAATGGCAAGCTTCGTGATGTGAACGCCGAAGAAGTTTACTCCCCCCTCACCACCCCCGTCTTCGGTCGTCACGTCGTCTACGATTGCCCCAATGCTAAGCTCATGGAGCAGAAGAAGGTATGGAAGGAATGGATCACACCAGAAGGCCCGGCTGTTGACCGTTTCCTAGTTTGTCAAATTTGGTCTTACCTCTGAGGCACTTCGATCTTACGTTCACTTGATCACCAGTGAGGTCGATGACTTCGTGAAAAATTCCCCCGCTCTCCAGGACCCTAAGGGTACTTTCAATGTCTCCAAGGTCATTGCCGAAATCACAATCTACACAGCCTCCCGCTCGTTGCAAGGAAAGGAAGTCCGCGCTCGGTTCGACTCGACTTTTGCTGAAATGTACCACGACCTCGATAAAGGTTTCGCTCCTATCAACTTCATGCTGCCATGGGCCCCTCTCCCCCACAACCGCAAGCGTGATGCTGCACAGAAGAAGATGACCGAGACATACATGGATATCATCAAGGCGCGCCGTGCATCTGGTGGTAAGAAGGACTCCGAGGATATGGTTTGGAACTTGATGTCGTGCACCTACAAGAATGGCACCCCGGTTCCCGATGAGGAAATTGCCCACATGATGATTGCGTTGCTTATGGCGGGCCAGCACTCTTCGTCCTCCACTGCTGCCTGGATTGTTCTGCGCCTGGCCACATGCCCGGAGCTTATGGAGGAGCTTTACCAAGAACAACTCCAGGTTCTGGGCTCCGACCTGCCTCCTCTCACCCATGAAGGACTCCAGAAGCTCGACTTGCACTCCAAGGTGATCAAGGAAACCCTCCGTATCCACGCTCCTATCCACTCGATTATTCGGGCCGTCAAGAACCCCATGCCTGTGGAAGGTACTCCTTACGTTATCCCTACCACTCACAATGTCCTTTCTTCTCCCGGTGTTACTGCTCGCTCTCACGAGTTCTTCCCCGAGCCTCTGAAGTGGAACCCCCACCGCTGGGACGAGGCTGGAACTGACACAACCAAGGATGAAGATGAGGAGCAGATCGACTATGGTTATGGACTGGTTACCAAGGGCACCAACAGTCCTTATCTGCCTTTCGGTGCTGGTCGCCATCGCTGCATTGGTGAGCAGTTCGCCTACGTGCAGCTGGGCACAATCCTGGCTGCGCTGGTGAGACACTTCAAGTTCTCCCAGCCTAGCGCTGATGCACCCTTCCCCGAGACTGATTATTCGGTAAGTGGTGTTCTATCACGATCAACCTGACGTTTGACTGACCATATTCTAGTCCCTCTTCTCCAAGCCTCTGGGTACATCCTTTGTTCAGTATGAGAAACGTGGAGTCAAAGCATAATCGAACTCCGAGTTACGTTTTAGAACAGATTCCCATTCAAATTTGGATCACATTTTAATGCCCGTACATGGATGCATCAAAGGTTCGGACTGAACCAGAGCCAAGTTCACTATGTGGATTTGACAGCTCTCGCATCATTGACTTCTTTCTTCACTTTTGAGACGATACTGCTGTATGAATATCCACTTCTCGCGACTTTTTAAGTCGCATGTTTCTCTAAATGTCTACCTAGGTACATAGCTCAATCATATTATTTTTAATCAGACATCATAAGAACACCTCACTTTTCACCCTACAACAAACTAACTGGAGAATATGAAAGAAAAATCATGATTGCAATAATATAGCAATAGTATAGTACAGTTCGAATTTGAACATCCAGGCTCAGCAAGAAATATGCAAGATACACAATGTGGTATTACACCGTTCACATTCCCGTTCACATTCACGCCTTCTTTCTCTCATCCAGCCTCTTCTTGTTTTGGACCTCCCGGCGTCGTCGCTCACCACCATCAACCTTCTGCCCCCGCTTGTCTTCCCACATGCCCTCCTGGACTGAAATGGTAGCAGCAGTACCATTGGAACCCTTCAAAGGCTGGAGGAAAGGACCCATAGGCTGACAGCCACGGTGAATCTTCATATGCGCAAATTTCTTGATCAGGTGCTTTTTGGCATAGTGATATGCAGTGGCATCAGGCGCCAGGTTGACAATAGCTTTCGCCATACCGGGTGACAGATTAGCGGACGAGGTTTGAACTGCCGCTTTTGTGCCTCCATGTGTCAGGCCTCTGGCATTAATAGGCACCTCAACAACCCGCAATTGTGCAACACCATCAACCACAGTATCCAGGTCGCCTCCAGGGCCATACAATCCGTTCCTGAACTTCTCGCGCTTCCGGATCAGGTACCGTCGCTGGCGGGCTGGCTCAATGCCGGCATCACGGAGTTGGTTGGAGTTTAAGGTGAAAAGTTCTTCCCATGAGGGAATCTTGCTCGCTTGCTTGGACATTTCGCGGCCAATCAGGGTGAGGAAGGTCTGGACGTCGGGGACGAAAGGGGTCGGAGATGGCACGGGCGGGCGGGTGTTCTTGTGGAGTGATCGGATATATTGGTTTGAAATTGACACAGGTTTGAATAGGCGCGCTGTCAAGCTGCCTAGCGGTGAATTGCGCATTGCCATGACGCTCATGGTGAAAGTGTTGCGGGAAGGATGCCGCAAGCTCCGATTTTGCTAGTAACTCTCGTGCTATTCTTTCCTGGAAGATCAGATTCGTAATGGTAGGTGCTAGTGAGGGAATTGTTGAGCGATTGCCTTCAAAGGTGACAGGTTTCCAGCAATTACCGAGGAATTGGCTGGGGGTCGCTGTTGACTGACTTGGAGAAATTTCGAGAGTCGCCAACCAAGTCCAGGATCAACAATACTCCGAGCCAGCCTATGGGGAAATGACATCGACCCTCATATTTACACTGCCGCCTTCACCTCAAAAGATATTTTGCTAAATATGATCTCTTAATACTTTTAATAGTCACTGAATACCTGTGGCTATCTCTTTTAATTTCTTGTCGCTCCCTAGAGTTTTGACCTTTGCCTTCAGCTCTAATCATGGCACTTTCACCCTTTGGCTCTCGTTCGCCGTCCATGACTGTGCATTCCCCTAATACAGCAATCAGACTGAGAGCTACTGCTGCACAGAAATCTACTACTGAACCTGCATCTGCAGCTGTGTCAAAGCCTGTGCGGAATGGTGATCGCGAACTCACCGAACAACTGAACATCGATGTCCGGGAACGATACGTCAAAGGTATTTGAACATCTGCTGTATTGTTTTCTAGGGCCAGTATGCTAACATGTAAACTAGACAAGAAAGTAGGAGAAGGTACATATGCCGTGGTATACGTTGGCCACCTCCGAGACGATCCATCATCCCTTGTTGCGATCAAGAAGATCAAAGTCAATGCCGAATACAAGGATGGACTTGCTATGGATGCGGTTCGTGAAGTGAAGTACCTTCAAGAGCTAAAGCATCCCAATGTCATTGCCCTCCATGATGTTTTCTCCTCCAAAGATCAGAATCTGAGCTTGGTTCTTGAGTTTCTTCCCGGTGGAGATCTTGAGATGCTCATCAAGGATAGTGATATTCACTACGGTGTAGCCGATATCAAAGCTTGGATGGGGATGCTTGCCCGGGGTGTATGGTGGTGTCACGAGAACTTTGTCCTCCACCGGGATATCAAGCCCAACAACTTGTTGATCGCGTCAGACGGGGAGGTCAAATTGGCCGATTTCGGCCTCGCCAGATCCTTTGCCGACCCCTTGTTCAACATGACCCATCAGGTCATCACTCGGTGGTATCGGCCGCCCGAGCTTCTCTACGGTGCGCGACAATACTCCGGTGCGGTCGATATTTGGTCTATGGGGATGGTCTTTGCCGAGCTCCTGCTACGGGTTCCATTCGTGGCGGGCAACACCGACCTGGATCAAACGTCCAAAATCTGCGAAGCGTTCGGCACACCAACGGAGGAGAACTGGCCCGGTGTCAGCAAGCTTCCCTACTACATTGCCACCGACAAGACCCATTTGGTGCCGTTACAAGGGCGCGATTTCTTCATGCGACAGTTCCCCACTGCAGGTCCGGTGGGCGCCGATCTGCTGATGTCGATGTGTGCGCTTGACCCACGCAAGCGCAGTACGGCTGTCCAGTGCCTGCGACACAACTGGTGGACGATTGAACCTCGTCCGACCAAGAATGAAGATCTCCCGCGGAAATCTGGCGGGACTAAGAAGATGGGAGATGATTTGACCCGACGTGGTGGCGAGCTGGACGAGGGCATGTTCAAGAGTGCTGCCCGGCAACTGGATTTCGGGATGAAATAATGACACGAAAATACAAAATATATGTACAATATAGACAAAGGAAAAAACCAACCCGAAGCACGCTAATAATAGTACATATGTATTGTTATTTGATGCCACCTCAGCCGAGACGCTAGATATGCATGGCATTGACATCTGCAGCCACTATGAGATTGTCATCCAGTCAACAATGAGAGCTTAGTGGAAAGTGGAGAGAGACTCATCCAGTCGGGGAAACGGTATGGATTTCCCTCCACGATCACCTGTCATAATGCACTGTTTCGCACTGATTGATCGAGTTACGGAGTACAAAGCCATAAGAGCCTGTTTATATTCTGAATATACAACATAGGCTCCCTTGCATGGATGTATTCCTTCGAGAAAGAAATGGAGGTTCACCAGATAACGAAGAGATACTGTATATAACCTGTACGACATACTTTCTGCATTGTATTTTGTACTCTGTATATTGCATGTTGTAGGTAGTTATAGCTGTAGATGTATGTTGTCGATGTAGATGATAGATATATACGGTCACGGGACAACGGGACATAAATGAGGATCAACGCCAGATTAATTTTAATTTTTGGTTTAAACGTCAATCTTTGCTGGATTCGAATAGCCGTTTATCTTCTTTGGCTCGAACAGGAGTTCATCCCAAGCTTCACCTTTCTAGGGAGAGACCTGGGGTTATATACTCCTTCAACCCTTAAGGACAAGACACAGGAATATAAACAGGAAGACAGGAAGACAGGAAGACAGGAAGACAGGACGACAGGACGACAGGACAAGGCCTTCATTCCAGATCCTAACTGCAAGTTAAAATGATACCTAGATAGATTAGGGTCCACCTAAAAAGACCAGTAGTCTTCGACACTTCATTCGCCCCCTTTTTTTCCTTTGCTGAAACCTCCACTGGCCTATCATTGGACCTGAGATATCCCGGAATTTCCCCCTACAGTTTACAGTTTTACGGTTTAGGTCTAAAAAGCATTATACCCCCTTTTCCTATGTACATGGATTTGGTTTCGATGGGGAGAAGGAGAGTACTTTTCTAAGTATGAGTCTAGGGGATAGAAGGAGACAAGGAGAGAAGGATAATATAAGTATATTAAATAAGGATTTACAGCAGTACAATAATATATAATAGAATAGAATATCTTATACCTACAATATATGTAGGAGATGTTTATATAAAATAAAATACAAGTCTGGACTCTCTGCGGGGATTATTTGGTGACGCCTTTTTTTCTCTATCTCTCTTCGCGTCTCTTTGCATCTTTGCATTTCTGCATTTCTGCATTTCTGCATTTCTGCACTTCTACACTTCTACATCTTCATCTTTACTTTTTCCCTTTTCTATTTTTTCCATCTCCCTCCCCCCACTTCTTCCCATGAACCCGCGATTGCAACATCCCAGGACATACTCATTTGAACCTGTGAGTACGTACCCGAGACCTGAATCATAACATAATATCCGTGTGTTGTGTACATTTTGAAGATCAGAACTACATCTGGCGAAAACACCGTGGAATCACCATTTCTCTGGTCAAGGACCCAATCTTCATGTCTCTCATTCATCAGCTAACTTTGAAAAAAAATGGTACAGGCTGAACCTCGTCGATCTGCCTTTATGGCCGTCACATACACTTATTCCGATTAAAATACATCTCTCGCGTTAAAAAGAAACAAAGTCGCCATGGCCTCAATGTCAACATTGCCCCAGCCCTCGCAACTGTCGCGGCCAGTACCAAACCCTTCAGCCGGATCATTAACCTTCCCTCCCCAACCCTAAACCCAGAAAGTCTACGGGTTCCGACACGCCACGGGCCGCATCCCCCTACCAGACCTCCAAACTGCGGACCCCATCCACCCCCAAACCATCGCTCAAGTCACCTCTATCAACTTCAAACTCAACCTCCAGTCTAAACGCGACCCGGTCAGCTTCCGGCGGGCGCGCTCCTGGTAGCCCCGATAAATCTTTGCGCCGAACAATTAGTATCGCCTCGTTTCCTCAACCACCAAAGGCCAGCAGTCGTCCATCCACCGCATCATCGCTCTCCGGTATCCAAGGTGCTACTTCCAGTGTGCGACCCCAAAGAAGCTCGCGACTGAGCACCGGAACTACAAGCAGCTATCGGAGCTCGAAAACTCCATCATTACTCAACGGCAGTGGAGAAGGGAAGTTCATATCGAGCGGAGATGCGCGAGATCCGGAGACATCTCCAACCCACAGCAGAAGTTCATCCGCCCAAGGATCTTGCTCAACGAGTGCGACCACTTTCGAGGATGCAGATGATACGGGAAAATCAAGCTCCAAGCCAAAGGAGATCAAGGGCAATGTGCTTGTCAGCGTGCGCGTTCGTCCCGACAACAACAGTGGAGGGGAGACTCCCCGAAATCATGGCGAATGGTCCGTCGATAGCCGGCGAAGCCTCATCACGTACCGTGGGAAAGAAGGAGGCGATTACTTTTATGGTGAGAATGATCATTCCCTTAACTCACTTGCCCCCCACCCGTCGTCACTAACCCGTTGAGCAGATAACGTCTTTAATCCACAGGAAAACAATGCCAAGGTTTATGATTCGGCTGCGAAACGTCTTGTCCGGCGCGTCATGGAGGGTTATCATGGGACGGTCTTTGCATATGGTATGACGGGAACCGGAAAGACCTTCTCTATGCAGGGAACAGCAACTTCCCCCGGTGTAATCCCACTCGCAATCACCGACATCTTTTCTTTCATCAGAGAGACCCCGCATCGGGAGTTCTTGCTGCGGGTCAGCTATCTGGAAATCTACAACGAGAAGATTAACGACCTCCTTTCCGCTTCCGCTGCCAACGCCCCAGCGGGAGCTCAGCAGGAGGAAATCAAATTGAGAGAAGATAGCAAACGAGGAGTATATGCAACGCCGCTCAAGGAAGAGATCGTGCAGAGCCCGACACAGCTCCTCCGTGTTATCGCTCGAGGTGACCATGCACGACGAACCAGCAGCACACAGTTCAATGCGCGTAGTTCTCGAAGTCACGCGGTGGTTCAGATCGTGGTAGAGAGTCGAGAGCGAGTGCCTTCCGGCAGCTCCCTCGATAAGCGCTCCGGGATCGCCCCGGGTGGCGTGCGGGTTTCAACATTGAGTCTGATTGATCTGGCTGGCTCTGAACGTGCAGCTGAGGATAAGGAACGCCGCACAGAGGGTGCTCATATCAACAAAAGTCTGCTCACTCTGGGCACCATCATCTCTCGGCTGTCGGAAAACAAAGATAAGCAAGGCAACCCTACGGACCGCGATGGGAGGCATTTGCCTTACCGCGACAGCAAGTTGACCAGACTTCTGCAGCCAGCCTTGTCTGGTGGCTCGCTTGTGAGTATTCTGTGCACCATCCAACTCACGAGCGCGGTCAATTCGCATACCGGTGAAACTCTGAATACCATGAAATTCGCTGCACGGGCGAAGAATAATATTGTCAGTCATGCCAAAAAGGCCGAAGAGGCATACGGCGGCGGTGGCGGAGATTCGGGGAGTCGGGTACTGCTGGAACGATACCGTATGGAGATCCAGGCTCTTCGCGGTCAGCTGGACTCCCAGGCCAAATCCCAGGCGGAGAAGGAACTCAAATGGGACGAACAGCAGTATGAAAAGGAAGCACAGGCCCGACACGAGGAACAAGTGTTGGAAATGCAGTTGGCTCGGACTGCGCTCAAAGAGCGGATCGAACATCTCAATCGCTTGATCTTGAGCTCCAAGTCCACCGGTGTAAACAACCATAACAGCCTCTCTGCGTTTGGACGTCTTTCCCGCATGTCTGCAACGGATTCGGGCGCGCGGTCACTACGCTCTTCCGCTAGCCAGTCCACACTAGGTGCCGGCCATTCATCAATTCGGCCCATGTCATTCATGTCTGTCAATAGCAACGATCCCTCGTCATACCCGGGAGGGTCGTTTGGCAACGAGGACGAATATGACCTTGGTGAATTCGGCGATGGCAAAGCCAGCTTGCAACGACAGGTCACTGCACTGCAGGCTGATCTCGGTGATAAGAACCGTTACATCGCTACCCTAGAGCGCCGGCTGCTCCAGGCAAGGCGGTCCAGTCATTCCCGCATGTCAGGGGGTATTAAGCCCGCAAATGCCACAATTGCCGAGCATCCAGATATCTCCGCTGTCGTCCGCGAGAAGGATATAGAGATCAATGAGCTCCGATTGCAGCTCGATGATAAGGATCGCATGCTTGCTGCGCTTCGATCCGCAACTCGGCATCGAGACTTGGCTACTGTGACCAATGACTCGCAGTCAGAGTTGAAGAGCAAAAATGGGTCTACTGCTGGGGATGTGGACAATTTTGCAGCGACCAATGGCTTCACTGCACAGCCAGAGAGTCCAGGCAAACGTCCCTTGTCCGGTAGAAGCGAAAAGGAGGAAGCGGGGAAGAATATGGACGAGGTCTCGCGTATGCTGGAGGAAATGATCCAGGTTCGAACAGAAAGTGGGCACAACGCTAAGAACAGGAGCATTGCCAGTGAAAGCCGACGAGTATCCTCATCAGCGGAAGTGCCGCGTCTAAACCCAACTGCTCCCTCATGGGATCCAAATCCCAGCTCGCCATCCCGAGCATGAAAACCTCAAAGCGTTGCTTTTTTCTTCTTTTTTTTTCCTAATGCTTCTGCGGAAGCTCTTTGATTTTGTCCGATCTGATACCCAATTCATAGGTTTACTTTCTTGCTCGTGTATTTAATCCGAACTACATTAGAGATCGAGTGTACTTATTTCATTATATGCTGTACAATATGCCCGTAAAAGGTCCACTTGTTGTCATAGTGAACTGGTAAACCCGTATACATAAAAGGGTGGATGTATTATCATGAGATGATCTCTAACTCGCCTTCTCTGTCTTTGGCGTAGACATCCTTCCACTGATCCCACAATCGCTTCAGCTCCTCTACATATCGAGAGTGGAGTTCATCAATGTACTGATCGTTGATCTTGTCACGATTCTGCTGCTGCATGACCGGGATTGGTCGTCCGACCACAATATTGAGAGGAGTTCGATAGGGCATCAGGCCAACATCGTAGTTGAAAACCCCACGTGCATGGAACAGGGGAATGGTGAATCCTAAAGTCTGTTTTACAAGCATCTGAAGCCTGTGAATGATAGGGTGCTGATCTGAGTCGACTTGATCATAGAGGTCGTTTTCACCAAAAGCTAAGACAGGCACCAAATCAGCACCCGTTCGAATAGCGAGCTTGACGAACCCTTTGCGTCGCTTCAACACGAGACGTAAGGAATTAGGCCGGGCATTGAGAGATTCCCGGGCACCTCCCACGACAATCGTGATTGCTCGCCCCATGCCCTCTCCATCTGGGCCTCCTTTGGTGAGGATATTCTCACAGGATTCCCGGGAAACACTAGCAAGTCCCATGGCAAGTGCGTATTCTCGGTAGAAAGGAATCCGGAAGTTCGCGTCCAGCGTCAGCAGGGTGTTGGTGATTCCCGGGAACAGCTTGGAGAAGCCCAAAGCTTCCGTCCCAAATGCAGCGAACGCGCCATGGGAGATAATACCATGTGGATGGTATCCAAATATATACTTCTTTGTGGGTGGAAGCGACTCCTCGCGGTGAAGACGAGCAGGGAAGTAAGATGCATACACTCTCCAGATAGGAAGTGAGCGCAAGAAAGGGCTACGACCCTTCAGATGGCCCGATGTAGCAGCAGTAGAGAAAAGAGATATGTAAACGAGATATGGGACCAAGAGTGGCCAGGACAACGGAATGGCGCAGGTAAAGAAGAAGCTAGTCAGGAAGATAGCGATGGTCAAAGTGTGGCATAGCACCACGAATGTTTGTAGACGTCTCTCAAGACCGATATTTAAAGGCGCCCAGTGGATGCTACATGGGGTGAGTTAGGGGGTAAATCGAAGAGTTGTTGGACGTGACTTACCGTCTTCTTCCGCGACTCGACTGAGATGTAGGCGTCGAGGCATGCCCAGCTGACCGAACTTCCCCATTCATTGTTGGGTGAGGATGAAGAACAAACCCCCTGTAGTGATGGAACTTCTGCACAGCTTCCTGTCTCGGCTCGGGTCGTGGCAATGCGAGGGATGCTAAAAGCTCATGTAGATTGTCAGAGATTATCGAGCTGCGGTGGACCCCGGAACGAACTCTCCGTGGAGGATTCGATACAACTGATATGTACAACTTCGCCTCGGGTGCGAGTCAGGATTGTGCACCCCCAATGACGAGCAATCAACGATTAGGAGCATACGCTAAGTCAAAAGATATGACGTTGGATGTGGATCCCGCAAGGCACCCTCCAGCTTAGGTAATCCATATGTTTCCCCTGTCGGATATCCAGGTGTAAAGAGTACCTGTACAATACCCGTTGGACATGTACAATATATGTATGCATATAATACAATAGTAGCCTTAGAGTATTCGGTTATTATCACCCTTATATCATTTTCAATATTGGAATTCTTTTCATTCATAGTAGGATATATCTAGTTCAAGATAGAAAAATCATAAAAGAGCAAACACCAAATAACTCCCAGTTTTATGTCCAATGCGCTTCAGATGCAGATTTGCATAAACTCTATGCTTTGATCATGAAGATCTGATTCAGGTTAGCAATCGATCATGGAAAATAGTTGCGGCATAGCTTACCTCGTTGAGAGACTTGTCGTCCATAATGGCTCTCTTTTTCTGGGCGATATGGCGTGACCGAGTAACATTTCCGTCCCATCGGCCGCCGCTCCCTGGATATTGTTGCTGCTACCTTGACTTCCGGTTCAGATGTCTTGTCTGAAGAATCGCTCTGCTCGGAATCAGCCTTTCTCTTCTTGGACTTCTTTTTCTTCTTTGATTCCGAGCTTGATTCATTGCCATCGGTTTCGTCTCGAGAGCGCGACCTCTTGGATTTTGATTTTGATTTTGATTTTGATTTGGACTTGGACTTTGATTTGGATTTAGACTCGGACTTGGATTTGCGGTCTGGGGCATCCGATTCGCTCGAAGAGGTTTCGTCGTCCTCGGTGGTCTTTGTGCTTTCTTTCTTGTCTGATTTAGATTTCTTCTGTGTCGCGTCCTGGGTGATTGGCGGAGGAATCTCGGGTTCCTTTTCCTGTACCAACAGCCCCCCGCTGACGAACCTGACTTCCGGGAATTTCAGGGCAGCATAACGAGCCAATCGAACGTCATCGCGCTTTCGTTCATCCTTCTTGAGTTCCACTTCGCTCTTTCCATTGAGTCGACCAAGCAATCCTTTGAAGGCATCAAGTCCAGTCGGCTCGCACTCTCGTCCAATACGAGCACCCAATCCGAGATTATCGTCCTTGAGGGTGACCTTGATATGGGAAGCGCTGGCGGCGGTCAAGAGATTGGCGTGCGCGGCATCCTTTGCTCCCAGAAGACTTCCAGGAGTCCAGCCCTGAGAGCTCATGATCCGATGTCCGAACCCGGATGTGGACCGGGTCCATTGGGTGTTATTAGGATCATTGCCGATCTTGGTATTCCTACTCATGCATTAGAAAATCATGTGTGGAAGTATTAGGTTGGGTCACATACTTCCGCGGCCCCGCTAAACCCATGGCGACAATATCGGATCAAGCGAAGGAAAATGTCTGTTGGAGATCGAAGAATTTAAAAAAAAAAAGTTGAGAGGCGCGGGATGAGTAAGCAACCGATAAGGGCCTCCCAATGTCCAGGGCTCCCGACTTCGCGGGGAGAGACCTCAGGAGCTCTTGACAACTCCCAAAGTTCGACAATAATTTCTGATATTATTATTATTATTATTGTTGAAGAATTCATTGTGGACATTGAGGCTTCAAGGTATCTCTTCGTTTTATTCAGGCTCTTGAGGTGAAGTGGTTCTTTTCTCTTTGGGGTATATAAATCGCCAAAATAGGATAAAAAGCAATTGATGTGGAAGTAAGCAATGCCACTGCTTCTCCGCACACTCTGATTTCTCTCGCGTCATGACGAATCTCCGGGTTCTCTGTCGAGATCAACCTCAACGTACAATTGCGCTGGTCTCGTCAGAACATGCCCTGGTGTTCCACTACACATCAACAGATACCAGTGCGAAGGACAGCCCACGCTGTCAAGTTGAGTTCTCGGACTTGGGGGCAGTGGACCTAAAAGGCTATAGGCCGTTGGGGTATGGATATGGTACCCTCGGCCTTGTGACTCTCAACGAAGATGTGTTTGTCTGCGTCGTCACCAGCTCCTCCCAAGCTGCCGCCGTGAGACCAGGAGAAACCGTGTCAAGAATTGACAATGTAGGCTTCTGTATGTTTCCTATGCAAATTTCTTGTCGAATTATTGCTGATGATTTCAGATTGTCTCAATCGTTCAGAATACGAGTACGGCCTAGACTATGAGACCGGTTCTCAATTCGCCGCCGAGGAGGGACTCAGCACAGACGGAAAGGATGTGGTAACTGACCATCCTTTTCTGGCATTGAAGAAGCTCCTTGGAGATGGAAGTTTCTATTACAGCCTCGATTTTAACCTCACAGATCGCCTACAGGACCGGTAAGCTATCAGCTCCTTGCTCGTCGCTTGCCGACCTCTTTGAACTAACAATGTTGCAAGGGCCAATAAATCTGTGGCATTTGACATCGACACTCTCGATGAAGATATGCTGTGGAATTCTTACATGATCAGTCCGCTTCTCTTGTTCCGGAGCCACTTGCCGCCGTCCGATAAGGCCAAATTAGATGCATCACAGATGTTGACCTGTGTTATCCGTGGATTTGCCAGTACACTTAAAGTACCAGCGACAGTTCCAATCCTTCCTCATGTGCGGACAAACTTCCCTTCGATGTTGACAATCATCTCCCGACAAGCTTCTCGGCGTGCTGGTACGAGGTTTAACTCGAGAGGCATTGACGATGATGGGAATGTTGCCAATTTTGTGGAAACTGAGACTATTCTGTGGGTTTCACCGGGAATCGTATTTTCGTACGTTCAAGTCCGAGGCTCGGTGCCTATTTTCTGGGAACAGGCCCCAGGCCTCATTCCAGGCCAGCAGAAGATCGAGGTCACGCGGTCGAGCGACGCAACACAGCACGCATTTAACAAACACTTTGAATCCCTGGTATTGGCGTATGGCGCGGTACATGTGGTAAATCTGCTAAGTGAACTGAAGCCCGGGGAAGCAGAGTTGTCGTCCAAGTTTCGACGGCACATCAGCAAGAGCTCAACCCGGCAGAATGAAGGTGACGGAACTTCTTCGCGTCGGAGCCTCTTGCGAATTACCGAATATGATTTCCTTGCTGAGACCAGAGGTCCTTCGGGATACGAAGCCAGCTCCCAGATCAAACATGAGCTTATCAACTCATTAGACCAGTTTTCCTACTTTTTGTCGGAAGATTCACGCCGTCCTAACAAAACTCCATACGATAGCGATGATACAGTGAACAGCTCTTCGGTAATTTTACAACAAGATGGTGTTTTTCGAACCAATTGCCTGGATTGCCTGGACAGAACAAACCTCGTTCAGACCATTATCAGTTTGATGGCTTTGGAGTCATTCTTATCGCAGCAAGGTGGTCAGGTCAGCTCAGACATGCAGGTCCGGCATTCGACCATCTGGGCTGATAATGGTGATGCTCTTTCGAAGATCTATGCCGGAACCGGCGCCCTCAAATCCTCTTTCACTCGACACGGAAAGATGTCACTTGCGGGTGCCTTTGCAGATGCGCGGAAGAGTGCCACTCGCCTTTATGTCAACAATTTTACAGACAAGGCCAGACAGAGGACGATTGATCTTCTCTTGGGCAGGCTAACAAATCAACTCCCTGTATACCTCTACGACCCGATCAATGATTTGGTCATGGAGGAATTGAACCGTCGAGCTCCAGAATATTCTTCACGCAAACGAGTCCGGTTCTGGGTTGGCAGTTTCAACGTAAATGGACGCGATGAAGGCCCAGGTACTGATCTCACTCCATGGCTCTTCCCAGAGTCAGATGAGTCCGACGAAGACCCGGCAATCTTTGTTGTCGGATTCCAAGAAATTGTCGCCCTAAGCCCTCAACAAATTATGTCCACCGATCCAAGTACCCGCAAGGTATGGGAAAGAGCGGTGCATGATTGCTTAAACACCCATTCGAGGATGAAAGGGACTGGAAAATATGTGCACCTGAGAAGTGGCCAGCTAGTCGGCGCTGCCGTTTTGCTTTATGTGAAAGAAGATTCACTGAAGTACATCAAGAATGTCGAAGGCAGTGTGAAGAAGGCAAGTTACTCACGGTTCTTCGAAGCGAATCTATTTTGACTAACTGGTATTCACAGACTGGCCTCTCTGGCGTGGCCGGCAACAAGGGCGGCTGCGCTGTGCGTTTCGACTTCTCCAACACGAGTGTCTGTTTCGTTACCGCCCATCTCGCTGCCGGGTTTGCAAACTACGATGAGAGAAACAGGGACTATGAGATCATCGACCAAGGGCTGAGGTTTCAAAAGAACCGGTCAATTGCTGATCATGACGCAGTGATCTGGCTGGGTGATTTCAACTATCGAATTGGATTGGATAACCCAAGCGTAAGAGAGCTCATCTTGCAGCGAGACTATCAAAGGTTATACGACAACGATCAAGTAAGTCACATAACCTTTTCTTCTTTTTTTTGGCACTCGACATTGGGCTAACAACAACAGTTGAATCTACAGATGGTAGCGGGGAGGGTGTTCCAGTTCTATTCAGAGGGCCCAATTGAGTTCCCGCCGACTTATAAGTACGACGTTGGAGGAGACAATTATGATACATCGTAAGTACCGTGTGAATCTAACCAAGAGGCAACTAACATTTTATGACAGCGAGAAAGCGCGGATCCCTGCATGGTGTGACCGAATCTTGTGGAGAGGAAGCAACCTGCGGCAGACAAACTACCAAACTGCGGATTTGAAAGTGTCTGACCATCGCCCAGTCTGGGCAACCTTCGATTGTGCCATTGATATCGTCGATCATGCATTGAAAGAAAGTCTTAGGCGATCTATATACGAGGAGAAACAAGGTCATGGTCACACTTCTCTTGCAGACTCCGTTTCTCTATTGGACATGGACGATGACGAAAGCCCACATATCTCTATCGCACCGGGGCTCCCACCGGCAAGCTCTGACAGAAGTCGATGGTGGCTAGATAATGGTGAGTGTTTCAGTCTGTGGGTATGGTGGGTTTTGCTAATGTATGACAGGCGCATCAGTAAAAGCAACAGTGCAACCACCAAAGCAAGGGTATATCCCAAATCCCGAACGCAAATCCAATCCGTTTTCTGCAGATGTCGATTGGGTACCAAGTCCAGGCTCGATAAAGAACAGAAACACCGACCCTGTTCAAGATACGAGGAAGAAGCCCATGCTACCTCCGCGACGTGACACTTTTGAGTCACCGACAGGATCTTCATCATCTCGGGAAGTTGGGACGGGAAAAATCCGTCCGGCTGTTCCTCGCAAACCGCTATCGCTAAGTTCTCAGGCAAAAACTGCGACAGTATCACCTGGTCAACCCACACCATTGCAGGATAGTCCAGGGAGTGGCGGCACCGGTATGGGCTCTACGGATCTTCTCGGCGACTCGGCCAGTGACCAGATTGAGTGGAAATCGCTTCTTCAATGATAATGGCCTATTGAATGTACATGACTCAATCAATCTCCCATGGTATCCGATGTTTACTTTGACATAATTAAGATTCAATATTGAGAAACAACCTTCGCTGGTCATGGTCACTTTAGTATCACTAATCCCCTTATTACATACACACCTACCCGCATCGTCTGGACAAATGCACTGCCGGTGGTTTTAGATACAGTACATATGTGTGTGCCTTGGATGTCTTTTGTACCTGGAGGTGATCCGAGGTCGACTAAGATGACTAAGGCCACTGATGTCATACCTGACCGCCTCCGATGTTTCACGCCGCCTTTGTGTATATATTCATATAAATTCATACTATACATACTATAACTACATACTATGTGTACATGGATAGTATGTATCCATGAACATGTATATTTACCTATAGACAGCAAAAGAACACTCCATGTCAAGGGGTATAGAAAGGTATCTGCTGTGCGGCAGACATAAATCAAATCAAACCAAGCTCTTTTCTCTATATCTACCTTGGAAACCTTTCATCTATAGCTTTTTTTTTCCCTTAATAAGAAGATCAGAACAAGAGTAGCTTGAATCAATTGGGTTCAATTCTAAATACAGATATACTCTGCTCATCCATAATGCAATTGGTCTTGTAATGAAACCACTTAATTTCAGGGGGGGTTCTATATAGTAACTAAAACGTGTCTCCTCGAAAAACAACGTGGCCTTTTTTTTGCCGGCACATTCACGTCTTGAATCATTCTCCCTTCCCCATCCATCTTCCTCAAATATCTCCCCACAACCCATCATGGTAGGTGCAAAGGTTATCCTTCCATGGATGATGATTAACATATACCAGGCACAAACACCACAGCAACGTCGAGCAAACGACCGCTTCGCAAAGACCGAGGCCGCGAAGAGAGGAAAAGCGCCAACCACAATTAAACCGAAGAAGAACACAAAGTCACCCCTTTCAGCAACCTGGGTTGGTATGTACAATGATCTAACTCACGTTAAATCGAACCATGCTAATGCTTCTAGTGTTACTCGCATTTGTTGTTTGCGGCGGTCTTCTCCTAGAGCTCTTACGAATTGTCCCTGAACTCTGGTCCACTGTGGCCACATGGTTCACCCGGATCACAGGATAACATGGACTTCAAGCAATGATTCCCCTACTGCGCCAATACCCTACAACCTTTTGATATCTTTCGAGTCAGCATGACCGACCATATCTCATCCCCCTATCCGAGCTCACTTCATGTGAGTGGTCCATGGACCAGGGACCAAGGGATGGATTTGGGGACAAATGAATGTCGAAAACCAAGATGGTTTGCATATCACGGAGCTCTTTTTTTTCCCTTTTGAAATAGGTATTATTTGATTGTATTTCACTGTTGCTGCTTGAGCCAAATACCACACGCCTTGCAAGATTTACTCCGCCTAGAAGATATTCAATTCTCGCGTGGTAGCTTTTCTGATTCCTGCGTCTTCTTCTTTCTCCTTTTCTTCTTCCCTATCGCAGACTCCGTAGGATCTTCGACCGCTCGGTCTGAAGCAACGTGCTTTTTCGTCTTCTTCTTCTTCTTGACTAGGGTTCCTTCTGCCGGAGTGCCCTCTAGTTGGATTCGCTCCGATGCTCGCTGCATCCGCAATCGCACTTCCTCCACTTGTTGCATTGCTCGGGCCATTTCTGTGTCCCCTTCATCTGCGGAAATCTGGGGAGATGGGCCGTTTCCCAAGGACAAATTTCCTAGGCTGCTCGAGTCAACTTGGAGTAAAGAGCGCTTAGACGTAGGGTGGTCATCACCACCCTTGTGTCCGGAAGTGTCTGCCAAAGAGTTTGGGGTCCCAAAGGTCTCATCGCCAGCAACTACTAATTTGCTCACAGGGGGTCGACGGTTTCTTTGGCGATCGAAATCAACATGGCCGAGTTGTTCATCTCCCAACTTCAAGTCAACTATGGGGATGGAATCAATGTCCAAGACCTCGCCATTGGATGTATTCAGAGCTTCATGGAATGGCGTAGACGTGCCAGACGAGTCTCCCGAAGGAGCAATATAAAAGGGGTCATCCTTGAAGCGTTCCCGACGCTCGAGCATTCTTCTTTGTACTGCAGTAGAGGATTCCACCGGAGCACCGGTAAAGTTTTGATATGACGCATGAGGCTGCATATCAACCGGTGCAAGATCACGAGACTGCTTGTTGGGAGATGAAAGTTCAGGAAGATGATAGAAGTCTGACGTCTCCCAAGACTTTGACTCGTGTGGTGACGGGCTGTCCAGGTTGCGGAAAAGTTCTGGCAGATTGTGACTGAATGGCTCCTCTAGCCGAAGGCTATCGGGCAAGACAACCTTGCTCTGGGCACTGGTCGCAACAGGGTTGAGTTCGAGCCCTGTAAATAGGTTGGGTATGACTGAGGCGAGAAGAAATGGGACTTCTTGTGTATCGGAAGTCAATGACTCAGCTGCTAGGCGGAGGACTTCAAGGAACTCGATGGCTCGCTCTTGGACATCCAAATCAGGATGGGCCGCCAAACCCTCGAGGAACTCAACGACTCTAGCAAGCAAAAGCGACATTTCACTTTTCCAAGTATCTCCTGGTTGGCTGGTCTGGCTAACCTGAACGAACACCTTTGGTATGGCCTGCAAAAAAAGGGGAAGAGTTGTGGAGGGAAGCGATGCATTAGAGATGTCAATCAATGACAGTAGTGTCCGGTTGGGCGAAAGCAGATATTCAGCATATTCACCGACAACCCAGGCGATGGGGCCCAAAACACCATCGCCGATAGTTGAACCGGAAGGGAAAAAAGTTGATCTGTTGTCGACAAATATGAGAGACTCGGCTGCCCTTGTGGCCTCCATGCGGACACCTTTTACCCTTACAGCAACATTGCGGATTTCTGTCCCTATTCGAAGCGCGGTGTTCATCCTCAAATTTGGCATAACCTCTTGCTCTTTCGATTGACTCCAATCGTCTTCACTCTCCGACGGTGGGAGAAGTCCGACTAGCTGTACTAACACAGCGACATACCACTCAAAATCAACAATTTCAGAGTAGTTATTTTGAGAACAAAGATCGAGGATCCGGTGGACAACCTCGGTTTGGTAGTCGTTGGGCCATAAGGTTGGGACTTTGGGGCTTTCAGAGGTTTGGGGCGTATCAACCAATTCAGCTGCGGGGGCAGAGGCTTGTTGCAGCTGATTTAGTAGACGGTTGACGACTGGCTGGAGAGTATCACTGCTGACCATTCCAACGGCAAGCTCTAGAGCCTGCAATCGGATAGAAACGTCCGGGTCATCCAGACAATCCATAATGACGTCCTGCTGCATAGAAACCAATGTTGGGTGCGTGGCAACAATGCGGTTCAACGCAAGAAGTGCGACATATTTGACTGTCTCGAT
Source organism: Penicillium mononematosum (assembly GCF_028829835.1). Lineage (NCBI taxonomy): Eukaryota > Fungi > Ascomycota > Eurotiomycetes > Eurotiales > Aspergillaceae > Penicillium > Penicillium mononematosum. The sequence continues at coordinate 1,879,478 of NW_026643275.1, forward strand.
GGTCAGCGATCATATATTGAGAGGCGATGAAAGGATACTCACGGTTAGGGTCACTATCCATGACTATCATACCCCGCAATTTCCCAACACAAAGAGTGGCAACCTCGTCTCTTTCCTGGAGATTGTCTTCTCCATCCAAAATCCCTCCTTGGATGATGCCATTGATACATTCATAGAGCAAAGACATTGCGGATGTGGTTTGAATAATGTTTGTCAATGGACGTAAGAGTTTGCGAGTCAGCCTTGGCTCTAGCGGGGTTAATGTTGCAAACTAGAAAGGTCAGAGGGTGTTCAGGAGGCAGTCATTCCATGCGATTGGTCGGCATAGGGGCACTAACAAGTTTGATGATTTTGATAGCCATCCAATTATTGCCGCTATCAACCAGAAGCTCAAAGAATCGAGGTGCCAGAGGGAGGAAGTCATGAGGTCGTCGCCAACCGAGCTCACAAACTACGTTGATCGCCGCAGTAGTGACACTTCCATCTTCTTGATCGTCCATCAAATGGTCTTTTATCTTTGGCCATGCCAACTTCAGAGCTTCGGGATACACCAAAGCAAGCCTATAGAGACAGACAATCGTTTTCTTGCGCACCACAGGGCTTGAGTGTGAAAGGCGGGAGAGTAGATCTGGAAGCAAGGACATTGCTAGGGAAGGTGTAATAACGTGCGGCAAAGTAATCAGAGGAAGTGACATGTTGGGAATGCTGGAGGTGACAATATCCTATGAAGAGCATTAGCGACTAGGGGGAATTTGAAGCCAGGAAAGTACAAACCTTCTTCAGCAAGTTAGTCGCCAGCATCAGAACTTCCGTGTCCGGTCGAAAGCTCTGTACTGCTCCGAGATACCCGACTCTTTTCTGGAGGTATTTGGCAGATGACATGACTTCGAGAACGTGAAAAGATGCCCATGACATGTCATACCCGAACATTTCAAGATAGATAAGCTTCAAGAGGGCAGTGGCTTTTTTGTCTACTTAAAGATCAGCATCAAGTCCATTGCCGGGTGAGTATGTGGGAGTTTAGTACCCATGTCTTGTGTTTTGATCTCAGCCTTGCATTCACGCAAGGAACTCTGAATGTATTCATTTTCACCCCCCTTATGACCCCGGAGACCTTTGATAAGGTCATAAAGCGATTTTTCAAACCTGGAGTAACTAGAGATTAGCGTTGGTCAATCTAGGGAAGACATGTGCCCACATCGTGTGTCGGAGCTATCAATCGTCACAAGCTCAAGTCAAGAGAAGAATAATAATGAAGCCCCCTAGTAAGACTGGAGGTGCATTATAAATTGGGCTGTCAGATCAGCCATAGTTCAAGAACGGAGAAATGAAAGATGTAAAGTGGAAAGCAACCCGAGCTCCGCGGGGTGGGTAGTTGGCGTTTGGGTTTGGGGGAATCCCCCCCCCGATAAGAGATCGGATCACGGGACTGTGGCCAATCAAGCTCCGGTGCACTCTGTTCTCTCAACATCTGTCCTAATTGGATCCTGCTCTCAAATTGCAATTCTTCTTGAAGGTCCTTTGAAGCTGTAATCATTCTTGACAGTTTATTATGGCTGGTCCTGTCGCTGATATCCGCGAGATCAGCGGATCGGATCTGGTCTCTGCTCTTCATCTTGCTCAACAAGCACCAGCAATCCTTGGCCAGGAATCCGGGTCTAGGGTTAGCTCATCCGATTCTTCAGAAACTGCAGATTACTATGCACGATTAGAACAGCTTCTGTTAGCCTGTCTCCGGACGGGAGATGACCAGTCAGCACATACCTGCCTGAACCGCCTCAGCCTCCGGTTTGGACCCTCTAACGAAAGGATTATGGGACTTCGAGGCCTGTACGAGGAGGCAACCGCCAAGGATCAGTCGGCGCTAGAAAAATGCCTGCAGGAATACGACAACACCCTGTCACAGAGTCCGGTGAATGTGGTCAGTATTGGTTGCAGGTCCCGGGCGTGATCATAGTTTATGCAAGACTAACCATACACGCAGCCCATCCTAAAGCGCCGGGTAGCGTTGTTACGCTCGCTCAACCGACCATCTGACGCAATCTCCGGTCTTATTCAACTTCTCGATGCCATCCCTACCGATGCCGAAGCCTGGTGTGAACTAGCCGACTTGTATCAGTCACAGGGGTTGGGTTCCCAGGCCATTTTTAGCCTTGAGGAGGCCTTACTCATCGCTCCTAACTCTTGGAATGTATGGATATCATGCGCTTTTTTTCTTCCATAATGATTTTTATTTCTTTTTTCTCTTTTTTTGGGATTACGGTCACTAACATGAAATGTAAGATTCATTCGCGCCTCGGTGAACTGCTATACATCTGCGCCTCGGATGGGGACGCCTCCCAGCTCCTTGGAAGGTCGGTGCAACACTTCAGTCGAAGCATTGAACTCTGTGATGACTACTTGCGAGGATTCTATGGGCTAACTTTGGTAAGTCAGCAAATAATGGTTAATGGTGACTCATTTCATTCTAACCCAGGTGTCCCCAGGCCTCAACTCGGATGCTTGACAATGATTACGCAGGCGTATCAGGTCAACTTCCCAAGAAGACCTTAGAACGATTGAAGGCGTTTGCGCTCCTAAAGTTGGGCGAGATTGTTGAGTCACGGTCGATGGATGACCAACATTGGGCATCGAGTCGAAGTGAGCTGATTGCAGCCAAGGAGTTGCTGAATCGCCAAAGTAATATTCAGGCGGCTTAAAACTAAGCATTTTGATTTGAGAATACCCTAATAAAAGAAAATACATATATCTATGGATGTTCTAGAGTGTTCGATTATATGGAGCACATAAGTAAACTTGTAAGTATATGGAGAGAGATACTATATTGGGCATATTTTTGTTTGGGCAGCAGATGTGTCAAAAAAAAAAGAGAAGAGTCTTAAGGGGAAAAAAAATACAAAAACACACACAATAAAATGCCCAACAGGCCTAATAAAAAAAGATATATATTGTATTTGACAAGGACTCTTCTTTTTCTCTACTTTCTTTTCTCTTCTGCATATAATATACCCTGAGTTGTTTTTGTTTTTTTGCTTTTTTACATATACTACCGTCTCTTTTATAAGGGGTATTGATTTCTATTTCTACTCTTATTTTATTCTTCTTTTCTATATCTCTATTCAAACGAGATCAAAAGAAAAGAAAAAGAAAAGCAGAAAAGAGACGAAAAGCAGAAAAGAGAAAAGAGGAAAGAGAAAATCGTCCATGCGCGAAACACCTCCCCCGCGATCTTTTTCTTTTCCTCTCCAAAACTTCTGGTCAAACCCTACTTGGGTATTCCCTCCTCACTTCGCGCATGCGAGAGAGTGAGAGGACAAGTCCTTGATATATATTATATATATTATATCTTTATTATTCCCTGCTCATTGTCTCTATGACGTATGTTTGTTGTTTTTCCCCTATATACCCAATCCTATCTCACCCCTCTACCCCCTTCTTTAAGGGAAAAAAAAAAACTCACTTTCTCACCCTTTTCCCCTTCTCTCCAGGCTCAGTATCTCGATTGATCCAGACCCCCACGGTTCGGATCGCTCTTACTCCGACGACGAGGACTCGTCTGGTGTCCATGTCCCTACATCTTCCGAGTTAGAAAGTCATGAGTACCAGGATTATGATGAGTGGGCGCATTTGCCATATCCGGATGAATTGAAACCATCTGATTCAGCCTCCCGACCAAGAACTTCGCACCGCAGTCGTCCGCCCCACGGTTCACGTTCCGCTTCGGGCCGTCGCCCAACATCGCGACGTATGGTTCAAGAACATCAGGCGTTCGTCCCTCGAGGCCGAAGACATCAATCACCAGATTCTCCCGATAGTGCCGAATCCGCCGACGAGTACCCTCCCAATTTTGGTCGAAATGATCGGAGGGGTTGGCAACAACCTATGCCACCCGCCCCTGGATACGCTCCCAGCCAGTCCTCTGGTCCACCTTACACTCCCTACCCTCCGCCTCCCCCGGGCCATGGCCCGTATGCCCACAATCCTCCCCCGATCACATCAGAACTCATGAGAATTCCTCATGGTCAACCCAACCCCTACAATGCTCCACCCCTATGGGTACCCCCCTCAATTTCCACCTGGGTCTCATTTTCTTCCCGATCAACCCCAACTTCATCCACGACATGCGCCTCGCCAGCCGCCTCAGCTGCACAATCCAATGCAGCCAATGCCTCCAATGTCACACGCGATGGGTCCTCACGGTGCCCACTCCCCTTACCCTGGGTATCCTCACGAGTTGATGGCCTACGGTCCGGCAGGTTTCTATCGCGATCAACCCAGCTATTTCGGGGGACCGATCCCGGGCATGATGCCTCCTCATTATTGGCCCTCCTATCCCCCAGTGCCTTCTCCTCCAGTGCAACCCGAACCTAAGTCTCCCCCCCCCCGACGCCTGCTCCCGAACCTGCCCCTGCCCCGGCTCCGGCCCCAGCTCCAGCCCCTGAACCCGCTCCCCCTCCACCACCTCCGCCTCCACCAGCCGACACTGCCAAGGATGAGCAAATTGCGAGGCTAGAGAAGTTGATTTTGGATGACCGCCAAGAACGCGAAGCGAAAGAGCTTGCCAAAAAGCAGGCTATTGAACGCGCGGCCGCCGAGAAAGCAGCTCAGGAGGCGCAGACCGCGCATGATAGAAAGATTACCCAGGAAGCTGCGGCACTTGCTCGAGCGGATGCCGAAAAAAAGGCAGCAGAGGATGCCGCAAAGGCTAAGGAGGAGGCGGAGAAGGCTGCAGCCGCTGCCGCGGCTGAGGCTGCAGCAGCAGCAACGGCCGCGGCTAATGAAGCAGCAGCCAAAGCGGCCGCTGAGGCCGCTGAGGCGGCTGCTAAAGCGGCCGAACCGCCGCCACCGCCGCCACCCCCAGAGAAGAAGCAGCCTATCAAATTCAAGGACGCTGTTGGGAGAAAATTCAGTTTTCCATTTGAATTATGTGCTACCTGGAAGGTACGTGAACTCCTCCGTTCGTGTAGTTTCTTATTCTAACCTTGGTTACAGGGAATGGAAGAGCTTATCCGGCAGGCTTTCCTCCATATTGAAGTCATTGGACCTCATGTGGCAGAGGGCCATTATGACCTTATTGGTCCGAATGGTGACATTATCCTCCCACAGGTTTGGGAGACTGTGATCGAGCCTGATTGGGCTATCACTATGCACATGTGGCCAATTCCCGAAAAGCCCAAGGAAGACCCTCCCCCTGCACCAGAGCCAGAGCCCCCGGTAAAACCTGCCGATCCACCTGCCGAACAAAAGAAGAAAGCAGATGGTAAGAATTCCCCTTTCAAACACTCCCAGAGACATGTGCTTACCTTTTCTCTAGGCCCTAAAAAGGCTAAGGCCAGAGGACCAGATGTTCCCGGAAGTTTCGCGATGTGGATGTTAGGTGGCACCAATCGCCGAGGGGGCAAAGGGGGCCCTAAAGTGGAAAAAAAGCCTGATGCCCCTCCCCCAGCACCCGCACCGTGAGAATTTGGTTTCCGCCGGTCACCCTGCTTAGTCTGACGTGATGATTGGATTGGTTTCATGTCGCTTTTGGCCGCTATACCCATAGACCTTCTGGGCAATGGAGAGACATGAACATCACTTTGCTAATACCGCTTTGGGGGGACATGATGACGAATATGATCAATGCCTGTAGTATGTTTTATGACGTCAACTTTGGATTGCGCGCAAGACTGATATCAACTCAGATATGTTTTTTAAAGCTGCCATGTTTCCTGAAGTGTCACTCGATGTAGCCTTATATAAGATGAATTGTTATCCATCTGGTAGAAGGAAAGCGACTAATTCCCCTTTATCTATAACTATAACTCGAATAATACCTTTAGATTCCTATATATTTATATTATTAAAACGTACGATAATAAAAAGAAGTAGCTCGAGCCGAATCTTTACTATTACTATTAGTATTAGTATTTGTATAGTATAAATAAAGCCCCCTTTACTAGACCTTTGTTTCTTATCTAAGATCCCCTTTATATATATTGTTAAACGGTGATACTGGGGTTAGATGATACGAATTGATATGAACTAACATTACAACTCTAGTAAGTGGAAGATTGAATAGTGAAATAAGTGTGTATTAGAGAGAGTAGCTAGATGCTCGACTATTAATATATTAGGGGCTAATAAAGTAGTGCTAAGGCTTAGTAAGTGACTTCCTAAAGCTAGTAAGTGATATCTAAGGCAGCTACTATCAATAAAATATAAATATATAAAGGATATAACGGGAAAGGTATATTTCCGGCTAATATATCTCTTTATGAGCTACTAGATAGGCGCTTAGACTAAGAAGTTTCTTTATATAACTTATTTATTGTAGAGATATACAGTCTGCGGGTGTATGGCCTGTCAGCCGGGTAAGATATAATGGCTGTGGGAGGGGATCAATGTATTGTCTCTATGTGCCAAGACTAATTCTTGTCAGAATTAGGGGGGTCCGGGGACCCTGGGATTTTAGGAAAATAGTGTGCCAAGGAACAGGGCAGGTCATATGACGAACCCCGCTCGCTTCGGCCACGTCACGCATCTGACATGCCCATGTCAGCTGATCCCGTCTGACAATTGAAAGGACCTTTTATCCTTTACATTTATTAAGTTTTTAATATCGACTAAGCTAAATAAGTTAATAAATACTTTATAAGCTTATAATAGTGAGATTCGGAAAAGATCGCATGGTTTCTATTTAGTTAGGGTCACTAAGGACTAAGTACTAGATAGTACGGAAACGATAGTGTATATAAGTGTAGAAAGGGCTCTATACGGAGCCGACTAATAAGATATAAAATAAGTTTATTTAAAGAAAAGGTCTCCTAGAATCATATCCTCCCCTACTAAGCGGAAATAGGCTCTCCGTTTCCTAAGGTATTATATAAGTGATTATACTTAAATCCTAGGGGGTAAAAATTAATAAATATTAGTATAACTGTGATCCCAGAAGTCCCTTTTCTTATATAAACCTGTCTTATATCTCATTGGACGGCTCTGTGTAGAGCCGTTTCTGCACTTATATACACTATCGTTTCCGTACTATTCAGTACTTAGTCGTTAGTGACCCTAATATAATAAAGATCATACGGTCCTTTCCGAATCTTATCTAGTAGTATATCGGTATAAGCCACTTTCTATAGTCGGCCTAGAGAGGTATAAGATAATACTGCTGTGAGCAATTTAGCAGATAATATATTATAGTCTAATATAGACTATAACTCGTTAGGGGAATCCTATCTTATATAATCTTATATAATAGGATTATATAAGATATATTAGTAGGGTTATACTTATCCTAAATAGGAAATAGGGTTATAATAGAAAATAGAATAAATTAAGAAGTTAGTTTTTTTATATTAGAGATAGAAGTTAGGTATATTTTTATAACTCCTTTAGGAGGCAAATCTAAGATAATCTATAATATCTTTATAATATCTTTATTATCTTACTATTATACTAGGAGGTTCTCTATATTATTAATCTTACTATATAGTATATATCTAGGGTAGCCTTAGATAGTACCGGTAAGATAAATATAGTTTTTCTTCCCTCTATAGTATACTTTACTAATATAATATATATATTATTATACTAATATACCCCTATAATCTTTATAATCTTTATAAGGATTTTAGTATATAGTATATATAGCTATAAAGTCTTATTAAAAACTAGTATATAATTAAAACCTTTTAAGATAAAATATTATATATAGAAAAGAATACTTTATAGCTTTTTTAGTCTTTATATATTATCTAGCTAAACTAGATCTATATAAGACTTATATAAGATATTATTAATATTTTTAGTTAAAAAATTAGCTAGTATATATTTAGAAGGTATTTAGATTATATTAATCTTTCTTTTTAATATAGTTTATTTTATAAAATAATATATAATTTTAATATATTTTAATTTCTTATAAAATTATAGATTCTTAGCTAATTTCTTAGCTAGATTATTATTAACTAAAATTATAAATATACTAATTATATACCCTAATTCTAGCTCTTTATTTAAATAATTAAATATATTAACTAGATATATAGCTTCTTTAGTAGCTTCTTTTAAAGCTATATATTTAGTTTTATAGCTACTAATTACTATAGTTTTTTATAGTTAAGAATTCTAGCTAATAGGATTATTTAATCCTATAGAGGGGTTTAAGCTAAATATATAGCCTAATATAGATTTTCGCTAATCTATATTATTACCCTAATTAGAATTAGAATAGCCTTTTATATATAGGTTTTCTTCTAAATATTTATATATTAATCCTAATTTAGGATATACTAGTAAATATTTCTATATCCTATTAAAGGCTATAAAATACTTTTTACTAAGATTACTTATATATCTAATATAATATATAATAATAAAGGTTATATTAAGCCTAGTTTTTAAAGCTAAATAGAGTAAAGACCCTATTTATTTCTAATAATTATTAATATTACTAAAGCTTATACTAATATCGTTTTTTCTTAACTTTAGCTTTAGTTCTCCTAGTATTTTAATAGGTTTATAACTAGAATTACTTAATATAGAGAACTTATTTAGTAATTTCTCTATATAACTCTTTTAGTCTATATATAGTATTTTTATTTAGTAATTAATTTTAATATTATTACCTAAAAATATTAATATTATACTAATTTCTTCTATCTTTATATAGTAGCTAATTTTAGCTACTATATTTCTTATATAGTCTAAATCTTTATATATAACTAATATATTATTAATATAATATATAAATATATACTTATCTTTAGAGTTTATATAAATACCCTTATTATAAGAGAATACTCTAAAATTAAATTTAGTTAATATTTTAGATAGATATTTATACTAAAGTCTAAGACTCTATTTTAGACTATATAGTGCTTTCTTTAAATAATAGCACTTTTTAAGATTATCTTTATATACTCCTATAGATAGGATAGTATATATATTAGTATCTATATTAGTATATATAAAGGTATTTTTAATATTATATTATAGTATATACTAGCCTTTATTAATAGCTATTATTAATAATAGATACTAAGACTTAGTTCTATATATAATAAAAAAGGTCTCTAAGAAATTAACCCCTAGTTTTTAATAAAATCTTTAAATTATTTATCTAGCTTTATATCTAATAGTTTTATTACTATTAGTTATATAATCTTTATCCGGATTAGGATTATTTATAGATTTATTTTTAAAAACCTATTTACCTTTAATAAGGTTTATATTAGATAATATATTTATTATCTTATAGGTTCCTTATTTTTCTAATTCTTCTATTTTAGTATAGTAAGCCTTTAACTATTCGTCCTTTTCCGGACTATTAATAGCTTTTTAATAGTTATTTAGTTCCGATAGTATTAAGGTAGTTAATAAAAACCTATTATTTATATTAGTTTTAATTAAGCTAATATAGTTAGTTAATATAGTATCCTTTATAATATATAATTTAGGTATTTATACTTCTATCCTATAATTAGGATTAGCGGTAATTCTTCTAGAGTTCTTAGCTTTAATTAATACTTTATTATCTTTTTTATTAGAAAATATAGATATAGGATCTATACTAACTTTCTCTAAACTTATAAACTTAGTTTTTTTTTAGGGACTATTCTTATAATAAGGATTTATATTTCTAGATAGTCTCTCTAGAAATTTATTTTTATATATTATAATATCCCTAGACTATAGGCTTTTTTACCTTTTATAGTCCTATAGCTTATAGTATTTATAATTACTATAGCTTATAATTATAGCTTCTTCCTTTCTAAAAGATAGCTTAATTTTATACTTATTTATATAATAATAGACTAAAGAGCCTTAGACCTTAATATTCTATATATTAGGTCTTTTATTATAAAATACTTTAAAAGATATTTTATAGTATAATACTTTATATAAAGACCTATTATAAATATAAGTAGTAGCCTATAATACTTCTTTTTATAAATAGCTAGGGCTTTTTAATTATATAAATAATACTTTTACCCTATTAAATAAAGTAAGATTTATTCTTTTTATTAGCCTATTAAGCTCTTTAGTATAATTAAAAGTAGTTATATAGTTAATACTATATTTAGTTAAAGCTAATTTAAATTATTTATTTATATACTCTCTACTATTATTAGTAAAAAGTTCTTTAATCCTTTTATTAGTAGTATTTTCTATTAAAGCTTTATAGTTTTTAAATACTTTATAAATATTATTTTTATTATATAATAAGGTTATCTATAAATATTAGGATTTTTTATCTAAAAAAGTGATATAATACCTATATTTATTATAGATAGATAGTAAAGGTCCATCTAAATTACTATATATCCTATCTAAGATTTTATATTTAATAGGATTATCTAACTTTTTATAGATATTTCTATTATCTTTAGATAATAGATATACTTTACATTTTTCTTTAAGAAAAGCCTTAATTACTTCTAGAGATATTTTTATCTCTAGGAGTTTTAATAGGAGTATTTTTAAAGTCTATATTAATATACCTTAATCTTATATACTATATTTTAATAGTATTAATAATACTATTTTTAATAGTTTTATCTAAAATATAACTATTATCACTTTTAGTAATTATACTAAAGTAATTAGTCTTAGTATTTACTTTAATATTAATAGTTTTCTTTAATATAGTAGTATTTATATAATAGAGGTTATCCTTTTTATTACCGATAGTAACTATTTTCTTTAATAGTATATATAAATAGGCTTTATTTTTTATAAATAAAGCTATTAAATTATATAACTAGTAAATACTTATTAAATTTATATCTAAATTAGGTATATAATATATATCTTTTAATAAGTATATATAACTAGTATTAGATTTTATATATATATTACCTTTATAAGTTACTTTAGTTATATTAGCCTTACCCTATCTTACTAAAGTAGTAGTAGATTTATAATAAGAATAGTATTCTAATTTATATATAGTACTAATAGTAGTAGTACTATTAAAAATAAAGTCCACTTTTCTTTTTATAGGATTTAATCCTATATTATCTAACGGTTCTTTAGTACTTAATATAGTATTATATATTAAAAGAGGATATACCTCTTTATATTTATAGGTATTATCTATATCTAATAGTTAATTACTAGCTTCTTTAAAAGGCTAATTTTTAATACTAATATATAGATTTTTATCTAGTTTATTAACTAGATCTAGTATATTAATATCTTTAATAGTAGATTTAGGTATATCTACTATATTAGATATAATATAATTATTTATTTTAGCTTAATTAGTATCTTTAGAGCTATTAGCTTTATTAGCTAATTTAGCTCTATAAAACTTTTTAGTAGCTAAAGTAGGTAGTTTAATAGCCTTTTTAACCTTTTTACCTCTAGGCTTCTAGCTTTTAGATATTAGATTAGGAAATAGTAACTAATAGTTATTAGTATTATAATTAATAACCTTATAATACTAATAATATTTTCTTTTAAAAGGCTTATTTTTATATAACCTTTAATACTTATATTTAAATATTATAATATTTATATAATAACTTCTTTTATAAATATAAGATTCTCTTCCTCTAGCTTTATTAATTAAGCTAGAAAATAGAGATTTAATAGTATATATATTAGGGTTATTTCTTAATAATTAGATTATATTTTAAATAAATCTATTATAGTCTTTATTAAGACTATTTAGGACCTAGGCTATAACTATCTAATTAGGTAGGTCTATACCCTTTCCTTTAAGATTATTTACTAGTATTTTAACCCTATTAAGATACTTCTCTATTAAGTTAAAATCACTTAATATAGTATTAAAGAAATCTTTTAAAGTTAAATATTTAGTAGTAAACCCTTTAGGATTATATAGGGCTTTAAGATATAGCTAGGCTTTATAAACACTCTCTATATCTTTAAGATATAGTAGTAGTCTATTATTATAATAAAGCTTTAAAATAGATATAGCTTTATTATTCTTTACTTTTATAGACGGGCTTTCTATAAAGGTATATAAATCATCTTTTATTAGGGTAGCTTTTACCCTAATAGACTAGATAATATAATTCTCCAATCCCTTTAATTTAAAGAGATATATCTTCTCTAGCGAGGCTATAGAGAGATATAATATCAGAGTAGTACTATATACTATTAATAGTATATAGTGCTTTAAATATATATACTATATTAAAATATAGTATATAGATTTTAGAGATAATTCGGAGATAAGTCGGTAAAGTCTCGGCCTTTATTAATAGGAAATATATATCTTAATTTCCTAAATAGGAAATAGGTTACTAGCCGGGCTTATAACCTATAAGTAATTTAGTAGATAATATATTATAGTCTAGTATAGACTATAACTTATTAGGGGAATCCTATCTTATATAATCTTATATAATAGGATTATATAAGATATATTAGTAGGGTTATACTTATCCTAAATAGGAAGTAAGGTTAGAATAGAGATTAGAATAAATTAAGAAGTTAGGTATATTTTATTAGAGATAGAAATCAGGTATGCTTTTATAACCCCTTTTAGGAGGCAAATCTAAGATAATCTATGATATCTTCATGATATCTTTATTATCTTATTATTATACTAGGAGGTTCTCTATATTATTAATCTTACCATATAGTATATATCTAGGGTAGCCTAAGATAGTACCGGTAAGATAAATATAGTTTTTCTTCCCTCCATAGTATGCCTTACTAATATAATATATACACTATTATACCAACAACTGCCTATATCTATATAAGATAGGCGCGGTATTAATCCCCTCTCGTCCTATCCTAATAACGATCCTATAGACTTTAGATACTAGATAAAGAAAGCTTATAAGAATATATCTTTTTCTCCCTCTCTCCCTAATACTTTTAGAATAGAGAAGCCTAAGAAAAGGAGAGACCGGAGATATATAAAGATAATATCTCCTTTCCGAAATATAGAGCGGGCTTAGTAATAGGGGATATATAATCTATAAAATAAATATAGATATAAAGATCTATAAAAGCCTATCCGGAAAAATAGTATATATAATTTCTTTTAGAATCCGGCAATATATTACCTTTAGAAAAGATATATATTTATAAATACTTATTTAAAAAAAACTCTAATCTATAAAGACTCCGAAGTTAGATAATCTAGCTAGATTTATATCTAAATACTATTAAAAGATTAATAGTCTTTTAAACTAATAAAAGGAATAAAAAGAAACTATCCTATATCTTTCTTTTAAAAAAAGAATCTATTTTAATACTTCTATCTAGAACTAATTATATCTAAAAGGGATTGATAATTACACCCCCCCCCCCCGGGATAATTACACCCCCCCCCTGCCTAAAAAATCAGTCACCGCCTTCCTAATCTAATGCGACACTACCTTAATATCTATATCTGCCTACCGCCTTCCTCACCGCCTTTAAGATTTTACACCGCTTTAGTCGCAAACTCCCCTATATACTATAGGACGATAGTAGATACCTATAATTTATATGCAAACTTATAGTAAAAATAAGTCATTTTAGTCCTATATATATTATAGGACTCGAGTAGTAAATAATCTAATAATATAATTCTAGTTTATATATATTAACCTACCTTCTTCTAACCTATTTTTCTATCTATATCTATATCAAATCTATTAGTTTTAAACGCTTTTTTTATTATTCTAACTATCGAAATAGCTTCTCTAGGCCTATTATACTTTAAATCATCCGATTCGGACCCTAAGATAGTCCCTAAGTCTCTACTTATAATACTAAGTATCTAGTTATATATCTAGCTAATCACTATACTAACTACTAAGGCGAGTCCCCTACTAAGTACCGCTATACCCCTCCCCTCTCTTAATAAGGTATATAAGATAGTAGAGGCCGGAATTGCTATAATTAATAGCTATAGCTGTATATATAGCTATATAGTCTTATCTCTTCGTTTAAAATTTATAAAAAAAGATATAAGAAAGACCTTCCGGCTATACTATAACTATAGTTAGACTAAATAAATCCGCTATAATAACGCTTCTAAGAGGAAACGCTAGACTACGATACTTATAAATTAATACCCCTTTCGAATTTCACTTTAGCTCTAGTATAAGATATAAACCTAGCGTACTATAGTAGAGAATCTATCTTATAACTATAGTCTATCTCCTATATTAATATATCTAGTTCTTTAGAGCTAGGAGCTCTCTATAAAAAAGGACGATATCTAAAGGTAGTTAGTATAAGGTCTTAATATTTGTTATATCCTTACTAGTATTTATAAGGATAATCCTAGATTATCTTTTATTCCTTAGGATATCTATAACCTCCGGAGGAAGCTTTATATAGAATTCCTCGCTAGCTAGATACCGCTTTAAGCTCTTTTAATAGAGCTTCTAAAAGATAGCGAGTGGATTTTTAGATATAAGGTTAACGATAATAATTATATCTCTATATTATTCTATATATATAAGATAAGCGTTATAATACTAAAGATTAACTTATAGATTATTTTAATAGACTATATATATAAGACTAACCGGTTCGGCCTTCTACTATTTAATATTATTAGCTTTACTACTACTAGATCTAGCTTCTTTATTAGATTCGCTTTTTTTAAGGATAAAAAAGACGATACCTATAAAGTTATCTTAAGCTATCTTACTAACGTTTACTATTCCTTTAGCTTTAAGCTCCTTTAGACGATCCTTACTAATAAAGAAGACGCGCTAATTAATATAATTAAGGCTATTTTACCTTCTATAAAGAATATAATCTATATCTAGTATATTAATATATACCTTTTAAAAAAGGCTCGGTCACTTCTATTAGAATAGGTTATAAAAGCCTAGAGAGAGTTAGATACCTAGGATACCTAGGATACTTAAGATACCTAAGATACTTAGGATACCTAGGATACCTAAAGGAAGATAAAAGCTTAGATAGCTAATAAACTACGTTAGAAGGTTAACGATATCTAGAAAAAAAATGCTTAAGCGGTGGAACTGTATTATATACGTTACTACCTTTAAAGATATAAATCGCTAATAGGAGTTCTTTAAAGAGAGCTATAAAGATCCAATTTTCTAACCTCTACTTAAATATATCTAGGATAAATAGCTTAACGACTATCCTAAGCGATTTCTCTATTATTATATTACTCGATATCTTTATCTTAATAAGATCTTAACTTCTTATATAAAGTTAGCTTACTAGATACTTAAGCTAGATCTCTAGGTATTAAATAATGATTTACTAGTCCTTCTCTAGAATTTCTAACGTACCGCTAACCTTTAATTTACTAAGGTAGCTACTAAGATTGAAAATAATAAGATATAAAAGCTAACTAGTATTTCTCTACTCTATAAGCTATTTATTAGACAAATCTTAGTAAAGGCAATTTAGTATATAAAGGATATATAGGTAAGATATCTTCTAGAAGGAGAGGATAAACCGCTAATTCCCCTAATATATACTTATAATTTAAAGGAGATAGCTAGCTTCCTATATATCTACTTAATTAAGTAGTATAAGGATAAGAATAGGTACCTTAAACCTAAGCTATTCTATTAATATTAGTATTTATATAGCGTATCCGCTCCCCTTCTACTAATTAACCCTTTACTTCTACTTTAAGATCCTTTTAAAGTTCGATAACGAGGGCGTCTATATAGTATAAGAAATTTCGTATAGAATACCTAGTAAAGCACCTAGTAAAGTACCTAGTAACCGTAGTCTTCCCCTAATCCTCTTACCTAGGATCGATCTACCTAGAGAGACCCCTTAGGCTTTAAGCTTATACTTTTATAGGAACGTGGTCGAGGACGAGGACAAGGACGAGGATAGGGAGCCGATATAACTATAATAGAGGGTGTTAAAACTAGTAGTATAGGCCGAGGACGGGGCCGAGGACGGGGCCGAGGACGTAGAAATCGCGCACGCGGACCTAGATAAGAAGCGTATTCAACCTATATAAGTATATAAATGCTTAAATCAATGAAAATATACGATTTTTTCTGATTAAAATGCATGTTTTTTTTACTATATAAACCAGAATTCCTATAGTGGTGGCAGAATTATATGGTAGAAAAGTCTGCACTGGCAGTATATATGGCAGAATCCAGGGTCGCATCAGATTAGGAAGGCGGTGACTGATTTTTCAGGCAGGGGGGGGGGTGTAATTATCCAGGGGGGGGGTGTAATTATCCAGGGGGGGGTGTAATTATCAATCCCCTATCTAAATAGACCTTTTAAAGAATTACTAAAGCCTAATTTAGAGCTAATCTCCTAATAGATATTAATATAGCCCTCGACTTTCTAAAAATAGAAAAACGAAATATCTTTTTATATATATATTCTAATATAGATCCCTAATAGATTAATCTTTTAGTCGAATAGGCCGCTAATAGGATCTAGGCCTTTTAAATAAAATAAACCGAATTAGCTCGATTTACTACTACTTTTATAGTAGCTATAAACCTATCTAGCGGGTTAGATTCTATTTCTAAAGATAAGTAATCCTTTTTGAAAACTTTTAAAAAGCCTTTAATATCTATAACTAGTACTTTTTAAACCTTAGATAAAGATATATATAAAAGATTCTTAAATAATTTATAGGCTATCGCTAACTATAATAGCGCTATTCTTAATAATACTATCTATAAATAGATATATAACTATAATTAGTACTTTTTAAAACTAGCTAAACTTACTAGATATAATTCTTCTAATAAAGCTAAGATCCTATATACTTTAAATAAACTTATAAAGGTTATCTAGTAATAATTAGAATAATATAAGAAATACTATAATTTATTTAGGACTAATAACGTTCTAATATAAACTACTTTTAAAAAATAGTTTAAATAGGAATTTATAGAGTATCTCTCTACTAAAAAGATTTATAAGTAGTATAAAACGCTTAAATAAAGTAACTAATCGGTCTAAGAATACGCTACTAACCTCTAATAAATCGTATCCGATCTCGATTAGAATATTCCGGACCTAATATTTATTTAACGTTTTATTATAGAGATAAAGACTATATACTATATTAAATAAACTAAGAAATAAGATTAGCTAAAGATAATTAAAGATATTATTTTCCGCTTTATTTAGTATAAATAAAGCTAAATAAAAGCTTTTTAGCTTAGTATTTAGATACTATAGATATTAATATAGTTATTAACTCTATATAAACGCGCTTTATATAGATACCTTTAGGTTTTAAAGAGACTTATAAATACTATAACTATAGAAAATAAGGATATTTAATCTATATATATAGGAAACTAAAAATAGAGGAGACTAAATAGAAATAAAAGGCTATATTTAAAAGATCCTATCGACTATTAAGAAACTAATATAGCTATATAATATAGAAGCTTTTATTAGTTATTTTTAAAAGGCTTTTAAACTACTATAATTTAATATAGATAATATCTTTAACCCTTATTATTTTATAAACTCCTATTAGGGCGCCTAGTTAAAGCCCTCTTTATAATAATAAATATAAAGGAGATATAAAAAAAAGGGGGCCCCTATATCTATTAGTCTCTCTAAATATCTTTAATAATATCTTTATATTTTACTAAAGAAAGATCTATATAAAAGATATCGACCCTATATATATCTATATACTTTTTAATAGTAAAGTAAGTAATATCTTTATTTCTCTATAGATTTTAGAGAAGTTTAGTAAATTAATCTAGATATAAAAACCTAAAAACCCGCTACTAGTTACTACTATTATAAATAATAAACGACTAAAGATAGTTAGATATATAATCTTTCTAATTAAGATTAGAGACTAAATAGGGCGAATTAAAGTTTAGATTCTTTAAACTAATTATAATATAATCTTTAGCTATAACTTCTTTTAAATAGAAAATCTCTAAATTAGCGTATCTCTATAATAATCTTTATAGATTAAAACTATTATATATATACTATCTACTTTATAAATAACTCTTAGATAGTTATAAAAAAAAGTATATATACTAACTTTATTTTAGCGAAATAGATATAATAGCTTTTATAAAAAACAAAAAAAAGAAGTCTATCTTTTTATAGTCTACCTAACTAGCTATAGATCTAAAAATAAAAAGCTAGGGCTATCTAAAAATAATAATCCTAAGATCTAATAGATCCTTATAAAATATAAGGATCTATTTTATATAGAGCTATCTATAATATTTCTTTTAAAATATAGGATAGTATATAAGATCGATACTAGTATATATACTTCTATTAATATTAATATATATAGACTCTCTACCGAAAAACTTAATAAATAAGCTAATTAAGTTAAAGAGTTAATCTATAAAAGATTAATCTATAAGTCTAATAGTATATAGGATTTCCTAATCGTTTTCGCCTAGAAGCTATATAAAAGATAGCGGATATATATCGACTATAGGATACTAAATAATATAACTATAAAAAATAAATACCCCTTTTTATAGATCTAAGAACTTTTAGATATTATTAGAATATATAGATCTTTTTAAAAATTAATCTTACTATTAGATACTAATAGATCCGGATAGGAAAGGGTTTTATAGAGAAGATAGCGTTTAATACTATTTAGGGTAAGTATAAATAGCTTACTATATCGTTTAGCCTTTATAACGCTTTTATAATCTTTTAATTAATTATAAATAATACTTTATAACCGCTATTTAGCTATAGTATAGTTATTTATCTCGATAATATCTTTATCTTTTTAACTATATTTAAAAAATACTAAAAATATATTAAAAAAGTCTTATCGTTTTTAAAAAAATAGTAGCTATATATATTATCTATAAAATATATTTTTATAACCTATAAACTAGAGTTCTATAGATATATTATTAAGAACGGAACTATATAGCCCCTCTCTACTAAAATCGAAGCTATATAAATAGTGTTACGCACTGCCAACTGGTCATAGTTAGGTTAGAAGGGTTCCGGGTATACTTGCCTTATACCGTTTAGGTTTCTAACGTTAACAATCTATACTCTTAACCGTACTATTGTCTAATAGGCCTTACTATAGACTAGGTCCTTTTAAGGTATCGAGGAACGGTACTAGATAGAGCGCCGAATAGATCTATACCGGAGTATTAGTCTATTTATAGATATTATTAAATTATAATTAAGTAAGAGAGTCACTAGTAATCTAAAAGGTAAATATAAGTAATAATATATAATTAAAGACGAAAAACTAAACTAAATATATAAATAAGTATCTTTATATATCCTTCGCTTTCTACTCCTAGCGTGACTCTTTAGAGTTACCGCTAGAGTCGCTATATACTCTTATATATACTTCTTAAAGTCGACGCGGGAGTTATAGTTATATATCTCTAATTCTATATATAGTGATTCCTAGTATAGGTAATATCCGATACCCTAAAGTATATACGTACTATAAACCTCCTAGTAGTAAGCTTAATTAGGCTTAATCATACTTCCGCTTACTAAGTATAAATAGATTCCTCTTCCTTAGTACCTAGGAATACTAGAGTACTAGGTACTACACGTGATCTACTAATAGATAGATTGGTTGGCTCTTAGTGGCCTATATATATACCCGGTAGGGCACTATCGATTGGTGACAGGTAGTTCCGTAACATATAGTTATAGCTTAAAATTGTCTATAATATTCGCTAGTTCTTTAGGTTAGTTATTTATTATCGCTAGTTTATTTATAACTTTTCGAAAGTCTATATATTCCTCTATAAACTTTTAAAAAAAGAGCGATAGTATCTTCTAGAAGTAACGTTTCTAGCTAATTATCTAGATAGAGGCCTATAAAAGCGCTTTTTAGAAGATAAAAAAGCTTTTCGCTTCCGTTCTAGTCTTTAAATAACTAGACTAGAATAAACTATATATTATTAAGATAAATATTTTTAAATAGGCTTTTAGTATAGTCTTTATATAAAAGGACGATAATAGAAAGCTATACCTAGTTATATATAATAGCTATAAATTCTATAATATAAAATTAAATTATCCTATATATAAAAAAGCACTCTTAGCTATTAAAGAAGCTATTTATATATAGGGTCGGTATATCGATAGGGATTATTTTAAGACTATTATTATTACTAATAATATATCTTTATAATATCTAAATACTATAAAGGAATATAATAAACGCTTTATATATTAGATCGCCGAATTTTAGTAATATTAGCTATATATCTATTACTATAAAAGCTCTAAAAATATTATAATAGATATTATTAGCTATTATCTAGATTTAATTAATACTATCTAAACGAATATAAGCTTAGAAAAACCTATTAAAGATAGATACTTTATAACTATAACTACAATATATAGGATCTCTAAAAAAGACTAGCTTATAGCTATAATCTAATTTTTAGAAAATAGTATAGAGCTAGAAGACGGTATAACTAAAAAAGCTATAAAAAAATACGCTAACCGATTTAGTTTTTAGAGTATATATATATTTATATAAGCCTTTATAGATAAAAATCGATAATTTATCTTTATATATAATAATAGTATTATCTCTTTATACTTTAAACCTCTATTTCGCTCTAAACTTCTTTAGAAAGTTTATTATAAATTCGGCTATTTTAGCTATTTTAGCTTTAATAGTATTATTTATCTTTAGAGCTAGTAGCTATTAATCTAAACGGATATAAAGAAGTCTATAAAAACTATTCTAATTACTAGATATTTCAAAGCTTTTATAAAAGTCTTAAATAGAAAGCGGTTTAATATATAGTAAAAAGTAATATCCGACTATTTAAACGTTAAAATATCGATTTTATTAGCCCTTTTCTAGCTATATCTAATAGAAATTAGTAGATTATTATAGAGATCGATTATATAATAGACTAGCTAATTATTTAAATAGTTTTTAATACTATTAAAGAAATATTTATAGAATTCTTATTCTATAATTTATATATATATTATAGTATTTTTAATAAATTAATCTCTAATAATAGGACGAATCTCCTATCTAAAGCTATAAAATACTTTATAAATCTATTAAAAGCCTATTATAGAATAATAACTTTATACTATCTTTATATTAATAGGAAAGTCGAGAACTTTAATAGCCTAATTAGCTATATATTTATAAAATATCTTATAAAAATATTATTCGCCGTTTATATATAGAAATATACTATTATAAAAAAAAGTCTTTACTTTTTAGTCTATAGTATATACTTTTATATTATTATTAATAGAGATAACTTACTAAATAAATAAATAGAAACTAATAAAAATAAATAAACCTAGTAACTTATAAATACTTATTTAAAAGCGAATAAACTCTTATTTATCTATACTATTAAAAAATAGAAAGTCTAGGATTTAGTAGTTATAAAAATAAGCTTTAAAACTAATAACTAGATTCTAATATAAAATAAATCGAAATAGAAATTCGAGATTATATAGTTTAGTTTATATAAAGTTATATAAACCTATCTATTAGAGACTTATACCTTTACTAAGCTAAATAGATATATCCTATAAAACCTTATTAATAGTATAAGACTAATAGATATAAATATTAGCGATAATCCTAGTTTATAGGCCTCGCTAGCTAGCTATTTAGCTTTATAATAAGCTATATAGAAGATCGATTATTTAGAAAAACTCTATAAAATCTTTAATAAGATTAAACCCCCTCTACCGACTTATATAGACCTTTCTATATTTATAAAGGAAGAATAGTAGGAATTTAGGCGTTTAGACGTTTATACCGAATTCCTAAAAGGAGGAAGTTATAACTAAATATATTATTATAAAGATAAAAATAGCTATATATAAAAGGTAGAAAGAGAAAACTACTAATAAAATATTTAAATAGGGCTTACTAAATATTAATAAATAGGATTTAGAAGTAAATAACTATAAATCTAATAGGTATAAATCGATAGAGGACGTTTATTATAAATCTAAATAAAGTTTAAACCGATCTATATACCTATTTATTATTATTATTCTACCCTTATCTAGAGAGATCTAAGACTTTATAGCTATATAAAGCTAGAAATTAGAGAAATAGATTATATTTCTAGTTTTAAAATATTAAAAGAGCTATCTAAAAAAAGGTAAGGTTTAAAAGAAACTATTATAAGAATATATAAATAGAGATATAAAGCCTCGAAGATATATTTAAATATATAAAAAAGATATAATAGCCTCGATAAAAACTAATAAAGATTAGAAAAAGAGTATAAAGCCTAAAAAATAACCTTAAAGCGCTAACTAATACTATTTAGGATCCTATATATCTTATTAACTATAGTTTAGGACATTATTAGAATCCGAACTATTAGTACTAGATCCGCTATCCTCCGATCTAGTAATATCGCCTTTTTTTAACTAACTTTTCTTAAGCCCTAACTTCTATAATATAGAATAGTTATAATATATATAAGCCTATATTTCCTATATACGTTTATATATATCTATAAACTATTTAGAATCCTCTTTATAATAAATTATCGGCTAGTTAAAAAGAGTTATATATATCTAGGAATTAAAAATCGGGCTACTATAAGGCTTAGTATCTATATAGCTAGGAGGATTAGGAGTATCTTTATTATATTTCTTCTTTTTACTACTTTTATCTTTACTACTAAAAAGGTTAATAGCTATACGCTTCTTTATAACTTTAACCGGAGCTATAAGATCTAGTATAGCTTTATCTTTACCCTTATTTTTAATAATAAAAGCTAAAGAAAGACTAGTTATAGCTTTAATAGTTTAACTCTTTTTTTTATTAATCTTCTTTTTAGCTATATAAGTCTATTCTTTAGCGTATCGATATATATTAGGGGCTTTAAAAAAGATATTACTCGGTTAGAAATAGTATATAAAATTATATATCTAAAAGGGTATTTTTCCTACTATTTAGGGGTTTTTAGTAATATCCCTAATAGGGTCTATAAAGATATTAGAAAATAAAAGTAAATATATTTAAAAAGATATTTATAAAGAGTATATTTATTTATACTATTAGACTATTAGTAGTATATATAGGCTAAAGACTACTAAAATCTCTAGATAGAAAGGAAGATAATCTAGTAGGATATAAATAGTTTATTTCTCTTTATATATTATTTATATACTCCTCTCTAATTAGAGCTTTATAACCGATTAGCTATCCTAAAACCGTTTAAATATAGATAGTTATCGATAGCTTAGGCTCTTTATTTAGACGCTAATCTATTTTTATATATTTAAAAGTAATATAGCCTTATATAAAATCTATATTACTATTTAATAAATATAAAATAAAGGGAAAGCTATCCTAGTTAAGACTTTTATCTAAAAAACGAAATAGTTAGCTTTTATATAAACCTAATCGGAATAAAGAAACTTACTATTATCTATTTATACCCTAGATTAAGCCGCTATATTAATATTTAAAAGTAATAGATATAACTAGCTACTATCTACTCTATATTTAGTTAGAACTAGAAGAGCAAAGACTATTATAGTTATACTAGTATCTCTAATACCGCTACTATCTATAATTATAAGACTAGTTATAGCTATACTACCCGCTATACTATTATTACTTATAGCTATAAAACTAGCTATATTTATACCGCTATTATTTATAGCTATAGGACTATTATTACTATCGCTATCGCCTATACTATTTCCTTTTATACCTTTAAAAGTCTTTAAAGAGCTTAAAGGAGGGGGAAACTTATTATATACTCCTAATTACTTCTATATAGCTACTAACTAGCCTATTAAAAGCTATCGCTTTAGTATTTTTATATTAAAAGGTCTATAAATATAAGACTTACTTTACTAATATTAATTTTACCTACTTTAGTTAATTTTATATTTCCTAACGTTATATATATCTTCTTAGCCTATTATTTAATCTAAATAGTAGTATCTAACTCTATATCTTAAAGGCTAGGCTTAGTATTATAGAATTCCTAAAAAATCCGCGAAATATATTTTAATTCGGTATTAATAGGCTTAATAGAACTTTATATAGCTATAGTAAAGCTTCTAGTAGTTTTAAAGGACTTTTTAAAATATCTATAAAGGCTATAATAAGGTATTTTTAATATAAGAAAGTTTATTAAGATAAAATTTAATAAATATAGAGAGATATAGGAAGAAGAAAAAGGATAAATAAAAGTATAAGAAAAATTAGTCCTAACTAGAAACGAGGGGTCTATCTTATTTATAAAGTCGGAAATAAGAGTCTTTTAGATAGTCTATAGGTATAAATTAGTAGACTCTATACTTTAAAGCCGCCCTCTTTTATCTAAATACTTTTTAACTTTCCTTTTATCCTTTATTATAGAGCTATTTTTATACCTTTACTATCTATTTTAGGCCTTTATTAACGATACTAAGCCTAATAAAGCTTTAATAACCTTTATAAAGCTATTTTTAGAGGATTCGATAAGAATTTCCTTTATTTCGAACCTATATAATTATATCCTTTTAGATAGATCCGATTATACTAACCTTCTTTAATTTTACTCTTAGGATTTATATACGTCTATTTATATAATACCTTAGGGAAACAAAGGGCCTATTTCCGCTTAGTAGGGGAAGATATAATCCTAGAAGTCTCTTTTCTTATATAAACCTATCTTATATCTTATTAGACGGCTCTATATAGAGCCGTTTCTATACTTATATACACTATCGTTTCCGTACTATTTAGTACTTAGTCGTTGGTGACCCTAACACAATAAAGATCATGCGATCCTTTCCGAATCTCATAACTAGATCTATTTAAGAAGGTATAATTATATAGGTTCGAAATAAAGGAAATTCTTATTAAATTCTCTAAAAATAGCCTTATAAAGGTTATTAAAGCTTTATTAGGCTTAATATTTTTAATAAAGATCTAAAATAGGTAGTAAAGGTATAAAAATAGCCTTATAATAGGGGATAAAAAAGAAATTAAAAAGTATTTAGATAAAAGAGGGCGGTTTTAAGATATAGAGTCTACTAGTTTATATTTATAGACTATCTAAAAGACTCTTATTTCCGACTTTATAAATAAGATAGTCCTTTTATTCTTAGGTAGATAGTATTTTTCTTATATAATTTTATTCCTAGTTTTCTTCTCTTTCCATACCTCAAATTTTATAAATATCTTTATTAATAAGTCTTCAAATCAATGAAGATATACGGTTTTTTCTGATCAAAATGCATGCTTTTTTACTATATAAACCAGAATTCCTATAGTAGTGGCAGAATTATATGGCAGAAAAGTCTGCACCGGCAGTATGTATGGCAGAATCTAGTGTCGCACCCGATTAGGAAGGCGGTACTGAAATTTCAGGCAGGGGGGGGGTCAAATTAGGCAAAGGGGGTTCAGAATAGGCTGAGGGGGGGTCAGTTTAGTAATCCCCTAGTTATAATAGCGCTAGTAATAATAGCGGTAGTATTATAGCTAATAGTAATAGAGGTCTGGGAGGTTATAGGGAAAATAGGAAGGAAAGGTTGTTAAAATAAAAACGATAAAGTAAAAGATATAAAATAGGAAGAAGTATAAATCGATGTATTTTGATAGAAAAAACCATGAAGGATAAAAAACTAACTATGCTAGGGGTTTTTCCCTATATTTATATTAAATGTATAGTTACATTTAAATTAAATCATGATTTCATATAGATCTAGATATTTAATTTAGATGTAACATTGAAATAATAAGATTTAGATACTTTCAATGTCTAAATCTTAATTTAAATTTAAACCCTTATATAATAATAATAATAATAATAATAAAATATGATAGATCTAAAAATTACTTAATCTAGTCGATTAGAGTAAAAGTAGTCTTTATAAGAGAAGAGCTTATTAGAATAATTTCTTAAAATCCTACTACTAGTAGTAAAAATAATAAAGCCCTCTCTATTATTTAGCTACTATATAATAATAGTCTATTTCTATATATAAAAGATATTATAGATATAAAGCTAGCCTAGGAAAAACTATAAGAGATTTATTACCTGAAGGATTTTACTATAGAGTATTTAACTTCAAAAGAATTCTTTAATATTTAATTAGATGATTTTTATACTATAGAAGAATATCTAAATAAAGTTAAAATACTAGTAGATAATCTTACTAATAAAGAGATTATACTATTAAAATAGGTAGTAATTATATAGATTTTAAATAGTTTAAATAAAGAATATAAATTATTAATATAATCTATTATTTAATCTCTATAAAGAGATCTAAATTTAGGGGATTGTTAACTTGACCCCCCCCCAATGGATAAATCGACTCCCCCTGCCTGAAAATCCAGTCACCGCTTTCCTAATCGGATGCAACACTGGATTCTGCCATATATACTACTAGTGTAGAGTTTTCTGCCATATAATTCTGCCACCACTATAGGAATTCCGGTTTATATAGTAAAAAAACATGTATTTTGATAAGAAAAAATCGTATATTTTTATTATTTTAAGTATTTATATACTTATATAGGTTAAATATGCTTCTTATATAGGTCCCTACGTACGAGTTCTACGTCCTCGACCCTATCTTTAACCCTATCTTTATCCTCTAGTCTCGGTATTACTACTACTAGTTTTATTACTCCTAGTTTTACTACTATTTATTCTATATCTATACCTATATTCTCGACCCTGTCCCTATCCTTATAGCCGTCCTTATCTTTATCCTCGGCTCTCTTTCTATAACGAAAGATCTTAGTATATAGAACGATCCTATATAAAAGGATTAGGGGAAGACTATAGTTATTAGATACTTTACTATTAGATATTTAGAAGATTTCTAATACCCTAGGGGCGTCCCTATCGACGTACTAGAAGGGAATCCTATATAAGAAGTAATAGATTGATAGGTAGAGTATTATTAATACTATATAAATACTAATATTAGTGATATAACTCTAGTTCGAGGGATCGTTCTTTATCTTTATACTATTTTAGTAAATAGATATATAGAAAACTAGCTATTTCTTTAGAATTATAAATATAAGTTAATAGAATAGCTAGTTTATTATCCGCTAGAGGTAGATACTATATATAAATATCCTTTATAAGCTAAATCGCCTATATTAAGATCCGGGTATAAAAGAGTCTATAAAGCTATAGGATATATATTAGCCGATAAGTCTTCTACTCTTTAATTCTATACTAGACCTTAGTAAATTAGTAGTTAACTAACTAGGTAAAACTAGTAAAGATTATAAATAAGCTATTATTTAAAATCTAGAGACCTTATTTAAGTAGCTAATATACGCTCTCTATATAAGTTTAATATAGCGATCTTATTAAGATAAAGATATTATAATATAAAATAATAAAAAAAGGGGATTGATATATTTGCCCCCCTTTGGTTATTCCTGCCCCCCCTATCTGATTCTGCCTGATTCTGCCAGATTTCATGGTAGAATTATTTTCTGCTGGTTAAATTTATACTTTTCGAATATTGATTTATATAGTAAAAAATGTATCTTTATAATCAGAATAAAAAGCTTATTCCTATATAATCGAAGCTTCTATTCGTATATAACCCCCTATTCCGCTTAGTCTATATCAAATCTCTATAGTAAGTAGCAAGTGGAGTAGCTAGGGTAGCTAGAAAAGCTATAATAGTAACGGGAACGGGGTTAGACTCGGTAAGCGATAGAGGATTACCTTAAGTATAAAGTAAGGCTAGCGATAGTAGTAGTAGTAGTAGTAGTAGTAGTAGTAGTAGTAGTAGTAGTAGTAGTAGTAGTAGTAGTAGTAGTAGTAGTAGTAGTAGTAGTAGTAGTAGTAGTAGTAGTAGTAGTAGTAGTAGTAGTAGTAGTAGTAGTAGTAGCTATAGAGGTAGAGAATAGAGAAGAGATAAGAGATAAAGGAGAGAAGAAGTAGGAATTGATAAAGAGAAAGGTAGGTTTAAAGAGATTGATTAATTATTATAAATCTTTACTTTTTATAAGGAGTACTTATTTTTATTAGAGGTTTATATAGTAAATAGAGGTACCGTTAGGCTGCTATACTTGATTAGAGAAAGCGGTAATTTAAAAAGGAAGGCGGTGAGAAAAGCGGTCAACGGCTGCCTGAAGATTAAGGTAGGGGGGGCAGGAATAACCAAAGGGGGGGGCAAATATATCAATCCCCTAAAAAAACTTCTTTAGATAGTTATCTAGCTATTCTTATTATATATAATCTAGTAATAGGGTAAAGAGGGGATTAATATATCGCTTTTTAAAATTACTCTATTTCTAGTCTTTTTCTTTAATTATAGTTATATAAATAACTCGATTCTACCGATAGAATATCTTTTTCTATCTCTCTTTAGCTTTTTTATAGACTTCTTAGGCTTTAGTAGGGGTAAGGCGGTAAGGATTATCTCTAAAGGCTTTATAATATACTTATATAACTTAATTAATAAAAAGAGGGTAGGCTTTTTTTAAAATATTTATATTAATATACTAAATATATATTATATTCTTTATCTCTAGAAAAATAGTATCGATTATATTTATTAAAGCTTACTCTTTATCTATTAGGATTATATATAAAGGTAGTATACTAAAAGATTTATAAACTTTAGTAAGATAGGTAAGTATTATCTAGTAATTCTAATAAAGTATTAGTATTAGATTAGGATTATTAAAGCTATACTTATCTTATATAAATTATCCTTTTTATTTTATATAAAGGTAAAGGTAATATAGATAGTTATTCCGGTAGCTATAAAACCTATAATATCGAGTAATAAAAGACTATATTAGTTAGTTTTATATATATAGTCTTTAAAGATTACCTAAGGATTTATTTAAAGTATTATAACGTTTATTTTATATATATAAAATAAGCTAGATATATAAGAGTTATTTAATTTATATTTAAAGATTAAGCTACTATCCTTAGGAAACTCTATTAATAATACTTAAAGAGGCGTATAGCTAGCTAAGAATTTATCGCTTAACTTCTAATAAGTATTATAGATATCTTCAAGAATAAAGATAGTATCCGGATTAGCTTTATATAGTTTAATTATAATCTACTTTATTATATAGCTTTAATAAAGCCGATTCTTTATATTATCTCTTTTATTAGTAAGATTAAAAGCCTATTAGATAGGGTAAGTTAATACTAGTAAGGATAGATAGTTATAGTTTAGGTTTTTAATAGTAAGATACTAAAGGCCTTATCATATTTATTATATAAGAATCTAATTAAAAGAATTTAAATGATATAAAGGAATTCTAAAATACTAAAAATACAAATTTGCCATTATGTTTTAAATTAAGATTTAAAAATTTAAATCTTATTATTTCAATGTTACAATAGATTTAAATTAAGATTTAAAATCTAAATCTTATTATTTCAATGTTACATCTATATATCTATATGAAATCATAAATCTATAAAGATCTAGATCTATATGAAACCATAAATCTATGAAATCATAAATCTATGAAATCATAAATCTATAAAGATCTAGATCTATATGAAGTCATTAAAATTAAAGAATCTAGATTATATGAAATCATGATTTAATTTAAATGTAACCATACATTTAATATAAATATAGGGAAAAACCCTAAGCATAGTTAGTTTTTTATCCTTTATGGTTTTTTCTATCTAATACATTGATTTATACTTCTTACTATTTTATATCTTTTAATTTATCGTTTTTGTTTAAACCTTTTCTTCCTATTTTTCCTATAACCTCCGAGAGGTTATAAGCCCGGCTCATTCATTTATTCTTTCTACTATAGAAGGGTTTATTTAAATCCTTCTTTATCTTTTTATTAAAATTGACCCCTTCCGAAACGCTGAATTACAACTTTCTATATACATCGACAGCACTATATATAGAATCATGGCCTCTCTTAAAAAAAATATAAATTTAAAAGCTTCGGGGATCTGAAAATTACTTAATCTGGTCGATTAGAGTAAAAGCAGTCCTTACAAAAGAAGAGCTTATTAGAACAATTCGTCAAAATCCTACCACTAGTAATAAAAATGATAGAGCTCTCTCTATTATTCAGCTACTATATAATAACGGTCCACTTCTATATATAAAAGACATTATAGATATAAAGCTGGCCTAGGAAAAACTGTAAGAAATCTATTACCTAAAGGGCTTTACCACAAAGTATTTAACTTTAAAAGAATTCTTTAATACTCAATTAGATGATTTTTATACTATAGAAGAATATCTAAATAAAGTTAAAATACTAGTGGATGATCTCACTAATAAAGAGATTATACTACTAAAACAGGTAGTAATTGTATAGGTTTTAAACAGCCTAAGTGAGGAATATAAATCATTGATACAATCTATTATTCAATCTCTACGAAGAGATCTAAATTTATACACTTCGGAAACCCTATTTTCTAGTCTTATTGATAAATCTTATGGTATTTAGTAAATAAGTAATAATAAGCTTATAATTATATAAAAATCAAAAAATATATGGAAAAAGAAGCCATTTAATAGTGCTTATTATGAGCACTATAAGGCTATAATATATACCACTACAAACTGCTAGTTTTTATTTCTAAATAAAGTACTAAAAGGCTTTATACCTCGCCGGTAAAATACTACAATTCTAAATTTATTAAAAATGAAGAATTATAGGGTTGAAAAACCTAAATCTTAAAAGCTATTTATTAAGAGGGATGAAAATATAGAAACTATACTAATATCTATTAATAATTCTAATTAATAAGAAGAAGTAAAGGATAAAGATACAATTCTTCCTAATTTTTCAATACTCTCTAAAGATGAATTGGATATAGCCGAAGAGGTATGCCTTCTATTAATTAATAATATAAATAATATAGCTAATAAATATAAATTAGATTGTTTAAAAAGATATAGAAATAAGGATTTTACTATATTAGAAGCGAAAAAGGACTATACTTTGGGTTTAATATTTAATTTTATACTCGATACTACTACTACAATTTATACAATTTACAATTTAGACTATTTTTACTAATATGAATATATAGATAAAAAGGTAAAATAGGGAAACGTAAATACTATATATATTAAAATTATAGGATCTATCTTAGTAAAAACTAATATAGGATATATTTTAAATTTAAAAGAAGTATACTATATCCCTAAATTAGGAATAAACCTATTAAGTATTAAAAAACTAGATAATATAATATCTATTTTTATAAAAGAAAAAGCAATATTATACTAAAGAGATAAATTAATTTTAACTATAGTTAAAAATCAAAATCTCTATATATCTAGAAATATAACATTATAAACCAATATAAAAGGGAGGAATATACTTCTATCTATAAAAATGGAAGAAACCTATATTAAATAATGGTATGAAAGGCTAGGTTATATATCTTTTAAACTATTATAAACTATATTAAAGGATTTAAATATAAATATAACTAAAAATATATATATATAACAAGTTAATAAATGTAAAGTATGCCTTTTATCTAAGGATAATAGATATATAAATAAATAAAGTAATAATAATATAAAATATGATATTATCGAAAGAATTTATAGTGATATTGGAGTGTTACGCACTGCAAACTGGTCACAGTTAGGTTGGGAGGGTTCCGGGTATACTTGCCTTATACCGCCCAGGTTTCTAACGTTAACGATCCGTGCTCTCAACCGTACTATTGCCTATTAGGCCTTACTACAGACTGGGTCCTTTTGAGGTATCGAGGAACGGTGCTAGGTAGAGCGCTAAATAGATCTATACCGAGGTATTAGTCTATCTATAAGTGTTATTAAGTTATAATCAAGTAAGAGAGTCACTAGTAATCTAAAAGGTAAATATAAGTAACAATATATAATTAAAGATAAAGAACTAAACTAGATATATAAATAAGTGTCCTTATATATCCCTAAGTTCTTCTTATATAGATAAGTAGATAGTAACGTAGTAGAATCTTTTTAGTAGATTCTACCGTTCGACTGTTTACTAATCTACTATATATATAATCACGTGATATTAGTTAATCGTCTCGTAGTATATAATAGTATTGTTTATTACGGTAAATGATAGGCTAGTATCGGCCGTTTGCTATCTACTTACGTGATCCGGTGTTCGTTAGCTCCTAGTGGCCTATCTATATACCTAGTAGATTACCACTAATTAGTGATAGGTAGGTCTATAATATTATCTCCCCCTCTCCTAGGAGTTTCGTCCCCGAGACTTATAAAGCTACGGTTCTCCCTTAGGTAGGTAATAGATTTTCTTTTTCTTAAAATAATACGTGCTCGTTATACCTAAACGTAAGACTGACTCTATATCCGAGCTTACCCCTAAACTTCCGTCCAATTCTTCCGAGGCTTACTATCGTCAAGCAGACTATATCGAGGATAATAGTTTCACTACCGCTATTTCTTACGATCATTATAAAATAGCTAGTATAGCCTACCTAATAGATCGTTCTCGCTAATATTTAAAATATGCGGCGTGTACCCGTGCTAGTCGTTTATATAAGCGTGATTTCTATACTAGTCGGGAATAGGATTTATTACGTCGTGCTAAGGATAAACTTTCTTCGGATCTTAAAACGAAAGAAAACAAACTCGATTTGTTAGAACCCGAGTTAAGTAAATTGTAGGCGTACCTCGCGGAACTATATTAAAGGGTGTTAAATAAACAAAAACAATACTAGGAAGCTATATCTCGTTAGCGTCGACTACATAAACAAATAGCCTTCCTTAAATAAAAAGGTTTTAAAATATCGGAGTATAATACCGAGCTTCTTTAAATTCTTAATAAAAAACAAACGTCCCTAGAGTAGGCTTCCCCTTCTACTCTTAACTTTAAGTAGCTCGCTACTACTACCGACTATCCGAACTTTAATTAGATATTAGCGGAGATTACTAATCTTCCGACATCCTTCTAGGATAATCCGGCTTTCTCCGCTACTAATATTAGTAGAACTATTAAACTAGCTAGGGGCAGCCCTTTAGGTTCTCGATAGGTTCCTATATATTCTTAGAGGTATCGTACCCCTTCTATCTTATTAGATAGTAAGGTCTTCCGCTTATCCGTTTTATTTCTAGAATTCCCTCGACCTTATATTCGTTTTCGGTTTCTTCCGTAATTTCTATACTTATAGCAAGTTCGGCGTTTTCCGGTATAGGTTTAAGTAACGAGATATAAAATACTAGATAGAGTCTTCTTATACTATAGGGTAGCTTTAATCGGTAGCTAACTAGTCCTAATTTTTCTTTAATTTTAAACGGTCCTAATCGTAGGTAGTCTAATTTATCGCTAGATCGCTTAGTTTTAATATTATAGTGTAAGAGATAAACCTTTTCCCTCCTCTTTAGGTTAGGTCCCTCCCTATATTATTAGTCGTAGTATTTCTTTATTCTTAAATTAACGAAGTCAATATCTCTAGATAGTTATAAATATAACTATTTAAGTCCGGTAGCCTTTAGTCTCGCTAATTCCGCTATAGCTATCTTACTAATTAGTTCTCCGAATATTATAGGATTATACCTATAGTTCGTATAGAACAGTAATTCTTTTATTATAAAGTATACTATATTATTATACGCTAGTTATACTATTAGTAATAGTCCTACCTAGTCGTTCTATTAGTAGTTTATATAGTATCGGAGGTACTATTTCACTATTTAGTTTACTCTTTCTATTTATCCGTTAGTTTATAGGTAGTATATAGTAGAGAGTCTTAGCTCGATACCTATTTAGTCTATAAATAATTGCTATATATTCGATATAAATAGCTTATCTCTATCCGATATAATCTTATATAGTAACCTATAGTTTATAACTATATATTATAGTACTAGGTTAGCTATTTAATCCGAGTTAATAGTTTCGGTAGTTAGAATTATATAGGCGTATTTCGTAAGCCTATTAACTATAACTATAATTATATCATATCCTTCTAAGACTAGTAGCTTCGTAATAAAGTCTATTATAATCTATTCCTATAGAGTTATCGGTGTCTTAGATAACTATAATTCTTTATATAGTACGTATCGTACTAGCTTATTTCTCTAGTACATATCGTATCTACTAATATAGAATCTAATCTTTCGGTTTATATTTAGAAAATAATAATTTCGCGAGATATATTCTATAGTCTTTTCTACTCCTATATATCTATATATAAGGTTATTATAGTATCGCTAAATAATCTCGTTCCTAAGTGAAAATAGAATATATATTAATCTATATATATAGATTATTCCTATCTTATCCTATATAAACTTATCGTCTATAGTTATCTATCCGGCGATTATCTTATAGTTTTCGTCTACCTTCTATATATCTAGGATTCGCTATAAGAAATCGTCCTAGATTTCTACTATTATAGCTAGAATCTATTTATTATACGAGATAGTTCCGTCCTAGTTCTATTTTAGTATAGCGGGTTCGGCTACTTTAGTTCCAATCTCATAGTCTAGTTATCTACTAAGTACGTCTACTTAGCTATTCTCTATTCCTTTATAATATTCAATCCTAAAATCGTATTATACTAAGGTCTTAGCCTATCGCGCTTATTATCGTATAAGAACCTTTATTATAGTAAAGAACGTAAGGTTCTTATAATTAGTCCGTACTATCACTATATACTTAGCTCCTTTAAGGTACGCTCTCTAGACTTAGAATGCTAATACTATAGCTAATAGTTCCTTATTATAAATATCGTAGTTAAGCTCTACTAGGATTATCTTTCTAGACTAAAATATAACTAGTCGGAAAGTCCTATCTTCTTTCTTCTAAATCAGCCTAGCTCTTAGAGCGTAGTCTAAAGCGTCTATCTCTAATATAATCGGTAGATTATAGTCGAAGTTCGCTATAATCGTTCGCTATTTAAACAATTCTTTTAGTTCGTTAAACAATTTCTCTACTACTTCGTCCTATTAGAATATTTATCCTTTCTTAGTAAATCGGTAAAGTCCGGTCGCTATATTTATATAGCCGTTAATAATTTTCCGATAATAGTTTACAAGACTAAGAAATTACTACACTTTTTTAACGTTTTTCGGTATAGGCTATTCGAGAATACTTTTAACCTTATCTTCTTCTATACCTAATCTATCTAGGCTAATACGATATCTAAAGAATCCCGTTTCTTAGATATAATAAGTTAGTATTTCTTAAGTTTAAGTATAACCTTCGCGTCTCTTAACTTACTAAATACTAACTTATTATATTTAATATAATCTTCGAGCGTTTTAGAGAATACTAAAATATTATCTAAATACGTAATAACGAAGATATCTAGATATTCCTTAAGAACGCTAAAGATAAAGCGTTAGAATATCGCTAATACGTTAGTAAGGCCGAAAGGTATAACTAAATATTCGTAATATCCGTATTTAGTTCTAAATACTATTTTCTATTTATAGTCTAGCTTAATCCGAATACGATAATATATATTAGTAATATTATACTTCGAAAAGTACTTTACTCCTTAAATTCGATCCTAAATCTTATAAATTAAAGGTAGAGGATATCGATCTTTAATAGTAATCGAATTTAAATATCGGTAGTCTATATAAAGTCGAAAGCTCCTATCTTTCTTTAATATAAAGATAATTAGGTATCCGGCTAGTAATTTCGAGGCTCGGATATAACCTTTCTTTAGATTCTTATTAATATATCCCTTAAATATCTCTAACTCTTTTAGCGATAACTAATAGATAGATTTAAAAATAGGTTTAGTACCTTCTATTATATTAATTTTATAGTCAAAGATCCTATACTCCGGTAGGGTCCCTTCGGCTAGTACTATAAAAATATCCTAAAATTTATAGTATTCGCCCGGAATCTATAATTTATCGCTAGTTATATATAGCTTCTCTTACTTAATAATTATATATTCCGCTAACTCTTAGTCGGATATATCTAATAACTATTCTATTATATCTAGAGCGATTCTATTTATTAATCGCTTAATCCTACCTCTAGATTATAACTAGTTAGTAGTGCTACTAGTATCCCTCTATATAGCCCTTTTCCGATAAGATTTATATTTATCGTACTCTTTCTTATACTTATACCGATTAAAGGTAATTCGTCCCGACTACTAGTTAATATTCGGGTTATATTTCCTAAGCTATAGAATGCCTAATATAAGGTCGTAGTCTCCTATCTCTAGTACGTTAAACTTAATTAACTCTAGATATCTATAGATAGATATAGGTAATAAAATAGTTTTCTCGCTAACTCCTCCTAATAGCACTTCGCTATCAAATCCCGCGACCGGAACTATATATAGTAATAGAGTTATTCTAACCTATCGATCTTCCTTAAATTATAGGTTTATAAAGTTATTAGTAGTATCTAAGTCGATAAGGGTCTACACTTATCCTATAGGTAACTCTATATAAAGTTTAATATAAGTTCCTAATAGTATCGCTTTAAGCTATATAGTTAGCTAATCCTTATAATTATATAACTACTATCTATTATACTAAACTCTTTAATAATCTTCTTTCTATCTTAGCTTCTTTATCTATTTTAGTAGTTAGGGTTTAATACTATAGTCTAACTTACTTTACCTATAAGTTATATAGGTCTTATTATAGTAGCCGATAGTAGCTATTCTACTATATCCTAGGTATCGTATATATCCTTTATACGCGTAAATATAATCTTTATAAAGGTATCCTATTAGGTCGTCGCTTTCTTTAATCGCGTTAATAAAGTACTAGTCTAACTTATAAGTCTATATCTTATTCTCGAGATATCCTATAAGCTCGTTAGCTTCTTTATTATTCTCTAGTTAACGATAGTATTTTAGACTTTTATAAGGTATTTCGGGGATTATTTAACCCATTCTTAAAAGCGTACTTAGGGTTCCTCGACTAATATCGGTCCTAGGGAACGTAATTAGCGTTCTTAGGCATTTCGCGCCCCGCTCCTAGGAGTTACTAGACTATCCTAAAGAATAGTTTAGTTTCTAAGGGATATACTATATCTATCCTTAACTCTCTATAGTATCTTAATTAATCTCTAGATACTCGTAATTTAGCTTATTAGCTAATCCTTTAATATATAGATTACCCGCTAATATCTCTTCCGGGCTTAGGCGTTCCTATCTTACTAAGAGATCTTCTAAAGGCTCGTCCCTTAAGGTCGCTATCTAGGTTTATTCCTAGGTCGTATATAGTCCTTCATATATCGCTTATAGGTATTACCGTTTTTCGTATAGTCGCTTCTACTTATATTCCCTTATATAATATCCTAGTTTCCTATATATAAAATAGAGGTTCTTCTTATAATACTCGTTTTACTTATCTTAAGTAGCGTCTAACTTTATTAGCTTCGGGCTATATAGATCGTTATCTTATAGTAGCGTTCTATCACAGCGTCTATTACTAAAACGGTTAAAGCTATACGATTTACTACGCTTCTATTAGTCTATTTCTTATTATTTATACTTCTATTCGTTAATATAGTTATTAATCTTAACCGCGATCTTAATAAGTTTATCTAAGGTATCTAGTCGGTCGATCCTAGCTAGTTTATCTTTAATATCGGGTTTAAGTCCTACCTCGAAGTACGGAATATACGCTCAATTAGGTAGATTAAGATACGAAATGATCTATTAGAATTCGGAGGCATAGACCGACGCGCTAGTTTATTATCTAATTTTCTATAGCTTATATTTAGCTATTCTAGTAGCGTCGATATCTCCGAATATTCGTTCTAAATACTATCAGAAACTACTATAGCTATTAAAGATTTCCGCTATAGTACTAGACTAACCTCTAGGCGCTTTCTTATAGTAGTCCCTAATATAAGGTTTAAGCCAATTCTATACTTATCCGTATAGGTAGGTTAATATAAAAATTACCCTACTTACCTCGGATAAAATCTTAGACTTATTTATATTAATATATATATCTATCTAAGTAAGAAATCCGCGAAGCTTAGTTCGGTTTCCCTTAAAGTACTTAGCCTTATATAATATCGGCCCTTAGATAGTACTAGCTAGTACTAAAGCGGTGACCTAAGTATATATCTACGCTAAATAGTCCTCGACTATAGTATTATACTTCTCCTACTCTTAGAGCTTACTTATTAGAGTCTTCACCTACTCCTTTAGTATCTTAATCCTATTATCTCGCTCGTTATCGGAATTAGGATTAGTAGGCTTAACTACTAGCTTCTTTCCGGCACTAACGTAAGATATATTGTCGGTTAGTAACTCGAACTATTTGATTCGAGACGGTCTTTAATATATTACGCACTACAAACTAGTTATAGTTAGGTTAGGAGGGTTCCGGGTATACTTACCTTATACCGCCTAGGTTTCTAACGTTAACAATCTATACTTTTAACCGTACTATTGCCTATTAGGCCTTACTATAGACTAGGTCCTTTTAAGATATCGAGGAACGGTACTAGATAGAGCGCCGAATAGATCTATACCGAGGTATTAGTCTATCCGTAAATGTTATTAAGTTATAATTAAGTAAGAGAGTCACTAGTAATCTAAAAGGTAAATATGAGTAATAATATATAATTAAAGATAAAGAACTAAACTAGATATATAAATAAGTGTCCTTATATATCCCTAAGTTCTTCCTATATAGATAAGTAGATAGTAACGTAGTAGAATCTCTTTAGTAGATTCTACCGTTCGACTATTTACCAATCTACTACGTATATAATCACGTGATATTAGTTGATCGTCTTATAGTGTATGACAGTATTGTTTATCACAGCAAATGATAGGCTGGTATCGGCCGTTTGCTATCTGCTCACGTGATCCGGTGTTCGTTAGCTCCTAGTGGCCCATCTGTGTGCCTGGTAGGTCACCACTGATTAGTGACGGGCAGGTCCGTAACATGGAGGTCTATTAATACCAATATACGATAATAAGAGATACTATATTACATTTATAGATAAGAAATCCAGATATATATAGGTTTTTCTTTTAAATAATAAAAGTGAAGCTTATAATACATTTATTAAATTAAAAAATCAAATTGAAAATAATAAAAATGGACGTATAAAAGAATTCTTTATAGATAATGGAAAAGAGTATGTAAATAAGAAATTCAAAATTGTATCTATAAAGTATGGTATAATTCATAAATTAAGCCCTATATATACTAAAGAACCTAATGGTCTAATCGAAAAGGATTAATCTAACTTTATTAAATAAAGTCAGATCAATTTTAATTCAATTAGGAGCACCTAATTATTTATAGGGAGAAGCTTTAAAAGCTGAAGGATGAAGCTATACTAATAGGTTATAATGATGTAAATCATTATAAATTATGGGATTTAAATAAAAATAAGACTATCTGGTCTAGAGATGTATCTATTTGTGAAGGTGAATTTAAAAACCTATATAATATAAATAATAATAATAATAATAATAATAATAATAATAATAATAATAACACTAATGAATGTGAATTAGATCTAAAAAGCTATAATGATATAGTAAGAGATCCTACACATAAAATTGAAGTTCAAATCCCATATAAAGAGAATAATATACTCTATACTATAAAAGACACTGAATTAGAAAATCTGATTTCAAATATAGATAATTCAGATGGCTTTATTTTAACAACAACTCTATTAAATGAACCTAATACATATAAAGAGGCTATATAAAGTGATAAAAAACATGAATGGTATAAAGCCTGCCTAGAAGAGGTAAAAGAATTAGAAACCTAAGGGACTTATAAAATCATAGATTTACTAAAAAATAAAAATATAATACCTATAAAAGGCAGATGGGTTTTTAAGAAAAAACCAATATATGATCCTAAAAATATAAAGGATTCATATATAGTTAATAAAGATAAAACATTTAGATATAAAGCCAGATAGGTTATATAAGGCTTTCATCAAAAGTTAGGTGTTGATTTTTTAGACACTTTTTCTACTATATATAGAACAGAAATATAGCATATGCTATTAATTATAGCAGTTAATAAAAACTAGTCTATATTACAATACGATATTAAAAATACATTCGTACATACTAATATAGATACTAATATATATACTATATTACCAATTGGTATATATACAGATAAAACTAAATGCTGCCATTTAACAAAAGCTATCTATGGTTTAAAACAAAGTCCTAGACTATAGTATAAATATTTATCAAATACACTATTAAAATTTGGATTCAGAGTACTACCCTATAATAAGGGAGTTTATATAAATAATATAATAGAATGTATTTTAATATGTCACGTTGATAATATATTAGTAATATATAAAGACATTCACTATATAAGAAATCTAATAATACAACTAAAAACTTATATTAAAATTAAAGAAATAGGGCCAATTTCTACATTTCTAGGAAATGATATTAAAATCGAAGATAGACATCTCTATATAAATTAAAATAAATATATAGAGAAACTATTAATAAAGTTTAATATAATTAATAATAAAGACTATAAACCTATTAAAATTCCTAGACTATCTGGTCTAAAACTATTTAAAAACTCT
Organism: Penicillium mononematosum; assembly: GCF_028829835.1. Lineage (NCBI taxonomy): Eukaryota > Fungi > Ascomycota > Eurotiomycetes > Eurotiales > Aspergillaceae > Penicillium > Penicillium mononematosum. Next base: position 1,919,856 of record NW_026643275.1, read on the forward strand.
AAACAAGCCTCTAAAAACGATATAAATGAATACTAAAAACAAATAGGTTCACTATTATACTTAGTTTTAAAAACTAGGCTAGATATGACTTTTGCTACTATATATTACTCACGATTTATAAGCAATCCTAATAAGGATCATTTTAATGCCCTTAATAAAATATAGAAATATTTACTATATACAAATACTAAGGGTTTACACTATGATTATAATAGTGAAGATCTTATTTTAAAAGGCTATTGTGATGCAGACTAGGGAAATGACTTAAATAATAGAAAATCAACCTCTGCATATTTATTTAGCCTATCTCCTAATATAGGTATTAATAATCCTATCTCTTAGAACTCTTAATTACAAAAAACAGTAGCTATTAGTAGCTGTGAAGCTGAATATATAGCACTAAGAGAAGCTACTAAAGAAGCTATCTATTTAGGAAGTGTTCTTAATTATATAAACGATAGTTTAAATTTAAAATATACATATACCACTCCTACTATACTAGTGGATAGTTTATCTACTAAAAAGCTAGCTGAAAATCCTAAGTTTCATAAGAAAACTAAATATATAGAAATGGCATTCCATTTCACAAGACAAGCTATTTTAAATAATAAAATTAAATTACTATATATCCCTACCAAATACCAATTAGCTGATTTCCTAACTAAGAATGTTAATTTACAATTACATAACACATTCGTCAATCTAGCTAGACTATATGATAGCTAATCTGTATACTAAGTTTCTTATTATACACATTAAGGGGGGATATTATATTTATTATATAAGAATCTAATTAAAAGAATTTAAATGATATAAAGGAATTCTAAAATACTAAAAATACAAATTTGCCATTATGTTTTAAATTAAGATTTAAAAATTTAAATCTTATTATTTCAATGTTACAATAGATTTAAATTAAGATTTAAAATCTAAATCTTATTATTTCAATGTTACATCTATATATCTATATGAAATCATAAATCTATAAAGATCTAGATCTATATGAAATCATAAATCTATGAAATCATAAATCTATAAAGATCTAGATCTATATGAAGTCATTAAAATTAAAGAATCTAGATTATATGAAATCATGATTTAATTTAAATGTAACCATACATTTAACATAAATATAGGGAAAAACCCCAAGCATAGTTAGTTTTTTATCCTTCATGGTTTTTTCTATCTAATACATTGATTCATACTTCTTACTATTTTACATCTTTTAATTTATCGTTTTTGTTTAAACCTTTTTTTCCTATTTTTCCCTATAACCTCCGAGAGGCCTATTAATAGATTTAATTATAAACTTATCTTAAAAGAGTATTTAAATCGAAGTATAGTAAACTAGCGTTTCTAGGGTTTAGACTTATCTATATCCTTATTTTCGTACTTATCGCTATTATCTTTAATCTCGGGTTTATAGCCGCGATTATAAATTAATAAGATAGTCTTCTTTACCCTTTTTTTAGTAAATTTAGAATATATACTTATAACTATATAGCTATAGGGCTATATAAAGGTATTTACTACCTCTTTCCTTTCTTTATATATATAGTTTTACTAGTTTAATAGAGGTAGTAGGAATATAAAAAGTAGCTTAGCGGGTATTTTAGTAGTAGGTATCTCTATAATTAGCTAGATATATAACTTAGTATTTAGTATTATAAATAGAGACTTTAGGGATAATCTTAGGGTCCGAATCGGATGATTTAAGGTATAATAGGCCTAGGGAGGCTATTTTAATAGTATAAATAATAAAAAGAACAATTAAAACTAATAGATTTAGTATAAATTCTAATAGAAAAATAGGTTAGAAGAAGGTAGGTTAATATATATATAAACTAGAATTATATTATTAGTTTACTTACTCGAGTCCTATAATATATATAAGACTAAAATAACTTATTTTTACTATATATTTATATACAAATTAGAGGTATCTACTATTATCCTATAGTGTTAAGGGGTAGTTTAATATAAAGGCGGTATAAAACTTTAAAGGCGGTAAGGAAGGCGGTAAGCAGATTTAGGTGTCGAGGTAGGAATATTACCCGATTAGGAATATGAGCCTTTTTTTTTTAGGCAGGAGGGGGGGTTCAATTTATCTATGGGGGGGGTCAAGTTAACAATCCCCTAAATTTATATACTTCGGAAACCCTATTTTCTAGTTTTATTAATAAATCCTAGGGTATTTAATAAATAAGTAATAATAAGGTTATAATTATATAAAAATTAAAAAGTATATAGAAAAGAAGCTATTTAATAGTACTTATTATAAATATTATAAGACTATAATATATACTACTATAAACTACTAGTTTTTATTTCTAGATAAAATATTAAAAGGCTTTATATCTTATTAGTAAAATACTATAAATTTATTAAAAATAAAGAATTATAGGGTTAAAAAACCTAAAAAGCTATCTATTAAAAAAGATAAAAATATAGAAACTATATTAATATCTATTAATAATTATAATTAATAAAAAAAAGTAAAAAATAAAGATATAATCCTTTCTAATTTTTTAATACTTTCTAAAGATAAATTTAATAGAGCTAAAAAAATATATCTTCTATTAATTAATAATATAAATAATATAGCTAATAAATATAAACTAGATCGTTTAAAAAGATATAGAAATAAGGATTTTACTATATTAGAAGCGAAAAAGGACTATACTCTAGATTTAATATTTAACTTAATATTTAATACTAATATAAATATATAGATAAAAAGGTAAAATAGGGAAAAGTAAATACTATATATATTAAAATTATAGGATTTATTTTAGTAAAAACTAATAGAAGATATATTATAAACTTAGAAGAAATACATTATATCTCTAAATTAGGAATAAACCTATTAAATATTAAAAAAACTAGATAATATAATATCTATTTTTATAAAAGAAAAAGTAATATTATATTAAGAGAATCCCTATTTACACACCCCTAAATCCCTATTTGCACACCTATCTAAACTACTTCCGGTAAGGCGGCTCTTAGCTAGTATTTTTTGCTGACTTTATAAATTACTATGGTATGCCCTTAGTAAATCAGTAGTAAATCATATAATACTCGAATGACTTTATCTATTATTAGCGATAGGGTAAGTATCGATTATATAATATAGCTACCGCTTATAGTTTTAAAGCTATTCCTATAACCCCTTTTAGCGCTACTATTAGCGCTATTCTTAGCGCCTTTTCTATATTATAAAAATATAAAAATAGTACTATAAGAAAGCCCTTTTAATTATATTATATATAGTATTTTTTATATATTTATTAAAGATATATTTATAGAGTAATAAACGATTAAAAACTAAGGGTTTTAGCTAAGAAAAAGAGGGGGTAGAGAGGAGGGCTTATAGAGTTCTTAAAAGAGGGGTTATTACTCTATTAATATATAATTCTCTATATAAATTTAATTTCTATACTACTAAAAATATAGTTTTTAGGATTTTAAAAACGGTATATAGAATATAGAGATCTAATTTATATATATTAATTTATTTAGTTAGTTTAAATCGTATTTAAGGTATTAAAATAAAGAGTTAAAAAAGAAGATTTATTATAATAGGGATAAAAGTTAGTTTATAAAGTTTTTAAATATTATTTCCGGCCTATATAGTAAAGTCTAGATCTCCTCTCTATCTAGCTATAAATTATAAAGTTATTTTTAAATATCGAATTGAATTATATTTTTTACTATATTTTTACTATATAAATTAAAATTACCTTAATTTATATAGATAAGATCTTACTACCTTCTTCTCTATCCTTATCTCTTCTAAATAGTGTTTTAGCTAATAATAATTTTATCTATAGATAACTCTATTATCTTCTTTTATATTATTTAGTCTTTATACTTTCGTTTAGGCTACTTTATTTATCCTAACCGCTATATAATACTCGATTCCTCTATCTATATATATTTAAATCGAGATAGTTTTTAGCGGGTTAATCTTTTAAAGGTTTAAGATATTTAGATTAAAGAAAGCTAGGATTAGGATAAATTAGAATTAGAATTAGAATTAGAATATTAACTATATACTTATATAATATAGGGATTTTATATTATATACTCTAGTATTACTAGCTATAAGCCTATAAGCTAGATCTACTATTATAGATAGAAGTTAGTTTAAAAGAGGCTTTTACCCCTCTTTTAAATATATTTAATATAGTAAATATATAGAATATCTCTAGTTTTAGTAGATTAGCCTAAGTATACTACTTAAATAGTAGCTTTAGTTTAATCTACTAGTATATTAGATAGATTTAGAGATAAATAGTAATTAAATATCTTTTATACTTTACTAATAGTAACTATAAAGACTAAAGTCTTAATAAAGCTAAATAGAAAGTGGCTATAAATTATCCTTTCCTTTTACTATTTAGTAAGTTTCTAGTAAATTTTAATTATTTAGCGTTTAATTATTAATTTAAATATTTTTATTAGTATAAATAGATCTCTTATCGAGTTATCTAGGTCGATCTTTAGATAATAGTAAATAGATTCTACTTATAATATTAAGGTTTTATTTAGATAAAGGAATTACTTTATATAATAGTAAAAGAAGGCTTTACTATAATCCTAAATCTACTTCTATTTAATATACTAAAGTAAATTAGGGTAGTATATATACTTCTATCAAAAGCTATACTATTCCTTTTCTATTCTATATTAAGAATATTTATAATCGGTTATAGAATAATTATAATCGATTATAGAATATTTATTATTAGTATTATACTTATTATAGATTATAGACTAACGATTCCTAATCTTTTAGATATAAATAATCTTATACTAATCCTCTTTTATTTCCTACTATAGTATATTAACTACCTCTCTAATTATATTATTTATTCGCTAGGTTTCGCTAGGTTAATAGAGGATATAATAGCTAATATAAAGCTAAGTATAACTTTTAATATTATAGGTAATATATTAAAGATAAAGTATAGTATATATATCTAAAAAGATCTATTAACTAGTTAGTAAATAATAATTAAAAGATTAGTAATACTATCTTTAAAATAGTATTTCGGAGAGCCTAGTCTTTATCTATTAAGATAGTTTATAGATTAAAAAGCCTAATTAATAGGGTATTTATCTTATCGATACTAGTAAGCTAGGTACTTATTTTATTGATACTATTAACCTAGGTACTATTAACCTAAATACTAATCTTATTAATATTAGTAAGCTAGATACTTATCTCTATAGTACTTACTATACTATTTATAGATTAGTAGATAATAGGGGTATTCGGCTAAATTAGTATAGTACTAAAAGGCCTACTAGTAATTATATAAACTAGCTTTAGGATCTCTATTTTAGTACGATAGATATCTTATAGCTAGCCTAGTACTAAGCTATATAAATATTCCTTTTTATCCCTAAGAAAGGCTTACCTAGTATAAAAAGTCTTACTAGCTAAAGATATATTAATAATATTAAATAATAGTATCTTCTATTTATTAGTCTTATATATATAGTCTATCTATAAGATATATAGATAAGACTATAGTAGTATAAAACTATAACAAATAGAGGGGATTACTAAACTGACCCCCCCCCCCCTTAGCCTATTCTGACCCCCCTTTGCCTAATTTGACCCTCCCCTGCCTGAAATTTCAGTACCGCCTTCCTAATCGGGTGCGACACTAGATTCTGCTATATATACTACCGGTATAGACTTTTCTGCTATATAATTCTACCACTACTATAGGAATTCTAGTTTATATAGTAAAAAAGTATATATTTTAATTAGAAAAAACTGTGTATCTTTATTGATTTAAATATTTATATACTTATATAGGTTAAATATACTTCTTATATAGGTCCCCGCGCGCGATTTCTATATCCTCGACTATATCCTCGATCCCGTCCTCGACTATATCCCTATCCTCTAGTCTTAGTATTACTACTACCGGTTTTATTACTACTTATTCTATACTTACACTTATATCTATATCCTTATCTTTATCTTTATCTTTAGCTCTCCTTTTATAATAATAGATTATAGTATATAGGATAATCCTATATAAGAGGATTAGAGGAAGACTATAGTTATTAGGTACTAGCCTAGGTATTACTAGCCTAGATATTTAAAAGATTCCTAGTACTATAAAGGCGTCTATATCGATATATATAAAAGAGATCCTATATAAGAAGTAATAGATTAATAGAAGGGGCGTTATTAATACTATATAGATACTAGTATTAATAGTAAAGCTCTAATTTAAGAGATCTTTCTTCCTATTTATACTACCGGAGTATATATATATATATATAAGAATCTAGCGGTTTCTTTCGAATTATAAATATATAAAACGGGAATTTATAGCTTACCTTCTTCTTTTTTAGATAGGTACTATATATAAATCTCCTTTATAAGCTAAATTACCTATATTAAGACCTAGATATAAAATAGCTTATAAAATTATAGAATCTATACTAATATTAGCCTATAGATCTTCTCTTTCTTAATTCTATATTAAATCTTAGCGAATTAATAGTCGACTAACTAGATAAAGTTTATAAAGACTATAAATAAGTTATTATTCGAAATTTAGAGATCTTATTTAAATAGCTAATATACGCCTTCTATATAAGATATAATAATCTTATTAAAATAAAGATATTATAATATAAAATAATAAAGAAACCTCTTTAGGTAGTTATCTATCTATTCTTATTATATATAATCTAGTAAAGAGGTAAAGAGACTTAAAGGATTAGCGTATTATTCTTTAAGATTACTCTATTATCGATTCTTTTCTTTAACTATAATAGTATATATAATATAATTCTATTAGCGAAATATCTTTTTCTAACGCCTTTTTATAGTCTTTTTAGGCTTTAATAGAGATAAGATAGTAAGGATTATCTTTAAAGGCTTTATAATATACTTATATAACTTAATTAGTAAGAAAAAGGCGGGCTTTTTTTAAAATATTTATATTAATATACTAAATATAAATTATATTCTTTATCTTTAGAAAAATAGTATTAATTATATTTATTAATATTTACTCTTTATTAGTAAAGATTATATATAGGGGTATAAAGCTAAGAGATTTATAGGCTTTAATAAGATAGATAAGTATTATCGATCTTATCCTTTTTTATATAAACTTAAGAGCTTATTATATCGGATAGATTAATATTAATAAGGGTTTATAATTATATATCGAATTCTCGATAGTAAAACGCTAAAAACCTGTTATAAAATCTAGCCGAAAAGCTATTTTAAATAGATAATCTAGCTAAAAGGTAGTATTTTAGCGTATTTTATATTATTTATTCTCTAATATATATATAGCCTTAGTTATAAATTAGTATAATAGTCTTTTTTATCCCTTTTTAGTAAATTTTAAATAGTAGCTTATAATTATATAGCTATAGGGCTATATAAAGGTATTTATTATTTCTCTTCTTTCCTCTAATATATAGTATTCCTAGTTTAATAGAGATAGCGGAAATATAAAGAGCGGCTTAGTAGGTATTTTAGTAATTAGTTAAATATATAATTAAGTATTTAATATTATAGATAGAGACTTAAAAACGATTTTAAGGTCCGATTTAAGGTCTAAATCCGATAATTCGAGGTATAATAGGCCTAAAAAGGCTATTTTAATAGCTAAAATAATAAAGATAATAATAAATCTAATATAGATATTAATAAAAAAATAGATTAGAAGAAGGTAGGTTAATATATATAAACTAGAATTATATTATTAGTTTATTTACTACTCGAGTCTTATAATATATATAGGACTAAAGTAACTTACTTTTACTAGGCGTTTATATATAAATTATAGGTATCTACTATCGTCCTATAGTGTCTAGGGGAGTTTACGGCTAAAGCGGTGTAAAATCTTAAAGGCGGTAAGGAAGGCGGTAGGTAGATATAGGTGTCGAGGTAGATATATTACTAGATTATGAAGGAGGTACTGAAATTTCAGGTAGGGGAGGGTCAAATTAGGCAAAGGGGGGTCAGTTTAGTGGTCCCCTTAATAGAGTGTTTAATAAATTATTATTAGTATTAATCTTATACTAGATAAACTAATCTCTATCTATAGGCAGATCCTTAAATAGAGCCTATACTAGTATATAGTCTTTAGACCGCTAATACTAGATACTACCCTATATATTCTTAATATCTTTATTTTATATATATAATTCCTCGCCCTAGTATTTTATAGCCTAATATATATTACTAATAATATAGCTTATTAAGATTATAGTTAAGATTAATAACTATATTAATAAACGAAAGTATAAATAATAAAAAATAGACTAATAGAAGTATAGTAAATTATATAGCTTTAACCGTTTTAGTAATAGATACTATAATAAAGCGCTATTATAAGATAACGATTTATATAATCTAAAGCTAATAGAGTTAGACGCTATTTAAGATAAGTAAGATAAATATTATAAAAAGAATCTCTACTTTATATATAGGAAACTAGGATACTATATAAAGGAATATAAATAGAAACGACTATATAAAAAATAGTAATACTTATAAATAATATATAAAGGACTATATATAATCTAGAAATAAGCCTAGACTATAACTCTAAAAAACGAACCTTTAGAAGATCTTTTAGTAAGATAGGAACGCCTAAGCCTAGAAGAGATACTAATAAGTAATCTATATACTAAAGGATTAGCTAATAAGCTAAATTATAAGTATCTAAAGATTAATTAGGATACTATAGAGAGTTAGGGATAGATATAGTATATCCTTTAGGAACTAAACTATTCCCTAAGATAATCTAATAACTTTTAGAAGTAGGGCGCGAAATACCTAGGAACGCTAATTATATTCTCTAAAGCCAATATTAGTTAAGGAACCCTAAATACGCTTCTAAAAACGGATTAAATAATCCCTAAAATACTTTATAAAAGTCTAAAATATTATTATTAACTAGAAAATAATAAAGAAGCTAATAAGCTTATAGGATATCTTAAAGATAAGATATAGATCTATAGATTAGACTAGTACTTTATTAATATAATTAAAGAAGGTAATAATCTAATAAGATACCTTTATAAAGACTCTATTTATATATATAAAAGATATATATAATATCTAGGATATAGTAGAATAGCTACTATCGGATACTATAATAAAACCTATATAATTTATAGATAAAGTAAGCTAGACTATAGTATCGAATCTAGATTATAGAAGTAGATAAAGAAACTAAAATAGAAAGAAGAATATTAAAGAATTTAGTATAATAGATAGTAATTATATAATTACTAGAATTAGCTAACTATATAATTTAAAGCGATACTATTAGGAACTTATATTAAGCTCTATATAAAGTTACTTATAGAAATAAGTATAGACCTTTATTAACTTAGATACTACTAATAATTTTATAAACCTATAATTTAAGGAAAATCGATAGATTAGAATAACTTTATTACTATATATAGTTCTAATTATAGGACTCGATAGCGAAATACTATTAAAAAGAGTTAGCGAGGAAATTATTTTATTACTTATATCTATCTATAGATATCTAGAGTTAATAAAGTTTAATATATTAGAAATAGGAGACTATAATATTATATTAGATATTCTATAGCTTAGAAAGTATAACCTAAATATTAACTAGTAGTTAGGATAAATTACTTTTAACTAATATAAATATAAAAAAGAGTAAAATAAATATAAATCCTATCGGAAAAGGGCTATATAGAGGGATATTAGTAGTATTACTAACTAGTTATAATCTAAAGATAGGATTAAACGATTAATAAACCGAATCGCTTTAGATATAATAGAATAGTTATTAGATATAATAGAATAGTTATTAGATATATCCGACTAGGAGTTAGTAGAATATATAATTATTAAATAAAAAAAGCTATATATAACTAGCGATAAACTATAGATTCTAGATAAATACTATAAATTTTAGGATATTTTTATAGTATTAGCCGAAAGAACCCTATTAGAATATAGGATCTTCGATTATAAAATTAATATAATAAAAGGTATTAAACTTATTTTAAATCTATTTATTAGTTATCGCTAAAAGAGTTAGAGATATTTAAGAAATATATTAATAAAAACTTTAAAAAAGGTTATATCTAAGGTTTAAAGTTATTAGCCGGATATCTAATTATCTTTATACTAAAGAAAGATAGAAGCTTTCGACTTTATATAGATTACCGATATTTAAATTCGATTACTATTAAAGACTAATATTCTCTACCTTTAATTTATAAGATTTAGGATTAAATTTAAAAAGCTAAATACTTTTCGAAATATAATATTACTAATATATATTATTATATCCGGATTAAGCTAGGCTATAAATAGAAAACGGTATTTAAAACTAAATATAGATATTATAAATATTTAGTTATACCTTTCGGCCTTACTAATATACTAGTAATATTCTAACACTTTATCTTTAGCGTTTTTAAAAAATATCTAGATATCTTTATTATTATATATTTAGATAATATTTTAGTATTCTCTAAAACGCTCAAAGATAATATTAAATATAATAAGTTAGTATTTAATAAGTTAAAAGATATAAAGATCACTTTTAAATTTAAGAAATACGAGTTTTATATCTAGGAAATAGGATTCTTTAGATATTATATTAGTCTAGATAGATTAGATATAGAAGAAGATAAAGTTAAAAGTATTTTTAAATAGCCTATACCGAAGAATATTAAAGAAGTATAGTAATTTCTTAGACTCGCGAACTATTATTAGAAGATTATTAATAGCTATACTAGTATAATAACCGGACTTTACTAATTTACTAAAAAAGGATAAATATTCTAATAGGATAAAATAGTAGAAAAATTGTTTAATAAACTAAAGGAACTATTTAAATAGCAAATAATTATAGTAAACTTTAACTATAATTTATTAATTATATTAGAGATAGATATATTAGACTATACTTTAAAAGCTAGACTAATTTAGAAAAAAAAAAGATAGGACTTTATAACTAGTTATATTCTAGTTAAGAAAGATAATCCTAGTAAAGCTTAACTATAATATTTATAATAAAGAACTATTAGCTATAGTATTAGTATTCTAAGTCTAAAAAGTATATCTAGAAAGAGTAAAATATATAATAATAGTATAGACCGATTATAAGAACCTTATATTCTTTATAATAATAAAGGTTCATATATTTCGCGAAATTACTATTTTCTAAATATAAATTAAAGGATTAGATTCTATATTAGTAGATATAATATATATTAGAGAAATAAGCTAGTATAATATATACTATATAAAGAATTATAGTTATCTAAAACGCCGATAACTCTATAAGAATAGATTATAATAGACTTTATTATAAAGTTACTAGTTTTAAAAGGATATAATATAATTATAGTTATAGTTAATAGGCTTATAAAATATATCTATATAATTCTAACTACTAAAACTATTAACTTAGATTAAATAGCTAATTTAGTACTATAATATATAGTTATAAACTATAGATTACTATATAAAATTATATTAGATAGAGATAAACTATTTATATCGAATCTATAGTAGTTATTTATAGACTAAATAGATATTAAGCTAAGACTCTCTACTATATACTATTTATAAACTAATAGATAAATAGAGAGAGTAAACTAAATAGTAAAATAGTATCTCTAATACTATATAAACTACTAGTAGAACGATTAAATAGGACTATTACTAATAATATAACTAATATATAATAATATAATATATTCTATAATAAAAGAATTATTATTCTATATAAATTATAAGTATAATCCTATAATATTTAGATAACTAATTAGTAAGATAGCTATAGTAGAAGTAGTAAAACTAAAGGCTATTAGGCTTAAATAGTTATATTCATAACTATTTAGAGATATTAACTTTATTAATCTAAGAATAAAGAAATACTATAACTAATAATATAAAGAAGGACTTAATCTAAAGAGGAGGGAAAAGGTTTATCTCTTATATTATAATATTAAAACTAAGCGATCTAATAATAAATTAGACTATCTATAACTAGAACCGTTTAAAATTAAAGAGAAATTAGGACTAGTTAGCTACCGATTAAAGCTATTATATAGTATAAAAAGACTCTATTTAGTATTTTATATTTTATTATTTAAATCTATATTAGAAAATACCGAACTTATTATAAATATAGAAATTAAAGAAGAAACCGAAAACGAATATAAGATCGAAGAGATTCTAGAAATAAAATAGATAAGCGGAAGACCTTACTATCTAATAAAATAGAAGGAATATAATATCTCTAAGAATATATAAGAACCTATTAAGAACCTAAAAGGCTACATCTAGCTAGTTTAATAGTTCTATTAGAAAAATCGCTAACTAAAAAGGATAAATCTATCCTCTCTAAGATAGAAAGAGATAGAAGACTAAATATCTAGATTATAGTAGGATTCTCTAATATAGCGGTAAGGGCTTAAATATTATACTTATTAGCGAGATAATCTAGCTTAATAAGATCTTTAGTAGATAGAGGATCTTTAGTATCTAACTACTCTATTAACACGGAATTATAATCTAATATCCGATTATTCTAGGAATATAAAAATTAGCGCTATTTATATAAACGTATTATTTTTATTATTATATCTATTTACTATTTTTTAGCTTAGATAAGCTCTTTATTAATTTTCTACTATTTATATAATACCTTTTACTACTTAGTTTCGCTATAAAACCTTTTAGCGTACTTTCGATCCCGATAAGTATATTTAGTATAGTTATAATATTTAAGATCTATTATATAAGAGATACTATAGGAAAAGTAATATTTATAAAAGTATTTAGTAACTAAACTATATATTAGAATTAATCGATATTAAATAAATCTATTTTATTTATAAATCGCGTTATTAACTAGTATAGTATAAAAGGTATATAATTAAAAAATAAGAAAAATAGAAAAGAAAAATAACTAATATTATTTATCTAAAAGGTAGATAATAGCTTTAAAAGGCTTTAAAAACGAAATCTTAGAGAAAGAGAAGATAATATTATAGAACTACCTATTATTAATCGATAGTACCCTATTAGATATATAAATAAGCTATTAAAAATTAACTAATCTATCTATTAGTAGATTATATATAGTACCTAGTATTTTAGTATTCCTAAATATTTAAAAAAAAGAATATATTTATATTTAATAAATAGAAGTATAATTAAGCCTAATTAAGCTTACTATTAGAGGGATTCCGGTATATATATACTTTAGGGTATCGGATATTACCTATACTAGGAATTATTATATATAGAACTAGAGATATATAACTATAACTCTTATATCGACTTTAAGAAAGATATATAGGAGTATATAGTAACTCTAATAGTAACTCTAAAGAGTTATATTAAAAGTAGGAAATAAAGGATATATAAAGATATTTATTTATATATTTAGTTTAGTTCTTTATCTTTAATTATATATTATTATTTATATTTACCTTTTAGATTATTAGTAACTCTCTTATTTAATTATAATCTAATAATACTTATAAATAGACTAATACTCTAGTATATATCTATTTAGCGCTCTACCTAGTACCGTTCCTCGATACCTTAAAAGGACCTAGTCTATAGTAAGGCCTATTAGATAATAGTACGGTTAAGAGCACAGATCGTTAATATTAGAAACCTAAGCGGTATAAGACAAGTATACCCGGAACCCTTCTAACCTAACTGTGACCAGTTGGCAGTGTGTTACGCATATAATACTAAGTACCTAATTATATATCTAGCTAATTACTAAGATATTTATATCCCCGCTTCCCCTACTACTCTAGTAATTTCTTATACCTAAAAAAGGGGTTAAGGCTATCAATACTTTTATATATTTATATAGTTATATAGTAATATATCGCTAGTTAAAATTTATAAAGAAAGGAGTTAAAAAGACGATTCGGCTAATTTATAACTATAGTTATAATAATCACTATTAAATCCTCTATAATCACTATTAGATCCTTTAGTAAAAAAGCGGAAGATAACTATCTATATATAGGAGTATCCCTTTAAAATAGCGCTTCGTTTAGACCTATAGACTAACGTTTAGTACTTTATATTTTAAGATCCTATATATATTTATCCCTATTTACCGGTATTAACCTACTCTATTTAGTAGGCTCTCGAGTTTAGCTAAAAAAAGAGTAAGATGGAAAATATAGTCTAGTAAAGCTATATAATATATTAAATTATAACTAAGCTATATAAAACTAATCCCGATATAATCCTTATCCTTTAGGATATCTATAATATCTATTAGAAGTTAAACTAGGAATTCCTCGCTAGCTATATACCCTTTTAGATATTATTAATAGAACTCTCTAAAGATAGTAGTTAGATCTTTAAATATAAGCTAGATAATAAGTCTTATATATCTAGATTATTTTATATATATAAAATAAGTATTATAATACTTCGAATAAATCTTTAGATTATCTCTATAGACTATATATATAAGACTAACTATTATAGTCTTCTATTACTTAATATTATTAGATTTACTACTACTAGAATAACTTTATATATTAGCTGTACTTTTAGGGGATTGTTAACCGCACCCCCCCTTTGGATCCTCGCACCCCCCCCCCCCCTGCCTGAAAATTCAGTCACCACCTTCCTAATCGGGTAATCTACTACCTCGACACCTATATCTACCTACTGCCTTCCTCACCGCCTTTAAGATTTTACACCGCCTTCGTATCAAACTACCCCCCTAACACTATAGGACGATAGTAGATACCTACAATTTGTATATAAACTTATAGTAAAAACAAGTTATTTTAGTCCTATATATATTATAGGACTCGAGTAGTAAACAATCTAATAATATAATTCTAGTTTATATATATTAACCTACCTTCTTCTAATCTATTTTTCTATCTATATCTATATTAAATCTATTAGTTCTAAACGTTTTTTTATTATCCTAGCTATCGAAATAGCTTCTCTAGGCCTATTATACCTCGAATTGTCCGATTCGAACCCTAAATCGGACCCTAAGATTATCCCTAAGTCTCTACCTATAATATTAAGTACCTAATTATATATATAGCTAATCACCGAGTCTCTATCTCTATCTATAATACTAAATACTTAGTTATATATTTAGCTAATTATAAAGCTAGTTACCGAGACTTCTCCTACTAAACTAAGTACCGAGCTAGGCGCGGCGCCGGGCTTATTTACTTTACCGCTTCCCCCTTTAGACTAATAGTTCGAGTCTAAAGAGGCTAGATATACTATATTTAATAACTTCGCCTATTAGTATAGCTATATACTAGTCTCTATATATTTAAAACGGATAAAGAAAGGGGTTAAAAAAGACCGTTTAGCTTTATTATAACTAGTATAACGCGCTACTACCTAATCCGAATAATTCTATTCACTATTCGAATAATTCTATTCGCTATCTAAATAATTCTATCTAATAGAAGTCTATAATATTTCATAATAAATACCTATTCGCTATTTCCCTATAGCTTTAGCTTAATACCTAACTTTAGTATATTATAGTAGAGAATTTATCTTATAATTATAGTCTATCCTTTATATTAACCCACCCTATCTACTATCGGAACGAGCTAGTCTAAAAGCGTAAGCTTATCTAATAGTAGCTTAAATAAGGTATTAGGGCTTTTTAGGTACTTATAGGGATTCGAGAGAGTGACTTAAACACCTCCCTAATATACTATACTCTTTATAATTTCCGAAGGAAGCTTAATATAGAATTTCTTACCGGTCGTACCCCTCTTTAGACGCTCTTAATAGAACTTCTATAGGATAATAATTAGGTTTTTAAATACAATATTAATAATAAGAACTATATAATAGCTTTATTTTATATTTATAAAACGGGTCTTACTATACTAAAGTCAAATCCCTAAGTGATTTCTATACATTATATCTATAAGACTAATAGGTATAGACTCCCCTTTCTTAATATTATTAGCTTTGCTTTAATTAGATCGACCTTTTATATTATATTTATATTTATAAAGGATAAGTATAATAACTCCTATAAGCTTGTCCTTTAATATCTCGCTAACATTTATAACTCGCTTAACTTTATATAATTTTTATAGATAAAGAAGATACCTTAATAAAAGTAATTACGTCTATCTTTCTAGATATAAAAGGTATACTCTATCTCTAATATATTAATTATAATATTATAAAGAAGGCCTATCTACTCCTTTCTAATTAGATTATATAAACTCGATAAGATACCTAATAGAATATCTAATAGGATACTTAATAGTAGTACTAAACTAAAAAAGAAATCCGGTAAAAAATCGAAGAAGGCTAGTAGTATATACTTTAATATTAGTATCGAATTATCTATACTATAACTTTTAAAGAGATAAACTAGTATTAATAATACTTTTAGAAGAAGTATAATAATCCTATCTTTAAACCTCTTTTTAAATATATCTAAAAGAAATAGCTAGATAACTACCCTAATCGATTCTTATATTACTATATATCTTAATATCTTTATCTTAATAAGATTACTACTTCCTATACTAAATTAGTATATTAGCTTTTAAAGTAGGACCTATAGATATTAACTAATAACCTACTTATTAACCTTTAAAGTTTTAAGTGTATAGTTAATAAGCGATATATAATAATTTAGTATAAGATTAAAACTAGTAAGATTAAAAAACTATAGAATATTAAATCTCTTTATAAGCTACTTATTAGATAGATTTCCTCGAAGGGAATAAAGCTTATATAATAGATATATTCCTAGTATCTTCTAGAAGGAGATACTAAACCGCCGATTCCTATATTATATAACTATAACTTAAAGAATATAGCCGGTTTCCTTTATATATATATTATTAAGTAGTATAAAGATAAAGGAAAGAGTCTCGAACCCTTACTATTCTACTAATAATAGTATTTATAGGGTAAAGATATACCCCTAATTAACCTTATACTATTCCTCTAAGATCCGTATCGGGTTCGACGCCGAGGGCGGCTAGCTAATATACGTAACTTTATCTAAAGCACTACCTAGTAGAGCACTACCTAGTAGAGCACTACCTAGTAGAGCACTACCTAGCAGAGCACTACCTAGTAAGCGTAGTCTTCGCCTAAACCTCTTATATAGGATCGATCTATATAGAGAGACCCTTTAGGCTTTAAGTATATATTATTATAGGAAGGAAGACGAGGATAAGGACGAGGATAAGGACGAGGACGAGGACGGGGTCGAGACGGGGTCGAGGACGGGGTCGAGGACGGGGTCGAGGACGGGGTCGAGGACGGGGTCGAGGACGGGGTCGAGGACGGGGTCGAGGCTGGGGATAGGGATCTAATATAATTATCACTGAGAGTGTTAATAGTGATACTAAGACCGGAGCAAGTGGAAGGGGACGTGGAAGGGGCCAAAAACGCGCGCGTCGAGGGTAAAAAAAGGATGCATATTAATATATCGAGTATAGTAATACTTAATTTAATAGAAATGTGCGATTTTTTTCTCATCAAAATGCATGTTTTTTTACTATGTAAACCGGAATTCCTATAGTGGTAGCAGAATTATATGGTAGAAAACTCTGCACTAGCAGTATATATGGCATAATCCAGTATCGCACCCGATTAGGAAGGTGGTGACTGAATTTTCAGGCAGGGGGGGTGCGAGGATCCAAAGGGGGGTGTGAGGATCCATAGGGGGGTGCGGTTAACAATCCCCTACTTTTATATAAGATAAAAAGGATAATTTATATAAAGTAAATATAGCTTTATAGGTCCTAATACTATCCCCTCTCTACTATCTAATACTAATACCTTATAAGATTACTAGATAATACTTACCTACTTTACCGAAGCTTATAAATCTTTTAGCTTTATACCCTTATATATATTCCTTACTAATAAAAAAGGAGTTTTAATAAATACTATTAAGACTATTTTCCTAGATATAAAGAACATAATTTATATTCAATATATTAATATAAATATTTTTAAAAAAAAGCCCGCCCCTTTCTAACCGATTAAGTTATATAAATATATTAAGACTATCGAGAAGCCTTTAGATAGGACCCCTATATACGCTTTACTACTATTAAAGCCTAAAAAGACTATAAAAAAGCTTAAATACTCTATTAGTAGAACTATATTATATATACTCTTATAATTAAAGAAAAAGACCGATAATAGATTATTTTTAAAAAGCGATATATAGATCCCTTATTTACTCTATTACTAAACTATATATAAAAGGAATAGATAGATAACTATCTAAAGAGATTTCTTTATTATTATATATTATAGTATCTTTACTTTAATAAGACTATTATATCTTATATAGAAAGTCTATATTAGCTACTTAAGTAAGGTCTCTAGGTTTCGAATAATAACTTATTTATAGTCTTTACTAATTTTACCTAGTTAATCGAGCTTTAATTCGCTAAAGTATAATATAGGATTAAAAACTAAAAGACCCTTCGATTAATATTTATTCTACTACTTTATAAGCTACTTTATACCTAGATCTTAATATAGGTAATCTAGCTTATAATAGATATTTATAGATAGTATCTATCTAAAAGAGAAGAAGATAAGCTATAAATTCTCTCTTTATATATTTATAATTCGAAAGAAGCTACTAGATTCCTCTATATATATATACTCCGATAGTACGAATAGGATAAGAGATCTTTTAAATTAGACTTTTACTACTAATATTAGTATCTATATAGTATTACTAACGCCCCTTCTATTAATCTATTACTATTACTTTAACATCCCCTCTAGATTCGATAATAAGGATATCTATAGGGAGCTAGAAATTTTAGTATATAGGCTAGTAATATCTAGACTAGTAGTACCTAAACTAGTAGTATTTAAGCTAGTAGTATTTAGGCTAATAGTATCTAATAACTATAGTCTTCCCTAGATCTATTAATCTAAGATCGTTCTATATACCAAGATCTTTTATTATAGAAAGAGAGCCGAGGATAGAGATTAGGCCGAGGATAAAGACGGCTATAAGGATAGGGAAAGGGATATAGAATAAGTAGGGGTAAAACTAATAGTAGTAATACCGAGACTAGAGAATAGGGATATAGTCGAGGACGTAGTTAAAGATATAGTCGAGGATATAGAAACCGCGTGTAAGGACCTACGTAAGAAGTATATTTAACCTATATAAGTATATAAATGCTTAAATCAATAAAAATATACGATTTTTTCTAATTAAAATATATACTTAATTACATAAACTAGAATTCATATAGTGGTGGTAGAAAAAATAGCAGAAAACTCTGTACCGGCAGAATGTATGGTAGAATCTAGGGTCGCACCCGATTAGGAAGGCGGTACTGAAATTTCAGACAGGGGGGGGTCCCTATATTTTTAAATATTATTAATAGAATTACTAAAGGATAGTAGCTAGATCTTTAAATATAAGCTAGATAATAAGTCTTATATATCTAACTTATTTTATATATATAAAATAAACGTTATAATACTTGTAAAGGATAAAGGTCCTTTCAATTGTGAAACGGGATCAGCTGACATAGATGTGTCAGATGTGACATGGCCGAAGCGAGCGGGGTTCGTCATGTGATCGGCCCTGTATCTTGGCATACTATTTTCCTAAAATCCCAAGGCCCCCCGGGCCCCCCCCTGAATTCTGATAAGAATTAGTCTTGGCACATAGAGACAATACATTGATCCCCTCCCACAGCCATTGTATCT
This sequence comes from Penicillium mononematosum, assembly GCF_028829835.1. Lineage (NCBI taxonomy): Eukaryota > Fungi > Ascomycota > Eurotiomycetes > Eurotiales > Aspergillaceae > Penicillium > Penicillium mononematosum. The sequence continues at coordinate 1,939,621 of NW_026643275.1, forward strand.
TACCCGGTTGACAGGCCATACACCTGCAGACTGTATATCTTTACAATACTTTAAATAAATCCTTAGGTTATCTCTATAAACTATATATATAAGTCTAACTAGTATAGATTTCTATTATTTAATATTATAGATTTTATAGCTATTAGAATAATCTTCTATATTAGCTTTACTTTTATATAAGATAAATATAGCTCTAATAATCCTAATACTATCTAATACTAATATTTTATAGAATTACTAGGTAATACTTACCTACCTTACTAAAGTCTATAAATCTTTTGGTTTTATACCCCTATATATAATCCTTATTAATAAAGAGTAAATATTAATAAATATAATTAATATGACGATCTAAGGAGGTTTCTGCCAAAGGTTTCCGCTTTAGTTATTATTTGTATATGATAGGACCCTACGTATAAAGGATCTCTAATCTTAAGGATCCTTTCTTTCTTTTCTTTTACTTCTTTATACTTAGTATTCTTATTAAATACACTCTTTTTAATTGAAGATCTAGCTAGTAATATAATACTAAGTACTACTTTTATTTCTTTACTAGTATATCTATATAGACTATTATTATAATTAGTCTTAGTCCTATTACCTCTCTACTTTTATTCTTTAGTATTATATAGCTAAAATCTCAATCCTAATTCTAAACTAAAGACTTTAACTAATTAAAATAGCCGGATCGAAAAAAAACCTATTAATAAACTAAAGTAAGTAGCTTACTATTATATCTAAAAATAATAAAAGTTATAAATAAAAGATAGTCGCTACTTTTAATCTAAATATTTTAACCTTTAATCTATAGAGACTAGTTAATACTAGTAAATATAATAAAGAAGATAAATCCTTAATCTATAAATATCTATACTAGACCCTAAATAAAGAGTGGTTCTATAAACTCGCTTATAATTATAAGAAATTAAAAGATAAAATCTAGTAATTTAAAGATAAAGTAACTATCTTCTAGACTAAAAAAATTAAAACTAATATTTTAATTAAAATATTTATTTAGGAGTATAATAAAGCTAGGGGATTGATAGAGGGACACCCCCCTGCCTAAAAAATCAGTCACCGCCTTCCTAATCGGGTAATATATAACCTCGATACCTATATCTGCCTACCGCCTCCCTCACCGCCTTCGAGATTTTATACCGCTTTAGTCGTAAACTCCCCTATTTATATTAGGACGATAGTAGATACCTACAATTTATATATAAATACCTAGTAAAAATAAGTTATTTTAGTCTTATCTATATTATAGGACTTAAATAGTAAATAAACTAATAATATAATTTTTATTTATATATATTAACCTACCTTCTTCTAATCTATTTTTTTATTAGTATCTATATTAAATTTATTATTATCTTTATTATTTTAGCTATTAAAATAGCCTTTTTAGGCTTATTATACCTCGAATTATCGGATTCGGAACCCTAAATCGGACCTTAAGATTATCCCTAAGTCTCTATCTATAATACTAAATACCTAGTTATATACCTAGCTAATTACTAAGACGTCTATTAGCGAGATATCTATAGAGCTACTTTTTACATTTCCGCTACCTTTATTAAACTAGTAATACTATATATTAGAGGAAGGTACTAAAATAGTAAATATATTTATATATCTATATAATTATATAGTTACTATCTGATACTCTAAATATACTAAAAAGGGTATTAAAAAGTTAGTATTCCTTTACTATAATTATAGCTATAAAGTAAAGTAGGATAAGACTAAATAGGATACTAAAGTAACTATTATTAAAAAGCGATATATTATAATATAAGCCTTTAGATATCCTTTTATAGTAGTACTTTATCTAGATCTTATAATAAGTCTTTAGTATCTAATAATCGACAATTCGAAGTCTAAATATAATTATCTCTTATCGCTAGGGTCTACCTATCTAGTCTAATAAAAGTTTAAGCTTATTTATAAAAAGATAGAGGTTAAGAATACGCTTTAGTAAGGTTATATAACCTATTAGATTCTAAATAAACTCTATAAAGCTAACCCTAAAAGTATTATTATTCCTTATAATATCTATAATACCCGGAGGAAGCTAAACGATATTTTTTTTACTAGCTATATACCCTTTTAAGCGTTATTAATAGAACTACCGAAGGATAGTAGCTAGATCTTTAAATATAAGCTAGATAATAAGTCTTATATATCTAGCTTATTTTATATATATAAAATAAGCGTTATAATACTTTAAATAAATCCTTAGATTATCTCTATAGACTATATATATAAAACTAACTAGTATAAACTTCTATTATTTAATATTATAGGTTTTATAGCTACCGGAATAACCTTCTATATTAGCTTTACCTTTATATAAAATAAAAAGGATAATTTATATAAGGTAAATATAGCCCTAATAATCCTAATACTATCTAATACTAATACTTTATAGGATTATTAGATAATACTTACCTACCTTATTAAAGTCTATAAATCTTTTAGTCTTATACTTTTATATATAATCCTTACTAATAAAGAGTAAGTATTAATAAATATAATTAAAACTATTTTTCTAGATATAAAGAGTATAATTTATATTTAGTATATTAATATAAATATCTTAAAGAAAGCCCGCCCCTTTCTTACTAATTAAGTTATATAAATATATTATAAAACCTTTAAAAATAACCTTTATTATTTTACTTTTACTAAAATTTAGGAAGACTATAAAAAAGCTAAAGAAAGGTAGAAGAAAATACTCTATTAGTAGAATCGAGTTATTTATATAACTATAATTAAAGAAAAGGACTAGTAATAGAGTAATTTTAAAGAGCGTTATAGAGATCCCCTATTTACCCTATTATTAGACTATATATAAAAGGAATAGATAGATAACTACCTAAAGAAATTCCTTTATTACTATACCTTATAATATCTCTATCTTAATAAGATCGCTATATTTTATATAGAAAGCGCGTACTAGCTACTTAAATAGGATCTCTAGATCTTAACTAATAATTTATTTATAGTACTCTATTACTTCGACTATATAGTAAACTATTAATTTATAAAGATCTAGTAAGAGATTAAAATCTAGAAGATATATAGGCTAATATAGATTTAACCTAGGCTTTATAAGTTACTCTATTATATTATCTTAGTATATATAATTTAGCTAATAAAGGAGGTTTATATATAGTATCTACCCTTTAGAGATAATAAATAGCCGATTCTACTAATCTATACTTATAATTCTAAAGAAATAGCTAGTATTCTATATATCTATATACTAAATTAGTATAAAGAGGAGTAATAATATCTCGAACTAGAGTTATATTACTAGTATTAACACTTATATAGTATTAATAATTACCCCCTAATTAATCCCCTACTTCTAATATAGGATCCCCTTCTAGTATATCGACACAGATATCCCTAAGGAGCTAGAAATTTTAGTACCTAGGCTAGTAGTACCTAGGCTAGTAGTACCTAAGCTAGTAGTACCTAAGCTAGTAGTACCTAGGCTAGTAGTACCTAAATAAGTAGTACTTAGTAACTATAGTCTTCTCCTAATCCTCTTAGATAGGATCGTTTTATATACCGAGATCCTTCGTTATAGAAGGAGAGCTAAAGACGAAGACGGCCGCGGGGATAGGGAAGGGGACGTAGGCGTATAATAAGTAGTGATAAAACTAAGACTAGAGGATAGGGACGTGGTCGAGGACGGGTTCGAGGACGTAGAAATCGCGCGCGGGGACCTATATAAGAAGCATATTTAAGCTATATAAGTATACAAATACTCAAATCAATGAAAATATACGATTTTTTCTAATCAAAATGCATGTTTTTTTACTATATAAACCAGAATTCCTATAGTGGTAGCAGAATTATATAGCAGAAAAGTCTGCACCGGTAGTATATATGGCAGAATTCAGTGTCGCACCCGATTAGGAAGGCGGTACTGATTTTTCAGGCAGGGGGGTGTCCCAGTATCTAAGGGGGGGTGTCCCTCTATCAATCCCCTATTTATATTAGTATATATAAAGGTATTTTTAATATTATATTATAGTATATATTAGCCTTTATTAATAGCTATTATTAATAGTAGATATTAGGACTTAGCTCTATATATAGTAGAAAAGGTCTCTAGGAAATTAACCCCTAGTTTTTAGTAAAATCTTTAAATTACCTATCTAGCTTTATATTTAATAGTTTTATTACTATTAATAATATAATTAATCCTTATTTAGATTAGGGTTATTTATAGGTTTCTTTTTAAAAAACCTATTTACTTTTAATAGGGTTTATATTAGATAATATATTTATTATCTTATAGGTCCCTTATTTTTCTAATTCTTCTATTTTAGTATAGTAAGCCTTTAACTATTCGTCCTTTTCCGGAGTATTAATAGCTTTTTAATAGCTATTAGATTCTAATAGTATTAAAGTAGTTAATAAGAACCTACTATCTATATTAGTCTTAATCGAGCTAATATAGTTAGTTAATATAGTAGCCTTTATAGAATATAATTTAGGTATTTATATTTTGTAAAGATATACAGTCTGCAGGTGTATGGCCTGTCAACCGGGTAAGATACAATGGCTGTGGGAGGGGATCAATATATTGTCTCTATATGCTAAGACTAATTCTTATCAGAATTTAGGGGGGGCCGGGGGGCCCGGGGGGCCTTAGGATTTTAGGAAAATAGTATACTAAGATATAGGGCCGATCATATAACGAACCCCGCTCGCTTCGGCTATATCATATCTAATATATCTATATTAGCTAATCCCGTTTTATAATTAAAAGGACCTTTATCCTTTATAATTATCCCTTCTCTTCTAGGAGGATATCCTTATCCGAATTTAGATATAGATCTAGAAATAGGTATTAAGATAATAAAATAATAAAGTATTAGGGAGGAACCGAGAGTGGTTTAATAAAAGAGATATATTTAGAATAATATAAAAGTCCCTAAATAACCCGGAAGGGTATATCTTTATATACTATAGTCTATATAGATATAGTATTTACTTTATAAATTTAAATTATTAGTTACTCTTCTAATTTTTATTATACCCCTAGTTTAATATAAGGTTTAAGTAAAGTTAAAATATATATAGTATATATAATATCTTTATATAGCTATTAATTAGTAGGATACTAGGGATACTAACGAACCGTTCTCGATTAAATATATCCTTAGTACTAAAAATTTAAAGAAATACTAGTAGTATATCGATTAGTACGTCTATTATAAACGCCCTATAGGGGGTATACTAGGAGATACTCGCGATCTAATTATAATCCTCGACTAGACCGCTAGGTATTATAATAATAATAATAGATATTATACCTAGGATAATAAGTATCTCGAGACTATTAATATAGGAGTTATAAGTTTACTAAAGGACTTTATTACTATATACCGAGTATATAAGTCTATATATAGCTTACCTAGCGAGACTAAGATAGATAAAAATAAAGTAAGTAAGACTTTTTTATAGAGGACTCGACCTTAATCCGCTAACTCTTTACTAGCCTATCTCTATCGTATATTATTAATTTATAGAGGGTTATTAGTAAATATATCTAAACCCTCTTTTACGTCCCTACTTTACTATAATATAGTCGAAATAGTATCGTTATCTTACCGAATTGGGATAGTGTTTTTAGCTTAAAGATAAAGGGTTTATTTTATAGATATAAATAAAATTCGATCTATTATATTTAGTAGTAGAGGCCTATTTTATATATTATAATCCTATAGTTCTAAATAGTAGTATTACCTAATAGTATATAGATAATTAGAAGGATAAACTCCTAGTTCCTCTATATAAATTATAACTAGTAAAGGATTAAATTAGTAGTATTTTAGTATTTAGGCGGTATTTCTTTTAGTTTAATAATTTTAATAGAAATAGTAGATATAAGTTATTTAAATTAGGTCTCGATTATAGCTTCCTCTTTTAGTAGAGTCTTAATTTTTAATTATATTATATAGATAATCTAGATTTATTTATCTTCTTCTTTATAGAGGTTATCTTTACTTTTATATCCTTAAGTCTTTTACTTTTCTATACTATTTTATCCCTAATTTATACCCTATTCGCTATCGAAAATACCTCCTATTAGGAGTTCTTTATATAAGCTTCGACGTCCTATTCTATATATATATATTTAGTATATAATATATCTAAAGGTCTTTATATATAATTAGACCGAGGATAGTCTAACCTCTCTTAAGCCTTCTATAGCTTATTATTTCGTTAAGATATATAATAGTAAGAATTGCTAATACTATAATAAGCTTTATAAGCCTTATAAAACGGTATATCTATAGGATCGTTTCTATCTCTTTTCGCTAGTAATTTATACTAATAATACTTAGGTCCCTAAAAGGATTAAAGGAAACTATTATAAACTCCTTACTTATCTATCTTAGGTTCGTAAATTTTAGGCTAATTCTAATAACGAATATAATATTATTCTTAGGATAAGTATAGACGCTTAAGGTAATAATATCGACTTATTATTATTTTATAACTTTATTAAAAGTATTATAGTTTATATTTGGTATTTTATTACTAGCTTCGATAACTTTATTAAGAATTATTATTATATTTATTTATTTCCTAAGACCTATATTCCTTAGGTATATTTCGTCCCTAAAATATAGGTATATTATCTATAGTTTATTCTATTAACTTTTTTTCTTTTTTTTTTAGACTATAAAAGACGCTTATACTAGTTAGGTTTCCGCCTATAGATCGTTAGTAATTCCCTTACCTCCTATCGGCGATTCGGCCTATAACTAGGAGAAACTTACTAATAAAGCTAGCTACTATCTATATCTATATATAGCCGAAGAGTCGGTCTATAGTTAGTATATAGGGCTTATCGCCTTTCGTAAGGAGATTCGCGACCTAGTTTCTATCGCTTATAATAATAAAATAGATACTACTATAGTTAGCTCCTTTAATATATATATAGGCCTATTCCCTTTATCTTTAAGAGTATAGCTATTATAGTTTACCTATATTTCGTCTATTTTCCGGGACTTCTTTTATATTTCTTTTACTTCTTTTTACTAGGTATAGTAAAACGCGACTACTCTATAGATATGATTATATCTTTTCGAGGCTAATATAGTAGGTATTTAGTAACTTTTTAATTAATTTTACTTTCTCTATATCCTTTTATATTTAGCGATAATTTTTAGTATATTTACTATTACACTTTTAGGTATCTATTAGTTATATTCCGATAGCTAGTTATACTATTTAACTAAATAATATAATTCGTCTTCGAATCGCTAGTTATCCTTTATCTCTTCGATTTCCTATTTATCGTTATCTACTAGCTTAGATAGAGGTAATTATTCCGGTTTACTCTTACGCTAATACTATAGTTATAGTAGAGAGATAAGGAATATATTATAAATCGCTATATACTAGTTAGATAATAGGAGGCGATACGCTTATCTTCCTATATATTCGAGGATTCTAAAAGGTCTAATCTATTATAGTAATAGCTTCTTTATTATACCTTCTTTTAGCTATAAGTTCTTTATCGAGAGAGCTATAAAGTCATTTTTTTTTAAATATTATTTCTTTATAACGCTTATTATAATAAACCGCTTATATTTCGGTTACTTTTCGCTATATTTTCTATAGCTTTTCGCGAAGTTCTATAAGCTTTTTAACTTATAATAATACTACCGGTACCTCCCTCTCTATACCGCCGTTTTTAGCGCGTATATAAAAGTTAGGATTAAAGCTTAATAAGGCCTAAAATAGCGATATTCTAATTATTATATTAACTATATTATTATATACGAATTTAGTAGTTTATAAAAGCGTATACTATATCTTTTACTATTTAGTAATAAAGTACTAGAGGTAGTATTCGAGCGTTTAATTTATCCTTTCCGTTTAACTATCGGTTTAGAGATAAAACGCTATTAAATATCTTAGTTTTAACTAAAATCTACTTATAAAAACGGATCCCTAGTTAGATATAATACTATTTAGTAGTCTAAACCTTAGTTCAATATTATAATAGAAAAGCTCGGTTAATTCCGAAGTATCTATTATTATTAAAACTAGGAAGAAGAGGTACTATTTTAAGAAACGGTCTATAATTACTAGAATAGTATCTACTATCTTTCTTTTCTAGATCGATTAAGGTAATCCTATAATAAAGTCTATAGATAATTCGGCGAAAGACTATAATAGAATCGGTAGCGATTCGAGCTTACTAAAAAAATAATATTTTAACGTCTAAGTAGTTTAATATATCGTATAAGATTTAATATATTTTTATACGTCTATTTAAAGATTTATCTAGTAGTACTCTCTATAAAAGAGCTCTTTAATCCTTACTTTACTAAAATAGCCGGTAGTAGGATTATTATAATATATTTATATTAACTTTATATAAAAGCCCTCTTTTTTCGGTATATATAGATATCTTTAGTACTATAGTAATCTTAAGGCGTCTACTAACTAGCCTTTATTACTAAGTTTCGAGATCGAAACGTCCTCTTTTTAGCGGACTATCTCTAGGTTATCTAATTAGAGTTTTTCTACTTATTCGAGAATATCTATAGTATCTATATTAATAGACTAGATTACTACTACTTTAGTATCTATAATATCGAATAGAATATTTAATTCGTTATATAATTCTCGCTATTTAGACTAATTATCTATATTTATATTTATATATTTCGCTATCGTTTTAATAGGTATACTAGGTTTAAGCTTTACCTATTCGGTCTTTTAACCTAATTCCTATTAGAATTCTAAATTATATTCTTCTAAATTATATTTATAATCTATATCTAGATTTTTTACCTCTATAATACTTTAGATTATTAGAGCTTCTATCTCTCTAGTCTCTTTTAGATCTAGGAGTTCTTTATCTATAATTTATTAATAAATCGGGGTCGTTAATTCCTCTTCTATAATTACTCGTTTAGAGTTTAGAATTCTAGAAAGCCTATCTATAGGATTTATCTTTCTAAGCCTATACTTTATAATAAAGTTAAAAGGTATAAGAAATATATACTAACGCGCCTATTAGCTATTAAGTTTTTACTATATTATAAAGATATATAAATTAGTATAATTAGATAAAACTTTACTAAGATACTTACTACTATCTACTATCTAGATAGTATTTCTAATATTAAAAGGAATAAATAATAGCGAATAGCTCCTAATCCGATATTATATAGTTAAGTTCTAGATCTAAGAACTTTCTAGACTAAAATACGACCGGATACTATTATCCTTTATTATCTAGTTATAAAAGTACTCCCCTATTCCTCGATTTAATATATCTATCTTAAATCTAATATATTTCTCTAAATTAAAATAATATAATAGTACTACTAACTAGAAAGCCTATTTTAGATATTAAAATACTACCGATTCGGTATTATTAAATATAACCTAGCCTAGTTTCTTCCTATTTTTACTCCTTTTTATTATAGATATAAAAAGTAGGGATATCTAAGAATACCTTTTAATAAAACGGTAGTAGAAATTATAAAATCCTAAAAAGACCTAGATATTATAATAGCTCTTTAGCTCTTCCTATTCCTAGATTATATAGATATAGTCTTAGTCTATTCTTACCTCTAAACTATCTATAATAAATCCTAGAAACTCGACTTCTTTCTAATAGAATATATATTTTAAAGGTTTAATATAGAGTTTAGCTTTTAATAATCTCTCAAAGATCTAGCGAAGCGCTACTATATAAGATTCTCTATCTTTAGTAAAAACGAGGATATTATCTAGATATACTATATAGATAACGTCGATTAGCCCTACTAGTACTATATAGATATAACTCTAGAATATCGCTAGTATATTTAATAGGCCGAAAGGTATAATTATATATTCGAAATAGCTATACTTTATTCTAAAAGCCGTTTTCTATTTATTACCTTTTTATAAACAAATCCGGTAGTAAACGTCTTTTATATCGACTTTATTAAAGCACTTTACTTCTAAAAGGTAGTTAAGGATCTCCGAAATAAGCGGTAATAAATAGCGATTTTTAATCGAAATACGGTTAAGACTTTAGTAATCTATATATAAGCGTAAACTTTTATCTTTCTTTAGGATAAATAGGATTAGTACTCCCACTAGGCTTTTTAATAGTCGAATCCTTCCTTTTTTAATATTATTAATAAAATAAGCCTATAGCTTTTTAAGCTCTATTTAGGAAAAAGGATAAATCGGACTATAAAGTAGAGTTTTACCTTTTTCGAGCTTAATTATATAGTCGGAGGTTTTCGTCTTTAATAAAGTACCGGCCTTTTTATAATCGAATATATTAAGATACTCTTCTAATTTAGGAAGGATTCGGTCCCGATTTAGTTTAGATTTACCTATACTTTTATTAGGTAGCTATATTTCTTCTAGTATTTTTATTAGTATATAGATAATAGCGGCGTTTCTAGATTATTTTATAAATTTATAAGGTTTCTAGAGCTTAAAGTCTTTAACTCCGAACCACTATTTATTAATATTAGGATATAAGATAATATCGAACTTATTAATAAAAGTCTTAGATAAGAGGATAGGACTCCTTTTAAATCTTAGGTCCCTATCGATACCGATATAAGCTTATTTTACTATCTTTATAGTACTTTATAAATCTCTAATTATAAATAGTATCTAAAATACCTTATAGATATAGAGTTAGTCTAAAGCGACGCCTTTTATCGAAAGAGATAAAAAAGGTATAGCTAGTAGTTTTACTTTATAAGTAAACTCTTTACTAACTATATCGTATTCCGCGTTAGTATCTAGATCTATATACATTTCGCTACCGTTTTCGAGAGTAATCGGTATATAGAGGCGTACTATAGTCCCGATTAGCGGGTATTAAGCTAATATATCGGGATTTACCCTAGCTCTTTAACTTTTCCCGACTATCTTAATTAGTTTATTTTTAGCGTTTAGATTAGAGTGCCCTTTTATAGACACTTATTTATCTAGTGATTCTTATCTTAATAGATAAAGTAAGCGTTTTCTAATATCGAAATAGTACCGTTTCCCTTTTTATTAGATATAGTAGTATTTACTAAGCTTTATAATTTTCTTTAGTATATAGAGGATCTATATCCTTAGCCTCTATCTCTAAATTAGCCTCTTCCTCTAAGCTATCCTCGACCTCTATCTTTTAATATATTAGTATAAAAGTAATCCGATATCGAATTATAGTAGTTTCCCCGCCTATACTTATCCTAATATTAAGTATAGGATTCTTTCCTTTTTTAATATATAAAATAGATATAATAGAGGGTAGATACTAGCTTTAATATTTCGTCTTAGATAGTAAGTAATATACTATTATTAGTAGTAATTATAATATTATAAAGGGGTTTCTATAGCTTTATAAATAGCGTCTAGGCCTTTTACTCTTTATCCTAGTTTAGTAGATAATTCTCTAGCGATTTAAAGTAGGTTTCGAAGTTATAAGGATCTTAGAGTAGTCTTATTATTACTTCCTAATATTTAATAAAGATATCGGTTATAATATTATATAAATTTCGAAAGAGTGTTTTTATCTATTCTTAAAATATTTCCTAATTCGATATATCTTTAGGGTATTTTCGCTTATAAATCACCCACTTTCCTTTATATATTATATAGAGATAGTTAGTAGCTATAAAGATCTTTTAAGTTCCTAAGATATATTTTTTCGGGGCTTCTTTAAAAAGTGTATCGAGATTATTTAGCTAGTCTTCTCTCTATTTAATATTAAAATCTTCTTCGAATTTTCCGATATCTTATTTAATCTCTCCTTTTTAGCTTAATTTACTCTTTAAAGATAATTTATAGTCGGATTAGGAGTGTTTTATAGGTTTTTTAAGGGCTCGAAGTTTTTCCTTATTCTTTATAACTAGTTTCTAAATTATAAAAAGGCGTTCTTATAAAGCCGCTCTAGCTTTATACTCTATAGCTTAGGCTTCGAGATCCTAGATCGTTTCGTTAACGAGCTAGGTATTTTCCTTGAGCGATTCGCTATTTTACTCGGTAGGGCCTTTTAAGTTTAAGTCTCTTTTTATTCTTCGATTTATAGAAGCGTCTCTAATTCGCTACCGATTTAGATAGGTTATTTAAACGCTTCGGTATTATTTCGCGAGCTATTATAGGTTATCGGAGGAGCTATTATATCTTAGGTAGTTAAAGATAAAGAATTAGAATTATAAAGATATACAGTCTATAGGTATATAGCCTATTAACCGGGTAAGATACAATAGCTATAGGAGGGGATTAATATATTATCTCTATATACTAAGACTAATTCTTATTAGAATTTGGGGGGGGCCCGGGGGGCCTTAGGATTTTAGGAAAATAGTATGCCACGATATAGGGCCGATCATATAACGAACCCCGCTCGCTTCGGCCATGTCACATCTGACACATCTATATCAGCTGATCCCGTTTTATAATTGAAAGGACCTTTATCCTTTACATATTTCTATCTTATAATTAGGATTAGCGGCAATTCTTCTAAAGTTCTTTCCTTTAGTTAATACCTTATTATTTTATTTATTAGAAGATATAGGATCTATATTAATCTTTTCTAAATTTATAAACTTAGTTTCTTTATAGGGACTATTTTTATAATAGGGATTTATATTTCTAAATAGTCTCTCTAGGAATTTATTTTTATATATTATAATATCCTTTAATTATAGGCTTATTTACTTTTTATAGTCCTATAGTTTATAGTATTTATAATTACTATAATTTATAACTATAGTTTCTTTCTTTTTAAGAAGAAGTTTAATTTTATATTTATTTATATAATAATAGGGTAAAGAGCTTTAGACCTTAATATTTTATATATTAGGTCTTTTATTATAAAATACTTTAAAAGGTATTTTATACCTTAATACTCTATATAGAGACCTATTATAAATATAGGTAGTAGCTTATAGTACTTCCTTTTATAAATAGCTAGGGCTTTTTAATTATATAAATAATACTCTTACTTTATTAAATAAAGTAAGATTTATTCTCTCTATTAGCTTATTAGGCTTTTTAGTATAACTAGGAGTAGTTATATAATTAATACTATATTTAACTAGGGCTAATTTAAATTACTTATTTATATACCTTCTACTATTATTAATAAAAAGTTCTTTAATCCTCCTATTTATAATATTTTTTATTAAAGCTTTATAGTTTTTAATATTTTATAAATATTATCTTTAGTATATAGTAAAGTTATCTATAGATATCTAGATTTTTTATTTAAGAAAGTGATATATTACTTATATTTATTATAGATAGATAGTAAAGATCTATTTAGATCACTATATATCCTATCTAAGATTTTATATTTAGTAGGATTATCCTACCTTCTATAAATATTTCTATTATCTTTAGATAGTAGATATACCTTATATTTTTTTTATAAGAAAAGTTTTAATTACTTCTAGAGATATTTTTATCCCTAAGAGTTTTAATAGGAGTATTCTTAGGGTTTATATATTAATATACCCTAATCTTATATACTATAATTTAATAGTATTAATAATACTATTTTTAATAATTCTATCTAGAATATAACTATTATTACTTTTAGTAGTTATACTAAAGTAATTAGTCTTAGTATCTATTTTAGGATTAATAGTTTTTTTTAATATAGTAGTATTTATATAATAGAGGTTATCTTTCTTATTATTAATAGTAACTATTTTCTTTAATAGTATATATAAATAGGCTTTATTTTTAATAAATAAAGCTATTAAATTATATAATTAGTAAATACTTATTAAATTTATACCTAAATTAGGTATATAATATATATATTTTAGTAAGTATATATAGCTAGTATTTAATTTTATATATATATTACCTTTATAAGTTACTTTAATTATATTAGCTTTACACTACCTTACTAAGGTAGTTGTAGGTTTATAATAAGAATAGTATTTTAATATATATAGTACTAATAGTAGTAATACTATTAAGAATAAAGTTTACTTTTCTATTTATAAGGTTTAATCCTATATTATCTAGCGGTCCTTTAGTACTTAATATAGTACTATATATTAAAAGAGGATATACCTTTTTATATTTATAGTTATTATCTATATCTAGTAGTTAATTACTAGCTTCTTTCGGAGGCTATTTTTTAATACTAGTATATAGATTTTTATCTAATTTATTAACTAGATTAGGTATATTACTATATATAGTATATACACTTAAAGCGCTATATACTATTAATAGTATATAGCACTACTCCGATATTATACCTCTCTATAGCCTCGCTAGAGAAGATATATCTCCCTAAATTAAAGGGATCGGAGAATTATATTATCTAGTCTATTAGGGTAAAAGCTACCCTAATAAAAAATAATCTATATACCCCTATAGAAAGCCTTTCTATAGGAGTAAAGAATAATAAAGCTATATCTTAAAGCCCTATATAATCCTAAAGGGTTTACTACTAAATATTTCTGGGAGGTTATAGGGAAAATAGGAAGGAAAGGTTGTTAAATTAAAAACGATAAAGTAAAAGATGTAAAATATAAAGTATCAATCAATGTATTTTGATAGAAAAAAACCATAAAGGATAAAAAACTAACTATGCTAGGGTTTTTCCCTATATTTATGTTAAATGTATAGTTACATCTAAATTAAATTATGATTTCATATATAGATCTAGATTCTTTAATTTAGATTAAATCATGATTTCATACCTTGATTTCATATAATTTAATATAGATCTAGATTAAATCAAGATTTTATATAGATCTAGATATTTAATTTCGATGTAACATTGAAATAATAAGATTTAGTATCTAAATCTTAATTTAAATCTATAGATATAATATTGAAATAATAATCTTATTAGTATCTCTAAATCTTAATTTAGATCCTTTTATAATAATACAATAATAAAATATGATAATATTTAACCCTAAAAGACTTCTTTAATACTATATTAAGTGATTTTAACTTAATAAAAGAGTATCTTAATAGGGTTAAAACACTAGTAGATAACCTTAAAGGAAAGGGTATAGACCTACCTAATTAGATAGTTATAGCCTAGGTCCTAAATAGTCTTAATAAAGACTATAATAGGTTTATTCAAAATATAACCCAATTATTAAGAAATAACCCTAATATATATACTATTAAATCTCTATTTTCTAGCTTAATTAATAAAGATAGAGGAAGAGAATCTTACGCTTATAGAGGAAGTTATTATATAAATATTATAATACTTAAATATAAATATTAAAGGTTATATAAAAATAAGCCCTTTAAAGGAAAATATTATTAGTATTATAAAGTTATTAATTATAATACTAATAGCTACTAGCTATTATTCCCTAACTTAGTATTTAAAGACTAGAAGCCTAAAGGTAAAAGGGCTAAAAAGGCTATTAAGCCACCTATTTTAGCTATTAGAGAGTTATATAGAGCTAAATTAGCTAATAAAGCTAATAGCCCTAATAATATTATATCTAATATAGTAGATATACCTAAATCTACTATAGTAGTATATAGATTTTAGAGATAATTCGGAGATAAGTCGGTAAAGTCTCGGCCTTTATTAATAGGAAATATATATCTTGATTTCCTAAATAGGAAATAGGTTACTGGCCGGGCTTATAACCTATAAGTAATTTAGTAGATAATATATTATAGTCTAGTATAGACTATAACTTATTAGGGGAATCCTATCTTATATAATCTTATATAATAGGATTATATAAGATATGTTAGTAGGGTTATACTTATCCTAAATAGGAAGTAAGGTTAGAATAGAGATTAGAATAAATTAAGAAGTTAGGTATATTTTATTAGAGATAGAAATCAGGTATGCTTTTATAACCCCTTTTAGGAGGCAAATCTGAGATAATCTATAATATCTTCATAATATCTTCATTATCTCACTGTTATACTAGGAGGTTCTCTATATTATTAAACTTACCATATAGTATATACCTATGGTAGCCTTAGATAGTACCGGTAAGATAAATATATTTTTTTCTTCCCTCCATAGTATGCCTTACTAATAATATATATACACTATTATACCAACAAGAAAGTATTATAAATATAGCTTAGTGTATAGGTAGAGGCTATAGAGGTAGAAGAGGTAGATATAGAGGAAACTAAAATAGCTAAAACAGTTATAATAGTAGTAATAATAATAACGATAATATCTAATATACTAAAGATATTAATATAGTTAATAATAATAGTAATACTAATAGTAATACTAATAGTAATAAAAAGAAAAAGAAAGGTCTTTATAAATAGCCTACTAATAGTAAAAATATTTATAATTATATATAAAAAATATATAATAGTAAATAGAAAGACGATAGCGATATATACACTTTTTATAGTTTTAGACTATATCCTATTAAAAGATATATATATTTTAGTAATAGCTTACTAGCTTTATAGAAACTATTAGATAATCTATAGGGGTATTTAAAATAAATCTAAAAAGCTTAGTGTTTTAAAAGCTAGAATAATATAGTTATTCGATATTAGATCTACTAAAATAATAATATATAATCTTAAAGATTTCTATATATATTAGATTAATTACCCTAATATAATATCTATCTCTATAGTAAATTAAAGTAAAAGATATTTTATAAACTATAGACTAGAGTATAAGATATAGTATAGAAATTCTATATCGATATCTAATTAATAAAGTTTATAGAGCTAAATAGAGAGAACTACTAGTTATTAGTTATTAATAATACTATTTATCTTATTAAAGGGATTATACTAAAGAATAAAAGCGATACATTTTATAAGCTTACTACTTTTTATAAAAGGATTAAACTATTTATAGATAGATATCTTAATATTTAGAGAATAGATAGTAGTATAGAATTCAAAGAGTTTATTAAATAAAATTGAGATATATGAAGCCTTTTATAGTTATATATAGCTATATAACCGTATATACTCGGTTACTATAGATACTTACAAAACTACTAATATAGATAGTTTATATCTCTATACTAGTATATATATAGGTATTTAGTATTCCTAGACTAATATAAAACTATATAATTCCTTCTAAATTATATCTAATAGTATATTACTTTAAAAGCCCTTTCTATAGAGGCCTAGGGATAGTATAGATAAGGCTATCTAGAAGTGTTAATCTTTATAATAAGGCTATATCCTTATTATAAGTATATATATATCCCTATTTATATCTAAGCCCGATATATAATCTAATAAACCTATTATCTAGAGTAATTTATAAAAATAATTATATTTTCTGGAATACCTAAAATAGTAATTAAAAATAAGAGGTAGGGTAATAATATACTAAATATTATTTATAAAGGGTAACTTTATTAGTAGTAAATCTATATAGGGTTTACTACTAGACATTATAATTATATATACTCGGCTATAAGAAAACTATAGTATAAAAGACTATATATACCTATTTCCCTCTTTTCTATATAAGTTAGAATAGATCTATATCTAAAAAGATAACGTTTTTAATTTAAAAGGAAGATCTCTCTATAACTATATAATAATATAAACTATTATTAATAACTAAATAACTAATAATATAAATATCTCTAAACCCGCGACTAAAAACTCTAAATAAGTCTATATAAGATTTCCTATAGAAATCTAGTAGGCCTTAGACGTAATTATAGTTAGGGAAATAGAAATATATCTATATATATACTAAACCGCTATATTTAAAATAGTATATCTAGTATTATATAAAGTAGTTTAATAGATAAGAGCGTTAGAGATATATTAAATAGAACTAGCTTAGTTAAATATATTTATAGTCGATAGGCTATTTATACTACCGATTATAGTAGCTTTTATACTACTAATAATATATACTAAATAACTTATAAGCTATTAAAAACTATTTTAGTATAATTATAAATAATATAGCCTTTAAATAGATAGTCGATTATAATGGGTATTTTAATAAGCTTATAGCCCTAATTAGATATCATACTCCTAATATAGTAGGAGTTATTTATACTAGCAGTAAGCTAGTAAAAGACGCTAGTAAATAGCTTAAAAACTATATATAGATATAAATAATTAAAGATATACACCTTTTTAAAAACTAGAAGGCGTTTAAAACCTAAGACTAATATAAATTTATTAAATATATTAGTCGAGAATAGCTATAAAAGAGGTTTAATAGTATAAAATAAGCCTATATATTAATTACTAAATATATCTTTAAATTAAAATAAATAGCTATAGATCTTAATATAAGGATTTTGGAAATAGTTATATCATATTTTATTATTATTTTATATAAGGGTTTAAATTTAAATTAAGATTTAGATATTAAAAGTGTCTAAATCTTATTATTTCGATATTACATCTATAGATTAAATTAAGATTTAGTATCTAAATCTTATTATTTCAATATTATATCTAAGTTAAATATCTAGATCTATATGAAATCATGATTTAATTTAAATATAACTATACATTTAACATAAATATAGGGTAAAACCCCTAGCATAGTTAGTTTATTATCCTTCATGGTTTTTTCTAACAGAATACATTGATTTATACTTCTTCATATTTTACATATTTTACTTTATCGTTTTTATTTTAAAAACCTTTCCTTAAAACCTTTCCTTCCTATTTTCCCTATAACCTCTGAGAAGTTATTTATCTACTATTTTATTACTAGTATAAAACTAGGCTTCTAGACTTAATAAATAGTAGAAAAGGAGTAGCCTATAGATATATATAATATTAAACTCCTTTTTATTAACTATAAGATAGGTATTATAATTATAAACTACTAATAGAAAGTAGCTATATTAAATCCTAATATTATAGAATTTATAGCCGCGACTATATAATAGGGCTTAGAAATATATATATATAGTATAACTATAATAAAATTATTTATTTAGCTAGAAAGTACTAAATACTAAAAATAAAAAAGACTAAAAAGAGATAGAAAGCCCTATATCGCTATTATATATAGCTAGTAGAAAACTAGTATAAGTATATAATATAGAAGCGTTTATTAACTACCTTTAATAGGCTTTTAAAGTTCTATCTTTAGATATAAAAGCTCCGCTAGATCTATATTAAAATAAAAAGAAATAGGTATAAATATAGCTAGAGTCCTTTCTTTTATAGTAGTTAAGGTAGGAAATTGATTATATATAGTATAGTATATTATATACTAATTGCTACCGCTATAAAAAGCCTTTATATTTATTAGCCTTTTCAAATATTATAAGCGAATTATTAATATACTATTAAAAAAAAGATATTTTTAAAACCGGCGGACCTAATTTATATATAAATACTCTTTAATAGTAGTATAAGTAATACCTTTATCTTACCCTAAATTATTAAAAACGCTATATAATATAATAAAGATCTATATATCTAAGATTCCGCTACTAGTTACTATTATAAATAGTAAATATATCGAAACGACTAGATCTATTATCCTATTTATTAAATTAGATAGATAGACCGGCTATATTAAAATATAGGTATTTAAAACCGAGTATAATATCATCCTAAGATATAACTTCTTTTAGAATAAAAACCTATATATTAATTAGTAAATATCTATTATAATATTAATAGACTATATTTATAAAATATATAATACATACCCTATAATTCGTTTATATATAATTATAAAAAGAGACATTTATACGAACCTAATTTTTATAGAGTATATTATATATATTTTATATAAATAAAATATAGAGATATATCTAATTAAAGTTCGGGCTATTTTAGATAATATCTCTACCCTATACTCCGAACTACTAAGATATAAAAACCTCTAAATATAAGCGATATTTTAGAAATTTAAAGCTATATTCCGCCCTAAATTCTTTATTATATTTACTATTAGAATATAATATTATATATAATATTAAAATAAAGGAAATTAAATCTATAAATATTAATATATATACCCTTTCGGTTAAAAAGCTTCATAAATAAATATAGTAAATTAAAGAGTTTATTAGAAAGGGCCTAATCTAATACTCTAATAATATATAGGGCTTTCTAGTTATATTTATAAAAAAGCCTAATAGGAAATAATATATATATATTACTTATTAGATACTAAATTAGATTATAGAGAAGAATAGATATCTACTATTATAGATTTAAGAACTTTTTAATATTATTAATAATACTAGGTTCTTATTAAAAATTGATTTTATAGCCGGCTTTTAATATTATATAAAATAAATATAAATACTTTACTATACTATTTAAGCTCTATAATATATTAGCGATATTTTAATTAGAAATTAATAATATACTATAGTCTATACTAAAGCGAAATATAGTAGTTTATTTTAATAATATATTAATCTTTTTAGTATCTTTAAACGAATATTATAAATATTTAGAGTCGGTCTTAGCTTTACTAGCTAAATAGAAGCTATATATATCTTTAATAAAATATTAATTCGCTATATAGGAATTAGAATTCTATAGCTATATTATTAAGAATAGATCTATCTAACCTCTACTAGTGTGATCCCACAGCATGTATTGGCATACATGGTGTGGAGACACCTACGTATATATACCACTGCAGTTAAACTGAGTTCTAGAACTCAGTTTGGCTATGCCTTTTTGGCTTAATGGGTAAGAGCTCGGAGTAGTGGCCGGCTCTGGATCTCACTAGGTAAGATCGAATCTATAAATACCTAGCTAAAACCGAAGAATATTTATAATATATACTAATTTATAAGATTAGTTATATATTATTATAGATTTATTAAAGATTTTATAAAACTCTATATTCTATTATATAAATTTCTAAAAGAGAGTAATAGCGCTCTATAAAAATAATAGTTCCGCTTTATTATATAGATAATCGTTCATAAAAGTATATTTTATAGAATTAAAGAACTATTAGTTACTATATCTATCCTAAAATAACCTAATTATAATAAACTATATATAATTAAGACTAATATATTAGAATAGGTATTTAGCGCTATCTTTATATAAAAGGGTAATAATAGCGTCCTTTATCTAATTATATATAATAGTAAAAAACTTTATAGTATAGAACTAAACTATTTTATATATAAGAAAGAACTTTTAGCTATTAAAAACGCTATTTATATACAGGATTAATATATTAATAATAATTAGTTTGATACTATAATTATTACTAATAATACTAGTTTATAATATTTTAATACTATAAAAGAGTATAATAAGTATCTAGTTTATTAGGTCGCGAAGTTTTAAAAATATCGGCTAGTTATATTCTACTAAAAAGGCTTAGAAAATATTATTATAGATACTATTAGTTAATAACTAGACTTAATTAGAAATACTCCGATAAATATAAACTAAGACTAGTCTAGCTAAAACGCTTATCTTATCTAGGAGGTTATAGGGAAAATAGGAAGGAAAGGTTGTTAAAATAAAAACGATAAAGTAAAAGATGTAAAATATAAAGAAGTATAAATCAATGTATTTAGATAGAAAAAACCATAAAGGATAAAAAACTAACTATACTAGGGGTTTTTCCCTATATTTATATTAAATGTATGGTTACATTTAAATTAAATCATGATTTCATATATAGATCTAGATCATTTAATTTTAATAATTATGATTTTATATAGATCTAGATTTTTAATAATGAAATAATAAGATTTAGTATCTAAATCTTAATTTAAATCTATAGATGTAATATCGAAATAATAAGATTTAGATGCTAAATCTTAATTTAAACCCTTTCATAATAATAAAATAATAAAATATAATATCCCCCTTAATCTATATAATAAGCAACCTTATTATATAGATTAGCTATTATATAGACTAGCTAGATTGATAAAGGTGTCATATAATTGTAAATAAACCATTTTTAGTTAGGAAGTTAGCTAGTTAGTATTTAGTAGGGATATATATTAATTTTATTTTACTATTTAAAATAGCTTAGTTTATAAAATAAAATACTATTTCTATATATTTAGTTTTCTTATAAAAATTAGGATTTTTAGCTAGCCTTTTAGTAGATAAACTATCTACTAGTATAGTAGGAGTGGTATATATATAGTTTAAATTTAAACTATCGTCTATATAGTTAAAGACACTTCCTAAATAGATAGCTTCTTTAGTAGCTTCTTATAGTACTATATATTTAGCTTTATAGCTACTAATAGTAACTATTTTTTATAATTAAGAATTCTATAATAGGGTTATTAATACCTATATTAGGAGATAGGCTAAATAAATATATAGAGGTTAATTTTCTATTATTTAAATTATTTCCCTAGTCTATATTATAATAGCCTTTTGAAATAAGATCTTTACTATTATAATTATAGTATAAACCTTTAGTATTTATATATAGTAAATATTTCTTTATTTTATTAAAAGTATTAAAATAATCTAATCTTTATTAAGATTACTTATAAATCGAGAGTAATATATAGTAGTAAAAGTTATATCTAACCTAGTTTTTAAAACTAAATATAATATTAAGCCTATTTATTTTTAGTATTTATTTATATTGTTTTTAGAGGCTTATTTAGAGTTTTTAAATAGCTTTAGTTAAATAATAGTATTTAGTTTTATCTATATATATACTGATTAGTAATATAGTATATATATTAGTATCTCTATTAGTATATATAAATATATTTTTAATATTATATTATAATATAGACTAGTTTTTATTAATAGCTATAATTAAAATTGTATACTATATTTCTATTCTATATATAGTAGAAAAAGTGTCTAAAAATCAATACCTAATTTTTAACAGAAACCTTATATAACCTATCTAGCTTTATATCTAAAGGTTTTATCTTTGTTAACTATATATAAGTCTTTTATATTTTTAGGATTATATATAGGCTTTTACTTAAAAACCTATCTATCTTTTATAGGTATTATATTTTTATCTTTTAATAAATCTATAATTCTATAAGTCCCTTAGGTTTCTAATTCTTTTACCTTTTCTAGATAGGCTTTATACTATTTATATTTTTTGTCACTTTCTATAGCCTCTTTATGTATATTAGGTTTATTTGATAGAGATATTATTAGAATAAAGCTATCTAAATTATTTATATTTAAAATTAGGTTTTCTAATTTAATATCTTTTATAGTATAGAGTATATTATTTCCTTTATATAGGATTTAAACTTTAATTTTATATATAGGATTCTTTACTATATTATTATAGCCTATTAGTATAGCTTTATCCTTTTAAGGCTCTAGTTTAGTTTTATATTTATTAGTATAATAATAAGCAATTAAACCCTATATTTTTATATTTTAATATATAGTTTTATATTATTATATAGTTTATAAAGTGATTTATAATTTAATAATTTATAAGGAGTTCTATTATATAGATATACTACTACCTTTAAAGCTTCTCCCTATAAATAATTAGGTACTCCTAATTATATTAAAATCGATCTAACTCTATTTAATAAAGTTAGATTAATCCTTTTAATTAAACTATTAGTTCCTTTAATATATATAGGGCTTAATTTATAAATTATAGTATACTTTATAGATATAACTTTAAATTTCTTATTTATATACTCTTCTCTATTATCTATAAAGAATTCTTTTATACGTCTATTTTTATTATTTTCAATTTATTTTTTTATTTTAATAAATATATTATAAGCTTCGGTTTTATTATTTAAAAGAAAAACCTATATATATCTAGATTTTTTATTTATAAATATAATATAATATCTCTTTTTATCGAATATTAGTATTAATAAACCTCTAATATCACTATAAATTCTTTCGATAATATTATATTTTATATTATTATTACTTTCTTTATTTATATATCTATTATCTTTAGATAAAAGGTATACTTTATATTTATTAACTTATTATATATATATATTTCTAGTTATATTTATATTTAACCCTTTTAGTATAATTTATAATAGTTTAAATAATATATAACCTAGTCTTTTATACTATTATTTAATATAGGTTTCTTCTATCTTTATAGATAGAAATATATTTCTCTTTTTTATATTAGTTTATAATATTATATTTCTAGATATATAGAGATTTTAATTTTTAACTACTATTAAAATTAATTTATCTTTTTAATATAATATTACTTTTTCTTTTATAAAAATAGATATTATATTATCTAGTTTTTTAATATTTAATAGGTTTATTCCTAATTTAAGGATATAATATACTTCTTTTAAATTTATAATATATCCTATATTAGTTTTTACTAAAATAGATCCTATGATTTTTATATATATAGTATTTACTTTTCCCTATTTTACCTTTTTATTTATATATTTATATTAGTAAAAATAGTCTAAATTATAAATTATATAAATTATAGTAGTAGTATTAAGTATAAAATTAAATATTAAACCCGGAGTATAATCCTTTTTCACTTCTAATATAGTAAAATTATTATTTCTATATCTTTTTAAATAATCTAGTTTATATTTATTAGCTATATTATTTATATTATTAATTAATAGAATATATACCTCTTTAGCTATATTAAATTTATCTTTAGGGAGTATTAAAAAATTAGGAAGAATTATATCTTTGTTTTTTATTTCTTCTTATTATTTATAATTATTAATAGATATTAATATAGTTTCTATATTTTTATCCTTTCTAATAGATAGCTTTTTAGGTTTTTTAACTCTATAATTCTTTATTTTTAATAAATTTATAGTATTTTACTAGCGAGGTATAAAGCCTTTTACTACTTTATCTAGAAATAGAAACTAGTAGTTTATAGTAGTATATATTATAGCCTTATAGTATTTATAATAAATACTATTAAATAGCTTCTTTTTCTATATATTTTTTAAATTTTTTTATAATTATAAGCTTATTATTACTTATTTATTAAATACCCTAAGATTTATTAATAAGACTAGAAAATAGGGTTTCTAAGATATATATATTTACATCTCTTTATAGAGATTAAATAATAGATTATATTAATAATTTATATCTTTTATTTAGGCTATTTAAAACCTATATAATTACTACCTATTTTAGTAATATAATCTCTTAATTAATAAGATTATCTACTAGTATTTTAATTTTATTTAGATATTCTTCTATAGTATAAAAATTATCTAATTAAATATTAAAAAATTCTTTTAAAGTTAAATACTCTATAGTAAAACCTTTTAGGTAATAAATTTCTTATAGTTTTTCTTATACTAGCTTTATATCTATAATATCTTTTATATATAGAAGTAAGCCGTTATTATATAGTAGCTAAATAATAGAGAGAGCTCTATTATTTTTACTATTAATAGTAGGATTTTAACGAATTATTCTAATAAGCTCTTCTTTTATAAAGACTACTTTTACTCTAATCGACTAGATTAAATAATTTTTAGATCTCTAAAGCTTTTAAATTTATATTTTTTTAAAAGAGGCTATAATTCTATATATAGTACTATCGATATATATAGAAAGTTATAATTTAGCGTTTCGGAAGGGGTTAATTTTTATAAAAAAGATAAAGAAGGATTTAAATAAACCCTTCTATAATAGAGAGAATAAATAGATAAGCCGGGTTTATAACCTCTAGGAGGTTATAGGGAAAATAGGAAGTAAAGGTTGTTAAAATAAAAACGATAAAGTAAGAGATATAAAATATAAAGAAGTATAAATTAATATATTTAGATAGAAAAAACTACAAAGGATAAAAAACTAACTATACTAGGGGTTTCTCCCTATATTTATATTAAATATATGGTTATATTTAAATTAAATTATGATTTCACATATAGATCTAGATTCTTTAATTTAGATTAAATTATGATTTCATACAATTTAATATAGATCTAGATCATTTAATTTCAATAATTATGATTTCATATAGATCTAGATTTTTAATAATGAAATAATAAGATTTAGATACTCAATCTTAATTTAAATCTAAGATAATCTTTAGTATCTCTAAATCTTAATTTAAACCCTTTTATAATAATAAAATAATAAAATATGATAAACTAAATAATAAATTCTTAGCTAGCTAATATACCCTTTCAAGCGTTATTAATAGAGCCTCCTAAAGATAGTAGCTAGATCTTTAAATATAAACTAAATAACTCTTATATATCTAGCTTATTTTATATATATAAGTATTATAATATTTCGAATAAATCCTTAGATAATCTCTATAGATTATATATATAAAACTAACTAGTATAGTCTTCTATTACTCGATATTATAGGTTTTATAGCTACTAGAATAACCTTCTATATTAGCTTTACCTTTATATAAGATAAAAGGGATAATTTATATAAGATAAGTATAGCCCTAATAATCCTAATCTAATACTAATACTTTATTAGAATTACTAGATAATATTTATCTATCTTACTAAAGTTTATAAATCTTTTAGTATACTATCTCTATATATAATCCTAATAAATAAAGAGTAAGCTTTAATAAATATAATCGATACTGTTTTTTAAAGATAAAGAATATAATATATATTTAGTATATTAATATAAATATTTTAAAGAAAGCCCGCCCCTTTCTCGCTAATTAAGTTATATAAGTATATTATAAAGCTTTTAGAGATAATCCTTACTATCTTACTCCTATTAAAGCTTAGAAAGACTATAAAAAAGCCGAGGAAGGGTAGAAGAAGATACTTTATTAGTAGAATCGAGTTATTTATATAATTATAATTAAAGAAAAAGATCGGTAATAAAGTAATTTTAAAAAGCGATACGCTAATCCCCCCTAGCCTCTTTATCCTATTACTAGATTATATATAGTAAGAATAGTTAGATAACTACCTAAAGAAGTTTCTTTATTACTTTATATCCTAATATCTTTATCTTAATAAAATAGCTATATCTTATATAGAAAGCGTATATTAGATATTTAAATAAAGTCTCTAGATTTCGACTAATAACTTACTTATAGTCCTTTATAGTTTTATAAAGATAGTTAACTATTAATTCGCTAATATCTAGTATAGAATTAAGATTTAGAAGATATATAGGCTAGTATATATTCCCTAGCTTTATAAGCTACTTTATATCTAGATCTCTATATAGATAATTTAGCTTATAAAGGAAGTTTATATATAGTATCTACCTCTAATAGAGGATAAACCCCTAGTTCCTCTAATATATACTTATAATTTAAAGGCAACCGCTAGTTTCTTATATATCTATATACTCTAATAGTATAAAGAGGAAGGAAGATATCTTAAATTAGAGCTTTACTACTAGTACTAGTATCTATATAGTATTAATAACGCCCCTCCTATCGATCTATTACTTCTTATATAGGATCCTATTTATATATATCGATATAGACGCCCTTATAATACTAGGAATCTTCTAAATACCTAGGCTAATACTACTTAGGCTAGTACTATCTAAGCTAGTACTATCTAGGCTATTACTATTTAGGCTAGTACTACTTAAGTTAGTACCTAGTAACTATAGTCTTCCTCTAATCCTCTTATATAGGATTATTCTATATACCGCGATCTATCGTTATAGGAGGAGAGCTAAAGATAGGGATAAGTCTAAAGATAAAGATAGCTATAGGGACGGGGAAAGGAATATAGAATAAGTAGTAATAAAACTAGTAGTAGTAATAGCGAGACTAGAGGATAGGGATATAGTCGAGGATAAGGTCGAGGACGTAGAAACTAGGCGTAGAGACCTATATAAGAAGTATATTTAACCTATATAAGTATATAAATGCTTAAATTAATAAAAATATACGCTTTTTTCTAATTAAAATACATGTTTTTTTACTATATAAACCAGAATTCCTATAGTGGTGGTAGAATTATATGGTAGAAAAGTCTGCACTAGCAGTATATATGGCAGAATCCAGCGTCGCACCGGATTAGGAAGGCGGTACTGAATTTTCAGGTAGGGGGGTCAGATTAGACAAAGGGGGGGTTATTTTAGCAAATCCCTATAAATAATATTTTAAAAGAATATCTAAATAACTATATAGTTATATTTATAAATAATATCTTAATCTATAGTAAGACTTTTAAAAAGTATAAATAGTAGGTTAGAGAAGTACTTTCTTATTTATAGAAAGTAAGTCTCTAAATAATACTATTAAAATATAAATTTATTATTACTAAAATAAAGTTTTTTAATTTTAGTATAAATACTAATAGTATTATAGTTAACTTAAAGAAGATTAAGTATAATTTAATTATAAAAGCCTCTATTAATAATAAAAGAAGTATAGTTATTTCTAGATTTCTATAATTTCTACTAATAATTTATTTAAAGATATAATACTATTTCGAAGCTTTTATATTATTTAATCTAATAAGATATTTCCTATAATTAGTCTCTACTCTATAAAATAGCTTTCTAGTTTCTAAAAGAGAAACTAATAAATATATCTATTCTTTATTATTATAACCCTATTTATTAGATCTAAATAGAAATAGATATCTTAGATAGAGTATTTAGTATAGTTCTTTCTTAATATTATAAAGATAATAATTTCTAATATCTAATAGTATTTTTTTTGAAAATAA
The DNA here is from genome assembly GCF_028829835.1 of Penicillium mononematosum. Classification (NCBI taxonomy): domain Eukaryota; kingdom Fungi; phylum Ascomycota; class Eurotiomycetes; order Eurotiales; family Aspergillaceae; genus Penicillium; species Penicillium mononematosum. Next base: position 1,968,171 of record NW_026643275.1, read on the forward strand.
TATAATTTATAAAGATAAACTATAAAATATATAATAAAAAATTTCTAGCGATTATTTATATATTATAAAAATAGTAATCTAAATTTAAAAGACTTTTCTAAAAGGATTGTTTTAAGATCTTTATAGATTATTAGTCTTTAAAATACTTTATAACTATTTAATAAATAAATTAATAATAGATAAAATAGAGTAAATTTCTTTTTTAGTTCTATTTTTTAATTTTAATTAAATATTAATCTAATAAAAAGAATATTATTATAGATATCCTATTATAAAAAGAAATATTATATACTAATAATAACTAATAAATTATATTTCTATCTATAAAATATCTAAAAAAAGATATATAATTAGAAGTTAAAATTAGTCTTATTAATCTAAAAGATATTTAATATTTAAAGATTATAAAAAAGGTAAAATATACTAATAAATAGAGTATAAAACTAGTAGAGTTCTATTAAATTACTAAAAATAGAGATAATAATTACTAGATATTATAAAATAAACTCCTTTTTTTAAAAGATAATTTAAAATTCCTAATAAAGGTAATCTATAAGCTAGATTATTTAATAATATATACTATTAGCTAATAATAGCCTATTTTAGTATTAAAAAACTAAAGAAAATAACTATTATATAATATTATTAGCCTAAATTAGTAAAAGATATAGAAAGATATATTTATAACTATCTAATATATAAATAAATTAAACTTTAGTATAATCGGATTTTAAAACTTCTATATCTATTTCTAATCTTTAAAAGACTTTAGTAGTATATTATAATAGATTTCTATTTTTTCTTTATAAATTATTATAGTTATAATATAGTTTATATAGTAATAGATTATTTTAATAAAAGACTAATTTTAGTTTTATATTATAAAAAGATAATAGTAAAGTAAATAGTAAAACTCTTTATTAATTATATATTTTAGAATATAGATATACCTAATAGTATTATTTTAAATTAAAGTAGTTAGTTTATTTCTAAATTCTAAATAAAGTTCTATTAAATCCTAGGAATTAAAAGAAAGCTTTCTATAGCTTATTATTTTTAGATTAATAGTTAAAATAAGATTATAAATTAGTATATAATATAAAAATTAAGACTATATATAGAATTTAATTAGAATAACTAGTTAAAGTATTTACTAATAGTTAATTTTATAATATTAATTCTCCTATAGAAGATAATAAAAAAGTCACCTTTCTTTATTAAATAAGAATATAAACCTTCTATATTATTTAATTAAAAAGATTAAAGAATTATAATATAGAATAAATAAAAGGCTATTAATATATTAATTTAGCTTTATAATATCTAGAATAAAATAAAGTAGTAGATTATTAATTTCTAATAGAAAATAATTTAATAAATAAATAAATAATAGTAGGAAAAAGACTTTAATATTAGAGTTTATATTTTTATAATAATAAAAGATTAGATATTAGATCGGCCTAGCTAAAAGCTTTTATATTCTATTAATAGTCTATATAAGATTCTTAAAAAGGTTAGAAATATATACTAGATCGATCTATCTAATTTAATCTAAATATATTTAGTATTTAATCTAAATAAACTTTAGAAAGTAACGATATTAGAACCCCCTTAAAAATAATATATTAATCTACTATTACTAATTAAGATTTCTAAAGAAAATAAATAGGAGGTTAATAAGATCTTAGATTTAAGAATATATTACTAGAAGCTATAATATTATATCTAATAGCTCGGTTATAATCTTAATCTATAATAGTATCTTATAGAGAACTTTAAATATACTTTATAGAAGATCTAAGATTTCTATAACTAGTACCCTTTAAAGCCTAGTCCTTTTATATATTTATAGAATTAGGTTAATATAGCGAGAGATAAAATCATACTTAAGAATTATACTAATAATAATAAACTAGTATTTAGAGACTAAATATAATTTTAGCTAGGGGTTATATAATAATCTAAGGAGGTTTCTATTAAAGGTTTCCGCCTTAGTTATTATTTATATAAGATAGGACCCTATATATAAAGGATCTCTGATCTTAAGGATCCTTTCTTTCTTTTCCTTTACTTCTCTATATTTAGTATTCTCGTTAAATGCACTCTTTTTGATTGAAGATCTGGCTGGTAATATTATATAGTATTTATAAAGGTAATTTTTACTTTTGGTATATTTATCAATTTAGTAATATTTTATAAAATAAAGTCTTTATATAATACTAATATCTTACTTAGTATTACTCGAATTCTATATCTCTTTTTTAGTTCGATTATTTAAAGGTGAATAAAAAGTAAGATAGATCTATTTATACTACTTCTTAATAGGGCGGTATTATATTAATAGAAGTAAATACTACTTCTATAGCTTTAGAGATATAAAAATAGAAAAAGCGACTATAGAAAGTAATTAATTAAAGATATTAAAAGAGTTACTAGCTAAGCTAGGCTTATAACTATTAAACGGTAATACCGAGAGTAGATAATATAAATTAATATAAACTAATACTATAACTCTAATAAGTAGTAGATTAAATAGTGAAATAAATATATATTTAGAAGAGTAGCTAGATACTCGACTATTTAATATACTAGGGGCTTATAAAGTAGTGCTAAGCTTAATAAGTGACTTCCTAAGGCTAATAAGTGATACCTAAGGTGGCTACTGCCTATATAGCGTAAATATATGAATGACGGGACGGGAGAGGTGTAATTCCGGCTGATATAATATATGGTTAAGGCGCTAAGGTACTTAGGCTAAAGCTAAGGCCCGAGTTGCTACGGAGATTTAATATAGACTAAGCGAAATAGGGGGCTATATACGAATAGAAGCTTTAATTATATGGGGATGAGCTTTTTTTCTCTAATCATAAAGATGCATTTTTACTATATAAATTAATATTTAAAAAGTATAAATTTAGCTGGCAGAAAATAATTCTGTCATGAAATCAGGCAGGGGCGGCAAAGATATCAGTCCCCTATATATACTAGAATTAGAAATTTTGGTAGGGGATGTTATACAGGTTCTATAAGGGGGATATTAGATGCCTAAGACATAATATATATGATAGAACCCAGATAGTTTGCCTGCTCTTTCTCTCTCTCTTTCTCCTCTCTGTCCACCCTAGTACATACAGTGCTTTCTCTATTGGTTATCCATTGTATTGTACCCCCATGAAAATATAGAGTAAGTGCACACTTTCCCTCCAAGGCCTGGGCGATAACAATCTCGACAAAGCAGAATTTATTTGGACTAGTCATCGGGGTATTCATCTTTCATATTACTCACAAACATCCTCTCCGTCTCATCCCACCGCTTGAAATGCTTACCCGCAATGGCAGTCAAGCTTTTCGGCAATTCCGTAAAGCGAGGCAGAATTATTCCAATATTTTCCTCTGCCACATAGCGGACACTTCGATCGGCCACACTATGCATCCATTGTTAGCCATTAGTCAAGAAGAGCACGTACAAAACCACCCACAGCACATGATAGAAGCTTTGGTGCCTGCCCGCTTCTAATCGATCAATCCCCATTCTCCTCATCCACTGTTCGCCCGCGCCACATTCCGAGTCCCAGCCAGTGATAATAGCCTCGTAATGATAGCGACGATGGCGGAAAACTTGGCCCACCCTGTACTGTATGTTTGCATTGCCACCGGTTCGCCTCCGAATCTGCTTGGGGATCTCATCCGCAGCCCTCATCACGTGAAGGCTCTCCAGTATGTGCTCATGCTCGAACAGCCCATGAAACAATGGAGCGATATACTGCTCGACTAAAAAGATATCAGAAGGAAAGTCTGTAGCGAACAGTTCCATGAGCCATGGCAACTGATGGCGTAGATCCATCGGCCTCGAATCACCCGATAGTAGCATCACAGACCAAAGTGCTGCGTACTTTGCGCTCACAACATCTATCGAGGCGGCACGCGAGGTCGGATTTTGGGGTTCGACGCGAATCGAGTTCAATATGTTCTTACCACAGCGCAAGACAACGCCCGAAGTCGATGCTTCACCCAAAGTTGCGATCTGATCCTCCACGTTGGACATGCCCAGGAATGTTAATTGGCTGCGCAGGTTTGAGACAGCAGTCTCTCTTGCACCCCGAAACGGGTCCAAGTAAAAAGGCTCCCCTGGCTCCATCCCACCCAAAGCATTACCATTGATATCTGAGCCTAGCTCGGGGGTTATGATCACATGCACATGGAACGGAAATCCACAAGGACGGGCGTTTAGGCCTACACCTTGCGCAATAAAGCAGTATATTGCAGCCGACACCAATGGCAGAGAATTATGTCCTGGATCTTTTAGAGCCAGCCCTAGAAAGTTATGCTCTAGAGAATGATATTCTCGATCTGGATTGATCCCCGTCAGGTCATTCAGCGCTAGCCAGGATGCTATGGCTAGTGCCTTCTCACGAGGGGTGAAGAGATAAAGATCAGGGTGAGATGCGACAAAGCGGTCAAGGATCTTATCCAGAGAGTCTCGTATCTAGATCAGAGTCAGGTATAGACTTGTCGAAGGGTTACCCTGGGACATCACCTACTTCATCCAAATCCCCAGTTCCACTTTCGGATATAAAAAGATCAAAGCAGGCCAAGGCTCTGTCGAGTGACACGGGTTCTCCACGTTTGAGTTTCGCCCATTCCGGTATGGCAATGCTTCGGTGTAGGCAAGTCAAGAGCTCGTGGGCATAGTATCTTTTATGATTGGCACAAGGCACTGGTCAATTTGAGGGAAACACATGCCAACTTGCATAGAATTAGTAGCCCACCTTCTGGCCAAATAATCCTCCCCGGAATCTACCATGCTATAACGTAGGAGAGTATCCTTTGTATCGTATCCCATATTAATAACACGGCGACACTTTTCGATGCGGCCCGCCTGGCTACCAAGGATACTATCAAGAAGCCGAGAGACAGATCGATCAACCTGATATTTAAAGACAAAGAGCGCTTTCCAATCAGTGGAATTCACTGGGCGGGCAAGCTTCTGGGGCATATCATGTCGTCCATCCCAGAACTTGTAACGAGACTGGCAATGGTGACGCCATAGTAAACGCTCATTCGTTACATTTTGAAACCGGCTGTTGGTTTGCTCGACGGCGGCGCAGGATTGAGGAGAAGAATAACATAGAATCAAATGCAGGATCTCGTCTGGAAGATGGATTAAAGACCGAACCATCCCTGAAGGTGCAAGCAATATTGACGTTGGGAAGACCAAAGCAGAGGGCAATCAGAACGGAAGAACAACCGGTTTACATTCCTCAATAAGTGAAAGAGAAAAGAAGAGAAGAGAAAAACCAAATCAGTAAGCAGACTCGAAATCTAGATGATCATGTAGGAAAGGAGAATAGGAAAGGAGAATAGGAAAGGAAAATATTTGAGGCCTGGAGATGTCCGTTTCTCTCCCCGCTCTTATCTTCTTTATCGAAGTCGCCAAGCCTTTTTTTATTTTCCTCTTCTTCTTGCTTATAGATACTTAATAGATACCTAAGTACCCTCTACTCCCTCTACTTCCCTCTACTTCCCATCTCCTTGGGATACTTGAAATGAATTAAAAAGGTTGCTCGAAAACAATTATTGTATTCCCCATTATTTACCTCCTTGCACGCCATGGGCCAATTTCATTCCAGCCACGCAAGCTCCACTCCAGAACAATCAGACCAGAAGACCGACTACTATGAGCTGCTTGGTGTAACACGTGGTGCAACAGACGAGGAGTAGGTTCACAACGGATACGTGATATGGACATAGCTAAAACTTGCCCAACCTCTCAGGATCAAAAAGGCATATCGGAAGAAAGCCCTTGTGTTGCACCCAGATCGAAATTATGGGAATGTTGACGAAGCTACTAAGCTATTTGCCGAAATCCAATCCGCATATGAAGTACTGGCAGATCCCCAGGAACGAGCATGGTACGACTCCCATAGCGATGCATTTTTAGGGACCAACGGAAATACCGATGATCAACACTCGTACAATGTTCGAATCACAACCGCCGAAGATGTTCTCAGACTCTTTTCGAAGTTCAGTCCTCGGATGGAATTCTCCGACTCCCCGACCGGATTCTTTGGTGGTTTGCGAGAGCAATTCGAACAGCTCATGCTGGAAGAAAGGCTGGCCTGTCAGTGGGAGAATCAAGATCCTATTGAATATCCATCATTCGGATCTGCTGATGATGATTTTGAGACCGTTGTACGGCCCTTCTATGCTGCATGGACCGGATTCTCTACCCAAAAGTCATTCGCATGGAAAGATGCTCATCGTTATTCTGAAGCGCCTGATCGTCGGGTGCGACGAATGATGGAAAAGGAGAACAGACGTCTTCGGGAGGAAGGGATCCGAGAGTTCAACGATGCTGTCAGATCCCTCGTGGCTTTTGTCAAGAAACGTGATCCGCGGTATAAAATCAATGCCCAAAGTGAAGCTCAACGCCAGGAAACCCTCCGCAAGTCTGTGGCTGCACAAGCTGCAAGATCACGAGCTGTGAATCAATCCAAGATGCGGGATCATGTTGTCCCTGACTGGGCCCAGTCAGAGCAACCAGTGGCAGATGACGAAGACATAAGCGAAGAGAGCGAAGTCGAGAGTTTTGAATGTGTGGCATGTCACAAGTATTTCAAAAGCCAGAAGCAATTCGAAGCGCATGAACGTAGCAAGAAGCATTTGAAGACAGTTAAACAGCTATGCTGGGAGATGCGAATGCAGAATGACGAATTGGATTTGGAGTCTGGGTATGACTTGAGCACCAATGCAGTTACATCTAAACCTCTTGAGGCTGGTGAAGGGGAAGATGAGGTCGATACTGCCCCAGAAGCCGATCTAGGATTAGATGCCTCCTTGAAGAGCCACCATGTTGATGTTGAGGATCGAGGAAATTCTCATGGTCTAGGGGAAACCACTCCCCTTTCCGAGCTAAGCTCCCCAACGTCTTCGCACGATGATGATTATGCCTCCAGGGAATATGTCGAAACGAGGCTCCGCGCCGACATGGACTCTTTGTACACAGGGGCCGGAGACTCTCCTGATATACCTGATCATCCGTTGTCTTCGAACGTCGCCGAGCAGTCACCAACTCTCAAAATGGGCAAGGCCAAGCAGAAACGGGCGAAAAGGGCCGCGAAGCAAGCGGATCAATCCACCGGGTTTATCTGTGCAAACTGCCAGGCTCCCTTCACATCCAAGTCTAAATTGTTCGACCATATTAGAGAACTTCGCCACGAACAACCCTTGGGGTCTGTTGCTAAGAAGGGGAGGAAACGCTAGTAACACATTCATGGAGCTCATTTACGTTTCTCTTCTTAAACAACAGGCAAAAAGATATATCAGGTCCATCGAGTCTTACATTTCTATTCTCTCTGGTTTAACAAGGCGGCATAAATGCCGGTCATGAAATCTTCCCCTTCTTCCTAACACAGACCAAACATCTAACTCTAACCTAACCCAGCTCGCGAATTCTTCACGACCTGTGCGACAGGCTGCAGAATTCCCTTGTTGTCGGCAGCACCTAGAGCAGTACCTGTACTCCATCCCATCTTCTCCAACATAGCCCGCCCTCGGTTTTCAGCTCCGATTTCTGGAGCAGAGGCGCCAACAACATCGCCATCCATATATGAAGCAGCGCCGGACTTGGCACGCTTGTTTCGGGGGACTTTCGGCACTTCCGTGCCCCATGATTTGAACAACCGACGGTTGAACTTCCTCCCGGATAACAGCTCGTCAACGTTAGATATAGTCTTTGATGTGTATCGCGGAGTGCGCGCCGTCTTATTGAGAACCGGGAAGCGAGAAAGTCCATGGCCGCGTGACTGTGATTTCAGATTCAGTGCATTGGCCAATTCATGTATCAGCTTTCTGCGTTGCTTGGTCATGGGCGGCAGAGACAGGCTACATTGGGTTAGCTAGGTACACGGGGATGAGCAGATATAAAACACACCTATTTTTAGTTGACATGAGAAATGAGCGAATCTCGGCCATAAATTCCTCCATGTTCATTTCCTTGGGGTACTTGACCTTAAGGTCTGGGTTCCCTGCTTTTCTGCCCAGTAGACCTTGTGCCCGGAGCTCTGCCCGCTCCATCTTCCGCAGCTTCTTTTTGGTCCGGTCGTTCTGCCAGGCCTCCTGTAACTCGATTTCGAACTCACTGTCGGATTGCACCGGGTCGGGGATGGACAGCTTGCCCTTGGTTTTCTTCCGTAGACTTGGCCGGTCAAAGTCCATTATGTCAAACCCGAAGTATGGGTCAGACTCAAGAGCATCCGCAAGTGCCGATGCCGATGGAAAAGAGGGCTTTCCATGACGGGAACCCTTCTTAGTGGACCTGGAATATCCGTTCACCATGTCCTCAAGCAGCACAAAGTCTTCGAGGGTGTCGTCATCTGATCCAGATATGACCATATCGCCCTCTTCATCTTCGCTTGATGTTGGAATCGAATCATGTTCGGTATCAATTTGCATTTGGGCTAGTGATCCTGGTGATTCAATTTTGGTGCCTGTGGGACTCGAGGCCGACAGGTCTAGTTGCGTTGCAGCTTTTTCAACATCAATGCCACCTTCTAGGTCAATCTTTGCACCGGATGTCACTTCCTGGTAGTCACTGTCGATGTTGGCAATATAGTCGGCTATTGGGTCGGTCTCCACTTCTGGTAGCCAGTCTGATCTCTCCGTGTTGGATTCAGGGTTGCCTGTAGGGGTAGCGGCTGGCGAAGGGTCTTGGTGCGTATCTTGGTGCGCATCGTCCGGCGTTGGTGTGTGAGACTTTCGCAACGATACCACAGTATTCGCCTGGACAATTTCTTGGATCTCGTTCTGGTGCGTTTCGATAAGAACGGGCTTAGTATTCCTCCTGCGGCCAGTGAACACGACCTCATCCTCACTCGAGTCATCTATATCCGATAATTTGGACTGCAATACTGGGTCTGGGTGCTCGGTATGAACAACCCCTTGTCCCTTTGAGTCGAAGACGAATGGAACCTCAATATCTGCCTTTTTATCCGGTATATCATCGGTCTCGGGTTCTTCCCTGTTGGTATCCGATTTTGTCTGATCCTCATCTGCATGTTCCAATGTCGGTTCCAATGTCGGTTTCAAGCTTCCTGCGCTCACAAAGTGAACGGCTTTGTGACGAAGGCTGTCTGACCATGACCGCTGATGATTTTCGGTATTCCGAGCTTCTTGCTGCATGGTAAACTGGTGTGGCGATGCATCTTTTTTTTCGAACATGTTAGTATATTATTAAATTAACAGGAGCATATTAGTTACCTCTGCCCAGTGGTGCCCGCCTGGTACGGGCCTTGAATTTCCCATGGCGGGCCATGGGTGTGGAATCTGATATGTTGATGGAGAAAAGTAGTGAAGAGGATATTCTTTTGCCTTTGGGTCGGGTCCGGGCGGTGACTACGGAGATTCTACAGAGGGTAACAAGAATATGGGGTTATACGTATACGTATAATCGTTTTTCTTATATATTTTATTTCAAGCTTTATCTTTTTTAAAGAAGGAATATAAGAATGTAGTAGAGTGTAGATTTCCAAATCATTGCATACGTTTGTAGTCGGTGACGTCTTGGCTCGTGACTGAAGATGTCCCCTCACTTGAAGATTCGACTGCACTTATTGTCTAGAGCTTTTACTGTTTGTCTATTGTATCTTCCTTTTTGTTTGGTGTCTTTCTTTCTTTCTTTTTTTTTTTTATATATATATATATATGGTTTGGTCACTTGGTTTTTCGAGTCACCAAGTTAGCCTCCGGGATAGATATATATATATCTATCTACCTACATCTACACTCCTCCGATCTTGAATCACCACCCCCCATCCGCACCACAAACCACCACAACCACACGACTGACAGCTGAAAGCTAGCACCAACCATGACCATGGACATGGAAAAGTGCAAACGCATAGTACAATACTTCTGGGACCCAGAACCCAGAAATGACATACCTGCGGCGTCGATATGGTGCCTGGGCAGGGAGTATGCACCCCCGCAACCACTCAGCGACCCGGCCAGTGAGTCTCAAGTAAATATACCACAGAATCCACCCCTAACATATCATGCAGGCAACAACCCACACAGCCCTTCAAGCCAGCCCAATGCTAACACATTGAACGATACAACATGGCCAAAGGCATTTCTCTCCGATTTTGGATCGAGGATCTGGATCACGTATCGATCAAACTTCACACCGATCCCACGAACAAAGACACCAGAAGCAACATCTTCGATGACACTGGGGGTACGCCTGAGGAGTCAGCTGATGGACCCCCAGGGCTTTACATCAGATACAGGGTGGGGCTGCATGATCAGGTCTGGGCAAAGCCTTTTGGCGAATACTTTTTCAGTTCTATTACTAGGACGAGGTAAGAGATGCATCTAAAATCATGCCCCCCAAAACACCATCAAAAAAGTACAAAAAACAAAAAAAAATAATACAGAAATTCAGAAAGAAAAAAGCTAATCAGATATCCTAGACTGGCGTCGAGGGGGAAAAGTGGAGGAAGAGTCAAAGCTAATCTCGATGTTCGCCGATCACCCCGAAGCTCCCTTTTCTATACATCGATTTGTCAACCGCGGTGCAGAATCATGCGGGAAATATCCAGGTGAATGGTTTGGGCCATCAGCAACCGCTAAATGTATCCAGTACGTGTCAGTGGGAGGGGAAAAAAAAAAAGGAACATCCAGTGATGCTGACGGTGGTAGGCTACTTTCAACCCAGAGCGAGGTCCCCCAACTCAGGGTCTATGTGACCAACGACACATCGGACGTTTATGAAGACAAATTTGCACATGTGGCCCACGATGAATCAGGTCGAATCCAACCAACACTCATCTTGATTGGAACCAGGTTGGGGATCGATAATGTCACCCCAGCGTACTGGGATGGACTCCGAGCTGCACTGACATATCCCCAATCCGTTGGCATTGCAGGGTAGGTCTATGCGTCTATTCGATATAAAGTGTACGCTAACCAAATTAGCGGACGCCCATCGGCATCACATTACTTTGTAGGGGCCCAAGACTGCCACCTCTTTTTCCTTGATCCGCATACCACCCGACCTGCGACATTATATCGACCAGATGGGCTTTACACGCAAGAGGAACTGGATAGCTATTACACCACCCGACTGCGGAGAATCCATATCAAGGACATGGATCCTAGCATGCTGATTGGATTTCTCGTCAAGGATGAAGATGACTGGGCTGACTGGAAGAAACGAATTCAATCCACGCCCGGACAACCCATTGTACACATCTTCCCCGCCAGCACCAGCCAGATCGTGGCCATGGTCGGGCGGAGGCTCTGGATGAAGTCGAGGCGCTGGACGATTCAGATGAGATGGAGTGAGATATCGATAAAGCAGAAGTTGCTTTGCCTTTCTTCTTTTTTTTTGTGCAAAATTTACCAGGAAAAGAGAAATAGAATCATGATGCAATGCACTTAAGCATTTGGAATTTCGCGTTCTAGTAGGGGAGGCCAATCCATGCCTGCCCCAGACCCGAGTTATGTTACACCGCATTCACGTAGAGTGGTAACCATTCAAAAAAAAATCACCCATCGGGGAAAAGAAAATTCAAGCCATCCCATGACGCATTAAGAAACCCGCAGAACACCCATAACCGACCACCTCAGAGCCCATAACAGAACAAGAGGCAGTAAAAAAAAGACAAGCTGAAAGAAAAACGTAAAAGAGGCCACTTATTTGGCGGAAGAAGAGTACTTGGTAACAGCCTTGGTGCCCTCAGAGACGGCGTGCTTGGCCAGCTCACCGGGGAGGATGAGACGAACAGAGGTCTGGATCTCCCGGGAGGAGATGGTGGACTTCTTGTTGTACGCAGCCAGCTTGGAGGCCTCGGTAGCGACACGCTCGAAAATGTCTGGATGAACAAGTCAGCAAACATGATGTGACAAACGCGTAAACGCGTTGATTTCCGAAAAGAAACATACCGTTCACGAAGGAGTTCAAGATGGACATGGCACGAGTAGAGATACCAGTGTCAGGGTGGACCTGCTTGAGGACTGGAAATGGAGTCAGTATGGACGTGTTTTATTTTTGCCCCCCTGGGTTGGACGTTGTTTTCAGGAACTCACCCTTGTAGATGTAAGAAGAGTAGGTCTCCTTGCGGGTCTTGCCGCGCTTCTTCTTCTCGCCAGTGGCAGCGGTGGCAGTCTTCTTGCCAGCCTCCTTCTTCTCAGCAGGGGCCTTGCCACCAACGGGGGCCTTGCCACCGGTGGAGGGCTTCTTCTCAGCGGCCTTGGGGGGGCATTTTGAATGTGGTTTGAAAAGTTGAGGGTTAAAAAAAAAGTTGGAAGAGTTTAAGAGTAAGGATGGATGAAGCGTGTGGGTGGGAAACAGAGATGGTATGTGGAAGGTGAAGTTAGAGAGACGCGGTGACGAGGGGAGACAGCATCTTTATACTCGTGTTCCAAAGGCCAGTTGATCCTGGAGGGGGGTGCAAAGGAGGCCGAATTTCAATACGGTAATACTTTGGTATGATCCGTATGATTAAACTGACATTGACGCGTCTCAAGGTGGGAAAAGTGGGGTAAAAGCACACTCAGGTGACTGTCATGTATGGTAATAGCTTTATAATACTACACCATTCCTAAAGCAGAATGTCTGATCTGATTGATCATTGGCTGCAATATCTAAGCGAGACCGTGATCTGGAAGGCTCATTGATGCTGCCCCAACGTCACCCTCACCGCGTCCTTATAAAGGTCCTCCGCTTCCACACGCTCTCCCACCTGCTCTTGCGACTTTACACCATAACTCAAGCTCTCCACATTCAACTTCTTTTTCACTTTTCACCAAATCTCCCCCGTTTTCTTCAAAACAAACCATCAAAATGACTGGCGGAAAGTCCGGCGGCAAGGCTAGCGGCAGCAAGAACGCGCAGTCGTAAGTTGTTTACATATTTCGCATATATGTATATACACACGTTTCATACTGACATCAACATCTTCAGCCGTTCCTCCAAGGCTGGTTTGGCCTTCCCCGTTGGCCGTGTCCACCGTCTGCTCCGCAAGGGCAACTACGCCCAGCGTGTTGGTGCCGGTGCTCCCGTTTACCTCGCTGCTGTTCTTGAGTACCTCGCTGCTGAGATTCTCGAGTTGGCTGGAAACGCTGCTCGTGACAACAAGAAGACCCGTATCATTCCCCGCCACCTCCAGCTCGCCATCCGCAACGATGAGGAGCTGAACAAGCTCCTGGGTCACGTCACCATTGCCCAGGGTGGTGTTCTCCCCAACATCCACCAAAGTACGTTATTCCCCCACATTATTTTCGCATCATTCACTAACACCGTTTCCAGACCTTCTCCCCAAGAAGACTCCCAAGGCCGGCAAGGGCAGCCAGGAGCTGTAAGGGGTTTCTCTCTCTTTTTTTTCTTCTCGCGGGTTGTTTGTTTTCTTTTCCGGCGCGGATTGGTTCTTTGACACGATAATGGGGTTATGGGACGGGCACGTTATGGCTCTGCGTTTTCTCTTTTTTTCCCTCCATCAATTTCCTGGTTGTACATTATGTCTACGGACATGGAATGATACCGACGACCTTAACTTGCTTGAGGGATTTCAACTTTCGGATACTAGCCCTGGGCATGAGCCCATATCAATGAAAACTCCAGGTCTTTCAAGTGTTAGATATACCCACATTGCATTTCGTATTTCAGGTATACATACATATATAGAAAATTGTATTTCCGGCGATTTTATGTTCTTCCCTATTGTACATGAACGCAATTGTTGATCCTCGATTATGGTCCAGGTACTCTACATCTGCAGCAAAGATACGCATACTTCATGTTGCATAGTTCATGTTTGCAATTGGCCTAATCCTCATATTGTGTTTTGCGATATTGACTTAGTGTGCACCGGGAGGTTGGGCATCTGCATTGTTTCACGGTTAGTGCGAATCAAGTTGTATGGGGGATGTGAACGTACACGGCAGGATTCGGGCTGGCAGGTTGCGCTCCCATTTGTTGCCGCCGGGCGCAGTAGGTGCCCGGTATGGATCAGGGTGCTTCCAGGTCGCCAAGAGCTTCTCTGTCTCGCGCAACAAAACCTATAGCATGTGTTAGATTTGCCAATCATGAATTTCTGTTTCGCATACCTGTTGCTGGCGAGGATCACGGACGTCCTTGTTGGCTTCAAAAAGGGATCGGATATAGACTGCTTGTCCACGCCAGATTTGCCGGTGGACGGCCCAGTCAAGAGACAGTTTCAGGGAGCGCCGGTAGAGCGACCTACAAATAGATCAGTAAATAGTCATCTAGGGGGACAACAGCCTACTCACTTAACAGCGGAGGTGGACATTGTGCTTCAGGTTTTGTCCCGGGTCCAATTCCGGCCAGCTGGAAGAGGGAAAGGAAAATGAAAGCAAAAGAGCGTATGTGTTGATACAAAAAACGGAAATGACAACCTTGGAGGTTGTTAGAGTGCCTGGTGGACAATGGATTGGGGGTTGAGGGTTTCAATGTCGTCAAGGTTGACTATTCTGGGCTTCCTAATTCGCTCGGCATAAATTTGCTCAAATGGTCCTTGCCCGGTCCCGTAGCATAAATAGCTTCAATGGTCTCTCCCCGTCGCCGTAGTCGTAGCGTAAGAAGGATAGTCCGCCCTCTCTGCCGGAAGGGTGCCCGGTTTACCTAAGAACCCGATCTAATCCGAGCTTCATCTTCTTTACTTCCTCTAATTTTTTTAGAGTTGAAGCGTTTTCTCTTACACTGGTTCGGCTTCTTCCCAGCTGAATAAATTCTACTTTGATTCATCATGGCTTCTCGGATCTCTATTGCGCGCCTCTCGGGCCAGCGCTTCTCGGCTGTGGCCAGAACTCCTCGGGCATCAAGCCAGTTCCGCAATGTCAAGGGATTGTCTACTCTTACGCGGAAGACTTCTGCTCGCTCAGCTTCAGGCCTATTGCAGGTCTCTTCCTCCGGGTAAGTATCTATGTCATTACCATCCGACGCAATTTTAGCTCATACGAACTTATAGCATCAATGTCTCGCGACTCAACATTGCTCCTCTTGGAGGCCACCAACTTCGCACCTATGGTAAAAGCTTCTCTTGAGCAATCATGTTGGTCAATTGCTAATAGTACTTAGCCGACTCCATCATCAAGGTCCCTAGCATGGCTGAGTCGATTACAGAGGGTACTCTCAAGCAGTTCTCAAAACGTAGGTTACTTTACCCGTGATCGAATATTTGATGTTTACTTATTCTGGTATAGAGGTTGGCGATTTTGTCGAGCGCGACGAGGAGATTGCGACAATTGAAACAGACAAGGTGAATACCAATTCTGCCACCCCCCCTCCCCACGCGCCTAGTACTGTTGCTAACATGGATTTTCCGTTAGATTGATGTTTCCGTCAATGCCCCAGAGTCTGGTACCATCAAGGAGTTCCTCGTGAATGAAGAAGATACTGTTACTGTCGGCCAGGATCTCGTCAAGCTCGAGCTTGGCGCCGCTCCCGAAGGCGGAAAGAAGGACGAGGGTGCCGAAAAACCCAAGGAGCCCGAACCCAAGGAGTCTGAGCCCAAGAAGGATGCTTCGCCCGCCCCTGCCGAGGCCGAGAAGCCCAAGGAGCCCGAACCTAAGAAGGCTGCGCCCCCCAAGGAAGCTCCCAAGGCGGAGTCTAAGCCCCAAGCTGCTGAACAGCCAGCTCTTGGTGACCGTGAGGAACGCAGGGTATGTTGACTGCCAATAGGCCTTTGACCTTGGGTTAGGCTAATCTTGGTCCAGGTTAAAATGAACCGTATGCGTCTGCGTATTGCCGAGCGCCTGAAGCAGTCCCAGAACACCGCCGCTTCTCTCACCACTTTCAACGAGGTTGACATGTCCTCGCTGATGGAGTTCCGGAAGCTATACAAGGATGATGTCCTCAAGAAGACCGGTGTGAAGCTTGGCTTCATGAGCGCCTTCTCCCGTGCTTGTGTGCTTGCCATGAAGGATATCCCCGCTGTCAACGCTTCCATTGAGGGTCCTAACGGCGGTGACACCATTGTCTACCGCGACTACGTTGACATCAGCGTTGCAGTTGCTACCGAGAAGGGTCTTGTGACTCCTGTTGTCCGTAACACGGAAGGCAAGGATCTTGTTGGAATCGAGAAGGCCATTGCCGATCTCGGAAAGAAGGTGAGCAGTTGTTTTCCCTTGGAAGGGAGGGCATGTCCAGTTTACTGACTTGTGATAGGCTCGTGACAACAAGTTGACTATTGAAGACATGGCCGGTGGTACCTTCACCATCAGCAACGTATGTTTCCTGTCTTTGCGTGTTTAAGAACAACACAGCTAACTTATCCCAGGGTGGTGTCTTCGGCTCGCTGATGGGCACCCCAATCATCAACGTTCCCCAAACAGGTCAGTTCTCTCGTATCATGTTTTGGAGGTTTGAATCTAATTTCGTCTAGCTGTCTTGGGTCTTCACGCCATTAAGGACAAGCCTGTCGCTGTGAACGGCAAGGTCGAGATCCGTCCCGTACGTGCAACAATCCAATCACTTTTCTTTTATTCGGTTTACTGATATTTATAGATGATGTATCTGGCCCTCACCTACGATCACCGTCTCCTGGATGGTCGTGAGGCCGTTACTTTCCTTGTCAAGGTATGCATACCCCCTCGTCCGCTCCAATCAATCGCTAATCCCATTACAGGTCAAGGAGTACATTGAGGACCCCCGACGCATGCTACTTGGTTAGGTAGCGTGAGTGTTTTGTCTCGCGCCTTTTATTATCTGTGTTCTTGTGCCTGGAGGCCTTGCGCCCTTGTAAATTATTATGTTCCAAGATATAAATGCAATGTCAAGGACAGGTCTTGTAGTGGGCTCCTGTGTACCGTTGGTACTATTCTTGTGTTATATTATATGTATACTGCTTTCGGTTTGAAGTCGGCTGTTTGAATTTGATTTATATTGAAAGATCAATGTGGTGATCAACTTGATGTACATGTAGTATTGCGTTTCAGGCAACTCGTGATCCGCGACTCTGGCTTTCCCTCACATGTCTGCTTGATTTGGCAACGTAGAAGCACATAGAAGAACGTGTTCTCGTATCCTTGAATGGAAATATGGAAATATTAAAATCCACAATAGTTTCGAACCCGCTGTGTCTCCTCCCGGGTCAACCCCTCAAGTCGACCTTGCTCCAGCTGAAGAAGGAGGGGCACGTCCAGGACTTCCATGAGATCTTCGAAAAAATCGACGTAACGATGTTGCAGGGCTTGGAGAGGAAACGTCTCATCAAGCTCTTCTCGACTCATTGGACCCGCGGTACCAAAGGGGGCTGGCATGTGTTCCAGGAACATGGTACGGCTAACCTCCCACCATATATCGAGCTCGCCGTCGTTTGTTTTCCAGTTGCGGAGTCTGTCAAGCTGGTCGGGGAAGCGCTCTTGTTCTTCCAGCATAGCATGAACCATGAAATGGGCACCGAGGTCGAACCAGCGTCTCCGGGATACATGGGCCACCGCAGAGTGACATAAGTCCATGAACTGAACTGCGATATCAGACAGGGGAACAAAGTGACCAAGGTCGCGATCTTTGGGAGGGTCCCAGTGGAGAAATAGGTTGGACAGGTAGAAAATGCGCAATTTGAAGTCCAGGTCCCAGGGTAGGCGGCCTTCGAGACGATGACCAAGGAGCCGCCGGTGGAATTCTAGAACTGTAGTCAGTATGAATGATCCTTTGCTGGGGAAATTCGGATGCTCACGTTCAACAAGAAGCGCAAACCATTCAATGTCTGCGGTTGCTCTTGCTTCATAGATGGCTCCTATGAGCATGCTGATACACATGCAGACCATGTAGTCAAGGATCATAAGGTCCACAGTGGCTCGGATGCCAGGGTTTCGTTCCGGCATTTTTGAGGTCAACACTGAAGCGGGAAGGATAAGAGATGAGAGGTGTGTGAATGAATCCTGGAGGGGTCCATGATGCCCCAGAAATAGCTGTTACCACGACGATTGTGTCAACACGCTTAGTTGGCGCGATTAGTCGGCGATGTCGATGTCTACCTACCTAGGTAGGTACCTGGGTACCTGGGCAGGTGTGGGCAAGTTTTGATATTACCACGTGACTTGGTACTCCATACCCATACCTAGGTGCCCAGGTGGGCATATCTATTAGGTAATCGTACTTCTACACCTGGGCACCTCGGCACCTGTAAAATGCGGAATTATTTGTTGTATTTAATATTAGAGATATCTAACTACATTCTATTGTGTGTATACTATATTTATATTATGTTTATTATATGTCTATAGGAATTTGTTGTTAATCACGTGGAGTGAATGCGGACATCATGGCGTCATTTATATATAACATGTGACGGAGAGTCATACATATGTACTTACTATGTAATTGACCAAACAGTGAACATTTCCCTCTTTCAACAACCCCATGCTTAGTATCTTAACCCCAAAATTCAGCCTCAGCAAAGCAACACAGGCTATGACCATGGCGTGGTACTGTTCTGGATCCACCAACACCGAGTTGATTGAGAACCTATTCAAGGCTGGACTGATCCACGATGAGCGTGTGAAAGATGCCATGATAGGAGTGAGCACATTAATGTACATCTGTTTCATTGTTCTTTCTAACATGACCAAAGGTTGATCGAGCCCATTATGCCCCATCAAGGGCGTATTCAGACTCGCCTCAACCCATTGGATATGGGGCCACCATATCAGCACCGCACATGCATGGCCATGCATGTGAGTATCTGATTGATTATCTCAAACCAGGCTCTAGAGTGTTGGATATTGGATCTGGTTCGGGATACTTGACCCATGTCCTTGCCAATCTGGTGACCAGCCCTGGCAACCAGGGACAGGTGATTGGCATTGACCATATCCCCGAGCTGACAGACCTGGCTCGTACCAACATGGACAAGTCCAAGTCAGGTAGTGGGTTACTGGCATCCCAAACTGTCAAGTTTATCACTGGCGATGGACGTCTTGGATGGAAAGAAGGTGCACCATACGACGCCATCCACGTTGGCGCCGCGGCCGACAAGCTTCATCCCACTCTGGTGGACCAGCTGCGTGCTCCGGGGCGGCTTTTCATTCCGGTGGAAACCGAAGACGACGAGAATGACAGAGATAGTATCAGCGGAGGTCAATATATTTGGGTGGTGGATAAAAAGGAAGACGGATCCATTCACAAGGAGAAGGTCTTCCAGGTGAGTTATGTGCCCTTGACGGATGCTCCAAAAGGATGAGAATGGAATCCAGACACCTTTCTCTCTCTCTCTCTCTCTCTAATTTTTTTTTTTTTCCCACTATAGCCTACTTCATTCAAAATAAAAATAAATAAAAAATAATATGAGTTCATGTGCTGTCTCCTATTTCCAAATACTTCGAGAAACTCCATGAACACCTGGTATGTTCCACCGCAATAAAAAAGACAATCCAAGATCAGCGGAATCCACCAGGGAATTTGAAACCTCCCTGGAATTGCGGACCACCCTGTTGGAAGAAGAACTGTTGACCTCCACCGAATGGGTTGCCCTGGAACGGATTGCCCCGCTGCTGCGATTCAGGATCATTGGGGTCGTCGCCGTTGTCAAACCGTGTTCGGAGTTCGGAGTCCGATAGAACCTCGTAGGCTTCATTGATGGCCGCCATCTTTTTCTCTGCTTCTTCCTTGCTTACACCTTGGGCATTGGCCTTATCAGGGTGATGTTGCTTCACTAACTGGCGATACGCACGCTTGATCGTCCGATCATCCGCATCACGGCTGATACCCAGGACCTTGTAGTAATCTTTCTGCTTGGAACGCTTGAGGAGGGTCTGAGCCTTTTGTTGGAGAGATTGCGCTTCTTGAGAACTGGGGTGGTGTTCCTTGGCCAATTCGAGCGTACGTATGGCGTCCTCAAATCGATCCTCGTCCAAAGCGGTCTGGGCCTTATACAGAAGCCCGGCAAGTGAGTGAGGAACAAGCTGGAGAGCTTCCGTGCAGTAAGGACCAGCCTTTTTGATCATACGCATCTTGGGATATGTTAGCGACAGAAACCAAGCCATGTGACGTGGGTACTCACTTCACGGTAAGCCTCGCAGGTCTTCTCGACCAGGAACGTATAAAGATTATTGGGTGCCAGGCGATGAATATGGTTAGCCTGTCTTGCTTCTTCAACATCGGCCTTAACATCTGCAATCAGTCCACTGGATTCACTGTCGCCGACCATGAGATTTGCCGCATTGCTGAATTTGCGGGCGCCCAGGGCCGTATGCAATTTTTCTAGCTGTTTGGCAAGCTTCCGTTCACGTCGATAGAGACGGTTGCATGGTTTTGAGTCGGGATCAGCATGAAGACATTTACGGATTTGAGCAAGGCCGCGGTCACTGTCCCCTAGAGAGTAGAACAGCATGGACGACATTTGCAGGTGAGGTTCAACCAAGCTCGGGGACATTTGTAGAACATGTGCTAAATCACTGAGCGCTTCTTCCGTCTCGCCTTTTTCAAAGTGACAATGGGCTCGAGCCTGCCGCAGGGGCAGTGCCGTATTTGCCTTTAGAATGGCCACATTTGCCTCCGAGACACACGTCTCCCAGGCGCCCTGCTTTTCGGCATTGAGAGCCAAGGTGGCCGCATCCCGTGCAGCTTCTAATTCCTTGTAATCATCCGTCGACTTTTTGCCGGCCCGCTCGAGATCCTGTAAGGCCTCCTGCCAATGCGCGGAGCGTGCGTTTAAGCGGGATCGCTGTAGAAGGGCACCCTCGAAGTTCGGCTTGAGTTCTAGGACACGATCAAAGTCACTTGAGGCTTGTGAGTTTTTGCCGATGGAAAGATAAGCTGCGCCACGCTGGAATATAGTGATATAGTTGGTTGGGTCGCGGGAGACGGCGGCGTCGAAGTATACCACGGCATCTCGGGGTGAGCCCTGCGCGAGGTGTGCTTTGGCGGAAGAGATCAATTCAGAGATGGGTGTATCTGAGGGGATTTGAAGGGCGTATCCAGCCGAGACACAAGCCAGAAAGGCCGTGAGTGATTCCAAGGAAACGAGCATATCGGGGGGGAGTATGGCAAGTAACGCAGTAATGGAGGTGTAAACGAGGGTTTTGGTTGCAGAATCAGTCTCCCTAGGAGCACAAGAATAGGGTCATAATCCAAAAAACTCAAGACGAAAATAGCAAAGTGCAAAAGCGCAAAGAACAAGGAAGTCGAAGCTGTTGGATGAGCACATACATACTCCGTGGCCTTTACGCCTCGTATCGTTCCGTTACCGTCATGTGACATGAAATTGTCTCCAATCGCTTTCGCTCCGAATTTCGAATTTCGATTACTCTCTGACTCAAAGTATGCTTGTCAAGTCAATATGTCGAAGTATCTTGCGGCCTAGCCTTGGTCTGAAATTGTCACCTTTGCGAGGATTACATACCGGTAAGAACTGGGTTGGTTACTTTCTGGTCAATATATGCTAATTGTGAGGAAGCATCCGATTCTGCCTTGTCTCCAGCTCTTTTAACCAGAGCCCGCCTACTTGCAGCTGAACATACAAAGCTTGCGGAACGATTGGGAGAGTCATTTGACGCAAAAACTGCCAAGCGAGCCGGCGAACTGGCACCGGTTGCAAATATCTTGAAAGAATGGGTCAATGCCAACGATGTATGCGCCCTGACCTTTTGTGTTGGAGTTCTACTAATTACGCTAGTCTATCGTCGAACTTAACTCCCTATTGACCGATCCCAACACCGATGCTGAACTACGGTCTTTGGCAACAGAAGACCTCGAGAGCAGTCGTGATGCCTTGCCTTCGATATCAGACCGGCTGAAGAAGGCTCTCATTCCGCGACATCCATTTGCAGACCTTCCCTGCTTACTCGAAATCCGACCAGGTGCAGGCGGAGATGAAGCAGGCTTGTTCGCTTTTGAGATGTTACGGATGTACGTTGCTTTTTGCTCCCGAAGGGGCCTCCGTCCAACGATTTTGAAGCAGGACACAGAGGTCGGCCCGTCCGAAGACCGTCTCAGTGAAGCGGTAATTGAAATTGAAGCCAATGGTGCATACGATATATTACGGACTGAATCGGGGGTACACAGGGTGCAGAGAGTACCCGCAACCGAAACTAAGGGTCGCACCCATACCAGCGCCGTCAGCGTAATGGTCTTGCCGAGTTTCCCAGAGGACACCAGCGAGATGGATAATGCCTTGAACTTTGAAGATCCAAGTAGCGATTACTACATTGACCCACAAGAGGTGCGGGTTGAAAAGATGAGGGCTGGAGGTGCTGGTGGGCAACACGTCAACAAAACCGAGTCCGCCATTCGCCTGACCCATATCCCCACGAATACGGTTGTCTCCATGCAAGACGAACGGTCTCAGCAGGCTAATCGGAGGAAAGCGTGGCAGGTGCTACGGGCAAAGCTGGCCGAAGCCCGACAAGAAGCCCGCGAGCAAGAGCTTATGCAGCTCAGACGAGGTATACTTGGTGGTGTGGCCAAAATGGGTCGAGGTGATAAGATTCGAACCTACAATTTTGGTCAAAGTCGTTGTACTGACCATCGCACGGGGATCACGATCCACAATCTGGATGGTATTCTTGATGGCGGTGATGGTCTGGAGACTGTGATGGACAGTGTGCGGACCTGGATGGCTGATAGCGAAGTTGAGGCTATGGTGGCCGAGGATATGGCAAACGCGAAGAGTAAATAGCAGAGTCATTCTTCTTCTCTTCTTCTTTTTTTTTTTCATGTACAAAAGATACCATGTATACTATTAAGCCCGAGTCTATTGATGTTCTACAAATACTTTCTCTCCGGATCCAACATGTCCAGCCCATCCATAGCTTTCTCATACCTGTCCAATAGTTAGCAACTTTCATAGTATGACTTGGGTCGGTCACAAACATGGTGAACACAATTCCTCCACTCATGATCAATCTCGCAAGTCGTGGCATGGCGCCAGACCACAAAGTGAAGACACCTTCATCCTTGATGATTCTTGTTGCGCAAACAATGCTGTTCTTGTAATGCTTGCTAGCCTCAAGTGATTGCATTCTGATATCGTTAGCATTTTGTCTACCCATTAGCCCGTGGGGGTATTAACCTTGTCTTGACCGTGTCCAATGGTTGGGTCACGTAACTAATTCATGTTAGTTCGGATTTGTCTTTCCATCTTCTTTAGAGACCAAGTCTTACACGGTGATGAGCCCTGCGAGTCCACCAATTCCAAAGGTGGCTGCAGTGCCCAGCTTTTCGCCTGGCGCCGTATAGCCCTCTGCAAACTGCTTCAATGTTGTGTAGGCTGTGAATCGGGTGGCCGAGTTGGCGGCCTGTCTTGCTGTAGTGGGCACAAATCCTTGGAAGAAGCCCCTGACACCTCTTTCCTGGAAAATGATCTTGCTACCGTGCAAGAAACCACGCATCCGAGGGTTGGCAGACTTTCGGTCGTCGATCCTACAGTTTGGTCAGTTTAGAGTCAGCCAGGTATAGGACGGGAAACTTACAATTGAGTCTTGATGCTTTCAAAGGGGGTGACGGCGAAAAGGGACTCGGTGAATCCAGCACCAAATCCAGCAACAACCGTCCTTGGTCCTGAGATCTTGCCGTTCTCATCCTGAAGAACCGATTTTATGGCATCGAAAGCGACGAACCCTAGTATGTATTAGCGGCGCTCGGTATGCAATTGTGACAAGTAGACGCACGAATTCCAGCCTTGAGTGAGTTTCCAATAATCAGTGTCGTACATCCTGCATACCACTGGCTTCCAAATGGTGGCCATGGTAGCTTTTGTCCGGGGGTAAGCTGGCGATTGAGTTGTGTCCGGGTTTTCGCAACTGCATAGAATTAGCAATTATTGTTGTAGGGCATCCGACAGATCATACATTCGGCCGGGTATGTGATCGCTGTGGTATATATGATTAGCTAGCGGCCTGGTAGGGGAGTCATTGAGCTCTTTACCGATCTCCACGGCTCCGGCGGTGGACCCCGCAATGATGGAGCGAAGGGCGCTGGGCTATTTGTTGGTGAGCTTCAAGCTGGATCAATTATTGAGAGCAAAGAACAAACCTTAGCCTTTTGATCCTTATTCACCGTCGCCATTGTTTGGTTGGAGGAATTGCAGTCGAACCTCGGAGATCTAGCGATATACGGTCTTCGGTACGTGCCATTACCGCAATTGTTAGATTAGCCCTTTTACGCTCACTCATTTATATACATACATATATCGTATATCGTATATCGTATATCGTATATCGTATATTGTATATTGTATATATATATATATATTGTACGAAACAACAACTGTGGGGAATCAAGAAGAGAAACCTCCTGCATCCAATCTATGAACGGAAGGCCTCTTATAGAAGGCCAAAGCACTATCACAAGGCATCATGGGATTTCACAAGGCATCTATGGGATGGCCTCAACATATATATATATATATATATAAAGACTACCAGGTTAAAAAAAGCCCTATGTATTACAGAACGAATTGGAGGGATATTGTCAATTCACTAGCTGAATCTACCTAGATCCGTTAAGCAACTAGTGCTCCTCCTTTTTTTTTCCTTTTTTTATTTGTTTTTTTTTTCTGAGTGGGAGAGTGGTGTTCACCGTGTCTCTAACAACGGCAATCACACAAAGTGAATGTAGGCAGAAATGGGGTTAAGCATGGTAGAGTGGTGGGAGGACTCCAGGCTGCCAACAAAAGGTTGGTAAAGGGTGAGATCATCACTCGTTGCGTAGGGAAAATAAAAACAGAAGTCCCCCCTGGGACACATTCGCATGAGACGCTTATCCTGTGGAACGCCATTTGCCTTGCAAATCCCCGAAACACAGAATACAGCCTCGGAAAAACGAAGAGCGTAGGCGCCGAAGATGCATTTCCCTCAAGGATCCAACTCATTAGGATAAGGGACCGGAACGGAAAAGACATATGATACATTGCACTCCCGTATCATTATGACCGGATAATCAATGCCGGGATAGCCGGACAGGATCTTGAAGATAGAGCGGAATAGAATAAGAGAATCGAGGAAACCAAAGCGTAGCGATATGAAAGAAAAGGGTGATTCGGGCGTGGCTGGGCCTAAGAGATGGGCGCCTGGGGTTGACCTGGATTCGGTTGACCAAATGTAATCCGGTTGGCGTCATTTTGCGCCCCACGACGTTGGCCTTGTCCACGGCCACGGTAAGAGCCGCGTCCCCGATTATTGTAGTATTGGCCATGTTGCCCACCATGCTGTTGACCCTGCTGCTGGCCATGCTGTTGACCGTGTTGTTGAATTTGCGGTTGGCCATTGTGGTTGTTCCGACGAGGTTGACGGTCTCCATTCATGTTCACGGATCCAGCTCCAGTCTGGGGTGGAGGGTTGGAGATGGGCCGAGGGATGTTCTCGGGAGAATCATAGACATAAAGCTTCTTGTCAATATTCTGAGGAATGGGCTGGATTTCAGTGCCCAGTTCTTGCTCAATCTTGTACAGATTGAACCGATCCTCCCAGTTGATGAGGTTAATGGCGAGACCCAAGTGACCGAAACGACCCGAACGACCGATACGGTGAAGATAGGTCTCTGCGTTCTTCGGGAAATCAAAGTTGATCACAACGTTGACTGCTTGAATATCGATACCACGAGTCAGCAGGTCAGAGCAAACCAAATTGCGGCATACGCCATTGCGGAAGTCATGGAAGACTCGATTACGGTGCTGCTGAAGCATCCGAGCATGAGAGTAAAAGCACGAATAGCCGAGTTCGGTGATCTTTTTGGCCAGAAGCTCAACCCGGTTGGTTGAGTTGCAGAAAATGATCGACTGATTGATCTGAAGCTTGGAGAAAAGAGTGTTCAAGCAATGGACCTTTTGCTTCTCCTCAACGAAAGCATAGTACTGGGTGATACCGCGGAGGGTAAGTTCGTCCATAAGGTTGATCTCGTACGGGTTGCGCATGTGCTTATCCTTGAATGACTTGACAATCAAAGGGAAAGTGGCGCTGAAGAGCATGACCTGGCGATCCTTGGGGTGGAAGGACATAAGCTGCTCAATGACAGGAGTGAACTCGGGAGACAGCAATTTATCTGCCTCGTCCATCACGAACGTTGGGCATTCGGACAAGTCGGCCACACCTTTGCTAGCCAAATCCAGTACTCGTCCGGGCGTTCCCACCAGAATATGAACGGGGTCATTCAACCGGATAATGTCATCCATCAAACCAGTTCCACCGGTGGTGACCATGACATTGATACCCAGGTGTTTGCCTAGGGTCTTGCAGACCTGTGATGTCTGCAGTGCGAGCTCTCGTGTGGGGACCAGGATCAAGGCTTGGGTCTTTGTACTTTTGGGGTTGATGCGCTCGAGGGTGGGAATAACAAAGGCAGCGGTTTTTCCGGTACCGTTCTTAGCTCGGGCCAAGATATCTCTGCCTGTGAGGGCAACTGGTATCGTTTCTTCTTGGATAGGGGAGGGCTTTTCAAATCCAGCCTCAAAAATGCCCATCATAAGTTCACGTTTGATGTAGAAGTCCTCGAATTCGAGGCCTTTTGTGGCAGTGACATCCTATTCAGAGTTAATATTTCGTCATTGGCTGACACTAATGAAATACTCACCTCAGTTTGTGGGCGAGCATCTTTAGGGGGGGAGGTTCAATGTGTCCTGCAGTCTTTGCTCTGAGGTTGCTTCCCTGGTCAAGTCAGATTGATTTTTTTTTTTGCAGAAGCCCCAAAAAACACGCAATTGACTTACAGCTTAGTATTGCCGAGTTGTGCAGCAAGCGCGTCGGCCATTGTGACGATAAAGTGCTAAGGAGATGGGAAGCAAGTGACGTGACCGATTTTGTTTGCGATCAAGGTTATATGTGAAAGGGTGTGTGCGGAAGCTAGAAGAGGAATAT
Source organism: Penicillium mononematosum (assembly GCF_028829835.1). Taxonomy (NCBI): domain Eukaryota; kingdom Fungi; phylum Ascomycota; class Eurotiomycetes; order Eurotiales; family Aspergillaceae; genus Penicillium; species Penicillium mononematosum. Next base: position 1,994,985 of record NW_026643275.1, read on the forward strand.
TTTGGAAGAGGTTTCGAGGTGACGGCGATATGAGGAGAGGAGAGAGATGTTCACCGAAACCAATAAAGTCAGGTTGTAAGGGGACGGGGAGATTGGGTATTCAATGAAATGAAGCTTCTGTGTGGAACCAAGAAAGATCTCTGATACCAAAGCTGGGAGAGTTCACAGATAGGATAAAGAATGGTAGAAACCAGGTTTGTTGACAAGAGGAGGGAGAAAGAGGAAAAAAGAAAGGGTAGAGGTTGAGATTGTGATGGCGGGGAGCGAAGAGGTTTGAGGTAAAGAGTGAAGCCAAAACGTTCCACTGGTCACGGTCACGTGCCACTCCACTACTATTTACTATACGAATGAGAATACATTACAAGATATATAAGGATATAAGAATAAATTTCAAATAATCAAATAAACATGGCATTTCTTTAAAGGGTATTTCGCTGCAAATAAGATTAACCAACGGAGTTTCAGTGTCGGAAGCTTAGTGTCGTTTGGCCACGCTCTGGCTCTGCCAATTCCTTCACTCTGACATCTGCAGAAATGGTGATATCGGTCTTGCTACCAGGCGTGATCAGAATGAACTGTCGTCCGATAGATCTTCTAGCAGCAACCATCTAGAACAGTCAGCGAATATCCCAGAGGAAGGAGAAGTGCCACTTACAAGCATGTCAATCGCCATCTTTCGGTTGATATGATCCATATACACATCACTTTTTCAAAGTCAGCATTGTAACAAGTCAAAATGTTAAGAAAACTTACAATTCATCAAGACAACGGATTGGAGATCCCATAGCTTCCCAGAGAGACAACAACAGACAAACTTGCGAGAATGACTTTTCTCCACCGGACAGTGTCTTTGCACCTCTTCCAGTGCTATCATCTTTGGTAATATCCGGTTCAACCTAGACAGTAGTCAGCATTGATCGGTCCATTTCCCCGAGGTTCTGGTGAACAGTCTTACTTGTAAATCCAGAAGTTTGTTGGTATGGTCAGCCAGTAGCCGACCACGGAAACTTCTCTCACTCAAGAGGTAGGTGAATTGAGCTTTGGCTTGAGATGAGATATGGGATCTGAAGATTTCCCATCTCTTCTTACGGTTCTGGAGCGTATCTTTCAGGGCCTAAACAAAGGTTAGACCAGGCGAAACAAACGAAATAAACCAGCATATGTATAAAAAGAAGGGGTAATTACCTGACTCAGGGCCGAAAATTGTTCAAGTTGCTGCAAGGCTCGATCATAGGTTGCTGCAGTCCTTGTTGCCTCAGCAGCAATTTCCTCTCGAGAACTTCCCAACCTGTTGACTTGTCAGTTTTTGTGGCAAAAGGTAAGCTGCAAAGAGACATACTCCAAGTTGTAACGATCTAGATCACGGCTTAATTTATCAAGCTTCTTGTCGAGGCTGCCGGGTGTTTCTCCTTCGTCCACAGGAACTCGAGAAGAGACCAAGTTGGCCTTTTCATCGTATTCAATAACCCGTGCTTTCACCACTTCTTTTCTCGCCTCGATTGCAGCCTTGGTCTCTTTATCTTGGCCAATAAGTCGAACAGCCTCGTTCTTCTCGTCGAGGATTTTGGCTTGTTTCGTTTTCACAAGATTTAGCTCGCTTTCGGCAACTTGTAGTTTTTCCCGGAGGGTTCCGAGTTCAGAGTCTTTGGCGGATAGCTCCCGCCGAATTTCCTTGAGAGTCTGCAGCGTGGCTTTCATGGCTGCCTCGCTATCCTTGTATGATCCCTCATTGAGCTGCTTCTCATCTTCAGCTTCCTTCAATGCTGCCAGAAGGGCATCAATGCGGCCATCCTCGGCGTTCTCTTTGTCCAAGGCGTCTCTGAGTCCCTCGGCATGATCTTCCATTCGTTGCATTTGGATTTGCAGATCTTTCTCGGTTCTTACGTGTCGAGCTGATGCCTGTTTACAGGCCTCAACGCGTGACCGGGCAGTTACCAATGACTGTTCGATGTCCTTCTGTTGGCGTAGGAGGTCGGCAATAATGTCACGTTGTGCGCTAGAGCCATCAGCCAATGTCACGGGTCCCAATGAAGAGGGCGTACTTACTTGATTTGCAAGGCCACATCGGATTTCATGCGCGGGCCATCGGTCCACCCCATAACAGGAGCCTGACTCGGTTCTCCGGCTCGACTGTACGAAAGATGGAGTCCACGACGTCGATCTTTTGGATCAATAGAGTAGCAACGCTTAACGTTTATTGGTCTTGCACCGTCGAATAGTACAGCGGAGGCTTCGTTTACATCCTCGATCAACAGCATTTGCTCAATCCCATGATTGATGATCAGTTGTCGCCGCACTAATTCGTTGTCGATCTGAAAGGTCAGCGCATTTCATAAACCGTGGAAGGGATGAAGGTGGCTACCTGAAGTGTTCGTAACACAGTCTTGTATTGGGGGTCTGGTTCGTGTGCCGTGGTATCCAAATGGCCACCAGAGCCAATGAAGATTGGACAGTTGCTGTCGGGTCAGGTCAGCTTCAGTTCCAAACATGTACCTCCGGTCAAACTCACCACTGAACCCGCCGCATGATATCGAAGAGAAGTTTCATATCATTTTTGGACGAAACAATGAAGCTAGCAAGCGTGCCACCAAACACTCTTTCCAAAATAGACGACCACTTTGGTTCAAGCAGAGTGACATGGTGACCAATTGGGCCGACAGGGCGTGACTCCCATGATTGTTCTTGTTGAATGGCTTTGAGGAGTGCAGGCATTTTGGCATGGAAGCCGGATTGTCTCGATCCGCCTTCTCTAGTGAGATTCCGAAGTTGGTTCTCCGCTTGACCAATCTCGCGCTTTTTCTGTTCAAGCGGACCTTTTGCTTCTGTGAAATCTCTCTCGGCAGCTTCAGCATCTTCCCGTAGGCGAGCGGCACCTTGACGATGCTCTTCGTATTCCTTTTTGGCAGCAGAAGCGTCATTGGCGGCCTGTTCACACTCGGCTTGTTTTCGAGCGTAGCCACCGTCGCTCGCGTCAGCGAGGCGTTGATTCTCAGCGTCCACTTTTTGCTGGGTATCCTGAATTCTCGACTCGGCGGCTTTGAGGTATTCCCTAATCTGGCGTTGTTCTGCCTATACAAAACAGTCAGGGAAGGTATACCATGGTGAGTGGAAGGACGTACCTGTAGGTCATGCCGGCCGGCCATCTCAGCGTCCAATTTTTCCTTTATTTTATCTCTTTCATCCTGGGCCTCATTCACTGCCACGGCAGCTCGCCAGGAATGCTCACCCGCGGCTGTTTCCTCTCCGCGGCGACTCCATCAAAGGCAGCATCAAACCGAGTGAGGCGAGACTCGGCCTCAGCAATTTTCCGATCTGCCTCGGCGATTTGTTCGGTGAGTGAGATTTCCATCTGTCTTGTCAGTCAATTATCAAAGATGCGGTAAGGTGGGACTAACTCTTTCTTGCTCTTCAACTTGAGCCCAAGCCATTTGGCCTCGGATATTTCTGATCCGTCTTCGCAGAGAATCGTGCTGGTCAGAAATCTCGAGCTTTTTCTTGGCCAATTCCTTGCGATTTTGGAGGACCTGTACATCTTGGGTCGATGTTCGGAGCTTTTCCTCAATTGAGTCAAGGGATTCCTCCACTAGCCGGTAGTCGTTATCAAGCTGTTCCAACTGGACGCCTTTGACAAAGAATTTGTATTTCTCAGCTGGGCTTGATGTACTCAAGAACTGACGGGCCATATCTTGAGAAAGTACGTTCATAGGGTTTTCGATCTGTAGCGAAAAGTAGTCCGTGATAGCATCTAGGTCGCCCTTTTTAGTCGAGACGATGCGTCCATTCTCTGACTTGATCTTGAACCCGCTGGTGCCACTCCGGGAGAAATGACGCTCGACAATAATGGTTTTCCCAAAATCGTCTGACAAATAGGCACCGTCGCCTTGATTCTTGATGCGAACGATGATTGTGCTATTCTCCTTGCCCTCCTTGATAAAACTTTTAAGGCTTTGGCCACGATTTGTCGCAGAGGCTTTGCCACCTAGACAAAGGGTGATCGCTGTCAGGATCGCACTCTTGCCGCTGCCGTTCTTTCCAACGATAAAGTTGATCAGAGGACCCAGCTCAACGTAAAAGTGATCATGACACATGAAATTGTAGCACTCAACACGTTCGAGAATTCCATGTTCGGCGGGTACGTTGGCCTCGTCTATTAGATGCGAGTATTTTTCTTGTATGATCTGGGTCTGGCGGAGCTCTAACTCGTCCTCGTCGTCGAGTAGCGCATCGTCGTTGACGGCTAGAAGTGAATCGGCGACGTTGGTAACAGCGCTGGAAGAGGATGGATATTCCGAGTCCGTTGAGCTCTCTGAATTTGTCCTCTGTCGTTTCCTCTGTGACTGTTAGCTCAGCTTAAACTCATATTTGCTGGAATCGTACTGAAGAACTCATGACTGGCTGGTCGGACCCATCGCTTCCCTCGTCGGAGTCCGTAGGCGTCTGCATGCGCTTGCGGGATGGCATTTGGAAAAATAGTTATCAACCAAAGCCAGCGGCTAGCATCGCGAGCAGGCTCGTCAATCTTAGCTGATTGTCGCGGGTTTCGGCCACAAAAGACCCCCACGAACTGATAGTTCCGAGGTCGCGTCGCGTCCGCGTCAGATAGACTTAGTAATCAAATGGGCAAGCCCTGGAGTGGCCTGGAGCCCTTAAGACACTTAGGCACCTGAGTACTCTCGAGTGAAAATGTAGCCTTCAGCGTGGTTTTTTTTTTTGGGTTTTGGTGTTGAATTAGTGAGAAAGAATAAACTGACAGAGAATTCTAGAATTGAAATGATTTTGCTTTATGATGGAAATCGAGGGTGACAACGACATCAACTGTTTCTTTGTTCAGTGACCACATAGAGAATCCGACGCCAAAACTATAGACGAGTACAAATAGGCGGTACCTATTGCCTCGAACGATTTTTACATGTTCCGATAAGACGTAGATGGGTATCTTAGTTTGATTAATAGCTGATCGCTTGATCTACCGCCAGATTACACCTTCAACTAGAGGTACGCGAGTTGATTGCGCACCTTCTCTAGGGTATCAAAATTAGCCTGTAGAGTAGTGGCAAGGACACTTGGGGTCTTGATGTTGCTGTCGTTTGCCCATTCATCACACGAGTGACAAAGCTGCTGATGCGCAGCTGCAAATGCACTCTGCAACTCAGAAGTCCGAGTACACGACCGGCCTAGATCATTCATGTAATGAGTAGGGTCTTGTATGCATAATCGTTGCGCAACAAGAAAATTTCGCTTCGCCGCAGCGGTCCGCTTGGCGCTGATCAGAGAACGCTGGCCGCGCTGATGGGCAGGTTCATCAGCGTTGGAAGCTACAGGTAACATGTCTGCGCTGAAAAGTCCGGGAGGATCCACGGCGACGCCGACAGACTGGAGGTCAACTTGAGTGCCATAGAACTGCAGAAGAGCAAGGAACTGTTCGCCCAAGTTATTAGGCCCGGGAAACCGGCCATGGTTCATCTTCAAAAATGCCACGATGAGCATGGCTAGCGCATCAGGTCCAATGCTCGCCTGCGGTGAGCCAAAAAGACCACGTGCCTCTAGCAATGTGCGTGTTACTGCGTACAGAGGTCGTAGGGCAGGATATTCGGCCTGATAATCTTGCAGATACTCCGTGATGGCAGGGATACCCTCGCCACAATAGAATTGTAGCAACAGTCCAGTCGGCCGGTGGCGAGCGGATAGTGAAGGGTTTCGCTTGTCAGATAGTTTGACATGGTCGCTGAATGTATCGGTGTGCTGTAGAGCTCTTTGGACTTGACGCAGAAGGCGGATGTGGGCATCTTGGATCTGAGGCCGCGTGGGGCTTGGTCTTCGATCACGTTCTAGTGATCTAGGAAGGTCTTCATATGGTAGTATAAAGTCAAGATCCGAGTGTGCCAGTACAAGGCCCGTGCAATGCGATCCAATGACTCTTGGAGCATGTGGGACCACTGTTTTGAGAAGTGAGGCTACTTCCATCCTAAGCTTCTCTATGCGGGCTTGTTCCTGAGCTCTTGGGGTCAGGTATTGATCCAATGCTCGAATTTCTGCATCCAGAGTGATGTCGGCATTGGCGCGAGGCAGCTCCAAATTTCTCAGCCATGGACTCTGTGCCGGACGACCTGTTCCTGCAGGTTGAATCGCATCTTCTCCATATTGATTATTGAGTGATTGGTGAGATGATATATCCACATGACTTTTGCGTTTTTTCTGGCGTTTTCTAGATACCGGATCAGGAGTATCAGGGGAATATTCCGAGTTCGGTAGGACTGGTTCCGCAGGTGGTTGGTAACCGGCGCGATTCTCAGGTGGGATATCAGGCCGCCAGAGTCCCGGGGGATCTTCAATGGGGTAAATTTTGCGGATCAAACGAGTCCGATTTGTGGACCGATGGGCCTCTAGGGTCTTTCGGAGGCTGTTGGCAAAGACATCGGGAGTCTTGGCTGCCGCAACGGAGCTATGGAATGGGCGAAAGAGGTGAGAGGGACGGATGCGTAAAGGTAGGCTCGAAAGCTGCATAACAGTATTAGGGCATTTAAAGAGAGCAAAAGAGGACACCGGAGTGGATGTCACCATGCCGAGGATGCATGCAGCTTTCCAAGATTATTTCGCTCAACTTTATTCAAGATTGTATGCCTCAGGCAGATACAGCCATGTGACTCAATTGTATTTGCCGTTTTAACCAGTTCGGTCCAAATGTTTAATATCTACATCGATGTATACATATGTGTAGAATGATGTTCTACCTCTACCTGAGTACATTCAGACTCCAAATAATTTAATATAGATCAAAGAATACATAGAAGTACTTAAACAACTTACAATATACAATATAGAAAAGGAAAAAGAAATGCATACATGACGTAGCACTGAGGAAATATCCACAAATTCCCCTCCATACTCTTTCTATCTTCTTAAACCAGTTTCTATATTAATATTACCTATTTGAATTTGTGTCGAAAAAGATCTTTAAGGTGGTCTAATCGGCTTCCAGGTCATTCCCTTCGATAACTCTCGATAAGACTTCACTTCACCGCTTGCCCCTCCATCCTTACTATTTCCTGTTCCTCCTTTTCTTTACATATAGTCTATCTGTTTTCGATTTGATTATCTTTCTTACACAGTCCATGGCTTTCTTGCGATAGTCCATTTCCCCCGGACCTTGCTTATCGACTCAGTCCTAAACCCCCCGAGGTATGTACTCTTGTTCATCTTCCCCCCCCATTTCCCCAACCCACCGACGTCAAGGTTTCCCCCGGACCTTGGTGCATGTGACAATTGCAGCCTAACTATTGCAGGCTAATTGCAACACGTCGGATCTCATCCTCAATCTTCCCCATCATATAAGCGCTGCTCGGCTGCTCGTCATGTCCGAACCAGAGAGCCCCGCGCAGGTTCCCGATGACCAGCCAAACCCTGTCCTCGTTGGGCCTGGATTACGGGCCCTCAAGAATGAAGCATACACCCAAGCGACCAATTCGACACCTAGTCTGGAGAAGATGTCAAGCGAGGCCCCTTCCTACTTTGACAGTCTCCCCCGGGCCAAGGCCGTAACCACCGACCCGTCTGAGACCAAGTCCCAGCCGGTGCAGACTGCAGGGAGAGCCTCATCCGGCATGGATCTGTTGCGCCGCTTAAGCTTGACCTCGGACTCTCCCATGTCCCCTGAGACCGATCCACGCGTACAACACCCAGGACTTCGTTTGAGTGGCCGCCTCATCAGCGCCGCTTTCTGTATACCATACAAGCTCAACTTTCAATCGGGATCAGACTGGGTATGTACATAGTTCTATTTATTCTAGGAGATCGTGTTGGCTGACCGGATAACAGACGCTCAAGTCGCGCTCTGGTACTTCAGCGCTGTTCGATTCATTTGCACATCTCGCCTCGGATGAGACTTCTTGGTCACACACGTTGGTAGGCTGGACCGGGGAGGTCGAGCCTGCTGTGGACTTGAAATCACCCTTGCAGCAAATACATCCCAATTCTGCAGTCAAGGCACCCCTAACTCCCAGTAACCTTGTTGCTAACCAACAATTGAACAAGGCTGCTGCGCCTGTTCCCGTGGATGGAACCAAGAAGCCACCCGCACATCCATTGGTAGAGGGAATTAGTGTCACCCAACAGGACCGAGAACGACTCGATGAACAATTGAGCTCAGGTCGTCATGGTCGGGTATTGCCTGTGTGGTTGTCGGACGCATCAGAAGAACCAGAAGAGACTATTCTGCTGAAGGATCAAGGGAGATGGCGCCGTTACGCCGAACGTGAGCTATACCCTCTACTACACTATAAACAACATGGCCCGACAGATGGCCGGTCTGAGCGACGGTGGTGGGCCGACTATGTGCGCCTGAACCAGTTGTTTGCGGATCGCATCGTGGAGGAATATCAAGAAGGAGACGTGGTCTGGGTTCATGATTATCATTTGTTCCTTCTGCCCAGTCTGCTGCGGCAACGTATCCCGAATATCTACGTGGGATTCTTCTTACACTCGCCCTTTCCCAGCAGCGAATTTGTCCGGTGTCTTGCGAAGCGCAAGGAGATCCTAGAGGGAGTCCTGGGTGCCAACATGATTGGATTCCAAACATTTTCCTATTCTCGACACTTTACCTCGTGCTGCACACGGGTTTTGGGCTTTGAGTCTAACTCTGCTGGGGTTGATGCCTACGGGGCCCATGTTGCAGTGGATGTCTTCCCTATTGGCATCGACGCACGTTCGATTCAAAAAGCCGCCTTTGGGGCTCCCGATATTGAGAAGACCGTGTTGGGTATTCGCAAGCTCTATGCTGGAAAGAAAATCATCGTCGGCCGCGATCGGCTGGACAGTGTTCGCGGCGTCGCGCAGAAGCTGCAGGCATTCGAAATTTTCCTGGAGCGCTACCCGGAATGGCGTGACAAAGTTGTCCTCATCCAGGTGACGAGTCCAACTAGCGTGGAAGAAGAGAAGGAAGACCCAGACAACAAGATCGCTGGCCAAATATCCAACTTGGTTTCGACCATCAATGGAAGATTTGGCTCCTTGAGTTTCTCGCCCGTCCAGTACTATCCGCAATATTTGTCCCCGCGCGAGTACTTCGCTCTGTTGCGTGTAGCCGATGTCGGACTAATCACTACGGTGCGAGATGGCATGAACACAACGAGTCTGGAATATATTGTCTGTCAGCAGACCAACCACAGCCCTTTGATTCTTTCTGAATTCTCCGGTACTGCGGGCACCCTGCCCAGTGCCATCCACATCAACCCGTGGGATATGGTTGGAGTGGCTGGAGCGATCAATCAAGCATTGAATATGCCAGATGAGCAGCGAAAAGAGCAACACCTCAAGCTATACAAGCATGTGGTGACCAACACAGTTTCTATGTGGTCCAGGCAGTACCTCAATCGCCTACTGACCAACCTTTCATCCTTTGACCAATCGGTCGCTACGCCTGCACTCGATCGCGCAAAACTAATGAAGCAGTACCGCAAGGCTCGCCGACGGCTGTTCATGTTTGACTACGATGGCACATTGACGCCAATTGTCAAGGATCCCCAGGCTGCCATTCCTTCAGATCGGGTACTCCGTACTCTGAAGAGCCTATCAGCCGACCCACGAAATGCCGTGTGGATCATCAGTGGACGGGATCAGGCTTTCCTGGACGAGTGGATGGGCCATATCCCAGAACTTGGGCTGAGTGCCGAGCACGGTTGTTTTATCCGAAAGCCCGGATCTGAGGATTGGGAGAACCTGGCCGAGAGAAGCAATATGGGATGGCAGAAGGAAGTAGTTGAAGTTTTCCAACATTACACGGAGCGAACCCAGGGTTCATTCATTGAACGGAAACGGGTAGCATTAACCTGGCACTATCGTCGCGCAGACCCAGAGTACGGTGCGTTCCAGGCTCGCGAGTGTCGAAAGACTTTGGAGGACACTGTCGCCAAACGGTGGGATGTGGAAGTCATGGCAGGCAAAGCCAATCTAGAGGTCCGACCAACATTTGTGAACAAGGGGTTTATCGCCACGCGGTTGGTCGACGAATATGGCACGGCCCCAGGGAAGGCACCGGAGTTCATCCTATGCTTGGGTGACGACTTCACCGATGAAGGTAAAGAGTGATCACCCTCATTCATGCTGGAACTGTGAATTAACGCACAATTTAGATATGTTCCGAGCCCTCAAGAAGTTTGATCTACCACGCGACCACGTTTACTCAGTGACAGTGGGTGCCAGCTCGAAGCAAACTGATGCCAGCTGGCACTTATTGGAACCGGCCGACGTTATTGGATCAATTCAGATGCTTTTTAGCAGCGCCAACCAAGATCACTGAGACTTAAACAACACCTGGGACCAACAAACCCATGATTACCCGCCACAGCCAAGTATAGGAATTCGAGCTTGGCATCTGTTTCAGATTTGGCGTGTCAGAATTTATCACCACATGGTCTTGGAGGTTGTTTGGTCTATTACTAGAGGGGCCATTCGTCTCATATTAAGACATCCCGCACTGTTTCAAGGGTTTTTATACAAGCATTACCCTCCATTGTTTTAGCTTGTTTGACTCCGGTTTATGCTCTCTTTTACCCGATAAGACAGGTCCTTTGCCATCCGAGGTTTTGTATAGACTCACGTGTATGTACATGTTAGAAAGTTATTGAATTTTCCCCCGTTACAATCGTACAAGATCGACATTCTTATGTACATATGTACTTAGGTACATGTACTGTGGCTATCCGAGACCGCCGTTTTTTGCGGGGACCCCGGGATTGCGCCATCTCAAGTGTGGGGTTTGATATAAGATATATACTATGTAGTACATATATATATACGTAGGTAGGTATTAGAGGTTATACAGCCTAGAAAACGAGTCAACGAGAGAATAAAGAAAGATGGGAAATTGGATATATTGCAGCCCTATAGACCCTATACATACTCTATACCCTATCTAGGTACACTCTATGGTACCTTTGTAGTTATACTCTACTAAAAGACCAAGACATATAAAACCATGAGACTAATGAAATCATCAAATCACAGACATGCAAAATATAATATACAAGACAACCATAGACACATAAAAAGAAGACATGCTCACTCGGAAGTGGACCCATCTGTCATCGGAAGGCGGCCATCTCTGCGAATAGGCGAGAAGACGCTCGGAAGGATCTCCGTAATGAATTTTTTTTTCCCATTTAGTTTGACTCATTCGAAAAGAGTATTATTTTGTTTGTTTGTTGGAGCTCTGCACTTGGACGCATCAAAAAAGAGGCAGATGAACTCATGTCAACTTCTAATATGGCCTCCAATATCTCCAAACCATCAAGTATAATTGAAGAACATGGCCAAGAGCAACCCGAAAAGAACGAGAGTATAGATCAAAGCCATACTCGCCATTCCTCAGACGAAGAGTCAGCCATTGGCCATCAACCCAACCTTTCTCACATACCCACCAACACCAGCGCTTTGAACCGTACACTATCGGCAGTGCGCACTCGGGAATCTGGCAAAGATTTCGGTCCTCCTCCGGACGGTGGATTTCAGGCTTGGTCGCAGGTCGCTCTCGCACATTTCGTCATCTTCAATACATGGGGCTATATCAATAGCTTCGGTGTCTTCCAGACATACTATTCCCAGACACTGGGACATCCACCATCAGATATCTCCTGGGTCGGGAGTATCCAGATCTTTTTGTTGTTTTTTATTGGCACTTTCTCCGGCAGGGCTACCGATGCCGGCTATTTCACATTTACTCTGGCCTGTGGTGCTATCTTGGAATGCTTCAGTATCTTCATGACCTCGCTCTGCACAAAGTACTGGCAGCTATTCCTAGCACAGGGTATTGGCCAAGGAATTGGGTGTGGACTCATGTTCTGCCCAACTTTGGCTTTGGTCTCGACTTATTTCGCCAAGAACCGTGGCATCGCTATTGGGATCGTTGCGTCGGGTTCCGCGACGGGGGGTCTGGTTTTCCCTGCTGTTATCATGAAGATGTTGCCCCAAGTCGGATATGGGTGGACAATGCGCACGCTAGGCTTTATCTCGGTAGCCACGCTGACTCCCTGTGTCCTGTTTCTCAAGCAGCGTCTTCCTCCACGCAAGACGGGTCCGATTGTTGAGTGGGCTGCCTTCACCGAGCTGCCTTACTTGCTGTTTGCAATTGGCATGTTCATGAACTTCTGGGGCCTATATGTTGGCTTTTTCTACATCGGCAGTTTCAGTCGTAACATCATCGGCGTGTCAAATGATCGATCCATTGATTTGCTTCTGGTAATGAATGGAGTCGGATTGATCGGGCGGTTGGTCCCCAACCTGCTTGCTGATCAGTTCACCGGTCCTCTCAACCTGTTGATTCCGTTCAGTTTCGCGACGGCCTTGGTTGGCTACTGCTGGGCGGCGGTTAACGGTATGTCCGGACTGTGGACATTTGCCGCATTTTATGGCCTATTTGCTGCAGGTATTCAATCGTTGTTCCCAGCCACCCTCAGCACCCTGACTACTGATATGAAGAAGATCGGTGTACGCATGGGTATGGTGCTCAGCGTAGTAGCAGTGGCGGCCCTTATAGGGTCTCCTATTGCTGGTGAGCTAGTTGTTCGTGGTGATGGCAACTACCTGTATGCGCAAATGTTCATGGGATCTGCGATCCTGACTTGGTGGATTGACATTAATTGGAGCCCGAGTGACCAAGGTGGGCACAGGTTTGACTCGAGTTTGAAAAATAGGATATTATACCTAGGTAAAATGTTATGTATTTAGTCAGGATAGATATAATGATAATGAATGTTCCTACCTATGTATATATTGGATGGATGTTGTATGGTGTATGGTGTATGTCAACAAATCAACGAGTTGTGGTTTGACGAGAAGAAAATGCCCCCACATGTGATTTAATGCCTTTGACTCGTGACTCTTGAACTTCTCATCTTTTTCCACATTTCAAGTCTTTTTGCAATACTTTGAATTCTCCAGGTAGGTTTGTGTTCATTTTTGACATTCTATGAGAAACTGCGAAGCGACACCCCACCTTTGCCCCTCCATTGTGTGCAAAACTCCCAACCCCCGCTAACTCGTTCTCGATATAGAGATATAGAGATATACATTACTTGAGCCTCGTTTCAAAGTTCCCACATATTTTCTACATATCAATATGGCGCCCCGCGGTCGTGGAGGAAAATTCTCCAAGCCCACTCGAGGAGGTGTGTCGTGTCCGCCTGCAGAGTGCGAGATACTCGAAGCTGATCATGAGTAGGAGGCAAGCACTTCAGCAGAGATCTCCAGCCATTAGACAAGGATGGTAATCAGATGGGTCTCTGGCGCGTAAGCGGACTTCCAACCCCCAATTAATTCAAGTTCCACAACAGCAATCTGACCGTGATATCTCTCATAGGAGCCTGGTGACCAAATCAAGTCATCGGGCGAGGAAGATTCTTCGTCCGAAGAAGAAAGCACCGAGGAATCCAGCGAGGACGAGTCCAAGCCCACCGAGTCATCCACAGCAGGAACCCGTGAGGAGCGCCGCGCAGCCGCCAAAGCTAAGAAGGCAGCCGCATTGAAGAAGCGAGGCCAAGGACCTGCCCAACCTGGGGATTTACCCCCTTCAGACTCGGAAGAATCTGATAACGACCTTCCCGCCAACCCCAACCATACTGCCAAGTCCCGCTCGCAAACCCTGAAGGCCGCTGAGCCCACTGCTGAGCCTAAGAAGGCCGCCAAGGTCAAGGATATCTCACAATTATCCCGACGCGAGCGTGAGGCCGTCCAGGCCCAGCAGGCTCGCGAGCGTTACCAGAAGCTGCATGCCGAGGGTAAGACCGATGAAGCGAAAGCGGATCTGGCTCGTCTCGCCGTTATCCGTGAGCAGCGTGAGGCGGAGCGCCTGCGCAAGTTGGCTGAGAAGGAGGAGAAGGATGAGCAAGCTAAGGAACGAGCTCAAGCCGCCCAGGAGCGGGAGGATCGTATGCGCGCCGCAGCTTTGGGTAAGACAGGCAAGAAAGTTGGTGGAAAGAAGAAATAAGCTTGTGGATTTCATTTTATATGTGGTCATGACTTGGGTTGAATTGTTGTAATTGTTGTTGGTTATACATCTAGACAACGAGCAAAGAAAGCAAAGAAAGCAAAGAAAGCAAAGAAAGCAAACAGTTGAGTCATTTGGAAATTAAGAACCAGACAAGTTGAATATGCCCAATACTGTAAATTGAAATCATGTACACCCAATAGCATTAGATAAACACCTCGTTTTTAGACTGGCTTTTCTGAGTATGAGCCGGTCAAAAAGAAACCAAAGTGCAAAAGAAAAAAAAGAACAAGAAAAAGGTATTTGAAGTTTCATACACGGGATTGAAATCCCAGGGAGAATACATAGCCAAGAAAAGAGGTCTATTTGCGGGAAAGCTTGCTACTTCACACGCCCCAGAACAACCCCTCGACGCTGCGACCTTGCATGACAATGCCCCAACCGGCAATCAGGCTGACTAGCCACATAACGACGAATATGAGGATGGGCACAAGTAGAAGTTCTGTGTTGTGCAAGAAGGGGAGAGCATTGTACCCCAGGAATGTGATGTAGGTGTAGTAAATGAGAGCAGAGAGGTAGAGCGAGTTTCCGAGGAAAGTAGCCAGGAAATTACTCGGGCTACGGGTGAGGAGCGGCAGAAGGAGGAACTGCACCACGTAGAGATGGAGATAGAGAGGGAAGAAGGCCCGGTTGGACACCTATATAAGGGCATTGTCAGAAAGTTGGAGATTCCACGGATTTGTGGCACGGAGTCTTACGTCAAAACAATATCCAAATTCCAACTGCTCCTTCTCCCCTGGCTGTGTAAATAGGCCCTGAGCAGCACCTCGTCTTCGGCCACGGGAGCCCCGCAGACCAGCCAGAGAGGCGGCAGCTCCGTTCGGACCGAATAGACGGCCGATGATAAAGTATCCAATTGTTGAGACAAACAGTGACGAGCCAATGAAATGTACGACAACGAAGAGGAAGGTGAGGCGCATGATTGCGCCGAAGCCCGGCGTATAAGCAAGGCCCCATGCGAATGCTGTGAGGAGGAGGAAGAATGATAGTAGGTAGGTGAATGACGGATCAGGCCGGTGCCATGTGTTCTTGGTTTCTGCTCAAAGGCGTCAATAGTGCTCGATTAGGGCGATGGTAACTGGCATTGCCATGGTTGTATGTGCTTGTCCAATCGAGGCACGGGGTCGAGGCTTGGGATAAGTAGACTCACGTTTCTAGGTCCGATGACATGGTCAGCATAGTTCGAGGGTCAGTTAGGGTAGTCAAGACCACTTACATGGTAGTATATCGATTTGAAGACCTTCTTAGGTGCGATCAACAACGAGGTCATCTCCCAAATGGCCATTTCAAAGTCCATTTGCGGAAATTTGAAGAGCCTGTCCCATATCAGTGATTGCCTCTCGCATCGAGGTTCTTTGCGGTCCTACCTCTTGAAGAAGCGCGGCATGCGGACGCTAGATCGAGTTGCGGGTGTTGAGCCGAAGTTGGCAGGGCCGGCATGTTGGCGGGGGACAGAGATGTGAGGGTTCATGATCTTAGACCCCGTTTTTCGAGAAGGGAAATCAAGTCTCGGAGCATACACAATGCAGTCCGGTTGTTGTACGTGTACTATAGCCTGTAAAGTATCCAATGCAAGTGGCCCGGTTATGTCATCTTGGTCACGTGTTTACCTAAGTATATCAGGTATGGATTTTTATATAGGGACCTATATAACATGTTTTGGTTGCTAATTGACACAGTACTCCGTATAATATATTCTCTTCTTACTCGCATTACAATTCTAGTTGTTAAATTATATATCTTCCGAACAAGCGTCATTCCAGGTGGAAAAGGTTCCCTCAAGAGACACTGCAAGGGGCAGAAGGATACACCATCAACATGCATAGTCAGAAATAAGGAGATACGGAGTATATTAATAGAGAGTCCTTTTTCTCTTAGATGTTATAATGGAATACTTATACGTGTATATAACTGTCTACAATATTGTATATGTATAATCTATCTACGTACGGAGTAGTTACACGGAAGTCAACATCCGATATACAAAGTAGCTCCCCCCACGGCTCCACTGTACTTTTGTAAACAGATTAACAGATTGTATTCGAAGGGGTTAGGTAGGAATATTGATATCTATTGTAGTGATGTACCCGTGGACGGATATCAATAGTATAATTAATATACATTTTACGAGTAAAAGTAGAACATACGTGTCTATCAACTAAATATGTATGTATTTAATGTACGGAGTACTTAAGACAATGTATAAAACCCCTGAATCTGTGGGCAAGTAATTTCCCCTGGACTGCACATGTGTTTCTATTCAGTTTTATCATTGTCTCCTTTGAACATACATATGTATTTCATATTCTTAAAATATGTCTCATATATTTTAAATATATATAAAATATTTTAAAAAAGAGTCCCACCGTTCGGACTTTAAAAAAAGTTCCCGCTAAACCGCTAAACCGCTAAACCGACTCGCTCAGGAGTTCCCCGGTTTCTTATCTCTTCACATTACTCGCCTTGTACATTCCCTTTTCTTTTGGGCTCTTCAATGTTTTCTTCTTTTAAATTGCTTTGGGCAATGACCAGGTGAATTACTCTTCAATCCGTCAAATCGGATACTGCAGGGACCATCAGTTTCTCCAGTCACTTTGTATCTGGTACGCAGCAAAACCTATATGGTATTCCCCTGGATCCAACCGCATCCTCGCGTGGGAATTGATCCTAAGAAGACAAATTGAATTAACTTCTATTAGCGCAATAATGTCCCAGCAACGGGAAGCGTACTCTCCTCCCCATACACCTCCCTCCCAAACCGCGAGATACAAGCCCTCCAAGCGTGGATACCCTGCTCGACCATCCATCCGGGATGCTTTTCCAGACGCCATGGATAACCCCACGACAACCAGTGAGTCGGGAGATGATCGAGACCCGCATGATCTGTCTCTATCCCCGCAACATGCTACACGGACGTCAATTGTAGACAACATGCTTCTTTCGCTCGATCAATTCGCCCCTAGTTCCTCTGTCTTAGACGACTACCGTCTTTTCAATTCCGCCTTTGAAAACGACCATCACAGTCATTACTCGCAAGAATCCGATTCGCACGGCCGGTACCGTGGACACACGTTCTCCTCGTCGATATCTTCAGAACCCGACTACGGATACGAAGATGGGAATGGCCATTATGGAACAATCACCGCGGCAAAGGGCCGGCGTAGCAACAGCAGTTCCAATCACAAGACAACACCTCGGCAGGTGGGAAGCTCGCGCGGTGGTACCGGGACCATGCCGCGGACAAACACTGCCCGGAAAGGCAGCAAAGGAAGCTCATCCTCTACCGCGGACTACTCATACACAATCCCCAGAGCACGAGCAGACCAGGGCTTGGGCCGACGCTCAGCCAGCTTCGACTGTGGACCAAAACGAGCGTTCGCACCTTATGCCGATCCCAGTGTCGGTCCGGACTCGACGCTGTACGACGATCACGATGCTGCGCCCACCCCGAGTGTCCCCGCAGGACCGCGAAAGGTTCACGATTATAGTAGGACACCGACAACTGCTGCCGCGCGGACACCGATAGCATCGCGACGGAACAGTATGAAATCTGCCCATGCCCCTCAAATTCGAACAGTTCGGCCTGAAAATATCGGCACGGGGACTCTCAAAGCTCGGGACAACGACTTCCAAAATATGAATGATACGGATCTTGACCGCCCTCCGGCCATCACAGCTTCGTTGGACCCTCCTGCTCCTAGCCCGACCATCTCCTATAACAAGCCGGCTTTTCCTCCCCAGGAACCAACAGCAACCACCACAATATCGGCCAACATATCCACCAGCGTCTCCGCCAACCATCCAGCTCCAAGCACAAAAGAACGCCCAGGTTTCTTCCGGCGTGTCTTTCGAATCTAAGAATCCAGCACCTGGACCGGCAGATGCACCAAATATAAACGTCAACGATCTATCACACCTACGAGACACCGAGAGCAGAGAAACCAATGGGACGACCGCCAGCCCAAAGGCACGAGCTCAGCAGGCAGCCAAAAGCTCTGCGGGTGCTTCTCCGTCCTCGATTCGCGCAGGACCCCATCAGGTTGTGAATAAGAAATCTTCATTCTTCCGTAGAAGAAAGAGGTCGGTGCCTGACCACGCTCCTCCACCAATTGTAATTCCTCAACATCTTGCACCACAGACTATGGATACTATGGCGGCTCCAAGTCCTGTGAGCAGCCTGCGGCAAGTCATGAATCCTTACCTTGACGAGGAGTCAGACCGGGAAGAAAATGCGGACTGGGAGGCCAAGGTTCGACAACCGGCATTTTTGCAGGCGCAGAAGAAAAGAGAAAGTGTTTCAGCTCCTGGGGCTCCCAAAACGAAGACTTCTCTTCAGCCCTCGGCTGCCTCTCGTGGCCAGGACCCCTCCCCCCTTGCAGAGAAGGATAGATCTTCGAACGGTGAAGCATCCACAGACTTTGCATTGCAGGACAAGTCCCAGAATGTTGCTGCCTCTGCTACTCTTTCCCCCGTTGTGGAGGATTTCTCGCGCAGCATCAAGTCTCAGGTCGATGCTCCTCAAATCAATGTAGCCAGATTGGCGCTTCCATCTGAGGATCGGGTTTGTGAATCTCCTGTTGATTCTATATCAACGGCATCAAACTATCAGACCGCTGCGAACACCCCACTCATTGAGCAGGAAGAGTCTCGACCAGCTGATGACACCGAGAATCAGACAGATGGACCTGGCGAAGCTATTGAAGATGGACCCACAGCTGCGGACCGAGAACAAGCCCAAAGACTCTTCGACAGCCAGGATCAGGTGGTTGGTAACGAGCCTGCTGCCGCTTGGCTAGGTGACCCTGATCGGGCAATGGTTCGCGAAGCATATATGCGCCTGTACAACTGGTCTAATCTCGACATTGTTGCCTCCCTTCGGGTTCTTTGTGATCGCTTGGTGCTGAAGGGAGAAACCCAACAAGTGGATCGAGTGCTGGATGCCTTTTCGACCAGATGGTGTGATTGCAACCCAAGCCATGGCTTCAAAGCCACCGATGTTGTCCATACTATTTGCTATTCTATCCTGCTACTAAACACTGATCTTCACTTGGCTGACATCGATTCAAAGATGACCAAATCCCAATTCGTTCGAAATACTATGCCCACTATCCACCGAGTGGCAATGGATGCCGCACCGGAAGGATTTGAGACGTTACGTCCAATCAACCGCTCTAAGACTCAACCTCATGAAGCGCTCTCTGCCCCTACGTCGGCACGCTCCGCAACTTTCCCTCCAGAGGTCACCCACAGCTCGTTTGACAAAGATGGCGATGCCAATGCTGGGGCTGGGCCTTTGGTTAACACGCCATTCACTGGAACAGTCAGAGCGTGGGAGCAACAGGTTGAAGCGGTACTCAAGGAATTCTACACATCCATCCAGAAGCAAAGGCTGCCTCTGTTTGGTGCCCAACCAGAACGTGAAGTGTCTCGCATGTCGTCCAACAACTTTTTGGGCCCCTCTAGCGGTACTCTTCGTAGGAGTCCCAGCACAATTAGCAAGAGCGGTTCCGATATCTTCCCTCGCGGTCGTTCTGCCAATTCAAGCCACGGAGCTGCACGATGGTCATCCAAACCCCGCTCCCGAGCTGGGAGGCTTTATCCTCCTTCGGCGATGGGCTCCAGCCGTACAAGCCTAGACGACCAATCATCTGTCTGGAGTCCAACTGGGTCCAGTACCTGGAGTAAATATTCTCTGGGTAAATTCACTTCAGCCTCTGTGGACTCTTTTGGTTCAGATTTCCCTCGCGGCGAATACCAACAATCTATTGGTTTTGCCAATGCTCTGAGTCAGGCCATCATTCGGGAGGACTCTGCTCCCTCGGTGTACAGTTATGAGGAGCCTGAGCGAACCACCCCTCTGCTTGAGGATGACACGCTGGCTCTTGCCGGAGCTCCGTGGGCCAAGGAGGGAAGTCTAAAGCATAAGCATCACCTAGATGCGGTGGACAAACGGGCGAAGGACCGGAACTGGAATGACTGTTTTGCGGTTATACAGCAAGGCTGGATGCGTCTGTTCTCCTTCAACAACTCCACCAAGTCGATGCGGCAAAAGGCTAAACAGCGCGGAGGGGTTATAGTCGGTGGTGGCAACTGGACGGAAAATGCAGAAGAGCTTTGGAAGTTCATGCTGCGCCAAACCATCGCCAGCGCCTTACCATCGCCTGGATACTCCAAGTCTCGTCCTCATGTCTGGGCCCTGAGTCTGCCTACTGGGGCGGTTCACCTCTTCCAAGCTGGAACACCTGAGATCGTCCGAGAATTTGTCTCCACGGCCAATTACTGGAGCGCGCGATTATCCAAGCAACCCCTGGTAGGAGGCATCAGCAACATCGAATATGGATGGAGCGACAGTGTCATTAACAGCGCGCTGATCGGCGGTGAAAGTCGATCCCCGCCGCCTTCGTCAGGCGCACGGCCGAGTATTCAAAGCTCTATCCGAAGCTCCATGGATCATCAGGGTGTGCGACCCCGACTTCCCGCGGATCGGGTCAACATCAGTGACTGGAGCCCACCGCAGCAAAGTATGGTCGCCTCCAATCTGACAGAGGAGGAACAGTGGAAGGCCCTGCAGGCCTACGTGCAGAACGTGGAAGATGATCTCTCTCGGCACAATGAGCTGCGTTCCGCGATGAACCTTGCATTCTCCCCACGCCACCCCAACGCCGCTAAAGCTATGGCAAACTGGGAACGGAAATCTTCATATCTGCTGCGTGAGATTGTTAAATTCCGCACGTATATTGACTCCTTGCGCAACGCCATCAGCTCTAAAGAGAGAATCTTCGCTTCAACCAACTACTCCCAAGAGGACGAGGAAGCAACCATGGAGCCCACGGAGCCGACAGCGTAATTGCACATTCTTTCTTCTCGACTTCGAAGGCACCGCCTGTACATACATATACATATGTATCCCTTTCTTTTTTTGGCTTCTGGGGGGGACTCCATGCTACATACATTCAAAAGCGACCTGATACTGATACCTTGGTCTTTTTTTTATTTTTTTATTTTTTTTATTTTTTTTATTTTTTTTATTTTTTTTATTTTTTTTATTGTGTTTGTTTGATACAACCCTGTCTACTATACCTCTTTTCTTTCTAATGTTCTGTGGCGGCGTGGATTACTGATTATTCCGTTTAATGCTTGGGACGGTTGATGTGATACTATGGATACCATGATTGTCTTTTTTTTTTTATATTAGGTATGAATATCATTTGTATATTTTCGTTTACATTGTGAAGCATTCGGCAACATCCTGTATAGCTTAGTGGTATACGCGTTGCATTAAGGTGTGTGGTAGAAATAGTGTGTGGCAATACCAATACATGATTGTACCTGGCCGTGTCTATATTGTTGTATCCACGCATCAACGCACCTATGCCAAATGCTCTTGCCAGATGACTTTCGAATATGTTTTGCAAGTTACCTAGGTAGACCTTTATTTTCTTCATTTTCCTTTTTGATTTGAATATTGCCATAGATTCGTCTCTCCAGCTCTCGACTCTCTCTCAACTTCCGATACATCAAAATACAACAATGAGCGCTCATTCGCCGATCGAAGCGGGTAGCGAGATGCAGGGAGTGGATACCCAAACACTGGGCGTCATCTCCCCCGTTACAACAGTGCTCACCTCTGTGTCGGCATTCCAGACGCCAGATCAATCCTTGAATGATCTCAGTTCAGAATACTTCATGGCAGAGGACGCACCGGGGGGTCTCCCCCCGAACTCGGTAACACAGTCCCAATCTGAATACGCGCAATCAACCCCTTCAGAGCCGGACCATGAAGATCATGACCCTGAACGTCAAGACCATGAAGACCCTGACTTTACGATGACATCGACGCAGCTAGATCTGGATGATCACAGCTTTATTCCTTCCTCTGTCGACCGCGACGAGAGCAGTCTATTCCATCCATCGAGCGAAAATGGCGACCACGAACGCGCCAATAACCAAACCCTAATCGAAGAGCACGAAATGCGCCGCAAATTGATGGACATTGAGTCAAGCTTTCTGCCCGAACCCTCTACGATTGACGTGGCGGCGGCCGGTCCTGCTGCTGGCACGGATGATACGTACTTAGTTGGGGTTCCAAAGAATGATGCTACAAACACAACGCAGGACTCCTCACAGCTCTCGTCCATAGAACCAGCCAAGACAAACCCGATGGAAGACGACGAACGCAGAGGGGAGGAGCAGCTGCATACGAACTTGGACTCGGCGCCTGGCCCTGCAGAACAACCTGCCGACAACTCCTTGCTCGACTCACTCTCCTCGTCACCTACGGCAGCTGCAGCGCTACGCCGAAATCAATCCACATTATCCGAAAACGCGCGAGACACCAGCCAGCTTTCCCAGGATGAGCGCCCCTTCAGATCTGAATTTTCCATGGCCCAGAACGAATCGCAACTCACTCCCTCGAAGCTTCAAAACACCTCCCGCAGCCTGTCACCCGGTGCGTCGCACCTATTTGGTGACCAGAGTGGCAGTGCTACTGGTAGTCGTAGAGCTAGCCGACCCAAGTACTTGACTAGCCGACAATCGGCCCATCGTCTCTCACACTCCTCGGTCGCAAGTAACAACACTGAAACAACCAACAGCGATGCCACACTGGGTGCGGACTATGCCCTTCAAACCGGAGGCGCAACTTCTGACAACTATGGAAGTTTACACGCGGGAAGTCGTGCGCAGATGGCCAGGACAACCAGTCTCGGTAGCATGGCATCTGGGATCTCCGGATATAGCGAAGAAAATCCACTTGACAAAAGAAATACGGCTGGTCCAACGGATGGCGGCCTACACACTCTGGAGGAGGAGGGCTCGCCACATTCTCGTGCCGGTCCTGTTGACCATGAAGACACCTCCACACCGGTGACGCCAAAGGCAAAGCCACAAGACAGCAATGTCCCTACAGATACAGCAATTGCTGAGCGGGTTAAAGGCATTCAAATCCCTACCGCATTTGCACACCGGTTCCGAGAGGACTTCCAAGCGTCCCCTGAGAAGCGTTTGGGGGCCTCAACCCCTGCGTTTGCGAAAAGTGGCCGAAACCTGACCCTCAAGGAACAGAGCAGTACCATTGATCGCTTGGCGAAGGAGAACTTTGACCTGAAAATGCGAATTCACTTTCTTAATGAGGCGTTGAACAAGCGATCCGAGGAAGGAATCAAGGAGATGATCTCGGAGAACGTCGAGCTCAAATCAGATAAGGTCAAGCTCTCAAAGGATAATCAAAGCCTAAGACGCAAGATTCGAGACTTGGAAAAGCAAGTGAAAGACCATCAATCGGACAAGGACTCTATGGTCAATCACGACCCCGAAGGATCAGATGACGGTGATCGCGACTCGGCCCAAGACGAAGAGATCGTCTTCCTACGCGAACGGGTTGAAACTTATGAACTCGAGATTGAGCGTATGAGATCGGAAACCATTGCACGGGAAAGCGAGAAGCGACGGTTGGCCGAGATGGTCAAGTCGCTCAGCGATAATCGTGCGGGAGAGTCCGATGCAGGTGCGAGAGAAGAGCGAGTGAGTCAGATGGACACAATCAATCAGATCCAAGCTAATTAGCTATGTAGGAGATGTGGAAGGATATGCTTGACGCAGAAACCTCGGCGCGAGAGCAAGCCGAGGAAGAAAACCGAAGGCTCCGAGACGAGTCGATTCGTTTGCGGACTGAGATGTATTCTGTCACAAAGCATGGCCAATATGACTCTCTTTCATACACGTCTGAGAGAGATGGCAACCGAGCCCACACCGTTCCCAACAGCACGCTTGTTGTAGAGCTGGGGCTCCTTAAACAGGAGAACGCAGAACTAAGAAAAGAAGTTAGTGCTCAGACTTCAATGCTCACTTCTCGCAACCGAGAAAAGGAACGTCTTTATCAGGAGATCGAAGAATTAAAGCTCGGAGAGCGTCGTCATGTTGGCCGATCCATAGCTGGGGACAGTATCTTCGACCGTTCTGCCTCACGCACTCATGTCCGACCATCGTCTCAGGCTAGCGACGGAACGGGCATGTCACGGAGCGATATGGACCGCGATGAACTCGAAGCCCGGAATGGACAACTCCGGGACTTAGTGTCGACCCTCAAGCTTGAGAATCAAGCAATCCGAGCCGAACTTGAGGACTATATTGGAGAACTAGAGGCTCTTGACAAAGCATACCAGGCTGATGTTGATCAAGCCGAAGAAGAGATGCAAAACCTACAGCAAGAACGAGACCAGGCCGTGCATATGGCAAACGAGCGAGATGCCGCTTTCCAGGACCTGCGGGCCGAGGCGCAGGAAGAGTTGGATACACTTGGAGACGAACTTGACCAGAAGATTGTTGAGTGCCAGCGCATGAACGAGGACCTGAGAAACCAGGACGAAAACCTCAGGGTTTTGCAGGCGGAGATGCGATCTGCCAGCGAAGGCATCATCCGTCTCGAGGAAGATGCACAGAGCAACCTGGCCGCATACAAGTCTGTGCAGCAAGAGCTTGAGGAGACCAATCGCGAGATGGAGTCTGTGGAGAAGAGCCTATCTGAGGCCAACACCAAGGTGCAGCGGCTGACAGTGCAGATTGAGTCGAGCCAGAATGAGATTGCTTTCCTTCGCGAAGAGCAAGACGGCGATAAGATCCGCATCGGAGACCTTGAGTCGGATCTCAAGAACTACCACATGAGTTTGGTCACCGAAAAGGAGAAGACTAGAGAACTCGAGCAACGACTGGCAGACGAACGTCACCAGCGAGAAGTGGTTGGAAGCAAGGAAAAGCAAGATGTCCAGCGTATCATGAATGAACTGAACCGCGAAGCTTCATCTTCCAAGGAGGAGATCCGACGTCTGAAGAAGAGCCTTTCAGCCCAGGAGATTGAAACCTCCACCTGGCGAGAACGGTTGATGGACCTCGAAAACAATTTGAGAGAAACTCTAGGTGATCTCAGCGGTAGTCGGTCTAGCTTGATCACCAATATCATGAAGCTGCAAAAGGAACTCGAATCGACCGCCTTGGAGTTGGAGAGCGTCCGCTCGCAGCTAGACGAGAAAGAATCTCTACTTCGAAACCGTGATGCACTACTCGAAAGTCATGGGCTTGAGTCACGCAAACTCTCGGAACTCTTGGATCGCGAACGACATGCGCGCCGAGCCGACAAGCAGTCGTTTGAGTCGTCGCTCAAATCTCACCAGCAGGCATCCCGGACCATCACGCAAAGCAATTCCCGTATCACAGATCTGGAAAAAGCGCGGACAGAAGACCGCAAAAGATATGCATCGCTGGAGCAGCAATTCAAGGACCAGCTTAGTGAGAGGAACATCATGTTCCTTAACATTTGGAAGAGACTATCTGGGCTTTGCGGCCCGGACTGGGCGCACTCCAACAGTCTTATCAATGGCAATCTCCCGAGCCAGGAGGTCATTGGTAATATTTTGTTCTGGCCGGGCTTCAGCCGCAACCTTCTGCTTGCAATGAAGACTGTCGAGGCCGTGATGGCGGGTTTCAAGACCCGCATCAAGAGCATTGACCACGAGTTGACCAAGCGTTACCACACGCTTGAGCTTTCATATAACGGACGGATCAAGAAGCTCGAGCGCCTCGAAGAGGCTTTGAAAAATATGCGATCCAGTCGCGGACAGTCGAGCTCCACGCCGGAGATTTCTAAACTGCGTGGGGAGAACCGCCTGCTGAAAGCTGAACTCAACCTGCTTCAATCGAACTCGCGAGGACAAGGTCCTGCGTCTGCTGCGGCTGCAGTCATGGCATCGGGACCCCGATCTCCTTCTTTGGCGTCAACAGCGGAGTCGGAACGATCCTTGGGGCGTTCTAGCTCTACGACTGGCACTGACAGACCTCGCCCCGAGAAAGGCCTCGCTCGCAGTGGCACGGGACTTCCGCAGCCTTCTCACTCCTCTTCTAGCAGCACATTGACCAACAACAATGCTGGAACGATGATACCACGCACACGCAGCTCGCACAGTGGCTGGGACGGTGGCGATGAGAAATGGATTCACAGGCTGCATGAGCTGGAGAAGCGACTCAAATCTGAACGTGAGGGTCGCCTCCTAGATCGCAGTGGCGCTCGCAAGCGACTCGAGGAGCGCGATGCTGAGAACCAGAAGCTTCGAGATCAGCTCAGCCGGGAGCGTACGCGACGCGGGCCTTCGGGGACCACTGCAGATGGCGGCAGTCGCAATCGCCCTCCTGTCTCAGATGAGGCCCCAAGCTCCAGTGAAGGGGAGGGCATCACCGTTGACATCGAGGTTTGATTTTGCTGTCACTTTTCCCGTATTACTATATATACCCACCGCCTGTTTGCGTTTCGCTTCCACATTACACTTATCGCATATGCTTGTAATGACCATTCACGAGGGCAATGAACCGACGAAAGGCGTTCGGAGTTTCATTTTATTCTACTTGGGGCTACAACAACATTTTGTTGAGGGATTGTCGGGGTCTTTTGTGCATATTATTTTTGTTTCATTGTACTTTATACACGTCCATATGCTCTATTAAGACGAATCCTTTGTATGATACAGTGATACAGTCCAATCTATCGCAACGATACCTTGAGCGAGAAATCCACGATCCCCGTGCCCTGATGGATCGAGCTGGTAGACAAGATATCGACATCGGCACAGACATACGCCGGCGCATTCTCTTCCGTCAATCCACCACTCACCTCAATCAGGAAAGCCTTCTTTGAAGCCCATTCGCGCTTCAGCTGCGCCGCGGCCTCTCGCACCCCCTCGGGTGCAAAGTTATCCAACATAATGATATCAGCCCCAGCCCCAATCGCCGCGTTAGCCTCCTCCACACTCCGACACTCAACCTCAACCTTAGTCGAGAACCCACCAGTAGCCTTGGCCGCCTGCACAGCGCGCGGGATCGCCGCCGCAATAGACTCAATCGACGACGGGTCCGCAACACCGCCGTCCGCTGCAGCCCGGTTGTTCGCGCACGCCCACACGTGGTTATCCTTCAGCATGGTCATGGAGCTCAAATCATGGCGGTGCGGGTCGGCGCCGCCAGCAAGCATCCCATATTTCTCAACAAGTCGGAACCCAGGCGTTGTCTTCCTTGTACCGGCCAGGGTACCTTGCCATCCTTGCGCACGTAGCGCACCGAGCATGGAGGCGCTCTTGCTGGCAATGCCTGAGCAACGCGCGAGAATGTTTAGGGCTACGCGCTCGCCGAGGAGGATCTTGCGGATGGGGCCGCGGACGGTTGCGCAATGCTGGATTGGGGTGATTGCTTCGCCTTCTTTGATGTGCCATTCGATTCTGGATGGGTTAGAGAGGTGGGGTTGTGACCGTGAGTGAGGGCATGGAGGAGTGAAGGACTAGGAGACTTACGTGCAGCCTAGTTGCGAGAAGACCTCGTCGAAGAATGGTACGCCTGCGACGATGCCCTAGGGGGGTTGATCAGGTAATGTTCTTCTCATGGATAGGTAATAATGTCTGGTTATAGACTCTGTTGGTTTACCTTGCTCTTTCCCAGTAGTCGGGCCTCGCCCTCTGACTCGCCAACGACAAAGCCGCCATAATCCAGGCTAGGGCAGTCCTCTTCCAGCCAGGATGTTATGACACGCTTGTAGTTGCCAGGTAGTAAATGGCGCAAATCTCCGTGAGCTGAGGCCATTGTGTAGAGTAGGTTGGGAGCAAATG
The DNA here is from genome assembly GCF_028829835.1 of Penicillium mononematosum. Taxonomy (NCBI): domain Eukaryota; kingdom Fungi; phylum Ascomycota; class Eurotiomycetes; order Eurotiales; family Aspergillaceae; genus Penicillium; species Penicillium mononematosum. Next base: position 2,022,666 of record NW_026643275.1, read on the forward strand.
AATTGAATCAAGGTGCTGGAGATGTTGATCTGCGAGTTCCCGAGGTCGCATGTTGAAGTTCCCCCGCGCGGGGTGAAGAACGGGTTGGCCCGATCTCCGATTATGGCCGGGGTCACGTGATAGCATAGTATAATAACGGATATAGTAGGGAGTACCTATATACAACATAGTTATATAATAAAAACTATGTAGTTACATAGTAATTATATCTTAAGGGTACTTTAGGCATTTGGCTACATATGTAACATGGTTATGACTATGCCCTATTATTAAGATGCCCCTATACCTAAGATCGCACAGTATACTTAACTATATTGTATACCTAAAGCCTAAAAACAATCCTATATTCGTAACTCCAATAATAAAGATAAAATAGTAATAGTGCCTTATAGCGCCACATTCCGGGAATACGGCACACTAAAAGGGACAGATCGTCACGGGCTTGACATTCCCAGTGGAGAAGAGATCCATTCTCGAAGGGAGGGCATATATGAATTGGGAAATTGCTTGGAATTGGAATACCTCTACTCCGTATACGGAGTATGTGTATACCACCTAGGTATATACTAGATATGCATATCTGATATGTACCTAGGTAGTCAAGCATATGAAGTTAAGAGAGATTCACATCAATAGAATCATCTGATAAAAAGAAATCAAATCCCGAAGACACGGGCCGAGGATCCGGGACGGAGATAACTTGGTCGGATTCGGCATCGAATTTTTCTTTTTTTTTTCCCTTGGATTACAATGTGTATACAATGCCGAGGTGCCTTGTATAATAATTTCGAAATATGTCTCGACCCCACACTGAGAATGTAAAATGTCTCATAACATTTATGTACCGCTATACCTCTTTTACTAATTCAAGCTTTCCACGCCTTGTAAACAGTTTTGCAACCAAACAACTGACCCTTCTTCAGCAGAACCATGGACCGCCACTCAGGCTCGTTAATCGCATTCACAAATCGGCTAGGTTCCACACAGAATCCAGCTCCCTCATGGTGTGCCGGCGCACCATTGACCGAGGGCACATCGATGTACTTGCCAGTGTAGAACTGGAAGGCAGGCTCGGTGCTGTGCACCTCGAGATGCAGACCCGTGCTTGCGTTGCTGAACTGCGCCAGGCGGCGCAGCGGCAAGCCACGAGTGTCCAAGGGGATCTTGCTGGCATCGGACTCCAGCACAAAGACGTCGTCGATGTGTGCGCCCGTTGCGGCGAGCGTGAATGGGGTTGTCACGTCGCGCGGGAACTTGGCAACCCCACCTGAAGGGATGCCTGTGCTATCGAGCGGCAGATAGTCGCCCGTGGCGAGCTGGGCGGTGGTGCCCGAGATATCGGGTCCATCGCCGATGTTGAAGTAGCTGTGAGAGGTGGGGGAGCTTGGTCAGCGGATAGCTCCAATTTTTCAAGATTGGTATCGTCTCATCAACCTCGGGAAAGGGGAGAAGGGGCTGGGCTTTTACCTGTGGTTGGTGAGGTTGACTACAGTCTCCTCGCACTCGTTGCCAGTGAATTCTACCTCGTACTCGGCCGTCAAGACGGTCTTGGCGTCGCCCTCCTTGCTGGCGGTGTACCACACACGCACCTCGACAGTACCGGGATACCCCTCCTCACCATCTTTGCAAAGGTACTTGAACAGCAAGGCGTCGTGGCCATTGCGCTGGACGGTGTGTGGACCGTCAAAGATGCGCTTACCCCAACCATTCTCACCACCATGCAGGGAATTGGGGCCGTCGTTCTGCGCCAGTTGGATCTTCTGGCCATTCAGCTCCTGGATCAGACCATCCTTGATGCGGTTCGCGACGCGGCCGATGGTGGCACCATAGTGCGGGGAGTTGTGCTTGACATAGTCATCTTGCGTGGGGAAACCTAGAACGATGTTCTTGCCGCCGACGCGGAATTCTTGAATGATGGCGCCCAAAGGCAAGAAGGTAAATGCAGCTTGTTCGGGGGCAGACATGATGAGATTTCTTTTTTATTTTTCTTCGGAGGAGATGGTGGGGAAAAGAAGACTATGTACATTTCATTTTTAGGGGTCGACATGACGTTGCAACCCCGCAATCTGCGGGATGAATCACCGACAACACCTATTCGAATTTTTTTGTTTAGCATAAATGGTGATATTCAGGGCATTTAGAGGTCTTTCATGCCCTGAGAGGGTCCTAGTTTCAAAGTGATTAGGCTAAAAGGGAAAGTCTTTGAATTGGCCCGGGATTTTAGGGTAAAGCTCAACTCGTGACTTCTGACTTCTTCCGTAATCCGATATAAAACATAAAGACCTTGAAACCTTCCCAGGTTGGAACTCGGACCCAAGTCACTTCCAGAGTTCAACTATAAACTATAACAAAGACAAAAAGGTGTGTATTGAGTTGGTATTCTCCAATCAGAGATTTACAATATATCATAAAACGGACATAGCACTTCGGTGTTAGGGTAAGCCTGCATCCGGTCGGAGGAAACGAAGTCCGGCGTCCGAAGGGATCTATACCCCGGACTCGTGTCGGCCCATTTGAAAGGCAAAAAGTGAAAAAAAAAAAGGAGACACGCCAAGGTTTCAGGATTAATAATTGGTAGGTCCCTCCCGAGGTCGGTACGGAGTACATAATAGAGGATTGGCATTGGGTTGGCATCGGATTGGCATTTGTATTGAATTGGCATTGTATTAGGCAGGCATTTTCTTGGTCTGTTAGTTTGACGAAACAAAGCAGGTTTGACGATAACTGGGGCTGTGTGTGTCAGGGGTCTAAACCGAATACGATATACGAATACATATACGGCTTCCAAGGTTGGCTATAACTCAGTTTATATACGGAGTAAGTGTTGAGTAAATAAGAGCAATGAACATGTCCAACATACGGAGTAATGGAATTCTACAATGTTGTACTCCGTATATTGTATATTTCCAGGATCCCGGAGCATTTGACCCATAACGGTAAATCGGGACTTCGGCGACTTTGATCTCCATGTACAACATAGGTACCTCCAGGGCTAGGGTTGGGTATAAAGCAAAAGTCTCACGTAAGCCGAAAAGAGCAAAAAAATCGCTCAAATGTGGAGATTTTTTGGAGAGAAAAAAAATTATTACATATCCGCTGAGTCAGGAGATCAATAATCAACTTACCTAGGTATATGTTGTAGGTAAGGTAATAATATATTACAATATACAATATTAGAAGAGAGTCCGAATTATTCCCGTCTAGATCTTCTGGAACGGTACAATATACTGTATAAAGTCAACATTGAAATGAGATCATTGCCCGTTTAGGATAGTGTAACGGTGACATGACCTTGAATGACCTTGAACTTCATTGAAATTGTAATTAGATAGAAAACATCCCTTGAAACCGTTTTAAAACTCCAGAAATAAAAAAGAAAGTAGGAAGAATAATAGTTAAAAAAACAAAACAAAACAAAAGAGGAAACTCCAAATCTCCAAAAACCAGTTCACTGTACAGAGGTGATTAGGATCCCAATTGCGCCTGAATCCAGTCAACAGAACTTGTGGGGGAAAATAGCCCTAGAGAAGAGATAGAAGGGGGGGGAAAAAAAGCAGAACATGTATAGTATACATGCATCACGTCATACGGCGTTAAAAAAAAAAAAGAGTCGAAAAGAAAGTAACCCTAAAAAAGGACAAGGCTCAGATCGAGGTGATCTCCGTAGGGTTTGGATTGAGGAATTGATTGAAATCCTCATAGTCGTTCTTGGAATCCAGATATGACCCTTGGGACAAGCAATTGATGGGAACCTGGCGATTGAACATAGGCGATGATAGCTGCTGGTCGTCAAAGGGCATATTGGAGTAATCGGCCGTGGACATTAAATCCATCTCGTCGAAAGGATTGAATCCGTTACTGGGCCACTGTTGCGGACCTTGCAAAGCTAATGGATTGACCACGCCCTGCATAGACATGGGTTGGGCGAATTGCGGGGTGTTAGGCATCTGAGGGGGATGAGGTTCGGTCTTAATGGGCGCCCGTGTCGAGGGACTATACGTTGGCGGCGTGGGCGGCATGTGCTGCTGGGAGAAAGCATCGGATGAGAAACGCGAGCGGGGAACTGGTGATTGGGGACTATCAGAGCCACCATCGGAGGATTCCTGGCGTTGCATGCCGGCGTTGGTGTGCCATAGGTCGTGCTGTAGGGCTTCGGGGTTTTCTTCGAAGCGCTCACCCTTGGAGCCATCGAGGGCGCCGAGGCGCATGAGCAGGTCGTGAGTGAGTGGGTGACCGTTGGGTTCGAGTTTCAGCTGTTCGCCGGGCCAGCCTTCGCCTTCGATATTGCGTCGATAGAGTTCCTGGAGACCATGGACCAGCCAAGATTGTTGCTGTTCAAGCATCTCAACGTATCTATAATGGGAGATAGCTAGTTAGTTGGGGGGGATTCTTTAGGGCTTTGAATAGAGCTATTTAGCTTACCCCTTCGGGTACACTTTATCATGCGCCTTCTTGCGTTCCCCAAAGACGCAGATGGCATTGTCTGCACGACAACGGGAACATGGGCTGGATCCATCACACTGTCCCGGGTCAGTGTATGTTGGGACGATCACCTTTTTGTTTGTACATACCTTGGATTTCTTCAAGCGACACCGATCGCATGCTTTGCATACTCTTTTGCGGACATTGCTGTCCGAATGCGAGTCCGATGTTGGTGTTGATTGGCGAGCTGCCATGATTTATGAAGTCGAAAGTATGGTGGTGAGAGAGAATATCGGGGATTTCGACCCTTAGCTATACTTCTTTGATCCGAGTAAGGATCGACGTCAAATCGGGGTCGATGATATAATGATGTTCACAGGTGAAAAAGAAATTGAGTTCAGATAAAGTAGACGGATGCAGATAGGAAATCCTTGGGACCGTATAGGAATAAGGAATAGAATAATAGAAAGCGTAGTAAGTAGGTAATATGAGAGAAGTGAAGTAATAAAAGTCACTCCAAGGTCACCATGGGAGTAGATGTGCATATATAGGAATATGACAAAAAAAAGAGGGGGCCTTCTAGTTTAGGAATTTATTCATTTTAATTATATTTTTTTTATATTTATATTAGAGTCATGGATATGTAGAGTTCTAACAGTCTAACAAGAAAAGAGAAAAGAGCATAAAAAAAAAGGGATCGGATCGAAGATCATAAAATACAGTACAGTGTCAATACGAGCCAAAATTACTGGATGACTCGGCATTTGCTGACGGAGCTCGGGGACTTTTAACTGACGTATATCCGAGTGGAGTGCATTTCCGACCACACATTTCATTTGATTTATTTTGATTTCATTTGATTTATTTTTTGATTTATTTGATTTATTTGATTTTGTATTTTGTATTTTGTATTTTGTATAATATTGGATGTATATTGTAGATAAATAGAAGATAGTCTATAGAAGATAGAAATATAAATAGTCTATACAACATAGAATAGAATAACAAATATGAATATTCTTGGCAGCATAAATGTGTAAGCGTATAAAAAAGAAAAAGGAAAATGAACATCGGCAAGCCCATGCCGAATCGCATGTTGCACCCGAATCTTCATTATATTATGTATTCCGATATTCCAAGTATACTCCGATCAAGATCTAGTTTACTATGTTGTATACTATACAACATATATACAACATACAACGTTAGCAGTAATCCTGTTTCCATTGGAATGATTCATGACCCTACAACATTACCAATAAGGCGAAAAAGTCCATGACGTAACGATTCTCGTCCAATAAGGAACATAGTTCCTCTTTAGGATATCTCACCTCCCCTTTTGACTGTACATATGTAATCAAAAGTAATCAAAAGGGCTAGACCTTTTCTTTCTAGAATACATCCTGTTTCTCCCCTTCTCCGGTTTCCGACCTCGGGTGTTCCCTATTTCCATTTCCCTCGATATTTCCTGCAGTTCAAAAGCTTAGCTAAGTACTTACTACATTGGGAAATATGTGACGATTTGGATATTCAAATCCAATTCAACTCAAATTCAAATGTCAATCCGTGGGAACTCTCTACAATATAGCGTATGTCTTATAAGACCGGTTTAACGCCGGAGATGCATTCCGTGTCCATTCACTTTATTCACCTTGGGTTGCTCTTCCTCACATGTTCCCCAGGTCAACTCTTATGTACACAGATACTTGTCCAATATATATATGTGTTTATATATGACAGGGGTATAGTATAATCTACATCTTTATATAATATACACATCCATCAACAAGAGCAGTGAAAACACCAGAGCTGACAAACGCAGCAACCCCGATAGCACTTTTGACGTTCATGTTTTTCGGGTCCGTTCTGGACTTCACCCTGTTCCTGACCCTGTTCGCCGGTTGGTTCCGTAGTCTTCCGTTTGATAAAACCCCACACGCGACTTCGTCGGGATCGGGTCTCGCCTGCAATTGTGTCTACAGTGGTGGTTGGTAGGGTATTGTGCGATGGCTCGGCGCACGGGGGAGGAAGCACACCGTCTTGGCTTTGGAGTCGGGCTTCGACCACGCGACGGACTAAATCTATCCAGAGTTATTAGCTTGTCTCTTGTCTCCTTTCCGACATGTCATACGGGCAAAGGTTTCCTCAATGTTGACCATCTCGCGAGCACTGGTCTCCATAAACCCGCAGCCGTGCTTGCGCGCATACTCGAGTCCATCGCGGGATGTCACCACGCGACCATCCTTGAGATCACATTTGTTGCCCGCAACGATTTTAACTGGCGGTGGCAGGCCAACGTGGCCTGCCCCGGATTTCTTTTTCAACTCCTGGCGCAGTCGCTGGTTGTCCTCGACGCGTTGCTCCGCCTCCATATGGATCATCTCCATGAAATGATCTAGCGTTTCAAGACTCGACGGGTTGGTGATATCGTAAACCAAGAGGAACGCATCGGAGTTCAGGGTCGAGGCAGACCATAGTCCACGGTACTCCTCCTGGCCTGCGGTATCGGTGATGGAGAGAACGTAGGGGTGGCCATCGACGGTGCGGGTGACGGAGTAGGAATCCTCTGGGCGTGATTAGAATTTTGGAGTGACATCAAAATGGGGCGGGTAATACCGATAGTGGGATCATATCTAGAAATGAGATATTAGCGTTGGTTTTCCCAAGGTCAGGGGGCAAGTTTCTCACTCGTGAACCCATTGGCTGCGGACCAGCCGCATGGTGATGGAGGATTTGCCTGCATCCCGATCTGATCAGATCTCGATTGCGCGAAACCCGGAATGGCCCCGACTCGCGGAGACAGGAAATTCCCAGACAAGAGAAGGTTGTACATACCACATCCACCATCTCCGCAGATGGTGATTGAGATTTTGTCCATGGCCAACGGACATTGGAGGTGTATGGAGTTGGGGGGAATGTTGATAGGGGTTATTAATATAATAGGGGGTTATCAATAGTACCGATGTACCTATATTGTATACTCCGTAGCTTACTACATATATGTATAGCTTTGATTAGTTGATCTCTCTATCTCTTAATGTACCTCATACCATTATTGATCACTCTTTTCTATAATTGTCTTTGTGATAGGTCTGGCCTCTCAAAATACAACATAGACATGGATATATAGCGCTGAACATTACGATTACTTCAATCTGTATATATAGAATAGAACAGAGAAATAAAAGGAGAATAGGATAGAATACAATTGAGAGACAAAAATATAGGGAATGTCAAATACCCGTACATACTCCGTGTATATATAATAATATGGAAGCTTGGCGAGTACTTCTCCACATCAGCTCTCTCTCTCTCTCTCTCTCCCCCTTTCTCTTTTTCATCTTCTCATCTTCTCCCTCTCCTTCTCTCTTCTAACACCAAACACATTTACTCCTATAAACATCCACAAACTGCAAGCATATATTGGAAATTCCGACTGAGGTTGTCATACCGCGGGGCGATGGAACTCGGCCTCGGTTACAGATATTTTAATTACCAACATGAACAGCTTCAGCTTGGAATATGATGATGAATATCAGCTCACTTCACAAGCTCCCAACCATTCATATACGACATTTACAAACCAGGGTAGCTATGCCTTCAGTGCTATGCTACCCCAGGATGCGGATCTGCCTCTCCAGAACTTCGCACGATCCCAGCCTTCGGACCTAGACGGACAAAGATCTAATGTCATGCTCACATACGATGCGATGCCGACCTCGGGTATCTCAATGCCTATGAATATGAACGCTACCAACGCCTATACCTACGATATCCCGGCCACCTACCCGGCCACCACCGGGGGGATGCCTCCGCAGATGGATCAATCACAGTTTCAGTCTACATACTCGCTCTTCCCGCACGCCATGGCGGTACCCCATTTCCCCCAGCTCGCTCCGCCAGCCTTCTCGGGACCATACAATACGAGCACCGCTTCGATAGCTAACTTCGAGGATTCCGACTTTTCGGGTGGCATGAGCGACTGGTCGCAGGCGCAGGTACAGGTGCAGCGGGCTCGTCGACAACCTCCGGAACGCCACCTGCCTACTGGCCAGCCGTACCGTGCATTGCGGCCGGTGGCTATTCAGCCAAAGAAGCCAGTTGCTGCCACAGGTGAGTTGTGTCTGTGCCTGGCACCTCCCGGTTGGCTGTGGCCCATTGTATGACTGACGCGGGAGCGCGCAATCAGAGGGTTTTTCGCCAGGGCTTGCAAAGCCCGAGATTGGCAAGACTGAACATACCGGCATCTATTCGACGACTGGCTTTGACGTGCTGGGAGCGTTGGTACGTCTTTTATCCCCATAGAGAGTATCAGACGACTTACTAGCCTTATTCAGGGCCGCGTTGCTATGCGGCGCAACCCTAAAATTAACATTGGCGCGGTCGATCTCTCTTGCGCCTTCGTGATGTGTGATATCTTAACTGAAGATCATCCAATCGTCTACGTATCAGAGGCGTTTGAACGATTGACCGGCTATACTAAAAATGAAATCGTTGGTCGGAATTGTCGATTTCTTCAAGCACCCGACGGTAGGATCAGTGCTGGTGCTAAGCGGACCTTTGTTGATGGACAGACTGTCTATCGGCTACGGTCAACCATCGACGACCGCAGTGAGATACAGGCCAGTATAATTAACTACCGCAAGGGTGGACAACCCTTCATGAATCTCATCACGATGATCCCCATCCAGTGGGACTCGGATGTTTACCGGTACTACGTCGGGTTCCAGGTTGATCTGGTTGAAAAACCCGATGCCGTGAGGGGAAGAAATCCTGGTATACTTTGCAGCAGCCTTCGTGGCGAGTGCCCTCACTAACGTTGTATAGATGGTAACTATAACATTAACTATCGGCGTGATCAACTGCCACAGTATATAGTCCCATCACCAGATGTATACTCACGACCAGACCTCGGGTTGCGATATGGTCACGACGAAGTGACTACTATTCTCAACGCCATGAATGCAGTTGGCAATGATGCCAACCGGCACTGCCTGGATCGCATTCTGGTTGAAAATACAGATGATGTGATCCATGTGCTTTCATTCAACGGTGAATTCTTGTATCTGTCGCCCTCTTGCCACAAGATTCTAGAATATGACCCGGTGGAATTGATCGGCAAGACCCTGTCTACCATCTGCCATCCCAGTGATATTGGTCCTGTAATTCGCGAATTGCGGGCGAGCACGACAACCGCTACACTCAGTGTTGTGTATCGCATCAGACAAAAGCACCGAGGATATATGTGGTTCGAAAGCCACGGCGCGTGGCACATCGACCCGAACCAGGGCCGGAGACATCTAGTCATGACCGGGCGCCCGCGTCCCGTCTACACCTTGGATCAGATTGCCCGCCTGGGCTCACTCCCTGCGCTGGCCGAGAATGACATCTGGGCCAAGGTTTCCTTGTCTGGTGTCATCCTTTTTATTACTACCAAGGTGAAGCCGGTGCTCGGCCGCTCACCTGACGATCTGATTGGTAAAGGCCTACAAGAGTTCATGCAGCCCGAGACTGGTGGCACTGCCACGATCACACAAGCCCTGGAGGCAGCCTCTGGTGGACAAGGGCCTGGCATGGCGACCGTTTTCGGTAGCGGCAAAGAAACGGGTGAGCCACCCTCATTCAAACACCAAATGTGGCATAGGAAAGGCCATGCCCTTTCAGCACATACCACATTGTACACCGGCGACGCAGCGAAGGGAACCAAGCCGAGCTTCCTCGTCGCCCAGATACGATTTGCTCGGCCATTCCCTCCACCCGCCGCCATCTCAGCGGCCGAAGACAAAAGCCTCACTACGCTTACCGTCGATGACACCGTCCCGCCCCAACAGTACGGTGCCCTTGGTCAACGCATGCCCGAGCTGTCGAACCTCATCGGCCTCAACGGCCTGCCCACTGGCAACCGCAGCAGTTCATCTTCCGCCGACCCCACAACCTTCTTTACAGAGCTCAATCCCACCCGTGGATCCAGCTGGCAGATCGAGCTGCGCGAGCTAGAGAAGCAGAACGGCACCCTAGCCGATGAATTGCAACGCCTGGTGGCTCGCCGCAGGAAGCGCAAGCGCAAGCACGGCGCTATGGCGGTCGAGAAGATTTGTGCTATGTGCAACACAAAGAACACCCCCGAGTGGCGGCGTGGTCCCAGTGGAAACCGGGATCTTTGCAATAGCTGTGGGCTGCGGTGGGCAAAGCAGATCCGTAGCCAGGCGCAGGCGCAGGCTGCGGCTTCTTAGTCTGTTACAGTGGACTGGTGAGTATATCAACTGTTGTCTTTCTTCCTTCCTTTCCTTTCTTTTTTCTTTTTCTTTTTTTTTTTAAAAATTTTTTTTTTTTTGCTTTTCTCCTTCTCTAGAGGGCTGATTTTTTGATACCCTTCCGTTTTGACTGTCGAAATTGACACATGCTACTTTTGAGCGCTTGAACTTTTGGGGGTTTCCTTTCGCACATGTCTTTCCATATGCAATTTCAAATATTGCATACAGAAACATGTCGGCTAGGACTGTAGGCTCTACGGCTAGTGCTACGGCTAGTAGTGATAGCAAAAGCTCGACGGAAAAACACCTCTTTTATGAGTCGATATGTTGGAATATAATACAAAGAATCCCTAAAAAAAAAGTCTACTATGCAAGCAGGGACCTCCAGTCTATGAGCTTTCCAAAAAATTACAGCTTCTTGGACTTCGAACTGTTTCCACGAACAGCCAGCCACTGCTCCAACCAGCGCCTCTCCAACCCTTCTACACGTTTGCGGTCTTGAGTACCAGAAGAGACGTCCACACCACCACGCTCCTCAACCGCAATCCGCACCTCAGTAGCATTCATAGCAGAAACCCCTCCGCCAACACGAATCATCCCGTCATCAATAGACAGGTACTCAACATATCGCGCCAGCCGAGGCCGGTAGATCAAACCAGCAAGCGACTCGCCCGCAGTCCTATCATGACGCTTAACCAGACCAAAAACAGCGCAGGCACGCAACACATCCGCGGAGCCCGCACTAGCAACCCAGACGGGATCAGCAAAACACCTAGCAAGTAGAGCCAACTGCTCTGCACCGCCCGCCTTGAGCAAATGCACAGATCGATCTTTATTCTCAGCAACAAATACATCTAGCGCCGCGAGTTTACGCGCTGTAGCAGCAACGCGCTCCTTCTCCACCTGCGAGGGCACACGACACGTCGCGGGTGTAATGGCAGAGCCGAATATCGGGATGATTAGGGGTGTGAACTCGCCGCAGATGATCAGGATCATCGTGAAGGGGATCATGCGACGGACATCGCGGGCTGAGCGGCGGACGAGCTGGAATTGCGCGCGGCCGAGCTTGAATTCTTGTGTTGTTGATGGCGCGCCGCCGTTATTGCTGTTGTGTGTGCTTGTCCGCGGCGGGGATATCGGGATGTAGGCGGGTAGACCTAGTTTCCTCCGTAGAGGGAGCGAGGCGCGGTAGTTGCGGTAGACGTTTTTTAGGCCCGTTTTGTAGAAGGTCACGTATGCGCGGCCGAATTCGACATAGCGTTTTAATTTGTCTGCTGCGCCTGCGGTGGGATGTAGGGGGGATGGGGTTGTGAGGGCGGCAGGATGTGTGCTGATTGGGGCATTTATTTCGGTTTTGGAGGGGGGTTAAGACGGTGGTGGTTGTAGGGGATGGTGATGAGGGTCTGCGGGATTGCTGGCGCGGGCCGGAGGTTGAGAAGAGCTGGGATTGCACGCAGATGGGAAGTGATTGGGATTGGAGGTGAGCGTGGAAACGATAGTGACTCCAAGGTTGGAATTGAGCATGGAGGGCTCGCTGGCCCCGAGTTATGCTGGCCATTGTTGAGGTGATGAGAGAAGATGAAAACAAGGCTGATTGATGTTATCAGTGATTGATACCTTAGGCATCAATCTTGTCTATCTTGTCTAATATGGTGTTGAGTGATTTGAGGGCTAAGAGTTTCATCATGACATCTCCCGTTCCAATTGGATTGAAGAAAACCGTCGTAAGAAGCCTGGTATATATATGCTCGATCTAGTTTTTGTAGGGTAATTAATGTACACCAATTCAAATCAAAGGCAAGATCTACTCTCCTCTGCACGGACTTCGATGTTTTCGATGAGCCCATTGCCCAACCTCGCAATCTCATTCAGAATAGCCGTCTGGTTGATTACGACCTCACCCTTGGTATCACCTGGAGCGGTCGAGTACGCCGTCTTCAGGTTCCAAGGCCGCGACTTCAGGGTCTGCGGGTTCCAAAGACCAGTAATCACTGCACAACGATCGTCTCCGTGGAAGAGCAAGATGCTCTGGCTGTAGCAGGCTTGTACATCACATACAAACGACTTGATGGTCTGCATCATTCCAGCACGGGGTTCCGCCAAGTTCTTGAACTTGGGTGCTGAGGCGCCGCTAAACAGCTTTGGGCGAAGATGGATGACAAAGTCGTAAGGAGCAAGAGAGGTATCAAACAGCTCGGAAACATCTATATCGTGGGTCTTGCTTCGTAGCAGGCTTACTGCTGCTTTCGCCAGGCTAGAAGTTCGAGCAGCCACAACCTTGGAGGGCATCTCGTATTGAGTCCAGGTGACCCCTTCCGTATCAATGTCAGACGCGACGAAAAAGGCCAGGCTGTTCATCGCAGGGTCGATGCTGCGCCAGGCTGTGAAGCGAGTGCGGATATTTTCCGTCACTTGTGGTGTTAGATCACCTCCCAGGTCAACAATGAAGGGCTCCTGCTGCCAGTCCCACCGAGAGAGGGAGTGAAGAGTCCTTAGGAATCCGGTCATGACAGACGAAGGACATTCCCAAGGGTTAGGTTGAGTGAAGGTGCGAATTACCAGCAATTCAATCAACTCATCGCTGATTTGGGCAGTAAACAGGTGAGAGTTAAACCATTGCTTGGTAAGACGAATGGTGGGCGACAACAAGGGGAAGCGTGTGCACAGGCTTCGGAGTGCCTGTGTCAAGCGCGGAGTTTGGACAAAGGTTTTCTTGTAGGCGAAGAGAGCATAGGCTGCCTCTTCTCGTTCCCGAGGACTCAGATTTCGGTCCTTGAGATTGCGCTCGAGTAGGGTTTGTTCACGCTCGTGGTGAATCCTCAACCGGAACAACACGCCAGAAGAATGGGGGATTTCCAGATACGCATTGTTGATCACCTTGCTCGATTCATTTTCGAGGCCTACACGGCAAGACGAGGCAGCACCTGATGACTTCAGAGAGTCTCCAATTTTCAAAAGGAATGCAACCTTGGTCATTTGGATGGCCGCGAAGTCATCAGGCCAACGCGAGGAGCTTTCAAACTGAAGTACAACGTCTGTGGCTCCCGTTGGTCTGAGGGAGGTATAACGAAGAAGCGAACTAGCCGGGGCCAAGTGACGTACCTCCAGTGGCACTTCGTCCATGCTGCGAATAGACCTCTCAAGATCGTTGAAAGCATCATCGATTGACTGGAAAGCAGGGCTGGAGTATGCTAGAATGCCATCGCCATGCTCCTTAAGGAGCTCGTCATATTCATCACCAACAAACGCGAATTCATCGGCGGTGATCTTGAAGTGCCGCTGGAGTATGTACTCCAAAATCTGATAGATGACAGATGTGTCTGACTCGTCAGACCACACAAGACTCTCCAGGATGCTGCCATCCTTGAATCGTCGAAGCTCCGACTTTTCACCCCAGAAAGCTTGGAACGAAGCAGACTCTTCTTTTTCTTCTGCGGCCGGACCGTGGTCGACAATTCGTCCGACGTTTTCAGCATTCAACAACAGTCCTACAGACACACCCTGGCTCGACCGTTTGGGCTGCTTGGACTTGACTGACCACGAATCAACGGCGCGGCTCACAATAGAGACAAGTTTGACTCTGTCTCCCAGAGCCCGGGAAAGAACATTATACAAAGCATTCTGCTCGTGAAGAGCGCGGAGCGTGTCTCCATTGAATGACTTGGGGAATGAGATCAAGCGGTCAAATCTGAGGGCTGGTTCATCAACCTTTAGAATGAAAACCTTATCGAAGTTGTCCTCTCGTGACTCATTGAGCATTTTTAGGGTGACGGCGGCTTCATGACGCAGTGTTGCGTATGACCAAGGCGTCATTTTGTAAAGAATGTTCAACCCTCTACGGCCATCAAAGACAACGGGGACCCCGGAAGGAACTGGGACCTCTTGGCCAAAGAATAAAGGAGTGGTCAAATCCCTGCCGGCCAAGAATTGGATGGTGGCCTTGAAAATTTGGTAGCAGCTATATGATGGCAGCAAGACCGGTTGTCCAGCCGGACCACCGCCTTCAAACAGCAAAGACAGAAGTACAGTCCATTCGAAACCACCAAAGCCTCCATTCTGGAAGGGGGTATGGAAGCCTCTTTGTTGCAACCAAGTGCGGCCAAGAATGCATGCATCGCTGAAAGAACTGCATTTCTTGGAGGCCGAGTAGATAGACTTGTGGTAGAGAGAGACTGTGGCATCGGAACGGAGGCTGGCATTGTAATACGAGGTCGGTTCGCCGATCTCCGAGTTATTGGAAGCTTGGCGGATATTGCTTTTGAGTGGAAGCGTTCTCGTGACCGGGAACAACGTAGGATCGATTGCGGTCAGAATTCGGATGGTCGGCCCAGATGATTCGGCTTGACGCGGTTCCAACAAGATGAGAGGACGGAGGCTGTCTCCATCCTGGGGGCCAAATTTGATATCAAACCCTAGGGTATCCGCGGTGTCTTGAATCCCAGCGGCCACGCAAGCGATATAATAGGCGCGTTTGTGGAAGTATCTGAAGTTGACGTAGTCCTTCTCCTGGAACAGCGAACTTGGCATAGTGATTGCCAGATCAATTGGGCGCGACTCCAAAGTGCGAGCGCCTGTCTTAAGCGCAAAGCTACCTACCACGTTGATGTTCGCTGGCTTTGCGTATGCCATGCTGTACTTGACATCTTTGCTTGGCCGAGGCTCGGGCCATGGAATCACCAGACCAGAAGCACGTAGCTCCTTCTCGGCATCGGGGACAGATTGCGGAGACTTTTCGGGCAGGCCTTCAATGGCGGTCTTGATTTGGTGTAGTGTTTCCTGAACCTTTGAGACTTGTTTGCTGTAGTTAGGTCTCAATCCCTCCAGTAGCTCGTCCATTTGCAGCTTGAAGAAACTGGATTTGTAAAAGCCGCTGGCCATTGCAAGCTCTGCGGAGCGCTCATCTTTGCCTCGAGTCGGGTTTCGCTTCTCGGTCACTTTCGATGTCTGTTTCGTTGAAGAGCTAGTAACAGTATTCTCCGGGGAAGGACTGAGCTTCCTGCGCTTAGACGTGTGGTCCGGGTCCGACATTTTGTGAGCGTAGCAGTTGTTAGTAGACGAGTTTTTTTTTTTTTGGGCGATAACGGTATTGTATCCGATACGGTACGGCTGACTCATTCGTATTTTATGAGGTCAGGTACTGCGGAGCATCGCCGAAGTCGCAAGTGGAGGGGATGGCATCATTTACAACCTTAAAGTCTCTTTTTTCCTTTTTGTTCTCTTTCTTTTCAAAATAAAGATCAATAGATCATATTTTCTAGCTCATTTCTATTTTCAATTGAAATGTTGCAGGCTTTGGGAGGACCTGTGCCTCCAAACACTGACCATGTATGGTTTACCTCCCCGCAACCCCTCCATGACTCTTCTAACATTTTACAAAGGCTGTCAGTGTATCGCTTCCATCATGGAGGGAAAATGTTGGCTACGAAGAAGGAGAAGATTGGGTTATTAGCAAGATGAAATGCGGTTACCCGAGATTCTTCGTCCATCCTATTATCCAAAAGCTCGCCCAGGAGATTGTTCGTCGAGTCGGTGACCCCAACCTCGAGTCCGCAACCCTATTCCCATCGCTCAAGTCAGCGCGCATCTGCCACTCCTTTTTGCTCAGCAAAATCCCCGCAGAGAAGGCGTACAAAGCGCGCATTGTCAACTTCATCCCATCCCCACATACCGAAGCGGGATCAACAGTGACGTCTTCCTTGTCGTGTGTCATCTACCCAAAGGAATACGCCTCTATTACCAAGCAGGTATGGCAACACTCGGGCAATGGCATCTCCAGTCGACGAGGTGAGTTCTGCCTTGGAGCATTGGAGGACGGGTTTTTGGTGGAAGATAAAGGCTTTGCGACTGCGGAGTCAATCTCTCAGCGTCCTTGCAAGGGACCCCGCAGATACCAAAGCGTCAATGGAGCGAGGAAGGGCTCTGTTGGGGAATCTCCTCCCAAATCAAACACAGAAGATGGCCGAGACTATGCTCAGTTTATTGAGGAGCGGTTTGGCCGCAATCTCAGCACTTCTCTCGCCAATCAGGCCAAGCTGGCTGTTCGCAAACGTATTGCCGGTGTCTTGACAGCCGATGCTGAACTGCCAGAAGCCCTGGAGACGGCTTCATCAGAAGGTCGAGTCGCCGGCATTTCTGAGGAGGATGTCCTTCTTTACCCTTCGGGTATGAGCGCCATTTTCAACGCTCATCAAACCTTGCTGGCTACTAGAGGCGATTTGCCCTCAATTTGTTTCGGGTTCCCTTATACGGATACATTGAAGATTCTCCAAAAATGGGGACCAGGCTGCGTATTCTATGGTCACGGCTCCTCGGAAGATCTGGATGATCTGGAATCCCGACTGAAGGCTGGTGAGCGTTTCCTTGGGCTTTTTACCGAGGCACCAGGTAACCCTCTTCTCAAAACACCGGACCTCAAACGGATTCGCGCCTTGGCAGACCAGTATGGGTTTGCTGTGGTAGTCGACGAAACCATCAGCAACTTTTTAAACATCAACGTTCTGCACTTGGCAGACATAGTTGTCAGCAGCTTGACCAAGATTTTCAGCGGAGATAGTAACGTCATGGGAGGAAGTGCTGTGCTCAACCCTCATGCACAGTATTATGCCGCCCTCAAGGAAACTTATAACCGAGATTATGAAGATACCTACTGGGCGGAGGATGCCGTTTTCCTAGAGAGAAACAGTCGTGATTTTATTTCTCGCGTTGAACAAATCAATGCTACCACTGAGGACATTACAGCTATGCTGAAGGAGTCCCCATTAGGCAAGTATTCATTTACTTTGGATTGAGAGCTATACTGACCATTTTCACAGTGAAAGAAGTTTACTACCCGAAATACAGCCCCACGAGACCACTATATGATAGCCTCCGCAATGCCAATGGTGGTTATGGTGGTCTCTTCTCTGTCACGTTCCACTCCACAGCCGAGGCGATTGCCTTTTTTGACACGATCGAGGTTTTGAAGGGACCCAGTCTTGGGACCAACTTTACATTGAGGTGAGTACACAGGCCCCCTCTATCTCGGGTTTTGCTAACTTGTCAGCTCTCCGTACGTCCTTCTGGCTCATTACGGCGAACTAGACTGGGTATGTACACCAATCGTATGTTGGGCAGGCCATAACTAACACATGTCAGGCGAGATCTTTCAATGTCGATCCGGATCTAGTGAGAATCAGTGTCGGACTAGAAGACGTACATGATCTGCGCTCCAGGGTACAACGGGCCTTGGACGCAGTGCGCAGTGTCCGGCAGTCAAGTGCATAGTCTACCCCAATTCGATCAACGTTGGCTTGTGCACTACACAAGGACTTGGACTTTTCCTGGGATATCCATATTTGTAAATTCCGGTATATATCACGAATAAGGCAGACTATCATAGCTTCTCACACTGTACCATGAAGAAAACGAGATCCTGCTCGAAGCCCTTCACTAGCCAAAGCCAAACAGAAACGGTTCGACCTGCTAAAATGTACGATCTGACAGGTCATCGCCTATGGTACTCACGGCCCGGCTTGTGATGCCCAGGTCTTCACTGGCTGTCTTTCTCAAGGCCTGTCGCATGGTTTCTACATTCAGATCTCCCCCAAAACTGGAAGAGACGGGGCTTTGGGCAGCACTAGCAGTAGTAAACCGAGTAGGAGACATGTCAAGCCCTCTAAAGGAGGTCGCGATGCTTGTTGGCGGCGAAGTGCCGAGTCCGTGCGAAGAAG
The DNA here is from genome assembly GCF_028829835.1 of Penicillium mononematosum. NCBI lineage: Eukaryota > Fungi > Ascomycota > Eurotiomycetes > Eurotiales > Aspergillaceae > Penicillium > Penicillium mononematosum. The sequence goes on from NW_026643275.1 coordinate 2,041,051, forward strand.
ATGGAGAGAGCAACGGAGATGGGGATTGGTTGCGATCTCCTAGGCGCTCCCGAGACATTACGCCAAGATGAGCTTCATTTGTTTCTGCATGCTCGGCGTTGACAACGTCGGCAAAGGAAATAAAGCTCAGCCGACGTACATCTGTCGTGTCCAGTGCCCCAAAACTGGACGAAGGTTCATCTCCATCGGCCTGGCCCAAGATATGATCGATGCCTGAAGACGACATCGACTGCTCCCCCGATGGACCACCCGCTGATTGATGTAGGTTATGCGTGACAATCTCAACCGAATCTGGATCGAGGCGATCATCTGTGATCGCGGCCGAGGATGCTTCCAGGACAGGTGGAATATAGTTATCGGTTCGAATATGCGCAGGTATCGAAGGCGATGCCTGTGCTGGCACTATATCTTCTTGCACATCTCGTTCGAATATCTGAGAAGCGGGGGAATGTATATGGGGCGGCAGATAGGGATGAGCTTTCGGGTGAGGGATGTCTCATGTATCTGGTCGAATCATGATTCGGTGTCTGCAGGGCTTCGGATGATCTCACAGATGATATGCAGCCGTCGATTTGATTCTTGTCCCATGTGAAAGCAGGAGGCTTCGGGGCTCGTTTACTTGCTCCAGCCTCGTTTGGCTTCTGATCTGTCTGAACTGTCGAGTCCGACATTGCGATAAGATAAACTATCAAAATCCGACAGCCATGATCGATAAAGTAGAATAAATGGGAGTTGGTAGAAGTCTCGGTGATGACATCTGTGAGACACCAGGTGACCCGGGCATCATTACCCTATAATTGTACTCGTGTGGGGAGATACCTACTCTGTATCGAGTACTTTTGATTGAGCAGTGATTGGAAGCACTTGCTGAGTACCAGATACATAAGTACGTTTTCTTTACGGTATGGTAAATACAGGCCAAGGAGGGTCACGAGACCAGGGAAAAAGTTCGGGTTCGAAGCGCGAGAGATGCCAACACGTCCAGTCCTTCGACTCCAAAGTTCAATCCTACCCTTTAGGTCAGTTCTAACCATTACAAACAATATAATTGAAGACTTACTAACTCTTTCTTTTCTATTATTCCAGTTTCTGATCAATTTCCCCCCAATTGACCAGAAGTAATGGCGACCTCCATTGCCGCGACGAAGCGGCCATTCCTCACATTGCCATTCCTTATTCCCTCCTTGTCGGATTCTTTGGCACTAGGATTTCGACGAAACCAATCTTCATACCGACGGACCAAGCAGCGACTACGTGTGAAGCCGGATTCCTCATTTGACCCATCTAACCTTGGTCACGATCACATTATCCACAACCCGCCATCCAGCGCTCCAAATGCCTACCACACCCCATCCAAATTCTTACCTGCTGATGATATCCGGAAATCATCCATTGTTTCCTCCACTACCCTCAACGCCGACGATCTTCCGGGTGTTTACAAGTCTATGCCCGAAAGAAAATATCACCTCACCCCTTCAGACATTGAAGAAATCCGCAATCTCCGCATGAATGATCCCATGACCTGGAGCCGAAACAAGCTCGCCAAACGGTTTGAATGCTCACCCGTTTTTATTGCCATGGTCTGCCAGGCAAGCCCGGAGAAGAGGGAGATTCAGGCCCGGATCTTGGAGGCGGTGCAATCGCGATGGGGACCCAAGCGCCGCATGGCCAGAGAAGACCGTCAACTGCGGCGCGAGGCCTGGGGACGAGATGCATAGTGGGAGCATGATCCAGTTTCATTAAGGATCTGTTTTTGTAAAGAAAATCCATGTATTCTAGCTTATTTATATTTTCTTCTAGCATTGTTTATGTATTCCATACCTATTCTATATACTTGTCAAGGGCTATATACAACATAGACAACATAGACAACATAGAATAACCATGATAACCATGATAACCATCAAGGTAGAAAATCTACATATAAAATATTTTGTATGTCTCAGTTGAATAGCCTACAAGATGAGATAATACAAAATATATTACGTGATAAGAAGTCACCCTTGACTCCTCCGGTTCCTCAGGGAAAAGACGGCAATGCCCCTCTTTCCCCTCCGTCGTGTTCCATTCAAAGGTCCTTTTTCCTCTCGATTCTCTTCTCCATTCTCCTCTCGATTTTCTCCTGTTCGTCCTCCTCTCTCCCGTTTCTTCTACGGCTATATCAGTGATTCCAAAATGGCGCCCCAGTTAGAGCCCTTCTTCAAGCAGTAAGTATGCTATCTGCTATCTTAAGAGACTTCCAACTAACAGTCAAGGGTCGACGACTCGTCCAACGATTTCATCGATCGTATGTAATACTTGTTTCTGGTTTCTGGAAAGGTTGCTGATACTGGTCAAGGTCTACGGAAGGCGGTTGCGATTCCGTCTATCTCGGCACAAGATGAGAACCGACCGGATGTGTTCCGCGTGAGTTTACCAGCAGATCCACAAATACGGGGTCTAATCTTTCTAGATGGGACAATTCCTTGCCGACGAGCTCACAGCTCTTGGAGCCGAGGTCGAGCAACGACCATTGGGCAAGCAACCTGGCAAAGAGCACCTCGAGCTGCCACCTGTAGTGGTCGCGAGATACGGTAACGATAAGAACAAGCGCACTATCCTGGTTTACGGACACTACGACGTGCAGCCTGCTCTGAAGGAAGATGGCTGGGCTACTGAGCCCTTTGAGTTGACCATTGACGAGAAGGATCGGATGTATGGCCGTGGCTCTACCGATGACAAGGGTCCCGTTCTGGGCTGGCTCAACGTCATCGATGCCCACCGCAAGGCCGGCATCGAGTTCCCCGTCAACCTGTTGTGCTGCTTCGAGGGAATGGAGGAGTATGGATCTGAGGGTCTGGATGACTTCATTCAGGCCGAGAGCAAGAAGTACTTCAAGGACACGGACGCCGTTTGTATCTCTGACAACTACTGGCTCGGCACTGAGAAGCCCTGCCTCACCTACGGTCTGCGCGGCTGCAACTACTATTCCATCAGCATTTCGGGCCCCGCTCAAGATCTGCACAGTGGTGTCTTTGGCGGCTCTGCCCATGAGCCCATGACTGATATGGTCAACGTCCTGTCCAAGCTGGTTGATGCCCAGGGTAACATCCTGATTCCGGGACTCATGGATCTCGTGGCTCCTCTGACTGAGGAGGAGCAGACCCTCTATGGAAACATCAGCTACAGTATGGACAACCTCCATGAGTCGTTGGGTGCTGAGACAGGCATCCACCCCACCAAGGAGCGTACTCTGATGGCCAGATGGCGTTATCCCTCTCTGTCCATCCACGGTATCGAGGGTGCTTACTCCGCCCCCGGTGCTAAGACGGTCATCCCCGCTAAGGTTGTTGGTAAATTCTCTATCCGTACCGTGCCTAACATGGAGAGCGAGGATGTGAACAAGCTGGTCTTCGACCACATCAGGGCCGAGTTTGCCAAGCTGAACAGCAAGAACACTTTGGATGTTTGGCTGCAGCACGACGGCAAGTGGTGGGTCGCCAGTCCCAAGCACTGGAACTTCTCGGCTGCCAGCAAGGCTGTTGAGCAGGTCTTCGGAGTTGAGCCTGATATGACTCGCGAGGGTGGAAGGTAGGGCTTTGTTTTTTCCCCCCCCACTAAACCAATATAGTTCCACAGCTAACCATTGATAGTATTCCCGTCACATTGACCTTTGAGCAAGCCACCGGCAAGAACGTCTTGCTCCTCCCCATGGGAAGCTCGACTGATGCTGCTCACTCTGTCAACGAGAAGCTTGACAAGAGAAACTACATTGAAGGAACCAAGCTTCTGGGAGCTTACCTGCACTACGTTGCGGAAGAGCCTTCTTCATAGATATAATTATGCATGCAATTTTCATCTACTATTTCAGCAGTATGTACCAAATTACAAGCAATTCATCAATACGCCTTGGAATAATATATCTATTACACGCATAACGACATCGGAAGCATATACTATCTCCGTATTCAAAAAAGGATTGATTACTTATTGCGCTACTTAGGTAGGGGTAACATAGAGACAGACAACTCCAAATGACTAGCCAAAGAGCCATCAAGGAAGATCTAAGAAAATGAAAATGCATCAATCGCTATAGCGGCGCTCGAGAATTCCAATGCAGACACCAAGTAGGCAAACACGAGAAAACGATTAAATCAAGAGCAAGACGCCGTCAAGTGCAAAGCAATTCGAGATTAGTTGCTATATATCCGTTAGTATCTTGTCCAGGAACCAATACAGAGTGACAACTTACTAGATCTCCAGAGGAGAAATCTGGTCCAAAGCGTAGAGCCAGTTTCCACCTTGTTCCTCTTTCTCGAGCCTAGATGGGGTTCGTCAGTGGATATGTTCTCGGGTCCAATCGAAGCGAAAGTTGAGACATACCAGTCATAGGGCCACAAGATGAGATGGCCTTGAGTGTTGTTAAGGAGGTCCTCTGCACGACCCTTATCCAAATACTCGTCTGCGCCATGAGGGTCACGCTTCGAGCCAATCGTTGTAGCTCTGCGTCTACGTCTCCGAGACTGGCTCGACGAGTTCAAATTCAGGTTCACGGCTTCAGAGTAATCGACATGACCCGGGGTTGTCCGTGACTTCTCCATATCCTCACCAGTGGCGACGCCATTTTCGTCGCTGGTCCCGTTCGAAACATTGGCCAAGAGGTTCGGATCCGACACCGTCTTGAGTGCGGCCTTCTCGTCTATAGACGATAATGTCTCTTGCTTCGCTAGCTGCTCAGACTGAGGACGACCAGTTTCGTTGCCAGTCCCGACCTTCTCGTCAATGGCCTGGGGGCTCTTCGGGTCTGCCTGTGGTCCTTCGGCCCTTGGGGTAATGAAAGACATCTGAGAAGCGATCGACATAGGAGAGCCGACCGTAGCACCGGCTGGAGGAGGACCATTTTGTTTTGGTTGAGGTTGGGCTGGCTTGTTGCCCTGTTGGCTCTGCACCTCTGCAAAGCGCTCGCCATATGTGGCATACTCTTTGTATTCCTTCCAGTTCTTCACCTCGCTGTCGGGCATACAGCGGAACACAGATCGGTAAATCTTAGTGTTCTTCTCGGCGACGGCTTGCCACGTGTCCAGATAGAAGCCATCGATGATCGGGTCCCTCATGCAGTCGTTATCGATGAAGATACGCTTGACTTCAGGAACAGACGGGTGGTGGTGCTTAAGGGTTTCATTGTCTTCTCTTGGTGTGTTCAAACTGGTACCGCCGGTCTCGGACTCGCGGGTCGACGATCCAGTAATTCCATGGCCTTGCGACGGCACACTGCCATTGATCTCAGAGCTGGCATTGGTCTCACTCGATGACCCAGGTCTGCGGTCCTTGCGGGTCGAGGGTGCTCCAGGGGGCTTTTGCTGCGATGATCTCGGTCGCTCTTTAGTACCCTTCCCCTCAGGAGCAATAGGTGAAAGCAGGGCTTCTCTTCCATTGGTCTCCATCTCCGAATCACGACCGACTGTTAATCCGGCCTGAGCAGCGGCTGTCAGGTGATCGGGGCCATCACCTTCCACGTCTTTCCTGTGGTCAGGATTTTCAGTGACGCGAGGATCGGCAGTGAGCTTGCGGTTCGACTTGAGGTTAGGGTTACCACCCTGCTCCCAATCGACATCATGGTTGAAGCTATACATGTCCTCAGAGCGAGAAAGGAACTCATCCTGGACACGATGCCGACGTTCGACCATTTCCCTCTCATCTTGTCGTTCAATGGCCGAGGACGCTGAATTTCTTCGCTCTCGGTTGTCAACTGGGTGCTCGCTCCCCTCGGCGACCTGGATCTTGCGTAGCTCTTCTTCGGTAGCAAAGTCATGTTCCATGAGTTCGTCGACATCAATTCCGAGATGTTCTCTCATCAGACGCATACGCAAGGTATGTGGGAATCGACCTACAAGGTATGGCTTGCCATTCATGCTCGACATCATCATATCGGTGTCTCGCACGACAGATGCAACCTCTGAATCACGCGAACCCAACATGGATCGTTCGTTGATGTTTGCTGATCCAATGATAGCAGCACGATCGTCAACGATCATGCATTTGGCGTGAATATAAAGTTGCTCAGTCACCAGTGCCTTGTGTGGTCCAATCTTGCCCATGTTCGCAGACTGTAGAACTGGATATAATCCTCTGGCTCGATCCCAAGAGCACGAAGACGGCCAAAAATAGATGTCTCTCCGCGGCAGATACTGCGGTATTGACACTGCATGATAAGACGAACACTTGTTCCACCTTCGCTGTCCACGGTGTTCTGGAAGCCTGGCATCAATGGGATGACAATGACGGCGCGCCACGCTTCCTCATTTTTGGCAGCTCGGACAATACGTTCCACTAGGGCATCTCCAATGAGGTTCTCGATCTTTCGGCCCTCAATCTCGCAGGTGCTGATGAAGAACTGATTCTCGATGTAGACGAAATGCTCGGATTCCTCAATCAACTTCACATAGGCATTCATGATGCTGTGCTCGACGACATCGGGTGTTCCTGTCGACCACATGCTGCTAGACCGGAGGATTTGTACCTCGCAAGTTCCATCAAGACCCAAAGCTTCTAAATCAGCGGGATTGAAATCGGGTGGCGGCAAGAGGAAAGGGGTCGGCCGCGTGGGCTTTCGCTGGCGAAGAATGTAATTCCAGCGTTGCACGAAATGGCGAGTCAGATCCCGAGCAGGTTGGCCCACGACATGCATAGAAATGTCATGCCACGGCATCCGGGGCACAACATTGCGATCATACATCTCCTCATACGGCTTATCAAGGTCATAGAAGTCTTGGATTCTAGGATTGGAGTAGTCCTTGCCCGGCCAGAGTTGACAATGATCTGCATCTTTGGGGCCATCAGTAGATTCAAACCCGGTAGGCTTGTCATCGGTCAATTGATGTTGAGGAGTATCCCACCGCCCAAAGCACAGATCGATACCTCCAACGAATGCGATAGTGTGGTCGATGAGACAAAGCTTCTCATGGTGGGCCCAGAAGAAAGTATTTTGGCGGAACTGATTTGGTGATCGCTGAACGAAGATGTTGGGATGAAGATCAAGGAGAGAGAATTTGGAATATTCCGAATCAATGGGAATGGCGGAGTTGATGTTGCGATACATGATCACGAAGACTTTGACGCCTTCCCGGGCTTTCTGTTGCAGGAGACGGTCCAATCGCCATTTCTGGCTGATGGCAGCAGGCCGACGCATGTAAAGCTCTGGACTCAGCCACCAGTCGTGGATATAAATGACATCCTTCGCCTGGTTAATTGCTCGAGAGACAACCCACATGTGGTCTCGCGCATCAACCAGCCACTGCGCAAAGCAGTTTTGTCGCACAGGCGCGAAACTGTCGAACCGGTTGGGGCGCAGCCACGGAGTGTTAGCAACCATGAAGCGAATCGAGTCTTCAAACTGTTGCAGTTGACGCTCATTCCGGGCCAGCAGTTTGAGCTTGCGCTCAGAATTCTCAAGCCGGAGAGTGTGGTGCTGAGGGTGTCTCGCAGACTGCTTTGCAGACTTGGCAAGATCCTTTGGATTTTGCTTGCGAAGACTAAGCTTCGGTGTCTGAATCTTGAAATGGGAATCCACCAAGAAGACATCATAAATATTCATCTCCTCGGGCGAGTCGACGCAGACTACATAGCTGTGCCTGACCAAAAACCACTTGGGTGAGTGGCGATTCTTGACCAGAGACGGGGTGAGCGCCTTTCGGAAATCAAGACCCTTGGAGGACTGGATTATCAGGAATCCTTCTTTGCCATGATAGCTGCCTTCGGCGGCTAGACGGACACCGAGAGCGGACAGCTCCAAGAATTTACATAGGCGATTGCTGTCAGCCCTGAAGATCAAGAACCTAATCATCTTCTGTAGATAGAGCTCAAGCTTCTTTCGCTGCTTCCCAGGGTATGTTTCTTTCCTGGCTCCACCTTCATGGGTAGATGAAGGTCCTGCGGCTGAGTCTCCTTCTTGATTGGTGATGCTCGACTTTCTGCGAGCAAGCGGACCAGATACCCGACGCTGGTGTGCTTGCTGGTTCTGCTTTTTCTTCGTCGGGGGCCTCTCTGTTCCACTCATTCCCTCCGCACCAGTCTCATAGCCGCCCTCTTCATCTTCGTCCTCAAATTCACTTTCAAGGCCTCGTACACCTCGCATATAGGGGAAGGCACTTCTAGGGAATCGAGGGAGACTCGGGCTGTTCTCACTCGTTCGCAGCTGAATGTACTTCTGGGTTCCCAGATGAAGCTTATACTTCAGATGCAAATTGGCAAAGTCCCTTAGCGTGCGGAATATGATCCATTTCATGCGAGTCATGCCACTTCCGTACTCCATTTCGATTCGGAAGACCAGATGACGATCACCGGAGTGGGAATCAATCCGGCTGTCCGTAACACGGACCTTCAATTGCTCCAAAAGGATCGGGATTCTCTTGCTGCCGTGCTCATCTCGTTGGAACGCGCTGGCCAGTATAAGCGCAGCAGGTACGGCCGAAGCGAGTTCAGCAAGCAACTCTGCGGACTTTTTATTGTCCACTGCGTTATCTGGTCTTCGTCGCTGCCCAATGAGTTTCAAACCAGCTTTAATTTGCTTCCATCGCTGAGCACTGGCACTGGTGCCTCGCTCGGTTCGATGGCGTCTCCAGCTCGCCGTTAAGCTTTCATCGTTTCCAGATGGTCCGGCAAACCCGGTCAATCGCCTCAGGTTGCTCGGACGCTGTTCGTCCGGATTGGCATCCGGGCGGTCAGTATAGCTGGAAACCCGAGTATTTGCCCATGGCCGGCTCCTCATCCGCCGGCTGAGCCTCTCGCGGCCTTCGTCTTCTGAAACACCTTCGCGCTGTTGAGGTGTGAAGTCTGTAGTGCTTGCTCTTCGGGGAAATAGATTAGTACGATAGTTCTCAAAAGGTGCGAAGGAGGATGAGAAGTGGAATGATGGTCTGCGTGTCGTTTTAGGCGTTGTAGGGGCGGTGTTGGAGCCAGCTTCCTCCTCCCATTGCTTCCGCCGCCGTTGCGTTTTTCTTTTTTCACGAGTATCACGTTGCTCGCCGCCGCTCTCTTCCGCATCGGCATCGATCTCGCTGCCCTCTTCTTGCAGGGGCTCTGGGAAGCGGAATTCCCCTCTTTCCGACCCCGGGGTAGCTATATCGCCTGGAGCTGGGCGGAAGTCCGTACTTGCACCGCTAGGGGATCTTGAGTGTGATGTAAAATTGGGTGCGGTAGCGAGTAACTTCAGTTTGCCGAACAATGACTGCCTTCCTTTGGGACCCTGATCATCATCGTCACCGTGTTCAGAGGCGGGTCGAGATTGCGACCGGGAGTGGGACGCGTCGGGAGCCTCGGTGTCTGTATCTCTGAATTGTACACTTTGGGCACGGGATGGAGGGGACATTCCGGGGTTGGACGACTGGCGTTGATGGCGACTCCATGGTTGGGGATCCTCGGCTGACCGGTTTGGTGGTCGAGTGCTCAGGGATGACCTGCCCCTTGGTGAGCTCTGCTTCAAAGATGATGGACGCGCATTTTCCTTGTCGCCTAGTATTCCACCTGTTTCATGATCGTCCGTGGGCTGGGTCTGCTTGGTTGAGGCCGCTTTGTTGGATTCAGTGGAAGAAGGCAAAGGGGATGCCAATCTTGATTTGTTCGAAGCCCAAAGGGGCTCTTGCTTCTTTGTGTCGACCTTCAATGAGCCAGTTTCCACATCCTGGTGAATTGAAGAGGCCGACATGTTTGGATTCTGGGGCTAATGCAAGGTGGTTATCAGTTGCAGTTCACGGGATCAACCACTTTTACTTTGTACATACTCAATACACTGTCGAAGAATGACAAGTGACCATTGTCCTAGGATTCAAACAAGTTAAATCCAAGGTGGTTAAAAGAACGGTGAGAACGTGTTGACATTAAAAGGAGCAATAGATAAATTAGTTTACAGTGGAGCTGATCTCCGACTGGAGAAAGCGGGCGGTCTGGGAAAAAAGGGGTTGACACTGCACGTTATGTACGGAGTATAATATATGATATTAGCGGAGTATCTACTATGTTGTACATATCTAGTATCAGTAGTATGGAGTATAGAGTATAGAAAGAAATTTTGATTGAATTGAACTGGATTCAGAGGTGTTTCTTCTTTAATGTCTGTAAAACAAAGTGCCCATGTTATGTCCTCAATCGAGGACCTTGGAGTAACACACTGGAATCCAACTATATATATAAAAATTGAAACGATTTATCTTGCAACTGTCAAGAGCATATAGAGAATATACAACCGAATACTCTGTAATAGTCTCGGGAACTACAGTATATAAAGCGAAGGCCTCGGCTTTTATAGTATACCCGAGTTGCCCTTTAAGATAGCCATTTATCTCCCCGCTATTTAAAACCCATCTTCAACAAACTCCACATCATATTAGGTATTCTTATTACCTGTTCAACCATGACTGATCCATTAAAGTCCTTAAACGATTCAGGCAAGCCCGCACCGGCCATCTCCCAGAAGGTCTACGCAATTGCTGGCATCTCAGTAACAGTCTTTGGACTGGAAGAGCTCCGCAAAGAGGCCTCGGAGGTCGCATGTCTCTGGCTCCTTCACCCCAGATTAGCCACCCAGGAACGTATGACTGGCATTGCCAACTCCACCATCACCGACTGGAACACTAGAAACCAGGACAAACCTTCGGCTAAGGGCCTGATTGCTGTCTCGTTCGACCAGCGAAACCATGGTACCCGGACAGTCGACCCTCTTGCCAACGAGTCTTGGAAAAAGGGGAACCCCCGGCATGCCCAGGATATGTTCTCCATCTTCCGTGAGTGGGAAAGAATTCATAAGGAAAGACATATACAATTCTAACACTAACTAGAGGGCACTGCAAGAGATACATCGCTCCTTATGGACTACCTTCCCTCTTACACATTCCCCAATGGTGAATACAAGATCACCGAGAACCTAGTTCTAGGAGTCTCGCTGGGCGGACACGCAGCATGGAGCTGTCTACTGCACGAGCCTCGAGTCACCGCCGGGGTCGTCATCATCGGCTGTCCAGACTATGTCAATTTGATGGCAGATCGCGCGCGGCTGTCGAAGCTGCCATCATGGACTAAGAGTGACCCGCCTGGCGCCGAGGTCCTTGGCTCAGAAGCCTTGCCGACTTCTTTCCTAGATACTGTCAATCGATATGATCCTGCCGGTATGATGTTGAAACATGTGGATTGCGGGCCGTCGACTGGTCCTTTGCGCGAAGGCCCATTGCCTCAGCCTTCAGATAGCGAGCAGCAGGTGCTCCGGCCGATTCTGACTCGTGCCTTGGCTGGCAAGCGCATTTTGAATCTGTCTGGTGGCAAGGACAAGCTTGTTCCCTATCATCGCGGGGAGGTGTTCCTGAACTGGTTTAAGGAGAGTATCTCGTCCAATGGGTGGTTCGGTGATGGTGCGGTGTCCTTGGAAGATATCATTGACGAGACCGCGGCCCATGAAGTCACTGCTAAGATGGCTGACGAGGCTGTTCGATTTATCAGTGAGACCTTGGCCGCGGGTCCCGATAAGGCGGGTCGACGGGGTTCGGTGCGAGAGTCGAAGATCTGAGCATTAGGCCGTGGTCGTAAATATTTCGATGTCTACAACATAGAATGGAATTAGATGCGATATGACAAGACGTTATCACCCCCGTAGTTCCTGCAATCGTAATGGGACATAGTGACGGACCCCAAATCTACGAAGATGACCGTAGCATTTAAAGCGAACCTGTGCAATAACCTTGGAGGCCTTTCATGCCCCCAGCAAGGCAGCCTCGGTCATCCTACATGAGCACGGCTCAATGATTCAGAACCAACACCTTGCCCTCCAGGAGTCATGGCGATGGGCACGCATGAATCACAAACATTTGAAAAAAATCCTCCTTATGGTATTTGTTTAACACACTGATGAAATCGTAAGGGCATTCGGAGGCCATATGCTATGCTGATTGCATACAAAAAAACCCTTTTTATTTTCGACCGCCCGAACCGACTTGGTTTCGGTTCGGGCAGATCTCATTTTGAGTTCCGATCGTCCTCCATGCTGGCGAACGAACACAGCTAGGGCTTCAAATTGCCCCTATTCACCCGCCTACTCCCTGAAATTTCTCGACGAATCAACGCTTATGCGACGAGCTCAACAACACCACCGGCGGCCTTGATCTTCTCCTCGGCGTCACGGCTGACGTAGCGGGCACGGACGACGACGGGGATCTGGGGAGACGGCCCTTTCCAAGAACCTTGGAGTAGCCGAGGGGCAGGAGGTCGATGACGGGGGCGACATCGGTCTTCTGGCCGCTCAGGTAGGCATCACGCTGTTCAGCGGGGACGAGGGACCAGAGCTGTAAAAAGAGTAAGTCGCAGTTAGCGAAAATTGTCCTTCTCAATGCAAATCCCGTAATTCCTTCTATTCTTGTCGATTGGCCTCCCTCCTCTTTTGCATTCCGTCGCCATTTGTACACCTCCCCTGCCAGACCAATCCACAATTTCTTCTCCTTCATATCCGAATCGACTCGCGAGATGTAGATGTAACGTACCTTGTCGACGTTGACAGTGGGCTTCCAGAACTGCTGGTTGGTCTTGTGGAAGTACCGCATACCAACCTTACCGAAGTAACCAGGGTGGAACTTGTCGATGTTGGTACGGTGGTGGTGCTGACCACCGGCCATACCGCGACCACCGGGGGACTTGCGGTGCTTGCCGATACGACCGTAACCGGCAGACACATGGCCGCGGCTGCGAGAAAATGACAGGTTAGTGATTTGTTGGTGCGATATTGCGACTGCGGTATGACGAATTTGGCTCTTCTAGTCGCGATCGACGAGAAAAGGATTTGATTCAGACGGCACAGGAAAGGGTGACGACTCACTGCTTCCGGGTGTTCGAGAAACGGGTAGGCATCTTGTCGGCGGGGTTGTTTCGACAAGACCGTTGATGTTTGGCGTTGAAGGGATCGTTCCGTCTACAGGATGTTGAAATCCAGGCTTAGAGTGTGCGCTAACAAATTCGCTTGTCCCGTGATTGTGGAACCCTAACCCTGGCTTTGTCAGAACTTATGTCATGTATGGTGTACTTAGGTACACCGCCCATCCCATTCTGCCGGTCTTTTACAACGTAGGGCTTTGGTACATGTACGAATGCCAAAGCGTCCGATGAGCGCGGATTTTCATTAGAAATATGATGCTGTATCATTTGTAGCGTTTTTATTACAGATTGTATCCCGCTATCGCCTTTTTTTCGGCGAAGAATTTTGAAAGTCTTTGCACGGTCATCTGAGCCGCCCGCGTGGGGGGGTGCTGGGACCAAGCTCCCTCTGATCCAACCAGGTAGTTTTTGCTGGATCCGCGGCGACTCATACCGGCGGTCAATCATGACGATGGCGGCATAGTCATTCACATGCCTGATTGCTCGTCCAATGCACTGGTTTACTGCTCGCATACACGAATTCTCGTAAAAGTCCCTGCCCGCTGCCTTACCTGCTGCTTTCCTTTCCGGCTCGGTCCCAGAAGCCTGCTTGTAGGTCTTCTCCTCGAGGTACTGGATTTTGGCCTGCCAGACAGCGCTGCGGATATTAGGAAATGGGAGGCCGATGATAAAGACACCGCGCCCTAGCTTGTCGGAGAAATTAATGCCTTCTGATAGCTTGCCGCCCACGATAGATAGAAGCAAGGCTCCTGATCCCGATTCAACGGCCTCGGTATACTCCTGCAACAAATCGTCTGTAGTGGTCACTGCTTCGCGAGATTCGTAGAGATCTTCTTCTTCCGTTCCAGTAGGTTGAGAGTGCTTTGGCCGTTTCCGTTGGGAATGGGCTTCTTCCATACACTCAGAACATGACTTAGATAGTCATAACTGGGGAAGAACGCGACGACGCCGTCTGGGATGACTTGACAGAGGGTTGCTATCGTACGCCCAAGGTCGGTGACCTAGAGAATATGTCAATAACAAACCTTGTCGAAGTGTGGAACTTAGTACATACCATTTTCTCGGAGTTTCGTGCCTCATATGTAAAATCAAATTCGTTTCCCATCAGCCCTTGAGTCAATGACTGCGCAACCAAATTGGATTTTGGAATGACATGGCCATAGCTGAAAGTTCCTAGTCGTTCTGGGGGCAGGTACGAAAACAAATGATTCACATAATCTGACATCTGTTGAAAAGCATTAGAAAGTTACAATGTCAGAATATATGAGCTGTACTTACAGGAGACATGGTACCGCCAGCTAGAATGACGGCCCTAGCATCTTCGGCAATTTCCCGAAAGTGGTTCGTAGGGTCCAGAAGCATGTACTTCAACAAGACATCATCTTGGCTTTTCTGAAAGAAGAGCCGCCCCTCTTGCGACGGGTTCATAAGAGGAAGAAGAAAGCTTTGAATATGAAACAAAACCGGCATTGTTGTCTTATCCTTGAATCGACCAGGTTGTGGTTGTTGCGAGGATTCAAGGTAGCCGTCAACTTTCCGGGCGAGCTTGCTCTCTTGCAGATACCTAGAGAGCTTATAAGGGTTGATCTGGTCAACTCCCTTTCCAGCCATGAGATCCGACGTTTGCACCGAGCCTTCTAGTGGTCCTTTTTGCTGAGAGATTGACTTCATATGCTCCGCAATGGAGCTCACCAACCGGATGACTTGCGCAACATAGTTTCGATTCTTCCCTTTCAGTCTGTTCTTGAACTTGCGGGCATATGTTGTCAGCTGGCCGATGGCAGTCTGAATTTGACTGAGTGAGACAGTCACCGAATGAATGCCAGCTATTGCATCCATGAGGTTGTGAGCTTCATCGATGATGACAATGTGGCCTTTGACGGAGAGATTGAGGGCCTCACGAGCTGATCTTTGCAGTAGCAAGGGATATGGAAGTGTGACAATCTGGTCTTGAGTTAGAGCCAACGTTATACATGTTCCGGGGTGAAACTGACCTCGCTGTGTTTGATAACTGGACGAGATGCGTAGTAAGGACATATTCCGAGCTTTTTCCCAACCTCGGCAATGTCTTCGATGTCCCTGACTGTCGCCAAAGCATGGTCCCTAAACTCCAGAGCCAGGGCCTCGTCGTCTTTGGAGGGAATAAATGAGCACTTCTTGTCGGCTGCTACACCCGCTTGCTGTAAATCCAAACATTTTTCGTTAATCGCGGTGTTGTTCTCCAAGGCTCGGACTTTTGGATTGATGCACAGGTTCTTTCTGGACCCAAGCGACAGGTGTTTCACACGCTCTTCGAGTTTGGAGAGGTCATCTTTGCTCTCCAGATCAAGGTCACTAGGTATACTAGATGGGAAGTTGACTCGTCGCAATTCACCAGCAAACTGGCTTAGCTGCGAATGCGTTCTTGAGCAAAAAAAGATCTTGATCTCATCATCTCCGTCATCCTCTTTATCTTTCTTTGTCGAGAATTTCCCTTGGAACCGTTCTAGCAAGGCTAAAGTGCTTGCAGACAGGCCGTCAGAATTCCCAGAGTCATTCTGCTTTTTCCGATTTTCTGTGTCGCTGTCATAGTCATCGAGAACAAATTGATCGTCTTCTTCAACAAGTTCCGGTGCTGAGTCGTCAAGTCGCTATTCTTTAAGTTGGTATAATGTTCTCTCGCCTCGATCGGGGGGGGAAGGGGAGGGATATGCATACCAGCTTTTTACGGGGTCGATCTGCGCTGTCCTGGGCCTGTTTCACACGTTCTTCCTCTTGTCGGATATTGGCTAGTCGGGCCTCGAATTCTTGTCTCTTTTCGGTAATAGCACGCCTGGATTCCCGTTTGGCATGTTCTATCATCCATTCGGGTTCATCGTCATCGCCTGGAATGTCAGAATGTCAGAATGTCAGATAGCTGATACCATGTCATATGTTTCACAATGGGACCCACATGTTGCATTAACGGTTTCCTGGAAGGCCTTTCGCTTGTGATCTCGAAGCCAGGTCAAAGAACCACAGATTAAGCTTAGAGATTTTCCAGTACCTGCATAATATTATGGTTAGATAAAATAATAGAATATAACTACCTAGGTAGGTAGATATAATAAAGAATAAGCAGCTTACCAGTTGGGGATTCAAATACAGCGATCTTGCTATCTTCTAGGCAAGCGTACAAGGCCTGCATAAATTGGAGTTGAATATCGTAAGGCGTATAGGGATGGTGGAAATCCATACTCCGTGAGGAAGGTGTACTCCGTATACGTATACGAGAATACCTAAGTACGGAGTGTCTCTCGTAAAGGAAAAAAGGAAGATAAAAATAAAACGGTGGAGTCTTGTAAGGCAGAAGGGAAAAAAGGGGAATTTGCAATTACAATTATTTACATACATCTATACATACATCTATACATACATGTATATGTATACTCTGTAATAGTAGTACCATACTTTGAAATTATTGATTTCCATTTGTCTCACATCCATGGATATGTAATGTATGAGGCTGAGCCGAATATGTACCTAGGCATACAATATTCAAGATCTGATATTCCAAATTACTATTAAAAATACCACAATTCCAATGAAATACTATTAATAACCGTTTGACCTGGCGGGGGTGGGGTCTACTTTTTTTCCCTTAAGCCACTTTGGAACTCCTCTTTTCATTTCCCCCTCTTTCTTGAACTATTGGCACAGGGGGACAATTCCCTAACAAAATTACAATGAACAGACCACCACAGGGTGGTCAGCAACGCCTAGGTGCAACATGGTATCCAGGGGGGGCAAGATGACTTCTACATGCCAGAGGTCATATCCCCATCTCCCCAAAGGTATGGATTTGGATACACATCTATTTGCGATTTCTGCGATTGCTGCAAATGCCGAAAATACGAGTACTAATTCACTCTAGAGTGATGCCAGAAGTGCCCGAGAACATGCAGGACAATATTGCTGAGATGGAATACCGCGCTGACCCCCGCCGGCAACAACAACCGCAATACCAACGCGCCCACACCTATCCCGAGCGCACTTCCTCCGCCGTCCAAGGTCCACCCCAACACAGTCATGTTCATGATCCCAGTTCCTACGCGCAATCCGCGACCTATGACAGCATGGATCACCCGAATTTTTCACCTTTCCCGGTCTTGCGGAACCCACCACCTAACGTCCCGCCCACCGATGAACAGAGAGAAGCGAACTTGGAGCGCGCGCGGATGGCCGTGCTGTCCACCACAGACCCGGAAATGCAACTCGCATGGGCCTTGGACGCTCTCGCCTATGTCGAGGTCGCCGCGCAGAACGATGTCCGCCTCGGTTTGACCCAACCGCCGCGCCCGCAGACCCCGCAGGTGGAGCGGCAGTTAAGGGTCGACGCGATGAACATCGTCGGCTTTCTCGCCGAGCAGCGCCATCCCAAAGCCGAATTTATCAAGGGCATGTGGCTCGAGTTTGGCAAATTTGGCTGCCCCGTCGATCGCAAGGAGGCTTTCCGATCATATTCCCGAGCCGCTGAGAAGGGATATGCGCGTGCCGAATACCGGATCGGAATGCAGTTTGAGAGTTCGGGTGAACCGGAGAAGGCGATAAAACATTATCAGCGGGGTGTTGCGCGGGCCGATTCTGCCTCGTACTATGTGGGTTATCAGTTAGACTGTGTATGACAGTGGAGAGACTAACATACTTGCAGCGTCTGGGAATGATGATCCTTCTGGGACAGCATGGACAGCACCAGGATTTCAATACTGGTTTGGAATACATCCGGCTGGCGGCGCAGTCATGCGACCAGAACGCACCTCAAGGTGCATACGTGAGTTCTATGTTAATTTTACCATTGAAATTATTCTAATGGAGAAAAGGTATACGGCATGCTCTTGGCTCGGGAACTCCCTCAAGTGAGCGTCCCGGAAAGCTTCCTACCCCTTGATCTGAACCTGGCACGTGTCAATATCGAAAAGGCGGCATATCACGGGTTCGCCAAGGCTCAGGTCAAGATGGGTGCTGCATATGAACTCTGTCAACTGAGCTGTGATTTCAACCCCGCGCTGTCTCTGCACTACAATGCACTGGCAGCCCGCCAGGGCGAGCCTGAAGCTGAGATGGCGATCAGTAAATGGTTCCTGTGCGGACATGAGGGTATCTTTGAGAAGAACGACGAGCTGGCATTTACATATGCCCAGCGCGCGGCCCAGAGTGGTCTGCCAACAGCTGAATTCGCTCTGGGTTACTTCTATGAGGTTGGCATCTTTGTGCCGGTGGATATCAAGGAAGCCCGCTCTTGGTACGCCAAGGCCGCTGCCAGTGGCAACAAGGATGCATCTGGTCGGATTGAAAGCATCTCGCGCTCAAAGACTCTGTCTAGAAAGGACCATGAGAAAATCGCGATCTCACGCATCAAGTCGACGCGATATACCGCTCATCAGCGCGGTAATTCACTGGAATCAACCCCAGAGAATATTCAAATGCCAGATCCTTCGAGAATGACCTTGTCTGACGGCCCACCATCCGCGGCTCCTTATCCCGATCGTCCTCACTCTACTCGTCCCCGGCCCCAACAGGGTTATCAGCTGTCGGACACTCGCCCAAGCTCTGCTTTCGGCGTCAATCCCAACCTTCGAACTAATGCACCGCAGGGATATGGTGGCCCACCTCCCCAAGGCCCCGCCCAAGGCCCTGGATCTCGCACTCCGTCTTATGGACCTAACGGACCCATGAATTACCGCCAGCCCGGCCCTGGAACACCTCTCAGCGCTCCCGCTGGACCTACAAGCCCGCAGGCTGGTAACATGACCAGTCCCGGCGGGGCTCCTCGTCTTGACATTGGCTATTCCGCACCAATGCCGCCTCCCGCTGGGCGACGCCCACCACCTCGACTTGACTCTGTCCCAGATCGCAAGCCTATTAGACCTCCTGTTTCTAGCCACAGCGGAATGTCCTCGCCGGGTGTAGCATCTCCTCGCCCGCCTGGTTCGCCCTCATTCCCTCCACGTACGGAGTCCCGACAACCGTCTCACGGCTCGGGTGCCTCCACGCCACAGCCGGCGCCCTCAGTTGCGTCGTCGACTTCGTCCGCGCCGCAGCAGAAACCCGCCAAGCCGCCAAGCAAGGGACCCAAGACCTTCGAAGAGATGGGTGTTCCTAGTGCCAGTAAAGACAGTGATTGCGTATGTTAACCCTACTTTTTTTGGGGCGATTGGACTCGAACTAAAGCTGACTTCTTGCAGATTGTGATGTGATACCCTTATGTTCCCTTTTTATCCAAACACGTTGGCTGTCTCCGTTCAACTTTGCATTTCCCCTACTTTCTATAATCCCGGGGGTTTCAAAAGTTTTCGCCGTCCGGGAGGCGAATGGTCTCAATGGGTCTCCTTGTTTCCACATAACTGCATTTGCACCCATTTCATTTCTGCTTTGAGCCTTTCCCCCCTCTGGACATATTATCATTCGGCTTGTAAGTTTGGGCATGAATTAGATATCAGGAGTAGTTGTGAATTTATTGTTTTGATTGAAAGCTCAAGACTCTTCCAATTGTAGTGTCACTTCTTCCACGTGAGATGTGAACTTCATCTACTTGTACCAACTCAGTGCAACTCAATACAACGTCTTCCCAATCTTTTCAACATGGCTCCACGTAAGCCCAAGAGCGATGTATCTGCTGGACATGATGGTTAGATATTCTCTTGGTCAAATTGTCGAAGCTGACCTACTGACTTTGACCCTCGCAAAGATGCTTCAATGATCCGTGAATACCTTCGTGAGTATCCGACCAGTACCTGGACCTTGACATGTGTTTGCTCAATGAATTATTCGACGAACTTGCAGGTCAACAAAAGTATGTCGGCTCTGATGAGTTGTTTCTATACGTTGATCAACGTGGTGGCTAACATCGCCCGGCACAGTCGTCCATATTCGGTTCGCTCCCTCTTCAGAACAGCCTTGAAAAAGACTGTTGACCAAGCATTCCTTAGGCCATCGACGTTTCTGCCAATCTTCACAACAAAGTGACCAAAAGTAAGACTGGTTCTGTGAGCTTGTCTGTGCTTTCCTAATATATGGGGTTCTAGCGCAAGCCGCAAAGCTTCTCCGGGATCTGCATGAGAAGAAAGAGATTGAAGGGAGAGTTTCTGGTAAGTAGTTGGGTATGCTTGAAGATAGAAACATGCTAAACCAAATAACGTATAGGCAAACAGACAGTCTACCATGCCCTACAAGATCCCTCGGATATCATATCCCCAGAGGCAACCGCGGCTCTCAAGCTTGACATCGAAAGGCTCGAGGATGAGCTTGCAACTCTAAAGGCAAACGAAAAGAAGGCCCGAGTGGCATTAGCAGCCCTGCATGCAAAGCCCCGGATATCCGATCTCCGACAGGACATCAGCCGTCTCGAGAGCGAGAAATCGACAATTCAGGCTCGCTTAGCAAGTCGTCACGAGGGCGAGCCCGTTCAGATGTCACCGGAAGAAAGAGAAAAGCTCGAAAAAGAATGGAAATATTGGCAACGACATGCCAACGTGCGTCGTCGCATCTGCCGCGATCTCTGGGGACAATGCTCAGAGGTACTTCCGGAGGACATAACTGCGGCTGAGTTGTGGGTGAGTCTTTTTTTTTTCAGAATGACGAGTGACATAGCCCTAGAGGATCTCCAACCGTCAATGCTTTGGAATTCTGACAAATGTTATCAGGAATCTTTGGGGCTTGAAGGAACGCTCCAATAAAAGGTCATCGCGGAGTGGTGATCTCTCTAACTAGTCCCCACTCGGGTCACATCATTTGACTATGGTGTACGATGTGCACGTTTACTATTCTACTTACTGCGAGAACTACAGAGGGATTCTAGAGATCTTAGGATTGTGTATTCTATTTCCGATGAAGATCTGATTCGCTGGTATGCAAGAACAGCTCGAGTATGGAATGGAGGCAACGAGGCGAACCGTAATCAGATGGACATTTTCATGAGAGAGGCTGTGGTGAGATTGTATAAGATAATGATGTTATATACTATTACCTAGGTATCTTTTTAATTATTATTTTCATGTATTTCTACACTTTCCAATTTCATATTTCATAGTCTCTTCATACTCTTTTCTCGAGTTGTCGGGGCTGTGAAAATCATCTAAATTCGATCCACCGCCCAGCCTATCTTTCCCCTCTCCAATCTCCAAACCCCTCCCACTTCTCCATGCAGGTGTCTTCTCGTCCTCCGTCATCTCGTCGACCCAGTCATTCAGAGATGAGAGGTCGTGCGCCTCTTCCGGTTGCTTCTGGGGCGCCCCAGAATCCTCAGAATGGACATTCTCGCAATCCATCAGCACTTGATGTTGCCCGCAGCCCGCCGAATCAGAACAATAAGAGTAAGTCCTGACTTCGATTCATTCATACCCATTATTGCAATGTCTAGAATGTGAGTTAATCTTTTTGCAATCGTCCATGCAGATACCAAACATGTTCCTTGCAAATTCTTCCGCCA
Organism: Penicillium mononematosum; assembly: GCF_028829835.1. Lineage (NCBI taxonomy): Eukaryota > Fungi > Ascomycota > Eurotiomycetes > Eurotiales > Aspergillaceae > Penicillium > Penicillium mononematosum. The sequence goes on from NW_026643275.1 coordinate 2,062,385, forward strand.
GGGTGCCTGTCAGGCAGGCCCCGCTTGTCCTTTTTTTACACTCCACCGATGCCGGAATTGACTATGCTCCTTGCAAGTATTTTGCAAAGGTATGAAATTGGCACTGTTTCAAAGTTATCCTCTCGTTGCGCATTTTCCGAGGCTATCGGAAGTTAACGGGGCAATGGTTTTAGGGAAACTGCAAGTTCGGCGCAAAATGCGCACTGGCGCACATCCTACCCGATGGACGGAGAGTCAACCGGCCGACTGGGAACATGGGAATGGGAAGCGGCCACCTCAATCTGGGTGGCCGGGTCAATCCGCAGGCCTATGTCAACCAGGACTCCGCCTTGACCAACTCGGTGCTCTCCCAGCAGCGCATGAACGGCCACGAGCAGCCTCGATATGCCCCACAGCTGGCCCCGCAGGAGGAGTATGGATCCCTGCATGGGCAGCAACAGCCATCCTATGATGGAATCCCCACGATCGATACGGGCCTGGCCTCCGATGCCGGCTCCAAGTATGGATCTCCCGCTGAAGATGTCCGATATCCCATGTCGCCTAGTAATAACCACCTTAGCGCTCTCGACGCGGGGCTCCCGGCTTCATTCGACAGCCAAGGTATCTCTCATGCCGCCCGTTACGGACCGGTGGCTGCTTCCATGCCCTCGCAATTTGGATTGGAATCGCCGCCACCCCAGAGACCGGGACAAGCAGATGTATTTCGGAACCTGCGCGACATCGGTTATGGTACCAGCTTGCGCAAGCCTTCATCGAACATCGGATCTTCTCCCCCTGCTCCCGAAGATACAGTCGGCACCCGATTCATGCACTCGTCGCGCCCCGTCAAGCCACGCATGCTTTCTGCTAGTGTTCCTCGTCCCACAGCCCTTGAGGACTGGGATGAAAACTTCCCTATGGAAGAGGATTACCTGCCAGTCAACTTGCACGATGATGTTCTGACCCCGCAGGAAAAGCTACGCCGCCTCTCCCGAACTGATAACGACCTAAGCTCCAGCCACCGCGACATCAGCGGCCTCGGCATGACCAGCACCAGCTTCTCTAAGACTGGTTCTCCCTTGGCATCTAGCCCGTCTCGATTTGGTGCATTGTTTGCCAAGCAGCGCCAGCGCAAGGAAGAGGAATCTCATGGCTCTTCCTCTTTCCACATCGGTTCTCCTCTCCGTGAATCATCGCTGAACCCAATCACCAGTCCTAGCCTGGGACCCATTGGCAGTAGCCGGGCATCCCACGAAGGGGCGTCGTTTATCTCTCAGCCCCGGACGTCAATCCTCGATGTCGATGATTTCTGAGCAGCTCGGCGGCATGGGCCTTCACCCTGGTTCTGCTCGCCAGTCGTCTGCTGGTCCTAGCGGGCCTACCGGCCGCCTTGACCGAATCATCTCCTCTCCTGTCAACACAAGTAAGATTGAGGAGGAAGAGCAGAGTGACCTGGTCTTCGACATGGAGGAAGAGGTCGGCAACAAGCGGAACAGTGCCTCATGGAGTGAGAACAAAGAAAGTTCCTCCTAATCTGCCCTCTTTTTTTCAACCAATTTCATCATGATTCTTCAAATCCAAGTCCAGCATTGCGGCATGTTCATATTCACCAAAAACACAGGAAAAACGGTATTGGAGTTCAATTGGGCAACATACATCAAGGCGACAAAACAAAGGAGGGTCCAAGACAATACATCATTCTCTCTCTTCAAGTGAGATATCTGGTTCGGCAAAAGACAAAAGGCGACAAGAAAAAACAACTTCACATCCCTCTCATCATAGACTGGCACTCAGCATCATCTGCCTTGTTTCATTCCATTTGGAATCATCTAGACCAGTCATATGTGTTTCTCATTGCCGGGCTTTCAGAGGATTATCTGATCAGCCATTTACTGTATTAATCTCTGCCTTTTCACTGTTTTTATTCGTTTCATTTCTGGGTATCGCAGGGTGCCTGGGTTGACATATCTCGACTCTCTTTTCTCTTTCATATCTGCTTTTGTTTCATGATTACACGACCACTGCGATCACTGGTGTTTTCTAGGTGCTTACTTTGTCTTCTTCTCCCTTGTTCTTTGTCCCCTACTGTCGGAATATGCGGTCTTGATTCACAGGACTGCAGGCATGTACAAATTGGAGATGTGCAAATAAACAATTCCTTGATCCTTTTTGATCTCTCGGTAGATAATTGTCCAGTAGATATCTTCAGGATGCAGTTTACTTGACAGCAGGTTGATATTCAAACTGTTGTTGAGCGCGAATCGGTATATATAAAATCACCATGGTTCGATAACATCAAATTGAAATTTAGTGACAATTGTGGCTAAAACCTCCATATTCTTATAATTGACATGCGCGATTTAACAATTGAAGCTTATGAAGGCTTGAAATAAGAATCAATTCATGTTCTACCTAATCATACACATTCCTAAACTAAAGTAGACGCCTTGAATTACGCCTTTCGAAACCAAATCATGAAACTACGCCGATATGTTCATATAACTAAGCCTCGTCCAGGTACAAAGCAGTACCTTTCAAATTGACCAAACCATCCTGCGCAGACTGAGCCTGGATCTGCTGCGTCTGTTCCACAGCCTGGCGATCTGCCACAGCACTACGCTCTCGCGTTCCATCAAGGTCCATAATATCATCATCCCGAGCTTGATGGAGATATCCATACAGTTGATCTGTACCCGTAACGATGCGCTGCACCAACGTCTCAACCGCTTTGCCAGTAAGCGCCTCGGCACGGCCCGCAAGCTCAGACTCCACCTCAGCGCGTTGGCGCTTCGCAGCGTCTTCACGTTCCGCCCGCTCATCGGCCAACTTGCGTTTCCGCTCCTCGACCTTCTTTTGGTGCTCCTCCTTGGTAGCAAGATATTTGAGGGAATGACCAAGCTTCTGCTTCGAGGGCGGGATGAAGTCCACCGGCGGCGCAGAGAAGAAGAGCACGCGGCCGTGGTCGTCGCAGTGGAATTGGCCGCGGATGTCTTCTGGGATAGCGGCGTTGGCTGCGTCACTCAAGTGGAAAACTTCCACGGGTCGCGGGGCGTTGGGGTTGTACACGGCTGGCGGGGCTTGCATGCGGTTTTGGGGGTAGCCGGTGTACGGCGATGGCTGGGCCGGTGAGTATGTCTGGGCCGGTGGTGAGGGCTGATATGCGCCCGCTGGTGTTTGCGGATTGGCGAGGTTGCTTGCGCGGCGTTGGAGGGATGCTGTAAAGGCTTGGGATGGGGTCATTTGATGGAAGCCTGGTGGGCGGATGGGAGCAGGAGTGGTGTGTATGATGACCGGAGGTGCTGGTGGAGCACGTGTTTGTGCAGCAGTGCCTGGGCTCATGGCCGTCCTGGGGAGTGATTGGCTCAGTTGACGGGGTGCTACGGACTGGGGCAAAGAAGGAGGAGGCGGGGATGGGGTTGGCTCGGGTGGTGGGGATTCCTAATGCTGTCAGCTTTCTAGGATCTTTTGTCATGTGGGAAAAGACTTACATTCTCATCTCGTGGACGGCGGTGAACAGCGCCGACAATAGGGGGTGCATTGTCGGCTCCCCATGTCGGCCGAGGAAGGTCATCGGTCTCCTTGGAATCCTCTTTGAGAAGATGCTTGATCGGACTAGGAATTTTCTTGATCTTGCGCGGCACATCGAAGAGATCCATCTCGTAGTCTTTCTCTCGCACTTCATCCGGCAGACAGCTGGCCCATGTCTTGATCTTGTTCAACTTGTGTTTCTCCTCATTGTACCGAGCCTCACACACGTATATTTCCTTATCCGGTGCCAGATCTCTTGGGCGACCACGGCTGTAGCGGGTGAAGAACATAACGAAGCAGCGATCCACAATCTCATCAATCCGGTGGTCTCGGTATTGTCCAGTCTTCACGACCTCGTTGGGGTAGAAGTGCTTCTCGAAGTGATGGACTGTCTGCTCGGGACGGTAATACCAACATGCGTTGATCCATTTCTCTCCATCGGAATCCTGCCAAGTTCGGTAGATCTGTGCAACGATGGGCTTGGTCACATCGTTTTGGTTTTGGATATGAACCCAGTCGCCAACCTTCCACAGTTCACCGCGGTGGAGAATACCATCAGGGAGTGGGAAGCGTCCGTCTTCCATCAAGAACTCACTGTCAGGCTTCTTCTTTTCTTGCTCGGCCAACTTTCGTGACTCGGTTTGCAGATCCACCGCATCCTTGAAGATCTGACTGTCGGACTGGTTGTAAGCCTTGGCATTCTCGAACATGAGATCAAGATCGCGCATGAAATGGTCGACGGAGTTATACTTCTTGCGCTTGGACTTGCGCTTGATAATGTCGACGGCGATGGGTTCCTTGATCTCCATGTAGTAGTCCGGATAAGCGGCTTTGTCGGGGAGGCGTTCAAAGTGTGTGATCTTCAGGTAGCCACCGGCGCCCTTGAACTTCCGAATTCCCTTCAGAATTGTCTTGATGCGGATTTCCATGGGTGTGTCCACGCGGGGAGGACGGCCTCGTTTTTTGCGAAGGTCGGGTTCATGCTTTTGAGTCATTCCACGCTTGAAGCCGGGCTTGGGACCGGGCTTCTTTCTTCGTCGGCCCTCATCCTCAGAGTCGTCATCCTCATCTTCTTCTTCCTCCTCTTCTTCCTCCTCGTCGTCAGGCAGCGGATCGGCCTCTGGGATCTCTCCAAGATCGGGTAGCTCTGCCTCGTCAGCAGGGATTAGGCCTTGAGCGGCCAGCTTTCTGAACTCGGAGGCGAAAACTTCCTGGGAATTGTCAGTTGAATGCCTAGGGTGGCCGAGTTTACTCCAAACATACTTTCACAACAAGCGCATCTTCGTAGGCCTGTGATCTAGGTCTGTTGTATGTTTGCGCATTGTGCGGGATCTAGATCGTTAGCTACCAGCAAACCCTGGAGGCGCGCAACCACTCACCAAGGCGCAATCGCGGACAAACTCGGAAAAGTGCTTGTATTCCCGTTTGTTGATGCGCGCTTTCAAAATACTCAAGGCCATCGGCTCCTTGATGATATCGTAGTAGTCGGGAACATAGCGCTTGTTGACACTGCGATGGAACAATCGCGACGGGTCATGACCACTGCGCAAGAAATAATTAGCCAGCTATCGTTTTATATGTCAGGGTCAATCGCACTCTTCTTCTCGATAGTCATAAATTGCCATGACCACATCCATCATCAGTTTCCATGTTTCGCGGGTGATCGCACCGTCATTCTCGATGGAGTTGACGGGTTGTTCACGCGGGGGTTGCGATAGCTCCTTCTCGGACTCCATGTCGTTGGCGACAAGCGCGTTTCCACGCGGTAAAATTGGCAGCCGTTGAGATCAAAGAAATCAAAGAAAGCAAGCCAGAATTCAGGTAAGACAGTAGGGGAAGCCTTGAAGCCCTGGAGAGGTCGGAGAATGTTTTACGAGCGCGTGAAGCTGTTGCTGACTCAGCGACCTATTTGACGTTACGGTAATTTCATGACGAGATTCATGACAACCTTGGAAGATTCATGACGATAACCTCACATTCTTCATGAGTCTGTGTATTTGGACTACATCATGGCATTTATATTCACATCTCTTCTATCGGTATTTGTGCTATACTCGCATACTGTGGTTGAAATTGTCCTTCAGGAACAGACTTCGTACTGTCAATATACATAGCCCTGCAAGGCTATGGTTACTATGATTAGTCTCAACCCTGTTTGCAGCGGTGTTTGTGACTTTAATGTTTGGGATCTGAAGGAGAAGAGAACTGATTCATATACTAGTCCTACTCTTCTTGCCCCAAAAAAAAGGGGAATCCTATACCATTTGGCTTACTTCGCAGACTGCTTCCGGTATACCCATACCCCACACGGCAAGTCGTCATATCTCCCTATCAGTGGAATTTCCCAAGGTTCTGAAGGTTGTCCATCTCACAGTTCTCTAAGCTCTCTCCCTCTTCAAGACTTCATCACCATGAGAATTCGAGTCCGTGGGCCTTCAGGCCAGTCAACTGTTACCTTGGATGATGCCGCAACTATCAAAGATCTCCGAACCCAAATTGCGGAGAAGACCGGCCTTGCTACCTTCGACGTCAAATATGGATACCCTCTCAAACCACTCGAGCTTGACAGTTTCCAACCAGACCAGGGGATATTAGAAGTCGGGATAAATTTAAACGGAGAGTCACTCATCGTCGCACAGAAAGAGGGGGCCAGCCGAGGCGTGAGCGACGATGCGCTAACAGCTCGAACGGCGCCACCACAACCATCACAGCCATCGCAGCCACCAATGCCGCAAAGACCACATGAGAGCACCGCCGAAGACCCGCCAGAAATAGCCTCCCCAGAACATGCTGGAACGTTCGTTCTCCGGGTGATGCCCGACGACAACTCGTGCCTTTTCCGAGCAGTTGGCGCTGCAGTCATGGGCGATATGGACACGATGGTTGAGCTGCGATCAATCATTGCAGGGACCATTCAATCAAATCCATCGGAATACTCAGCAGCAATTTTGGGCAAGAAACCGGACGAATACTGTACCTGGATCCAGAACGAGGACTCGTGGGTGGCGCCATTGAGCTTAAGATTCTCAGCGAATACTTCAATATCGAGATATGCTCCATCGATGTACAGACTCTGAACATGTTCCAGTTTAATGAAGGAGCACCGACGCGGTGTATTGTCGTGTACTCGGGGATTCACTACGATGTCCTTGCGCTGTCCCCTCCCGGCCACCCTACACCCATGCCAACCCACTGGCACATGACGACACAAAGATATTTGAGGCCGTTGATCCGGTTGTTTTGGAAAAGGCCAAGGAATTGTGCGGGGTGTTGCAAGGCAAGCACTACTACACTGACACTTCTGGGTTTACTGTTCACTGCAACATCTGCGGGGGCACATTCACTGGAGAGAAGGGCGCTACGAAGCATGCCGCGGAGACCGGCCATTATGATTTTGGAGAGGCGAGTTAGTATTACAATAGGATAGATAAGCATACTGCGGGATTGTCTAAAGTCATGAAGGCTGCTTCATTGTCATGAATAAAGTGGTGTGCTGTATGGCATAGAACCACTCTCACATATCGTACAAAATAGTCTTGGGTCTCATAGCATGGCAACCTCATCTGCATCATCTTCCTCCTCCTCTTCTCCTGATTCTGCGCTTTCTTCTGGGTTACCTCCCCATTCCACATCATGGTGAACGGGATCCGTGAAGAATTCATGCTGCAGGGCATCCGCAGCACTAAGCCGCTTAGACGGGTCCAATTCCATCAGTCCAGACAACAGGCGCGTTGCTTGCTGTTCGCTTTCCGTCAGATCTTCCACACAGCTTGACCATTTCACTAGCTTCTCCCAGCTGTAGCCTTTCTCGCCGATGGTTGGGATATTTGTTTCGAAAATCTGTCCATGCATGGCCGCGGCGGTCTTCATGCGTCGGGTGCCGAAGATGCTCGACATTTCGATCATTGCATCGATATCGTCGGCAGAGTTGAAGAAGGGGAACCGACGTCCTAGTAGAGTTAGAAGGATGACACCCACTGACCACATGTCAATCTTTGTGGTCTGCGATGTGCATTTAAAGAGAACTTCCGGGGCACGGAAGCCTCGAGTCCCAGCGCGATTCGCTCGCCGTGATGGCCGTGAATCGTTCTTGGGGTAGCCAGCTGAAAATCCCGTGGATGGGGGGGTTCTTGGAATAGTAGCTTGAAAGGATCCGGCTTCGCCGGACGTAGCTTTGGTGAGTACATAGACATGGGCTGCTGTATTCTGAACCCTGGCGCTGTTGAGAAAGTCAGTAAGTGCAACAACATATAGCAGTCAAGAATCGTACCTCTGCAAGCCCAAAGTCGACCAGGACACCTTCTTTCAGATCTGGATTGTAGAGAAAGTTGCTTAAAGACATTAGTATGGTTCAGGGCACCGAGTATGATACACTTACGTCGGTTTGATATCACGGTGAAGGATATCATGTTCATGTACCGAGTTCAAGGCAGTCATAAGAGACCGTAGATAATGGCGCATATCTGCAACCATGAACGTGCGATATTGGATGCGAAAGTCGGTATGGGGAAAGTAGGGCAACACGGCAACCACTTGATCCTGGTATCGGAAAGCAGTGATCAGCGGGCAAACAGACCCGCATCCTCTAAGGTCATGCAGGAGTTCTAGCTCGTTCTGGATCCGCAGCGGGCTACTCGTCACATAGATCTTCTTCAATGCGACAAATTTTGTTTTTTTCCGTCCGGTTGGCTCGCCTTCAACTCGTCTTCGTTTGGATGGAGGCTCCGTATAGTTGCCTTGGGCTGGTGTTGAGACATCCCAGTCGTTCTGGTGTGCGTCATAATGAAGGTCCTCTGCTTTGTAAACCGTGGAGAATGTACCTATTAGGCCCGTCAACAAAGACTCCCACCAATAGCGGAACCAGTTATACCTTCTCCGATCCTATTCACCAGACGAAACCGATCTGAAATTCCTGGGAATGTGTCTTCGAGCTTTCGCATATCCTCCCTGACCGATTCGTCCACCTCTTCCTCGTAGTCACTCTCCGGGGGTGCATCGCTTTGTGAGACTGGTTCGTCATCCTGCGCCAACGAGTATTTGTGTTTCAATTGTGGCTCTTGGAAGGAACTGCTGTGCTTTAGCTCAAATATGCCTGGGGCAGCGCGGAGGGCCGACATGGCGGCACGGAAGACAATGAGGAGTCTATGACTTGAATCTGTTGAGTAATGAAGTGGAAAAGCAAAGTCATAAGATCATGTCGCGTGTTAGGCCAAGGTCAAGTCCTTTCAATGTTTATCGCAACTGCCACAAACACGGACAAACGTGGAAAAATTACCATGCGGTGACAAATATGACAATACGACTGCCGGGAAAATCGATCAATACAAGGCGGTGAGGTACGAAATGTGAGGGGTCTCCCGCATTAGCGGTAAAACATGACAGTGATTACATAAGTTGGACCGAAAAGGGCAAAAGCCAAACAAATGGGAGCTTATCAACACGCAAATCGGCTTTCCTCCCCGCTTTCACCTCTTTTTTTTCCAACACCCCGCGACAATGGAGGACAGAATACAATTCAACATAAATGAATCGCTCAAATATTATTTGAGTGATCCCGCTTCGATCCCGACTCCTGATGCGGACCCGGAACTGCTGGATTGCGAATCGGATCCTGATCAACTTTCGCCAGCGTTGATTGACAGCGTCTTGAACCCGATCGTGGATGCCGTGGCGGAGAACCCCGAAGGATTAACACGAGCATCATTATTTGACTCACTACAGTTTTTATTAAAGTGCGCACCGGTCCCTTCCCAACTTGCCCATGGAGGCTGGCGCCCGCCTGGACTCGAATCTGACGATCCTTTTCACTCTTGCAGATACGCGACCCTTCTTCCTGCAAAGTATTTGAGTAAACTTTTGGACTTGGTTGTTTCTGGCCTGTCTGTAGAGGCAGACATCATCCATGGAGACCTTGAATCCGACGACCAGGATGCCATTCAACACCACAAGCAGCTTTTGGAGATATACGGGTTCCTTCTCCAGTGGGCCTTGTCTGCCGTAGAGGTCAAGGCTGCAGAGAAGCCCACTGAAGCAGCGCCCGTGCGACGAGGAGGACCCAAATCCAAGAAATCCGCCAGTAGTGGCCAGTGGGATTGGACGCCCCAAATCCAAATATCCATGGAGACCATGTGCAAGGTGATGAAGCTCAAGCTAGGACGCATTTTTTTGACTACTTCGGATCGTGATACTTTTATTACCTTATTCACGCGCACAATCTACCTGGTTCTTGAGAGCGAACAGCGGGTGAAGAGCATGGCCATTCGCATGCATGCTTTCAAGGTTCTTTGCATCGCAGTCAAGCATCACGGCCAGGCCTTTGGTAGGTATCATGATGCTCATACCGGTTGAGCGATAGCTGACTTCAGAATAGGAGCTCAAACTTCAATTGTGCAGAGCTTGACTTACTTTGAACATCTCTCCGAGCCCATGGCCGAATTCCTCCATATTCTGGCAGAACAATATGACTATCCACAGCTTTCGGACGAGATCTTGAAGTAAGATTATATCAGCAAACTGGCAAGATAGCTGCTAACCTTACGTGTAGGGAGCTCGGAAATAAGGAGTTCAATTCTAATGATACGAGGGGCCCCAAGTCTGTATCGACATTTATTATCAAACTGTCTGAACTTGCGCCCAGATTGATTATCAAGCAAATGACCCTTCTGGCCAAACAGTTGGATAGCGATGTATGTGACTCTTTCAGTTTTCCCAAAGTTTCGCTAACGAGTCCAGGCATATACTCTCCGCTGTGCAGTAATCGAGGTCTGCGGAAACCTCATCTCCGATCTTAGCCGACAGGAAGAACGCAGTGATAATTATAAGACCCAGATCAATGCCTTTTTCGATGTACTGGAAGAAAGATTCCTTGATATCAACCCTTACTGCCGCTGTCGCGCGATCCAGGTATTCATGCGGATCTGCGACCTGGAGCAGAAGTTCCCGAAGAGGCGACAGGCTGCAGCGGAACTCGCCGCCAGAAGCTTGGAGGATAAGAGCAGCAACGTGCGACGTAATGCGATCAAACTGCTGTCCAAGCTTGTTTCCACACATCCTTTCAGTGTTATGCATGGTGGGCTCCTCTCATACAAGGAGTGGACAGATAGACTGGACGTGGTTGACGCTGAGTTGAATGCCCTGCGTCCTCCTGAAACACCTGGCTTTGAGGCAGGTGACATGACTCAGGTTGACCCTGAATTGTTGGATGACGCTACACAGATGCCGGATGATTCTCCATCGAAAGCGCCCCGGATGAGTGAAGAAGAGAAGGCTATTGCGGTGCAGAAAGCCGCAGAACAGGCTGCTACTTCTGAATTGATGACACGCCTCCAACTGACGAGGAAATATTACAACGAGGCCATCCGGTTCATCGAAGTGCTTCACTCCGGGTCCACCATCGTCACACAGTTACTTTCATCCCGGAACAAGAGCGAGGTTATCGAAGCCATGGATTTCTTTGTTGTTCTCGATGCGTACAAAGTTGAGACTGCCCGCAGTGGGATTCGACGTATGCTGCGCCTGATTTGGACTAAGGGCAACAGCGACGAAGGAAAGGGCGTCCAGACACATCTGATTGATTGTTACAAGGGCCTCTTCTTTGATGCACCGGGCTCTTTCTCACCCAATGATGCTGCAAACTACATCGCCCGCAACATGATCAGTTTGACGTTTGGTGCAACTCCTGCAGAATTGACCTGCCTCGAGCAGCTGCTCAGCACAATGATGAAGGCTGGAAACGTATCCGAGGCAGTAATCGCCAAGCTATGGCAAGTTTACAGTATCCAGAAGAAGGAAATCTCACGGACTCAGCGCAGGGGTTCGATCATCGTCCTCGGAATGCTTGCCCTGGCAGATCCAGAGGTTGTGGTGAAAGAGATCGAGGCCATGCTGCGCATCGGTCTTGGTAGCTTAGGAAGAGCTGACCTTGTGCTCGCCAAGTACACTTGTATTGCTTTGCGTCGCATGATTCCCGGACGTCAAGCCAAATCAAAGGAGGTTGTTGGCATTCCCAAACTAGCTAGTGACCACTCTGTTTTGGTCAAGCTAGCGGCCATGCTTGAGATTGAGACGGCCAGCAAGGAATGGTATGGAGTGGCAGAGCACGCGCTCAACGCCATTTACACTTTGTCCAAGCACCCCGACGTCCTTTGCTCTGATATCCTCCGACGAAAGACCAGATTCGTCTTTGCGCCACATCTTCAACAACGCCCACCTTCCTCGCATGCCTCTGTCAATGCAGAAGAGGAGCAGCAACGACCTGGGACTGCATCCACCGAGGGTCAGGAATCTAAGCCCAAGCCAGCATCTGCTGCACTCTCGCAGCTGCTGTACGTCGTTGGTCACGTTGCAATCAAGCAAATCGTGCATTTGGAACTGTGTGAACTCGACTTCAAACGCCGCAAAGTCGAGCAAGAGAAGAACAAAGCAGCAGCAGCTCCTCAGGAAGAAGACAACGCCGAAGAAGACGAGCTTGATCTCATTGGCGGAACAACAGAAGACGACTTCCAGGATGCTATGGCCCATATCCGAGAACGTGAGCTACTCTATGGAGAGAACTCCCTTTTGGCCAAATTTGGCCCGCTAGTAGTGGAGATATTAGCCAACAACAACTCCTACCCGGATCGTGACCTGCAGGCCTCTGCGACCCTTTGCCTGGCCAAGCTCATGTGTGTGTCAGCAGAGTACTGCGAGAAGAATCTGCCACTCCTCATCACTATCATGGAGCGGTCCGAAGATCCTATCGTCCGTAGCAATGCTGTGATTGCGCTAGGCGACATGGCCGTTTGCTTCAACCACCTCATCGACGAGAACACCGATTTCCTCTACCGTCGTTTGAATGACGACGATGACTCCGTCAAGCGCACGTGCCTTATGACCCTTACCTTCCTCATCTTGGCTGGTCAAGTCAAGGTCAAGGGACAACTGGGCGAGATGGCGAAATGTCTAGAGGATGATGACAAGAAGATCGCTGATCTGGCTCGCATGTTCTTCACAGAACTTGCAACCAAGGACAATGCCGTGTACAACCACTTTGTTGACATGTTCAGTCTGTTGAGTGCAGAACCCAACCTAGATGAAGCGTCTCTCCGCCGTATCGTCAAGTTCTTGATCGGGTTTGTCGAGAAGGTATGTTTTTTTTCTTGTTTCTCCTTTTAATTCCTAATGATCTATGCTAATGTCGGCTCAGGAAAAACACGCTCGACAGCTGGCCGAGAAGCTGGCTGCTCGACTTCCTCGTTGCGAAACAGAGCGACAGTGGAACGATGTTGCGTATGCCCTGTCTCTTCTGCCGCATAAGAATGAGGAGATCACCAAGACTGTCAGTACAGGGTTCAAGGTCGTTAGTGCCGCAGCCTGAAACTGGTTTTGAGATGGATTATGTGTTGATGTACTTGATGATTGGAGTCTGGCGGCGTTAGTCTTTTGGGCAAAAGGTTGTAATCCTTTTTATGAATAGGATTAATCATTCTATTGAACCTGTGTATGATATACTATTGTCAATTTTGTCAATTTTTTGTAAATTCACCAGAATGGGATAGCATTGCAGCTATTCACGAAACAGATTTCTAGAGAATAATGTCTAAGTATGTGAGAATAAAGAATATAACCAAAAAGAGATCCAAAGTAAAACAAAGAGACGCCGAGTTCAATGTTATGGTCGCATGCCAGATACGCCAAAGTGTTGTTTACACTGTCAACAGGGGAACACAATTATATCTATGCGCCCTGCACTGTACTTTCCGTCAGAGTGAACTTGCCCGAGTGAATTCCCTCCAGAACCTTTTGTCCCTCCTCCGTGAGCTCCGGCTTACCCAGCGGTGTCACCGCGCCAGTGAAGAACCGGGGGTTCCACTCGATACCCTTTTCAAGGCGCTCTGCAGCCCGCTGCCGTTGCCGTTCCTCAATATCCTGCTTGAGTTTGGTAGCCTGGCTGAACTGTTTATCGACAATGGCGTTCGTGACACCTGACCAGAACTTCAATGACTCGTTGGATAACTGTTCTTCAGATGGAGGCAAGGTCTTTGTGACGGGGTGAAGCGGGGTGATGTCGATGAGCAGACGGGGCTCCTTGGTGCCTGCCGGAGTGAAGTATATCTTTCCATGCCAGGAACCGGTGATGCGAGCGACGACGTCATTCTCCGGCACATCTTTCAGTCGATTAATCGTATCCTTGTCCGGGCTATAACGGAAAATCACGCCCTCGAGCTTATTCTGTGACCGGCCAATCCAGCCCTCTTCCAGGTACTGGAGGATCGCCTTCAAGCCCGTCTTGGGGCAGGTGACGTAGCATGTGTCCGCGACTGTGACTGAAAGCGCCCCGCGCAGTATTCCTCCCAGGTGGGCGTTTGGGTGGGTCAACTGGTATTCCTCATTGTCCCTCTTTTCGATATTCACGAAGATCCCGAGGTTGTGCTGTCCGGGGCTCACACGGATGCTGGTGCCGGTGAATTTGGCGCTGATCTGGTCAAATCCACGCGCCGAGACGCCTCGTTCGGGGCAGTCGATGTAGAATGCTGAGACTGGGGGGTGGTGGGAGGTCTGTTCTGTGAGGTAGCATACTTTGACTTTCTCGTCGCCGTCGGTCACGGTGGAGGAGCCATTGGAGCTTGGTTTGACGCCGGGGAGGTTTTCTTCTTCGGGGATATTGTCGCTAACGTCCCAGCTGCACTAGAGGGTGTTAGCAATGAACTGCCATGGATGAAATGCCGAAGACAACTGGTACTCACTCGGAAGAATTCACCCAGGGTTGAGTTGTATGGTTTGCACGGTTTCCCCTTGACATATTTCTGTACCAAGATCAGCAAGTAGTCAGATGAACCTGAGCAGCCGAAACATACCAGATCCTTGGTAAACCAGAACCGCAACACCTCCAACATCCGACCTAGCTCATCATCCGATTTGCCAATGCTGTAGCTCCTGGGTCAGCACACAAGCGTCCGCCAAGTATGGGCACATTTGCTGACCTCGCAAATGTCTCGGGTCGATCTAAGTAATGCCAGTATTCTTGTCGCCATCCACAGTCAGCACCAACCCCGCACAGCGTAACACGAACAATGACCTTACCCAGGTTTGGTCTAGGCTCCAGCAGTTGCGCCGGCAATGAAAAGCGAACCGAAGCGATATCTGCCACACCGACGAATCTAGTTCCCGATAAAATATTAGCATCTGGCGTCTGGCTATCTGTGTTTGCGCAAGGCAGCGGTGCGGGGGGGGGGGACCAAGGAAGGGTTTGCATACTTTCGAAGGATGGAGAGGAAGGTCTTCAGCTTGGAGGAATCATCTGGTGCCTTTTCAGGCACAGCGATGGCAGACATGGTGTATGTTCAAGTGACGAGGGTATGTAGGAAAAAAAGAGTGTGAACTGGGGCGTCCAGTAGAAAGAAACGGTGGCAAATTGGAGAAGAGGTGAGAGGGGGTTTTAGTGTCTCTCGGGCCTGCCTCTATACCGAAACAAGGATAATAAAGTGTAGTTCAAGATTCCCACGAATGATCCCACACTAAAGTCACAGATCATCCAAAAAGGAGGTTGGAGAAGAGAAGCAACTCAACAACATTCGAGGCGGTGACGTTGGAACTATTTTTTGCCCGGTGGGGTCAGGAGGTTTCTCTTTTTACAGGGCGTTATGTTTCTTCTTCTTCTTCTTTTTCTTCTATCCTTATTAATAGTGTTATCTTTCTTATGTATTTTTAGAATGGTGGCTGCCTACATGGAAACTATTCGACGCGCAGATAAACTGAATATACGGGATAAAAAAGGTCACGGTCACTACGTCACCAGGATCACCAGGATCATAAGATAGAAAAAAAGAAAAGGGAAGAAAAGGGGACATGAGATGTTGAGATGTTGAGATATTCATGATATTCATATAACCTTCCAAAGATGATATGATTAACGAAAGGTCATCCAATCAGTAGGCCACGAGGGCGGACAGCTCCTGCAGTTGCTGCTTCTGTGCCAAGCGTCGAAGCCATGTCCGTACCGCTGGTCCATAGTCAAATCGCCGTCCGGCTGCATACTCGTCATCCGATCGATGAGACTGCTGCTCTTCTCGTATGCGTGTACGAAGTTCTCGCTGACTCCTACTTATCGTCTGCTGATACTCCTGCAACTTCTCATCGGAACATGTCTGGTAATCATCGAGGGTTTCCGTGGGGATCATGGCCGCGTCGATCTCTTCACGTGTCAGAGATAGGGAAGGTTCAGGACCAAGTACAGTTTCATCCAAAGCAAGTGTATCTGATGATGGGTACAGGGATGTGGCACGCTGGTTGAGAATTTCCAAGCGTCTCACGTTGACAGCCAAGTCGTTGATGAGATCCGGCAGAGGGTCCCGCACGAGTCCTAAAATTGAGAATTCAATTTCCTCTTCTTCGTATGCAGCCATTCGGTCCAGAAGATTGGGCTTGACCAGCTCCAACCAGTCGTCTTCAGAACATTCCCCTACTGAAGTTAGCAGGGTCATCCCAGCATGTCTATTGGGGTGCATACCAAGTGCTCGTGGCTGTCGCTCCAGGCCATCAAACTTCCATAGCTGGCCCATCACAGGCATAAATGCAATGAAATGGAAGGTGGCATCGGATTCCTCAATAGCCTGACCCTTGGAACCCTTTTTCTTAGTGGTAGCTTCAGTCTTGAGCTGTAGATCTGAATTGAGAATGTCCATTTTTCTAATAGTGAGTCAGTACTTTCGACAGTAAAGAACGAACTCATTTGCGAATGGCATACCGTGCATATGAGTTGTGTATCCTTTTGACAAATTCAAAGTTGTTGATTGCATCTCCACGTAGGGCTGGGGTGAAAGGCATGGTGAATTCCTTGAAGGACCGCAGATTCTCTCCTAGATCAATATCTGGGATGTTGTTGACAATGTTTAGTAGTGCTACGCTGGCACAGGCATTGTTGGCAGTCTATATATACATATACCTAATTAATAAGGAATGATTCAGCTGAAGAATATGTAACTGACCTGGTTTGCGAACCACAGCCCATCAGGGCAAGTCGCTTCCTGCTTTCCATCGTTATCTTCACGCCAGCGGAAGAGAAAGATCAAGCCGTAGACAGGTTTACTGCTCATGGTCAGATATTCGACCCGTATATAAGAGCACAGTGAGGGGCTGCAAGCAACATACTTGAGGAATGCCATGAGTTCTTCATCGAGAGAAACGACTTCTTGGATCTTTACCCCTTTGACCCCAAATTCACGTAGCATAACATTGAATAAGGCCTAATTTGTGTAAGCAAAGAACCGCAAATGCCATTGCCAGGCAAACATACCGGTTCTGATTCGATTTCGCAAAATCCATTCCAGCTGTCTTTTTCTAGACGGGACGCAGGCTGGCAGATATCGTCACTGAGATCTTCTGGATCTGTCAGACGGCGCCTTTTGATTCGAGGACCCATGTTGATTTTTTTCCAAAAAAGTAGAGGGAGCTGTGGAAGTGTAAAGCTTCAAGATGAGATTGAAATAAGAAGCTATGATAAAAAGGAGTCCTGGGATGATAGGTTTGCTCTTTTTCACTGGGAAACAGAGATAGAGCTCTCAGATATTGAGAAAAGTACGGGATCTTTATAGAAATAGATAGACAATCGAGAACAAAGAAATAAAAGAGATATAAAAAAGATATCGACAGTACAGAAGACAAGAGAGAAGCGGTTAGGTCATATGTCGTTGGACCGAGCTTCTCCCGACGCGCTTCCCGCGTCTCCAACTTTTTTGTTTCTCTTCTTTTTCTTATCTGCTATAGGCCCAAATTGCCAGCTTCATACAGCTCCATACAGCTTCATTTATCTTCATTTAAAACCATATTACAGCTTTAGAAGGGCCATCATTGCCCTCTAACTACACTTCATCTCTCGCCAGCTCCGGCAACCACAGCATGCCATGAACGGCACTCCCCTCCTCCCTTCTGCCTTTCCGCAGACGCCTAAAACAATTCCTGGAACTGGAAGGAAAAAGCTCTTTGAAACCCCTTCGCGATCACAGCCACGAGAGACCCGGCCTGTGCGAACGCCACTCAGATCAGCCTCCAAATCGGCCTCGAAGGCGTCGAGACTACCACCCTCGAACGCGAACACCGATGTCCCACTGATCCCCACCAATGTGATCGATGCTCCCTCCCAACGACTCTATGTCGTCGCAGTATATTTTGCCTTGAATGCGTGGCGAATTTATGAGTCATTGACCGCATCTGATGACCTAGATTCAACCTGGCTGTTGTTGAAATGGGCTACGATAGATGGAATCTTTTTGGTCGGCCTGCAGGCTCTGCGCATACCTTGGCTGGAGTGGGCATTCCCGACCACGCTCACTTTATTCCTGCTTCACGCCGTAGGAAATGTATTTCTCATGTTCCGCATCCCGGTGAGTTTTTCTAGTTCTTTTTTAGACTGCTGATCGGCCCTCGCTAATAGCTGCAGATCCCTTGGGCTACATGGATTACTGGACTAGTAAAGGTGGCCTACGATCGCGAATTATCCATTTCTGAGCGCAGGGTCAAGCCCGGCGATATCATTCACAATGCGTCATTGATCCTGGGAAGGCAAATTGTGCACATTCTGCCAGAGGGGTACGTTTATCCCGTTCAAGTATACCTAGGATCATACTGACTTTATAATAGTTCCGCCGTCCTCAATCCAGACCGAAACTCGCTTTGCCTTGATTCTCTCCAATCTACAATCGACCTGCCCATCCGCGTCAACCAGACGGACCCCGTCCTGATCGAAGTGCTGCGTCTGGATCTTAACACTGGCGAAAATGAAACCATTAGCATTCCCACGAAGCAGTTGAAGACTCTCAAAAAGCAAGCGGAAAAGAAGCATGTTCCGGGTCAACCCCATCGCGACTTGCTCTTCCCTGTACGCAAGACTGGTGTCTATCGCCTTCAACGGGTGGTGGACGAGTCTCAACTTGATGTTCATACGCGCACATTTGATGCGCTGGTGGTCTCTTGCCCGCGAGCCTTGATCAAAAACTCACACATCGACAAGTGCAAAGGAGAATTGTCCGACTTCAAACTGGAGGTGGAAGGCACGCCTCCGCTGAAGATCAAATACAGTCGCCAGGTCAACAATCTCGATCGTGGATTCTCGGTCCTTAACATCCAGCCCGATCATCTGCGCTCGCCGCTGCTCAATGGACGAACTACTGCTGCTCTGTACAGCATCAACCAGCCTGACGTTTCGTGGGCACAGAGTCAAAGGATTGAGGTTCCATTGAACGAGTCATTGAATGACGGCGGAGAATGGTTCTACACTATCGAAGAGGTCCACGATGCTATTGGGAACGTGGCCAACTATTCTACCATATTCGAGGAGGGGGACCGGCCGTCTACAAAGTCGCAATCCCAGTGGTACCAGTTCTCTGTTCATGAGCGCCCGCAGTTGTCACTGCAAAACTGCAATGCTCAGAATCCGCTGCAAGTGGCCAAGGGAGACAGCACGAGGTTCCCCTTGAGCTTCCATCCTGATGGCAACGCATATGCTAGCGATGGACCCTTTTCGGTCGGTTATTCGTTCACAGGCAACACGCAAGAAGCAGCACGGGAACAGACCGTTGACCTCAAGCATATGAATCAGACTCTGGACATCAAAGAGCCTGGTTTGTATGCATTGACATCAATCTCTACCAAGTTTTGTCCTGGAGAGATCCTCGAACCTTCGTCTTGCTATTTGCATAACCCGCCTGAGCCAGACTTGACAGTCAAGGCTGAAAAGATATTTGACCGCTGTGCCAACAATGCTATTGGGTTACTCGTGGATTTGGATCTCACGGGATCGCCTCCATTCTCCCTCCGATACAGCATTGAGAGTTCCAAGGGCGTTGTTTCTAAAGTACAAGCCATCAATGGAATGCGCACGCAGCTTGATTTCACCCCATCGGAGGCCGGCTCGTACACATATCGCTTCATAGACATCGAGGATGCCGTGTACTCGCCACGGTCTCTCAAGATACCGGTGCTTGAACAAGATGTGAAACCACCGGCTTCGGCTCATTTCCTATCAAGAGAATTGAGAAAGGCCTGTTTCGGTGAAGCGGTTTCTGTGGAGGTGTCTTTCCTTGGAGAGGCCCCTTGGGTCTTACAATATGAGATCGTTCACAGTGGGAAGAGATTGAGGAAGACACTGGAATCTGATACCGATGTGGCAACTATCACTACCGACAAACTGATCAGTGGTGGTGAATACACCGTGTCTCTGACTAGCGTCAAGGATAAGTCCGGTTGCAAACGAACTCTCAAGGACAGCCTTAATATTGAAGCCCGGTCACAGCCCCCGCACGTCTCTTTCGGTCAGATTGACAAGAAGAGGAGTGTCTTGGCTTTGCAGGGCTCCAAGATTGAGATCCCGTTGAGGCTGAGCGGCCAACGCCCTTGGACTGTCACGTACAAGAATGTTGACGTGGACTCGGCGCCCGTTCAGAAAAATATCTTCGACGAAAACAGTGTCTTGACCGTCGACAAGCAGGGACTTTATGAGATCAGTGGAGTATTTGACATCGGTTGTCCTGGAACCGTGGACCAGTCTGCAAATGAGTTTGAGGTCTCCTGGATTCCACGGCCCCAAATCACTGCCCTGGACGGTTCTCCCCTTGGAGCCGCTAAGGAGTTTGCAAAGTCTGAAGTCTGTCAAGGCGATGACGATAGCCTCGAGGTTCGACTGTCGGGAAATCCTCCATACAATGTTCAATACGAGAAGCGACGCAAGGCGGACCGTGGTGGATTCTCTTCGGCCAAACCACGGGCTTTGAAGTCCGCCCTTCATGTTACTTCGATGGAGATGGATACCTCTGAGCCTGGAGAATATAGCTACAAGTTCATTCAAGTTGGTGATAGCCTCTACGACCACGATCCTAAGAGCAAAGCTCTGGTTGTGACACAAAAGGTTAACCCGCTACCGTCCGCTAAATTCGACCAACCCGGTCATGTCTTTGGCTTCTGCAAGGAAGACATCAACGGGGAGGAATCCATTCCCATTACTTTGGAGGGTGTCCCACCGTTCTCGCTGGAGATCAGCATCAAACATCACTCGAACGCTAAACCGGAGATTGTCACCATTCCCAAGATTAATTCCAACCGCCACAAACTGCTGATTCCTCGTCGTCATCTTGATTTGGGGCAACACCAAGTCAGCATCCACAAGGTTCGTGATTCAAGAGGATGTCAAAAGACGACTGACCTCGA
This sequence comes from Penicillium mononematosum, assembly GCF_028829835.1. NCBI lineage: Eukaryota > Fungi > Ascomycota > Eurotiomycetes > Eurotiales > Aspergillaceae > Penicillium > Penicillium mononematosum. The sequence goes on from NW_026643275.1 coordinate 2,083,070, forward strand.
TGCCTCCTCGGTGCGGGTTGCCATCTCCGATGTGCCTACCATTATCCCGCTCGAGTCCAAGGTAGACTACTGTGTGGGCGAACGGCTTTCATTCTCACTATCAGGCCATGCTCCATTCGACGTGTTCTACACCTTCGACGGCGCCAAACGCAAGGCCACTTCTCAAACCGCCAACTTCCGTCGTATTGCGGAACTTCCCGGCCAGTTCACAATCAACGCCGTCAGTGACGGAGCCAGTGGGAAATGCAAGGCCCACAAAGACATCACCAAGGTCATCCACCCTATGCCGAGCGTGCGGATCAGTAAGGGCAAAGAATCGGTGGTGGACATTCACGAGGGTGGAGAAGCCGAGCTTCACTTTGAGTTCTGGGGTACACCACCGTTCGAATTCACGTAAGTCAATAACCTCAACCCAGGTGGTCTATACTACAGTCTGCTAACCCTCCACAGATACATCCGGAGCTCCAATGTTCGCAAGGGAAAGAAGTCGGAGATCCTTGATATCAAGCATGACATCTCCTACGAAAACATCAAGACGATCAAGACCTCTGATGAAGGAACTTACGAGGTTATCGCGATCAAGGACAAGTACTGTTCATTCTCTTCCCAGACTCCGCCGGGCAAGTCAGACAGATGAAGCAGGGAAATCAAATGATGTGATGAATGTGGTGTAATACTTTGTTTTTATGAATCTTGTTATTTACCTTGCCTTTTTGGCTCTATTTTCTCCCCGATTTGTTGCATTGCAGCGGCGCTAGAACTTGAATTCCAGATATCTACATGCTTTTGTTCAACTAATTCAACTTTTTGTCTACAAAATCTTTTCAAATTCATAAAAGCTGTTGGGATTCTCAGTTCGCCAGCTCTTTCGAAACATACAGCCACGGATTCCTAACTCCCTCATCCGCATGCTCACTCTTCTGCCGTTGAGTCCTTCCCCGAAGCTTGGAGCAGCCATTAACTCGACGTGGCGGAGTTGACTGATTGAACGGATGCTAGACAGAATTGTAGTGGGAAAAGTGATTGGGAACTGGAAATACTATATAGAGCTTTTGATATGACATGAGATGGAGGAACATTGAACCTGGAAGGGAAGCGGAAATTTATAGACAAAGTCAGGGCAAAGAGCAAGCATGTTACTTCGACGCAAATCCTCTCTGGAATATTCACTTTTAGTCTACAACTCAACCTGTACAGCCACCATACTCTCCGACATAAACCCAGTAACAAAGAGCCAAGCAAGTTTCTTACCATCCTTAGGCTCAATGGGCACCAAGACAGCCGCACTCGCAGTCCGAATCCTGGACCCATCATCCTCAAACAGCACCTTCTTCTCCCAGACCCCAGTGCTCGAATTGAGAGTCGTATACCACACCTGAACAGCATCCAAAGCATTCGGATCCTTAGCATTAGCCAACAAGTGAATAGCCTGCGAGACACCAGCCACCAGATATCCGCTCGCATCATGCGAGTCGGTGCGGTATGGGTCGTCATAGTAGGACGGGTTATCCGCGAGAGAACTAGCAAAGGCAATCGAGGTCTCGATGGAGATAGAGTGATTCGACTCGTGTCGAGTTGCGAGGAAGATCTCACCGCCCATGGCGCTGGAAATGACGACTTCCTTGTCGGTACGGCCATGTCCGAGACCGTTGTTGTTCCATATACCTGTCAGGCGGACGGAGGCTTCGATGGGAGCGTCTTTGCTTAGATCGGCGATCTGCACGTGGATGATGTCGGACCACTTGGCTGGACGCCAGACATCTTCGATGAGTCGCATGGGACCATCGCGGTAGAAGTGGTCATTGGTAACGTAGAAGGAGACCGGGCTGATGGCATAGATGTCGTTGGGAGTTTTGATGAGCGGGTGGCTGATTGAGCGCACATGTCGGATGGAATTTGAGTTTATGGTGTGGTGGAAGAGCTCGATCTGAGACTGGGCTTTCGGGATGTCTTTGGGCTCGCCGGCTTCGAAGTGAGCCGGGTTGGGCATGTGGTTGACGGCGTAGATATAGACTGCGCCTGACTGCTCAGGATCCTCAATGACATCGATTCCATGTGTCACGAAGGGGCCTTGGAAGTTCTCGAATGACAGACGAGTTGATTTCATAGTCTATATTGGGGGTTAGTTCTTGATATTTGTTCTTGATGTCTAGAACAAACTCACCTTGGGATCCACGACATGGATAGAGCCCTGGGCCTTGAGTGGCAGCAAGCTGGCCAGCGGCGGGAACCAGCTAAACCGCGTGCTCTTGTCGTCCTCGCAGGCAGTGAACAGCAGGTTCGCCGGGCGGTAGTGGTGCACATCCTCGCAGTGGATGGTGTCTTCGATGTAGATTGGGCCTTGGCCTTCACCTAGCACTGTCGAATTGGGTGTGAGGAAGAATCCTGTAATATGCACGAAATGGCTGATTGGGCCAGCCAAGAAGGCGACCAGAGCGACGAGGGCGAGGTTGATTATGGTGCCGAATCCCATTCTATTCGGTATCAAGTGCGAATGAATTTAGGCAAAGTATGCGAAAAAGTGGAAAGTCCATATTTATGGGCATATCCATTCCTGCCCCTCATTAAATTGGACCTCGGGAAGTATCCTCGGGAATATCTGCGAGATCAGCAACTTTTGTTGCTATTTCTGATCTTGGACCATTTGGAAGTTAACATATTTCAGGTTGTATAGGTACTTACATACGTGTGTAGGTAATGACTCGCGATCAATAGCCTCATAAGACTCCCATGGTTGGATTTATGCATATACGACCTCGGCTTACCTAAATAGGATTAGCGTAAAGCATAAGAACAGGATGACTACAATACCGAAGAAGAAGAAGAAGAAGGAGAAGAAGAAGGCTGTCCAAATCATTATAATAAACAACCGCAAACAGCAAAGTGCATTAAACTATCCTAAGGCAGAAAAGATGCAAACTCTTTTTTTTCTTTGTCTGTTTTCGTAGGCCAAAAAAAAAGAATCACTATCATTAAGTCTAGTCATGCTTGGAGTGACTAGACCTCTGCGGCGAAGTCCGAAAAGAAACGGAAAAAAATAAATAAAAAGAGTGCACTTGTGCAAATTCCCAATCCCATATCGTGTCGTGGTGATTCCCCCAAACATTTTTCAGTTTGCGGACTGCTTGGCTTCAAGATATTCCTGGTCACTAGCGTCGAGAACGTCATATTCCTCGTCAGTTAGGAAGCCAGTGTCAGCGTCAGTGGAGGCATCGTCTAGAGTCAGACTTTCAACGTCCTCTAGAACATCCCCTTCTGAAGAATTCGACAAGGTCGGTGCCTGCGGCGCAGGAGTCTCGGCTTGGTGAGTGCTCGACTCCGGAGATTCCTTCTCTAGCTTGGGGAAGATCATGCCACTACCGGCAATTTCAGACACAGCAGGGTGTGTCTCACTGGTGTCACCTTCTTCCAGAGAAGCGGTCTTCACCTCGACATCACACCACAGACGATGACCAATGGCCACACCGTTAGGGAGTTTAAGACGCCAATAGGAGATAGCAGGACCTTCGTGCTGAGGGGTGCGAAGGTTGACAGTAAAGTCAGCACTCTCGCCTGGCTCTACAGGGGCAAACAATTTGTTGCTTTCCATGGCCGAGCGAATTGACTCGACGCTAGATGGGTGGCAGACATCAACGTTGAACATCTTGTCTCCACCCACGAAGCGCACGTCACAGCCAACGGGCCATGCTGCAGGTCCAGGGTTGTAGAGAGTCCAGGTCTGGCGGAACATGGTGTTTGGGGCCATCTTTGTACCATCGGTGATAGTGTCGCGGATAAAGAATGCCTTGTAGTCCGGCATGACGGAGCTATCGACCTCAGAAACGGTCTTGCTCGTCAATGGCTGAGGCTCGACCTTTTCCACAGGCTTGCTAGCATCTACTTCAACGGGCTCCTGCTCCTCAATCTCGGCTTGGTCAATGGGACGAGCGGGCGCACGAATCTGGTCCCCTAGCGCAACTGCTCCACTCGAGCCGTCGTCGCTCATGGTGCTCACAGTCACATTGCGGACCGGGGTGTTGAACTTGACCAGCGGATGAGTGCGGTTGTGGTGGTCGGTCGGAAGGGCCTCGCAGCTCGCACAGAAGTCGGTGTCATCACAGACAGCGCACTTGTAGCGAACTCCGTTGATGTAACTCTGGGCAGGCTTGTTCTTGCATAGTGGACCATCGCAGAAGATGCCATAATGGATCTCATGCTCACGAGCAGGTTCACCGATGGTATCGTAAACCTGCACGAATCGATGACCAGGGTGGCTCTGGGAAGCAGTCAAGATGCACTCAGGGCAGAAGTCCCAATCGGGGCAGGCCAAGCACTTGTGACGAACACCAACGATGCGCTAGTAAAAATTAGCCAAGTGCCTCCCAAGTGAGTTGAATGAGTAAATACCTTGTCACAGCCGTCACAGACAGCAGCGTGTCGGAATTGCCGACCTGGAAGGCAACGAGAGGTGATCAGATTCTTCAAGCAGAAGTTCCGGTCAGATCCAAGGTGGAATGTGTGGCCAGGGTGGTGTCCATGCTTATTTCGGAGGAGACAGCGAAGGCAAAGATCATAGTCCTCGCAGTCATTGCAGCGGACGAGATTGCTTTCGTCGGCTTCTGTGTATTGTGAGAAAAAGCAGGGGAAATGGAAAGGGAGAGAAAGAGAAAACTTACCACGACAGCACCCATTGCACATTGGCTTGTCTTCGCCTTGAATGGCTGCATCCAAACAAGCCGGTGGGGCCACTGGCTCCGGAGTCGACTCTTGGACCGAATCGGGTGTCGATTCTTGAACCGACTCAGGAACTGACCCGGTGACCGGCTCAGGGATGTGGACCACCGGCTTGGTGATCACCTCGCGCTGAATCTGTGTAGGCAGCATTGGGCTGAACTCCACGGCTGATTGTTCTCGAGGTGCAATGGTCTCGGTAGTACTGTTTGTGACGACACCATCCTTGACGGTCCTCTTGATCAACCAGTGACCTTCGCCGCGGCATGATGCGCCAGCACCGACACACTGTAGGCACAGGTCATAGTCCCCATTCTCACAAATGCTGCAGTGATAATGCGCATTTGCAATAGACCGACCACAGTTATTGCAGTCAATGCAGAACATCCCATTGGACGAGGTGTGGGAAATGACTGGGAACTGATGCTTCTCTTGGTCCATCTCAAAAGTGCGGAAGCGAGGTTGACCTAGAGGCAACTCTTTCTCACCGGTGGGAGGAGGGACTTGGACTGACTCGATGAGAGGGAGGGTATTGGGAGGTGTCAAAGGGCTCAGGACTGTTTCGAGATAACTGTGACGAGTGTGGTTGGTTGACTCCATCGGCACAGTGGGTTCTGATGGTACTGGCGTTGATGCGGATGTGTCTTGGGAAGGAAGAGTAGTAACCTTGATACGGAGCTTGGACTTGGCCTTGGCAGCCCGGTGGAGTTGTTTGTAGACTGCAATGTTGTCACAGTCTAAGCGAACGTAAGAACCAGCACTGTCGGAATAGCGTTCAAGGATGACGTTGACATCCGCCGGAACCCCGAGCAGTTTCCTAAGCTAAACCAAAAGCGTCAAGTCAGTCTGCGAAGAACAATACGTATTCTTTTGATTTTTAAAGTTGGAACAAGATATTTTGCAAGATAAAAAAAACTTGATCTGAATGATCGCTGAAGATAAGGAATGGAGTCGGATTACAGATCCGGAGCTTGAGTGGAGACTTACCATCTGGGGAAACACCTGGGCCTTCAGCTCCCTGAGAGGCATCTTGAAGCGACGGTTACTGTCATCATAGAGTACTTTGACAGTTACCAGGTTGTCTGGACCCGAATGAGAAGTAGTAGATGGGGTTGTCATTGTAGATGATGTGAAAGTCAAGTGGATACACCTTGATAAGGCAGCAGTACTGTGGGAAAGGACAAAAAGAGCACTTAGTTACGAGTAAGAAAAAAGATGCTGGAAGATAAAATGATGAAATTTTTATGATGAAGAGTGAAAAGGAAAGAAGCAGAGGAGAGTCAGGGAAAATGAGAGGGGAGTTGTACAAGAAGCCGTCGAATTGAAGGGAAAAAGCGGAGAGAAGGTCAGCTGCTGCGAGCTGGGAGGGAAGGCGGTGAGTGATTTCCTTTTTAGTATGGATTACATAAGAATATGACGTGTTGCGGAGGATCCGGGGGAGAATGCCAAGAAATACCAAGACCTACCTAGGTAGGTAGGTACCTAGGGAACTAGGTATAGCTTAGGTAGAGTATCTACGAGTGTCTATATAATGGACTTACAACAATAACGAATTAGCTACAATGCTTTTTATTCTTCGTCAAAAACACCCTAGGTAGAGAGGGGAGTACAAAAAAGATCATCAGAGAACAGCGAAATATGATGTCATGCAGGTGAACGAGGATTCGATTGGAGGAATTGAGGGAATTGAGGGGGTGAGAAGGGTGAGAAGGGCTGTAAGAAGGGCTAGAATCAAATGGGGTTCCTCCCCCAAGTACAAGTGTGGGGAAAAGTTGTGGAGATAAAAGAGAAAACGCTCAAATGCAAAAATCCTGGGCCAAAATGAATCAAAAACGAAGAGAATTAAGGGGGGGAAATGGCAAAACTTGGCTAGAGAATGTGTGGATGCAGATAGAAAAGGGGGGAAAAAATAACAAAAATAACAAAAAGCAAAATGATCCAAAGACCCCTGTAGATCCTGGAGAGAGCTGAAAGAAAATTGAGAGAAGATTGAGAACAAAGAGAGAATCAGTGGGAATTGAAGATGTGGAATCCATAAAGAGAAGCAAAGAGAAAAAAAAAATAGAAAATAGAAACCAACCTAGGTCATTTATCACTGCCCATAATATTGACCGGATTGTTGAGGGTAGTAGAAGGTCGTGCCTGGCGGTGTCATCATGCCACCCATGCCAACTACACCCCCAGGCCCAGATCCTGGTGGGCCTGGTGCGGGACTTCCGTACATATTGTTGGCATCATAAAAGTAGACCGTGCCACCAGACTCATGAGCAACAGTACCCGGTGGAGGGGGTTGCTCCCCAGCTAAATAGGGCATCGCTGGCTGGCCCGGAAAGTTTGGCACAGAGGCTCCAGGCCCAACGGGTCCATTATAGCCCCCGTAATCAGCTCCCGAAGGCGGGTAATACATGCCTGAAGGATAACTCGGAGGGTAGAAGCCAGGCTGAGGGTAACTGTAAGGCTGGAAGGGCGGTGCGTGAATAGCCCGCTCCGGAATCTGGGAAAGCGGAGTGGCCGAAGGCTGGCTCGGCGGGCCATGGGCTGGAAGAGGGACCTGATGGTGGAAGGGCTGCTCATGCTGCGGCTGAGGCGGGTTGAATGACGGGAAAGTCGCCGGACTTTCAATGTCCGCAACAGAGACCGTCTTCTGAGGACGAGGTTGGTGCATGGGGATCGGGGCAGGGCGGCTTTCACGGTAGGCTGGGTGAGGAAGGGGCATGGCCATCGCAGGTCCAAATGGTGGGATCCCTACGGGCGGACGAGGTGGAGGGGGGAAGGCGGACAACGGGCTTAGGGTCGGTGGGAATTAAGGGTCTGGAGTAGACAGATCCAGCAGGTGACGGCCACCCATCCTGAGATGGTGGCATGCCAAACGAAGATCGACGGCTGACGACGCTCGGGGTGTAAGATGAATTGGGGTAGTAGCTGGGACGTCGTCCACTGTACCATCCGCCCCCACGACCTCGACCACGAGAGACTTGGTTCGGCCGCAACGCGCGGGGATGAAGATAAAGGAACGTTCAACCGAAGGGAAGATATATCGGGGCGGCTGGCTGGGAAGAGAAATTCGTACCGGCTTGTCGCGTCGCAAGGGTGGTCGATGTTGAGGTAGCCGGGTGTGGAGTCTCTTGGGCACGGAAGAAAAATGAATTGGGTTGGCCATCCCCGGCAAGGAAACGACCACAGGTACGTTCCCAACCAACGTTGTGCTCGAAAAAGACCGATTGGGCGGGGAAGATCTCGGGGCCGTGGGGACGGATGCGCCAGGATTAGGCATCGTGGATGGTGTTGGGCGCTTTGCTGCAGGTCGATCCTCGGCCACGGTATCGTGGAGATCGTGTGCCCACTGCCCTCCGCTGGCATCGGGCTTGGAAGACCTGAATCATGTTAGTTTAAAAAAAACAAAAAACAAAAAACAGATGACGGGAATGGAATGGAATATAGCATACCTACGAGAGCTGCCATCTACGATCAGGCCGTAGGGGCGAGACTTGCTCTTGAGTCGGTGACCGTTGTCAATGGATCGCTTGTCATGAAGGAAAAAGCTGCCGCGAGTGGGGACGAAGGCTGGGTTCTGCTCTCGTTCCTTCACATACTTGTCATTCTCGCGGCGCTTTCTGGAAGCTAAATTGTTCCGATTTGGTTCGGTTGGAGGGGCGGACGGCGTTCTTCCAGCATGAGGCTCCCGTTGTTCCCTCAGATCGTCGAAATGAACCTCCGCAGCATCGCCCGCATCGTCTGAGACCTTCAGGCCGTTGAACATTGCCTCTGTATCCGAAACTGTTGTCTTGAGTCCTGGTTTTTCGGGCGATGCAGAACTGTTCCGTGTAGATCTGTCCACCCCACGACCGTTGACCTTGCCCGCCTTATCCAACGTAGGGACCTCGTCCTCGCTCTCTTCACTGACTTCTCCGTCTGCATCCTCGTCCTCCTGGTGGCTGTCGACCGAACCTTCGCTCAACGAGTCATCTCCCATGTCCCCAGCCATTGAACCCTCTTCTTCACCATCTTCCTCCTGTCTCTTTCTGCGGCTGGCTCCGATATGACGTCGCAGAGGAGCCATGTTTGAGACACAAGGGATTAATCACTTGAAGGTGGCTTAAACGTTTCCCTATTGACACACGCTTGACCAAGTGGTTATCGGGACCGGGTTGGCTTAGAGAATGGAGTCTGAGAAGGACGGGCGTTTAAGGACGATAAACCGGTTGAATAGCCAATGAAATCAAGAAAGATCAAAAACACTAAGATAGGCTAGAAGAAACAAAAAGACACCTTGTGCAAGAAGAATAACCAAAATAAAGAGAAAGAAGAGAAAGAAGGGGGGGAGAAGAAAGGAGATGCAGCCCAAGAGAGATGAGAAGTACAGAGAGATTCGAGTTCCGAAGAAGGGCATGACATCGCGAGAGACGTCAGGCCTGATCGGGCCTAGTCCAGGCGGTAAGGTTGTTTCTGCCACGACTTGGGTCTAGAATTGTTTTTTTTTTTTTCGAAATTACTTGATTTGGTTAGTGTCCAACTAAATATTGACAACTACAGCATACAGAACTCTTGAATAAGAAATATTGAGATTGTGTGAAACTTTTCTACTGGATCCCTGGTAAATTCAAAGGTTGCGCCCTAGTATGCAGGCCGGATGTTGTGATATCCGGAAGTATACATGCATTCATTTTCTTGCGCATTCCACTGCAAGCTGTGCCACCGAGTAGTGGACTCGAGGATCATGGATATCTGAGAAAATTGTACAAATATTTAAAATTAGGATCCAAAGGTCTCGCTTGAGTCACAGGGTAGACCACGGTCGGGGTATGAACCCGACGCCACCTCGATTACAGGCAGGTCATTGACAGGTATCAGAATTTCCCTGATAGATTTTTGTGTATGAGATGATCGAATGGCCCTTGGAAAGACTGCAGATGATACACCACGAGAGTAACTTAGTCAAACATAGTCTTCTGGCCTTGGCCCTCGACAATGGCACCACTGAGCTTCTGGACAGTTTCCTTGGAGTAGCGAGACTCATCGATGGATTCACGTCTCTTCTTGTGTCGGGGTCTCTCGCGTGATTCGCCATTGACTTCTGTGATAGCGGGTTCATCCTTCTTCTCGGCATCCTTTCCAAAGCGCTTCTTGTATCGTATAGACGCATCCTCGGCAAACTCCATTCGCATACGGCGACCCATGAGCTGGTTCACCCAAACCCTTTGCATACGGGGCTTTAGCTTCTTCGACTTCTTCTTCTTCTTCTCAGACGCCGAGTCAGAATCACTGTCGGAAGAATCTTCTTCCTCGTCATCCTCCTTGACCAACATGAATCCTCTCACCGCTGCTTCTGCGGCCGCGAGGTCTTCAAACTCCACCCACGCATAACCCTTGCATTTGCCTGTGTCTTGGAAAGTCGCCATATGCACGTTGGTAACAGTCCCGCATTTGGCGAAGTTTTCCTCGAGGTTTTCCTTGGTCACATCGAAGCTTAGGTTGCCGACAAAGATTCGCTTGGAAGGGGGTGACCAGATTTGGCTGCACCCGCAGCATTCTCTTGTGATTCGGATTTCTCAGGGCGACCTTCATAGTTGTTTGCATCTTTGATGAGCACGCGGCGGCCGGTCATGAGCTGCTCGCTCAGGCCAATTGCTTCTTGCAAGGACTTCTTGTCGGTGAAGTCGACATAGGCGAAACCTCTGTTCTGTGACCTCCCAAATCTTTCGGGACCCTTGGGGAGATGAATTCGAGTGATATTCGACTCGGAGATGTCTGAGTTGACGGTGAAGAACATGCGCAGCTCTTCTTTGGTCACTGTGAACGATAGGTTTCCAATCCAAATACCATATTGGGACCGCTTCCCCTCTGTTTCGGCTTCTTTGGATTCGAGTTTGCTGGACTTGTTCGACTTGTTCGACTTGGGTTCTCCATCATCATCTGCATCACCCCCTTTGTTCTTTTTCGCTTTGCGCAGAGCCTTCTTTGAGACTGGTTCGGGAGCCGAGACATCGATTTCAAGCTCAGGACCATCCTGCAGCTTTCGCTTCTTTTGACTGACTTCGGTGAGTTCTGACATGGTGCAGAAGATGTAAACGGTGTGATGACCACTAGAATAATAGTCAATCTATCAGAAATCTGAGATTGTTTCCGTCACAGGAAATCAGACTGGCAATAATTTTAATTTTTTTACGGCGGCCAGGACCCGCCTCCCACGCAGCCCGGATCCGCTTCTTGGCGCGAACGCGCATGACCACATCCCCTTCATCTCTTCTGAACTTCTCTCTGCCATAACACCATGGCAGAACCAAACGACAACCGTCCTACCGAAAGTTTGCCAAATGCAGTAAATACTGCACCGGCCCCTGCAAAGCAATCAGTCCGGTCTTTCAAGTACAGAGTCCTCACAGTCAGCTCCATCGGACAATGCTGACTTCTGTTCTCTCCAGGAAGAAATATGCCAAGCTGAAGGTCAGGTTCGAGCTAGGAACTCGAGAGAATGAGAGTTTGATCCGGGAAGAATTGCGCATAGAGGACCTATCCAAACGCATCCAGGAGCAGAATGAGTATGGGACTCACAAATGCCCCCTGTATGGGTGATTGCTAACCCCTTGGTGCTAGTCAACTGTTGGAGGTGCTCCTTGAGTTCAACGAAAGCCTACATGTTTCTCCCGACGTGCGATTTGATCTGAGCATGCCAAACGACCCTCCCTTGCTACCAACGCCCGAGCAGGAAATTGTACCTTTGATCAACGATGCAACTCTAGCAAAACAAGCATGGAGGGAAGCCAAAGATGGCTTGGCCGATGGGAGCATTGACACGAATGCTTATCGTATGATTGAAGATAACATCAAACGAAACAAGGCGTTTGCACCAGCCCAGCAGTATAGCTCCCTGTCACAGACCCATCACATCGCTCCAGACGCTGTTGAAAAGAAAACCGACAATGATTGTGATCGCAAACTCGGATACTTTACGCCCGAGCACGAGACTGAGTATTACCTTGCTTTGGACGCCAAGCTAGGTGATGAGGCGGCTGCTACGCAACTCGCACGCATGCCAGATCGTCCCACGTTTGCGGAGCGTGAGCGTGATCTTTCCATACGGAATCCCGCATCGGTATACAATTGGTTGCGTCGTAACCAACCCCAGACTCTTCAGGATCATGAGATTGCTTCTGAAAAGTCTGCATCACGCCCTTCCAATCAGCGATCTTCTAAGCGAGCACCAGCTCAGCGCAAAGATGAGGATATGTATGATGAGGACGGGACAGAGGCCCAGCCTACTCCCAAGAACAAGCGCAAGCGTGAAGAGGACACTGGTTATAGACCCAAAGGCGGTAGTAGCCGGTCCAAAAAGAAGAAGGAAGAGCCCACCTCCAACCCAAGCAAAGCGGCCAAAAAGCCTTGAGCAGTTGGCTTTATAAAGGGGATTCATTTCGTGTATTAATACCGGCGTTGGCTTGATTTACTGGCTTCAGATGATATGACGGATCACTAGCATTGTTAAAAATTCAAAATATAGTCTCATGAATATCTAGTCTCTATAAGATATACCTCCAAACTTACATTAACTACGGAGTAATGTTCGGAGGAGTACTTTTCTTGTAAATGGCTTTAGTGGAGCTATCACGTGACCTGGATTTTCTTCTCGCTGGTAACCCATCTGAACACCTCCACCCCCCATTTCAAAGTCAACTGCAATCGATTACAGACGTCCTCTGCAATGGCAATTACTATTCTTCCTCCAGTGGTAGAGGATGCCCGTCCCTATGAAGCTGACTCCGATGACTCCATGTCCATGGGCTCTGAGGAGGACGTCGAAATGACAGGTATCTCTCGGCCTCACAAACGACCCCGTTTAGGAAACTCGAATATTGGCACAGGGATTGTCACACCAGGAGAAGTGGTTACAGATGATCCGCAATGGATGAGGTGGGTGCAAAGTTGAAGGCTGCGCAAAAATAAACGCGGGGCTCATATCGTCATTTGTCTTTTTTTTTTTCAACCCTAACAATCTACAGAGGTCACGGCACCTATATGAACCCGCTCTCGACATCTATCATTGCGACCGTTGCCGGCACAGTTCAAAAGACAAATAAGCTGCTCTCTGTTTACCCTCTGCGGGCCCGCTATACCCCCGAGATTGGTGATCTCGTCGTTGGCCGCATTGTCGAAGTGCAATCACGACGGTGGAAGGTCGACGTCGCCGCGCCCCTACTTGCCCAGCTCCCTCTTTCCGCAATCAACCTGCCCGGTGGTATTCTGCGTCGACGAACAAGCGCCGACGAGCTCCAGATCCGAACATTTTTCAGCGAAGGCGACCTTGTAGTCGCTGAAGTGCAGAGCGTGCACCAGGACGGGTCGGCATCACTACACACACGGTCCTTGAAGTACGGGAAGCTGCGCAACGGCGTGTTCCTTGCCGTTACTGGAACCGGAGGCAGTGCAGCGTCTAGCTCCAGCGTTAAGGGCGGTGTTGGGGCTGGGAATTCGGCTTCCGGCAGCGCTTTGGCTGCTCCTGGAGGTTCTGGTACTGGCGGTGTGGTGCGGTCTCGTCGGCAGGTGTGGACGGTCCCCACGGCCAATGGTGGTGGTGAGGTGAATATTATCCTTGGGGTGAATGGGTACATTTTTATCTCCAAGAACCCCGAAGGGGCAGATGCCGCATCCTCGACTACGGAGAATGTCTCTATTACGCGCATGGAAGAGATGGTGTCGAGTTCGATCTACTCTAGCCAGAACGACGATATCCCGCCACAGACTCGCCGTGAGATTGCACGATTGACACAGTCTATTCGAGTTTTGGTACAGAACGGAGTGCGTGTGGATGAAGAGACGGTTATGGGTGCCTACAATGCTAGTCTGCAGGTGGATCTGGAGATTGGGGACGATGAAGACGAGGAAGATGAATGGCGACAGGAAGGTCGCGAGTATCTGGAGGGCGCCAAGGCCCAAGATATCCTCGAGTTGGTGAAGCAGCAGCTATAACTTGTAACGGCTCGGATGTATGATAATGATACCCCTCGAACAAAGATAAAAGGGAACTTAGCAGGCGTAATGTCAAAGTCCAAGTCCATGTCCAAACCATAGTTCACTATTGAAATTCACTATTAAAATCTGTATATTTCATACGTAGATGGCAGGATTGAGTCTAAGGTCCTGTAGCAGTATCCATGGATACTACCTAGGTATACTTAATGTGTCATGGCCTCACCTTGGAAGTGGGAACCTCATAAGTGGGGCCAATATAAGCCAATGATCGAGCGATCAGATCTGACCAACCAGGTAAGTGCATTTTGTATTTTGTAAGAAACATATGACTTCCAAGGCAGAGAGACTCATGTGTTGAACAATAATGAATACATAGGTAGCGCCCTCGAAGCGTATAGCCTGAATAATGATCCGATAGGCAGAACAATAATAGATATCTGGTTGGAAAGTTGAACAATAGCCCAGAAGAAAGAACAAAGAACAAAGAACAAAGAGCATCAATGGATGTCCAAGGTCTCATTGGTTTGAATAAAATGGCCCGGGCATCTGATAGGCTTACATACGCAGTCACGAGTCAAAAGGGTTTAGGAGGTTCTTTGTTTCTTCCTTGTTCTTTTGTTCTTCTTATTCTTCTTACTCTTCTTACTATACTCGACAGTATTTTGAGAATATGCCCCATTACTTACTCATTTCTCTTCTAATCCTCGACTATTGTCCAGTACCCATAGGTTAAAAAACCAACCTTTCTACGATCCCTTCTACTACTTACTACTTACTCCCCCATACTGGGCAAACTACATCTTTTTCAAGGAGACTCTTTCAACTATCTTATAGCCAAAATGCCCGATCTACGTCGTCAGATTTTCGAGAGCGGCAAGACTGTCTCGCGTAAGGCAGCATCCCGTGAAGCATCCCGCACCAACTCCCCCGCCAGTTCCAAGCCGACCTCACGTCAGGGCTCCCGCAATGCCAGCAGAGCTCCTTCGGACGAAGAAGACTCGGGATTCCTCTCTGATGAGACATCTATGAGGTAAGCAGATACAACCCCTTGCAGCTTATGTCTTCTTTTTTTTTTCCCTTTTTCCTTTCCCTTTTTTTTTCGTATATTCACATGCTCCCCACTCCCGTGGCGGGATGATGTCACCAATGATGTCGGCATTTTTTCCAAGCTAACCAAATTGGGACAGCATCGGATCTTTCGACGATGAGAATCCGGAACAAGATAATCCTGATTGGGAAGTCGAACTTGGCGAGCGTATTCAAGAAATCCTCGATCGCAAGCGCAGCAGTGTCCAAGGCCGCGAGGAGGCCCTGCAAGCATTCTGCCGCCTGACCAAATATCACTACACAGTGGAAGAAATCCACGGCACCATTCCAGACCTACTGGCGGCATTTGAGCGAAGCGTCCGCACCGAGATCAGTGTGCGCGAAGCAAGTCTTGGCTTGCGCGCTATCGAATTGCTTGTTATCTCGGCTTTCGACAACACGGTCTACGAAAACACTGAGCCCTTGCTTACCCGCACCATCCGTGACTCCGCCTCCCCTCTTGTCAAGACAGCCGCTATTCACTGCCTTGGTGCATGCACTATCTTCGGAGGTGCCGGTGAAGATGGCATCCTTGAACAGATGGGTTTCCTCCTGGACATCATCGCCTCTGACGGCCAATCCATCGATGCTGCAGATGACCCCACCATTGTGACCGCCGCGCTCCAGCAATGGGGATTCCTTGCCACCGAAGTCGAGGACTTCGAAGCAGAAAGTGAAGAAGCTGTCCAGATCTTCATGGATCAGCTCGACAGCTCTGATTCCAACGTGCAGATCGCTGCAGGCGAGAACATCGCCTTACTCTATGAGAAGAGCTACAGTCCCCAAGAGGACGACGAAGACGAGGAAAGCGCAGATTCAAACGACGACAGCGATGAGCACGAGCACCACCACGATCCCACATCCGGTCCCAAACTCGTGAAGCGATACAACGCTTACCACAACACTCCCGAACTGGAGAGCCAACTTCAGAACCTGGCCACCATCCACGGCAAGCAGGTCAGCAAGCGCGACAAGAAGTCCCTCCACAGCAACTTCGCTTCGATTCTCACCACTGTCGAGAACCCCCGCCGCGGTCCTCGCTACAACACCGCCATCAACCAGAACACCAACCGCTACTACGGTAGCACTCTCACCGTCAAGATTGGCCGCCACGGAGTCATGACTATCGACCGCTGGTGGAAGTGGCTGCGACTCACTGCTTTGCGCCGTATCCTGCAGGGTGGATTTTCCGAACACTATTTCCAGGGTAACCGTTCTGTTCTCAACAGTCTTCCTGTCATGATGCGCTTGGCAGACCAGGGTCACGGCTCGGTGGATCGCCAAGGTGCACGCAAGGCAGCCAAAATGCGCAACTCGCGTCGCTGGACTACTTATCAATCCGATGATGAGGATGAGTAAATGAGTACCTTGCATGGTTGCATATGTGATTGTTCAGCAATCGAAGAATAAAAACGAGGAATCTGATGCTTTTCAGTCTTTCAATTGTTGACATGGGATACGACAGCTTAGGGTTTTATTGTACATGGAGGGCTTCAGTTTTGTTCAAGCCCCGATTATTTCATGAGCTTTTTCTTTTCGGTTTCTTTGATGTTTCTCTGTTTTTGTATCCACTCGGCTTGCTTTTGTGACTCAATGCCTCGATTTGTACCTAACGAAATGACACTGCACATTGAGCATTCTTACGATATTCGATAAGGAGTTCAAGAGAATGATAGATCTGATAGATCCAAGGAAGAAAAAAAATCCGTATTTATCTTTATATAGAGTGAAGAAGGCCCTGCCCAAAACACGCCCGTAGACCGAAGCTCATCTCTCTTTATAGTCTCTCGCATGTCCAGGCAAATATAACCCACAGAACAACCACGAAAAGGCTAACCAACATCAACCATCCAGTCTAAGTCTTTTAATCCTCAAACACAGGCACAACATTAGACCAGCTCCCTCTAGCCCTCTCCTCCCAATATCCATCCTTCCCACCCTTAAGCCGCCAAGCAATCTCCCCATCGGAGTCATCATTAACCCGCGTAAACCAGCGCGGAATCCAACTCTCCCCAGCATTTTCAATCTCGCGCCTGCGTGCACGCTGCCCCTCCTCAAGCTGCACCTTGACCTCCTCCGCGCGGTCGAGGTCACCGTTTTCCAGCGCGCGTTGGTCAGGACGTAGACGGGAGTCCGTGACAGGCAAATGCTTATCCTCAATCGAGGTGATTTCATTCAGCGTGGCTGCAAAGGAGGTGAGACCATAGTGCTTTGGTGCGGAGGGGACGAGTGAGCCGGCGGTCCAGATAGTGTTACCGGTGGGGTTACCGTCGCGGGTGAGACTCAGTGACGACGGCCAGGAGCCGGATAAGCCGAGGGCCACGGGGTTGTTGTTTGCGTCGACGGCGCGAGTGGAGACTTCCTCGCTGCGACCGGAGAACATGCCGCCGGCCTTGAAGGTTGAAATGGAGCGGTGACCGGTGGACTCGTTTGTGACGGCTAGCTCGCCGACGGGCTCGACGTATTTCTCTCCTGCGATGATGTTGCGTAGGAAGGATGTTGCCGGCGTCCAGCTGTAGCGGTCGCCGGTACTGTGTAGGATAATGCGGACACGGCCTTCAGTTGTTATCTCGGCGGATTTGCCCCAGAATTTCTGGCTGGGCATGGGGGACTGCGAGATGCTCCATTCCTTGCTGTCGGCTTGGTAGGCTAGTTGCACGGGTCGATGTGAGACTTTCTCCGCGATAAAGCGGAAGCCTCGGTCTTCGCGGACGAGCTCATAGGTCTCGCCTAGCATTGGATTGAATGGTTTGCGGATGGAGCGCTCACGGACGCGGTTGCTTGAGAGGGAGGATACTGCGAAGGCGGTTACGTACATCAGGCGCTCAACGGGGTCTGTGGATTGGGCGGCCTGGTCAAGCAGATTTGAGTACTCCAGGACCTCGGCGGCGCGTTGAAGGAGAGACATGGGCTCGTTTGCCGACACCGGCATCGAGATGGTGGACAAGTCCTTTCCGACGTTCTTGCGCAGGAACCCAATCAAACTCGGGGGCAGGACTGTCGGGGCGAGGATGTTCGCACGGCGTTTTACGGGGTCTCAGGGGCAGCGGGATCAACGATTTGGGTTTAACTGGGAACAGACCAAAAGCGATGCTGCTATCCTGGCGAGTTGCCGCCGTGTCGGATTCACCATCGCTGTCGGGAGGGGCGTCATCCTCGACTTCCTCGGCAGCAGAGACAGGCCGGTCCTCTTCGGGCCCTTCGTCGTCGCTGTCTTGGATGGTCAAGAGGGGAGACCTGTCACCATCTCCATCTGTTGCATCAAAGAATTCTTGCGACATGTCAGACTCCATGCTCCGCCGGGGAACCATAGATGGCTGAGGCGGGTGCCGTCGCTCCTTGCTCTCGGCAATCAGCATGGAGAACTCGGAGACCGCATTGTCAAGATCGCGCAGTACCTCCATCAAATGGTCATGGATCTCATCCACGCTGTCTATGTGACTAATGACACTGGCAGGCTTCCCCTTGCCGTCAGTAGCAGGCACCACAAGCTGCGAAGAACCGGAGTTCGTGGTCATGGCCGGTGGTCGCTTGCTGTTGGCATTCGACTGTCCACTTGTCTTGCGCTTCCAGAACGGCCGCTTGGCCTCCGCCTCATTGGGAGCAGTCTCATGAGTGCTGCGTTGGGGGCTAGGAGACCGGCCACGCGAACGAGGCCGGTCGATAGGGGTTGGGAGAGGCGAGGCAAGATACTTGGGGTCTGTATCCTTGGCGAGCCGGCGTATCGCATCTCGCGATCCAGAAATATGGCCGACAAGGCTCTCAACGCGAGTCCATTCACTCTCCTCCGCCGGGGAGGGCTGCGATGGAGCGTAAAGCCGTAGCTCCGGAGGGGCAGCTAGACCAGCCTTGCGTTCGTCCTTAGAATCTTCCTTGGAGGAAGCTCTCTCGAGGGCACCCTTCCACGCGGCGAATTCATGCTCGTTATTGGCGCGCAAATGCCAGATCTCAGTACCTGAATCAATAGAGATCTCACGGGACTTTTCGTTGGTCGCGACGGCCGCCAGCGAGAGCGGGATCGCACCTCGCAGTGCGGACGAGTTGCGATCATGATAGTAGGACAGCGTGCTCGAGGTAAAGTCCAGGGAAAAGAACCGACGTGCCCAACCCTGGTGACGTTTCCGTCGCCGTTTCTGCAGCACTCCCGTGTGGACACTTAGGTTCGATACGTCTTGCTGCGAGTTGAGCGTGGCTCGACTGTTGCCTCGTCGGCGGGTCTTGGGCTGCGGCAGCGATTCGGTCGATGCCCCTGGCTGAGAGCGTGTGGCGATGGATGCGGAGCTATGTGGCTGAAGGCCGGTCGGATAGGTGAGGAGGACAAGTGTCAAGGTCTTGGAGATTTGTTTGGAGAATGTGTTATCGAAAACAAGGGCATAGTTGCCTCCTTCACTGAATGGCACATCGTATGTCCCCTGGGTGATCTTGTCTGCCTCACACTTGCCCGTCCATTTGATTGTTTTGAGCCCAATTCCCGTCAGCTTCTCGATAACGGCAGATTGTTGTTGCCGCGTGCCGGCAGTCGTCGCCGTCGCGGGGAGGTTCTCGGTAGAATCGGTGCTCTGTGAATCGGAGCTAGGAATATGGGAGCTTAGGGCAGAGGATTGACCGGGATGTTTGAAGAGGCCAAAGTTGACAGACTTCTTGTGCGGTTGAATACTCCAAGAGATGGTGTGGTTGGCGCTGACATTGATCCAACGTACAAAGTACGACTATAGAGATTAGTTGAGACCAAGTCTTTTGCTGTAACAAGCCCTACCTTGCTGTGAATCTCCAGCTCTTCCATGGCCGCCATAATTGCGCAGAGAGGGGTTGCAAGAACCGCAATGTATCCGTCGCGGTCCGGTGCGGCTGAACGTGGCGATGCGGGGGACAAGCCACACTAGTTATACAATTGATGTCACAGGAACATCCGGGGTGAGATTTAATTAAACAAGGGAATACGAGGGAATACAAGGAAATAAGAGAGGGGGGAGGTTGAAAGTGGAACAGGTTGAAACCGAGGCTGATGGGTTCACATGGTAGATCTCCCTATCAGGCTCTCTCTCCCGTCTATGTTTCAACATAGTATACAGTCCTACATCATACAGCCTACATCTGTACATATGTAGTTATAAATTCTTTAGATAACTCCATAAATCGCTTGAAATTCATTGTTAATGTTTACATGCCCGATGCCAAAGGTGTATCAAATTAAAAAAAAAAAGAAGAAAGTAGGAAATGCCGTCCCATCTTTTCCTGGGATTTTGGGAGCTTTTTGGAATAGATAGTACACTGTACAGACGAGGACCACTCATCTCCGGCCGCCCTTGCTCATGTTGCTGAACATCAGCTTAAAGCCGTTGCATAGAGCATTCATGTCCGGGTAGGGGTTCTTCTGCAGCTCGTAGCCCTGTGGAATCACCTTGACCGGCCAGTTCTGAAGTCGTGCATGTTCGCCTGCCTTGAAGCAAAGGTAAAAGTAACCGGGGTATTTGGCGTTAATGCAGAATGCATATGCCGAGCGACGGGGGTTGGCCTTGGTATAAGTCTCAAGCCATTGATCTATTGGATGTTAGTTAGATGCTAGTTGAATGACAGTTGGATAAAATCGCCAAAAACATACCTGTCTCAGTCTTGCTGCCTTCTTGGAATTTCTCGTGGAACATCATCTCGCCCACCTTCTTGGCCATCGCTTTGACATGATTGACGATCAGGTCATCCAGGTCGCTGTAGGTATACCGACCGCCGACCTTGAGGACACGACCGACAGAGAACTCGTTCTCTTTGTCCAGCTCCAGAACATCAATGTGCTGGTACACACCTTGCGCCACCTTCCAAGTGACAGCTAGGTGATCGTGGCCTCGGGAGGACGGGCGAATAACAACGTCACCTGGGCTTTGAGAGCCTAGGAACTCCTCCGCCTGGGTGGAGTTGAACGGCCGGAAAAGCGGGTGCTTAATGACACGCATGGCTTGGCCTCCACGCTGCGTCTTCTCCTGCAACGATTCCTTGTCGGCTCGCTCCTGCTGTTCGTCCCAATCCCCGAAGCCATGTTCCTGGCTCCGACGAGATGGGTGACTAACTTGATCCTCACGTAGAGAGACATTGCAGGAGAAACCCTTGCGGTTCAAGAACAAGATCTTGGCCGGGACTGTCTGGTGGACTTGGTATACGTTGCGTACAGGGACGTCGTAGGGAACACCGAGTTCGGTCTCGGCCACGAGAACATCAACTCCACAATCCAGTTTGGCCTCAATGTGATCCTCAAATACCCGCTTGATGGCAATAGGCACCACCATACCAGGTGTTAA
This sequence comes from Penicillium mononematosum, assembly GCF_028829835.1. NCBI lineage: Eukaryota > Fungi > Ascomycota > Eurotiomycetes > Eurotiales > Aspergillaceae > Penicillium > Penicillium mononematosum. Next base: position 2,104,123 of record NW_026643275.1, read on the forward strand.
AGAGTCGGGCGTCTCGCCAGTGAGCATTGTGAAAATATCATCGGTGCTGAGGAAGACATAGTGCTTGCGCAATTCCTCGTATGGTTGTTGTAACTCGGCTCGGATCGTCTCAAGGGTGGCACGCTTACGCTGGTTAAGGTTTTTCTCGAGCTGCTCTGCGTACTCCTCCAGGATAAGATCATTGACACGGTCTTGTGCCTCTTCCCGGAACAGCTTCCGCATGATAGCACCAGTGCCGTTCTCATCGGTCTCGGCCTTGATATCTTCCTCGTCCAACTCCAAAGCATCAGCAGCCATCTTGCGCGCGATATCGTAGTCTTCAGGATGAACACGGGTGTTATCCAGCGGATCGGCATCGGGATCAGCGTTCTCGAAGTCGATGTAGACGAAACTAGCACAGTTGTTCCAAACTTTGACACCCATAGCCGGGTATGTCGCGTTGACACCAAGCAATTCCACCCGGTTGTTAACGATTCCGCCGTTCATATTGACAATCTTGAGCAAATGAGCCGCCTTTCGGGGACCAAGGCCGCAGACGTACGGCAAGAGATTAGCTGTCGCCGTGTCGGCCACTGCTTCGTTGAGATCAACGCCGACCAAGTTGACCATGTCCACCAGGGCGGTTTCCAGCTGCTTGAGAAGCAGGTCCTGGGAGACTAGTTGCTGGCCTGGCTTGAACTGGATGGACACAATGTCACGGCCCAAGGACGCATATTCCTTGAGCGGGCTCTGCAAATACCGGCCTAGAGCCACACAGTAATGGGTCAAAGGTCCAAAGCCTGGATTGTCGCTTCTAGCGCGAGGGCTGTTGTGGTATAACCGGGCAACCTCATCATTGACAATGACCACCTCTAAGGTATCGCTGATCTCCTCATCGTGCTCATTTGTGTAGGATGCACCACGGAGGTCTTTTTGGTCGACAATTTCGGATAGAAGCTTGTAAAGTCGGCGCGTCTCGGGTGTCATGCCTGAAACACCGATGACATCTGGTCGACGACGATCAACCAGATCCACAAAAGCGGCCAGGTTTTCACCGTCTGCAATACCACGGCTTCATCTCCTACCGAAAGATCAATGAACTTGCCATTCTCCAAGACACGGCCATCTTCTTCTGTGTAAGCCCAGTGAATGGGGTCCCGGCCCACCTGACCAGATCCGGTGGATAGAGTCAGAACACGGGGCACGGTGCCCAGGACCATGCCCTTGGGTTTGTAAGGGGCCTGATCGAGACGTTGCGAGAACGCTTCGCGGCACTCCTTGGCCACATGGTTCTCACATTCCTGTCGAATGTTTTCCTTTACACTGCGATTGATCAACTTCTCCAGTTTGCCCAGAGCCAGATCCAACACCTCACGGCGAACACGGTTCCAAGCATCAGCAAGCTCACTGTAGTTGTCTGACTCAATATCGGCATAGAGACGTGTACGGAACTGGTCAAAGTTTTCAAACCGCACCCGAACATCAACGAGACCTTCTTCCTCGGCCTTGAGCATGCGCAAGAACATCTCTGGGCGACGGGCAATATCGCTTAGCTGCTGGTTCCGCAGATACTTGAACTCGGCGTAAGGGTGCTGCTCATCGATCCGGCGAAGTCCTTTCTCTGTGCGGAAGCAATCGACGACTCCGTTCATGTAGTATGCCTGTCGCATTACCTTGCGCATCTTAGGGCTGACAGTAAGCTCTTCGGCGAACATCGACTTAGCGGCTTTGAGAACATGTGAACTGTTGGAAAAGTCGTTGTCGACAAACTGATCTGCCAAATCTTCGGGCTGCTCAGTGGGATCTTCAGTGTATTGCCGGCGACCCTCCTTTGAGGCATTCTGAGCAAACGCATCTGCAGTGATGCCAAAAGCACGCACAAAGCCATAAGCCTTGCCGTTTCGAACCCGCTCAAAGAAAGACCTGCCAGTGGCTTTTCGACGTTGGGTTTCTCCATTAGCCTCCCCATTGACCTGGTTGAGATCACGTAGCTGTGAGGAGTACTGGAAATGGATATAGTCCTGCACATCTTGGAGTTCCTCCATGGTCGCGGCCGCAAAAAGCTGATCCTCGACGTTGGAATCAGTCACATTGAAGATACTTTGCAAGTTGTCGTATGTCTTTTGTATTGTACCACGCTTGTCGATCAAAGCGCGGAATTTCAGATCATGGTCGAAGATATCCCATAGATCGGTCATATTGAGGAGTTTCTCGGCGCGGATGCTGTATTGGGCAGAGTCGTCGCCGGCATCAGCGCCATTAGCCATATCTTTGACAGCATGAATCATGTAGTCTTTGCGATGCTGGAAAATGAAGGGCACTTCCCAGTCGTCCGTGATCAGGAATTCCAACATCTTAGCGACGGACCGCTGGAATGGTTCACGCAGTTCGGGATCCATGCGCTTCTTGAGCAACATCAAGTTTGAGATCCAGACTGCCTCCTCCCGGAATTGATCCTCGGACAATGTCACATGCTTATAGGGCTTGCGAGCAACCTGATGGCGTTCGGGTTCATCGAGGAGACGAATTTCGTTATCGTCCTCCGTCAACATCCTCTCGGCCAGCTCGGATGGTTCGAAGACGTCCTTCAAGTCTAGGTGACGTTCTTCGGTTTGTTTGTCGGCCTCTTCTTGGTCTTCCATTTGCAGTGCGAAATCGTACTCTGTGCCATCACCGAATGCAGCGCGCATATCCTCAAGTGCATTTTCGTCCAAGCCCGAAGTATCAGTCGGAATCAAACCGGTCTTGTTGACTCTGGAGGCAGGCGCAACCCCAAGGTCATCCCGTTCGCGCTGGGCTTCATCGTCGGAGAAGGTATCCTCTTCAATAAAGTCGTCCATCTCATCGCGCAGGCCTCGGCGCTGGCCTGGCCTAGCATATTGTTGCGCTTCCTCCTCCTCGTCCGAGTTGAAAATGTCATCGACGCCGTGAGACGGTTGGTGGCTCTCGCGATCTTTGCCTCGCTTCAAGCGCTTAAACTTTGACTAATCAGAGCATCAGAAGCTTGTCGAGTGATGAACTGGAGCTTACATACCTCAGTGGCTGGTCCACGATGTTGACTTGGACCATGTCCAATGAGTTCCAGATCTTCTTCATCAAGGTGCTCTTCTTCGCGAGCAGCGCGTGGACGTTTCCTGTGTTTGCGAGCGGCACGTTCATCTTCTTCATCCTCATCGACAATGAACCCTTCGCGGACCTAATAGTTTGTCAGCGAAGAAATACAACCCGGTGAAAGGTCGAAACTGACGGCGCGAGCAGCCTCCTCGTCATCTTCTTCTTCGTCTTCCTCCTCGCTCGAGTCATTGTAGTGGCTTTTGGTATGTGGATCCGGGCGGCCCTCGGCATCGTAGTCGTCGGCGACTTCCTCATCTTCGTCATCCATGACCGCCTCACCCTCGATCAGGTCGCGAAGGCTCATCTTGACCTAAAGATCCCTATTGCTAGGGACCGTGGAGAATGCGGTTTCGGATGAAAGATTCAAGATGCAATAGCGCAGATGCGACACCAGGTAGTACGCAGCTCGTTAAGACGGTCAAAGGTGAAACAGGGAGGGTGAAATTGAAGCAATAGTTGTCAAGAGGAAGAATCACGGCCATCGGCGAGGAGAGGATGTGGCGGTGATTGGCTAGTGCTGGTGTGGCTAGACGCTAATCCTATTGAGGTAACCTAATTGTGGCTTGACCCAGTCATGTCACGTGCCATTATCTTTGTGTGTGCTTCGGACATTGGACATTCAACGATGCCCTGGTCAGATCCTCAATATGCATATCGTTTTGTACTATTAATGCACGGCCGAGACTATCAAATACTATCGAATATGTGCAAATTTTGAACATTATCTATCACTCATAGCCTTAACCCATAAATTTTGTGTTAAAGCCACAAGTACCCAAAGCTAGCCCCAAAAGACTGGTGGAACCCCCGAAACACCTGTTGTTTCATTGTAGTGGCCTTCATAGTTCTTCAAGATCATCTCTCATTTCCTTCCTCCCATAATACTCGTAGAAAAGAAAAATCCAAAAATCCAACATACTTCTGTTTGGCGCCGACCGGCACATTTTGGGTCATAGTTGGTCGAATCGACGCGCCCGCAAGGCCCAATCAGCGTCGCCAAGAACATCGCAAGGTGATATCGACTTCCCCGCTGTTAGCTCGGGGGTTCGTTCTGACCACTCTGATCCCATCGCCTTGGGTAACGCGGACTTGATATCACTCAGGCCGCTGGGCTCTCTCATTTTCTTTCTTTCACAACTTTCCCCTTGTGCAACTCCAACTCCCAACTAAGCGCCATGGCGGACCAGTTCCAGGCTCGGACGTTGAAACGCAAGAATGTCAAAGGTCTCGCTCTCAATGCAGCCCCTAAACCCACCTCCAACACCACCGATGGCGATACACAGGCCCAGGGGCCTGTTGGGAGTAGCGAGGTCAATACCACAGATACGCTCGAAATCGGACTGGAGTTTCGCCTCGATCTTCGCAGTGAAGACCTGGTCACATTGAAAGAACTTGGCGCTGGAAATGGAGGTACTGTTTCCAAGGTGATGCACGCATCCACCAAGGTGGTGATGGCTCGAAAGGTGTGTATTGTGTACTGTGTGTTTCTATTTGTTGGTCAGCTCTAATTTCCTCGTCCCCCGCAGATTATCCGTGTGGAGGCCAAAGAGAACGTGCGGAAACAGATTCTACGAGAACTTCGAGTCGGGCACGACTGCAATTGCCCCAATATTGTCACTTTCTATGGTGCATTTCAAAATGAAGCGAGAGATATTGTGCTATGCATGGAATATATGGATCTCGGGTAGGTGGAATAGGTGGACTAATATGGGAAACAAAGAGGATATAGCTGACGGGCAATCAGATCTCTCGACCGCGTTTCTAAAGATTTCGGCCCTGTTCGAGTCGACGTGCTGGGAAAGATCACTGAGTCCGTCTTAGCTGGTCTCGTCTACTTATATGAAACCCACCGCATCATGCATCGTGATATCAAGCCGTCCAATATCTTACTCAACTCCCGCGGCAACATCAAGCTCTGTGACTTTGGCGTTGCTACCGAGACAGTTAACTCGATTGCCGATACATTCGTTGGCACTTCTACATACATGGCTCCCGAGCGAATTCAGGGAGGTGCCTATACGGTCCGGTCCGACGTGTGGAGCGTGGGCTTGACGGTCATGGAGCTGGCTGTTGGAAAGTTCCCCTTCGATCACTCCGACTCTGCTGCCGGAAACCGTGCTAGCGCAGGACCGATGGGAATCTTGGATCTACTCCAGCAAATTGTGCACGAAACAGCCCCCAAGTTGCCCAAGAGTGATGCCTTCCCGCCTATCCTACATGACTTTGTTGGGAAGTGTCTCTTGAAGAAACCCGAGGAGCGCCCAACCCCACGAGAGCTTTATGTATGTTTATCTCTCTTTTTTGAACCTGCACTTTTTCACGTGCACTAACTCCTTCCAGGACAAAGATGCCTTCTTGCAGGCCGCGAAGCGCACACCAGTCAACCTCGAAGGATGGGCAACGAGCATGATGGATCAACAAAAGCGCAAATCCTACCTGGGACCACCAATACCGACATCACTCTCTAGAGAGGGCTCGACGCCATCTTCAAACTCGACTTCATCTCCCGCTGCAGCTCCCACATCAGCCACTATCGGCAAACCCCCTCTCCTCAGCAAGCCAACACGAACCCCACAGCAGTCACCATTCCCGTCAAACCCAGTGTCAGGCGACATCCCTCTAAAGATCGCCAACGAGGTCCCATCCAGCCACCGTTACTACCCCCAATCCCAGCCCCAATACTACTCGTCGTCCTCGTCCCGAACCACGCGGTCTCCACCACCTCCCTCTCTGGAGCACCTCTCGCTGGAATCAAATGACGATAACAGCCGATCCGGTCGTCGCGCGATGCGCCAGCACCTCAACGAGCCTGCTTCTGCTATCGATGCCCCATCTCACCCATTCATGAGTCCTCGCTCCGCCAGCTCCAACAACTCCAATCCCCGTACGAACCTGCACTCCACGACGATGCCTATCCGCGCCGCGCCTCCGACTGGCCCGCCTCCCCACCGCCTGTTTCAACGGGTGGAAACTGGCGCATCCAACCAGGAACTACACCCCGGTAATTGGGTAATGGATAGACAATGTACTCGGATACATATTCGTGCTATTTTCTTTTCTTTTCATTGTGTCTATGTCCAGATGTACGTGCACACTCGGCTTTGAGGATTGTGGACTATCTCCTTACCGGCTATGTTGATCTGTCATATTCACGGCCTTGATGGAGCAAAAAGGAAGCCGAGACAGGCCCTAACAGCACATTTTTTTCCCTTCCATCTATGAGCATCTCTTCTCTCTCTCTCTTTCTATTTTCTCCTTTTTCTTCTCAATGACTCTGCTTCGATTGAAATATCTGGCAACGAACCCTATTTCATTTTCTGACTCTTTATCTGCTGGGATGTCTTCCTGCATTACACGGCGTACATAAACAAGTGCAATTTCATACTCTTTCAAACTCCGGTAGAATCATGTGGATATGCGTCCCTTCGATAAGTCTTTCCAATACATTTATATCAATATAGATTTCAGATTCCGCACTCAACCCACATGTGGGATATTCGCTGTCCAGGTACTTATAAACGCACCTGGGGGAAGAAAGGCCAATGAGCGAACGACCTCAACTGTTATAAACAGTCTCGCCAGAACAAACACGACCACAATAAGGACCATCAAAGCTCTCTCAACCAATTCTAGTATCCTTGGTTGGCTTTCCACCTTAAACACCTTCAACCAAACTGGGCCCAGGATTTGATCAAGTAGATAGGCAAATGGCATAGCAACACCCGTTACAACCGAGCTCAGACGCCAGAATAGTCTCTCCAGGGCTGTAGGAAACTCAAAGTTCCATGCTACGCAATGGGCAGCACCAAACAGAAGCAGAGCAAACAAGCAAGCCATACTCCTCACATATCCCGGTACTTTCCTCAGCACATCTCTGTGGGTTGCATCATTGGGGATCCAGACGCTGCTGTATTTGGGACCGGAGCCCAGCGGGCCAGCATTGGCCATGTAGATCAAGTCTTCTGCGGAGGGATGTCTGACAGCTTTGACAGTATATGATGTCCGGACATCTTGGGGCTTATTGATCAACATGATATACGTGATCGAAGAGCAAATTGCGAAAGAGAGGGTGGAAATCTCGAGCTGGCTTGTTGGGAGCTTTTGGCTTAGTCGCCCGCCGAGCTGGATGAACATCCACGAAATTTGAAGTACAGCTAACATCTTGACGACGAGATCGCCATTGCTATGGTCATCCAGGGAATCATGCGACACATAGGGCAGTTTTTCGATGATTCCAAGCTCACGGGCAAGAAGGAGCTGGTTCGCGTCTACCACCCACCGATTACCACAAAGAAGAGTGAGGTTTCCAACCCAGTCCGTGTATGGCATGTTGAAGATCCCTTCTTCCTTTCGGTAGCCCTGAGAAACCATGCTGTTTGCTTTCTCGATGGCGAGGATGTTGGATCTATTCAATGCCCAGTCGATTTTGCCAATCGCATTCGAGATCCTCTGCATTGACTTCTGAAGCATCTGTGGTGTTCGTATTCCCTTTGGGAGATCTTCGATAGAGGGTATCTCTTGAGCATCGGTTACAGGATCGGAGTCCGCAAATTGAATAGGGAATCCACCCATGTTGGCATAGTGTATATGGGAGACAGACCATGGGACGCCATCTTTCTCTTGATACTCTGCGAAGCGAGCCTTGAGTATCCTGACAGAGCACATATCACTACAGGCCATCCCGAATACCCACTCTGGAGCGAGGATGTTGATCATCATCCATTTGAGCTTATTGGAGAACCGCCAAAGCGTTCGCAGATACCTCTGACGTTTCTTGGATGGTGTCGACTGGATTGGGACATTGAGATGGAGAATAGACCAAGTGCAGAGGCCTATCACGCTGAGGCAAGACCAGACAATATCTAGAGTCCCTCGGGTATTCGGCGAGGTAACAAAGCCTGCGGTCCCCGGAGGATATGTACAATTGCTGTGAAATATCTGCATTCTGCGAATGGCTCTCAAGTCGAGTGGCTGCCATGTTGATCTTGCGCGGGGATCTGTATATAAAAAGCAAAGCGCTATGGGCGCAGCAAATAGTTCAACCGTTTCAACTGGCGCTTCTTTATAGCGAATGAGCATGGTCCCTTTTGTTCTCTGTACTTATTGGTTAACTCAATGGTGTGAAGGCGGCTCGAGGCTGGGGGCCAAGTCTATAACACAAGTAGTTAACTACTTGACAAGATAAATATAGAACAGATCAGTGAATATATCGTTTGAGTATTGGCTCTCCTGTATATTGATGTACATTTTGTATGTAACATATTTATTTAGGCACCTGTTTACTTCATGAGCTGTACAATAGGTTTGTTTCATAGACTATAGGGGCATATTGTTTCATAACATAAAACATGAAACACTACATATGTACTGTACTGTCTAATAGAGAGAATCAACGAAACTGATAACGCTACAGCAGACTTAATACCTGAGGCTAAGGATGGTGTAGACAGAGTGTTTCATTGAAAGCATGAACTCTTGAATGGCTGAGAATCGATATATTCAACCGTAATAACATAACCGAGGTATACATAGAGAGCTCATTTGTTAAGCAAACGGTTTCTCGAGACCGAAAACATGTAACAGGGGCAAGTCAAACCCAGCAAAGTGATAGCGCAAATGAATAAAACAAAGTCATCAAGCTCCGAACACCAAACAAACACCATGACAAACCAATCAGCATGTTCTCTATTTCATCATGAGCTCTGGGCCAGCTAGCGGGCTGGGAGCAGGGGGTCCATGGGCAACACCCTGGGTTGATGGCGCAGGAGCAAGGTCTGGCATCGGGATTGATATAGACGACTTGCCACCCCGATTGCTGTTAGTTCCACCGCGGTTAGAGGTCCCTGTGCCGCCACCACGGCCACCACGGCTTTCATGGGCAGCGGATGCAGTGGTAGCAGCGCGGTCGCTGCCGCCATCGGTCTTCTTGTTGCCTCGCGGACGGCGTGAGGTGCCGCCCCGAGAGCCGGGCCCACGCAATGGCAGGCCAGTATCTTGGGAGACGGGCACAGCAGCTGCAATGGGAACGTGAGGGTGCGAGGTCACAGTCCGACTCCGACCTGTTCCTCGGCCACGGCCACGGCCGCGCTTGATTGTACCGTCGGCGCTGCAAATAATTAGTAAATACGTAGTGAGAGGGTAGTGGGTAGACATACCGTTCCACCTGGACCTTTTCTCCTTCCGGAACCAATGGCCCACTGTAAACAAAGAACCCGTCCTTGCTGGCAGCAGCCTGCTCCTGCCACACCATTTCGGTATCATCCACAAATGGATCATCACGGTCATATTCCTCAACCTTCCTGCGTCGCTTCTTCTTTCCATCGCTAGCCTCCGAGGGCGCACCGTTGGTTCCTGCCCCTGTACCACCCATGGGAAGATCGCCATCCATATCACTATCGCGTTCCGCATCGAGACTCAGATCCTCGTCAGCACTCTCGCCGGCGGAGATTCCCTTGGCATTCTTATCATTTCGTTCCAACGCCGCCCCGGCAGCTGCCACACGAGCCATGCGCGCTTTATGGGCGGCCAGACGAGGGTGCAAGGCCGCGAAGCCATATTGCTCTTCTGCAAGACGTGCAAAGTTGACGATCTGGTTGCCCTTCTGTAGCGGAACATGAACGATGATGCTGGGCGTGCTGCGCGAGTCGGGGGACTTTGCAGAATCGTCTCCTCCGAATAGCGCGTTTGTGATCAAGCCAGATCCTTGAGGCAGCTGAGGGGCTTCTTTGGCAGGTCGAGTTGGCTTAGGAGATGAGGCCTTTGATGCCGGGGCAGTAGGTGTGCTCTTTTCCTTTTTGGCGCTGGGTGCGGCCTGCTCCGTGGAGTCGATCTCCATTGATTCGGTTGGTTGTTGCCTGGGCGGAGTCGGCCGGACAGTGGGCTCGGGTTGCGCAGGAGGTTGAGGTTGGCGCACTGCCGGCGGAGATGGTTCAAGTTTAGGAGTCTGTGAGGGGGTTGGACGCTGCTCGGTAGGTGGGTATGGGGTGGTGTAGGGGGTGGACTGCGACATGGCCTGCGGGATGTGTATGGCTCCACGGGAAGCAGACGAAATAGGAAGGGGCGATGGTGCTAAGGACAGGTGTGAGGGTGTGGCAACCATTGCAGGCGGTCCCGGCGAAGAGAGGCCGGGCACATGGCCAGAGGAAGAGCGTTGAAGCGTGTTGTATAATGGTTGGGAGTTCTGGCCTGGTGGGTCGATGATACTTGAGATCGCTGGCGATGCACTGGCACGATAACCATTGTGAGGAGAGATTGCGCGAGCAGGAGGACTATATGATGGTGCTGGTGATGGATTGTCAAACGCAGAGCGAATAGGGTCGAAGTTTTGTCCGCTGGTTCGTTGGGGCGGTGGTTGCGGCACCGGAGGTTGCGAATGCGATTGCGGGCGAGAGGGTTGCGACAGCTGATAAGAAGCCCCCGGAGCTGTAGGGGGGTGTGGGCTTGAGTATGAAGTTGGAGCAGGTTGAGGCTGAGGTTGAGGAGGTTGAGCTATTTGAGTTGGTTGGATTGGTTGAGCGGGTTGAGCAGGTTGAGGCGTTGCAGGGGCGTGTGGAGGGCTTCGGGCGTCTACCGGGGCCCTCGTTTCCGCAGGTTCCAGTTTGGGTTTTTTCCGAGAAGCCGTGTTGTTTGATTTCTCTCGTGGGCGACGAGGAGCTCGGGCCGGTTTTTCCTTAGCTTCTTTTGGTTCCTTGTCCTTCTTGTTCTTGTCGGAGTCGTCATCCTTCTTACGACGCGACCGCCTGGCGGTACCGGAAGCACGTCGGGCGCCTGTGTCGGGTTTGACATCGGCGTCAATGGGCCCTTCTTGTTTGGGTAAACTCATATTAGGAGGATCCGACATAGTTTGGCAAAAAATCACAATTGGAAATTGAAAATTGAAAATTGACAAGTTGATAGGAATTTGGCCAAAATCGAGATGGGAGATGAGAGTGGTGAAACGTGTCGGTATTAGGTCGGCAACAGAGGTTGGGAGAAGAGGAACACAAGAAAGATAAGATGGTGAAGAGAGAAATGAAGAAAACGCGGGAAAAGCAGAAAAAGAGAGGGACGCGGAAGGGGAGAAGGGGAAAATGTCGGGAGAAGACAGAGAGCAGAAATAAGGAAAGGGAGAAAGAAGAACAAGAAGGAAAAAAAGGAAAAAAGGGAAGAAAGGGGAGAGAGAGAGAAAGCAAGCAGATTGGAATTAAAAGCACATTACAAAGGCAAAGTACTGGGATAACCTGCAATTTGATATTGTCAAGTTCTTATAGTACTTGGGATATATGGGGGAATTACTTGAATTACTATCTTGCAGAGAGATATCATAGTGCTAATGTCTCTACAATACTGTAGAATTATATATTTACTGAGGTCATTGTTGAGTATTGGACATCTCATCTCCATTACTCCGTACTCTCTCCAGCGGATTAGGCTAGAACCCTTAAGGTGTACTCCGTACCTGATACAGGGCTTCGTTTACATGTGTTCTTCAGATCAGGTGCTCACCATATTTTGAGGCTTATATATGTAAGTCTGACTTAGACCTCCTATTATTATATACATAATACAGGTCATCATAGTATTCATCCTGCTTGTGTACTCCCGTGGAAGTTTATGATAGGTACGACAGATAGCGACTTCGACGTTCATAAAGGACTTTTCACTCAAGGGCTTAAAAAGACCAAATTTTTCTTTCTATACCAATCAATTTGAATGGCTCAATCAGTATCCAACCCATAATATGTAGCGTAGAAAGATCGATGCGAGCTGTATACAACATAGATGCTCCGGATCAATGTGAGGAACCCAATTGGGACTAGCACACCCGCTCTCTCCAACTAGCCTATTATGGTTAGTCTGTTCTGCAGGCCCATTTTAGCTTTGGGAGCCGCATGCTGGATCTCCCCCCGCGCTGACATAACTTTTTTTTCCTCTCTTCACCTTATTTACGCATCATGGCTTTTCGCGGTGAACGCTTCGTTCTCGACCTGGATGAGGAATCTGGTGCTCCAGAAGTCCCCTCTCCATTCTCTCTCGTCGGCGAGATCCAAGAACGGGCCCCCTCCAACGCCATTCCTCCCGCTCCTAAACTGCCGACCTCATCGACTGGATTCCCTGCCCCTCGCCAGCGCAAACCCTCCTCCTTCAAACAGCGACGAGCAAACCAGTCCACTCCCCCAGCTGCAGCCCCGACTGAACCGACCGTCCAAGATGAAAAGAAATCCATCGACGAAGAGAACCGCCGTCAGCTGGCGGCCATGTCGGACGCGCAGATCCAACAGGAGCGAGAGGAGTTGATGGAACAGATGGATCCAGGACTTCTGGAACGATTTCTACGAAGAGCAAACATCGAAGAGGATCGAAAGTCCAAATTTGAACCGGCACCTGCGGCCGACGAAACATCCAAACCCAAAAAATCCGTTTCGTTCGACATTCCTCCGTCTGCACCGGTTCCTGCACCAAGCGCACAATCTCATTCTATACCAAAACCATCACCCAAGCCGCATCCCCGTAATGAAGATCTCGCTCCACCCTCCCTCCCAGAAGATCTCCACCCGGCCTCCGAACGGCCTTCCCTTGACCCAGCTACTATCGAAACCTTCCACTTCCCCCAGCCAACAGCGCCAATGCCAGTCCTGGACCCATCTTCACCGTCTTTCCTATCAGATCTCCAGTCACACTACTTCCCCGAGATAGCCCAAGACCCATCAACGCTCTCCTGGTTGCAGCCCCTCTCAGCCGACGAAGAAGACCCAGACTCGACGTCGGCCTACCATCCAGCCAGCAACGCCATCTCAATGGCGCCCTCCGCAATCCGCTTCTCGCTAAGAGGCACCATTCTTGCTCCCGAAACATCCCTCTCCCTCCCGACAACCATGGGCTTGCACCATCACGGCGAGGATCCGCATGCCGCGGGCTACACGATCCCCGAGCTGGCGATTCTGTCACGCTCGACGTTCCCCGCTCAGCGATGCATTGCGTGGCAGGTCATCGGTCGGATTTTATTCCGTCTCGGTCGAGCTGAGTTTGGAGAACGGGGCGGGCAGCTGTCCGATGGACTATGGTTTGTTATTGAAAAGGAGGGCATTGTTGCTGGTATGCTTGCCGAGGCCGATGGCGCTGCTGGTCAGACCCAGGGTAGAGACAAGAGCAAGAATACGAAAGATGAGGAGGGCGGTAACTTGCCTCTTGCGTCCGGTGTTGGTCGTCATGCTAGTGCTGCTGCATGGGCAGTTGAGGGTATCTGGTTGTGGCAGAAGGGCGGTGGTGGTGACCGTGGGTTGTTGAAGGAAGGCCAGCATCGGTCTCTATAGACGGGCTCTTTGCTGCACTATGCTTGGTTAAGGAGTAAATTAACACCAGAAATACTGTTATGAATATAGTACAAAAAGTCATGATAATGTACAATTGTAACACATACAAATCTACGTTTTCTAACTGAAATGTCCCATCATTCCCATGGTCACCCGCATCCAACTTCAGCCATCCCCTCCTCTGTCTACAGCGGCCGTCGATGTAGATTCGTCAAGAGACAGATCGATATCCGTGGTAGAACAGAGACGAAGATGGAACTCCAAAGCCAAATACGAGAATTGCAACGGAATGTTGCGCTGCAACATTCAATTGCAATATTAGGGCTCGTGCATAGCACTTTTTGGGATGGTCATTGATATATCGCATCTGATACAGAGCTTATTCACTTCCAAAGAAGGAATTTCAAGGCATGGATCTCGCCTTGCGCTCCACCTTACAGCGCGAATAGTATCCTATGAGTGAGCAGAACGAGAGAACAGCAGAAGCGAAAAACTTGGAGTATGGGTATTAGTAGACTATGACTGAGATCAGGCGAAAACACGAGTCCGCTTCACAGGGCTGCCCATGCGCATAGACGCGCTTCCGCTGGCCATACCATTCAGTAGACGACCCATTCCTTCCACATCCAGCTCGCCTCGTCGGAGCATCAGCTGGTCGGTCTCTTCTGTTTCTTCCTGCTTCACTACAGGAAGGCTCTCCTCAACGGATTCTGTCAACCTCGGAGCGAGAATCATGATCTGGTGCTCTGCTGCCACGAGTACATCGAAGGCTTGCCGCTCTGCTTGCCGGGATCGGCGTGTTGGTGCAGGTAGATGTCCGATTGCCTGGAAGTTCTGGCCCATCAAATTCACGTCCTGGAAAGGAGAAACGCGGCATCGGTTTGAGGAATCAAAAGTGCCGGTGGCTTTGACAGCGTTGCGCCACAGAGACAATAAGCTCGGGATGACCGCGCTCTGGCGGCCGTGACGGAGCAGGATCGACTCATCCGGCAACACATCTGGGGATGGATTTGTCTGCAAGACAGAGATTTGGCCGCGGTGGGACGGACTTGCTGTGCTCATAGATCCTTTCAGCAACCCATCTTCGCGTACACGCCTTGTGGATGGTGTCATAGGCGCGAATCGGGATCGCTGCTCTGTTTCGGAGTTGGTGTTGGAAAGCGGCGTCATGATACGGCCACAGACAGCGTATGCCGTCAATGAACCGCCAGTCACGCCTTGGACACTCGTCTGACGGTGCAGCGGGCCCTTAACAGCACCAGGACCGGCGCCTTCAATATCCCATACGCCCCATTCACCGTCTTCGAGAAGCACCATCACTGCTCGGCCGCCTAGCACCCAGTCGGCATCAATGATTCTCTTCCGTCGGGGAAGCCCGGTGGCTCCTTGCTCAAAGCCGGGGTACAGACTGATCAACCAGCGACCTTCCGTGTCGATAGCTTCATAATCTTCCTGCGGCATTGAAGCCCGCCGTGAGGATTTTGAGGCCTTTTTGACAAAGCAGGAATAAATCTTGACACATCCACTGTGGAATGCAACAAGCAGGTTGGCATGGCGGACGGATGGCCATGTTGATGGGTTAAAGGCAATCGATTGTGCAGGTGCTGGCAAGAGGCGCCGTTGAGAGATGATATCTTCTTCCACAAGACGGAAAGAGGATTCCTCGCGGATTGGAATTCGGTGCAGTAACAGCGCACCACATCCCTCTGCAGAATGCGTGGCCACAAGCAGATCCCATTTACCAAAGTTTCCAAATCGGCCCCGCGACTTGCGCTGGTCTTGCTCATCCTCAAATTCATGACAGGTGAATGTGATGGATACACCACGTGGAATATCTTGATGAGTGGTGGCGCCATCGACAGAGAGGGTTTGGATGCGCCAGCTCTTTGAATCCGTCTGCGTAGGGTGAGGAGGCACAAGGGGCAGAGTCACAACTTTTGTCGACAGGTCGGAACAAACTACAGACACAACGATTGTGTTCCTCAGGATAGGTGGGAAGGGGTCTAAAGGCGAGCGAGCTTCCTCGGGGAGGACTCGAGGTACCGCCACATCCAGCACACGGCTTCCAAGGGGAATATCAATTTGTCGCAGAATCTCTTCGTACGGAGCAGCGGGGTCAACCTCGCTCTCCTCCAGGTTGAATTCAACCACGGGATCTTCTTTTGCTGGTTCGGGTTCCTCTTCGTCGTCGGAGTCAATGATCATGACTGAATCGGGATCCGTATTGTTTCCTACAGGCTTCGCCTTCGCTTGGGGCCCAGTCGGCTTTAGTTCTGCGAACCTTTTTCCTCCTCTCCACACAATTTTCAATCCAGTATTGTAGCCGTAAATAATCACCGAGGAGCCATTCGGAGCTCGAAGTGGGTAGCCTTTGGCTGTGTGGATGCGATGGGAGAGCGGATAGCTAAAGATTTTGCAAGACGAGGTCAGTGTCAATACAAGTATCATGACCAAAGCGCATTAACCATACCTGATCTGCAAGCCATCTTCCCTAGGGCGTACCAAGGGAGTAGTGGGAAATGAGGGCATTGTACTAGTTGCGATGCTGTCGAGCTATAGGTAGCTTCGAGCACAGGCGCCACAGGGCACCGCAGGGGTGATTGACCGTCGAATATTTGTAGTCAAAGTAAGATCTGGTAACTGAACGCCCGTTTCTAGACAAAAGCAAATAGGGAGAAGAGCGTCAAAGGTAGGAAGAGTGGAGGGTTGGGTGGATGGAGAAAGGAAGTTGTTTTGGCGGGAAAGCAAAGACAGTCGATCCAATCCGCGTTCCAGCGCGTCTTCCAACTTCGACATTCAACCACTCGGCATGTCTTGTGGGCGCACCGTTAATTGAACTTACGTGAACGATGGAAATGATTTCAACGATTTCAACTGCAGAACTGTTTGTGACAGCGTACCACGATCGCTACCCCGGCTGCTAATCAGCCCACCATGGCGTCAGTTCGCTCTTTGGGCGTTCACGAACCCTCGGCCGTCTCCTATCTAGTCGCAGAGGGAGTCCTCCCCCCTGAGCCCTCGGAAGACCATTATAATTGGACGCTATGCGTCGACGAGAGCGGATTGACTGGCCCTGTGGACGATGAGTTAGTATGGACGAAACACTGTGTTGTATGGTCCCGCGCAGGGATGGTGAAGCGAGTATTTCGAATGGACCCTGAGAAAGAAGAGATTCGGCATGCTCTTTTCACTCGCTTTGCAGCGGAAGACAAGACACACTCTAAAACCACGCCTCCGAGTCGACCTGAAGCAGCTACTGGCACGCAGAAACAAAAGCGGACTGAACCCTTCTCAACATTGGATCTACATGGAGATGCACGAGTGGCGGTTGTAGCTCCCCAGCACTCTAATGAGGCTCTTTCCAGGGCTTTGGTGGTAGTCCTCAAATCGCAAGCTCACATATTCTTCGTCGCGGGCAATAGCCATACAATTCCCCTTCCATTTGAGGTTGACTCCGTCTTTGCTACGCCTCGAGGTCTTATTTTCCAAAGGAAGGTCCAGGATGAAAATGGTGGCAGTCAGCAACCAGCTGCGCCGCCGAATTCCTTCATGTCTGCTTCGCTATTCGACCCCGGTGCCTCTCAGTCATTTTCTCTCAGCAAAAGCAAGCGTCCATCGACGAAATCATCATCTGCTGGAGGTCCTTCGTGGGTGCCAAATGCTGGCTCAATCACCAACCTACCCCGGGTTTTCTCTCTCATTAATCCTCATTCCGAGATGGGTCTGGTTGTGACATCGCAAACTTCCCGCTGGCTTCAGAGCAGCGTTAATAGCACCAGAGGAAGGCCATCTGGACTAGAGGTATTGGATCATGTGGATGAGATTGTGTATATCTCCCCAAAAGACGAACTCTCGGATACCAACAGACAAAACAGCGGACCTTTGATCCTAGTGGTTACCATCAACACAACTACAGGTATCTACACGATTTGGACTGCGCGCTACAAAGACGATGAATCAGGAAGCTCAATGAAAGACAAAGCCAGACGGGAGACAGGTGGTACCCGGTCAGTAAGGCGAAGCTCGCATTTCGGGATGGCGACTGGCGCGACAACACCGGCCGCTCGCTCTGGAGCAACCCGAGAGAGCTTTGGGCCTCGGACCGACAACTGGCCTTCCACTCAGGTATCTGAAGGGAAGACTGATGCTGAAGACGACTTGGCTTCGAGAGTAGCCCAAGAGTTCGGAGATGTCGGTGTTCCCCTCAAAACATCAAGGCGAGTCAGCTCACTTCTCGCCCGAACAGACCTTGCAACTAGCCAGGACCGTATCACTTTTTCGGACCTGGCTACTGGCAGTCAGTCCAGCACCATGCCTCATGGTACTGGGTTCAGGCAGTCTATCGGAGGAGCAAGCACTCGCGGAAGCTTTGGTTTTAACCCTCGAGGCTCTCTACCTCCAGGCACAGGGTCTATTTACAGCACTGCGGGCAGCTTTCTGGATGCCCCAGTGGACAAGCTACTCGAAGAGCTCAACAACGACAGTCTATCTTCCGGGTTCGAGAACATTGCCCTACGCGAATCGACATCCGGACTCCCGGAGGAACTTATATTAACCAAGATTGAAAGTTTCTCGTCCCAATTCTCAGGCAGCTTCCAAAAAAGAGGCGGCATCCCGCCGCTTGAAGGTTTCTACATTGGCATCCACCGAGTTTGGAAGCGCCCACAAAGGCAATACTTCCCTGGCAGTATACATCGTGGACCAAGAGGCACAGAAATTAACTATTGTGAATCTGAGGGCTGACCGAGAGCCAACCTCCAAGTACCGGAAGAAAAGGTCCAAGTCCGCCGAGCAGCGTCCGTTACTCGTGCGTGCGGTAAGGATCCAAAATGTCTCAAATGTCTTGGATGCTTGCAGAATCTCCGATGGGGACCTTTCTCGAATACTCTCGTTAAGTGAAACGGAAAGCGGACACCGCGAACTATCATTGCAAACGCTGTGGGGTAGTCCCGTCAAAGTTGAGATTCCTGTGCCACTGCAGCTGTATGAACCGGATGGCATCTCTGCCAACAAACTCGAGAGTCGTCCAAGAGAAAGTGGTGTCAACCGAGTCATGGCAGATCCCGACCTCGTCTTCAACAAGTTTGATCATGGGTGCTCTCGAGGGAAGATCGACCTTGTGGACACCCATAAACAACGCCACAGACTCCAAATCCGAATGGAGCCTCGCAACGAACTGGTGAAGAAAATACTCAAGATCTGCAAATTTGCCTTGCGCGAGTCCGAGAAAGCGGGCGATGGCATCATGGTGGCATGGTGGGAGGTCATGAAATGGCTTCGAGGCAAGGAGGAAAACAACATTGAGTGGACCGCCATGACAGTCGTCTTGTTAAGTCTAGCAGCCCCATTCGTCTCCCCTCCGCAAACGCAGATTCCCAAGCGAGCGCGTCGCAAGAAGGGTCTACTGAGATCGAGCAGTGGAGGGCACTTGGATCTGGAAAGCTGGGAGTCCATGCTGGACCTGGAGTCTGGCTCATCTGGTGTCGTAGCTCCGTGGATGATGGACAGTTCCTGGGGCTGGATCGTCGAACAAGACGCAATTGAGGGTCTTGCATCAGGAGATGCACCCAAAGGTGGCAATGCAAGTCGATCTACATATCGCCAGAATTCATACTTGATCCGGTGCATCGCTCTCAGTCGTGAATTTCTCCAAAGTCCCGAAGGCCTCAGGGCTGCTGGCCGCGACGGCTACCTCCCTATCTCTGAAGCGTTCTCAGAGAACACAAGATGTACCGCATTGTGCAGTGTTCTCGTGGCCTTGCATCTATTGCGGGAGGAACAGAAGCTCTCCACCTGCGACTCGGATGAGTCCCAAAGACCTCTTGGTTTGCTTGCTCCTGTCATCGCACAATTGGGCGGCTGGCTAGGATGGGAATCCTGGAAATGGACCGAGGATGCCTATTATGGCACCGAAATGGCCAGTATGGAGCGCTGGCAGTTTGAGGATAACACCCATATCGCTGGGCTACAGGTTCCCGCGGAACCCTTCCCGCCTCCATCCATCTTCGAGTTTCTCATGGGTGCTGCTGCTCATCGGAGCCCTACACCGTTTGTTTCTCTCCTTGATATTGTGAATGCATCCGAGCGAACACCCAGGAAAGGGCGAATGTGGCGTGAATGTTTCAGCATCACACCAAGAACGTGTGCGCTGAATGGCTTCTTCGCCGAGGTTCACAGTGTGTCGACACCCTTGGACAAGATCAAGCTTTTGCAGCGCTGGGGGTTCACGAAGAGCGTCATTGATAGCTTCCCAGAAGGCGTCAGCGCACCGCTCTATGAAGCCGTTATGCAATGTCAGATTGAGGCTTCCACATCCTGGAACGCGTCACTCCTAGAGCTGATTGACAGAGAAGACCTTTACATGTCGATGAACCCGGCTCAAACCAATTCATTGGCGGCACCACAGCAGCCTAACCATAATGCCATCCGAGATTTCCATTATATCAGCAGCTCAGCATTGGATATTGATGCCATCAACGCCTTTGAGGCGTCTGCAGAGGCTGACCGATACTCAGTCACCAGGCTGATATTCCGAGAGGATAAGCGATTTATGGAAGCAGCTAAACTACTAAATCAGTCCAAAGCACCGGTGGCAGAGTGTATAGCCGAACCTGGCTGGAGTGAGTCGGACTTGTTAGAGGCGCAAAAAGAAATCGTGCAGCTCGTGACAGTCCGGACGCTGTCTACTCCAGCGGGTCGTGCAATGCTCACTTTTAGTGGCCGATTGCCTCTATTGACTGAGAAACTGCCGATCCCTTCATTTTCCCTGCAGTGCGTCATGAAGCCGGACAATGTGACGGTCAGCGCGGATAGATCTGCGTTCTCAGAAGAAAAGGTCTGCTGGGCCTTCTTCCACAACGGAGTATCAACGGGTCTGGCAATCTCCAAGGCTTCGAAGGGCATTGACACATCGTGGATCTTGTTCAACAAACCACAGGATCTTACCAACCGGCATGCCGGGTTTTTGTTGGCTCTGGGTCTGAATGGCCATCTTAAATCGTTGGCCAAGTGGGTTGCTTTCAAATACCTCACTCCCAAGCATACCATGACATCAATTGGTCTCCTGCTTGGCCTCTCTGCGTCGTACATGGGCACAATGGATACTCTAATCACACGCTTGCTTTCGGTACATGTTACGAGAATGCTTCCACTTGGAGCAGCTGAGTTGAACCTGTCACCGTTGACTCAGACAGCTGGAATTATGGGCATCGGCTTACTTTATTGTGGCTCTCAGCATCGTCGTATGAGCGAGGTCATGCTCTCGGAAATCGAAAACAGTGAGCAGGATGAGCAAGCTGCTGCCACCGGAGAGGAACTCCGCGACGAAGGATATCGTCTGGCCGCAGGCTTTGCCCTTGGTTTCATTAACCTTGGCAAAGGCGATGATTTGCGGGGCATGCGCGATATGCACATTGTTGAACGGCTATTGTCAATCGCGGTGGGCACCAAGACCGTCGAAATCGCCCATGTACTAGACCGTGCCACAGCTGGCGCGACCATTGCCCTCATGATAATCTTCATGAAGACCAACGACTCGGTACTAGCCAAGAAGATTGATATCCCCGATACCACTGTTCGCTTCGACTACGTGAGGCCGGATCTGTTCCTGTTGCGAACATTGGCACGACACTTAATCATGTGGGATAGTATCAAACCTACTGCTGAGTGGATCAGCCAGAGCCTGCCCGAAGTCTACCGGGGAAGATCGCGACTCACGGATGTGCACCGGCTGCGCAGCGAAGATATGCCATTCTTCAATATTATTGCAGGCCTCTGCTTTGCCGTCGGTCTCCGCCATGCTGGGTCGGGAGAAACAGAGGCCCGAGATCTGTTGCTGTTCTATCCAGACCAGCTTATCCGCATCTCACGGCTACCTGTGCGATGCTACGATGCTAGACTCGCCCGCAACTCGGTCCGGAACTGTCAAGATGTGGTGGCCCTATCTGCCGCGGCGGTCATGGCTGGCACGGGTGATCTAGCTCTGTTCCGGCGCCTGCGCTCGCTCCATGGTCGAATCGACACTGATACACCATATGGCAGTCACATGGCAGCACACATGGCTATCGGAGTACTCTTCCTTGGAGGAGGCAGCTACACACTTGGCACATCCAACCGCGATGTGACCGCGCTCATCTGTGCATTCTACCCGATCTTCCCAACAACTGTCCTTGATAACAAGTGTCACCTCCAAGCCTTCCGCCATCTCTGGGTTCTCGCCGCTGAGCCACGATGTCTCGTCCCTCGTGATCTTGATACCCGCCGCCCAATCTCGATCCCCATTACCATAACATCTCATGACGAGACCACCCGCACCGTCAGCGCCCCCTGTCTACTGCCAGATCCTAGCAGCATTGCCCGTGTTGAGATTCGCGGACCAGACCACTGGCCCCTCGTTCTAGATTTCAGCCAGAACGATGCCCTACGCGAGAAATTCCTCCGTGGCGACCCATCCGTCTACCTTCGCCGCAAGGCAACCTATAGCCCAAGCTCCTCAACCTCCGTCTTCGCCTCCACCCTGACCGGCCTCAGTGAAGCCCAAGACATCCTCCCAGCAACCACCGGTCCCTTCTCAAACCCAGCCAAGGGCCTCCCACCCTCGGCATGGCCAACCCGCACGGCCCTACTCACTGGCAAGCCATCTGCAGCGATGACTCCATCTCAAAACCCCTGGGACTGGGTCTTCCAACTCCCCTCCTTACAAGACCTCGACATCCGAGAGCGCTCCCTCGTCCTCCCATCTTCCTTCCCGATGCGCTCCGCGCGCATCACCACCGATCTTGTCTCTGTACCGCCCTGGCTACGTACCTCAGCGGTCGATGCGAGACTCGCTCTGTCGCATACCGTGCGCAACATTGTGCAATCCGCACGCGGCCGTGGCGCTGATCCGGACCAAATTCGTGATCGAATCTGGCAGCTTCGTCTGCTGTTTGATTGGCTGGACCGTACTCAGCCTGGCGATGAACGGGACCATATTTCCAGTAGAGGGCTATTATCACCGGCGCAGGGTCAGCCATCTGGGCTGTGGTTACGGAGAGACTTCGTTGAGGAAGCTAAGTGGCAGGTTTGGGGTGTGCAGGTTGGAGATCTTGAGGGAGAGAATCAGATATAATTGTATTCATATTACGAAGAGACCAAAGCCCAAATGCTATGTTTATTTTCTAGTCTCTTTCCTTCTCCAATATAAATTCCCCAGGAAGTTCGCCTCCGCAGAGGGAAACTGATAACACTACAATTCCAAGTTCATATTGATAGGGGGTGGTATTGATATTGATATGGATAAGTCAATCTGAACAGCTCCTATACCAGATGCAATACATGCAGGTCGATCTAACTATATCCATGCAAGGGTGCAATCCGCATCAACGTCGTCAAAGCGTTAAGCATCACGCATTCTCATCTGTTCAATTCCAATCAACCATCATACCCAACAGCCTGAAGCTCCTTCCGCACCGCATCCTCAGTCTGGATCTTCTTCATCTGCGTATCCTCCAACTTCTCACCACCGGCAAGACGCATCTTAAGTTCATCAATAGCGCGGATCTTCTTCAGCAGGCCACGGATCTTCTTATCCTGGGCAGAGGGATCCTCGACAGCTGCGGGAGCCGGGGCAGCGGCAGGGGCAGGGGCAGGGGCAGACTTGGCCACACCGTTTCCATTCGTGGCTCCAGCATTCTTGCCACGGTTACGGTTGCGGTCTGGGCTGGGCCCAGTCGGGGCGTTGGCAGGAGGAGCGTTATCAGCTCCATCTTCCTTGGCCTTCTTAGCCGCCTCGCGCTTCTTCTTGTTCTTCGCCGCGGACTTGGACAGGTTCTCGGTAGGCAGGGCGACGCCGCCGCCAGGCGCGGCTCCGGGAGGCAGGTACTCCTCCGAGGGCTCAGCGCCGGGGATCTCACGGCGCCGGGGCTTGCCGAAGGTGTTCATGCTGGCGCCGGGCACGCCGTCGCGGACAAAGGCGGCGCCACCTTCATCTTCACGCTTGAATGCGAGCGGGGTCAGCTGGCCACGGGCACCGGGGGGACGGTAGGCACCTGCTGGCTTGACGGGGGCCTTGCGCGTGCTCAAGTAGGCGATGGCGGAGGGGTGGGGCGCGGGCACCTTGGTGAGCGGCTCGCCCAGCGGGTGCTGTTCGATGCTCTGCGGACGCCAGGTGACGTCGTAGAGCTCAGTCATGTCCTCGTTGTAGGTGAGACCGCCGCTAACGTGCCAGATGCGCACTCCGTTGTCGACGCGCAGGCGGGGGCTGGTCGTCGCGGTCAAGATGTACTGTCCGTCGGGTGACCAGGCGCACACGCTGGCGTTGGAGGCCTCGACAGTGGTGATCTTGTGGTAGTTCTTGTCCATGTCATAGAGGTCCATCTGTCCTGCCAGGTTACCGAAACCGGCAACGAGCACGAAGCGGCCATGGGGCGAGAACTGGATGGTGTTGCGCGGCGCGAGGGGGAAGTTGTGCTTGGGTATACCGCGGAAAGTGAAGATGGTCGTCTTAGCGGGCATGTAGCCGTACACAACACCGAATTCCTTCGAGTTGGGGTTCCAGCTAACATCGTGAATAGGGCCCTCCTTATCTGTTGATTGTCAGTTGACCGCAACAAGTAATAAAGCGAGAGAAAAAGAAAAGGAAAAAAAAAACGTACCAAGATCAATGCGCGAGTCGAATGCACCGCTAGCGCTCAGCAAGTACAGGGTCGTCTCGCCGTAGTAACTCTTGCCAGTGCGGTCCACCTCAGTCTGCGCAAGCACGATCAAAGTAGTCCCAGAAGCGTTCCACTTCAGCTGGACCTTATCGCCCTTGAAGAAACTCTTCTGCGACACGGGCGCAGTGAACTGCGGCACAATGAACACCTTAACCTGAGCAGGCTGGCCCTTGCGCTCAGGAATGAACACGGCAATGGACTGAGTCTGACCCGGCGACAGCGCAAAGTCCGACACTCCCTCCACGCGCAACTTGTTCCAAACAGTAGACAGGTTGTCGCTCTGGTAGAACTGAACCTCATTGGTCACGGTGCGGGCGCACAACCGCTCATCAGCAGTGTACTGCAAGTTCCAACCGGTCTGCGACTTCTGGACGAAACTTCCCACAACCGAGTGTTCGTCCCCGGCCTCAATGGCACGCCAAACCTTCAAGTTCTTGACGGCGTCTCCGTTCTCGTCCTTAGATGTGCGCTGCCAGGTGATCACGTAAGTGCCGAGTGGCGAGAATCCAAGCTCGAACACATTATCGGCAGGGATGGTTCCAACGACTTGGCCCACGGAAGGATCGATAATGGTGACCCTGTGTTGGAGACGAATATTAGATTTTGGACGTGAAAGTGGGGGGGTTTACCCAACTTACTTCTCGGGTGATGCCCATGCGAAATACCGGCCACACGGCGAGTAAGCGCTACAGCGGAGGTTACCCTCTGGCCTTGGGGAACAAGTCAGCAAAATTTCTTGTTTGTTATCGGACTCAATTCTTACTTCTCGAACCCAGAAAGGGGCTGATAGACAGGGGCGGCATCCATGATGCTAATGCCCTTGAGCGTGCGGACTGTGCGATTATCAGCAACCATTCATCCACTCGCGCCGATTAATGCGACCCGAAGTCGAGATCAAAGACAGGGAAAGGAAAACACGTACAAGCAAGTTGCGTAGGAGCAGTCATCTTGATTTCAACTCGCGGGTCTAGAATGAATCCACCAAAAGAAGAGAAATCGAACGCTTTTTCCGGACACAAAGGTAAATAGATTTCTTCTAGGAAGAAATGCGAAACCACAAAGCGGACTTATAGGACCAAAATAACCTCACAACGAACAACGGTCCCGGTAGAAAATAACGGGGAGTTGAACAAAGGCGAAGTGAAACGGGCTTTTCGGGGGTATTTCTCGGATTGGGAATTCGTGGGGGTGGGCAAGTGCAAACAGCAAGTCGGAATAGAAGACTGCTAGACAAGTCAATGCCAGCAAAAGAGGACGGGCGAAGAAAGGTGGGTGGTTGAAGAGTGAAAGGAAGAAAAAATTCGGGTTTGGCGATGTGGCTCAGGCGGCATGCCGTCATCTGCGGTTTACGCGTTGTGCCGGGAATCCCAACTGTATAGATACGCTTGGGGCTTGGCTTGAAGCTTGAATAAACGATATAGTAGTTTGATGGGATATTATTCTAGATGTCTATATACCTAGATATCTACTATAGAGTCTAAATGTCTGGATCTTTACGTGGAAAAGACAGGTGGCAATGGTCTTCGGAGGGGAAGACCCAAATCAGGTACTGACGACAGTTGGATATCTTGAAGAGAAGAGCCTCAATACACAGATTTCTCTGCTCATAATAACATGCATAGTCATGGTTATTTCGAAAAACATACACAAAGAAAGCAAAAAAGCAAAAAAGCAAAAAAAAAAAAGCAACCCATTCGAAGCATCAAGCCACTAAAAAAAACGCCGTCGTAACCTCTTGAATCTACCAAAGCATGGACCAGAATTTAATCCCTGCCTGGCGAGTCAAATCCACTGTTGCTGTGGCCGGGCGTGGAAACCAATCGTGGAGTTCTGGCAGTAGTATCAACAACATCGGAGTCAAAAGTCATACCATCAACCATGCGAGCATCCTCATTCATAGGTTCGGGAGTCATCGACCCAGCCGGGGACGACGACATCATAGAACTCTCCCCGGCATGGTGCTGTTGTTGCTGAAGATATGAAGCCAGCGGAGTCGAGCGGTTGACATTCGAGCTACCCATAGAAGTAGGCCGTCCTCCGATACCTCCAGAGGAGACGCGGTTCATTCCAGGCGGACGAGAAATCGGCCCGCTATAAGTACTGTTGGCGCCCTCGCCAAACCCAACCAGACTAGCATTACCCTCGTCACTGACGTTGCCGACACTGGAGGTGCCGTCGTCCTCGTGGTCCTCGCTCATTTTGTCGGCGTCGTATGTGTCGCTACTGCTCGCCCAGGTCGTGCGCCCGGCGATGCTGCCCGTCGCGCTGGCGCTGCCAACCGTGCTGCGCTCCTTCAGTGCTTGACTCTCAAAGTATCCTGGAGCATACGGCTGAGGCACTTGACCGGAAGATGTCTGGCCACCGGCGCGGGCTGTGGCAACGCGCTCAAGGCCCGCTAGGCGGGAGATTCGATCTGCGCGCTCAGCCTCTAGGGTTGTGGTAGATGATGTAGAGGACTGATGCGCATGGTGGCTGTGGGGGAATGGTTGGCCCTGGTGGCCGTCTTTGATGGCAGTTGTCGAGAGAGCAGATAACGATGTAGTGCCGGAGTTGGGGGTGCCTCTGATTTCCCCGTTAATTAGCCAAGTCAGTTAAATCTTCAAGTTAGGTATAGACAATAGAGAGGGGGAGATAGGGTTATAGAGAGCTCTTACGGTCCCATATCCGATGGAGTGACGGGGTCCGCTGGGGGAGGAGGCAAATTGATCAGCGTTGGAGTATTCATGATGCGAAGATATGAAGATGAATCTCTGAAAATTAAGCAGAATCAGTAATTCAGTGAAAGACGTCCAAGGAGATGGAGGTTGAAAAAAGGGAGAGAAGGAGAGATGGACTTGCCTTGGACTTGGAGAACTAAATAATTAATTTCCCCCACGTCATACCTCAGTGGTGAGTGCAATGGGGATTAGTGGCCACCATGACAATTATGCGGGCCACACATATATTACCTGGGTATAAGTCCTCAGATATCTGGCCTAATTTATCTGCTTACAACCTTGGAAGGTTGTTGCCCTTGACAAAAAAATTGAAAATTTGAATTATCCAATTTATTTGGTTCAAGACGATATTACAAGCTTATATTTACTCATATCCTTTATCGACGTCTTTTATGCAACCTGGACCACCGCTGTCATGATGGACGCTAATCCCCACCTACCAGATCCGTCCCGCCTTTCATCTTTCCCCATAGAAGGTCATTGTTCAGGATTTACCAGAAATCCGAAACTGGCAAACATACGCCAAATTCATGCATTCATTCATTCATGTATACAGTCGCCTATACTAAAACGTGGAAACGTGGAAGAGAAAACAGCCCGCTGCTCCCCTTTCAATCCCTAACTTTCCGATTTTCATAATGCCCCCGAAGATCATCCACCTCTTTCTGAAGCTTGCTGAGATCAGCCAGGATGTCAAGGGCATTGGATGGTTGTGGGGCTGGCGTCTGGTTCTCCTTCAACCCCATCACATCATTACTACGGGCAATGGAATCTCGAGTGCGCCGAGGCGGAGGGGGCGGCGGGGGTCCAGTAGAGCCAGACGGTACACTCCCATAGGATGATACCCGCCGCCCAGCCTTCAGTGATGATGGACTGGAGTTAGTGGGGGGGAGACAGGTTCAGCGAGATATCTCCAACGGGGCAGTCGCTTGGAAGTCTCCCGATGATGGCGGGGGCATGCTGATTCTCTTGTTTTGCAGCGCCCGACTAGAAGGCCCCGGGCTGGGAGGCAGAGAGCCATCATTGCTCTCCGAATCGTAAGACATGTTTAATCTGCTGCTAGTTTTGGACTGTGTAGATTTGGATCTCCTCATCTGGCTGTGCCGTCGACTGAGAGGTGGCGTCGGAGGACGCTTATGAGATTGACTGCGCTGGAGCGAGTCCGTCGACCCTGTCGCCCCAGGGCCCGAGAAATAGTCCGTGGTCGATGATAGAGACACAGAGCTGGGATGCGAGGCCCCGGGCGTCACGTTCCCAGAGCCATGAATTGACAGGCGGTTAGTAGACCGGGACCGGGCGGTCTGGGATGATTCTGCGGTAGCTGTAGAGCCGATCCTGCGGCCGTGATGACTTCTAGGCGGAGGCGGCGGCTTCTTGTCTTTGGCTCGGCCGAAAGAGCTGTTTGCATCAAGCTCTACAGATAACCGTGCTGCAGGACGTGCTGCAGGAAAACTGTCTGCACCTGTTGCAGACCGCCTGTTGTGGTCGGGGGATATGGGGGATCCATCTGTTGATGGAGCTGGGTGTGGAGCTGACCCAAGAGATTCTCGTAGTCGATCATCCTCACGGGGCGCTGGGCTCTTGTACCCATTGCTTTCGTCCTCACTATCGCTCCCAGACACATCCGGATTGAATGGGTTTGTCTCTTCGTCCGAGGAGCTCGAGTCATCTACCTCGCGTTCGAGCGATATGGATGACTTCCTAGGGTAATCATTCGGGGGTATGGGTGGCGTAGGTAGAGGCTTGGAGGGCAAAGCAGGAGCAAAAGTGCCCGAGTTGGTAGACAATGGATCTGCGGGATTGCCTATCCAGATTCATATCAGTGCCATGTTGGGGATGATTTCCCCCCGTGTCACCGGGAAGCTCAAGAGGGAAAAGAAGGAAAACAATACTCACCCGGATTTCTAGGGCGAAAAGGATTTGATCCGGACATCGCGAGAATGAATAAGTTAGAATAGAGAGGAAAAGGAAGAGAAGAATTGAGGGGTCCCCGCCGAGTTTCTTATCCATGAGGTCCTACGCGCCGCTTTCCGAGCTTGAGGTCCGGCTGCCCCGAGAGGCTTGAAATAAAATGTATTAAAAGTGCAATTCAGTCAAATTGGATTGAAAATGCATCCCTCCCTATTGTACACGGGAAAAGGGTACAGATATGGTACAAAAGCAGACAATAAAAAAAATAAAACGCTCGAGAATACAATCAAAACCCCCCAATATGCCTCAATGCCTCACCCATAGAATAAATTAAAGAAGACCTATGCAAGTCACCCATCACCGCTCGTTATAGACATGCCATGTCTCTTCACCCTCGAAAAACTTATGTGCCAGGCGATTGCCACTCTCTGTGGGCTGGCTGAATGCAATTTGTGCTTTTGTTATTTCCATTCCGTAAATAAAGTTGATGACCACGCAGTCAAGGAGGTCTAAAGCGATTCCCTTTCGCCGCGAGGATCCAGAAGTCCAGATGCGAGAGATTCCGACGATGGCCGGGCGAGTTTCATCTCGCGTCGAGACAGAGCCGTTGTGTGCGTCGCCATTCTGTTCCTTCACCACCGGTCGGGATTCCCAGATGCGCTCGGTCAGGCAGAGCCCGACACAGCGACTGTCCTTCATATGCAGAAAGACCCGGTACCGATCCACTTTCTCGGTCGGGCCATCCTGCAAGTGTTTGGGTGGTTCCGTTTGGCTCCAGAGGGTCTCGTCGTCGATTTCCGGTGACGATAGCTCCTTATTGACAACCTCGAGGACCTTCTTCGCTTGGCTCTTGGCGCTAGGGGACGCCTTGCGGTCCACAATTACCACGTACCCCTCATCGAATCGAGTCGCTTCGTAAACCCAGCGTGAGGCGTTCGCACGCATAAATGCCTTGCCCAGGTCGATCCCAGTCGCATTCATCTCGTGGAACTTTTTATGCAGTGCCGCATCCTCTGTATTGGACGGGATATATTCCATGCCACAGGTCGCACAGGTCTTTCGTGTATCATTTCCCAGGTCGATCTGCATCTGGCGCATGACGGGTTGTTTCTGACCTTTTTGTTTGGGTGGGTCCACCGATGCGCGTACGCTATTCGAGTTAACCTCTGTCAAGGGCGACCCGGTCGAACCTTCCTTGTGCTTGCGCTTGAGAAAGGCGAATGTCGGCTTGCGGGTGGTTGCTGGCGGCGGGCTTAACCGTGGTGGGGGCGACGATGGTGGTGTGGTGAGATCGTCAATATCATCGAGCGTGCCTTCCGACAACAAGGAGTTGCGACGCGACGGGCTCGAGAGTATGGCCGCTGAAGACTCGCGGATGGCATATTGCAGGTTGGCTTCAGCTTCATCGGACTCATCCACGCGTCTTTTCTTCGCGGCGCGCTCATCGTCGTAGACGCGCCATGTTGGTCGCCCGTAAGTTTTCATAAGGCCTCTTGGAGTGGGATGTTAGTTGCACACACCTTGTAGGTTGGAATAAACACACATACCTCTTAAATGAATTGGTAACTGTCCACGGCATGACCCTGACTTCTCCAAAATTTGCTCCGGGCAAGGTGGGATGAAGAAGTTAAAGAAAGTCGAGCTTGGTGACGGCACGCGTGGAACGCTAGTCTGTTTTAGGTCATATTGTTTCGAATGACTAAGGTTGACTTACCACCTGGGCAGCTGGGCAGCTGGGCTTTTTATCCCTTACTCCGTACTCCGTATGGAGGTGTGTTTTGTTTTGTTTTTGGAAAAGTTTCAAGTTCAGGAAGAATATTCCGTATAAAATGGAAATGATCAACAGAGTTTCTGATGAAGAGCTGGGTTTTGTAAGATAGGAGAGTCTCGCCACCGGGATTAAGACCGGGCCAAGGAGAAAATAGAGAAAGATATGGGGGAAAATAGTCAAGAGAAGAGAGAAGAGAAGAGAAGATATAAAGATGTGAAGATCTCAAGATGTCAAGATGTGCAGATAAAGAACAAATAACAATCACCAGCCTTGTCAAATTCCTTGTGGTTGGTATGTCGGGCACTTCCTCTTTTTTTTCCCCTTCGCCCCCTTTCTAAATTGACTTCACAATAATATAACGAATAATATAACGAATATATGGAGCAATAGGAAGGCAATTGGCAGGCTCCAATCCGAAGATTCAACCAATGAGACTATCTTATTGCACTGGGAAAAGTCTACGGAGGATCTGGGAGATTAAAGATGACGCTCTCCTGAACCCTCCTGAACCCTCCTGAGCCCCCCTTGGCCTCTCGCCAAGGCGTGTGCAAGGCTTCCATAACCAGTAAGGCTTTCCCCGTTTTGCATTGTGCAAGGAAGCGCACGTTGGTATTGCGATGATCCTTATTGACCGCTCTAACACTTCACATTCAGCGCCTACAGGCTACAGGTTACAGGTTACAGGTTGAAGCAATTATTCTCACTTCAAGGAATATACCGGGCGCTTGGGGCCAACCAACCCAACACAAACTATTACGTGCTGATTGGGTCAAGACCCGAAAGAGATCTTTCATCTTGTCAAGTTGATTGGTTTGGGGATATTAGCCAGGTTACAGGGTTACCCATACGACATATGGGAGGCCTGGTCCCCCGGATTTCACACTTGGCAACTCAGCGCTTGGCATATCATCGTGCAAAGATGAGCAATTCATTGCTGGAGCCTACATTATACACATCCATACCGGTCGCTAGCCAGACCGCGGAGTCCAAATTCATGGTCGAGAGAGGCCTACACAGGCTGCGACTCTGGACTGTCTCGGAGAAGATTACCAGAAGAGCTTCTCCTTGTTCACGGCCCTCAGATTTGCTGCCCTGGTGACAAAGCTTTCTTGTACCACCTTTGCCATTCTGATCCATTCTGATCCATTCACGGCCTTTATATCTGTGCTGACCCTTCTCATCCACTGGCCAAGAGCTTACAGAGTAGGCTGGCCCCTAAGAGACAATGCTGGACATGAGCCAGTCAGATCTGTTTGTTCTGAGTCACCAACACAATTTTATGCAGAGGACGTTACACATCCTCATCATCCGGTACAACCAACTCCTCCAGTGGTGTTCATTGTGCACTGGAGAGTACTGTGTTCAAACTCGCCGGTCTATCAAGGTCTGGACCAGAGGTACGGAGAAGATAGTCCCAAGCCAAGTTGGATTGGTATATCCTTGTCAGGCATTATTACACGGTTCTGATATTGTTGGGACCTATTACTGTATCTACAAAAGAGAAGCCTTGATGTGGCTTTCCTCGTCAGATTGTGGCTGGTTCAAACGGAGCTGGAATCATACATGTTGAGAGGGGTAATGTCGATCTCTCTGACGAAGAGTGGCCCTAAACCGTTGAAACTAACATTAAAAGGGAATTTCCAAGGTTATCGAAGACTATGAGGAGATACAATATCCCAAGTTATATATATCTGTGTGTAGGACATAGTGCTAAGTCCTATATTTTATATTTTACTATATTGCATATTGCAATTTTACTCTTTAGACATATAGAAATGAAGAATTCCATTCTAAATAATAAAATAAAACATAAAACTACCTGCATGTAGTTAATATATATATATGCAGAGTGAGATTCGATATAATTCCATCAGCCCTCGTCTGGCCGCTTTTCATTTCCCCGGGAGTTTTTGTCCCCCAAAAACTCTTCAACTCCAACATCTTTTCAAGTTGCAAATTTAAACAATGTCCGACCAAGAACAGGCTGCTGGAAAGAGAAAGCGTGCGAGTATGTATTTTGTCTCTTTTTATGCTTCCCCCTTGCTTTACAATCTCATTATTCCGTTTGATTTGATTTGATTTTTTTTTCCCCCTCTGCGCAACTCTACAACATATACACGCGAGCACTCGACAGCAAATCCTCCAATCCTCCAATTCTCCAACATCAAAATCTTCCATTCTGATTTGGTCCGTGTGACATGTCGCTGGGCACCAATCCTCCGATCACATCTCAGCCACATCTGTCACCATTTTCTTCCCTTTACCCCTCCCCGCGCCTGAATTGCAATTTTCAACTTCAACATGTCTGACATCCAATCTTCAGGGACTCAGTCATGCCCTCCTCCGGAACTTCCCCAGCTAGTTGCCGAACAGCATGTGCCAATTCCATCCCATGACAAGGACACCCAACGCTTGATTGTGGTTCTCTCCAATGCCAGTCTGGAAACCTACAAGGCTGTCTCCAGTGGACGTTCAGGAACCAAGGATGAGAAGTTCTCTCTGTTGAACAGCGATGAGCACATCGGTATCATGCGCAAAATGAACCGCGATATTAGCGAAGCCCGACCGGATATTACCCACCAGGTACGATTCAACATCGCCAGTGGCAATAGAAAGGTCAAAAACGAATACCTACTAACCCACCGCAGTGTCTGCTCACTCTTCTCGATTCCCCCGTGAACAAGGCCGGTCGGCTCCAAATTTTCATTCACACCGCCAAGGGCGTTTTGATCGAAGTCAACCCTTCAGTCCGCATCCCGAGAACGTTCAAGCGGTTCGCCGGTCTGATGGTCCAGCTGCTCCACCGACTCTCCATCCGCTCGACCAACTCACAAGAAAAGCTCCTTAAGGTTATTAAGAACCCAATCACCGACCACCTGCCCCCCAACTGCCGGAAGGTGACCATGAGTTTCGAGGCGCCGGTGGTCCGCACCAAGGATTATCTGGAGACGTTGAACCCTAACGAGAGTGTCGCCATCTTCGTCGGTGCCATGGCCAAGGGTCACGACGACTTTGCCGACTCCTTCAAGGACGATACTATCAGTATCAGCAACTACAGTCTTAGTGCGAGTGTTGCCTGCAGCAAGTTCTGCCATGCTGCCGAAGAGGTCTGGGATATCCTCTGAGAAACTCGACCGGGAAAAAAAAAAAAAGAAATCGCGCCCAGAGAGCGCGCGTCCTTGTCGTCTATATTGGCGGCACATTTGCCACAGCTTTTTTTTTTTTACGGGCAGGGATTGAGCTGCAAAATGAAGGCACCAGTCATATCTCTGCATATGTCTTGTCCTTCAAGTATTTTGGCTGTTATCTAAGCCCAGCTCTCTCTACCTTTCTATATCTCTCTGTTTTGTTTGGGGGTAAATCCACCGGGACAGCTACCAAGCATCGGGATTCATCCCATTTGTCTGTGGGTGTTTAGAGAGCACCTGGTGCTTTCCCCCCCCTCAGCATATACGGGTCGGATGGCATTTGGTTCCTTTTCGCCAGTCCTTGATCCGTCTTGCCTCCATCCAGCTTCAACCTCGACTGTTGCGATGTGTAGACCAGAAAAAGTGAACAGCACATAGATCAGACCCCATTGATTTGGGATTCTGAGACACATATCTTCAACTTCTGTGTTCAATAAAAATATGGCTTTTTTATTTTTTGACTTTTCCATAGTATATTGTAATAGTTCGTACATTAGTATACTATAGTTAGCAGTGATCCTTGACGTGGCATGCAATTAGCCTCGCCTCACTTTCAATGCGCGAATTGGAGGGTGGCGAGATGCACCTCTGCCCATCTTGTATTTGGTATGTAAGATATTATACGTAGATATTCTAGATATCATATTTATTACTCTATGTAAATCATATTATTCTCTACAACAGTTGTAGAGAATAACATCAAAAAGACCCCAAATTATGAACGTACGATGTATGACTCAACCCCCGTGGCGGTCAGCACATCTACCCAAGTCCACCTGGCAGCAAGTCTTTTTTCTTCTTCCTCCACTTGAAAGTCCGCCATTTGCTCACACGAGGAGGAACAAGTAAGCAAAATGCCCACTTAACGTCGATAGGCTCCTGCACCTCGCTCAGGGAATCCAGAACAGACGCCCCATCCGCCAACAGGAATCCACATTGGCTCCCCGCGATGACCTGGCAGGGACCCATCTGCACCCCTCCAGCCATAGAGCGTTTCACTTTGTCCAGAGTTGGGCCCCTAGATATCCGAAAGCAGCCAGGAACAGGACCAGCCTCCGGTCTGAGTACTCTGTTACTGGAAGTACCGGACTGACTTTCTTTCGATTCTGAAGTGCAAAGTACAACCTTTGGGCCTCCAACACGCCTCATTGCCCGCCCTTGTACTCCGTACTCAGTACGGAGTACTCTGTTTCAACTTTTCCATGCCGATCGGGTACTGAGCATTGACTTGATCATTCGGCCAATTGTCAATGGACCCCCACTTTGCCTGACTCCATACAGAAATCACACGTCTTCATAGTGTCCACCAACGCACTATCGGGAGACATGCGGTGTTCTGGATGACCCCTTTTTGCCAGCTTGGGCAGGATTTTGGAAGCTGCTAGTTTATTCCCTCTCTCCTTTTGGATTAGAGTCTCACAGCATTTATTCTGACTGGCTCTTGGACCGACCGTTCATGTGGCCTCATTTCCTGGCGTCATAGTTCTATAGACTTGGATTCCCTCACCGTATATATCCTTACCGGTTCCATTTAATCTCTCTCTTTCTTTCCATCCATCTTGACTTTTCATATCCCCATTCCTTTTTAACCCTTTGTACGTGCGGGTCTCCAGGCACGTCGACTTCAACCTCCGCCATGCCCGTTTCGCATATCACCCTAACCGTCTCTCACCTCCCAACCTCTACCTCTTTCTTCTTATCATGTTTACAGCCGTTGGGATACCAATTCATTGGTCGACATGACGATTATATAGGTTTCGGTCAGAAGCAGGGGGAGCCTGCTGATTTCTGGATGACCGAGACTAAGCCTGGGTGAGTGATATGTATACAAAGAAACACCTTGTTTTTCGACAAAGCTAATAATAATCAAAGATCTCCTCCTGGTGCAGTCCATGTCGCCTTTCCAGCCCCGTCAAAAGACGCAGTCGGCTCATTCTTCATAAGCGCCCTGAAAGCCGGCGCGAAGATCCACGGCGAACCCAAGATGCGAGATTCGCAATCTGGGTACTTCAGTGCAGCCGTCATCGACTTTGACGGCAACAGCATTGAAGCCGTGTACCGACCTGGCAGTGCCTCTGTTATATCAGGGGCCAGCGGGCCGACAATGGCTCTTCTAGAGGGTTCCAGCCGCTCTGTGGTCTCAAAGGCAAACAGCAAAGCTAGCACCATCAAGGCAGAGAGCATCGCACCCCCAAGATCCGAGGCCATGTCAGAAACCAGATCCGTGGCCCGGTCTGAGGCGAGATCCGAAGCAAGATCCGAAGCTCGATCTGAGACCAAATCTCGCGCCATTTCCAAGGCACCCACCACATATGAGCGGTCTGCACCAACTGTCGTCTCCCGCCAATCTCAAGGCCCGCCGCCACCGTCATACACCGTGCAAGCGCCCGCACCGCCACAGAGCGACGATGGCAGCAAGGCAGCCAAGACCATCGTGGGCACGCTCATTGGCGCCGCTGCAGGCGCAGCAATCGCCTACGCAATGGTCAAAGGCGACTCCCAGTCAACGACCGAAGAACCCGAACAGCCAGTTCAGTTCGCAAGCAACTTCCCCCAAATCAAAGCCGCCGCCCAATCCTTCTTCGGCAACGACGACCAACAATCCCAATACCGTGCCATCGAAGCACCACAACCACCGCGCAGCTCCTACACCAGCGCCTCAAACCCACGCTCAACCCTAACGCGCAGCGTAACCTCCAAGAATCCCCGCGCCAGCACCATCTACGAAGGCACCGAGTACATGCACGACAACCCTCGCCGCGCCTCAGAAGGCAGCATCTACAGCATCCCAGAAGACACCCCGCTCCGGGCAATCGAGTACCCACCCGCCAGCAACGCCTCCCAACAACGCTACGCCTGCGCGCCCTCAACCTTCATCAGCAGCTACCACGACGAGAAAACGCGCGGCCCCGCAAGCAGCGTACACAGCTCATCGACGATCAAAGCGTCACAGAGCACACACCGCCGCCACAGCCACGACGACCGCGACGGGTACGAGTCAACCGTCTCACACCGTTCGCACAAGAGCCAGCAAAGCACGCAGTCATACCGCGCAGCCTCAGTGCGCTCATCCTCGCACGTCGGCAAGGACAACGCTAGCGTTTCATCATCCCGCTCTGCGCGCAATATCCCGCTCCCCGCTGGCTCGAACGCTACATACTACTCCAGCCCGAGTATCCACAGCAAGGAGTGCGGGAACTCGTATTTGTCTGCAAGGGATATCCCGCTGCCGGAGAGCGTGGCGGATCTGGATGTTGACTCGCATGTTTCGCCGGATGACTCGATTAGCCAGATTGGGTCGCGTACGCATCGGCATCGGTCGCATCGGTCGAGGAGTTCTAAGGGGTCTAGGGTTGACGATCATGTTAGTCCGGCGGACTCGGTGAGTCAGGTTTCTAGGGCTAGTCAGAGGACTGCGAAGGCTGGGGAGGGGTCGAAGGCTGGGAGTCGACGGGGGAGTCAGGTTGTTTGATGGTGGATGCATTTTTGAAATACGTCTGATTGGTTCCTGGTTCATTGTAATTGGACTTGGGGTTTCTTTTGCATTTTATTTCTTTTCTCTCTTTTTGCTGGACTTGCTTGGACTTACTTTGAGTCTGGGTTTTGGTTCAGTCGGGGGATATTTCGATCCGACAGACTTGATTTGATGGGTTTCTACTATTAATCTTTTGATTTGCATTTACATACATAGATATACATACATATACATATATGGAGTTGGGAGCTGGGCAATTGGAATGCATTATTCAAGAGTCGGTGTTTTGAAGTCATAGTTGATATATCGATGATCAGTTCAACTCTACACAATGTACAGTCTACAGTCTATACAGTCTATAAATATCAAAAGTTCAACACACAAGACAGGCCTGCCTAGATTGTGTTATTTAAGGTAGGAAAAGATGAAAGCCCCTAATCACAAGACACACAAACGGCGACCTCGAACTACTCCCCGAAACCCTCAAACCATTACCCACCGAGTCCGAAGAATCGCCTAGAGCAAAGAATCCAAGGAGAAAACTCGGCAAAACCCATAATTCAATCCTAGACGCATGCAGCGTTTGAAAAAGAAGAAGAAATGGATGCCATGAATGCATGAGAATTTGTCATAAGGATCGTTGGATATGAAAAGTCCCAGAAACTCAGCCCAACAAGACAAGGTCAAAACCCGGCGCAAATGGAGTTTTTAGGCACGGAAGCAGGAAGCCAACGCGCGCAAGAACAGGTGCATTTGAAATCAACAGAGTTTGGGAAACAAAACTGAAAACATTTCTACGACCACAGGTACGCCAGGCTTTCGGATTCTGAATCTAGAGGAGGGCAAAGAAAGCGGAAAGATGCAGAGCGACGTTGAGATGACACTGAGAAGTGGTCGAGCGAGATAGGGGCCGCAAGGAGGGTTATTGAGAGGAAGAGAGAAGAACATGAAAGCGAAGGAATCAGATTTGTCGTTTCACTCAAATAGCGTACTTCCGCGTCCACTCGCGAGCTGTGGCCTCGTACCGGGGGCGGTCGGTCTTGTAGACGTGCGCGATTTCGGGCACAAGAGGATCGTCCGGGTTGGGGTCTGTGAGCATCGAGCAAATGGAGAGCAACACTATATGATTGGTTAGCCATTGTGCGCAGAGAATGAAAGGAGAGATCTTGCTCTCACCTTTAGAGATGGTCAGAGCAGGGCTCCATTGATCTCTCAAGATGTCCAGACAGATGCTGCCGTTGGAGTTGATGTTGGGGTGGTAGATGCGAGTGGTGAAGTTGACCTTGGGAGGCTTGAAGGGGTAGTCGGTAGGGAAGTGAATGGCAAGGAAGAAGACACCGCCAGAGTATGGGGAGTCACCCTATATGATCAATTAGTATCGCGAGTCCAATAATCAATCTCTGGACTTCGCAGAGGGCCATCTGGCCCCCAAGGTCCTCCAGACGTGGACAACTTACAGGACCCATGATGGTCGCTTGCCAGTGGAACTGCAAAAAGAAACGACAAGTCAGTAATTCATGATCCCCTCATTGATATCAACCTGGTCAAAACCAGAGCAGGTTGTGCCCCGCCACACGGCGCCGAGCAAGAAAACGAGTGTTCATACCAGGTCATCTCCAACGGGACCAGCGGAGCAGGAAGAGGGTGGATCCCTAGAGGAGGGTTAGAATCATGAAGCGCAGATGATGGCATCAGGATAGGCTTACCGGCCGAGGTCAGTGAGTTCCTTGTTAATACGCTTGAGAGCCATGACGAGCAAAGAGAGAAAGTTGTAAAATGTAAAAAAGAAACTGGGAGATGGATCGTCAGTTGATTCAAGTTAAGAGAGGAAGTAGGTCGACTTACGATTACGTCTTTGTGTGGAAAAGAAAGAGGGAAGAAGATAATTGGGAGTCTCAAGAGGGGGAAAAGTGCCCCCAGGTGGGCGGAATCGATTCTGTCGGTATTGTACTGCCCAATACGGGAATACCGCCACACTATGATGACACATCAATGATTCAGCTTTTGAGGTTGTTACCTAGGTACCTATGTAGGTATTTGGGGAATGAGGCAGAAGTAGATAGAATGTTAGATAAGTATTGTCTTTTGAATCAAATTCGATTGCTTCACGAAAGAAGGTAAATCCCTCGATAGGGCTGAATCACCGAATTTGGCGGGGTTAAGTAAAGGCATATATAGACACACAGTATTATTCGCATACATGTCAAATATTCCTGAATAGAGAGCAATGCCTACCCAGGTAGGTAATCAGGTAGATCTTATGCCACATTACTAATATGTGAATGTTCAAATTTTTATATTGTAATCTCTCTCTCTCTTCAATATACCTTTTGTATTGAAAATCCGTATTACAGCGCATGAAACTGATACACTGCCCCTCGATGATGTCACGTGCGGGTGAGGCGCCCGCAATTTCCCGCTTGTCCCAAAGAGGAAGGAACCATTTTGATAGCGTGACCATATACTATTCAAGGCTACTGCGGATGTTAATCACTGCCTACTATTAGAACTGCCTATATATCTCTTTGAATAATTCAGCTGGGATATATTCTATTTATAAGTATGTGCTTTTTATTTTTTAGACAAAGGCCTGCTTGCCCGTAATGGCACGGCCCAAGATCAAAGCTATTGAAATATGCATTAGCCTCAGCCCAACAGAATCAGGCAGAAATAACTTACCATGGATATCACTCTGACCCTCGTAGGTCTGCACCACAAACAGATTGGCCACATGGCGAGCGATATGATACTCGTCGCTGGCAGCGTTGCCACCGAAGACTTCTTGCAGACTAATGCCAATGTCAGTAAAGCAGCCCAAAAAAAAAGAAAGACAGAGAAACCTACATTCTGGAATTAGCCAGAGCACGGTCACAGTTCTGACGCTTGATCATCGAGATCATCTCAGGCGTAGCCTTGCCAGCATCCTTAAGGCGAGCCACCTGAACCGCAGCCAGAGTTCCATAAGCAGCATCCGTACCAGCGTTAGCCAACTTCATCTGAATAAGCTGGTACTTAGCAAGTGGGTTGCCCTTGAACTGCTTGCGCTCCAGACTGTACTCGCGCGCACGGGCAAGACAATCCTCCAGGGCACCCATGGCACCAAAGGCAATTCCCAAGCGGGCACTGTTCAAGCAGGTAAAGGGACCCTTGAGGCCCTCGACGTCGGGCAGCATATTTTCCGCCGGTACGGGGCAGTTATCCATCTGGATCATACCAGTGATGGAAGCACGCAGGGCACTCTTATTCTTGATAGCGGGGGTCTCGTACGACCCGGGCGTCGCACGCTCACGCTCCACAATAAACCCACGGATCTTGCCCGTAGACTCGAGCTTAGCCCACACGAGCGCGACATCGGCAATGGGCGAGTTCGTAATCCAGGTCTTGCTGCCGGAGAGCAGGTACATGCCCTTTTGCGTGGGGTGCTCGCGCGCCACAGTTTCCATGGACCCAGGGTCAGAACCGTGGTTGGGCTCTGTCAAACCGAAGCAGCCGGCGAGTGTGCCCTTAGCAAGGCTTGGAAGGAAGCGCTGCTTTTGCTCTTCTGTGCCGAACTCGTAGATGCCGGTCATGGCTAGCGAGCTCTGAACTGACATGCCTGATCGGTATCCCGAGTCCACGCGCTCAACTTCCTTGGTGATGAGGCCTGATGCCACGGTGCTGACACCGGCGCATCCATATCCTTCAATTGAAGCACCGAGAAGGCCCAGGTCGCCCATCTCTTCTAGGATTCGGCGGTCGTAATCCTCGTTGCGGTAGGCCTCTGCAAGGGGGTCACTGACGTCAGTTCACCATTTCACAACAGAAGCAAAGCAAATTAGACATACCCAAAACGCGGGGCGCAAGCTTATCCTGGCAGTATTGGCGTGCTGTGTCCTGGATTGCCAGTTCCTCGTCCGTGAACAGCTCCGCTGCAGCGAGAGGATCTTCCCAGTTGAAGACGGCCGAGGAGGCGTACCGGCGGCCTGCAACGGAGGTAGGACCAGCCTGGATTGAGCGCGCAGCTGCGCGAAGAAGAGATCGGTTCAACATGGCTAAAACACAAAAAAAAAAAGAAAGACAATTATACAGAGTGGGGAGAAAACAAAAGTTGTCAATTGTTGCGGGGAGCTCAATCAAATATGCACTAATCGCGGAGACCTCGGCAGTTGCAAGTTTGGGGTAAATCACCGAATGTAATATACCAGGAATGGTGGAATTACAAGATCAACAGTAAATCGGCATTTGTATTTATCTAGATCAATATGATTCGACAGAATCCCCGAGCAATGGGCTGTCTGGGTTCCGCAA
Source organism: Penicillium mononematosum (assembly GCF_028829835.1). Taxonomy (NCBI): domain Eukaryota; kingdom Fungi; phylum Ascomycota; class Eurotiomycetes; order Eurotiales; family Aspergillaceae; genus Penicillium; species Penicillium mononematosum. The sequence continues at coordinate 2,145,551 of NW_026643275.1, forward strand.
GTCCAACCGACTCGGACTTCCTCGGTCTATCCGGGTGGGCTCTATGCCAAGCGCCGAGATACACTACGGAGTATACGGAGTATAACATGGAGGGCTTCGACGCTTAAATCAAATAAATCATCGCCCGTAGGAGATCCGGCAGCTTGAGATCAAACGGCACTCAAGCTGAGGATGGACGGGGATCCAAAGTGGCAGTGCGCCAAATGTCGCCGACGACAACCGTTATGTCTGTCCATCAATGCATATACACTGGGTGTGCCATTTACAGAGGGAAATGGGCTATTTTGGTATGGAGACATGGACTTCATTAGTAGTTCACTCTAAATGTATGTTCTAGTATCCATATATTCCCCTACAACAACTGTGGTCGTCAATCATAGGTCGTTATTACTATGTACAAAGAGAACAATCAAGGGAAATCATTCCAAGTTCCGGGTAGATCACGCTGGCATCTGGCTCTGAAGGAAGTCAAACACTCCCGTAGGGAAATAATCCTCGTCAAATCCCCAAAGATCCGCCATCATGGGATCAACCGAGCCCTCCGATAGACCGGGCTCCTGCTTTTCTAAGGTCAGAGGAGGTTCAAACCCATTGCTGCGTTCAGCGGACAGCGGTGCCACCCCAAGCAATGGAGGCGGGTGATTCAAGATAGTGTCACGTTCACCCAGCATCTGCGCTCCGGGGATGACCACCGGCTTGAAAAGAGAATGAGATTCCGGCGCAGTTGACCCCATGGAATGTTGCGTGCCAGTAGTGCGCTTCTCCCATTCCTCGAGCCCAGTCAGCATCTTGCGGAGACCGCGAGCGATGTGGTGGCTCAGGTGGCGCTCGCTCGCCCGCTGGCTACAGGACACCATGAGCTCGACTACCCGCCCAACAAGAATACGCACGTAGCTCACGTCAACGTGTAGTCCTGCCGAGGCAATTGAGGTTCGTTTGCCCTGGCTCCCGGGAATAGCCCCATTCGAGCAAACCTTGGCTGCGATCTTTAGCAGGAAGACTGCAGCAAATGTGATCATGCTGTGGAGATATAGTGGGACACCGACGAGCGCCAGCTGGATATCTCGCTCGTCCAAACAAACCTGGAGAGTTGCAATGGCTGATTCAACAGCGATGTTGGCACGCTTCCTGCGCTCAAATGACATTTGTCCTGATGAGGTGGATGAGTGGTATGTGCGCAGAGCAACTGAGTTCAGCTGCAGCCGAGAAAAATGATAGTGCATATACACGGCCTTGTAGGGATATGCGCCGACGTAGCGGCTCCCCGCTGTAGTAAAATATTAGGCAATGTAGTTGCATCTCGGGGATTCAAGACTTACCAAGTCTAGGAAGCCATGCTGACTTCCAGTCGCCTATATCAACATCGTATTGATCAATCTTGGGGAAATCACTCTCTGGAACCTCCAGGTCGACATCTGGACCGAATGCAAAATATATACGGGTGAGAATAATGAACAGGTCGACCTGGCTGTGAAGTCGAAGGTCTCCTTGTGAAATTGATGGGTTTTGAGTGAAGACATTGTGTTGAGTAATACTGGCATCTTCGTGGATCATCGGCGGTCGGCCGTACGCAATAGAAAAGTGATGTTCCAAGGTCTGAAAAATATGAGCAAAATAAGCAACACTCTAGGCCAAAGATTACTCACGTAGAGGAGATACCATAGCCTCGCCTGTTCCATGTGTTCCGGCGACCCTTGTGTGGCTTTGCGAAAGAACTGGTGCAGATTGCGCTCGGTTGCAATGCGAACCGCATAGCCAGAGAGCTTCCAACTAACATCCGCAAGCCAGAATGCTCCAATGCATAGTGCGCGGATATCATCCAAGGTATGATGGTGGCCTAACATAGACTCTGATGCTAATCTTGCAAACTCGGTGTAGCATGTATCAAATGTACGTTCCTTGGTCGGCATGTGAAGCGCGGTAACAGCTAAAATGGCGGCAGACAGCATTGATGAAGATCGTCGTACAGACGTCAAGTCTTTATGTGCTAGCAAAGCTCCATCCCATAGATAGCGGTTGAGTACCTGATCGAACTGATAGAACAGCTCCTCCGCTTCCTTGATATCGACCACTCCGCGCGAGATGAGGTCAGTGACCAGTGCTTGGTCTGGTGCAACCTTCCGACCGGGCGAGCTCTCGCGGTTCTCACTGAGCTGCGTCACCTCATATAGACTGCCCATGGGTGCTGTGACCAGAGAGGTTGCGCCAGTTTCCTCGCGGTCCAAAGAATACCGTGGCTGTTGTTGTGGGAAGCCATAGTTTGACCTTGCGGCTGTGCCATCTCTTGCTGTACTGTCAACTGACTTGGCCTTTTTATGTTGCGCGAGTGGATTATCATCAGTCGAGACTGTGGAGTCTTTCCGGCCTCTCTTGTTCGAAGGCGTCTCAATTGTACCACCGCCTGCTTGGTAATATGATAGCTCCGGTAGCTGCGATTTCCTGAGCAGGTCCGTCATTGCTGATTCGATCATTGATTTCCACCTGTCGTAGCCGGCGCAATCAGTATATGTTACCAATGTAAACACCGAAGATAAGGCACTCACTCAGCTTCGTCCTCCAGTAATGTCTGGAGGCTCTTGTTCACAACACACTCCAATCCCATGCGCTGACACCGCGAGCACACTGAGTCAGTTGCCTTCATGTCACAGCGCACCTTGTGCCGTTTACACTCAGTGCATGCCCGTATCCGTCGAGAGATCTTCGGAATATGGGGAGGGCGATCCTCCGGGGTGAAGACACCCTGCGGGGAGAATCGGACGAGGCGTCGCCATTGGCCTCGAACTGAATGCGATTCCGCTTCATGTTGGTGTGGAAGCTGGACTCATCCTCCGCTTGGCGCATTCCGGGGAAGACTGAAAGGCGGGGTCGGAGCAGCTTCACATCCGTGGACCGGCCGGTTCTGGCCCGAATTACTCATTACGGGTTGGCCGCCTGAGGCAGACATGCATATTCAGGCGTAAATAAGGCAGGAATGGGCCTGGGCTTGACCGGTCACCTGATCTTGTGGTACGCTATGCCCGATTAAGTTTAAATGGTGTCGCGCTTCCAGCCCAGCGCGTTCGCGTACTGCGACAGGTCAAGCTTAACTCTCTACACAGACACCAGATTCCAACTTGAGACAACCTGAGCTCGCATCCAAGATGGGTATTAAGCGTAAGTATATATTCTTCATTATTCTCGCCTCTTTGCTAAATAAGTCCAGACCTGTACCAGGTGATCTCCGAGAATGCGCCCGATGCGATCAAGACGGGCGAGATCAAGAACCACTTCGGCCGCAAGGTCGCAATTGTATGAGTTGTATAACCTGCGATATATTTTCAGATGCTGACATATAAACTCTTCGAATTAGGATGCGTACGTCATTGGATCACCGTCCCGGTAGCTCAAGGAGCTCTAGTTGCTAACCCAGAATAGCTCGATGAGCATCTACAGTTTCCTGATCGCCGTGCGCTCGGAGGGCCAACAGCTCATGAGTGAGTCTGGCGAGACCACATCCCATCTGATGGGCATGTTCTACCGTACTCTGCGGATGGTGGACAACGGCATCAAACCTCTGTACGTTTTCGACGGAGCCCCGCCGAAGCTAAAGTCTGGTGAATTGGCGAAGCGTGTTGCACGCAAGGCTGAAGCAACCGAGGCCCATGAAGAGGCCAAGGAAACTGGAACTGCAGAAGATATCGAAAAGTTCTCACGACGGACTGTCCGCGTGACGCGTGAACACAATGCGGAGTGCAAGAAGCTCCTTGGACTGATGGGAATTCCTTTCATTGACGCGCCGACGGAAGCCGAAGCACAGTGTGCTGTCCTGGCTCGTGCGGGTAAGGTGTACGCAGCTGCGTCAGAGGATATGGATACATTGTGCTTTGAGTCGCCGATTCTCCTACGCCACCTGACGTTCAGTGAGCAACGCAAGGAACCTATCCAGGAGATTCACCTAGATCGAGCGCTTGAGGGTCTCGATATGGACCGCGCACAGGTGCGCCATCCTACATAGTTCTGGTACGCGTAATCACAATTGCTAACTACGTCTACCATGCAGTTCATCGATCTCTGCATTCTTTTAGGCTGTGACTACCTGGAGCCTATTCCCAAGGTGGGAGCCACCACTGCTCTCAGCCTAATCAAAGAGCACAAGTCTCTGGAGAAGGTGCTGGAGTTCATGAAAAATGATCCGAAGAAGAAATTCGTAGTTCCTGAGGACTGGCCCTACGAAGATGCGCGAGAACTTTTTATCAACCCGGACGTCCGGCCTGCCGACCATCCCGAATGCGACTTCAAGTGGGAAGCCCCCAACGTTGAGGGCCTGATTGAGTTCCTGGTTGGGGACAAGGGCTTCAACGAAGACCGTGTGCGCAATGGTGCCGCCCGTCTGTCGAAGCACCTCAAGACCGCTCAGCAATCCCGGCTGGAGGGATTCTTCAAGCCTGTCGCCCGCACTGAGGATGAGAAGGCGTCGCTCAAGCGCAAGCACGACGAGAAGCTGCAGCAGCAAAAGAAGAAAAAGAAAGAGGAGGCCAAGGCTAAGAAGGAGGCCAAGGCGAAGCCGCGTGGAGCGGCCTAGTTTGTTGGCAAGAGATGCTTCTTCTTTTTTTCCTTTAAAAACAACTTACGATGCAAAATTCTTTCCTGATCTAACATGAGCTGGACTGGCGTGGGCGTTCTGTGGTTTATTTGTTTCATTATTTCTTATTATTTTCGGAGAATGTCCGTTTCGCCTCAAGATCGGGACAGGGCATGAAGTTCCGTGTATCATAGCAAAGGTGATCTGATTTGAAACAAAACTTGAGGATTATGTATTCCGATGCTTCTCCATTGTTCCAATAACTGTTTCCAGCCCCTTGGAGGCCAGGATCAGACAAGATCAAGTAAAGCAGATACCGACATTTCTTCTGATCCTCGTGGCCACGGTTGATGGGAAGGTCCAAAAGCTGTAAATTTGTTATCTCCCATCTGTTCTTCATATATGAGCATACCAGATCTCCTTTGCAGGTGTTCTGGTGTCGCCACCTTAGGGGTGTCGATATCCAATGTTCGCGTACAGTGTTATATAGATCGGGCCCGATTAGCGAGATTAATCGAGGCCTCACAACATCAACCACTGATCTTCACAAGGGAAAGCAGGAGACACCTCGAATACAGAAAATATATGCTGGCATCAGTTACCATGAGCAATTTACATCCTCAAAAGATGCAGAAATAGTCCACGTAGTGCAGGATCAGCGTTCTCACCAGCTAAGCCCTTGATTCGACGCGCCGGTTGCGCATGCAGACACGATGATCCCCGTCGCACAGCTACGCTGATGGACCAATAATTGGGGTCATACGGTCCGCAAGTCGGAGTTTAATGGGGTTGTATTTTTATTTTATTATTATCCGTTTGTGTTGGTTCGGCGTTGGAGCAAAACGGGCTCAGATGGGTCCCTATACATCGCGGTCGATCCCAGGCCTAAGGTTTGTTGTTTCTTCCCGGTAACTTTATGAGTGTGTATCAGCGGGGAACGGTGGGATCGGGGCTATTCTGCGTCTTTTATTGGTTGTGTCTGCTGATCGTGATGTGACTATATGTTGGCAGTGGCGGTGCAGGTGCTTCCAAGTTTCCCCTCTCTTGATATATATCGCGTGCCACCCTGATTTTGAGTGAAGTTGGGCTTCATAAATGTCCGGTTTACTATGGAACTTCTCGTAGCTAGCAATTTAATATGTAAAGTTTACAAAAATATATCCATTTGGCTTGCCAGGTTCGATAATATGTATGTCATCACTGTTGCTTCATAGGTGTACGTTGTACATGCTAATTCCGCCATTATTATTCCATTACTGTCTACCTAATCGAAAGACACTGAATTATTCATTATTATTCACAATTCATTGGAGATAGTAGTACATACCTGTCCGTAGTAAAAGTGGTGTATACGAGTGTCGACATCATCACGGGGTTGTACCATGGAAATCGAGTCTTCAATAACGTGACCTTTTCAGCACGAGGCAATGCAGGTCCAAGCAAGGAGGGCTGCGATGCATCAAGGAACCTTATATAAGAAGGTACTATAAGGATGATTGCGTTCTTCGGATTCCTGCAAGAAGGGTGCCCCCGAGAATGGTTACCCCAGATGGCATTGGAATGTATAACAGAAAGGATCTCCCAGAGAGACACAGAGAGATATGCTCCAGGGCTCCAAAATAGAGTATGCGCGATTTCTATCGGGACGCGTAGAAGTAGTCTACCACTCTACCACTCTACCAGTCTACCAGTCTATCAGTCTATCAGTCTATCAGTCTATCAGTTTATATGAATATTATCGCGTTATAATATTGCAATGTCTTCTGTTATTCTAATAAATACATATGTATCCAAAAGAAAGACAAGTCAGACATCTCGATATTCTTAAGTATGTCATACAAAATAGAGAGAATGTGTAGACCAGCCATTCGTCCAAGTCAACACGCGCGAAGAGACTGCAAAAGAACACAGAAGAGAAACACCACATTAATATCAAAAGAAAAACCAAGAAGATAATATAATTCTAGAAAGAAAATCCTAAAGAAAAGTGCTTTTTTTTTTCCCTGATGATCTTGTCAACAACCGGTCGCCTATAAATCACGGATGCCCCGCGGCCTTCCCTTTCCCTCTGCCCTTTTCTCTTCTTCTTCTGCTTTCACTCTTACCACCTTTTCTCTTCTAAAGTCATCTCATCCCTTGACAACTTGCCCTTCTTCATCTACTCCTTTTCTCACTTTAAATCATCAACCATGCCTCCCAAGAAGGTTATGAAGGTTACCAGCGCGCCCAAGAAGGCGGCGCCTGCTCTTCACACTTCCTACCGTGGTATGTTTTCACTGATCCTGATTGCCCACCATATCGCGCAAAAGCGATATGGATATGGTTCCAGTCGCGAGCATCTGCTGATTCCATCCATACAGATATGATCAAGGATGCCATTATTAGTGTGAGTTGATCACTGCCGGCGCGAACTTGTTGTGATTCGGGTGGCGCGCCCGACCGTGACACGTCTTTGCCTTTGGGCATGGACAACCACAACAAAACCAATTATTAATTTTGTTTTGGTTTTCATTGCTGACTTGAGTCCTTTCTATGTATAGCTGAAGGAACGCAATGGTAGCAGGTATGTTTTGTGGTGTTTCCTTCATCGCCGATGCCTCTGGGATCAGCCCGGATTTTTGCGCCGTTTATTCCAGAAACACGTCACTAACTGAATCTCTCCTATTTCAGTCGCCAGGCTATCAAGAAGTACGTTCAGTCCAACAACAAGATCAACGTCACTTCCCAGAGTGTCTTCGACTCTCAGTTCAACAAGGCTATCAAGGCCGGTGTTGAGAAGAATGAGTTCACTCAGCCCAAGGGTAAGTCCTTCTTTTTATATTTACCCTGCGCGCATTGATTTTTACCCTACTCTGCGAGATTCGATTTAACTGCTGCGTCTTGCTGCATGTGTTTTGGATGGTTTCATCCGTTATTTGGCCATCTAACTGACGCGTCGCCCTCTAGGCCCATCTGGTCCCTTGAAGCTTGCGAAGAAGGAAGTCCCTGGCAAGGTCACTCATAAGCCTGCCGCGAAGCCTGCCGCCAAGGCCCCTACTAAGGCCCCTGCTAAGCCCGCTGTCAAGGTAAGCTCTCATCGCGAGGATGGATTCCTATGTTCCCTGCTAATCGCAATCGAAGGCCGCCAAGGCTGGTCCTAAGAAGCCTGTCTCACCGAAGGCTACCACTACCAAGAAGACTGCGGCCAAGAAGACCGCCACCAAGCCCAAGGCCAACACTGGCAAGGCCCGCAAGACTTCCGTCGCCGTAAGTTGATTCCGGATGTCCAGTCCGTCTCCCCCTTGATCGACCCGTTACTGACGAACATTCCAGGCCCCTGCTGTCGTTGAGCAGCCCAAGATTCTGGGAAAGACCAAGTCTGGCCGTGTCACCAAGACGACTGCCCCGCAGCCAACATCCACCCGGGCAGCCCCCAAGAAGCGGACTACTAAGAAATAGAGGGTTTGATGTCCTCTTGTTTTTTTTTCCCACTAGGCTGAGCTCTCCCCATATTTTCACGTGCGCATTTCCAGGGAGAGTACCTGGTTCTGATTCCTTTCTTCTCTTGTAATTTCTTTCTTTGGACTCACTGATCTCTGTGGCTCCGATGGTTTCCTTGGCTTTTTGGTTGCTTTTTTTTTTGGCTTTTTGGGTATCTTCGTTATTATGGTTTTGCTTTTCGAAGTTGAAATGGATGGCGTCCTGCGGTGGGTTTTGCAATGGGGAACTATGGTCTTCTTATTACCTTGATATTGTGATTAGTTCCATTGTCAGTGTGGAATTCAAATTGGTTTTGGTCGAATCTGGTTATATTGTAGAGCTGGTACTATGTAAACTGTCGACCGCGTATATTGTAAGATTGTAAACAAACTGTAGATCTCTCCCTTGTCCCGTCAGTGTTTCATTTTATGTTTTATCTTTGTGCATATGTATTCTTTGTATCTCTGTATCACTTGGTCTATTAGACTGAAATAAGTATTATTCATTATTCTCATTGGAATTTTGTTCTATCGCCGTTGAGGTACATATGTAGTCATTGAACCCAGGTTACATATTCGAGAGAATTCGTGAAGTCGGAAATCAATAGAGTACAGTATAATTTGTAGACATGATCATATTGAAAAAGCTATTCTAGAAGATGTTGCCCTAGTAATAAGATCTAGGTTGAGCCACTTTATACAAGGACCGTGTCCATTCACTCCCAGAGTGATTGTAAAACACAGTCTTTTTAGTCATCTTCATGTTCCTTCAGAACACTGTACATGTCTGATCGACCAAAACACTGCCCCATGCTCCTTTGTCTGCCCTTCATGGAAATAGCCTGCAGCCTGCAGTCGGCTCACCGCATCAACAGCAAGATCATCGGGCCTGGGATATTGAATATTTATCCATCTACTTAATTGGGAAGCACTAGAAGATTAGGATTGCGGGGCATAACTGTGAGCTATGGTACATGACTGATAGATAACTCTGATATGGATGGGATTAGGGCTTCAAAGATCAGCACATGGATGCTGAGATATCCCTACAGTGTGTCTATTTTTAATATCGGCACGGGTGACAGTTGTTTCCCGGAGACATTTGTTTCTCGGAGACGGAGATGCCGGTTAAAGAGGATCTTTACTATATTCAATGTCTCTTTGTACAAGTGGAGAATTTCCCCTGTGGCGCAGATACGGAAGATTTTATTATACTATTTTTGGAATTACCTTGTATACAATATGCAAAGTACAACATACAATATACAGATATTGGGAGATGTTAGAGTATATCTACCTAGGTAATTCTATAAGGAGTATATATCTCTAAATAGAAGACAAAAGAAAAGAAAAGGGCCAGGAACAGATAGGCTGACTTTTAATTGGTTGCCACCTGGTCCAAGGGGGTATTGGTCCAGATATCCCAGGGCAATATATGTTATCTTATGTGCTATGTGACTATATCTATATTATACCTTTGATATATACATATACATATATATAGAGATATAGAGACTAGTACTCCATATAAAGGTTGGTGCAACAATCTCCTTGCATAACCAACTTGGAGGGGTATTAGAGCCCAACGAAAGATAGTTAACTATGTAGTTATAGAAGACAGTAACAGAAGGAAAAAGAAATACACAACTATACATATATATGTACTTATGTAACTAGTACACTACACGTATGAAATGATGTGATAAACCGCTGTCATAGAACATCCGAGTTTTTATGCAGTAGCCTGATACCCTTGGTATTTATGATATGACAGTAATTCATATAGAAATCTCTAAACAATTAAATAAAGCCTTCTATCAGAATATAATATACAGTAAATATCTATATTACATTCAAATATATACAATTATATACCATTATCTATACAGAAACAAAATTCAAGTAGAAACATGTGAACGGTCCACGTCCGATGTTCTCCATACGTGTAATTCTTCTCTCCCAGACAACCATCTTCCCCCCCCCCATATTTCCCCATTTACCCTCCCCTTTCCCTTGCATTGAATTATGTTAAGTTGAATACCCTCGCCCTGGGGCTCTATACTCTCTTTGTTTCCTTTCTGGAACTCCCGTCCGGTTCACAACTTTCCTGGATCTCCGCCAATAAGGGCGACTGCCGTCACTTCGGGTTGCCGGTCCACGCAGAACTCACGTCACTGAAATTTCAACATGCCAGCCTTCTCCAACGACGTCTCCTACCAGACTGCCACTGCCACAGCCACCCATCCTCGCTCGTTCGAATCATCCCGAAAGTCGCACGACAAGACCCCCGTTGGAAATACTTTCCTGTGGACCAACTGGCCCAACGGCAACGACGCGAATCACGATCATCAGAATGACCGACACCTTCTGACCGACCTTAAGAACGGCAGTGCATACTCCCTGAATGGCCCTCGCTCTAGTGTCGGCTCGTACACGCGCGACCCGCCCCTGTCCAAGGACGGCAGCATGCATTCGATAGGCAATGGATCCATGAGGGATCCCCGCGAGAACGGCCGCCCGTCAGCCATGCTGGACCGTAAACCTTCCGACACTGGACCCGGTGCTATTTCCACAACGGCATCCCCTTCTAGCCAACAACCTAATGGCACTGCAAATGGCCGGCCTGTCCAGGGGAAACTCATGGTCAATGGAGACGTTCACCCACCCTACGCCGACGAGTCGTCGATCTCGCCATCGGCCTCGCTCTTACAAATCCCGCAGCAGGATGAGACCGGTCGTTATTCTCCAGACCCTGATCGCTTGACACCGAGCTCGAAACCCGGCCAACCACGCCACTCCTCCCCTCCCGCCTCATCCATACTCGACGCCGCCTCCGTGCCAGAATCGCAGAACTCCAGTATGCGACAACGACATTCATTGCAGGTTCCGAGAACGCCTAGTGTTCGACGAGATAGCCGAGAATACCCCGATGATGCTGCGTACAGCACTGGCCGAATGTCACCGACGACCGGCTTCCGACGCGCGTCAGTCGGTCTAATTAGAAGGGCAACGAAAAACAGCACCCACCAAGATATCACTCTGGATGAGGCACCGCCGGATGAAGATGCGGCCCGATGGGCCGAAGCTATCAAACAAAAGCGAGCCTCGCGACGACGCCGCGAAGAGGAGGACGACGAGCGGGTGATTGTGGGCACCAAGGTGGACCAAAACCACGTCAACTATGTGACGGCATACAACATGTTGACTGGTATCCGCTTCACGGTCTCGAGAATCAATGCGAAAATGGACCGAGAACTCACCTCGGCGGACTTTAATGCCAAACACAAGTTCTCCTTTGACATGTGTGCACCCCTCCCAATGTTGACAATTTGGACATGACTGACAGTAGCAGAACCGGAAACGAGCTGATTCCCTCCGCAAAATATGACTTCAAATTCAAAGACTACGCACCGTGGGTCTTCCGACACCTTCGCGCCAAGTTCCGTCTCGATCCCGCCGATTACCTCATGTCCCTCACAAGCAAGTACATTCTATCGGAGCTGGGCTCCCCCGGCAAGAGCGGGAGCTTCTTTTACTTCTCCCGCGACTACAAGTACATTATCAAGACCATTCACCACTCCGAGCACAAGCTTCTCCGGAAGATTCTTCCTGAGTACTACCGACATGTGGAGAACAACCCAAACACACTCATCTCACAATTCTACGGATTGCACCGAGTCAAGATGGCGTACGGCCGAAAGATCCACTTTGTCGTGATGAACAACCTGTTCCCGCCCACCGGGATATCCACCAGACATTCGACCTGAAGGGGTCAACGATTGGTCGTGATCTGCAGGAGTCAGATCTGGAGAGAAACCCCAGAGCAACTATGAAGGACCTGAACTGGGTTCGTCGTAACCGTCACTTGGAATGTGGCCCGTCAAAACGAGATTTCTTCATTGAGCAATTGAAACGTGACGTTGTGTTGCTCCAGAGACTCAAAATCATGGACTATTCTCTTCTGGTAGGAATCCATGATGCTGGCAGGGGCAATGAAGAGAAACTGCGTGACAAGACTCTTCAGGTGTTCCAGCCAGGAGGCAACCGCGAAGAGGATACGACTCCCAACAACCTGATGCGCACTCCATCGAAATTGGAGAATGAACGCAAGGCCCGGGAGCTGCGTATGCTTATCAAACGTGAACGGCCTGTTCCATTGGACAAAGCAGCTGCGAAGATGCCAGATGAAATCCTCGATGAACGGAAATATCATGTCTTCTACGCGGATGATGGAGGTTTCCGGGCCACTCATGAGAATGGCCAACCCGGCGACGAGATCTATTACCTCGGTATCATTGATTGCTTAACTCATTACGGGACCACCAAGAAACTGGAGAACTTTTTCAAAGGACTCTCGCATGACCGGACACAGATTTCTCCGATCCCGCCAGAGAGCTACGGAGAGCGCTTCATTAATTTCATCAAGGGAATCACCATGTCGAGGGAAGAAGCCGAACGACGACGCGAGTCTCGAATCTCCGCGTCCGGTGCACCTCAGCAATCGACCGAAAACCCACGTTCGAGATCCTCGTCTGTCGAGCGAACAATGCAGGCAGCGGAGAAGGAAGCATCGAAAGACGTGTCCATCACGCATCCTCGAACGTTAGCCACTGTTTGGGACCCAGCAGATGCCGGGGGGCCCCGGTCCGACTTCGACTCTCCCCATCGTGGATGAAGCCGGCGAGGCAAGCAGTGTCGGAGGGCGCAGCTCACACAGCCGACACGGCCCTCCAGCATCAGACAAGGAATTGCCCCCTGTCCCTCGTGACGCTCCACCGGCAACTCCCAGCAAAGGCAAGGATGTTGATCGGCGCAATTTCCTGGCTCCCAGTGCGGCCCGACGTTAGCCCTTTGCAGCGACTGGCATACTCTTGATACCTTCATTCGTCCCTTTATCTTGTTTCCTTTTTTGTTTTGCTTTGTATTCAGCGAGATATCCCCCCTTGTTGCTCTTGATAGAACTACCTATTTTGTTTCCTCAGCATGGGTCTGCGCGAGGCATATCATCTTCCTATCCTCATACTTTTCCCAAACATTTTCCGCAAGAACCTGATGTTCACGAGTGACATGTGTATAATTTCTGTTGTTGAGCGATCCATCTCCGTCTCTTCGTGTGTTTCCTGTTTACCTTTGCCTGGATTACTCGGAACATTTGGACAAAGCCCAAAGCCGAAGCCGGAAGGCTCAACCTCACCGACTCCTCTGTTCTCTTCGCCATCTCGAACGCCTTCATTCTCTCTAGCCTTGCTTACCACGACCCTGTACCTCTGCGGACCACCTGTGGGCTGTACAAGTTCCACCCTCCTTGGTCGAACATATCATTGCCACACTCTCTATATCATAACCAGACCTCATCTCCAGCCCAATAAGTGCTATCGTCATATCCTGTGCCAGCGTCACATCGATGATCCAATCTTTTCACCAACCATCCCATTTCCTTTTTTCATTTTTCACTTTATTTTGTTCTCAAAGAACGCCTTCACAGCTAAAGACTAGCGCCGGCCCCAGAATCCGGCCTCACTCCGTTCATCGAACGCTTTTTTCCTTATTGTATCTCTCTTGTGTTACTCGTTTCTTTGTTTCCTCTTTGATTTGCATGTTCCTCGATCGCGTCTCTCTCCATACCCTGTACCAACCACTATACCACATGTTTTCTCTCGATATTCGTGCTTCTTATTTGCTGAGGGTGATCAACTTAGCAGAATTCAGCGTGGGAACTTCCTTACTACTTCTTCTGTTGTATGCTTCTGTAGATGGTAAAGCCAACGGGCTGCTTTATAGCACACTCCGTGAACACAATGTACGGACAGTAACTTCGTATTTACGTTGCGCAGGTGCTATACTATGGTGACTACATGCTTCGCTCAATATGCCTATATCTTCTCCAGCCCGGAGTAGACAAACGCAGAACCCAAAGCCAGCACATGCGTACGATTACCAGCATACGGACCGAAATTAACCTAGATAAGCCAGGATAGGCAATTCATTATTCAAGCGCAGCATAAACTGGGCCGCAAGAAAGCAATCATGGACCTAAGTAAGAGACCACTAAAAAAACCCCGTTTCAACCATGATGGAACGCGAGCAAAACAAGATCAGAAAAGATGTGTAAGACCTGCCCATTCATCACGCAGACGCCATATTCTCAAGAGAATCAATAGAAAGTGTAAGATAGAAACAGAAAAAAGAGAACGAAAAGAAACACCCCCATTTGACCTCCGAGGAAGGACCATGAAACGTAAAGCAAAGCGTAGTATGCAGCATAACCGCAAGAAAAGACAGAGCCCGGCTGCACGTCAGATCGCGACAGCAGCCGTGATGCAAGTTGCATCTGCATCTTACTCGTTCTTGCCCTGAGTGACCTTGGCAGCCTGGATAGCCGACATCTTCTGAGTCCAGCCCTGGGTAGGCTGGGGCTTCTTGACGGTGCGGAGATCATCGGTCGAGAAGCCGGATATGCGCATGTTGTAGTTGCGCTCGAGGACGAGCTGGATATCGCGCAGCTCGAGGGTCGAGGAAGGGCGCAGCTTGGCGAGACGACAGGCTTGGGTGACGACTTCGTCGACGAAGTCATCGGCCATTTGGAGGATGAACTGGGAAATGTTAATATTGATCTTATCTTTATTTGTCTCTCACTTTGGAAAAAGGACAAGCTTACCTCTTCCGCATCGGGAGTCAGCATTTCTCCTTCGCCGCCACCGGTGACCTGGCGCACGAGGATGTCGAGCATCTTCTTGCTCAGAACGCGCTGGCCTTCACCTTCCAGGACGTAGCCCGGGTGTTTCTGGATCGCGGGCTGGCCCATCATGCCCATGGCGCCGTGGCTGGGACCGCCGGACAGAGAGGGACGAGAGCCTGGCATCGAGACTGGCTCGGGGGTCGAGACGTGCAGGTTCTTGGGGATTGCCATGTTAGTGTTGCGGGTCGAAGCCTCGCCTGGACGGTTGGCAAGATAACCCTGGGGGGTGAGCCTGCTGGTTGGCCGCCTGTTGGTTCATTGTTTGTTGTTGAGGGGTAGGGTTGGTGTAGGTTTGTGCAGCTTGTGAGATAGCAGCTTGGTGTGAGAGAGGACGAGGCGGGCCTTGGTTCACCTGCTGGGGAGGCCCGGGTGGTGTGGGAGTGGAACTGTCAGGATGGGGGTTTTGGCTGAAAGTGACTTGCCCTCCTGGAGTTCCTTGCTGGGATGGTTGCTGTGGACGTTGCACCTGAGGCAGTGGCGCACTGATTGGCACTGGAGTATTTCCAGCAGATTGGGCGGAAGGTGCTTGACCAGGCTGAGAAGTAGAAGGGGACATGGCAGTTTGGCGTGCTGCGTTGACCGCCGAGTTGATAGTATGGGGAGCTGGGGGTTGAGGCTGCCCTGATTGCATGGCATTTGCTGCCGCTCCTGCCTGGGCATTTGGTACACTTTGAGTTGACACGGGAGGTGCGACTTGGGCTTGGTTCATATTAACAGGTGTATTTGCCTGTCCTGCCTGATTCATCGCTTGATTCTGTGGGTTCTGCTGTGACTGAATCTTGAAGCTTTCTTGCTGTTCCTTGAACTTGTTCAAGAACTCGCTACCCTCTCGGAAGAGCTTCTCAGCCGCCAACTGTCGGTTTTTGAATTCTTGCATTTCCTCTTGGCTCATATTGCCCTGAGCCTGCCGCTGAGCATATGACGAACGAAGATCAGCCATGCGGGCCCGGCCAACCTCCTGCTTCTGGAGAGCGATACCATATCGCAACCGAGCCTCGGGTATCCATGTCTGCACCTGCTCGGGGGTCACGTTCGGAGGCAGGAAGAAATTAAGCGCGCTAACCCGTGCTTGAATTTGCGGGATGAGCTGGTTGATCGTCTGCGGGTTGTTGGACTGCGTTCGCTGGACCGGTTGTCCCTGCGGTCCCTGCGTACCTTGAGGACCTTGTACTGACTGAGTCTGCTGCCCCTGTTGTGGCTGTTGTCCTGGCTGTCCCTGCGCCGCTGCCTGCTGCTGCTGGTGCTGTTGCATTGCCTGCTGTCGGTTCTGCTGGAAAACCCGCATTCCCTTCATCAAATTCTGAGACAGCTGCGAGAGTTTCGTATGCGCCTGTTGGTATTCTTGGGTCTGTGGATCGCGGGTGTTGAGCAGATCCCAGAGACTGCGCACTAGCTGGGTATGCTGGGCCTTCTGCTGGTCACTGAGGTGCGGCAGCTTCTGCACTTGATCGGTTCGAATGAGGTTTGAGTGCTGCGGCTGCTGCGGGGCACCCATTGGCTGGCCAACCTGGCCCTGAGACCCGTCCATCTCCGCGATGATGTACTGGGGCTCTGCGGGGGATTCAAGGGCACGAGGAGTTGGGTGTTGGAGACAGGATAATCGAGGTAAATTGTTTGTGGCTTTAGATATGGCCGGTCGCAGTTGCCTATCTAGGTAAATATTAAGCGAGGCTATACTCCAGGGTTATATCGCACAAGGTGGGATAAGTCCGAATGCAATGGACCCTAGGCTTTGGCAGATTACAACTTTTGACGGCGGTGATGGAGGTTGGGCCCGGTCTTGGCAACCGCTCTTTAACAGACTGTTCTGTTAAACTACAGCCATTCATGGATATACATTAATTAATTGAGTTGGTAATTTGTATAGCTTCTTTATTGCCTGTAACATTCTTTGACTTTTAGGGCAACTAACCTATGTGGTGTTGCAGTGGTATCATATACATTACTCCTATTACTCCTATTACTCCTGGAGAAAGCCTTAAAAAGGCCCCGGGGGCTTTAACTTGCCTCTCCCGACCGCCTTAAGGCGGTCAACCCTGGAAGTTCAGGAGTAAAAATCCGAGCACGGACCACTATCACGTGCCTGATCGCAAGAGATCTATAGTTCAGCGAGTGTTCAAAGCAGTGGTTTTCACTCTGGCTTTATTGGTTATATTTCATTTGCAGTGCACAATGCATTCAACTGGAGGAATAGTTATTTCTTTAAAGTACATGATATCATGTTCATGAAAACCTTGAAGACCGTCTGTTGTTACAAAAAAATGGCTTTGACCTCGAAGCAAAGCAAGACATCCCTGTTCCTGGTCTCCAAATCAATATTTTCGCCAGAAATTAGGGCAAGCAGCACACTAGCTGGCTTAAAGGATGGTGATTTTCTCTGATGATGCACTAGTCCACGCCGTACAATAGTATCCTACGACTTCCTTTTACAACACCTATAATGCTCCATTTCAGGTCAGAATCCAACTTACTCCTTGATGAACCAACTTCTTCTCCCCTGAGGCAAGCTCCAGCTCAATTTTCCACTCGATATCTATTCGCGGGATTGATAGAATGTTCAGGGCATTGGTGACTTAGCCCCAGGACTCATGTCAATATAAACCTAGTTCACACCACATGTCTGAGGGGTCTTTTACTGGGCATTCATTACTGGGCATTCATTAAAGTCCCATCAGTTGAAACAATATACAACACCAATCATTCACATACTCAATAACGCCATCATGGGCTCAACTGGTTCGATTCATTGCCGTCGAGGACACGCAGGTACATCTTGCCTAATTGGTGGACACCACTCCGGGCGTTAGCCGAAACAGCGCCTAATAGCGGAGATATTGACATCTACGCAATTGAAAACGCCGTGCTCGACGGGTGTATGGTGAATGAACCCATGCATTTCAAGCAGCTACTCTACTCAATTTCACAAGAGCATTACAACTAGATATATCTGTTGTCTAGGACCGAACTACATGGATCATGGAAAGGAAGGTAACCTCCGATCCTTTTCACCTAGCCACGAACTGCTTTACGCGGTCCTCATCTGGCGGAGATCAATATCCCCAATGTACGCAGGACTGCACGAGCCACAGAATAGTCGGCCGCTTATGCGTCCTTGTTATATCTATTAGTAGTCTTTTTAGTAGTCTTTTTTTCTAGATATTTTCTCCCTTCTCAATCAATACACAAGCTCCAAGCGCCCCTACCTTCTGTGGAATTCCTGGGAACATAGAGAATTGGGGCGCAAAAGCCTAATATACTGTTAGAAGCAAAATAATGATCATAAAGGTGCTACTTACTCCGGAACATCATGAACGAGTTAAGTGGTCGTACCTCGGTAGGCCGGTTTCCTCTGTGGTTTAGTTCGGGGGAAGGGAGAGAGAGAGAGAGAGAGAGAGAGAACTCGAAGCCATCGAGGTATTGGAGAAGCTCCCAACAACCGTTGTAAACTTTAGGCCCGATGATAGGGACTCCAGGTTGCGTAGAGAAAAGGATTATAAGTGAAAGGTAAATCAGGGAATCACTTTCAGAGCAAGTGGCCAACAATACATGAAGTCATTAGAGAGACCTCTCCAGGTGATAAGCCCTATAACGCCACTAACTGGAAAAAGATATCTCAAGGACATGTAAAGGCACTTAGAAAGATATGTGAAAAGACGTCTGAGAGAGATGTAAAAAAAGAGATCTGAAAAAGCATCTGAAAAAGCATCTGAAAAAGCATGCATCTGAACGTTTTCTACATATAAAGTCTCATATACTATCTTAGGCCGGATAAATTAGATTATTATGGCCTACATTTTCAAGGACAGAAGCCGCATACGCGGTCGACCACCCTCAGTCGTTATTTATGACTTGAGATCCGCGGAGCAAGGCATAATCTGAGGCTGAAGTTTCGACCTATATATGTTCCTCTCCCTCTCTTCCCCCGAACTAAGCCACAGATGACATGGGATGTACCATCCATGGATGGATTTCCTCTGCCACTTCTTCCAAAGTTGGCTTTCATTTTCCGGTTTAGTGCTCACCTCCTGCCGCTTTTTGCTCACTGAACAAATCATAAGCGTAGAGGTGGTGAACAGCCCGCAGAAGACACAATAAAATGCACGACGCTAGCCCCGTTCACGTGCCATCATCCTCTCTTAATTGCCTCCATTTTCCCATCAAAAAGCACTGGTATCTGTGACCGTTTATCGTAGTTTAACTTGCTGCACTTAATTGTGTGCTACAATGGAATTTACTATTTTATCAGCCGATCAGCACTACAGCACTACATTTCATACTACGTGCTCCTGGGAATACTCCTTCTACTACACCATGATCTCCTAATGAGGCCCTGGAGGACTGCTAATGTCAAAATTCAAGTACCTCTGCGGAATAGATCCCAACTGAGATCCTCCGTTCACCTCAAACCATGTACTCTTCCATAAGCAGGGTCTTCGAATTACCTCAAACAAAACCCTTCAATGGCGAATCTTGAAAACAACCTGAACGGCAATAGAAGTGACCTTCAGATGGCCAGATGCCAATAGGTTTTTGATTGAATTAGCTCTCATTGATCGAATTGGATGAGGCTACACACTACCAGGAACTGGGAAGAGAAAGAAGAAAATCTTAATCATTCTAACTAACTAGCAAAAAGCAGGCATCTATAGAGATGGGGCCATCTCAACAAAATTATATGCCTTGGCAACTAACTACCTGTTCCGTTCACTGCCTAGTTCGGATATTTCCCTCTTATTATCCGCAGGAAGTTCCAAACACATGTACATGTCCCCGCGCAACTCAGAGCGCCCATCTCTGGCGCCCACTGGAAGCTCAGGCATCGGCTGCACTGGGTGTGTTACAATCTCAGGCTCACTCAATTTCGCATTCTTTTGCTTCTTATTCCTTGCAATGAAGAACCACAACAAGCCTATAATCAGGGCTAGGCCAGCCACGCCACCGGCAACCCCTCCAGCGATGGCACCCCTGATCGTTGGATCGGATGTGTTGACTTCCTGTGGCTCGGATGTGGAAGAGGTTTCGTTATTAGCGGTAGTATTGGTTGTTGCCTCACTCTTTCCAAATAGGTTTCTAAGGGCTGAATCAGCCCATGGTGAGGGGGATGGAGAGGCCTTGATATCGCTGGCCGTCGAAGAAGATAGGGAAAATGAAGATAGGGCGGGCTGTTCAGCTATTAATCTGTTGAACTCGGC
Source organism: Penicillium mononematosum (assembly GCF_028829835.1). Lineage (NCBI taxonomy): Eukaryota > Fungi > Ascomycota > Eurotiomycetes > Eurotiales > Aspergillaceae > Penicillium > Penicillium mononematosum. The sequence continues at coordinate 2,165,501 of NW_026643275.1, forward strand.
TTCGAAGGGGATAGAGTACTCACATCAAACGACGATCGTGTCGCCTCAGATTGAGCGTCATATATGAAGGCTGGAGCATCGTAACAACCTGCCTTGCCATCATCTGCCCAGGCACGTCTTCCGCCAATTCCAAAGATCTGGCGCCCGTATGTCGCACATGTGAGAGTCAGGCGGGGGTCGTCAAGAGGGGGCGGCAGAATACCATTTGAAGGACGGAATTGATAAGTAATTTCTACAAAGTGTCAGGCCGGTGCGTGGGGATCATGATAGAAAGCATACCACATACACATCCAGAATAGTGTCTTTGGATTTCAGGTCTGCCCCTCCAAGAACATATATCTGATATGAGGACGAGGATTCGTCGTGCTGCACAGAGGCACAGAATTGTGTTCGGGACGCTACAGTTCCCGTCGTGGACTGGTTATACCATTTTGCCCCAGCAATGTCATACACTTGGACATGGCTCCATGGGTTCTGAGACCTTGATTAGTATTCTGATTTTAACAGGCATTCCCAAAGCTTACCGAGCTCATCGTAGCGTTTATTCCATCCTTAATGGAGGGAACATCGCCACCAATATACACCAAAATTCCCCTGTCGCCAACTGGCACGTATGAAAGTGAACCTTCTTCGACAGCTTCGTAAGGCCCGTCGAGAGATGTGTACTGCCCGGTTGTGGTATTTAATTGAATCAGCCCCGTGGCGTATTCCCTTGTTGAGTCTGTGATTGAAACTGTCGTACCACTAGCCCGATAACCACCTATCCAAAAACCGGCTTGGATAGCAGGCGCATTCGTATACACTGCCAGAAAGCTGATATCAGAACCACGTCTCGGTATACCGATTTGGACTTCAACGTACCACCGTACTCCAGCCGCGAGGGCTGAATGGTGCCATCCTGTTTGCCCCACAATTTGTCTTTGACAGTATAGGTCCAGATCGTGTCTTCGGAAGTGATGTTGTCCAGAAACCTGCCTCCATACTGGTACAATGTCGAGTTTTCCGCGTTGGACCAGAGCGCCATGTCTTTAATCTTGGGAACGTCGGTGTCTATCTTGGTCATTTTATAGTTCTTGCCCTCGGAGGTGGAGAAAGAAGACGTGAGATCGAGCGTCACGAGATAATTGTCTAAGAGGCAGCATAAGTATACTAGGTCAAATTGGCGAGAAACAGCTTCAATTGACTTACTCGAAGCGTCGCCGTCATCTGGAATGAGTCCTCCATCGAGACCAACCATGTACAAAACATTGTTAGCAATATCCGCTACACAATCGATAAGCATCCGGGGTCTAAAATCGACTTTTCTCCACATACCTCCAAATCTGTAACTGCGACAGAACCCCCCCAGATAGATCCGACAAAGCTGTGCTTCTGGCAAGATTTATGACTCCAGCGGTTGCGAAAGAGGGAGGCAATACCCAAAGTAACATAAACCACCAAACCGCCATCTTGGCCGTTGCTTCGTAGCAAACATCCAAGTGCTAAAGAGAGTGGGAATTTTTCAGGGCCTAAGATGACACGGGCTGGGGAGCTCCATTTATGTTGTACTTCTCAATCACGGCGCAACCAGGAAGCTAGTGCACACAGGAAGCAAGTCCACTGGGCCTCAATCTTATTACTACTATCAAGGGCGACAAGAGTTCCAAAATTAGTCGTGTTAAGCGCTTGGGTCTTTTATTTAGGTGCCGGGTATGCAGATCAGAAACCCTGAACCAATCGACCTAGCAGAATATCCACGCTAACTTGACGGCGCGTGCGCCATGCAGTGTGCAGCAAAAAGGCCCCTCAGATAGACAGCACGGCTTTTCTTCTCATGAAACGGGAAATTTAAAACGTCAATCATTATTTGACACAGCCGATGACTTCAGTCCTAGTGTCATAAGTGGCTAGCGCTTCGACATTCTTGATCAATTGTGTTTTTGGACCATAACACATCAGAGGAACATCGTGTAGAAATTTTTCAAGGCAAAATATTGCACGGCATTTACTAGCAGGTGCTTATCGGATTGTGAGTGATCCCGAGGTCTGTAGTAAATTATGTAAGAACTGACGGAGTTCGCGAGACTTCAGGTCATTGTTTTGATAGAATAAATACAACCATTTGTCAAATGCCTTAATGCCTTATTTTTTGGGACTTTCTGGCTTAAGATTTGAACAATGGATAGACATCGATAACTATTTATTACTATCGTAAATCATGATCAGCTGTATCATACACATCTCTCATGGCTAACTTGGCATGAAGAATATGGGCACCAGAGATTGCTGGTGGTGATGACCTTGACGCAGGACGTTGCATTTTGATAACAATTGGAAGCGGCCCAGCAGTAAGCTTTGCTCAGAACAAAGGCTCAGTATGAACAGCAGCCTGCAGCGCTGAGGAGTCCATTCTGGCCGAGTATGACAACTTCAGACCCTGTTGTTGCCAATAACCACTGAAGACATGACTAACAGGGCCCCGGGGTAAACCAGGGATAAGCCATCAACCTGTAAAGCTCTTTCTTGAGAGAAAAAGATGTGGAATCCATTCGGTGATGTCCACTGAGCATAATGTCGCTTTTCTGATGGGTAGGGAGACAGACAAGATGCCAATAGAAAGTCTTCCATAATGCAGGAATATAACCATGGCAGAGGAAAATAATCAGCCTATCAAACCACCAAGGTCTCGATCCATGCCTGTAACCCGTTCTTCTAGCCTTCGCTTCCTCTGCTCCAAGTCTCGGATTTCGGCCAGCTCCCGCTCAATATCCTCATCAGTGACCTCTGGGATCTCAGGTTGTGCCACAGGTGCCGAAGGAAAATCATCTTCATCATCTCCATAGGAGTGTCTCATTTGATCTAGTTCTGCAGTGTTCGTTGCAACCCGACCTTCCAACTGCGCTATGGACTCACTGATCATCTCATGCCGATAACGAAGGTTGGCAATCTTTTCCTGTGCACCGGCAACCGGACTTTGAGCTGGTTAGATTAAACAAAAAGGCATTATCGCATTATGTGGCACTCACTAAACATTGCACAGGATCTCGGCCCCCCGGAGGAGCACTTCAATATTGACCTCCCCGCGGGGTCCTCTAGTTGAGGTGCCCGCTGATCGCTTGATCTCTTCCATCATATCATGCCCCAGTACTCTTGCCACTGCGGACTGATTACGGTTGTCCCGCGCCGAATAAATGCGGCTTGCCATCGACTCCCTTTCGGTCTCAGCGGGGAACATAGTCCCGCGTCGTGTGGCGCGTCTTTGTGATCCATGAGCCTTGGTAGAGGGATCAACCTGGAAGAGTGCTCGTTCGTGGGCTTCTGTGTCGCGGATCAAGGCTGTGATGTCGTGGGAGCCCAATAGCGCAGTGGTGAAAATACGTGGGGGAGGGAAACTGGACGCTTGCGTTAGACAAAGTAACATGGTTGAGGGGTGTCATGAGCACAAACGGCAAGTCAGCAATAGCATTGGAAGAGAGCGTAATCTGCTCTAGGTGGGAATTGAGTAGTGACATGTTTGCGCGTATCCTGAAGCTCTGGATTGTGATGGATAAGTAGTCGGATGCTCTACACTTCACCGCAGTGTTTACTCCAGGAAAGCTGCATATATGCCTGAGGCATTATATTCAGAATGTGTCAGCAACTACGTTTAGCCACGCTGAAATTGATTGAATACGATAGCGTCAGATTGATTCCAATTTACAGGATTTTCTCCTTTATTTTGCTTATTTTTTTTTTTCAACATCCTTTTGTCCTCTTTCTAATAGCTTCGATAGCAAAAGTGCCGAGTTGAGGCCGCCCGGTAAGCTCCACTGACTAAGCGCTCATCTGGTCTCTTGCGCCCGTTCATCCCATCTCTTGACATCACATCACCCATCCACTTCATCCATCTGTCCGCACAAGTTTTTCTTCTCCATTCTCGTGATATCGGCAGCTTGGCTCTCTTGAAATTGCTTTTCTGCTTTCTGTCTTCATATCGTGCTCACTCACCCTTCCCCCCTACTTCTTCCGATAGCTTGGTGGCCCAGCTGAGCTTGACAGCTTGAGAAAGATGCCGGCCGAAAGGCGTTCTTTGCGATCAAACAATAAATCCGACTCCTCTTCATCCGCTAACGGTGAAAAGGCAAACTCGAACTCTCAGAGCTCGGGTGCGAAAGACAAGGCGCCCACCACTCGTGCCGCCGCCAACAAGGTCAAGTCAGCTCCGACCAAGAAAGACGCAAAGGGCGCATCAAACGGCAAAATGGGAGAGGATGATCAGTCGCATACAAATGGGTCAAAGTCAACCGAGAACGGTGTGAATGGATCCGAAGATGTTGAGATGGGAGAGGATACGGCAGGTGCGCCTACATCCTCATCCAACACCAGCAAGGACCGCAAAAGTAACGAGAAGATGACTGTTGTAGTGCCCCCAACCAAGGGTTCCAGATCGTCCGGCAAGGATAAGGAGGAGGATGTGACGATGGAAGGTGCGGAGGAAGGTGATGTTGAGAACACCGAGCCAGAGGTCGACCCGACAATCAAGGCCATTCAAGGTTCGTCTAGTCTTCTTCCTTGCTCAACATAAGTCCAAAATTTTTAACAATGAATGTCTTTGTTCGGCATGGGTTTAGACATCAAATCCAACTTCACCTTGCTCGAGCGAGCCGTTGCCCACTTCGACCCCAGATTTACGCTCCGTGTTCTTCGATCGATATCGTCTATGCGGAAACACCTCACCCGGAGGTCCTCGCCGAAGTCATTGTGGAAACCTATTCCGCTTCTAGTTCGACCGCCTCGTTCCTGTTGGAAGCTCTTGGCCAAACCAATGCTTTCGAGAATGCTCCGGCCAACTCACAGATGGAGGTTGACTCGGATAAGAAGCCCATCCCCAAGGAGACCCTTGCCGAGGTGGATGCATATCTCTCTATTCTCGTCCAGATATACCTGTTCGACCAGCGGGAGATTCAGAAGGGAGCCCAGTTCTCGACAAGCTTGATCGAGCGCCTGCGAGCACTGAACCGTCGTACGCTGGATTCGCTCGCCGCCCGTGTGTACTTTTACTACTCTCTTTTCTTCGAGCAACTCGCTCCGCTCCCTCCTTCGCCTGCAGCGGCTGTTACCACTATCCGCCAGCCATTGTTGGCGGCGCTTCGCACGGCTGTGCTTCGGAAAGATGTCGATACACAGGCTACTGTGATGACCTTGCTGCTTCGCAACTACCTGTCCACGTCTCATATCTCACAGGCAGATCTATTGATCTCGCACAACCCATTCCCCGTGGCTGCGTCTAACAATCAGATTGCTCGGTATATGTTCTACCTCGGCCGCATCCGTGCCATCCAGCTGCAATACACTGAGGCTCATAGTCATCTGATTGGGGCTACCCGCAAGTCGCCTGCTAGCCAGGTTGCTCGTGGGTTCTACCAGGCTTCCCACAAGTTGTTGGTCGTTGTCGAGCTGTTGATGGGTGATATTCCTGACCGCGCAGTCTTCCGCCAGCCGGCCTTGGAACGGGCGATGCACCCTTATCTGCTGCTTTCTCAGGCAGTCAGTGTTGCTGATCTGGATGCGTTCCTCAACATTGTCAACACCCACAGCGAGACTTTCCGGAAGGATGGCACATACACATTGATCTTGCGTTTGCGGCAGAATGTCATCAAGACCGGTATTCGCATGATGTCGCTCTCTTACTCCCGTATCTCTCTGCGGGATATCTGCCTTCGTCTCGGACTCGACAGCGAAGAATCTGCCGAGTACATTGTGGCCAAGGCTATTCGGGACGGGGTCATCGAGGCGACGCTCGATCACGAGCACGGCTTCATGAAGAGCAAGGAAGTGGGTGATATCTACGCCACCAGAGAACCTGGCGAGGCGTTCCACGAGCGTATCCGCGCCTGTCTAGCGCTCCACGATGAGAGTGTTAAGGTATGTTACTTTCATCTCCGTCGCTGCACATTTTTTTTTTAAGAAAAAAATATTCTTTTTTTATTTTTGCCCTTGCTAACATGGACTCGTCCGATCACAGGCCATGCGTTTCCCCATGAACCAGCACCGTCTGGAGCTCAAGAGTGCCCAAGAAGCTCGGGAACGGGAGCGCGAGCTTGCCAAGGAGATCCAAGAGGGAGACATGGATGATGAAGATGCGGGTGGTGATTTCGATGCCATTTAAAGAGGAGTGTGGTCCATAATCGATACAGCATTTTTTTCTCCCTCCACCGCACTGGTTCCATGCATGGGTCTCTACCTTGTAGCGGGCCTTTTTCAACCCGTGTGTTAATTGTGCAATTTGTTTTATTCTGGCTCTTTTATTCGGATCTGTATGAAGGGGAATGCGCAGGATGCAAGACCAAGATGGCCGGCGCAGTCTTCTGTGTCTATTATACTGGAATTATTTCTTGCCCTGTGCCTTTATTAGAATCGTATGTGTCAACCGAGTGATCAATGGCTTGTATATTGAAATTTCCCTATGATTATTGTCCCCTTCCTATGTTCAAAAGTACGAAGTTGTCGATAACACCGAGTCATACTTGGTTGCGTAGCACCGGGTCCGTGCCGACCCGAGAGAGCTCGAAATCTTTCCCTCCCGCAACCTTGGAAGATTGTTCGTCCTTGTACTCCGCAAACACCTCACATCGGTGTCGTTTCCTGGACTGGATTCCTATGGTTTAATTTGGGTTCTTTCGTTTATAATTGAAGAGCACTCGCAGTGAGCATGGGAGCTCGAACCGCATCGGCCACCGGGCTGATCCTCTCGTCACGAACGACTGTCTGTTCCCAATGCCTCCGCGATGACCTTCGATTCGCACATATTGCTCTCCAATCCCGCAAATACCACCCAACGCGCCGGCGCGATGCCTCGCCATTCGGAGCTGCCGTGTCAGCGGCCCAGGCGATCTTCAAGGGCATGCCGAAGGCGCCTCCAGGTATCTCTGTCGACCCGTTGAGAATGGTTGGGAAAGAGCTCAAGTTCCTCACCAAGAACATCCGACAATTGCTTGGGTCGGGTCACCCAGCGCTGGATAAGGTCGCCAAGTACTACACTCATAGTGAGGGCAAGCACATGCGGCCCATGCTTGTCCTCCTCATGTCCCAAGCCACAGCTTTGGACCCTCGCAAGCACCACAGCTACACGGATAAACCGAGTCCCGTCGATTCCTCCTTCAGTGCGCCATCCATTCTCGAAGACGCCAACCCAGAAATGAACCCGCTCGTGGCCCCGAACGCCGACAGCAAATATGATATCGCGGGAGATGACTACATCCTACCTTCACAACGACGGCTGGCCGAGATCACGGAGTTGATCCACACAGCATCTCTCCTGCACGATGATGTTATCGACAATGCCGTGACACGTCGCGCCAATAGCTCCGCGAACCTGGCGTTCGGAAATAAGATGGCTGTGCTAGCCGGTGACTTCATGCTCGGGCGTGCCTCGGTTGCATTGGCTCGTCTGCGTGACCCCGAGGTCACCGAGCTCATGGCCACTGTAATTGCTAATCTGGTGGAGGGCGAGTTCATGCAACTGAAGAACACTGCGCAAGACGAATCAAAACCCGTCTACACCGATGAGACACTTTCCTACTACCTCCAGAAGACCTACCTGAAGACCGCCAGTCTGATCAGCAAGTCTTGCCGCTCTGCTGCGGTTCTGGGACGGAGTGCTCCGGAGGTGATTGAGGCCTCGTACGCCTATGGCCGCAACTTGGGTCTGGCTTTCCAGCTTGTTGATGATATGTTGGATTATACAGTCACTGAAGCGGAGATGGGTAAGCCCGTTGGCGCAGACTTGGAGCTTGGATTGGCGACTGCGCCACTCTTGTTTGCATGGAAGAGCAACCCGGAGCTTGGTCCTCTGGTCGGACGGAAGTTCCGCGAGGAGGGTGATGTGCAGCTGGTGAGTGTTTACAATGGTGCGGCTTGGTACGACAATACTGACTATTTCTTTCCACTAGGCCCGTGAGCTCGTTTACCGCAGCGATGGTGTTGAGCAGACCCGTGCCCTGGCCCGGGAATACGCCGACAAGGCCATTGCCGCCATCAGCGACTTCCCAGACAGTGATGCCAAGGCCAGTCTCATTGAGATGTGCGAAAAGACCATGAATCGGAGGAAGTAGAGGAGATTGTGCTCCCTATGTACACATATTTGTCTTTCAGCTTGCCCATCCCTTGTTGTTTCTTCAGGTGACTGTTTCTTTTTCTATATGCCTGTGTACACTTAGATGTCTTAGATGGTTGGATATATATACTTGATCTTCACCAATGGAAACATTTTCTTCTCTTCTCACGTCATCCACAGATGTTATATATGCTGGTTCTTTATCTCTTAATCAATGGATATGTACGTATTTGGCTGACTCCCAATAAGACAGCTGTCGAAATATGTTAATATCTAGTAAGCAAAAGGTAAAAACAGCCCGCCACGAGGCTAAACTCCGTTAGCGTGATCTTTACCTAGGTAGAATGCAAGATTCTGTATTTTAGGCATGAGACCCTTTATCACGCGCTTTGGTATAAGATCGGCGGGTCTTAAAGTCACGGTTGCACGGCATGAGGAGGAGAATTATCGATTCTTTTGCTGAATTCAAGTCTTCAATATTCATGGGCTAAACCACCCATATAAAAAACGGAATTGGCTAAAACAGTAACAGGTGAGGTTGTTGATTTTCAAGTTTCCTTTCACGTTCCTGACAGCTGGTCGATTCAAGCGGGGTCCAAAGGGAGCTACAAGTAATAATACAGTAAGTAACTAAGATACAATATAAATACAAGATTATGTCCCTGAAAGGGAGTAACTTAAAATGAAATACAAAAACACGACCAGTAATGCCGAGGTACCCAGCACCTCCGTCATCCCGTCATGCTTGTGGACAATCTGGAAGCTGCAACTTCCTGCAACTCACTCTCTCACTCTCTTCTGCGCTATACTTCTTTGTCCCTCATCTCGCTCGTTTAATTCCAGAGCAGGTCTCTTTTTCTCTGCCGTATCATTTTTTCAGCTGTTGGAGGTCGCTCTCCCAAACTATGGAGCTTTCGATCCCGCATTGATCGACTGGTTCCCGATGGGTTCGCTCGCTAGCTTCCTCTTCGTTTACGCCCTCGGTGGAATCACTTTCATTCCACTAGTTCTGTCCTCAATCATCCTCTATGCCTACTTGACCCTTCCATCTGCGCAACTGCCGCAATCATGCGAGAAAGCGCCCGATCCCGTCCGCCAACCTACCGATGACGACTTTAGTCTGAAGTCTGGCACCGACCAGCTGGCGGAGAAATTCCATCGCACCCACGAGTCCGATGTCGCTGCTGGATACTTTGCTGTCTGTCGTGAATATGTTCCCGGTGGGGTGAATGGGAAGCCCCCCGAGAGAACGACCCCCGCGGGGGAAGTCGTTGCGGCCGAAAGTCCTAGTGTGTACCAGACTATGTACCGGAGCCTGTTCGATCGAAAGCAGGCACCTAGCATCGACCCGGCGAAGGCGAATGGAAAGATGACGAAACGGGCGCGGAATGTCTTTTACATTGTTCTCCGGTATGCCTCTCTTCGCCTGGGTGTATAACTTGTCTGTTACTTAAGCGCTGATTGCTGACGTTGGATGATATGTGCTCAGACATGGCCACCTAATGCTCTACGATGATGTAAATCAGGTCGAGGTGCGGTATGTCATTTCGCTTGCTCACCACGATGTGACCATATACGGCGGAGAGGGGGACATCCCAGAAGGAGAGTTGTGGCTCAAAAGAAACGCCATATGTCTCTCTCGACGACTGGCTTCGCTTGGGGATCTAGGAGGGCCAACTCCGCCGTTCTATCTTTTCTCTGAAAACCTGTCTGAGAAGGAGGATTTCTATGTCGCCATGCTGCAGAATCAAAGCCGGTTGTGGGACTCGTTTGATCGCCCACCCAAGCACCAGGAGTTTGATACCAAGCATATTGTCACATTGGTTCAGCGTTTGCATTCCTCCGAAGAGCAGTTGCAGACACGGTGGATCAATGCTTTCCTTGGAAGGTGGTTCCTAGCGATGTACCGGACACCTGAGTTGGAAGAATTTGTGCGGAGTAAGATTGTCAAGAAGATCTCTCGCGCCAATAAACCCAATTTTATTAGCAAGATCGGCCTCCAGAGAATTGATATGGGCGAAGGGGCTCCGTTTATCACCAACCCAAGACTGAAGGACTTGACGGTGGACGGCAATTGCTGTGTGGAGGCCGATCTGCAATACACTGGAAACTTCCGGGTCGAGATCTCGGCGACTGTGCGCATTGACTTAGGCCCTCGATTCAAGGCAAGAGAGGTCGATATTGTCCTTGCCGTTGTGTTGAAGAAACTTGAAGGCCATTTGTTGGTACGCTTCAAGCCCCCACCCAGCAATCGCATCTGGATGTCTTTCGAAACCACGCCGAAGATGGAAATGGACATACAACCAATTGTCAGCTCCAAGCAAATCACATATAGCCTCATCCTGCGCACGATCGAGAGCAAGATCCGCGAAGCAGTGGCAGAGAGCATCGTTCTGCCTTTCTGGGACGACGTTCCCTTCCACGATACCTTCGGTCAGGCTTTCCGCGGTGGTATCTGGCAGCGGGATACTCCAGAGTCGAATTCTCAGGTAGAAATACCAGAGATACCCGATGAATCAGGCGAAACCCCTCCGACCCCGAAGAGCGTTGGCAGTGATACCATTGAAGTCCTCAAGTCCAAGGATGATCGTACGATGAGCATGCCTATCCTTTCTGAGTCCGGAACGACCAAGAAAAAGCTGCGCAAAGGCCACAAATCTCCTCTATCAGATCTGCAATCGAACAGATCCACTGCAACTTCCACTGGTGTTGAAAGATCGGACAGCACACCGCTGCCTCGAGCTATTCGGTCACAGACCTTCTCTCATGCTGCAGATCCTGTGCTCACAGCAGACAATGCCAAGGTTGACAAGCCTGTTCCGGGAAACAAATGCGAGGAGAAGAGTCATGCAACAAGCGCCATGATAGAGATATCAAACCGGTCCCCACCTACATCTCCGCAACGAACCCCGGGCCTCGCCACCTACAGGTGGCCTTATGATGCCAGAAAATGCGGTCCATAGCCGCGAGTCGTCGATTGCAGATTCTATTGACAACGCTGGTTTTTCCCATGAGAGCGTTATCCAGAGACCTACTTCTACTCGCATGGAGAGTGGGTCCTTCTCCAGCTTGAGAAGCTCTCGGGCAGTTCCGCCGTGTCCGTTGTCAGCGACACGGCTCCACGACGCAGCACAATTGAAACCATCACTAAAACCTTTACATCTTCTGACGACAGGTCTTCTGGTCCAATGACTCTTGGGCAAGCGACTGCCGCTGCCAAGAAATGGAGTTGGAGCATGTTTGGTAAAGGTGACACAAATAACGGTCAAGAATCGCCGCGGGCTCCTTCAGGCACGCCGAACCAACCGATTGGGCGTGGCCATCCTCATCCACCACTCGGAACACCCTTACCGCACCCAGACAAATATGCCCTGAAGAGGAACTCAGGGACATTGCCCAAGCGTAAACCCGTGGCGGCACACACAGTGCCTGAACGCCCCAAGACGGGAGACCAACAGACCCTGCCATCACATTTACCTCGCAGGAGACCCACGGCCCCTGAAATGCGTGATGCGCACGGTGCTGATGAACTTCTCGTGGTGGAGGCACCTCAAGAATCTGAGCCTAATAGCCCGGCCCCTGGGGACCCGGAATTAGACTCTAGTCTGATAGCCCCGAGTACTGTCGACAGTGAGACATCAGCAAAGACCGAACAACTTGAGGCTGATTCCGAAGAGCAAGAAGAATTGCCCGCTGTTGAATCGCCGTGCTCTGTTGATCAGGCGCCTTCTTCAACTCTAGGCAATCATGAGGCCTTGCCATCTACTGAAAGCGTGGAAATACCCTCATCGTAATGCTCGTTGCCTTTGCTCCGACATGAAAGAGGGAAAGGACTGTGGACCTTTCGTTCGCATATATCCATGCATCTATCGTTGATTCCTTCGTCATATTGCTGTGCTCCTCCATGTCGGGCTGGTTATCCCCGCATGCGACCGCTCTCTTGTATAGAATATTCCGAGTCCCTTATGTGACTCCTTTATGTTTGTAGCTAATCCTCCGAGATTCAATGTATCCGTGTCGGTCTTGAGTTGTTTCGAAGTAGATTAAGCAAAGCGTAGTGGCCTACATGAATACTCCATTTATTCCTGCTGCCTGGCCTGCAGTGTGTACATCATACATATGTTTGACGCGTAGACCAGAACAACCTTCGTAAGGGATAGAGCGTTAAATTCGAGCTGTGGCCAAACCCGCATTGGCTTAGGCGTCGCCAAGACTCCCGACAGGCGCCAGCTTTCCCGTTCCCCATCAACGTCATTGCTCGAACTCCCACGTGTGTCTTTTTTGGTGCTTCACCGATTCTCTTTGCTTTGCGACTCGAATTATCTGCTTGTTCCGGTCAGCGCAACCTATCTCTAGCGTCCGTGTGCTGTCCGGGTTCGAAATCTTGTCACCGCGATCAACCTTTCCGACATTCATCCTCCCCTCCCCCCCTGAGCACACACCCCAACGGCCACGATGAGTCGGTAAGCGAGACAGACATGGAGTTTTAAGAGTGCTTGTCTGACAAGGGATTGTGCAGGACCGAGGCCGATTTGGCCATCAATATCCGCAAGGCCACCAGTATCGGTAAGTCGTTAATCGGGGATGAGACAGACACAAGAGAGCGGACATAACGAGCTGACACATTGACAACCAACAGAGGAAACCGCCCCTAAACGTATGTCTGAATCATATTTCATTGTCCCCCATCGAACCGATTGATGCCGCTTCGGCTTTGCCTCGTCCGAATCAAACTGACCATCCCCCGCGCCTGTAGGGAAACATGTGCGGAGCTGCATCGTCTATACGTGGGACCACAAGTCATCGGCGGCTTTCTGGGCTGGCATGAAAGTGTATGTTTTGGGATAGCCGGCAGGCATGGAATGGGGCTGTTGTTCTCGAGATGGCTGACACGGCTTCGTTCTTCACAGGCAGCCCGTCCTCGCCGACGAGGTCCAGACGTTCAAGGCCCTGATCACGATACACAAGGTTCTTCAGGAGGGCCACCCCATGGCTGTCCGCGAGGCGCAACAACATTCCAACTGGATTGATAGCTTGATGCGAGGAGTTGGAGGCGACGGCGTTCGAGGTATGGATTCCACACAGGACGGCTGCGCAATTGCTCTCTGCTCGAGGAGTGGCAACGCATGCGACGGACGGTATAATGACAGTTCTGGATAGGATATGCACCGCTCATCCGGGAATACGTCTTCTTTCTTGAGGCGAAACTGAACTTCCACCGCAACCACCCCGAATTCAACGGTATGTCGTCCACGGTTGATCAATTCTGCGAAGGGCGAGTGTCTGACAGTTGCAGGCTTGTTTGAATATGAGGAGTACATTAGTTTGAAGTCGATCAACGATCCGAACGAAAGGGTACGTACATACCTGATTTTTTTGCGACGATGAAGAGAGGTGTTGACAGTCACACAGCTACGAGACCATCACGGATTTGATGGCTCTGCAGGATCAAATTGATTCATTCCAAAAGCTCATCTTCTCAAACTTCCAGTCCGGCACGAACAATGAATGTCGGATCTCGGCATTGGTGCCACTTGTGCATGAGAGTTATGGCATCTACAAGTTCATTACCAGCATGTTGCGGGCCATGCACACAAGTACGTTGCCCTTGGTCATTGGGATTTGCGTTCAATGGCCGCTGACTGACGTTTCCTGCAGCCACCGGAGAGGACGAAGCTCTCGAGCCACTCCGAGGCCGATATGATGCCCAGCACCACCGTCTTGTACGGTTCTACTACGAGTGCTCCAACCTGCGCTACCTAACAGGCCTCATCACAATCCCGAAGTTGCCACAAGATCCGCCAAGTTTGCTTGCCGAAGATGAGGACCGCCCAGCTCTTCCCAGACGGCCGGCGAAAGAAGTGGAACATCAGCCCTCGCCGCCCCCGAAGGTCGCTGCTGAACCAGAGCCTATCAATGATTTCTGGACAAACGAAGCCAAACGCCAGCAAGAAGAGTACGAGGCGGAACAACAACGCTTGCAGCAGCAGTGGGAGGAGCAGCAACGTCAGCAAATTCTCGCCCAGCAGCAAGCCCAGAACGATTTCGAGGAGCAGCAGCGTCTGCAGGCGGAACAACAGCGGTTGGCACAGGAACAGCTTCTCCGCGACCAGTACCAGACACACACGCAAGGTCGGCTGGCAGAGCTGGAGCAGGAGAACCTTAACGCCCGTGCACAGTATGAGCGCGACCAGCTGATGCTGCAGCAATATGATCGCCGTGTCAAAGAGGTTGAGGAGCAGATGAACCACCTGACCTCGAACCTGAACTTGCAGAATGCCTCGAAGGACGATCAGATTCGATCCCTGCAAGAGCAGGTGAACACCTGGCGATCCAAGTACGAGGCATTGGCCAAGTTGTATTCACAGCTTCGGCAAGAGCACCTCGATCTTTTGCAGACCACTAAGAGCCTCAAGCTCAAGGCAGCTTCCGCACAAGAGGCAATTGACCGACGAGAGAAGCTGGAGCGCGAGCTGAAGACCAAGAACTTAGAGCTGGCTGACATGATTCGTGAACGTGACCGTGCTCTGCATGACCGTGACCGTCTGACGGGAACTAACAAGGATGAATTGGAGAAGGTCAAGCGCGAGCTTCGCATGGCTCTTGAGCGTGCTGAAAACGCGGAACGCTCAAAGGGCACCGAGATCTCGTCCTTGCTGTCCAAGTATAACCGCGAGATGGCTGACCTGGAAGAGTCCCTTCGTGTGAGTAGCTGTCCATCTTAGGTGTGTGATTCATGCTGATTTTATAGATTAAAACGCGCGCATTGGACGAACATTCCAGTCGGAACAATGACCGTCAGGAAGACCTCGACCTGTCTCTTCGCGAGAAGGACGAGGAGATTGAGGTGTACAAGTCCGGTATGGAACAGGCTCTTATGGAACTGGAGGAGCTGAAACTGGTAAGTGATGATATTGACAACATTCGGGATGTGCATACTGACCATGTTCCACTGTAGAGCCAAGGCGATGTCGACCATGCGCTGGACAGCCAGATTGACACTGTGCTCCACGGCACAGTCGCCAAGATTAACGATATTATCGATTCCGTGCTGCAGACTGGTGTGCAGCGTGTCGACGATGCTCTGTATGAACTAGACTCATCCATGCAGGCCGGTAACCAAAATGCCTCTCCTCCATATGTCCTTTCGCAGATTGAAAAGGCGTCGGCTTCTGCAACCGAGTTCTCAACAGCTTTCAACAACTTTGTCGCCGATGGCCCAAACAGTCCCCATGCTGAGATTATCCGCACAGTGTCCATTTTTTCTGGATCTGTCTCGGATGTGTTGAGTAACACCAAGGGTCTCATCCGCTTCGCCACTGACGATAAAAGCTCCGATCACCTTATTAATGCTGCACGCAAGTCTGCTCAGGCGACTGTGCGGTTCTTCCGTGGCTTGCAGTCGTTCCGCCTCGAAGGTCTGGAACCACTGCAGAAGACTGATGTTGTTATCAACAACAACCTTGAAGTCCAGCGTGATCTGCAGGCGCTGTCGAAGCTAGTTGACTCCTTCGCTCCCAAGCACACCAAGATCAGCACCAGTGGTGATCTGGGAGACCTTGTCGACCAGGAGCTGCTCAAGGCTGCCGATGCCATTGACGCAGCTGCCCAGCGTCTGGCCAAGCTCAAGAACAAGCCCCGTGATGGGTACTCGACCTACGAGCTGCGCATCAACGATGTCATCCTTGCTGCAGCCATTGCTGTCACCAACGCAATCTCAGAGCTGATCAAGGCCGCCACAGAGACCCAGCAGGAGATCGTTCGTGAAGGCCGCGGTAGCTCGTCTCGCACTGCCTTCTACAAAAAGAACAACCGCTGGACAGAGGGCTTAATCTCTGCCGCCAAAGCAGTGGCCTCTTCGACCAACACATTGATCGAGACTGCCGACGGTGTAATCTCGGGCCGTAACTCGCCAGAGCAACTCATTGTCGCCTCTAACGATGTTGCAGCCAGCACTGCCCAGCTTGTTGCAGCCAGTCGTGTCAAGGCAACATTCATGAGCAAGACCCAGGACCGCCTGGAGACCGCCAGCAAGGCTGTTGGTGCTGCTTGTCGTGCCCTTGTGCGACAGGTGCAGGACATCATCAAGGAGAAGAATCGCGATGGCGACGAGGGAGAGGATTATGGAAAGTTGAGCTCGCACGAGTTCAAGGTCCGCGAGATGGAGCAGCAGGTATGCGACGTCCCCTTCCCCTTGTATCCCATCCATCCAATGCTAATATGTATCCTCTCGACAGGTCGAAATCCTTCAACTCGAGAACGGTCTCGCTCGCGCCCGCCAGCGTCTGGGCGAAATGCGCAAGATCTCGTATCAGGAAGAGTAGTGTATCTTTCGCTCTTGGCTGTCTGTGTATATTCCGCATTTCAATCTCGAGGAGTTTCTTTTCGTCCGTGTCGCACTTTGCGTTCTTCGGCCTGGGCCCTTCTCCCCAACCCCCGTAGTTAGACTTGTTTTGATTTCCCAATAGCGAATTCAAGTAACTTACCCAGTTTTCGAATCATTCTGGTGCGTGCGTATATCCGATAACCTGCATCCTGTCCATATTCTGTCTCCAGCAGACAATATGTGGAGCGCAAGATTGCATGGTCGCACGGTCGCATGGTCGCACAGTCGGACATGCACAGCTGCCTTTGGCATGTCCCTGCTCGACTCTGCATGCCAAGACCTTGTCTCCATACCTGACTGGTGGAACCATGGTACGGAGTGCATGCCGATCCGCGGGTGGAGCCGACTAGCGACGGCTGTAAAGAAAGAGTATCGAGACGTCATCTCATGCACGAAGACAAAGAATCGAGTGTCTGGGCGTCACTGCGTGGTCGGAGCTTCGAGAATAAAGTGCCGTAGAGGCCCAATGATATTTTGAGTGAGGCATTGGGGGAGGTCCAGTTCGTAATTCGGAAAACATGGGGGTTGCAGATGGTTGGTTGTCGAACTGAATAGCCATGATGCTAAACGTGTGGTCGTGTCCTCGCGGATGCGTCTCTATATATCCATTTACAATCCAATATGCTACGAGAGAGGAAGCAATTTGTGAAACACGCAAATGGAATTTCAAACTAAAGTACATAAAAGCGCTCACGTTGCAGGAAAAGAGCGTCTGGAAAACCCCGTGGGAAAGAAAGCCAGTCAGCTCAGTTCCTGAGAACTTGTCATGAGCGGAAACAAAAGAATTGAAAACCGAAAAAGTCGGCAGAAATATTCAACTAATTGTACAGGATGGGCGCAAGACATGAGAAAGTAATTTTTTTTTTTTTGGGTTTTTGTTTTCATTTTTTTTGGGGTTTCGTTTTCAATTTTTTTTGGGGGTTTTCCTGGGTAAAGATAAAAATATGTCTGATCGTTGAAAGTAATGCACGTATCCACGTATCACCAGAGGCGGTCGGTCAGCGAATTGAGAAGGTTGGGTAACGGAACCGTTGATCATGATGTGTTGGCGATGATGATGTCAAATGTCGCTGAACCGAGTCGAGATTGGGAAGGGGACATTTAGAACACGGTGTTCATAGGAAGAAACTCCATCGAGGCAAGGCTGTTGCCCGAAGTCAGGTCGTTGCTCATTTGCAAGCATTCCTCGTGGGTGAAAGGAGCAGAAAGTGGCTCGACACCGTTCGGACCGAAAAGTAGACCATCGTCATTCAGCTCAGTGATGAAGTTGTCGTCAATAGAAATAGATCGGTCTTCGAAATCAGCATCATCGAACATCTCCTCATAGTGGGAATCAGCTTGGACAAAAGGCAGGCAGCTGACGCGGGAACGAGGAGTGCGGCGCTTGCGCTCGGAAGGACGACGAGGAGCATATTGGTAATCAGGATGCTTAATAGCGTGTTCCTTCTTGAGTTCATCAGCCAGGCGGGTGAACTGCTCTCGAACTTCGGGGCTCTCGTTGTTCCAGCGCGCACCAAGGATACGAGCTAATCCAGTCATCAGCTAGAAACAACACAAGTAGTCGGAGATAACTCACAAATTTCGTTGTTAGAAACGCCGGGGTTAGCATCTTTGACCAAATGGTGGTTGGCCTGGCGGTACAGAATGAAACAGTTGGGCGGGCGAGGGACTTTGGTTGGACGGGCGGGGAGCTTGACAGAATCACCAGCCTCGTGGAGAGACTTGGAGATCAGAAGGTGATCGGCGAGGTCAAGGCCATGTTGATCAGCCCACAAGTTCTCATCATGCTCAGCGTTGAGCTGCTTAGGGAACATGCGGTAAGCATCGATGGATTCATCAAGGACAATGTCAACCTTCTTGTTGAGCATGCACCTGTTGTAGCTTGTTAATAACATGGTTCACGTAGGTACTGGGTCAAGACTTACGCGAGACGAGTCGCCATCGCCTGGAGATGATCCATGTCAAGAATGCCATCGACGACATTGCGAGGCAGGAAGACTTCACCATCAGTCTGAGGAAGGTGACTAACGGCATCTGCCCAAAGAAGCTCCATGGAACGACGAGGAGTCACGTCGTCGTTGTCACCAACGAAGTCCAAGAGGGTCTTCGCCATCATGTAAAAGATGAAATGAGAAGGTAAATGAAATGAGGGATGCAGTAAGAAAGAAATTCGGGTGCGGGGTGAAAGAAAAAGAGAATGGGGTGGGAAGAGGAGAGGGAAGAAAGAGAAGAAGAAACGAGTTGGGAGGTAAACAAATATAGGACCTGGGACTGCGGAACACGGTAGGTGATGTGACGAGGTGGGTGATTTCTTTGTTTAGCGGCAACACCAATCACAGAGCCAGGTGAGACACGTATTTTCTTTGTTTCCTAGCAACAACACCAATCACATGTTTTCATCCTAGAAAGGTCTTCCTTGTTAGGAATAGTACCATTAGAACAAAGAAAGTCAATTATGGAGGGATAAGACTACAGCAAAAGGTACTTCAGCATCATGTACCATTTCGACAACGAGGTCGTACTATTGTATACCTAGATGTCCAGGCTGGGAATTTAGATCGTAACTGGTAGCTTCTCTATCTAATGCTTACTATAATTGATGTACTATGGTAACTCATCAAAAAACGGTTTCGATCTGTGCTTAGATCTGTGCTACCTACGTATGCATGTACAGGTCGGGTGAGTGGATCTCCCACTCCACCACGTGGCACTGCGGATCTGGGGGTTAGCGCCCGCACCCGCACCTAACCTTAAAAAGATATCAAAGTTTACACAATATAGCTTCAAAGTACATACAGAGTCTGTTTCTGATTGTGTAGACAGTCTCAGTTTCTATGAAATATAATCAAAAAAACTATAGGAGAGAACCTAATACAATTTTGTCCACTCGAGTATCAACAACCTTGGAAGGTACCTGCTCGTTATATCGTTCCGTGAAAATCGCCATAGCAACAAAAAGGCAAACGAAGGAAGCAAACGGGCGCCTGACCAATACATTTGAGAAAAATCAAACAAAGAAAATCAACAAAGAATCCAAGAAAGGCGTCAAACAAAGAAGTCAAAGAGCAAAAGTAATAAATCAATAAATCAATTAAAAACAATGGCAAAATAACACAAAGGGGATAATAAAGACAAAGAAAATGGCAGCCAATCCAAAGAGGGAACCAGGGAATTGGCAAATGGGAAACGGCTAGGCTTCACCTAAGGCAGCCACGGACCTAGAGGTCTTCAGTGAAGTTTTTGGCTATTGACTGCCTGTTCTATGCTGTTACTTCGGTACATGGCCTCTTAAATAGCATTACAAAGTGCCTTGCTTGTTGATAGATGTATTTGGTTCAGATAAGAAGACCTCAAGAAGTCTATTGGTCATGTATGCGTATGTTTAATATCGGGAAGTATCACATCTGTTGGCTCCCCGTGCTCAATTAACCACACTGTATAAATATCAGCAATAATAATTGAAAACGGATACTCGGCTGTAGAATTTCAATAAATTGTTGGCTACGGAGCGATATCCCCTTAATAGAACATGTATTTCATTGCTCTTGCGCCGCAACTGGTGAGTTCCAGTCGCTGGCCCAGATGAAAGTGGGACATCGCCATTGCGTCCCTTTTTCCTTTTCTCCGCTAGGTCCCAATGGCCGGGAACAAATCCAAAAGGAGCGGCCGCGATTCATTCCAGGTTTCTTCGTGGTCAAGCTGATACACGGCTCTTGATGTCCATCGCACGTTGGAACGGGCTTCTTGGTAAAAATTTTTGACCAGTCCTCCTTACTGACAATCGGGTCGATTACCGTGTCACCAAAGAACTTGCTGGCCGTCGGACGTTCGATAGAAGTGCCAGCTTCATTTCGTATGATGTCCTCTTGGGACCCCGGAGGCTGCGGATTGATTCCTGAAGCTTTCCCTTTCTCTTGTGGACCTTCCGATAGTTTGGGGGTGAGTGATGGTGTCGAAGATCCCGGAAAAGCCATAGGTGACTGGGTAGCTTCATATACATCGACATCTTTTGGCTTAAAGAAGCCCGTTAATGTCTTTTGGCCTGCCGAAGATCCCTCGGAAGACGTCGATAAGGTGGACTTGGAGCGCTTTGCGAACGTGGAGGGTAGAGGCTGGGAGCGTTTCCGAGAAGCAGCCCGAGAAGGTCGATTTGCCTCAGTTATAGACGCAGAACCCTTCTTGGCCGAGTCAGTGGATCCGAAGGCTGTGTGCATGACGGTAGATTTGGCGACTCGAGTCGTGGGTATGTTAGCTGGTGTACCGGCTAGCTCGACCGACTCCGACGGAATGCTGACTGGTTTACGAGTGAACATGTCCTTGATGCTTCTCCGATTATCGACGTTGAATTCGGGGAGTAAACGTCCCGAAGCGGGCAATGCGCACTCGTTTGAGTATTCCTGTTGACGCTTGCCACATTTAAACATTCCCGGTGGGTTGAGAATATCCCGAATGTTTACTTCGCCTTCGGGCCGGTTTACAGATTCCTTGATGACAGCATATACAGGACAGTGGTCTGATCCCTATAAAGCAGTCAATAAACGATTCAAGACAAAGAGGAAAGTCCATACCATCAATCCCTCTTGAATGTTTGAGTCGGAGAACCAGTCCTGCATATGCAAGCTGCACAACACATAGTCGATCCGTGATCCGTAATTCCCTGGTCGAGCATTGAGTTTCTGATCCCAGCATGTATACATGCCTGTACGACGTGGATGGAATGACCTGCACACATCGAAGAGGACAGGATCCTCCCTGCCTTTGTCACGTTCTCCAATAACCACGCCATCCGACATCAAGTGGTTGAATAGACGTCGAGGGGGGGGCAGATATAAATTCCTCCTCTGTCATCGTACCTTTCCGTATAGCCTCAATTCCATGAGCGGCATCAATGCTCTGCTTCGAGATATTGATATCGCCAGCCACGACCACATTCTTCCCCATCGCAGTCAGGTTGCGAATTCGAGCATCTAGGGCATTGAGAAAGTCCATGCGAAAGGTATCCCGACTCTCATCCCGACAGGCAGGGCAATAGACACCAATGAGGACAAATGCAGGAAACTCGAGAATGACGCAGCGCCCTTCGGAGTCGAGAGTTGGTGCATCTATTGCGGCATCGGGAACCGAGCCCACATCCTCTTGCTCTCTTCCGAGTCAGGCCTTTCGGGTTTCATAGCGGGCCTGGAAAGCTGATCGGATGTTGGATACCCACCGATCTGTTGCTCTTCTGGAAGACTACGGAAAGACGTTGGAGATTTCGGTGGACAGAGAACTCCAGTAATGCCCTCTTCTGCCCTTATTGGAGAACATGTGGCATTGCGCGTGTAAATCACAACACCCGAGTATCCTATAAGTTGTTAGCATCCTGTATAGACAACTCTGGGACAGTAGCTTACCTTTCTTAACTTGGGGGAGACTGAAATAACAGTCCCATCCCGGAACCAAGACCATGTCATCACGGAGATCTTTGCGTTGAATCTTGGTTTCTTGGAGAATAACAATATCCGCCTCCAGTGTGTCAAACATGGACTTTAAAGCACATAAGCTGACATACTCGGGAAATGGAAGGATACACGCTTACCTCGAATGTGCGCGTTCCTCTCCATGGCTCGTAGGAGAACGGGTTTCTTTTTGCTATATTAGTGTTGAACAAGTCCAACTGGCAGGTTTTTCTCATACCGTATACCATTGACTAGAAAGTGACGCACCGTTGGTATATGTCCATCACTCCAATTACTAGTTAAGAATTCAGATAGAACTTACCATTCCATGTGGTGATGCGAAATCCCATGTTGGGCGCTAGTGTACCAAGGGACAAGGCGTCATTTCTTGTGATTCGAATTATCAAGAGAGGTTAGGATACAAATGGAAAAGTCGAGTCAACCAAGTATCAGAGCCTCCCCTAGTTGTTGAATCTAAATCCCGGGTTACGGAAGTGTGCATGCCGACGCTCATCCATATCCCAAAGCGGCCACGTGACTAACCATAACAGGAGCCTTCTTCTTGCCTGATATATCAGGCACCATGACATCAGGTTACATAATCCGGGAGATCACGGGGATACGCTAAAGACGGCTTTGGACCTCATCGCACCACTTTTGACCTCCACCACCAAAAGAACTCCTCAACATCGCCCACCATGTTCCCTCAGCGCAATCTTGGTCGCCTGTCTCAGCGTGCTACGCAGCAGATGCGTTCCGCTCCGGTCCGCTCCACCATCCAGCGCCGTTTCAACAGCGCCGAGGCCAAGCCTTCTTGGATCGTCGACAACGAATTCAACCGCGAGAGAGCTGCCGTCAAGCACCACGCTGCCTCTACCAGCGGTACGTACCACCTAACTGAACTCAATTGATTGCGCCTCATGGCCATTGGCTGTAGACAATGTGCTTACTAGCCCGATTATTTTACAGACCTCTGGCGCAAGCTGTCCATCTTGTACGTTTCCGATCAAGACCAATTCTTGATTTGGCGTCTTCACCGACAGAGAAAAATCTAATCAATTCATAGTGCCGTCATTCCCTGCCTGATCGGTGGCGGTCTCAATGCCTACAACCTCTGGTCCGAGCACTGGGAGCACTGGGAGCACATGCCCCCGCTCGAGGAACGCACCGAGTACCCTTACCAGAACATTCGCGTGAAGAACTTCCCTTGGGGAGACGGTGATAAGGTATGTGAATCCAACTATGCTATGTGCTGAAAACTCGAGCTAATTTATGTCTGGCATAGACCATCTTGTGAGTTCTGACTTCCCCGATCCCATCACATCCTATATATCGTTTTGCGGAACAGCTAGCTTGTGCAATCTTGCATTTGATGGTCTGCTTTCAAGCGGATCACATGGCATTCTCTCGCCACCATGTCCCCCTCTGAGACCTCACGGCTAACTGATCATCAACAGCTGGAACTCCGATGTCAACTACCACAACAAGGACAAGGCCACCTAAATTAGGTCGCCCACAATCTTCCATATACTCGAGACTTGCCTACGAATCCCGCCAGGAAATCATTGAGTGTGTGTCAGGGCTGGCTTTGCCATGTACATATACCACCACTGTCGTTCTAGGGTAGAAACACAGTCATATGCTTGGAGAGCTGAAGGTCCAGTTGACAGAATGATGCGAAGCTTACTATCCATATGTACTAGTCAACATTCATTCTTGCCGCTATTTCTTTTGTCTCTTTTTGAATCATCCCCATATCTACTTGTCTCGAAACCTATACTGCTAAGGTTGCATCGGCTGATGATCGTAATCGTCCATCCCGCTAAGCAGATACTACGACCAGGCTCTTTGAAGGAGACATATGGTGTTTCGAATGGCCCAAGCCCATAACCACGCAAAAAGAACCATGACAACAAGGATTCGCGCACAGAATAAAACCGTGTTGTCTCTTGGTGAATCAAGTTTCATTGGTAGTTTTTCTACAGCTAATGATACGAAAGGCGCTCATAGATGGAGTAGTATGGTAGTAGTCGATACTTCTCACGGTCGATTTCCTTACTCCGTGCCTTGCGGAGATATAGATCCACGAATATTGAGAAGTCTTAGTACACATGGGAATGTGATTGAATAGCGAAATCCATAGCGATGCCAAACATAATCTATACATGTTTGAAGGTTATCTCAACTCCAGAAAACCAAATGTCCAGCCAGGTATATAAGTAGATAATAACACTACACAAACAAAGAGCTATTTGGAGCGAGGAGATCCAGCCCAGACTCACCCTCAAGGAGAGGAAAGAGGCGACGAATCCGGTCCTCTAGAATAGCATCTTCAGCCTCCCAACGTCGACGATCAAGATGCTTGGCCTCTGCACGGCGCTCGCCGCCAAACCAAGCACTCTTGGCCCGATCCCTGCTCTCCTGCTCCTCTCGTCGAGCACGGGTAACAAGAGAAGAGACCAGTAGTTTTCCAATTCTCCAGCCCAACCTTTAGACACTGTGCGCAGCGGGTTCGGGCATTGCGGTCGGCTGAATTGCCGAGGTCGAGCATCGTGGACTCGGCCATGTCGACTGCATCGCGCGTCCAGGCTAGGCCGGCCTCCTTCGACGAGGAGGCGTACAATATCTCGCCGATGTAGGTCATCAATCCTGCTTCTTCACAGGCGGATGCCGTGGTGCGGCGTGGGGGTTCGTTGCCTGACGGGAGGGGTGCTGGGTACTCCACAGGAATGAGGACATTTTTGAGCGATTTGAAGAGGGAAGCGAATGGGTCATTGTTAGATTTAGGCGGAGTCGGAAAAGAGGGGATTGTGTCAGGGCCTGATGAGAGAGGTAGGCTGCGTCGGGCTTTAAGAACAGATGTGAAGAGTGACAAAGCCGTTGGAAGATCGGCTTGACGAGCATTGTGGACGGCGAGGGCCGTGCAGACACGGAGGATGTTCTCTGAAGGCAGGTCCCCGCTGTTACTCTTCAAGAGGCCGTTCTTCAAATCCACAATCTTGCTAGCATCTCCTTCCAGCCCACTGGCAGCAATGTCCAAGGCCCACTTGTACATGTCACCCGCCGTAACGCCCAAGCCTTTGAAATCAAGCCAATCAGCATAGGCCAAGGCAGCATCGAGTCTCTGCCTTGTGTCAAAGCCTTTTGTTGTCAAAACCTTCATGTAAAAGCGCTCCGGAGACGGAGACGCCTGCTCACAGTCCTCTTCCCGTGGGACCTTCTTTTGGCCAGCGGGCATGGGTTTTGGTCGAGGATTTGAGGGTCCAACAACGTATTCCGCAGGCGCAGATATCTTCTGCTTGCGATCTGTTAACCAGCCGTCCAGGTTCTCAGCAGCCTTGGCAGCACCCATCAGGGCCTGGAAATATCCGCGGCGCCAAGGCTCACTCTTTGCGGAGACATCGAACCCAGTGCGGCCGACACCTTCGACCAGAAATCCACCGTCATCTTGTTCCAAAAGACCCTTTCCTTCTCCATCTAAGTCCTCCAGGCGCTCCAGCAGCTCACGAAGATATCCAGCGACCATGGGCCAATTCGTCATCAGCTTGCCGATCTGCTCAGGGTTCTGCAGTGCTTGTGCGGATCGCAGACACCAGCGGCTTTTCCAGGACCATTCTGGTGGAGTGGGCCATGAATGCTCGATGTCTTCTTGGTAGATGCCGAGCTGTATCGCAGAGAACAAGACAAGGATGGCAGACACCGATAAGCCGATCTTAACACCTCGTGATACCCTTCGCTTGTAATGCTCGCGGCTCTCGGTAGATATCAAGCGACCAAAGTGCTGGCGGAGATGGATTGATAGCGGTGGTAGTGGACGGGTCGGCGCAAGAGGTGATAGGAAGGGCAGTTGAGGGCGACCCGGCGCCGGAGAAAGAAGAAGTAGGCGTGTGCGATTGGTGAATGGTCGGAGATGTACGTTGGGACCGGAGATCCGAGGCAGATGAGTCGGTCGTATATGACTTGGTATTCGACCGATAGCGCTTCGAGGAGGCAACATGGTGAGTTACCGAAAAGGTTGGAGATTGATGAAGCCTTACCATCCATGGATGTGCTGATTGATGGGTGTTTGTCTGGTTTGTCTGTCACGTGACCGCTGTGGACGCTTATAGACAAGATACTCCAGCACTTACATGGCATTGCAGAATCAAGCAAGACTATAATTAGTACCACTTGGACCCATTGCTCGGGTATGTCTATTGACCTTCCGTTGAATATATTTCTTGGATTTCAACAAATGTTTCTTCATATCTAGTTTGCGATAACATTGTTTAGAACGATATATATCTGGACATCCCGGAGCCCGAAGCCCAGTTCGACATTGGCAAGTGGATAATAATATCTCTGCTTTGGGAACTTGATTTCAAATAGACATACATCTCAACTGATGATAGTATACTAGTTCCGCAGTTTCTTGACAGCTCGGAGTGCTAACATTTGCACTGTCTTTAAACTGAATACCAAGCCCATAGTACTGCACTAGTACCTTTCTCATGGCAAAAGCCATGCTTTTTCTGGTGGTTTTGATGATGCCTGTTGAATTATCCAAGCAACGGAGTCACGGACCAGTTTCTCAGCTTACTCTCTGTGAGGGTTTCAGGCCACAAGCTGGTGTGCTGGTGAGCCCTTTATCTATAGCTTACTCCGTACCTACCGTAAGTATAGAGAGGTACCTAGACTTTTTGATTTACTATCTCAATATCTCCTCTCTCTGCCTTTGGCTGCACATTTCATGTCCCAGCTGCCAATATTCCTAATGGATAATTCTGCCGAGGATGTCATCCTTGAATGCGAACTTTTACCTCTGTCTTTCACAACCGGCATGTAAGATGCAGCTGGCCCGACTGTACATGATTTGCATCCAACTAGACTGGAAGCACACTACTACTAGCTATTGGTGTTGCAGTTTATCAATAACGATTGTCTAATGAAGTATATAACAGCCCTGAAGTGGATCTGATGCCAAGACTGATCGACGGAGATAACGGGTAAGATAGTGGGGCTTGTCCACATTGGGGGCCTGAGGCTACCTATTTAGGTACATATGTAGGTACTTGCTCATATGGTTTCCATTTGGCTTCCACGCTATTCCCTTTTTCCTTTTCTATCGTATCTCTGCCCTGTATACCTCATTCATTTCCCACCTTGTCTTTTCTTTCTTTGCCTTGTTTCCTTTGTTGACACACACCTGAGACACTTCACATTTCAGGCCTGATTCCTTGACACCGACCTTCGCGCGTCTCATTGCTTCTTCTCTTCTACATTCTTTTCAAGTTTTCAACACAGTGATACATTATCATGCCACGCAAAGAATTTTTGCGAGACCTCGCAGATGTGGCAGTCCCTGGCCGATTCCCCTGTATCTCTGACATCAGAACAGGGGAATATGATGGATCAATTTCCTTCACGTTTACAGCACCTGGGGCAAGCCTCTCTCTTGATCTCCAGGCCATAGTGTCAGGTAAGAAAATCTTCTAACTAACAGTGTCTTTTAACGCTCCAGTCTTTTGCTGACGCATAAACAGACTCTCACGACTACCCCAATGACCATGGCTTTTTGGCCTTCTCGTCATCCGAGAACTGTCCCAAGACAGTCAGCTCCTCGCTGGAAAATGCAGTGCCCTCTTTCACAGGCTTAACCATCCATGCTTTATTGGGCAACATTGGGAACATTATTACCAAGTCTATGGTTGATACTGCTTCACCATCCAGTCACCCAGAGGACCCAGACACTCTTGACTCCAACGAGGACGAGTCAGCCGCCAGCGACACCGAGCCTGACTGGGAGTCTGACAATGAGAACAAAATATTTGCATCAACTCGAAGTGAGACTCAGTTACGCGAGAACATTCGCCGTGACCTTCGTGCGGCCAAGAACGCTGGATTCAAGGTGGGATACCTGGGGCCAAAAAATGGTACCATCATTGTGACAGTGTCCTGCCGCATTTCCAAGCTCGCCATTTCCGAGGAAGCTATGGATGCCTGGAGCGTTGAGCCCTCGGAGTATTTGGTTTTGCTGATCCGTTATCGACCGACCTACCTTGATCTCCAAACAATTATCGAGACAGCAGGTGATCCAAAAAATCCACCGGTTCAGATGCATGTTGGCCTCTGTCATTCATACAAGCCATCCTTAGAGCACGCGATGGAAGCCATACAGGGGCCACAGGATAAACAGACGAAAGACGAGAGTACAACTTCGGACAAAACAATGTGTGGTCATCTTCTCAGGCCGTTGTTCATTGGAAGATCGCTCAATTTGCTTCTAGGAGAGCGACTGCTTGGGATCATCATTCTTCGACTAAAACATGGGTTCTCATGGACAGGGGAGAACTTTTCTTCCAGACCAACCAAGGCAGGACTTATGGTAGCTCTGAGATATCTTCTGAGGAGTACTGTCAGCCGGATTACTGGGCCACTTCGACGCCAGCAATCCTTGTGGCTGACCATATGACTGAACTAGACCGCAATATGTCCACTATGTCTTTGCCTCTTCTAGCCATGCAGTTTACCCTGCGGCATTTTGTCAAGTGCACAGAGTTCTGCCTGGTTTGTCACTGCAAGATTGGTGATACTTTCGAGTCCCTGAAGCCATATGTCTGCTCCAACGCGTTGTGTCTGTATCAATACATGACGCTGGGCTTGGGGCCAAGCCTTGAATATGAGATCCGGTCCCAGCCCTTTGTCGTTGACTTGCTGACCAGCCTGGCATACGCGCGGGCTTCAGCGGGACTCCTTGAAGACTTCCCGACTGGTCTTCGGCTGCGCGTACCCGAGAAATTGCTGCCTCGGAAAAATCCAGATTCTATTGCATATTACACTGGAGAATTCAATGCAACCAATCTTGAAATTCGATTAAACCAGCCGACTCCTGTCAAAATCGGTGATTGGATCGTCATCATCGTTACAGTCATCGAAACAGAAGAATGGCACTGTCACGTTGATCATGTCGGTGAGACGTCAAACTATATTACCATCTCACCTCCGATTAGCAAAGGCCATCAATTGCAGGGAGGGCAACTAGGTGCGGAGCCCCGGCACGTGAGATTCGTTGTTTACGACACCAATTTGGACGACTTGGCACCCGTACAAAAACAGCGGATGATTTCTTGCCTATTGGGCATACTTCCTGGTATCGGGGACATGAAGGCCTTCATCGAAAGCCACGAAAGGGGCAACTTTCTTTCATCGTGGAGGGCCGTCATATCTCCTGCCGGGTTGGACCTTTTACGCTGGATTGTTTCCTCAAATCGATCTTTCATCAAGCAAGATGACGATAAGCAGCATAAAGTAGCTGGGATGAGCGATTACGTCCAATTCAGACTTGTTCAAGGTGCTGCCGACAAAGAGCAGCGCTTTATCAACGCGGTCAATTCCAATTCCTTGGCCCAGAATCCGAATCATCCCACAATA
This sequence comes from Penicillium mononematosum, assembly GCF_028829835.1. Taxonomy (NCBI): domain Eukaryota; kingdom Fungi; phylum Ascomycota; class Eurotiomycetes; order Eurotiales; family Aspergillaceae; genus Penicillium; species Penicillium mononematosum. The sequence continues at coordinate 2,194,809 of NW_026643275.1, forward strand.
TTCGCTTGGCATGGCAGCTCTGTCAATAATTGGCACAGTATTTTACGTGAGGGGTTTCATTTCAAGCAAATTGTCCATGGCCGTGCCTGTGGCCATGGCGTTTACATGTCGAATCGGTTCTATACCTCAATGGCATACACTGGTACTTCAGCACACTTTCTTCCCATGTTGTCCGAGAGTCGACTGAAGCTCGAGACGGTGATCTCTCTGAATGAGGTCGTCAATGCTCCCGAGAAGTTTGTAAGCCACAGCCCACACTACGTCGTGCAACACTTGGATTGGATCCAACCAAGGTATCTTTTCGTCAAGCTTTGCAACTTCAACGGACGTGGTACGGCATGCGGGAGTACGTCAAAGAGTTCGAGATCCCAGCCATCGTCCCACAAACATGACGGAAACCGCATGTACAAACAAGATCAGCGTTATCTGGCCTTGGGCCCAAACGGAAACCAGGTCAAGATCCCCATCTCGATCTTTAGCGGTCCACGGGGGAAATTCCTTGCTAGAGAAACAGGGCTTACGGACCCTGTGCCGTCACCTAAGAGACGCAAATATTCAGTTGAAGATACTGAACAACATGACGACGACGACAATGTTAGCATTGAAACGGCCGTAGAGGATCTCAGCATTCTTTTATCTGACGATGAAACGTCTGAAAGTCCAGGTCCCAGCATGCAAGAAGGAGCTGTCCCAGAAACTGACCTCAAGACTGATTTCCGACCCGGAACCCTGCAGGACAGTTCTTTGCCTACACTTTCTCCACCTCAATTTGCGACGAGCTCAGCGACAAAAATCCTGCAGCAACATCTTCAGGCTACCATCAAAATCCAGGAGAGAGTGCCACTCCACGAGCTCGGATGGTATGTCGACCCCAGCTTGATTACAACAGTCTACCAGTGGATAGTGGAGCTACATACGTTTGATCCATCTCTCCCACTAGCGAAGGACCTCAAAGCGATCAGCCAAAAGAGTATCGTCTTGGAGCTCCGCTTTCCCCCAAAATTCCCCATGGATCCACCCCTTGTACGGGTCATCCGTCCTCGGTTTGTCGAGTTCAACGCTGGAGGCGGCGGGCACGTTACCACCGGTGGATCCATGTGCATGGAACTGCTTACACACTCGGGCTGGCTACCGACAGCTTCGATTGAAAGTGTGTTGTTGCAGGTTCGCATGGCTCTTACCAACAAAGACCCGAGACCGGCGCGTCTGAACCGAGATCGCACAAATATGGACTATTCGGTAGGCGAGGCGGTGGAAGCCTACAGAAGAGTTGCAGTGGCGCATGGATGGCAGATCTCGAAGGATATTGAGAAACTTGCGTGGTGATTTCTTTTTCTTCTCTGAAGGAGACATTTGTACGGAGTTATCTTTGCTTTGAACTTACCAACTCCTCTTTGCTGACTACATTTGTGGTAATCGAAACAATACTTGCTACTAGTACTCTCTTCTCATCTCCATATGTATGTCGTAGTTTGTAGCTTCATACCTAGCATCCCTAAAGATAAACGCCAGTTGTACGAAAATATAGAGGGGAAGCACGAGTCTCGAAGAAAAAAGTTATAATTGAAGAATAAAACTATGTGATCCTACAATGCGCGATGATCCATGATCCCAAAAACCATACGCCTATTCACAAACATAAAAGAACAAATCCACTGAAAGGTCCATAGACAAAACCATTGCCGTTCATTGTACATCGCTTAGCCGAAAGAAATGAAACCTCACATGTGGTTCACGTAGACTCAGATGGACCAGCCTGTGGGATCGAATCTGGGAGCTTCTCGAGTTCGTCGTTGGCTTCCTTAGCTTCTTGTAGCTTTGGTTCAGCGGCAACACTTTGATCAGGGACATTTCTTTCAGTTGTTGCTTCTGTCCTTTCGTCTGTAGCAGCAGCTGTAGTGGACTCCGCTGAAGTGGGCTTGGGCTGTGTATTCTCTGCGATTGGTGGTGCTTGAGGCAAGTCTGGGTTCGCGAGAGACTGGGCATCTAGCCCTTGGCTTTGTTCCGGTGCCGGGGCATCTCCCATCACGACATCTTTTGCTTCTTCTGAGTGTAGACTAGGCCTAGGAGCATCGGAGGGGTTTGGTTGTTCGCGCTCAATAGCTGTCGAGGGGTATTCTTGTGTGTCAGGATGGGAAATGGATTCGTTTGCAATCTGATGAGGTTCCCGGTTCTCTGCCAATGTATCGGTTGATACTGCAGTCTGCTCGGGCTCTGAATGCTCATGTATCTGCAATTGGGTCGAGGGTTCTGAGGATGTTTCGTGGCTGACAGGTGGCAGGGGGGCAGTCGAGCTTTCGTGCTGGCTTGGGAGAGTAGGTTCTTCCTTCGGAGCAAGGTCAGCCGTCGGCTCTACGGTCTTCCCTTCCCCTTGCACCTTGGTATCTGTGCTTTGAGCCTCGCCAGCTGCAGCTGGAAGCTCGGTGGGTTCACTTGTCGTTACGGCAGTTCTGGCGGGAGAAGTGGGAGTCTTGTCATACTCCGAAATCACAGGCTTCCCGTTTGAATCGGTGACCTCAGCCTTCTCGGAAGGGGCATTAGAGGCCAGGGCGCCGAAATCCACCTCTGAGGTCTTCTCAGGCTGATTTTGCTTCTCCTTTTCGGCCACTGAAGAAATTTCGGGGGCAAGAGGCTGGTTTTCAGGAACGGCATCTGACATGTCGACATCAACTGACTGCTCCGCAGGAGTTTCGCCTGGAGTCTGATCCACGAACTCTGTGCCAGACAGAGCTTGCGGGGTTTCAGGAGTCTTCGCGTCCATCATGGATTCATCACCCTCGTCGCTCTCTTCGCCTTCGTCGCCGTCTTCGTCGTCTTCATCTTGACCAGCCTGGTCAATGGACTCCTGCTGGCCTTCTCTCTTGACGCCACCCTCCCCACTGCCAGGAGCAGGACCAACTCCATGTACTGTCGCGGCATCGGCTCCTTCGCCAGGCGCAAACATGACCTTCTTTTTCCGGCCCTTTCCAATGCCTCTGCCCTTTCGTTTAGGTGGAGGTGGACGTCGCTTCGGAGGTGTCATTACAGCTGCTGATCCAGCCTCCGCAACAACAACACCTTCAGCATTGACAATACCGACCCCCTCGACGACAGTTCCAGGCGCAGGCGCCTCAGGCTTCACAGGCACTTGGCTCTGCTCGGCAATCGTCTGTAAGTCGCCAGTGATCTCTCCTTCGATGCGATGACCCTCGGGCACCCACGCCTCGTAGATAGAAATGTTGCCTGTTTCAGGATCAACTTTCTTGAATTTCGTCCTCCTCATGGGCCCAGTAGCAGGGTTTCCGTCGGTACCAGCATTGACGCCATAAAGAGACGAAAGACCAGGTCGCCTCTTTGCCAGGAACTCCACTTCCGCAGGCTCGAGGTGCTTGGGAAGCGTCATCCATTTGCGAGTTGTGAAGCTCCGATCAGCCATCTGAGATGTCGAGGCCGGGTCTTCCACATCTGCCACGCTTTTATCCTCGTCATCAGCTGCTCGACTGCCTTGGCGGATATGGATACACCCGGCACGGGCTGCTCGAAGGAGTGCGCGACTGATTGGCGGCAAGAGCTGGCTGTCTCTTGGCATGGGGAGCTCTGGTAGCGTTGGTCCTCCGCCTGGGCCTTGAACGCCAAATTCCGAGTCATCGGGTTTGGGCGCTTGAGAGGAAGGTGTGCTGCTGTCGGGACCAGCGACGCACTGGCAATCCCTCAAAGACATCGTGATCGATCTGGCCGGTTCTGGTGCGGTTTGGGGCACCGTCGAGGTGTCGCCCTGAGCGCGAGGCTCTGAACTGTGGTGAATATTAGCCATCTAATTCTGGCATTTCAAGATCTAGTATATCCGGAATGACCATGTGTCTAGGGCGACCAGGTCGGGGCCAGATAAGATAGATCACGACGGGGGCAAGCTGAAACGTACCGTGGAAGGCATGGCAGATGCCTCTATACTAATTCAAAGAGAATTGCGCCCGATCAGGAAGCTTGTAATGTCCTTGTGGGGACCTCGCGGGGAGGATTCTTTGGCGCGATGTGGTGGAGTGGGTGATGATAGCGGAGCAGTGCAACTCCGTCGCGTTGCGATGCTACAAGACTGTAAAGAGACATCACGTGATCTATACTTATTGAACATCCATGCAACATCCTTAGCAGCCATCTATATTGTGATGATATCCCTCAATTGATAGAAGGCAAAACAACATTGAATTCATTGCGATGTATATTGTGATTCAAGAGTGGAATGGGGTGTTTCTGGTGCTTGATGAAAATAGCTACAGCTGCAGCTGCATCGCTGGGTGTATAAATACAGAAAATGAGCAGATGTTTGATTAGTCCACCATTGGCAATTTGTCAAAGCAAACACAATGGAATAGCTACAAGTTTCCAACCCTCAAGAATCAATCCCAACTACTACAGGTTAGTACATGCAAAACAGGTGGACACAGAGCTTCAATTGAAGGACTTACCCGGTATCCTTCTGGCGAACAATGCCTCCATGGTCCCCAGTTTCCTTTCCCTTCAAAGGCAATGTAAGTTTAAATGTTGGAACAAGGCCCTAAATCAAGGTAGGACTTACTGTCTTCTGGCCTTCCACCACCAACTTATCCAACTGGTAGAACTGACTGATGATCGTTTGTCTCTGCGATTATGTCAGTATAATTATACCACAGTGCTGAATTGAATGATTTGTAGGGGCAGTGCTGCAAGGCGAGACTCGTCGACTTCTGATACACGAGGTTTGACGAGGTTTGAAATGGACCTCCCATATCTGCCGATCGAGTCCCACCTGAAAAGCCATATGATATCACTGACCTTCAGCAAGCGCAAGCTTTGAAGTCCCTCCTGGATCAGTTCCTGTACCCGGCGTTCCTCTGTGGTGTTTTGGTGCTCGCGGAACGAGTCCCTTGTCTTCCGACGAGCGTATTCACGGAAGTTGTAGTTGGAAAACTGTCCGGAGTAGCGCAGAAGGGAGCGGAACTAATAAAAGAAGGAAAACACCCGTTAGTCTGATGTATCAAAGATAGGCGTGCGAGATTGAAGCGCATATGGAGCCGAGATGACATACCAAAGATCGTGCCTGGAAGGCAGTCTCACGATTCAAAGACGCGACAGACATGATGACTGAGTTATGACGGGAGTATTGAGAGGATTCTGATGGCAACAAGAGTCAAAAAGCCGAAGGCGAGGGGTGCGAGACGGCTGCTTGGTCAACCCCAAGTTATCACTGAAGCCGTGGTCGACGCGGTCGACACGGCGCTGCTGAGGCAAAAAGTTGTGCTAAGAACCACCGAGTTAGAGCGATGTTCGTATTGCAATGGTCGCGATATAGGAATGTAGTTCACGTACGTTGGGCGCAATGACTCGTATCAAAAACGCAATCGGAGGTGGCGGTTCAAGCTTGCGAGAACCAAAGATCCGGGAATGAAAACACACAGGAATCGATGATTTTGATATCTCGTAAAACAGTCTCTTACAGCGAAAGAGACACAGTTTGAAATATGCAAGAGGGAAGAAGAAGCGCAGAAGTGGGAAATTCTTTTGCGTTCGGAGACGAATGACGGAGTTACCGGGGCCGAGCTCCTTTGCTCCACGTTTCTTTCTGGATATCTCAAGCTTGGGGGATTGATCGCATTTGATTCAAAGTCCACAACTCAACTCGACTTGGCAGATATTTGCATTGAATATCTGCTCCGTTAACCCTTCACCTTTTTCTCCATGACTCAAATACCCACGCCACCAGCCTCGCGACCGGGCTCGGAGGCCCCCGAAGTGAAGGTGAAGCCGGAGGCTTTGGAGGATCCGGTCGAATGTTTGGATACACTTCTTGAAAAATACTTGCACCTGCTTGATCGGCAGCAGAAACTTCATTCAAGTCTGGCAGAGCAGCTATCATCGGTATGACTTTGTTAATCATGGTTCCTGAAATGTGCTGAGACAAAGTAGGGGTTCTTTGCTCTCGCCCAGGCCAATTTCTCCAGTCCTCCTGGCCGTCGTTATGGTCCTGATTATTACGATGAGCGCATGAAAGCAACGAGAAAGATGTAACTTCACCCGATGCCATTGATTACTGACGCTTGTTAACTGGCCGAAATCGACAGATCAATCCAATCCGAACAAAACACGGACAAATCCACGAACGATCTGCAAGAGAAAGAGGATGTTACTGCGCTACCTGGTCCTGAATACACATTCTCCGTCGAACATACACCCAATCATCCATCAGAGGAGGCCGATGGGAACAACGAAACCAAAGCTTCTTCTCCGGTCCTAGGTGGACATCTTGAGGCCTCCGAGGAAACTAGTCCGGCCGAGACGGCTAGCTCGGAACCCTCTGACACTGCAGGAACTGAAACCACCCCTGTCGAAAAACAAAAGTCCGTCCCTAAGAAGTTTCGGTCTGCCGATCCAATCCACTGGTATGGAATATTGGTCCCCCAGTCGCTACGCAGGGCACAAGACTCTTTCGCAAATGCGATAGACAATCAGGTGCCGGATTTGGCTAGTACAACAGTCGAAATGCGAGCCCTGGAACACCAGATAGACCAATTACGGGGCAGGCTGGAAATTGAATCCTCCGACGCAACTACGTTGTAGTCATCCGTGACCTTGTCCAACATTACAAGGTTAACCAGCCGTAAGGTCAAGTTGACATTGAGAAGTCGCACAGAGCATTCTATTGCTGAGAGCCCCAGGAGATCACCTTACATGACCAGATGTGTTTAAAATTGGGGTCGCAAATGCCTCACATCTAAAAATGGACTTGCAAAACAATCTACAATATATCCACATGATCCACGAACTGTTATATAGCGGAAGCCCAGACCAGCTTCGTTATTATTGTGGATATGTAGAGACTCGAGAGCGGAGAATCAGCGGAGAAGAATATCTATAATTATATACAACATACGAAGTACTCCGTACAATACATGAAGATTTAAAGGGGTTGAAATGTGGCCAATACCAAGTAGGGATAGAGATGTTTCAGTGTAAAGCCCAGTCTATACTCTGAAGGGGATACTCCGTACGGAGCACTAATTCTACATAAGTACGATATAGCCGAGTCGGGTCAAGATCCTCAAGCTTTCCTTTTTCCCACGTCTTTTTCTGATCTCGACGGAGTATACGGAGTATACGAAGTTTCCTCCATGCATATGCATTTCATTCTCTAACATGTCCAATAACCGAAGCATTTCAAGTTTCAAATTACTAAAAAAGGGCCTTAATGTGAGACGTTAGCGTCCGGGGCTAACACCAACCCCACTAATATCGTCAAGATGTGATTCGTCTAGTAATTTAGCCGGTCTCATGTTGAGGCCCTGACCTTTCATTCCCTTTTTTTTTTGATTCTGTTTTTTTATATATTGTAAAGGTAGTTGAAAGGAAATCGACATGTCAGGGTACTATGTAGATCCGATACTCATCAGAGGGGGGATTTGAAGTATAAGGATGGAGCACGGCGGGGTCTGATATAAAGTACTTTGATTACAGGAGTCAATTCCCAAAGAAGTAAAGAAATTAAAGAAATTAATAGTCCATGGGCAGATGTTTAGCATTAATATACATCCCGTTTGAGATGTGGACTAGTATCCATGTCAGCCCTCTTCAATCTTTTCCTCTCCTTTTTCCCAACTTCTGAGCTTGAGGCTCTCCCCTTTTGAATTGGTATGTTGTTAAAGTCTATTCAGGTCAAAGATTGCGGTTAACCTATGTTGTATCTAGCCTTGAACGCCAGTTTGATACTAGCGGTTCGTTCCTGTCCTTTTTCCCATTCCTCTTTTTGAACGGTAGGTCATCCCATGACTCTGGATAGAGCTGGCCCTGACTATATCATATACAGTGGCATTGAATGCCCTTCCATTCTTTTGCGATCTTGATCCTGTGGATCTTGCCTTGCTAGGTCGTTTTATTGCTTTATCCACTTTCTACGATCTTGTAGACACTTGTGGCCAGACCCAGTTGCTCTGGTTTCAGTCCTTTCATCTTTTCATTCATTCTTAACTTGATCAAGGCATCAAGCAACCGTTCATTTCCATTCGTCAACATTAGAGAGACAAATCTCTCTTTTGCACCGCAGTACCACCACGCCATACTTGATACCCTGCGAGCCCTAACTTCTCGCAAACTATACAAGAGCATCCACCTCGGCATTCCATTTAGCCATATTTCTTTTGACCAAACGACCAATGAGTACAGAAGTACCAAACTCCGCCCCCTCTGGGCAGCCTGACAGGAAAGGATCTGTCAAGCGGGCCAGACAAATGCTGGATGCCGGCGTGCGTCCAGAACGAACTTCACCACCCCAGCAGATGAGACATCCGCCTGTCCCCAGGGATATCTCCCATCAAACACAATGGCCTCTTCCTGATTCGGGTCTCCCACCGCACCCGATCAATCAACATCCTAGGTATCTGGTTCCGCGTGGTCCTCCACCTCAGAGACCACCTCATCCAAGTGAACTCCCTTCGCCATCCATTTACTCCGAACGGGATAGCCGAGTCTCAGAAATGAGCTTGGCTCCGAATCAAAGACCTCCCCGATCCTTTTCACAACTCCAGCCGCCTCCGTTGGCGCACTCACGCCGGCCGATAGATGATGTCCCTGCCAGTCCTACCAGCACAATCGACATGACGACTCCTCGAATATCGATTGCAACAGAAGAGTTGTTCAGACAATCCGTGACTTCGTCGACACCCTCTGTCCCCGATGTGCCCCAATTTCCACCTACTTTTCTGCTGTCCGAGTCCACTCAACCTCAGGATGACCCCAGCCACCGGACGGCAGGTCTTGTCGCACCACTCAATGCACGAAAGCCTCCCCAGGCTCGTCGATCATCCGTCTCGCCAATTCCAGAAGAATTTGCCGACTCTCGCTTTACCAAATGCTCCGTCGCGTCGAGCCGAGCCGTCCCCTCGAGTTGGGGATCTGGCCCCGCCGAATCCGAGATTCTGGGAGCGTATCTAGATATGGAATCAGATGATGGCCAGCGGTCACCGGGCCTCCAAGAGGAAGATACGAGGCTCGTCCGAAATGCCAGTATTGGAAAGCGAGGAAAGCCGACGATGCGTACCATCACCAAGTCTAATCCCGTTTCCGTTGCAGATATGCCAGCACCCACCCAGGAGGAATCCGTCAAGGGCACAGAAGTACGACCTATCGGGTTAGGAGTTGTTGCAAACCAGATACCCCATATCCCGAGTCAATTACGAAAGTCGTCTACTACAGCATCGAGTGAATCATTGAAAGGCGTGGATCCGGAAAAGCCACCCTTTTCCACACAGTACGACTCGCCCTCTGATACGCGGCTCGAAAAAGAGCTCGAGGCCTTCGGACAGCTGCCTCACGCTGCTCCAACAATGAGTGATAAAAGGCCTGGAGGTCGTAAGCCTCCCGCTCTGAATATGCATGCGGTGCGGGATGCAGAGGCTCGTGGGAGCCTTTCCAGTCTATCTGATTTGATTCGGAGGGCGACAAAGCTGGCGACGAACCTGGATCATGGGAGAACCGCTAGTCGAGCTAATAATCTGGCCGGTGGTGATGAGGCAGGGTTCAGGACTGCGATGGGTGAGTGCTTCGGACCCAGATCACCATGCGGCATTTCCGGGAGTAGTATTAACTCGTCTGTGCTTAGGACACCGACCACGCAACTCCGGCTCTATATCTGACATTCTGGCCTCCTTCCCCCACCGGCTTTGGCCTCATCCGAAGGTCGTGCATCACGCACATCATGGCCCATGTTCTTTGGACGCTCTAACTTGCGTAATGTCGAGCAGCTTAACTCCAGTGATGACGACCCAAATGCTCCCCGACGCAGGAAGACATGCTGCGGAATGCCTCGGAAGATCTTTGTGCTCATCTGCATTGTAATCTTCATCATCGTCGTTCTCGCGATTCTTCTCCCTGTGTTCCTTGTCGCTGTGCCCCGCGAGAAAGCGAACTCATCCTGTGCCGAAAGGAACCCCTGTGAGAACGGAGGTATGAGCGTCTCGGCCGGCGATGAATGCTCATGCATTTGTTCGAACGGTTATACCGGCTCACAATGCAATATTGCGGGTGATGATAGCTGCACCACCACCCGACTAATTAACGGATGGAATGCGACCATGGGCAGTACACTCCCTTCTCTATTCGAAGGATCCAAGACAAAATACGGCATCACCCTCGACCAAGTCACGATCATGGCTCTCTTTAACATGAACGACGTATCCTGCAAGACCGAAAACGCCCTCGTGGCTTTCGACGATGTGACAAGTGACACAAATAAGACCCGCCGATCTGTACAATTGATAGCCGACTCGATGCCATCCGAAGAGAACGGGAAGAACGGTGATTCATCATCGGTCTCAACAACCGACCCAACACCAGTCCTAGCTGTCCGTGCCGAGGCCACTATGAACGGTATCCTATATGATGACTCCAACAAGTCAGCTACGACCACGTCGGCACCTACTCAAACCGAGTCAGCGAGCGCTTCCACCACCAGTACCAGCTCTCAATCCAGTTCCGGGGCCAAGGCGTCCACGTCCACTGGGACCAGCGTTCCCGAGGACGTTGTTGGGTTTTCTCGGGTTGCGGTGTTGTACATTCTGCAGAAGACAGGTTCACTTGACACGGCCATGTCTTCGGGTGAGAATATCCAAGGATACCTGGTTGATCCGTATGCGAACGCCACTCACCCGGCCATGACGGTGGGGGCTTTCGCTGTGGATTTTGAGAAATTGACGATCACGCTTCCCAATAGCACGGTGAAGGCTGAGTGATGATTGAAAATATGTTGTATGTAGGCAAAGGTGTATATAGGTCCATCGATTTAATTATATATATTGGGATATCATACTCCATACGTATGTGTATGTTGTGTATGTCGTGTAGGTCAATTCTAGCCAACATTGGAACGTTGGCCGGATTTAGGGTTTTAGATTACCCGGTCGATCCTTTCCTAATTAGGAAGTCCAATGTCGTGATTCCGCGCGGAGGTGACGTGCTCCATCACATGATCTCCTCTGCCGATGCGCTAAGTTGAGTCTATGGGAGTGGCAGGAGTATAACGGACTACAACATATATCAATTGATCAAGGACAAGTACTTTGGACTATATATACTTCTTGATCGTCTATTAAGATTCATAAATTCCCTCATATATGATGATCTCAATCAAAGGGATCGTCTATTTGCCCCTGAAAATCCGGAACCTCAGTCTTCCGTACCATATACTTCCAATGTTGGTAGGCCATGAATCGACTAATGTATCAGAACTACCTAGGTATACACTTATACTGTTTAAAATTGCAAAGACATACTAGATATATATATTTATTGATATGAATGAAACCATTCTGAAACTTCCCGGCAAATAATTAGCCCTAAGGTCCATAATTAACATCCAAGCTGTTACCCCGAGGAGATCCAGCCAAGACTTTTCCACTCCACACGTTGACGACTTCTGTTGGATGTGGATGGTGCAATCCACACCCCTCCAGGGCTCCAAGGAAATTTCTTGATAAGCAAAGCTTTCCCTTCTTTTTTTTCTTTCTTGTACATTACTCTTTTTCTATTCTATCCTTTCTTTTTTTATATTCACTATGGCCAACGCCCCTCACGGTGGTGTCCTCAAGGACCTTCTCGCCCGCGATGCTCCCCGCCAGGTCGAGCTCGCCGCTGAGGCCGAGTCTCTCCCCGCTGTGACCCTCACTGAGCGCCAGCTGTGTGATCTCGAGCTGATCATGAACGGAGGTTTCTCTCCTCTGGAGGGTAAGTGCAATTGGTTCCTTTGAGATCCAAATGTTCCTTGTTTTTGGGAGGGGCACGGGCATAGAGGGGCAATGGCTAATCTTCATGCAGGTTTCATGAACCAGGCAGACTACGACCGGTATGTGTGACACGGATGATCCCATTGGAATGAGAAACCCCTCATTCTCGGTGAATAACCTATAACAGCGGCAGCTGACAATGTGCATAGTGTCTGTGAGGACAACCGCCTTGCCGATGGCAATGTGTTCTCCATGCCCATTACCCTCGACGCTAGCCAAGAGGTTATCGACGAGAAGAAGCTCCAGGCTGGCTCTCGCATCACCCTGCGTGACTTCCGTGACGACCGTAACTTGGCTATTCTTACTATCGACGACATTTACCGCCCCGACAAGTGAGTTTGCCCTTTCTCTCAATTTGACATTCGGAACCGGTCGCACTGTCGATCATTATTTTTTTTCGTACCCTCGGACACCTTGTTTTATCTTTATTATGGGCGTTTTATGTCACCAACCTCGAATCTTTACCCAATGAGTCGATGTGGTTCGTGCTGTAGTGGGGCTCGCTGACGTGGTTCTCCCCTAATTTAGGACTAAAGAGGCCAAGCTTGTCTTCGGCGGTGACCCAGAGCACCCGGCTATCGTGTACCTGAACAACACCGTCAAGGAGTTCTACATTGGTGGAAAGATCGAGGCCGTCAACAAGCTCAACCACTACGACTATGTCGCCCTCCGCTGTATGTTCAATTCCCCTCTCGCCCTTGAATCTGGCTAATAAATCTTCCTACAGACACCCCCGCAGAGTTGCGTGTCCACTTCGACAAGCTGGGCTGGTCCCGTGTCGTCGCCTTCCAGACTCGTAACCCCATGCACCGTGCCCACCGTGAGCTGACTGTCCGCGCGGCCCGTTCCCGCCAAGCCAATGTCCTGATTCACCCCGTTGTCGGTCTCACCAAGCCCGGTGACATTGACCACTTTACCCGTGTCCGCGCCTACCAGGCTCTCCTTCCCCGCTACCCCAACGGCATGGCCGTCCTGGGTCTCCTGGGTCTGGCCATGCGTATGGGTGGTCCCCGTGAGGCCATCTGGCACGCCATCATCCGTAAGAACCATGGTGCCACCCACTTCATTGTCGGTCGTGACCACGCCGGTCCTGGTTCCAACTCCAAGGGCGAGGACTTCTACGGCCCCTACGATGCTCAGCACGCCGTCGAGAAGTACAAGGACGAGCTCGGCATCGAGGTCGTCGAGTTCCAGATGGTTACCTACCTCCCCGACACCGATGAGTACCGCCCCGTTGACCAGGTCCCCGCTGGCGTGAAGACCCTCAACATCTCCGGTACCGAGCTCCGCCGTCGTCTGCGCTCCGGCGCTCACATCCCCGAGTGGTTCTCTTACCCGGAGGTCGTCAAGATTCTGCGCGAGTCCAACCCCCCCTCGCGCCACCCAGGGTTTCACCATCTTCCTGACCGGTTACATGAACTCCGGCAAGGATGCCATCGCCCGTGCTTTGCAGGTTACCCTGAACCAGCAGGGTGGTCGTTCCGTCTCCCTGTTGCTGGGTGACACCGTCCGCCACGAGCTCTCCTCCGAGCTGGGCTTCACCCGCGAGGACCGTCACACCAACATCCAGCGCATTGCCTTCGTTGCCACTGAGCTTACCCGCGCCGGTGCCGCTGTCATCGCTGCCCCCATTGCTCCCTACGAGGAGTCTCGCAAGTTCGCCCGTGACGCTGTCTCCCAGGCTGGATCCTTCTTCCTGGTCCACGTCGCCACTCCCCTCGAGCACTGCGAGCAGTCCGACAAGCGTGGCATCTACGCTGCTGCTCGTCGTGGCGAGATCAAGGGCTTCACTGGTGTCGACGACCCTTACGAGACTCCTGAGAAGGCTGATCTCGTTGTCGACTTCTCCAAGCAGAGTGTGCGCAGCATTGTGCACGAGATCATTCTCGTTCTGGAGAGCCAGGGTTTCCTGGAGCGTCAGTAAGCGCGAGGCTTGGCGGAGTCGATTATATGTTTTTTTTGTTCTTCTATGGATTCCCCTGGCTTAGATAGTTCAAGTTGCCAATAGATTTGGTTTTGTGATCTGACCTTCTACGCTATAAGCAATGTATTGGCCCAGGATAGATAAGGGCATAGCATAGATGATCCTTTTGAACAATCTTGCAATATTATAGTTATAGAGACAAAGAAACATAAACATCACCAGTAACTCATCCAATAGTATAAGTACTATATCTAGACTGTACCATAGACTTCAGAGACCTACGAACTAGGAATTCCAGGGAAAACCATGTTGAATTTAGAGGCATCTACCCTGGCTATATCAGAGCTATATCAGAGCTATATCAGAGCTGATGTCGAGCAACCACCCGTGGACACTTTCATAACCATGACGCGTAAAGCAAAGAAAAAACCCCAAGGAATCACGAAGCCACAGCGAAATGCAAAGGGAAATAGAAAAGAAAAGAAGAAAAGCAAAGTAAAGTGAAAAAAGGGGAAAGGAACAAACGCCAGGGGTAAACACACGATGTCGTACATGGGGGTAAATTGCCAGCACGAATTCTAGCCAAAGTCGAAAGAATAAAAGATTACCGGGAAAATTATCAAGAATAGAAAGGATAGATCAGTGCCGAGGTCAACAGAAAATAAAATAATAAAAGACTTCCCAGCTGCTGGTTGCCAGACCAGGGATTGCCAGAAGATGGCCGCGTGAAAAGCTCACAAAGTCTGTTCAGAGGTCAGTTATTTCTTTGATCCCTTGACAGACTTCATAACACGCCGAGCTGCACTTTTGACTCCCTTGCCAAAGCCCCCTTTGGGAGTGCTTTTAGCCTTGGGAGCGGGCTTCTTAGCCTTAACTGGGCTCTTGGCAGGGACCTTTCTCGCAGGCTTGCGAGGAGAAGCTCCGGAGCCTTTGGAAGCAGTAGCGAGAATTTTCTTCTTGGTCTCAGCGGAGGGCCGCTTGAGCTGGGATGTTGTCTTCTTGGGAGAAGCCGGAGTTTCTTTGGCTGTCTTGTTTGATCGGGAAGCACGCACAGTGGCCTTGATCCGGCCTGTGGCTTTGACGGTTGGTAGCTTAACGTTGGTCTTCGACTTGACAGCAGTTGTGGATTTGCCCTTTGCCGTTGTCTTGGTCGTCTTCTTCCCACGGACGGTAGCCACGGCCTTTTTCACGCCGGCCTTGATGGACTTGGACTTGATAATCTTGCGCTTCTTGCCTTGCGGGGCCTCGTCGTCGCTTTCGGATTCTTCTGAGTCCTTTCGCTTTTTGCCAATGACCTTTTTGGCAGTTGTCGTCTTTGGACTTGCCTCGGCCTTTCGTTTCTCGAGTTCTTTGGCACGTTGCTGCTTTTCCTTCAGCCGTGGACCAAGGAAGCCTCGACAGTTCGCTGATCCACAGCGGCATTCTTGGACATTCTTGTTCGAGTAGGGACTGATATAGTATTAGTACATGGTCAAGTGGCTTGATACACATGTAATACTCACTCAAAGTTGTAGTCATAGCTCAATTCCTCCCCTGTGGAGACTCCTCGATCTCCAGCGAAGAGCGCCATGCGTGGCTTGCCAGCGACAGTCCATTTCTCCATACGGCAGTTTGGCTCACAGGCATGGTTAACAAAGCGAGCAATAGAACCGCGAGTAGCATCGATGATCATGTTTTGATCAAAATACATAAGGTAATAACACTGGTTGGCGAGGTCAATAAACACTAGTCTGTAAAACACCAAGAGAAAGGGCACGTACGTCGTTGTTTTTGTACACTGTTCTCATCCTCTTCTCGCATTCAAGCTGGGTGAGAATCTCGCCGGTGTACTCCACAATAATTTGGTTGGGCTCGAAGGAACGATTGCTGCGGACGCCATATCCGCGATCTGCTGTCTTGATGACTTCGACTCCAATGTTATACTTGCCCCCGGCCTTAGTCCGCTGCTTAAGGCCCTCGAAGTTTCGGTTACCGCACTCAGGACCCAGCCGGCAGTTACCGTTGTCGCACTCGTAGAACATATAGCGGTTCTGGCAATTCTCATCACAGCCAGTGTCTTCAGTGCACATACAAGTAGACAGCTCGAGTTTCTTGTTCGCTTTCCAAAAACTTCCGGCATCACCAACAAAAACATCTAGACTGTTAGTTAGCCCTCACTTCATAATGGAGATACTCGACATGCCACTCACTCTTGTTAGTCTTGCGCCATTCGTTGGGTTTAGGCTGTCCAGGTGGCAGTGGCGAGAAGATATCATACGGCAGCTGGTAGTCCCGCCCAGTCTTCAAAAGACGAGCACCCTTGAACATTGGCATGGGAAGGATGGTGCGCTGCATGGGACCGGTTCCAGTCTTCTTCGAATTCTTACTCCGGCGCTGCTTAGGAGGCGAGTCCGAGGGTTCCTGTCCTGTGTAAAGGCCATGCGACAGCCATATCTTGCGAGGTCGCGAAGCAGATACAGCCGGTTCCTCTGGTTCAGGAGTATCCTGATCTTGGAGCTTGGGCAAGTCGCTCTCAGATACTCGACGCTTCTTTGATGCAGGCTCGTTGACTGCCGAGGGGGCCGCCTCGTCTTTCGACGGGCATTATTGCGAGGGCGGAGACTAGCACGCCGACCAAGATCCTTGTCTGCCAGGCCTCTCGTGCGCTTTCCCAATATACTGCTGGCCCGGTCGACCAGATCTGAAGCCTTATCCATCAGACTGAAGCGACCAGACCGTCGTAGAGACTTGCGAGGAGAGGTTCGGGATGGGACCACCTCAGCCGTGGGCGCTCCTTCGTCTTCGGCCAATGCCTTCCCCACACGCTTCCGTAGCGTCCGCTGCTGAAGCGCCGTGTTCATATCCTCTGATTGCAAGTCCTGGGAAGACTTTGAGACTGGTGTATCGGGGGCCACAGTGCCGTCGGCCACGGTATCATCGTCGACTGGAGCTCCGCTCCACAAGGAGGATTCCATCACTGCAATACTGTGGCGGAGAGAAGAGTGAGATCGTTTCGCTTTGGCAAGGCTGTCGACATATGCCTCGCTAGATGAGGCCGCGGGCTCCTTGTTTGTGTCGTCTAGTGACTCGCCGGGTCGCAACGATGCGCGTGCAACCCGTGTTGACCTTCGCCGTCCTGCGGGTTTTTCGTCGGTCAGCGCGTTCTCGTTGTTGCTCGAGGTCTCCGAGCGGCTGTTTTCAGGCGTCAAGAGCTGTTCTGGCACGTCGAGGCTCATGTTGTCATCGGTAGGCTCGTGAGCCTGAGCGTCGGGAGCCGCGGACGCGACTGATCGGGACGTTCGTGGCGCCATTTTCGTGAGGATAAGATAACAAGAAGGACAATTCCACCTGGAACCGCCCTTTCTCTATCGATGTAGAGCAACTGGCGCGTGTGGTCGGGCTGGATGGGGAAATATCAGGGGAAGGTGTCGGATCGAAGAGGATCAGCTTCCCGCGCGCTTCTTATCAATTTAGGGTGAGGGTCTGACGCGTGCAACAACACTTTCAGCACTCCAATCGTAGAATTTCCCGATCTACAAGAGTACTAACGCAATGAAAAGAATGGCAAAGCAAGGGAGAAGGGGAAAATAAGCATCCGCCAGAAGCCTGCCCTGGTGGAATGCCGGAAATCCCTCACTTGCCCCCCACATGAACATGAGAGATTCTATGTCTGAGATGATATGGATATATAGATTATTCTAGCTGTAACATACACAGAATGATATCAAATGTCCAAACAAAGGTGAATATATGGTCCTAATAGGACATGGAAAGAAAAGGCTGGTTCTGGATAGGGTTGCCCATTCCCAGGTATGTAGTCACGACAGGTAACAGGATAGAACAGGATAAGAAATAGATCATGGCAGATCAGTAGAAAGAGAGAAATTATGTCTGCGCCAGGTGTATCAAATCAAACAGAGATGGCGACAAGAAGGGTATGTGTAATGTGGTGATTAGAAAGTGATAGATGTGTCCACGGGTATGAAGGATCCCAGTAAGAACAGGAATAGGTGGGCAGAGAAAAGGAGGAAATCATGAATATCATCTTCACAGATCGTAGCCGCCGAACCAAGTTCGACAGGCAAAAAGTGATTTTTCTTTTTTGTTTTTAGCCCTGTTGCGGACCAACATGTTGCATTTCAATGCCTTGGGACTCGACATCTGGGACACGATACTTGCGCTTTTGTGAGTCCAAGCGTTGGTCACCGTCTTCATACCGCTGCTTGAATTGCATGTAGGTAGGAGGGCGAGGACGCCCAAGAACGGCGATCCAATTCTTAAGGATGTTTCCTTGTGTGAATGGTCGATGTCGGTCAGTCTTGGCAAACTTGTGCGAGTTGAGATATTCTCTGGTAGTTTCACCGCGGCCAACTAGGAAGAGATGATATGCCCAAAGTGATGTAGGGTATGGCACTGCAACCAACCCATATATCACCATGGCCCATGGCACTCTCCATTTGGAGATTGCAGCCCCGAAGGAGATGCTTTCCCGAGACCTGTAGACCAATATATGTGCCAGACTAGCGCCGATCAAAAAGAGAGCCAAGAGGGTGCAAGAGCTAACGAATGTAAAGAAATAGCGATAGTTTCGGCGACCAACACAGTTGTTGAGCCACACGCAGTGATGATCGAGGGTTTCCACGCAGTTGTTGCAGACACGGCAGTGATAGCAGCGAGGAGGCCGCCAAATATTACATGTCTTGCAGTATTTCACAGGCACGTCCATGGCAGCTACATCGGAAGTAGCAAGCTTGACCATAACCCAGTCATTTGTGGGCGGACCAAGTGCCAGAGGGTCATCTGAAGAATCCGGCTGAGGCATAGGATGTACATTCCGAGGCATAATCTAGGAGTATCATGTTAACAACCACGAAACTTGAGACTCAATCAAGACCGAGACACTTACTCCAGGATCGACGACTGATGCATGCACAAACGACGAGAAACACACGTAGAAAATGTAAGCAAACACTATTGGAATGGCAGGAGAGATATTATGCCATAGCCAGGGAGCCCTAATTCCAGAAGTTAGCCATTGGCCCGACGGTCATATCAAGCGGATTCACATACGAGAAGGCAAAGAACAACGCCGAAGGTACAACGATTAAAAGTCCTGTTGCAATATTGACAGGCTTGTCTCTCGAGTTCTGGAACCGCCCCCCACCGCAGAAGAATGTGTTGCCGAGAAAGTACTCGTAATTCTTGCCCAGCATCGTTTTTGGTAGAGGGGGCTTTTTCACATCGAGGGGACCCGGAGAGGAGCCAGCGGAGGAGAGATGTTCGTGGCCTTGGTGGGCCCGAGTATCGTGGCCGTGTCCTGCACCTCGATTTTGCAATGATAGGAATGACAGTGGTGATTTTGGTGGTGTATCCTGCACGGCATGTCCTGTATAGTTGGCGCCCAGGTTGAGACGCTGGGGCTTCTCCTTTTGATCTCGGTCCCGCAGCAGTCGGACGCTTTCACCCAGACTCCGGATGGTTGTGTTACCGGTGGGGCTAGCGTTGGAGGTATTGCGGTCTGGAATAATAGGATCTGTGAATTCCGTTCCTCGAGACGGAGGAGCCTCCATGTCAGCCGGAGGCTGAGATCCTTGCGGGGCTGTGCTATTGGAGATCAAGCTCCCCCTGTTCTGGCTTCCATGCTCTGTCCAGTCGTCGGTGGATGAAACCGTTCCTTTAGTCACAGGGCGTGTTCCTCGGTGTGCCTGCAATCGTTGCGAGCTCATGGGCCGAAAAAATGCCTGTGCCGTCAGAGACGGGATATGTGTTCTACTCAATCGACTTCCCGAGCTACCAGGTCTGCTGGTCACCGAGTTCCGCGTTGGAGGCGGACCACGCCTGGATGAAACTGAGGGCCGCGACTGGTGGGGAGGGTGAGGTGATGTGTAAGATGGTGTTCGCTCTCCATCTTCATCTGTCACTCGGGACGAAATTCCGCCCACAGAGGGAGGCCGAGGAATCCCTAGCACATGGTTTGGTGTCGATCCCTGGTTTGTGTCGCCAGTCTCCGGACGATCTGCGGAGTTTTCCATAGCTGTGGAATGATGTGAATATTAACAATTGCTAGATGGAAATTCGCGCTATCATATTGCGTTTCGAATTGGCAATAGCGAAGGGATGGAGGCGAATCGCAGTGTAACGTAGGCAGCTGATATCGACGGGATACGGCGAGCAGCAAGCAGAGCAGAAAAAGGAGTGACGATAGAGCCGAGGCAACGTCTAATGAGCGAAAGTAAACAAAAGGATCAATCAAGGTCCTATAATTCCATTAGTCTCAAATCCCAATGCAGAGTTCCACTAACGAACGCGCCGCAAGGGCCAAGATGCAGAGCCCCTGATGGAGAAAACCGGAACAACACACCTCAGGCGCAAACAGCGATCGATAGGCCAAACAAATTGTAAAGGCCAATTACATCGCAGAAATCAACAGGAATGATCGTATATGCGTCAGCAAGTCGGATAACTCGAACCACAGAATATCAACCAACAGGAAGCTCGAAAGTCATGACCCAGATTGCTTGAACCGGTGATGACTCAGCGTCACCTGATATTCCGGCAACATCATTCGATGTTCATGATTCTCTCCCACTACCCCGTCTCCAGTTCTCCGCCCACGAATTCTCCTTCCAACGCACGCTCGAATTGCTGCAACCATGTCTTCAATTGCTGCTCTGGCTACCCGCCGGGCTCTGACCCGCCAGTCCCTCCTCCGCGCTCCCCCGCGCCGCTTCAACTCCTCTAAGGTCGAGGAGGCTCATCTCGACAAAGCCGGCAAGCGTGATCCCGAGCTCTACGTACGGACCCCACGGAGCCATTGAACCACGCTCGAGCTTTCATTCTAACTGTCATGCTTCTAGGTTCTTCTCGGTGTCATGTCTGGTGCTTTCCTGATTGCCGGATGGTGAGCATCCCTCCCGAAATTGCCCTACAATGCCTCATGCCCAAATGGTTCGCCCCATTTGCGCCACTGTGACGTATCAGCACTTCTTGGAGATTTTACCCAATCTACCCACCACCCTTAATGGCGCACGCACGTACAATGGCCGATCGCTAATCAGTTCGGCATTCGCGATAATATAGGTACTTCGGCCGCAAGCCCACTTCCGT
Source organism: Penicillium mononematosum (assembly GCF_028829835.1). Taxonomy (NCBI): domain Eukaryota; kingdom Fungi; phylum Ascomycota; class Eurotiomycetes; order Eurotiales; family Aspergillaceae; genus Penicillium; species Penicillium mononematosum. Next base: position 2,215,605 of record NW_026643275.1, read on the forward strand.
GAACTCTGAGAGCAACGTTCGCATTGGCGAGAGTGCCATGCCCTGGCACGGCGAATCCGAGGATGGCAAGGTCTACAAGTACCAGTACCACCCCCACGGTGACAAGAGCCAGCCCCTCCGCGCTGCTCCCAGCGCCATGAACACCGTCATTGTTCCCAATGTCACCCTGCCCGAGGTACGGATCCGTTGGACCTTTTGTTTATGCCTACGTGGGATCACTTCAGAACTTGTTCAGAGTGTCATGTGATCGCGTTGGCTGTTTTGGTAGAGAATACTGACGTTGGTTTCTTTCTAACAGGACCTCCACGAGAAGTTCAACAAGTACGGCAAGGAGGAGTGGGACTACTAAATGGCTATTTGTTAGCCATAAGAAGTGCCTTAAGAAGTCGAATGAAGCTAACCGCCGTTTCTTGCGGCCGGCTGCTGTACACTAAGACCGGGGAGAGGAGAGGGCTGCGTGAACTTGCCATTGGGATAGCAAGAGATTTGTGCATAGTATACGTATTCAGATAAAGAGTCAATTGGGAATAGCTCTCTTTCTTGCGTTACATCCTATCTTACTGACTAGCTTACAAGATTGAATTAGCAATCTAGAACCATACCTGACAACCCAGTCGCGAAAGCGCTGAAAGCGGCCAAGTAACTACCATGTACCTTTTATGTTACGACATATAGCACAGAATCTGCGGATATCAGTGTCGATTATGGCAACACTAAGAAAAAGCTAACAACGGAATAGAGGAATGGGCAAGTACTCTATGAAGTCTCATTATACATGGCAGAATCCGCTCTCCTCTTACATTTTCATCTTCCAGACGACCACTATTTAGTGGCCTCATTACCCTCACTGGCAGGCTTAGCCTCCATGGAGCTTGACTGCTCAACCGAGCGCTCATTGCCATCAGCCACAGACGCAGGGCTCTCAGGGGGAACAGAGTCCTCGGGCGCACTACCAGTCTCAGGATTCTGGCCCTGCACATCCGGGTGCGGGGGCGCGAGCTGGCCATCAACGACGGGAACCTCGTGGGCATTCTGCAAAGGCTGACCAGGCTCATAGCGAGTCTCGAACTTCACTTTACCTTCTGCTCGGAGCGAGGCTACCAGGTTCTCGTCAAGAACTTGACCGTTCTGGTCGCGGTACTCAACGCGCGCCATAGAGCCAGCGATCTTAGGCGCGGTGACGGCCGCTGGGTCTGATTCTTGGATAGCCTCACCTGCAGGCGCGGGTGCAGGTTCTTCGGCCTGGACTGGTGGCGCCGGGGGTGGTGCTTGAGCTGCGGTTGTAGGGGCAGCCACGGGCGGCATGCTTGGCACGTATTGAGTAATGTACTGGCTCAACTAGTGGCGTTTGAAAGTCCATGTTAGTCGTGGTCTCGTCGATTCGTTCAATAACCTCGCCGGGGAGGTCTCCATTCCGGAACACTTACGTCGGTGTGAAAGGTATTACAGTCGAAATCCCAGGAACCGAGCAGTTTCACCTGATTGCATGCATCCCTAGTCCAGGGGTTGCCATACACGAGTGGGGCGTAGAGAGTGAACACAACAACGCTAAGACCTAGGAAGATTGCCATCAGAGCCTTGCCAATTACAGGTCTGGACGCAAGCCCCAGGCTCTTAATGCGGTTTGTGAGGAAGTCAAGCTCCTGGCAGAGGACCATAATGGCGAAGTAAAGGGCAGGGAGATAGTGGTGCAAAAAGAGCTGGCGCGCCATAAGATAGAATGGGAAGTAGTGGAAGAACCAGCCCAAAACGCTGGTGCCAACCTCGTAGTCAAAGCGCTTGAAGGAAACGTGTTTGTAGTCACCACAGCTTCGCTGCCACCGAACAATGGAGAGAGCTTTGAAGATGAAATAGATTCCAATGGCCAGAGTGGTCGACCACCAAATCAGCGGGTTTCCGAGGAGGTAAATTTGGCGGTTGTCTTTGCCCCAGAAGTTGATTCCGCGAAGGAGGGTAGGCCAAGAGGGCGGGCGAGAATCCCAGGCGTGGGACTCAACCAAGCCTGCGTTCGTGGTCCACATAACCTTCTGCAATTCCCAGAACTTGCCCAAGAAGCCGGGGTTACGGTAGTTGACTCGCTCGGCGTCTGGGGCCATAGCGGGGTGCTGGTTGGACTCAATATACCAAACGCTATTGGGAAGAGTACCACCCTTGGCGCATGTCACTTCCTGCTGCTCCCAACCCCAGTCCGGAAGCTTGACCTTGTGGGAAAATAGGACACAGCCAGTCATGACGTGCACCAGCTTGAACTTGGACTGGATAGTCCGCAGGCGCTTCTTAGACTTTGGGGTCTCGGACATGGACTTAACAATCTCAACCCTCCATAAGTCGTTGGCATCACCGGGGAAGCCTTCGTATCCGTAGAGCAGAGACCTCATATTGCCAGTCGGCCTCGGTCACTGGAGGGCGCTCGTCATGCGAGTGAATTCTTCGGTGAGTGATCGCGTGATAAAGTCTAATAATCGAACCATCCTCAATGAAACCAGAAGCAGTCATGTTGTCCCAGGCGAACGGGCCCTCGACTTCTCCATATGGTCCTAGAGGCTGAGTTGAGTTTTCCAAAATGAACACGTTGTTTTCATCCTTGTGGGGGTAGAGGGTGATTTGCTGCTGCTTGCTACCCGTTGGGTACATGTGAGGGTGAGAGTGCAGATAGCCGCCCTGCGTGTTCTGATGGCGAAGGCTGACTCGGGATCCAAATGAGACATCTGCGGGAACATCTTGCATAGACTTTGAGTTCAAAGTCGCCTGGAATTCCGATGACATGAAGCCGTCACCTTCTCCGGGGTTAACCAAGCACGTAAAGTGAATGGCAAACATGGCAAGGTAGAAGCCTAGAGGAATGACGATAAGGCAGAAGACCCGGGAGAAGAAATGCTTGAGCCACAGACGCTGTAACAATCCTACTATTAGCATAGAACACGGCTTGGTCTGAATATGGAAATACATACCGGTGTGACATTTTTAGCATCACCCAACAGTACCCACAATTGAAGAGCCGTGAGAGATCCAACCCAAGCCATAGTGAAGAGACCAACCCACTTCACACTCAAAGTTGCGCCAAGAGAAAGACCAGTAAACACCAGCCAGAACCACCAGGGGCCGCGGAATGCATGGGCCGGTCCCAGCTCTTGTTGGTTGGTGAAGCAGCTGAAGGCCAAAGCTGTCAGGGCGGTAAAGAAAATCAACGGGGAGTCGAGCAGAATCAGACGGGACTGGGTGACCAAAGCGTTGTCAAAGATAACAAGGCCAGCACCTAGGAGTGAAGTCGAAGTTCGGCACCCGGTAACTTTGAGGGTGAGGAACATCAATGGGACAGTCAAAACACCTAGGATAGCTGGAAGCATGCGCATTGCCACATAGGGCACACCGGGCTCCAAGTAATCCTTGCCAATGTCCTTGAAATCGAAGTTTCCGTCGAAACCAGCAAGCCAGCCAGCCAGCGTAAGCAGCAGTTTAGCTAGCGGGGGGGTGCACATCCATGAAGAATTTTCCCTTGATGTATTTGGAAGCAAATCCACCGAAGCTATTATGCGAAAATCATTAGTCTCTCTTCGGTTTTCTTTCGATTTATAGCACAAGGTTGGCAGGGAACGTACTGGACTTCATCGAAGACCACGCTGGTGGGCTGGTAAATTCTGAATAGGCGAACAGCCGCGGCGACAAGAGTCACCAGTACAATAAGCTTATAGTCCGAGCCGGGAAGTTGGAAGATATCATTGTTCTTCACTCCATCCGAGGCATATGTCCGAGGCACTGGCAAAGGCTTGCGGCTCTTGGGCTTGGGTGACCGACTGGGCGATCGCCTACCACGGCTCTGCGGCCGTACGGCCAGTGTGTCTTTCGCTTTCTGGCCCATATTCGATACAGGTATGGAACGACGTCAGCGATTCAGGAGAACGGGGCGGGAGTCGGAATGTCGAGGAGAAAAGATAGGAGAATTGCGTGTAGTTTAGTTATAGTTTAAATCGTAAATGAGAGGCTTCTCAAGGTTCGATCGACGAGTGGACGTTGTCGAAAGCTGATTATTTCGACCTCGAGCTGTCAACCGTTCAATGGCTTCTGGCACCACACCAATTAATGATCGTGTAACAATGAGGAAAAAGGCCCCATGACAGGGAAGAAATATGGGATTAAAGAAAAATGGCCGGTGAAGAGAGAGTAAGAAAGAAAAAAGGACGTTGAAAAAAACAAGAACTAGAGTGAACGCAGATGGACGAAAGCGTGCAGGTCCGCCTTGAGGCCAGATCAACGGCGGCTGTGGAGGACATGTGAGCCCCTTAGTTTTTAGCCCCCCCAAGTATTGTAACGGTCTTTACATTAGAGGGATTCAAGGAATTGAAATGTTATATTTATTGTTACTTATATACATATAAGCTGATCTAGATATCAATATTGACTATATCAAGGAAAAAAAGAAGTAAACATTCCCATTCCGGACTGCATTTCAGTGGGGAAATGCAGACAGCGCTGGAGGAACATGGCCGCGCACGGGATACACCGCCACAAGTCACACCGCCACAGTAATGCCACTGTCTGTGGCGGTGAAACGCAGTGTGGCTAGTGAAGCTAGCCAAGCCCTCTCCATCCATCATCTGCGGTCTAACAAGTCCCCATTTCTTCAATCCTCACCATCCACCATGGAGTCGTCAAATGGAAGTACACCTCGCCCTGAGGGGTCTGAGGGCACTCTGAAGCCTCCAGAGGGCATGGTTCTTCCTCCCAAGGATATCCGAAAAGCCATCGAGACCACAGCAAGTTATGTCGTTCGCCATAAAGGCACTTTCGAAGACCGTATCCGCCAGAAGGAGAAGAACAACTACAAATTCTCCTTCCTGACACCTGGAGATGCCTACGAACCCTACTATCAATGGTACACAGCCGAGTACAAAGCAGGCCGAGTAGCTGGACCAGCAGGGCGAGCTGGTGAGTCTGTCGCCGCCGCAGTGCCCGAAAAGCCCAAGGGGCCACCTGAACCATCCTCGTTCCACTTCTCGGCGCGCATGCCTATTATCAATGCACAGGATTTGGATGTGGTCAAGCTGACGGCATTATTTGTCGCAAAGCGGGGAAAGTCATTCATGACTGCGCTGTCGCAGCGCGAGGCCAGAAATTTCCAATTCGACTTCTTACGGCCTCAGCATAGTCTCTACCAATTCTTCACGCGATTGGTCGACCAATACACTATCTTGCTTCGCGCGGAGGGAATCGACGAGGCGACTTCATCCACAAAAAGAATTGCAGAACTGGAACAAAATGCGAAGAACAAATTCCACATCATGGAGCGCGCTAAGCAACGCGCAGAATGGGTGAAGTACCAACGGCAACAGAAGCAAGAGAAAGAAGAGAAAAGTGAACAGGAGCGCATCGAGTACGCCCAGATCGACTGGCACGACTTCGTCGTGGTCGAAACCGTCGAGTTCACCGAGCACGACGACCACGCGGATTTGCCGCCGCCGACCTCCGCCAATGACCTGCAGTCCGCCTCCCTCGAGCAAAGAGCAGCACTTTCCCTCAACACACGACGCATCGAGGAAGCGATGCCCACCGGCCTCGACGAACCCGTCTACTACAACGCCTACCCAGTCCAACCCGCCCCCATGCCCGCCCCCCAACCCGCGGTCTCGCCCTACCCAGCGGGCCCCTTCCCCCCACCAGGCGAGTTCACCAACCCCGAAGAGGAGCAGCGCATCCGCGAGCGGACCCAAGCGCGCGACCAAGCCGCCGCAGCTCAAGCAGCAGCCCAAGCCACCCCAGGCCAACAGCCAATGCGCATCCGCTCCGACTACGTGCCCCGCGCGCAGGCCCGCCGTCAACAACCCCAGATGGCGATCTGTCCTTACTGCAACCAGAAAGTGCCCTCCAACGAGCTGGACGAGCACATCCGTATCGAGCTGCTCGATCCGCGCTGGAAAGAGCAGCGTGCGAAGGCCGAAGCCCGCAGTGCCACCACCAACCTGTCCACCGTCGACGTGGTCAACAACCTCAAGCGTCTTGCAAGCCAGCGCAGCGACGTCTTCGATCCTTCTCCCCTCGAGTCGGAGGAGGAAACTCGCCGCAAGCGACTGGCTATGGGTCTCGACGGCCCGGCTGGGCCGCAAACCCCGAACGCTGGCCCGCCTGGTGTGCAGCATCCCAACCCTCAGAGTATGAATATCGAAGACCAGCTCAGACATATTCATCAGCTTGCGAAGAAATGATATCCCCCCGGCTAAATGAAGTTCAGACGGGATGTTCTCGTCCCAAAATTGAGGTTTCATGGGGTTTTCTATTTCGAAGGTATCTTTTCTGCCATTTGTGGAGTTTGGAAGGGATGAAATCTGGATGAGCTTCTTTTTTTCTGTTTGTGTACAATAGCGCTCTTTTACTGTAACCTCATGAAACATCTTGTCTGATCTATGCTTCTTTCCACCGTAGTTATTACTTGGATCTGTCTAGCGTACAAAGTACTGGTGATCCTTTGGGCATTAGTGACTGGCATGTGTCAATCTCTTCTACTGCATATTATCCCTTGAAAATATATCGTCTATGTAAGTAATTTGATTCAAATTCATCTATCATTTATCACAATACTTCCACCACCAATGGGTCCCGAGACCAGCATCGTCGCGAGTCAAAATTGGGAACGAAGAAGAGAAGAAAGAAGAGAAAAAAGAACAGAAACAGCGAAGATCCATACACCTGGTCCAAATATCCGCGGGAAAAGAAAACGGAGCAAGGGAAAAAAAAACAGAACGCATTATTATGTATACATGGTCGGAAGCGAAAAGGCTGATAATAATACAAGAGGCCATGCTGCTGAAAGTGAAAAGAGGACACCCAAAAAGCCAAAACCAATGAGGAACATCATCAAGGTGTAACCCAATGGGTTATTAAAGGTAGAGGAAGAAGCAGAAGCAGCATTTCCCAATGGGCAGGTCTGTATCAACGACCTGGAAGAGAAAGAGAATTAAGTGGCTCAAGAATGCAATGCCAAAGGGTGGGGGAAGACATTAGGCGGATCATAAAATGCTGGGTAAACCGTGTAGTCGTATCACTCGTGTTGATCGCTTATGATCAACCGAGGTCAAGAGTTGCTCAAACCATTTGGTTTGGCGACGTCTGTGTCTGTGTCTGTCTCGCGACTCAGAACGATGGAGGGCTCGTTGGGGACGGGTACCGTGGGATTAGCATCCACGTCAGCGCTAGCTTCTTCGTAAACGCTTGCTGCTGAATCGGTAGAAACTCGTTTGCGTTCCGAGTCACTCAAAGAAGCAGCATCGTCCCTGTCATAGATAGAACTTTGAGGTCGAGGAACATCAGGGTGGGTTATGTGCTCAGGAGGGGTTTCTGTGATTGGTGTTTCCGATGCGAGTCGATCCGCTGACACTTTCTCCATCCTGGGCTCGATATAAGTAACGTCCACAGGATAGAGATAGCGGTCATCATCGTCCTCGGCGGCGTCGTTATTAGACTCTGTGCTGGCCAGCTCCGCCTCTGGCTCGCTTGGGCGATTGCACATTGGAATGATGCCTCCTCCGACACGGGACCAGAACATCCTCTCTCTGAGGCGGATAGTCTCATCCCAGATTTCTTTTTCTTCTTCGGTATCGCCAGCCCGAAGATGTCCATCAAGGATGAGACGTAGGTAGCCAGTGAACTCGCAACACGAGCGCACTCTTTCTAGGCAGAGCGTACAGAGTGAGTACCTTTGAGCGGTCTCGCTATCTGATGTTCGGAAACGATGGGTTCTTTCGTTAGGCGTGCCGGGTCTGCGTTCACCGCAGACAGAGCAGGGGAATTCGAATTTCTTGGATGATGGGGGCATTGGCTCCACGACAAGACTGCCTTCGCAGATACCGCTTAGAACGGTACGCCGGGTCAACCATGAGATCCCGGGCGCTAGATCCAGTCTTAACGTAGGTTCAATATCCTCCATAAGCACCCGCTTGTAAAAGCGAGTTTCCTTCAAGGAAAAGTTCGATCCCGTTGTAGAAGAGGTGCTCCCATTGGGAGAATGGGTAAACCCTTTGGTGGGCGATGAAGTCGACGACGGAGATCCTCCACTAGCAAAGCTTGCCAGACCCATCACGTTCAGGCCCCCATATGACCCACTAGCAGCACGGCTAGGAGGCTTAGAGCTCCGAGAGAGTACCAACAGATCGCGGAAATCCTCATAAGCCTGTAGGTCCGTCCGACAAACCATGCGGAGGAGCTGCGGGAAGCTGGAGGAAGGGCCCGGAGTGAGCTCCTCGGGGTTGCCAATCAATACAGGAGCGGGTTCAAGCTCAGTCTCTTGGCTACTAGAACCTTGCGCTTGTGAGACCTCGTCTGGAGATGACGGAGTGGCACGGCTTTCCAAGTCATCTTTTTGAAGGTTCATCGCTTGCATGACAGACTTGAGCTCGGCAAGCTGGTCTTGATGCGATGCCAGGAGCGACTCGGTGTCTTTAACTTGAGAACGTAACTGCTCATTCTTCTTCTCCACCGCTTCCCGTTCGATTTTAGCTGCAGCCACCATCTGAAGTAGCGTTAGAATTTAGATTTAAAATGCATGTGTTAAGGAGATAACCGACCTTATTGGCTTCTTCAAAAAGAGCCGCAGTAAGGGTTTCTACTTCTTGCTCAATATTTTTCCTGCCCTTTTCAGCAGCGAGACGTTGGGCCGTTTCTTCCGCTAACGCATCGCGTAATTGCGAAATTTCGCGATCAGAGTCGACCTTTCTGATATAGACTTTGTTGTCAATGTCTCGCCGATATTTCTCATTCTGGAACTCCAGAGCTTGAATCTTGCCCTGAGCTAGTTCTAGCTCTTGACGGGTAGCAACCAGGCTATCGTCGAGATTCGTTTGGTTGTTGATGGCCTGGATCAATTTCACAGACAATGCTGCTACTTCGTTGCTCAAATCGGGGTGGTGAGACGATGACGTCGAATGTGAGACCTCCGGCCCGACCATTAATCGTGGGTCCTGCAGGGTGCTGAAACTGCTGTCATCAAATCCGGAGTTTTGTGTTCCATTTGAAGAAGCAATGTCGGAGAGATTGGTAGTGGACTTCGCTTTGATGACGGTTCGGTCAGGAGATAACGACCGGTGCTCAGAGGAGAGCGACCTCTTATGGGCGTTGCGGGGAATCATATTGGATGGGGAGAAGAAGCTATGATGAGAGGTTTGAAAGGCAATTAAACTGCCCCACCTAAAGCGTCAATAATTGAAGTCCCAAAAAAGCACATCGTGATGGGATACTTACTCGGCCATGATGAGTGACGTAGAAGGCGTTCGGGATGTAAGGCAAGAGAGGATTCGCTCGTCGCCAGAACAAGAACAGAATCACGTCCAGAAAAGCTCCGGTAGACAGGTTACTATCCACGCCATTCACACCAGAGAGTTAAGTGTTAGAATAGAAAGGTCGCGCGTGCGGTCGAGTAGGTCCACGGGGTACGTAATAGGCTGAAAGATAGTGGAATCGGGATTTAGAAGTGAGGAGAGTCGGATGGCCGAAAGAGATAACAGAAATGAGTGTGCTGAAAGTGAAGAGAAGGATTGAATCGCCACAAACAGGACTGATCGGAAATATCAGCCTGTTGAGGGTGTCGAGGAAATTGGGGTGGCAGCGCGAGTCCTGAAGGATGAATCGAGGCTTAGTCACCCGGATATGGACCGAGCATAGATGGACTATTGAAAGATCGACTGCGCTACACACTTGGAAGAAGATGAAGACTTTTATCGGATGAATATTAAAATGGGCTTTTCCGAAGGGACAGTCAATGTGAGGGGGACAAACTCAGCATCGCCACCCGGAGACCGGACACGGAACGGACACCCCGGGCGCTTCTGATAGCCCGGGGATTTAATTTGGAGCTAACCCTGAAGCTATCGATCGGGAGGGAGTACGAGTACGGAGGAGGTAATTTACTTCAGATTTGCCCCTCAAGGCGCAGTTTTTAGTACGTGATAGGCGCCTATACATAAAGTACATGTTGAGGTCTCTATCACACATAACAGTGACCACACAAATATACCAAGGTATTAGACCATGAAACAAGCCAATTAAACGATTAAACACAATTAAGCACCAAATTATACATGTCGACGGTGAAGTTTGAAATACTCACCTGGGCAAGTTCCACGTGTAATTCCCCCGCCCCGTACTTAAAGAGGGGAAACACATGCATTGATAGAATACTACCTAGGCACATACATATATGATGTTAGATAGATCTATTATCGGTGATTCACTGTCTATTTCTATCTATTTTCTGTGGTCTTTGTAGATTTTTAATTATCTACTGTATAGCGAGGGCAGCTTTGTACAAAAATATATAGATAGTAGCTAGATATATATGTACAATTATTGCTATGACATTAAATTCATCAATTCCCCTTTCTACCAGTCACTACATGCTCTAACCAAGTAAAATGTTGTATATTTGTCCAGAACTACCCCGGAATCAAGTATGGCCGTTACACCCCTCCGTACCCGGGTGAGCCCAAGTGGGGTTCACCAAATTAATCCTTGACTCTTCAACATTCGATCAATCTAAGCCCACTCATTCTATTTGAATATCCACCATGGCTGATGCAGAGCTAGAAGAGGTCAGTCTCACAACCATATCATGAGAGCTCGGCGCCCTTCGACTCCGGTACTAAGAAAGAGACAGATCCGACGAGCTCGTCTCGCGCAACTCCAGCAACAAGGACCCCGCGGAGGTGGTCCAGCCGGTCAAGATGGTGGCGAGCAGGCACAACAGAGGAGGTAAGTGTTGCAATAAGTCGCTAGAATATGCTGTATGCTAATGAATTCAACCAGACAAGCAGAGGGTATGTCTCCAGATCCGACGTTCCTAGTCCATTGATTCGACTTCGACGGACCACAAGCAACGTCATTGTGTGGCCGAATTTCTAACCCCCTTGATTTATTCCAGCCGAGCAACGTGCTTCGATCCTGACGCAAATCCTCGACCCCGAAGCTGCCGATCGTCTGGGTCGTATCCGCCTCGTTAAGGAGTCGCGCGCAACAGATATCGAGAACCGTCTCATCATGCTCGCCCAGTCCGGACAGTTACGGGCAAAGGTAACCGAGGCACAGCTCAAGGAGTTGTTGGGGGCTGTGGCGGAGAACCAGCGCAAAGAAGAGGAGGAGCAAAAAATCGTTATCTCTCGCCGCAAAGGTGGGTGGGACGACGACGATGATCTCTTGGACCTGTAAGGGTTGCATAAAATGTGTTCTATGATCACTTGTGCCTATGGCCTTTTTGTTTATTGCATTCGGATACCTCTGTTGCTATCCGCTCGTGGGCCACCGGAAAAATCTACTCCAGGCGTTATGGTCCTTCGTTCTTTTACATTATTTGCAGCCGGGTTAAATTGAGGATCAGCTTCGCATCTGCGCATCCACGCATTGGTATATGGTTTACAACGATCCAATAATCATACATCTCTCCCTATATTCGAGATCCATCACTCCAACATGACGCAAACCAGCTCAGTTCGAAGCCTGCTGCTGTCTCTCTTTTTCCCGCTTCTGCTGCTGCCGAATCATCTTCCGAATCTCTCTAAGATCCGGCGGACGCTCAATATTCAGCTCAGCTCTGAGCTCATCCACATCCTTCTCCAACACCTCCTCCCAATAAACATTGATAAGCTCCTTACTCCCCAGCCCACTGCGAATAGCCCACGGGAGATGTAACGTGAGGAACCGCTCTTTTTCGGCAGGCTTCATCCGTACAAAGGCGAATAGACTCAGCCCGGTCATGGGCAGAAGTGTGTTCAGGAACTCCAGCGCCTTGAGAGCCAACTCGCCCTCCACAAAAATCGGTAGACCCGTCACTGCGTGGTAGAAGTCATGGCACTCGCGGTATCGTTGCATGACATATGCGCATTCTTCATTGTCGATGTACTGGACGTTATCTCGGGTGTCGGGCGATACACCCTCACGATCTAGCCATTTGGCGTATGTCCGGCCGACGGAATTCTCGGGGAGGGTGCGGAGATGGGTCATTTTGAGGGTTTCGGAGGTGATACGGGGGCGATCACGGAGAATGCGACGCCCTGTTGGATCCGAGAGCATGGCATCGCGTAGCCGGTATATGAAAAATGGTGTCGCGGTAGCTTCGCCCAAGGCCGCAATAAGATCTATAGAGTATCTTGTTAGATCGTGATCCGAGATTCTGTACTGGGTCTGTAGGAAATTATATCCACACACCCGCTCTTCTAGGGTTGATAAGTGATCCAATTGCTGAACCTAGAGCAAGAGCCCCGCGTTCAATAGTAGTCAATGGGACATGGCCAGGGTAGTTTGGTGGTGGGCGGTTTAGAACGGAAAAGGGCCGAAGAGTGCTTGCTGATAGGTTTGAGCTCGCAGTCAATGCCCGAAGCTCAATTGCCCCACGCCTCCCAAGTACCGACATTATGAATCCCAAAGCCAGAGGAACTTGTGCATGGTCTGGGACGAAAGCTGAAGTGAAAGTAGAAGTGGTATGACTATCGGATCGGCAGGGACAGCACAAGTGGCCGTCGTGCCTTGCCGTACTTTGCGATAACGCCGTTTATCGCCGATAACCATCTGCTCCACATTGTAGAGTGAATTTCAGAGACACATCGACGCGTTTTGAGGCTACGAAATATTCTTTTTAGGCCTTTCTTTGCTTGAGGAAACAGGATACAGTAAAGCAGGCTACTCTGAAGGTGTGTTATAAGAACTATATATCTCCAATTCAATCCCTATCTCATAATATATACTGACTAGGGCAAGCATCTCAAAGTCTGCCAAGAAGCACAAAACCCATCTAGTATGAAGCCCGAATGGTGGCCCGGGGAAGAGCATGGGGCCTTCACCGAATGGGCAACCTCCAATGGCATAGACACCAACTCGGTGACCCCGGCCCGGTTCCAAGGACGTGGGTTGGGAATGATGGCCACCCGGAATATCAAAGTATGAACCGCAAATGTATACTCCTCGTTTGTATATCTACTCACTAAGTACTGTCTAGAAAAGAGAAATTGTCCTCCAAGTGCCAACAAAGTTGATGCTCAGGGTGGAAGATATCCCTTCCACCTTCATCGACAAACTCCCAGAGGACATTGCTGTCCAGGCACTTCTAGCAGCGTATCTTACACACGGTGCACCAGATGAACTGCCAAAATACGAGCTATGGCGCAAGTCATGGCCCAGCCGGAAAGACTTCGAAGACAGCATGCCGATCCTGTGGCCATCCGTTCTGGGAGGACCACAGTTGCCCAGCAGCAAGGACGATGCCCCGACTGACTCAGAGCAGCCAAGTCTTCTCCCCCGTCAATTTCTGGGCGGTGGAATAGTCTACAGCCAGGCCCAAAGACGAGGAAATACAGCGCAGATTACCAGAACATTCTTTCGCAGCAGGCTCAGCGCCTGCGCAAAGCGTGGTCCGATGTCATTTCTGCCTTCCCGGATACCAACTGGGAGGCATTCTCCTACAACTGGTTGATTGTGAATACCAGGAGCTTTTATTGGATTGGCGAGGGACAGGAAACGCCGGAAGACCCTAATGATGCGATGGGGCTGGTGCCTTTTGCTGATTACTTCAACCATGCCGATGTTGCTGTAAGTGCTTCTGAATTTTCGTTGTATTGACCCAGCTAACACGTAGATGGAAACAGCGTGATGTCAAATTTGATGAGAATACATATGTATTCCGTGCTACGAAAGATTATGAGGAGGGCGATGAAGTGTTCATGAACTATGGCAGTCATCCGAATGATACTTTACTAGCAGAATGTGAGGAAGTGTCGTTATTTTCTTCCCTTCAACGTGCTGACTTGTTCTTTTCTTTCCACAGATGGCTTCTTTCTTGATGTGAATGAAGCAGATTCGATCTACCTTGACGATATCATTTTCCGGGACATCCATTCCGCCGAACAACAAGAGGACTTGTGGCTGAATCAATATTATGGGTATGTAATTTGATTTGATATTTTACATGACAATGCGCATTTCCCACGCGATATATACAGTTCTCCACTGACACAGCGCTAGTAACTATCAAGTTACTCCCCATGGACCCTGTTACCGCACAGAGGTCGCTGCATGCCTGAGTTATATGAAGGAGGAGGATTGGCGAAACCATGTTCTTGAAGGCCAATCACAGGGCTTAGATGAGGGTCGATCTGAGGCCACCATCAAAAGGTGGATTCTGACATATGCCGCAGAGGCAGATGCAACTATAACGGCGCTGCAGAAGGCCATGGGACTCAACACCGCTGTTCAAGCACATCGTTCAAAAGCAGAGATGTTGCTGAGACGGTGGAGGCAGATCAAGGATCTCTGCGATCATGCGGCCAAAACGGTCTCTGTATAGATATTCTCTGGAAAGAATTTAGATTATTGTTGAATCATTTGGCCTGTTCGCCCAACAGAGAGATATGACAAGGAGCCAAGGTAGAGTAAGAATTCGACAGAGTAGATGGTAGTCTAGAGCTGTTAAATGGGAGGTTCGTTGGTAGAGATGACATTGTCGAGATCGAGGGGAATCGCGCCGGCTTCCCGGCTCCGATGGGTAGCCGCTTTGGCAGCGACCAAATGCTTGATCATGTAGTTGAGTGCACATTTGATACCCAATTCTTCACCACGACGCACGATCCATCCGTTGAAGTATTCAATCTCCGTCAATCTCCTCTGGTTGATATCTTGCTGCATCGAACTGTGATTCTTGGCCGTGTTGCTCGCGATGTTCACAACCAAACGACGCAGGCGTTCTGGGGAGAAGCGATCTTCGATGCCCGGGATACCTTGCAGCTCAGGAAGAGCACAGATCACGGCGGAGATTTCAAAGAGGAGCAGCCTCATGACACGGGTAAAGCTGAACGAGTAGAGAATTTCGCCATTGGTGCAGTCGCTTAGTGCAGTCAGGGGATTGATGACGCAGTTCACTGCCAATTTCTCAAGTTGATATTGCAATAGACCAGCCGGTGTCTCGGCCACAGCGACCAAGGGCGGGGTGAGAGTCAAGAGGCGCAGAAGATATTTCGTGGACGGCGCCCATGTATGGTCAGCTTCCGGCGTTGTGGGAGGGATACTGGGATCTCCAACCGGGCTAAGGATTGTGGTTCCAACCCCCAAATGCGAAATCTTGAACGAGTCATTCCTACCAAGACCATGGCTGAAGACTGTCTGGATGTAATGTGGTCGATTGTTGGGATCGGGGAAAACATTTTGATTGATAGACTCGAGTACGCCCATACCATTATGGACGAGACAAATGGTCGAGTCTTTGGTCAGGCGGTGACTAATGTCTTTAATGGCAAGCTCTGTGTGATGCGCCTTGGTGCAGATAATCAGACACTCAATGGGACCATTATCTGGCGGAGGCTGTGACATGGAATTGAATGGGGAGGTCCGGTTGTCAACCGGTGGCATTGTATACCATCTTCCTTCTTCATCCACTGTTTCAACATCAAATCCCGTTCTAACATCGTCAAGGCCATGGGTGCTGACAGAAATTTGTCCCCTTTTCCGAACAAAGGCCTGGTAAAGATAATCATTGTGCAAGCATATTGTGATTGGCGGCGGTGACCGTCTCGTGGCTAAAGAATGAGCAAAGAAGCAACCTAGATTTCCCATTCCGAGGATGTGCACTCGTCCAGACAGAGGGGCTTTGGTATCATGGTTGACCTCTTGCAACTCTTCCTTCCATGTTGAAATAAATCGTGTGCTTGGCACACCATAGACCTGAAACCTGGAGCGAAAACATGTACCAAGAATGCCAGAGCGCCACAAAGAGCGAGGCCGAAATGTCGACTGCATCCTGAGAGTGTTGAGGAGAAGCTCCCCGAAGTATCCGATTGAGTTGCAAGTATGTGTTTGGAGATGGGAGGAGGTCAGAACGATGGGTTTGGTGAGGTATCGACTTTTATGTCATGGGTATTGCCGAACAGATAAGAGCTCGCCCACTGGTGTGTCCACCAAGGCCTATTTTCGAACAATCAAGCAATTGTTGGATATGCGCGAGTTCTCGGCGATCTTAGTCGCGCAGATAATAATCGGTCCAGAATCCACACCGCCCGCTCTTACCGCCCAGTTGAACCCGTCCTATTTTTTTCTTAGATCAAGCAATTTCTCATCTAAACCACATCTCACGCGCCATGGACCCAACAGACCTACTACCGCTGCTTGAGCAGCTGGATGACAATGTCGACGACTTGGAGGCTGTGCTCGAGCCTCTTTTGGCCAGCACACTCGTCAAAAGCTCAAACAAATTGCCTGTTATGGACAAAGCAAAACTTCACGTCTTGATCACTTACACACTTGAATCACTAATCTTCTGTACGTGATACTACAATCTTAAAAAATTGACATATACTGACGAAATTGGACAGCTTATCTGCGGCTTCACGGCGTGGATGCGAAGCAGCACCCAGTGTTCCGGGAACTGACCCGTGTGAAGCAGTACTTTGAAAAGATCAAGGCACTGGAGACAGAGCCGGAGGAACGCTCCATGACTCTCGATAAGGCAGCTGCGAACAGATTCATCAAACATGGCCTTGTGAGTGTTGACCTGTCTATTGTATCGCAATGGCTATTGACCAAGTTTCCACAGTCTGGCAATGATAAGTATGACCTGGAACGAGCAGAAAAGCAGGCCAAAGAGCGAGCCCGTGCTCAGTTCAAAGCCGACATGCTCGCCCGCAGGAGCATGGAGGCCTCGAAAGCACAAACCAATAACGACTCTGACGATGATGATTCTGAAGGGGGTGTGGACGTTACAACAGCAGCAGAGCCCCAGGCTGACACAAGCCAATCCGAAAAGACCGAGAAGGATAGCCAAAAGAAGTCCAAGGGAGAACACAAATCACAAAGCAGCAAGGCAAAGAAGGAGAGGAAAATCAGCAAGGCGACACTGAAGGAAGAGAAGAAGGAGCGACGGCTGAAGAAGGAGGAGGCTCGAAAGGCTCGAAAGGCCCAATGAGTGCATTGCCCGATTTTGGTGGGAACTAAGTACGGATTGCCTTGCGCCTCGAATGCTAAGGATGGACTGCCCGGGCGTCTGAAGCATAGCATTGGCTACGCATCATCATTATCAGAACCTCTGTCGACACGCCATGCGTTGTCGAATCTGATCATCGCTTTGCCGATCCTCTACGGCCACGAGCTTCCATTTAGATGGATGTCTCAGCCATCTCGAGACCACGATGAGTGGCTCTATGTATGTACTACGTACGAGACTTGGAAGTCTCCATGAATCAAGATACCCTTCCGCAATGGCAGCTACAGCAAACACCCTATGCACAAGCTAGTAGATCAGACTGGTCCTTTCCATGACATAATTTGCGCACATCTGTCCTATCGCTTTTAATAGCACATGCTAGTAATTCCCGTATGTTGTAGTAATTCCGTTCCTGATCCGCTCCGGCCAACGGCACCCTAATGTCCGATCCACGTGACAACCCTGGACCAATCAGAACCCACGAATCTCCAAGGTTTGCATCGGAGTTTGCCTCAGTGGCCGAACTTACTCATCTTCTAGCTTCTTCTTTCTCCACTAGCACTTATACTTATCTCAACTTGCATATCCTCACCTCCCTTTTACATTCGTCCAAACAAACCCACACATAACCATCAAAATGCCTCGTCAACAACGCCGTGCCGCTCCCACCCCTGCGCGCAGCGCCCCCAGCCGCCCTACCGCCGCTCCTGCTCGGCCCGCGGCTGCTCCCTCGCAGCAGCAGTCGCAGCCTCACTCGACCGCCGCTCAACCCCAGCAGGCCCAGCAGGCCCCTCCTATGCAGCAGCAGAGCGCCGGCCCTGGTCTGTTCGGCCAGATGGCCTCTACCGCAGCGTGAGTACCGGACCCGGCTTTGTGTTTTGTTCCCCGATAAAATCCGGGGTTATGATCGACTTTCCCGGTATATGTGCTAACGGTTATTTCGATACAGTGGTGTTGCTGTCGGCTCCTCCATCGGCCACGCCATCGGTGGCTTCTTCAGCGGTGGCTCCAGCGCCCCCGCCGAGGCCCAGCAGGCTCCCCCTGCCCAGGCTATGGACAACGGTCTCTACCAGAGCAACGCTTCCCAGACTGCGTACGAGAACCCTGCCTGTGAGGTTGACGTCCGCAACTTCCGCAACTGCATGGATGAGAACCAGGGTAACTTGAGCATTTGCGGTTGGTATCTTGACCAGCTGGTATGTTTACGCTTCTGTTTTTCTCTGCCTTGTGAATACATACTAATGTCTTGCAGAAAGCTTGCCAGGCTGCCGCTAAGCCTTACTAAGGGTTTGATACCAATTTGACCCTTAGTGGTCAGAAAGACAGATACCATTTTTAGTAATAAGTTATGGGGTTATGGGCTTGATTGTTCATAGCCAATCTTTCTTTTGCATAGCCATTTCCATATCCCCTCTTTGTACTTTATACCATCTCTCCTCGATATAGGAATCAATGCTTGACTACCGAATCAAGTCGAATGCATGAATTTAACGAACTTCCTACATTTGTACATTGACCAATACCTGTATCAGACCCAAGTACGATGGAAAAGATCTGTAAAATCTTCATGGACAAGGTCACTTATTATGACTGCTAACTTTACAGTAACCAAAGAGTGAATAATAGCCAGAGTGTCATAGTACAGAGCATTCGATCCATCAACGCCATAGATAAATAATGCAAGAACACTGAAGCAATACCGCTAGGACTTATTTATCCTTGTCATCCTGGTTCTTTCGTGGCTCGAAGTTCAACTGAGAAAGATGTTAGCCAACCCTGAACAAGATATTCTCAATTAGCACCACATACCTGGTTCCCATTGTAGAGCTGACTATTCCCACGTCCATCTTGCTGGTCCCTAAGCGTCCGAATATTGGGTCCTGCGTTCCTTGGGCGGTGGGAATTGCCAGTAGCCGGAGAGGCCGAAGGGGTGTCTTCACCGCTTGCCGGTGCGGTCGAACCATATCCAAGGAACGAACCCACAAGACCTGTTGCAGTACTGGCAGCAGAAGAGGCCAGGCTGTAGACGGCAGAGATACCACGAACGGGCAAGCTACCCGCCGCCGAATAAGCCTCCGTGTATGTCGACACGGGAACCATGACCAGGTTCGCGGTGGAACCAAGACCTAAGTCTCGGAGAGTTTGTGACTCTTGGGCGACGGAAAGAGTTTCGCTGGGGAGGGGGGTTAGGATATGTTTGAGGTTGTAGGGTCGGTTGTCGCCTTCCATCTTCTGATCAAGCCAAGCCCGTACATCATTTCGGATGGTCTGAGTGGGTGTAAAGCTAGACCGCACGGAGCTTCCATCAAACAGGCGCACTTGTAGCCGGTACTCAGTTGGAGGTCCGCGAGGGACTATGCGTCTTGGCTCTTGGTGTTCGTTCTTTGCGACAGCTTTGTCGGTGGGCTTCTTAGACCCCATCGGTGCTTTGCCTTTAATGTCTTTACTGCTGGCTTCTTTGGGTGATAACTGTTTTTGTAATGTAGAGCCTGCTGACTTTGCTGGTTCTGCAGCTTTCTTAGGTATCTGTTCAATAGGTGATCGTTTCTTCGTTGCAGTGTCGCTTGCTTGCTTTGCAGATTTGCTGGCATTGGACGGCGCCTCAGGCTGGGGTCGGGGCGCAACTGGCACCGGCGTATTATTAGTTGAAGCAGTAGGAGTGTCATTTCCTTGTAGTTGTTGTGTAGGACCGGGCGTCTGTTCATTTTCCAAAGCTGCAATCAATCGAGTGCGGAAATCATCTTTCGAGATATCTGGCCCGATGTATTCCTTCAGCGTGCCATTCCTGGGGGGCGAAGTCAGCAAACCAACGCCAAATTTCTCACAGGCGTTGCAGGGATTGAACACACTTGATAAGAACAACAGTCGGAAATTTCGAGATCGGACAGAAAGAGGCCAGGAATCCAGCTTCCTGTGACCCCGCTGTCAAGCGCAATACAACTGCTTTGGCATTGAGGGCTTGCGCAACCTGCAGGAAGTCAGATGCCGTCAGACATTCAATGTAGCGAATGGATATACCTCATCATCACCAAAATACGCGTCCTCCCATTGAGAGCTCAACTCCTCGTCATCTGTATGTCCAAGTCCCAAGATCAGCAACATGTCATTCAATGCGGGGAGCAAATCAGCGACCTCTAACAAAGCAAGTAACCGCTTTAACATCTCTCACTGCAGCAGCAATGCCCTCCTGAAGGGAACCGGTGTAGAAAAGTGTCATGATCGCATTCCGGTAAAGACAAGGACGATGCGGAGACACAAGTATAATATTGGAGAAGCCTGGGCGGTCACCCCCGATCCCGAAATTCCCAACTGCCGTCGCATTTGCAGGAACCTCCTACTCAAACCCCGTCACTCACTCTTCACACTTCCTAAACCGTCGATATGCGGTCAATCTTTTCTGCTTTGCAGAAGACATCCGCAAGGGTCTGGACGCCGCCGACTCGGGTTGTTCGGAGCCCTCGTGTCCCATCGAAGATCAACTCCGTCTGCGCCAAATACCGCCTACAACAATTCCGCCATATCTCGCAATCGCGCCAGCTGGCTGAGAGTCTGAATATTGTGGACCACCCGGCAAAGCTTGTCCGTGTTAATAAGAAACATGGACCTGGTCTGATCATTTTGGGTATGTCCATGTCCCATGCTACATATTCTTCAGAATAATATATTTTCATGGCCAAGAGATAGTTACTAACGTATTGTTCTACATATATATAGCTCTGATTCCTGTGATCTCATTTATCTTGGGAACATGGCAGGTACAGCGTCTGGACTGGAAGACCAAACTGATCGCCAAGTTCGAGGACCGTCTCGTGAAGCCTCCTCTGCCACTGCCGCCACGAATCGACCCAGATGCCATTTCAGAGTTCGACTACCGCCGCGTGTATGCTACCGGCCGTCTCCGCCATGACAAAGAAATGCTGGTTGGACCTCGCATGAACGAAGGAGAGGATGGGTATATCGTGGTTACTCCCCTCGAGCGAGAGGGACAGAGCACCGTACTTGTGAACCGAGGTTGGATCTCACGGAAGTTGAAGGACCAAAAAGACCGGCCTTTGGGTGTTCTCGATGAAGAGGTGACCGTGGAGGGTTTGCTACGAGAGCCATGGAAGAAGAACATGTTTACGCCGGATAACAAGCCGGAGGAGGGAAAGTTCTACTTTCCCGATATCAACCAGATGGCAGAGAAGAGCGGGAGCCAGCCTGTTTGGATTGAGCAGACAATGGGTAAGGAGGCTAGATTAAATCATCTTGCTAATGCATGGCTAACAATGATTTGCGTTTCTAGTGCCTGACCTCCTCGAATCTTATGATCGTGAGGCCAAGGGTATCCCGATTGGCCGGGCGGCAGTGGTGAATTTGAGAAACAACCATTCTCAATACATCTTCACCTGGTAAGTTGCATCCGTTGTGTGCTTTCCCTTCCCACTAGAGATTTCCGCTCATACTTTGCAGGTATGGCCTGTCTCTGGCCACGACCATCATGATGTGGATGGTTATACGGAAGAACCCCAACGAGGCAATGCGCCGAGTTCGCCAGAACCGAAACTGGTAATCGGTAGTGGGATTCCAGCATTACCTTAGCATAATTCATTGGCGTTGAAGGCGTTACTTTTCATGGAGAATTTTGTTCTGGACATTCATGGAGGCATGGCCAATCTCATGTCTTGCTGAAGTTCTTTGGGCAAATGTTTCTGCGCGAGGGAAAACACTGTCGTTGAGTTGTTGATATGGCGTTGTCTGGAACAAATCAGCAATTACTCCCATGAGATGGTTGGCTTGCAAGGAAACTGACCTTCTCAGCAATGTGATAACATCGCTTTCATCGATCGTCTTCCGTCCTGCGTGCTTCGAATACGCAGCCAAATCTTGGCTCGCTTGTTCAAAGTACCAAGAGGACGCCTGTTCGATGGCGGCCAGCGTGGCCTTGTTGATTTTTGCCTTTGATCCAGCCCCCGAACGTGCGAAGCGAGTCGCTAGCTTTTTCACCACACCTGCAGGCAAGTTTGGGACAGGAATCCCATGCCGTGAAATCTTCTTTTGCTTGCCCTGGGCTGGGATAGCTTCATCTCGCAATCCACCTCCAACGATCCCAGGGCTCTCACTGGGGGATGCTGCGGGTGGGAACTCGAGTCCAAAACCAAAGTCACCTCCAACGTCATTATCATCATCGTCTGATGGAGCTTGAGGTAGCTGCGCAGTGGACAGTTCGAAATCTTCCATATCGTTCATATCTCCTCCAGTGGGATCTTCAAGCGGAGGAGCCGCAGGAGATGGAAAGTTGAGGTCAAAATGGAAGCGCCCCAGGTCTTCCGTCTCTCCCCTATTTGTGATATTAGCCAAGATCTGTAACATAGATAATCCAACTCTTGTATACCCACCCTCTATCAAAGTCGCCCCCGCTCATCATTGTATCCTCTGCCTCATCATCCTCACCCACAATACCAGTTTCATCTCCACCATCGCTCTCTAGTCGTGTCTCATCAAAATCCCCACTGATTCTGCCGGTGGCTCGACTCATCATTGATAACCGGTCCCGGTCTCTGATGCTGGTGTCACGAGGATATTCGACAGACTGGTAGGTGATATCCATATCCTCTTCTGCAAAGGCGAGAGACATCCTCGGGGGGCGCATTTCAGGACTCGCTTCTTCACCTTCTTCCTCGGACTCCTGAATAGGCAGAGATAACCGTGGTCGCTCGATTTCTGGCTCATTATCAAGCTGTTCAAATTCATCAACTGGCTCTTCGATAGGCTCTGGCTTCTCCTGCGGCGAGGAGCGGATAGGTTGAGATATAGGAGCGAGTGCTAAGACCGGCCCGAATAAATTCAGTCCAATTCCTCATGTGAAACAATACGCGGTAAACCTCTTACCTCTGCCCAGGTTTTTGAGAATATCGAATGTAGTCTCCCGCTGCATTCGGCCGCTTCGTCGGCGATCCCGACCAGGGGTGTTTGCTGCTCGTTGTTGCCGGGCACGAAGTCCGTATGGTGTTGCTGGCGCACCCACACCTCGAGCGCGTGGTGTGTATCGAGAGGCCGACCGCTGGGTGCCCGGGGTGGTTGCAGTAATAAGTCGACTTGGTGTAAGAGGGTAGCGTGTATGGCTAGGAAGGCGTTGGAGCTGTAGGGAGATGATACGATTAGTGGTTTCCCACCCTCCCCAAAGGTAATGGGATAGCACTCACTCCGGTCAATGTCGTATCTCCCGATGGGGTAGCGGTTCCAAAAGGTGACCGACGAGCACGCGCGTTTGGGGTAGAAGTAGACATGGCTTGGTTTTCCCCGTAAGAGAAGTACAGCTATATCATGTACAGCTATATCATGCAAGATATATCAGACCACATATGTAATCACCGCAGCAATAAAATCCCAGATCAACTGGGCGGACGGTGAATTACAAGATCGATGTTGATGTCTGTCTGTCGCGTCTCGAAACAACAATTGCGGGCCAGTGCATGATTGGCCCGTTCTTATCGATAAGATTGGCTGAATCAGCCGGCTTTTTTTTTTTGCGCCATGAAGTCTTCTCGATGCGACTTGCATTTACTAATTGAAGCTTGAAATACTCGGAAGATTTTTTGCCAAGCTTACTGGCTATTGCTAAAATGGCCGACACAAACGCCCCCAAAGGACTTTCCAATAAGCTCCAAAACAAGCGCAAGAGACAAGCCGACGACACTGCTCCCAAGCAAGAAAAGCCCGAGGCTGGCACACCCGCAGAAGGATCAAGCAAGAAGAAGCAGAAGAAGAACAAAAACAAAAAGAAGCAGGCTGAGCACGATGAAAGTCAGTCAACGCGCAAAGACGGTATTGACGAGTCCATTGGCAAGATGGACGGCCGTTTGTTGGGCGATCACTTTGCGCAGAAGGCCAAAAGACACGATAAGGAGCTCTCTGCTGTTGAACTGAGTGATCTTTCGGTTCCAGGTATGTATACTTACTACTGTTCTATTGGCAAAGGCCGCCAATGGGTGTCATAGAAGTTAACAAATCTATAGATTCCGCATTCCTCGACACCTCTTCCTTCACCCCCACCCGAAAGCTGGAGCAACTCCCCGAATTCCTCAAGACGTTCAGTCCCAAAGGCACCGACCTGTCAAAGTCATCTGAGAAGAACGGCACCCCTCATACACTGGTCATTTCGGGTGCTGCTCTGCGGGCCGCTGATGTTGTACGGTAAGTGGGAAATTTCCAGTATTTTCTGTGGCATGAGTCGAAGCTGGGGCTGACAATTGATGTTACTAGGGCACTACGCTCTTTCCAAACCAAGGAAAGCATTGTAGGCAAGCTGTTCGCGAAGCACATCAAGCTGGAGGAAGCGAAGCAGTTCCTTCAACGTGCTCGGTCTGGTATCGGGGCTGGAACCCCAACCAGAATATCTGATTTGATCGAGTCTGGTGAGTTTGCTTGGTTGCTATCTATAGACAGCTCTACTTCATTGTGTATGCAGATGCTGATAATTGGTCTTCTAGGAACTCTCAATCTGGAGGAGCTGGAGCGCATTGTCATTGATGGATCACACATTGACCAGAAGCAGCGAGGCATCTTTGACATGAAAGACACGCATATACCGCTGTTGAAGCTGCTTACTCGGCCGGAACTGCGTGAGCGTTATGGGACGAAGAAAGGTGTGAAGATCTTGGTGTTCTGATCTAACCGAGGGCTGATTACGAAATTTTATACTGGTATATGATCTGAGTACATCAATTGGATGAATGTATTCATATAATTGTTTAGCGTGGTGCGTCCTATGTAGATAAATTGCGAACTATAAAAGCCAAGGCCTTATCGGGACTGTATTTACCGCCTCCCGAGACACGGCAAAAATTAATTTCACTTTTCTCTCCGCCCGACTTTTTTTTGGAGCTTGAGTCTCGTTGCGCTGCAAGCTTCTCCACCTCTTTTCTTATTCTCTCAAACTACCAGGACTCTTATTCGTCTTGTTTTCTTTCCCATCCCACCATTGTCCCTTTTCACCATAAAATTTACCCCACACAACACCACAATGGGTGACAAGCGCAAACTCGTGCAGGATGAGGTGGTCGAGCCCGAGGGCAAGAAGATGAAGAAGGAGAAGAAGGACAAGAAAGACAAGAAGGAAAAGAAGGAAAAGCGCAAGCTGCAAGAGGAGTCCGATGCCGTCGCTCCCGCCGAAACTGCTGCCCCGGCACAGGAAGAGGTGAAGGAGAAGAAGGAAAAGAAGGACAAGTCCGAGAAGTCTGACAAGAAGGAGAAGAAGGACAAGAAGGAGAAGTCCGAGAAGTCCGACAAGAAGGACAAGAAGGAGAAGCGCAAGGCCGAGGAGGTCGAGGAGGCTGACATCAAGCCTGCTGCTCCCTCTGAGGACGCTATGGATGTTGACGTGACTCCTGCCGAGAGGGTGGAGGCCAACAAGAAGGAGAAGAAGGACAGGAAGAAGGCCAAGAAGGAGAAGAAGGAGAAAACCGAGCCTGCGGCTGAGACCAAAGAAGAGCCTACCACTGAATCCACCGAGGATCAGCAAGCTCAGAAGAGTTCCCGCTTCATCTGCTTTGTCGGTAAGTGATTCCAATATACATGGACTACGCCGGACCAAAGACACAAGATTAACCAAAGGATCTTCACATATGCAGGCAACCTTCCCTACTCCGCCAACCACGAGTCCTTGACCAAGCACTTCGAAAAGAACCCCCCGGCCACAATCCGCGTCGCCACCAAGAAGGAAGACCCCAAGAAGTGCCGCGGCTTTGCATTCATTGAGTTCGACAACTACGACCGCATGAAGACCTGCCTCAAGCTGTACCACCACTCCACCTTCGACGACGGAAAGTACCCGCCCCGACGCATGAACGTCGAGCTGACGTGAGTTATCACCCCGCCATTGGACCATTTTCAGGCCTTCTCCAAGAAAAGAAATTCCATTTGCAAACATAGATCATATACTAACTACCAATTCCAGTGCTGGCGGCGGCGGCGCCAAGTCCGAACATCGCAATGCCAAGATCCAGGCCAAGAACGAGAAGCTCAATGAGGAGCGCCAGCGCCAGGCTAAGGATATCCAGAAGGACAAGAAGAAGCATGACAAGAAGGCTGCCCCGGCTGGCGGATCTGGTGCCAATGCTACTGGCATGGATGGCGCAGCTGACAACGCTGGCAGCGCTGAGGACGATAAGTGGGCTGGTCTCCACCCTAGCCGCAGAGGCCGTGTTTAAATCAGCACAAGCCACCGGTTCGCTGTTATGTTTCATTTCGGACGGTCTCGACTCGTTGATGGATGGACAGTGTACAGCAAGGTGTCCGGAGCATCTGCAGGCAGCTGGACATTTCGATAGCCATGCATTTCCGGGAGCATCAAGTTTGGCCGGCTTTTTCTTATGGGTTCCAAAAAGTACTTACTTCATGTCTCTATTGCTTGATTTTGAAGATACCAATTGATATGTTCTTTTCTACGCTTCCTGGTAAACAGTGCCTGAGTGGACAACTATAATGGTTTAGAATGACCAGGGTAAAATCTCGGAGTCAAGAACGTCGCGAATGCATTGGGACAGACTATGAACAAGGGCCAAGAGGGCGAAGGCAGAAAAATATCCCCAGGAAAAACGGTCAATGGATTTCATCACAAAACAGCACTGAGAGGCCGGCGAAATTAAAAAAAGCCTCTAACTTCCCAGACGCCGTATTAACTATATATTATTCATTATAGCATACGAGAACATGGGGAGACGAGTCGAGCCAAACATACGTGCTCTACAAGAGATTGCATTTGACTGCCTTCCTCCCGGATTTCGTAGCGGGACGGGGATTGAGAACGGCCCTGTGACAGATAGTTAGTATAAGAACTGATATACGCAAATAGTCCGGACAAGGAAAGGAAAATAAAAGGAGAGTAAAAACGCACCGGATAGCTTCGTCGAACACGCTCTTCAGGTTGCGTTGTGTCAACGCGGAACATTCAAGGTACTTATGTGCGCGAATCTCCTTGGCCACGGCCAGGGCTTGTTCGTAGGAGACGGTTTCCATCTTGCGTGCGCGGAGGGCTTCTACAGTCGCGCGGTCGTCTCTCAGATCGAGCTTGGTACCGACAAGGATGATGGGGACATTAGGGGCGTGGTGTTCGATCTCAGGGAACCACTAGAAGCGAGGGAATGGTTAGTCGCGTAGAAATAGGGAAAGCCTGGTAGGTCTCTAGGTCTTGTATGCTCGGCCCGTTCGTACCTTCGCTTTGACGTTATCGAATGATGGCGGGCTGACGATGGAGAAGCAGATCAAAAAGACGTCGGTTTGCGGGTAGGATAAGGGTCTCAGGCGATCGTAATCCTCTTGTCCAGCGGTATCCCACAGTCCCAGGCTGATCGGCCGGCCGTCAACCATAACACTGGCCGTGTAGTTGTCAAAGCTGTGATGGTATCAATGTCCGTTCGGGGTTCAGGGTTTCGCATTGAGGGGCAGTGGGTACGAACACAGTAGGGATGTATTCACCCGGGAAAGCATTTGTTGTGTACGAGATCAGAAGACATGTCTAGGAGCAAGGGAATTGAATGTCAGCATCTATTGCAATATTTGGGAGGGATAGAGTGCCGGGATGTGTACTAACTTTGCCAACTGCTCCATCACCAGTCACCACACACTGCAAGTATTGTTAATTAAAGCTGCGCATGTAGATCGGATTCATCCCACCTTCAGTGACTGAGTAGCCGGACCCGTCGCCATGTCGCAGAAATATAGATCAAAGCCGAATTCCAACAGGGGCTGTTGGGAGTTGGCGATAAGGGGCGATAACGGAAGGACACAATGGCAACAAGTCTTCAGAATATTATTAGCTTCAGGGGAACTTTGAAGAAGCTAGGGAGGCTGGAGCTAGGGAAAAGAGGGGGTGGGAGAGATGTGGAGAAAGAAAATGAAGGGGATTTGGAACGGACTCACCTCAAAAAATGGGATATATAAAAATGGAAAGAAAAGAAAGAAGTCAGGAGAGGGAAAAAAAGAAAATAGGGTGATCGGACTAGTTTGGCCAAGGTCAATAGATTATTTCTCTTATAAAAGAAGTGCAATTAAAAAAAAATAAGTCTCATCAGTCTCATCAAAGTCTCCACTTATTTCTAAATATTGAAATGTGTGTATCTTAATAGATATAGAGAATATTATGTACGGAGTTGGTGTACCTAGGTATATTGACAGAATCCCTTTCCCTTGACTCCATATGATAGGATCAGATTTCTCCTAGAAACCTCACAGACCTCCTATATATGTTGGTCAGCCATCACTAATGCACCAATCGCATGACAATTGAATCACGGGTGACGCCAGGACATGCGAAGGCGTCTATCAATATCGAATCATTATGGGAACCTCCAGGGAGGGGTATGCTTATATGCATGGTCCATCAACTGTCCTATTTATATCGACCCAACCACCCCGGGACATCAGCTATATATGGGACTTTATTCGATCACTCTAAAAACCAAAACAGAACCAACTAAATGCGCGATACGCCCCTCGAACCACTCAGGAACCCACCTGCCCTGATCTCCGCTGGCTTCGTCAACAAAGTGGATAATTTCCCTGAGAAGGTTCGGAAATAGGGCGATTTGACGTGGGTCTGGATCGCCGCCTGGTTTTTATATCTATATTGTGCAGAGCTGATCAGAATCTTGGAAAGTGTGGCAAAGATGCTCTTTGAGAAGTAGATTGGGCCGAGGCACGGGCACACTCTCCATGCGGGGGAGATATCAGTGAGCCCCGGAGGGACGGCCGACCTATATCAATATCTCGATGATTGACTTACCTCTCAACGATCACAATCTCATTCTTGTCCTTGATCTCATATGCGTAGTAGAGCAGTGTATCCGGTTCGTGCTCTTGCACCCGTTTGATGACTTCGGTTACCAGAGTAGATACCTGGAGGACGACACGATATGTTAGCACATATTCGGACTACCAAGTAATATGGGGCTGGGCTAACCTCTTCAAACTTCTCTGGCTTTGGAGTGAAAACTGCGGTAACGTTGATTTCGGACATGATGACCTGGGGTTGAGTTGTCAGCCCTGCAACAGTAACTAGTAGCATCAACCTTGGAATAGAACATCCTTGGAACCCACCTTTGCAAAGTAAAATTCAATGAGATCTAGGTAAGATCAGAAAGTGGAATGATAACTCCGGGGAGCTTAAAGAGTTTAAATATGTGTATTGAATGCGGATCATATAATCCATACTAATCCATATAATCCACATCGACCTCGGTCCATGGCAAGTGGGGCATGAAGTCCATGTAGATGTACATGGATTTTGTATAACTATGGCTTTGATATATTGAGATATCTACGACTCTAGTCTTTCATTTGATGATAGCTATCTGATTTAAATTGAGTATAAAAGTATGTTTGTGTGTTTAGTTTGATATACACTTGGTTGATGGAAGGCAATATGCAATGTGAACTCTCCAATACTTAGTAGTAGCAATTAACTACGTAGCCCTTTAGAGAGCGTTCGATGGAAGGATTCAAATTCCCTATATGACAACATGTCAATTGCTTCAAGCTGGATGCCCACCTGTACAGGTGCCCAGCTCTGGAGGAGATCGAAAGAGATTACATCATCAAGTAATGCCTCAGGCAATAGCTGAATCAGCAACCGCCGAGATTCGTCTCGGCAGCAAATCTCCCGCAAATCACCACCCTCAGTCAACAGAAAGATTCCCCACATCCCCCTTCAGCGGGCCGATTTCTCCGATTTACGGCACATGGACTCCGCAAGCACTCGTTCACCTTTCGTGGGGTTTTATACCGGCTGAACGCAGGCTGATCTCAATGGATTTGGGGTATCGGAACATACTGGCACCGGATGGGCCACATTACTCCATCCCGCCGAGCGACTTTCGGTCCCCCACTCTACCCCGGCCACCCCCGGTTATCGATTTCATGCAGAGAAGCTCGGAATCTTGCGAGATGGAGAAGGCTCCGCCTGTCACGGGCAAGCGCCGAGGTGGCAGCCGAAAAGCCTGTAATGAATGTAAGCAGCAAAAGGTGAGTCATGCGCATATCTCCAATTACTATGCAATTTTACCCAAATCCCCGACCGTATCGGGTCTTCGACAATCGCGCTGATGTCTCAAACTTTGATAGCTGAGATGTGATATTGTTCAAACGCCAGCTGCGGCTTGTTCACGTTGTCGCAGGCTTGGGATAGACTGTAAAGTCGAACAGTCGTTCAAGCGCATCTCTAAAAGAAGGTATGTCTTTATTGTCTGATTTTTTCCCTCATTCTCTCATCTTATTGACTCCATTTCACAGGCGCAATGCTGAAATGGAAAAGGAGATTGCAGATCTCCGCCGCCGCCTGGGACCTAATTCAGATCATGAGCAAGGTGTAGAGCCTCATGAGCCTCATGGAGGTGATGAAATGTCCCATTGCTCAGAGGATGTCTTTGCTCGTCGTGACTCGGCCGCAATTGACCAGTCTCGACATGTCTCAGTGCCGGTTGAATCCCACTCATCTATAGCAACTCCTTTGACTATGAAAAGGGATGGTTCTATTATATCACAGGATGATGGCCAGTGGAGACTGGAAGATGTTACTCTCTCTAAAGCCCGAGTTCTTCGATTATATGAACAGTATGCGCTCTCCAGTCCTTTGGCCCGCTTCTGTGATTGACATCTGTATAGATACTTTACTTATTACCACCCCTTTCTCCCTCTCTTGAATCCACCCAAGCCCCCAGAGGTGTATCTTAACCGATGCCCTCTTTTGGCGTGGACTATGATCTGTGTTGCGAGTCGACGGTCTCAATACGAGCCTGGGCTCTTGAGTGCACTGTCTGGGCCATTTAGCAGGCTGCTTTGGTCAACCATAACCAGTGTCCCACAGGACTATCGGGTGGTCAAGGCTCTTTGTGTTCTGTGTACATGGCCTCTTCCGACTACAAGCCAGCGCACCGATGCAACCTTCATGCTCAGTGGCCTAATGATGCAGATTGCTATGCAGCTTGGGCTACACCGTCCGGTTCAAGCTGAAGAGTTCACGACATTCCGCATGGAAGTCCAAGGTGAAGCTCTAAAGGATCGACTACATACGTGGGTCATTTGCAACATCGTGGCTCAAAAGTGAGTATTTCCTCTCGATGTATAGCCGTTTATCACAGACTGATTGAGATTCGGCAGTGTTGCGACTGGTTACGGCCAGCCACCGAGCACAATATACGATTGGGCCCTTGAGCCTGCCTCCTTGAGGGATGCCGACTATCGGCTTCCCGATGACTTGGCCATTCGCTTACGTATCGAAAAGTTCTGCGATCGGGTGACGAAGGCATTATACAGTAGTAAACCCGAGCCTGCGGATTTTATCAGTGCCGAAAAGCTCGTGGTCGTGCAGGTTTTGGAAAGTGAGCTTAGAGACATGGATGTCGAGTTTGACGGAAAAATCTCCGGTAAGTTGTTATCGTTTCGTTCCAATCTTGCACCGCTCACACTCGTACCAAGCAATCAACACGATTCATCTACGTGCGGCAGAATTGCACTTCCGATACTTCATGTTTTTGGGGTCCAATGCACGAAGCGACGATCTGATCAAGCTTTTCCTCGCAACAACCTCCTTCCTTGGTCGAGTACTAGATCTCGAAACATCGCCAGGTGAATTGATCGGCCACTCCACCAACTATATTCTTCAAATGATTGTGTCGGCCGCTTTTGCTCTTATGAAGTTGTTGAAGAGCAGCTTCAGTCGACACATCGATTTCAACCATGGCAAGCTACTGTTCAACGGTGCGATCTCGGCAATTCGCCGAATCAGTGTCATGGACCACGACCGCCCTATTCGTCTTGCAGATATCCTCGCTCAGATGTGGAATGCCACGAGTCTAGAGCCCGCCGAAGAAGATGCTTTACAACTTAAAGTCCGCTGCCGGATGAGCATGAGCCATGTCTACGATACGGTTTGGCGTTGGCGGCAGCGGTTCCGACCGGTCAAAAGCCTTGAGGAAATGCAAGGTAAGTTTTCTTTGTTTTTTTCTCCCCTTTTAGTTGTTTTGTCCCATTTTTTAACAAACTCCTTATAGCTGCTGCTATAGCAGCGAACCAAGATATACTAGGTCCGGCAGGGCACATGACGCGGCAACAGCAGGATAGCTCCCTGGAGGATCAATCTCTGATGATACCAGCTCAGTTTGATGAAGGCGGAGCATTTTTCAGCGAATCTGGATTCTCAGAAGTATTTGATTCGCTCAATTGGGTTTTTGATGGCATTCCGGACTCTTTCGTTGCACCTCCGGTTTTATAGATGCCAATTCCTGCCACTGCTTTTTTGTATAAATGTTGATATTTGATTCCCAGCGACGATACCAGAATAAAAGTGAATTTTACTGTGTACTAAGAGAATAATGTACATAAATAGGTACAACTACGTACACCTGGGCAACTACGTAGACAACGAAGCCCAAAAGATCCACTTGTGTGGCTGAACCCGCCCATTACGTCTTAACCCCAAAATACATACTGGACCCTCCTGGCTATGGACATTCCTATAGGTTCACAGCATTTCAGCCCAAGTGAAACTCCAAAAGGCAGGCTGCAGCATTTCCTGTTCCTGACCTCATTTTTGATCGGCTCCTAACCGCCAGCTCCACCGATAATAATAGAGGTGGTCCGTGGGGCTTTCCGTTCCCCCCTCTACTTCACTCCTCTTTCTTGACATTCACTCAAGTCAAGACCGTTTCCATGTCGGATCAAGCCCTACACGAATCCACGGCGATACCGACGCTCTCTGATGCGCCTCCGCCGAGCGCCGGTCGCTCATCCCCTAGCCACGGGGGCGAACAGACCCAGCCGAACGAAGCCATCTCAGACGAGCTGAAAGCCCGCCTGGACAAAGTTATCTACTCTGATGTGAGCGGAAACAGACATTGCATCGCCCGGTGCATATTGAAAAGGACGCAATCGTATTAATCATGAGTAGATCGGTATAACCACACTCCTCACTCGGCTGAAGCAAAGCGTGGCCTCCGCCAAGGTTAGTAGTCGCAAAAGGATTCCAATGACAATCGCAAATGCTGACACGGTATCCGCTAGGATTTCTCAACTTTCCTGAAAAAGCGAGGGACCCTTGAAGAAGAGCACGCTCAGGGGCTGAGAAAACTCTCCCGCGTGATCAACGATGCGTCGCAACGCTCCGAGAACCGACAAGGAACATACAGTTCCAGCTACAAGGACATCCACCGAATCCAAGAGCGAATGGTCGACCATGGCCTCCAATTCGCCGTCTCCCTCCACCAGATGTCCGATGATCTGCACGAGCTCGCCGCCAACATCGAGCGCGGCCGCAAGCAATGGAAACAGACGGGTTTAGCTGCGGAGAAGAGGGTCGTCGATGCAGAATCTCTGGCCGAGAAGGCAAAGGCCAAGTATGAGTCGTTGGCGGAACAGTATGATCGTGTTCGCACGGGAGACAAACAGGGTGGAAAGTTCGGTCTCAAGGGCCACAAGTCTGCGGCGCAGCACGAGGAGGAGTTGTTGCGCAAGGTCCAGAACGCGGATAGCGATTATGGATCTAAGGTTCAGGCTGCTCAGGCCGCGCGCCAGGAGCTACTGTCTACCCACCGGCCTCAGGCTGTACACAACCTTCAGCAGTTGATCTCTGAGTGTGACTCAGGACTGACCCTGCAACAGCAGAAGTTCGGTATGTGCGATTTCTTTCCACACAGGTGGTGGTGTTGTTCATCGTTCATCGGCTAATAATTTGCAGCCACTTTCAACGAGAAATTGCTTCTGGGCCAAGGTCTCTGCGTCAACCCTTTGAAGACCGACGGAGCATTAGGACCTAAGAGCCTTGCCGATGTTATTCGCCAAGTCGATAACCAGAAAGATCTCCATGAGTTTATTTTAAGTCATGAAGGCAACCCGGGGGCTGTGGCTTCAGAACAGGTCAAATATGAGCGCCACCCTGTAGGTCCAGCAGTGTTCCTTGATTGCTTCACTATACTAACATGATTAGACACTCGGCGGTGCTGGGGCTACTCCTTCTGCTCCTGCGGCACCTTCGCAACCAAGCACTCAGAATAAGCGCGTGTCAATCATGCCGCAGGCATTCGCCTCGAATAATACCTCTTCGCCGGCGCTTCAGCCACCTCATAGCGGTGACCGATTGCCGCAGTCACCTTATCCTCCGGAGAAGTCCTTCACGCCGCCTCCAGCCGGCACGCCTCCCTATCCAGTCTCAGGACCGCCTGCTCCGGAACCCGCACCCAAGATTCCGTTGCCAATGGCAGGACCTCCCCCAATGGACAGGAGTCTGCAATCGAATCTTCCTCCGTTGAAGCCAGTATTCGGTGTTTCACTGAACGACCTGTACGCCCGGGATGGAACGGCAGTTCCGTTCATTGTGTACCAGTGCTTCCAAGCAGTTGAACTGTTCGGTCTGGATATGGAGGGCATCTATCGACTTTCGGGTAGTGCCAATCATATCAGTCATATGAAAGCCCTGTTTGATAATGGTAAGCTTGATCAGACACTTGGGGAAATATAGCCAGCTTGCTAACCTGCTCTCAAATGAACAGACTCGTCGCAAGTTGACTTCACAAACCCGGAAAATTTCTACCATGATGTCAACAGCGTTGCAGGACTTGCGAAGCAATTCTTCAGGGACCTACCTGAACCTCTGTTTACCACTCAGTTCTACCAACAATTTGTTGATGCTGCTCGTAAGTCATGTTCACGTCTTGTAGAGTAGATACTCCAGTACTGAGATACTGACATCGGAACCGCAGGCATCGACGATGACATCCAACGCCGAGACTCGATGCACGCCCTTATTAACAGTCTGCCTGATGCTCACTATGCTACCCTCCGCGCTATCATTCTGGTACGATCCCCAACAAGAACCTAGACTTTGTTTTCAAATACTAATCTAGTCCATTGCAGCATCTCAACAAGATCCAAGAACACTATACGCAGAACCGCATGAACGCGGGCAATCTAGCCATTTGCTTCGGGTATGTCCCCGCACACTCCACATCCTATATAAACAGGGATGTCATCAGATACAGACCGCTAATCCTCGTTATAGACCAACCCTCATGGGCGCTAATTCCGGTGGCAGCATCGCCGATGCTGGGTGGCAGGTCCGTGTCGTCGAGACGATCCTGAATAACACATTCCAGATCTTCGACGATGACTAGATCAATCCGCCTCCGGCCCGTTCCTAGTTTCTTCTTTCTTGTTTTGGAATATGAGCGCTGGTTCATGGACTTACGTATAAATGTTTTGGTGCATCGCTTCCAGGTGCTCTCTTGAACCTCTTTCTTATCCATTTGTGCCTCTTGTTGCTGTGTTCTGGTGTTTCCTCGGAGTGATACCTGTGCTACACATTAATATTGTGCCTTTGTGCCTTCCGATTGTATATATACATACTGCTTAGTCCTTTTAGTTTTGACTTTCCTGGTCATGAGCAACGTATAATCGTGTTACTGATGATGTCAGGTTGAGATGCAGCAAATATTGGCCTTTCCAGTATCATATTAGTAGAAAGTACAAGATACTGCCAGCAATGAGACACCAGGAAATCGTTCGGATGGCTGTCTAACTCATGTATTGTTCTTCAAGCTCTTTTTTTTCTGCTCTCCCTTTTTGCGTATTCTTTAGGTCTAGGGGCCAAGCTAATCGTGCCAGAAAAGCTTAAACTTGAGAGTACAACGTATTGGGGAAGATATAGTAGATCGTTAGGACACCCTGAGACATTGATATTCATTTATACAAGTAACGGCTCAAAAGAAAGGTAGAATTTGATCAAAACAGGTGGTTATGGTACATGGGAGGTGTAAATGCTTCTATATCAGGGGTTTCCGTGACAAGGAAAGAGAACAGACCAGAAAAGAAGCTGACCCGAGCCTCTGTTCAGTGTTAGGCCCAAAATGAGGAGTTGCTAAACAAGAAGTAAGACAAACAGGTGAAATAAAGGATACCGTGTCAAAACCCTTTGACAGGGCATATAGTCTCGTCAAGTATTTGAGTTCCTGGTGCGGATCTTGCAGCTGCAGTCTCCAAATGACGGAGAGTCCAATGGCACAGAACATATCATTCTGGAAGAAAGAAACACCAATCACAGCTAGAGATGCGATTCAAATCATTTCTTGCCCATCGAGTCCTGGATCATCTGCATACGCTCGAGGGCTGACAATCCAGGCGCAAAGCTGGGATTATTGTAAGCCTCATGCAATGAGGTGGGATTGACGTAGCCCCAGACTCTCCAGCCCTTATCCTGGTCGTTCCAGCGGAGATGCTGGATGACAATGTGCTCGACACAGTCCTGCTCCTTGGTGGAAACGGTGGTAGCCTCTGTGGGTTCCTTTCCGCTGGGGTTCTGGATCTGACTTGTGGTTGTAGACTGTCGGCTCGTGATACGCACGACAACTTGTCGGATACCGGATTTCGGGAGATCGGGGATGGATGACGCGCGGTCTGAGACGACGCGGAGGCCAGTGAAGTGTGTGCTTGGCTTTCGTAGGTACTTGACCAGTTTCCAGGTCAATTTCTCATTCTTCGGCCGGCGCTCGATACTTTTGCTTAGTTGTTTAACGAGACCGTCGCAGCAGATCTGGCGGATTTCAGCAATGTTGCCTCTAACGATTCATAGCGGTTAGTCCTGCTCAAACAGTAAACGTGGAAGAGGCGCATGCTTACTCGGCAAATGCTTTGTACATATCTTCCTGGAGCTTTGCGGCGAAGTGGCGCCGCTTGCTTAGAAGGAGAGGAAAGGAGTTTTCGCGCTTGCAATATTGGAGCACACTGCAATATAGTTAGGAAAGATAATCTTTGCAAGTATATGGTATATGCAGCTCTTGCTCAACTTAACCACCACTAGGGCGGTAGAGCGTACCCAATATTCCAAGGATTCGGGGAGAACTAACCTGGCAAAGTTGCTCAACCAGGACTTAACCCATGTATATTCCATATGCCACCTATCGCGCGGTGCCGTGAAAACCGAAGGCATATCCCTCCACAGCGGTCGGACAAAGGTACCTGGTAATAGGCCAATGTCATTTGGCAGATCCGCTAACCTCATACCCTGGGTTCTAGTTTTGAAAGACGGCTGCACTTGGCTTGGAGGGCGGAAGTTCATTTGTCTCCCACGCCATTGCTGGGAGGTCTCGGAGAAGGCCCGACATTGAACGAAGGAACCAGATGGTACAACTCGAGCGGATGTGCCCGCGGGCAATCGTAGGTAGACGCCATTGCGAATCGGGTTGAGTAAGAGAAGGTGGTTCCTGGCCGAAGAAACAGAAATCCGCGGAACTGTCAGTCACGTGAATCACTCCGCAGGTCGACAGCAACAAGTAACCGGATTCTTGAACGAAGCGCCCTCTTATCGAGGCGACAGCTTATACTCTTCCTCGCTGTTTCTTTACTACTACTGTCATATATAAAAAAAAGCAGTTGATCGTATAGAATTAAACTGCCCCCCGGGAAAAAGACACCGCCCGCCACTCACTGGGTCTGATATCTGCCAATTAGGAGACTCACAAACAGCTTGACAACAACCCAACTTTGAATCTTATCGAGAGCGAACGACTCGATCGCAACGCCTATCCTATACCTCTTCCATTCCTTGCGTGGCGGCCGCATATGCCGCGACTCAGAATAAAGGCTGGCTCCTCCTCGACGTAATGCCTCTCCTCCACCATACACTCCCCACGACTATCCACACCAACATCCACACCGTGATCCAGACCTGAATCTCGCGCGATCGGCTCCTCCACCCAGCTACCTCAGCACTTCCCCTGAACTACTACAAAGCCAACGGGCTAAAGAGGTGGCTTCTGCATCTGCTTCGACTGTCCCGCCCTCCCCGACCTCCTCCACATCCCATACCCCACCCAGCAGCGATGGCCATTCGTCAGCCTTGCACCCGCGGGTCGCTGTCATCCTCGGAGTAGACCGCAGATGGTATATCCCCCTGCTGGTATGTCGGGCTCTGAGCACGCTTCCTGCTGCCTGGTGGGGTTTGCGATGCGCATTTACCTTCCTTGCCGAGTTGCTGCACATAAGGCCGGGTATGGGACGGGAGGGGTGGGCGGCGGCGATTATTGGTAGTGTTGGACAGGAATGGGACGTTGAGCGGAGGTTCCGTGTGACGGAGGTGGCATTGGCTATTATGTGGGTATGTGATATTGCCGCCTTGATATGGGGGTGTATATCTTTTTTGATATACTACTTGCTGGTGTCCAACTGCGTACTTTTATACTGACTACTTGACAGTGCTGTGCATCTGCATATCTTTCCTATTTCTTTGCTGATTGCATGATGTCTCGATGGTCGGTTTCCTCCTTCCTTGAACGTCTCCACTGTGGTCTCTAAGGCTAATACGTATACTCAGGCTTCTAAACTACACTCCACCAGCTGTTGTGATCCGTCTTCTAACCACGAACGGCCTGATTGCATACATCACTTCTTGGGTTCTTTATCTGTCCGGCGCATCCTCTGATCCTCGACTCCTTTTACCGGCTTGGATCTCCATAACAACTGTATGTTACCTTGACCCCTAATGGTCGATATACCTTAC
The DNA here is from genome assembly GCF_028829835.1 of Penicillium mononematosum. Lineage (NCBI taxonomy): Eukaryota > Fungi > Ascomycota > Eurotiomycetes > Eurotiales > Aspergillaceae > Penicillium > Penicillium mononematosum. The sequence goes on from NW_026643275.1 coordinate 2,254,067, forward strand.
AACAGCGTCTAACCCTTCACCTAGTCTTTAACCTTCGTTTACCACGCAACACAAAACCATGCAACCATCAAACGTGAAACAGCAGCATCGCTACTAGTCGTTTCCGTGGCGAGCTTCCTAAGCATGTCCTCACTCCTTATGCAGCTACATCTGACCCGTGAAAACGAACCAGAAGTGCCCGTGTTCGTCATCACCCGTAAACTTTGGGACTGGGCTGTGGCCATCTTCTTACGCATGCGAGTTGCTGATGACCGTATTCCTGTTGGAGAGCTGTAGCTTGCTTACTTGCTTTCTGGTTGCTGGTCTTTCTTTTCTTTTTCTGTTTCGGGACATTTTGCAGGTTGATTTCCACTGTCTGGACAAGCTGGACAAGCGTTCTTGACTAGACAGGGTGGGATGATTTGTACATTTTGGGATTTGATTTTGATTTGGTTGAAGACTCTTTATCTATGAGTCTTTGGACTTTGCACTTGATACCCCTGGCCTAGGGATGTTTTTCTTTTCTAACATGGCGATCTTTGATAGATCTAATTGTATTGATTGATTCACAATGTGAAATTCCATCTCAAACTACGCTCAAGTTTTCTACCTCAAATTTACTTTACGTTGCTGTATCAGCTGGCAGAGAGTACTAGACGACAGTTCAATTTCCTTGTTTCCAAGCAATGGACTGCATACCCAAGAGAGGGGCAACGAAAGAGTGAGAAGCACAAAGATTAAATAGACGGTAGAGACCGAGAAAACGGTTCAGCAAAAGCACGCCCTTCAACCTGGATCTCCTCGATCAGCCAGATTGACAAATTGACCACGGGAATGCAATGGTAATGAGCAATACAGGCAAAGGCAACCCCTCCTCAAAGGATAAAAGAATGGAAAACACACGCAAAACCATGAAAAGAAAAAAAAGTGTTGTCTGTCTATGCAGATAATGGGTATCTACCAACTCCTCGTTCCGTCATAATCCCGTCCTTAGAATAGCGGTCGAATCACCCCGCTCTCCCTGCCGATCATGCGGGAACGATAGGCAGGAGCACACAGGTGTAGCGGGTCATTTCGACGAAGGGCCCAGGTCTAACACGCCAGGCACAGAGTGATGGGGGGAGAAAGCAAGACATTCGATCGATGTGAAGGCCAGTATGGTATACAACATTGTATACGGCCGGCGGATGAGGGATGCTTCCTATCCCACCGCTCACAGGGCAACATAAACCGGGAAGAGGGGACTGGAACAAGGCATGATGTCGGTGATGGGATTAGAACCCGTGGACCTAGAATATGACAAATTAGAAAATGGCCATGGTGATAGAGAGCAGATATTGGGGCAGCAACATACCTTGATGGTCTTGGCATCAAGCTTGAGTCCCTCCTTCTTGTCAGTCAAGAACTCCTGGACATCTTTTCTCTGGTCTCCCTGCAGCTGAATCACCTCGCCCATCTCAGTGTCAGAGACGATGGTGCCATTGCAAGCTAAGATATAGTTAGCATCTGGCCCAGACACAAATGCGTAGGTCACAAAAAGACATACCGAACTTCTTCTTGATGACCTTGAGAATCTTCTTCTGGTCGAACTTCTTGGGAAGACCCTGAACAGTAGTCAGAGTCTTACGACCATTGCGTTCTGTTGTGGAACAAGTGGTTAGCATGTACCCCCCTTTTAGCGCCGGCGAGTCGCAAGAGTAGCCAGGGCGGTGAGGATAGGGGAGTGGACGTACGCTGAATCCGTATGTGGATATAGTTCTGAGACTGTTTAGTCTCGCCGGTATCTTCGTCGGCTTCGGCGAAGGGGTCTGTAAGATGCACATGTCAGCCTCAGCTCAGTACCAAATTTCTACCCCGCCGCCGTGACAGTCGGTGGAACAGAGGTGGGGAGAGCTGAAATATACAGCGTTGACACTACATATGATGGAAGACATATGTCTCATCCGCATACATAGTGATCATAGCTGTGGATATGGGTGGGGGGTGAAGCCCGATACGCGCCCAGGAGGGGAAAGTGGCGAACTTACCGAAGGTCTTGAGGTTTTCGATGGACATAAACTCGGCCTTTTTGTAGTAAACGGCGTTTAAAATGGGTATTGATAAAGTGAGCGAAGGGCGAGATTCAATATCTCTGTAAAAGATCGGTGCGTGCGTGGTTGGGAGAGGGAGATGCGGTTGTAGAAGAATGGGAGAGAAGAAGTGGCAGAGCCTTTTGAGGCAAGAGTCACGTTGTGGGGGAAGGCGGTGTGTGACTAAGCGATTCTCACCACCTGGGCAGGTGCCAGGGCACCTGGGCACCTGGGCAGCCCTGGAGCATTGCGATAATGCGCAACTACTTAGATGGAAATTATATACAATTTAATTCTAGGAAATAATTTGGGAATTACCGCAGTAAGCAGACTTGCTCATCTTTGATCACAAGGGCAAACCTCGGGTTGGATATTGGTACATCGTGACAATAATAGATAACGGTAGAGGTCTCTCAATTCAGACTCAGAATCTGACCCGCGAACAATCAATCCGTAGTCCAGATGATAATATTTTGGAGATTATGGTACGTGTATGTGGGAGGATATCAAGGAAGGTTCGAGTGTTCAAGAGGCCAGCGGAGTCGGTGCGGCGGCCCCGGTGGTACCCCCAGGAGCCTGCGGAGGCAAGAAGAGAGGGAAATAGGTCTGCGATGGTTTGTTAAGCTGAGTGCACCACAATTCCGTAGGTTCAGGATACATACGACGACGAGTGCCATCACTATACCATGTCATGAGATTAGTCCTGCAAACACGAGAGGGGTATGAAGAGCAACGAACAGGACATGAAAACCGACATGTAGGCCGGTGTAGCAGCAGTCTTCTTCTGCTCTGGGGATTCACCCAACCAGGACTGAAGTGAGAAGACGAAGGATACCCTGTTTCCGAGTCAGATAACCCGGTCAAGAGATTGACTGCTCGCCTTGTTCTTACCATCCGATCATGCTGTGTTCGCAATATTCGTTAATGTTGTCCGTAGCTTGTGTAATGTGCGCGACTCACCGGTTCCGAGTAAACATCTAAGAGATCAATGTCAGGGTCAAGTTATCGCAAGGTCAGATGTCGGGGTAACGACTTACGGCCGCCATGGGCATAGTGCTTGACATTGTGCCTGTTGTATAACTGAATCAGCCTTCATAGTCCTCGCACTAAAGTATCCCATTGCTGAAACATTGCTGAAACGACGAAGGTCTGGCGTACTGGTGATATCGGCATCGCTGCTGCTCTTGGGCGGATCGACATAGGGGATCGCTTTTTCAACATTAGCTTTGAACCAAGACTTGAAGCAGTCCACTCACCGAGATCAGCCCTGCGCATATCTTTCTTTGACGACATGTTGAGATATGATATTAAAGGTGATGGGTTGTGGTCGAAGGAATCAAACAGGTCACCCCCGTGCCAAGGCGGTGCCAGAGTCTGGGCTGAGACTTTCCGAGAACACCCCGGATTGAATGTCTCCGACCTGGAGGAACTTGGATTCTTTACTTTTCTTTTCTCTTTTGCTCTCTCTTTGTACTCTTTATTCTTTTTATGCATATCTTCTGTATATGCTGTATCTCTCGAATGGAGCTACATATGTATTATTGATTTCCCAAGTTGAGAACACTACAAGTAGGATCGGAATATTTCGAGGTTGAGCACAACTAGATAAATTCCTGTCGAGGCACGATGTACATGTGATTTATATGATACTACAAGTTGTTCGGATCTTGGCTATGAATGCAATAGCAAGACAATACGAGTAAAAACCCACCGAGATCATACAGTTGTGTAATGATCAGGGTGTGCTGCAGGTCAGTGTGATGGCTGTGCATCACTTCCTACATAGAATGGTAGGGTATAGTGGACTCCGCAGGCTTCAACTTACAGTTAATTCCCCCTTGCAGTTAGCATATTCCAGCCCTCATTGTGGTTGGAATCTTGGACATGCAACATGCAGGTTGACATTGATCTGCACCTCAGACGGCATTTCCCATTAAGGCCCGAGTCAAACATGCCACGGGTTCAGAGTCAAACAATTGGAAATTGGAAATGCAAAGACCCGATGGACCCGATACGCAGAATGTGGACTCATCAAACTCCGATAAGCCCATTTGGAAAGTATCGGGGATTATGCCGAGAGAGAATGGGAACGGCCCGTTGCGCTCTTGGACCTCTCGATGGTGTAACAGGCCATGGGCATGGGTAGTTTGGTAATGGATTGGAATCCCCCAGTACTTCGGTGTACTCCATATTGGAACAAAGAATAATTCCGCGCTAAGAGTTCTTCTTGCCGAGGAGGTATATCACCAGGTTTCCGGGAGCCGACGGATAAAGAGAGACTCTGGAAGATGTAGGCAATAGGAAGACCTGTAAATGTCAGTAAATGCCAGTAAATGTTCAGATATTATATGTAAAGACTCGGTGAATGACTAAATAAACCCGGGATATTGCGATTATTAGGAAGAGTAGAAGGGCAAATGAGAGCACTTGAGTTCAAAGGTGAGGTATTGTCAGCCCATTACCTCCGTACCTCCGTACCGCCAAATCATATGATAAGCCCGTGGCAATGTGAACAGTCGATCCTTGAACTTTCTTTAAGACTTACATTCAGTACTCCGTACGTTTAGTACATTATATATCCTACTCAGGTTGTACTCTGTACAACGTTCATCTTTTCCCTTTTCATTTAGGGTGTTTTGATCCCCAGATACCCAGATACCCGAGTTGCCCGTTCCCCGTCAGCTCACCCTACCCGCTAACTTCCCTAATTCCGCGCATTTACATCCCTCAAACATTGACTCGAATTCCTCGAAAATATACTTCGCCTGGATGACCCGAATACCCCTTCCTTTGGATACATCATGAGCCTAAGATGATCCCCCATTCCTCTGCCGGCGGCCAACCGTGGGGCCACCTCTGCGGACCTTCAATGGCGGTCCCGGACGAGTTGATAATGCGCAGATGTTGGCACAATATGACCAGCCCGACAGGCCAGCCTCGCTACCCCAGCCGCCAATTCGACAACCCGCCGTCGTTGACCTGACCGCAGGCGGTCCGGAGTCGCAAGATAGAGAACCGCCCCCGAAACGACCGAGATTGGATGTTCCAAGTGGAACGAGTACTTCAGATACTGGCGCAGGGGTGGGAGAAACGAGGAGTACTCCCGGAAGTGCAATTTCGCGACCTGCAGTCTCGTGGCGTGGCCGTCCGGTCTGGTCCTTCCAAGCTGTCGTGTCGGAAACCCCGAGCAATGAGAATAGAAGCGATGGCGCCGGACCTAAGCCCCCATCTCCACCTCCGTTGCCGGCTCAGCCTTGGATGAACAATTTTATGGCCGAACCCGAGGGAAGCGCTGCCGTGAGGTCGAGGGAAAGCTCCCCAGTCGGAGCTGTGCAAACAACGCCGTATCGCATTGAGGTCCCTTCCGTTGCTCCGGTCTACAAAGATCACAGTAAATGAACACCCGGATTCCTGAATTGTAACATCGAGACTAATCGCACGTTTTAGAACCCGCCGATTTCACCCCGTGGACCGGAAACCACCCGGAGGACGTCCTGAGCGAGCAAACCGCGAAACAAGGGTATTATGACCGTACACAGGTCTCGCAGAACGAATCAAATACAGCGCGTCCTGCATTATATGCGCAGCTCAAGAATCGCACAGGGTTGCAAATGCTCTCATCCGTATTCGCTGCGGCATTAGAGAAACGACAAAGCCACAACACTATTCACGCTCCGTCTACCTTTAAACCGCCACCTCGGGTTACGCTCACCGACAACAAGCGCGAGGCGTGGCTTCGAGATCTGGCCAACCCGTCTGTTCCGCTGCGAAGGCTGAGCCGAACCATTCCCATGGGATCCGCGGCAAGATCCTACTGGACCAGTGCCTTGGTAAATGGATTCCCGTTGCACGTGCTGTCTGGTTGGCAAAGTGTGTCGGTGCGAATGAAATCCGTGCCTTCAAACGAAAAGGCACCAGCGGTGCTTTGGCTGTTGGGTTAGAGGCGAAATGGGTCCGAGAATGGACAACGAATGTCCAGCAATTTGTTGAAGGTGTATTTGCTGCCCCCAAGTCCTCGGATTGGAAGGCGAAGATGACATATGCGTACGTCTTGTGGATAACCGTCAGTTGTGAGCAACATGCTAACATTTATCTCTAGAGTCGGGTTGACTGCTCGTTTATTCTCCGAAAACTTACTGGACCATGACCATTTCCTTGAATGGTTCTTGTCATCTTTTGAGGCTGCTTCTATCGGCTCGATACCAATCTGGCTTTTGATGCTCGGCATATACTGGAATAGTATCATGCGATATCGGCGAAGGGGGCGACGATTAGCTGAGCTGCTGCTCCAAAAAGTGCGACAGGTGTGTTCAACTTGCACTAACTTCTTTGCGCCTACGGTCAATACTGACAACTAGCAATAGGCAACTGAAGCCAAATTAACTCAGCTTCAGCCTCTCATCGACCGTCTTTCTCGCTTCATCAAAAAGCTTGTTCTTAACCATACATCCTCGATGATACTCCCAACTTGTTGGGAGAACTATAAGCAACAGGTGTCATCTGCCCTTGATTTGGACAATGAAGCAGAGAAAGCTCTTTTCCAGAGCCTCGCAGAGCGCAACGCGCGAGTGCAACGACCTAGACACTCGAAACAGACAACCCAACGATCACCGCATCAACGCATCGTACAACTTCTCGACTCCATACGCTCCGCCCAGGATCTTTCTTCTACCTTTAGCTACCTCGAGGCTTTTGATGACAAGGCTATTTTGGTCTCCAAGCTATTGGAATGGCTCTCTACACCCTTCCGCCACGGTCTCTGGCGGGTTTACATTGGTGTTCGTCTGCTCCGCAAATGGAAATTGTCCGGCGTCGATATAGACAGTCACATACTGGCTTTTCTATCCCGTGGACAGAATAATCAAAAGCTCAATATGGATCAAATCTACCATGTCGTCTCTGAACTTGTCAGGTCACAGACATTTTCAGTGGGTCGCTATCTCCAATGGCTTATGGCACGGGGCGTTACCAATGGATTGACCTCAGCCGAGGAGCGCAAGGTAAGATTGATTTTATTTGCCAAACCGGTCTGGTCACTAACAGATGTGCAGGCGAAGGACTTGCCAATCGATATCGGACTGATAGCGCAACTCCCTGTTGCCCGTCTTCCAGAACATGTTGGGAACTTGCGGAGTACCCTGCTGACTCGCACTGGGCTCTCTGCTTCAGAAGAGAATGCCGCTATTGATAGCGCGAAAGATACCATCAGCCGACGTCTGCCCGGTATCTTCGGCGTCAATGACTCTGCGTCAATGTCCTTAGACTCATTATCGTCAGACCTGCCTTGGGCCGTCAAAGCCGAGGTTGGCCAGTGGTTACGAGGAGCAATTGCGGAACACACCCGGAGCGCAGAGTAAGCATTTGAATTTTTCTCTCCTAAGCCTGTTAACTATCTTACTAACTCACCAATAGGTCAACTAACAGAGAAGCGAATCCGGTTGGCATTGCCCCTGTGGTGTCTGCGCTGACTCCCGGCGAGTTTTATACCGTCCGTGATGCTCTTGAATCATTTGGCGACATTTCAATGTTAGCAGATGTGTTGAAGTTTGCATCTAGTTGTGATGATAGCACCGTTCTCGCCTCGGTTGCAGATACCACAAACTGCCATTTCGACTCTCTTTGCGTGATTGGCGCCACAACTGATCTGTTCCGGAGACTCATTGACGCCTACGCCGGAATTAAAAAAGTTGGCATGCCAAGTCTTGATCTGATATTCTCCCTGATCGAACTTGGTTTGCGTATCCCGAGTGAACTCAACACTGTGTCCATTCTTCGCCAGGATCTCTCTCGGATGGAGAACAAGTCAATCATGGCCGCATCGTCTCCAGTCTCTGACCACATTCCAGATGGTTTTGGTGGCGTCGATCCCTTCTTCCGAGAAAAGCTAGATCAGCTTTTGCAATCAGGAAATGTCATGGATGAGCCCACTCTGGATGCGATTTTCAACACACTCATAAAGCATCTGGAGTCTGATGATGGCCATCCAAACCTGTCAGCAAACGACACCTGCCGTTACCTTGCACAGCTCAGGTCTTTCCATCCCAAGCACTTTGATGGCATTCTTGCCCGTTGGGTCTGTGGTCATTTGCGATCTCCTGAACGTACCGTCTTGCTGCGAATTCTACCGCCGCTAATTGGTGTCGGATGCGTTACTATCAGAGCTTTTCTGGCCCTTGCAAAGAGACTCACGCTCTCCACGCCAGCAACAGTCCCCAATTCAGCCCAGCTGCCTGCTGACCTTGTCCAACTTCTTGTCCCTGGCGACGAAGATAGCAAATCCTTTGATTTGGTGTCCTATCGGTTCCAGTTGGCACAGCAGGAATTTCTCAACAAGAACTCCGAGGAAGCCCTCAAAATTGCTTGCGACGCCGCATCCTCCAAGGCCGGTGGCCCTTCCGCTGGACATAGCGAGCTGGAGCGCTCTATAGTCATGTTGTTACGTGACCTTCTTGTGCGACACCCCGAATGCGCGGCACGGAATGGCATGCAAAAGCTCATCGACCAATCCCCAGCCGCTTTGAGTATGGTCCAGAAAGCGCTTGACCTTTTGCTGGGCGTCGAGTCAGAGTCCGATAGCAACTCGGTCCTCTCAAAGGTCGAAAAGCTTGCCCGTATGACTGACGATTTCTCACTCCCATTTTGCCAGTTGAAGCTCCAAGTTCTATTCCATGCGGACTCAGGGTCTGAAGACCGAAACAGTATTGTTGATGCCATGTTCAAAACTGCCGTGTCAGACTGTCGTGCTCAAAGACTCCATTGGGTTGACCTGGTTGCACTGATGAGCCCGGACGCCGTCCGCCAAATCCGGGAACGTGCCGAGAAGGAGTTTTTCTCCATCCCACTGCTTGAAGAGCCAATAGGTGATATCCCTGATTCGCCTGACAAGCTGGGATCATTGGAAACTGCCAAAATGTATCTCACTATTATTGAAGAGCTTGCAAGTAGCATCCCTGATTCAGGAGCTCCATCTGTCGCTCCAGTGCTTGTGGAAAAGATGGATTCCCTTCTCCACAAGATCATCACTATGCACAGCAGTACCCTCGCCAAGGGTGTGGCCAACACAGACCGTTCAAAGTTCGAGCGTGCTCTTGCATTCTGGTTCTCTGCTTTGCTGAGGATCATCGTCCTCCATCGGTCTGCATTCGCCCAACCGCCACCAGCTCTCAAGATCAATCCTCTGCACGAGCAGCTCCGACTTCTGACATCAATATTCTGCATTGCACTCTCGCGCCTTCCCGGAGATGTCCTTCGTCTATTCCCTGCAGCGGATTACTTCCCGCATCCGCCCCCGGCTGAAGGCTACCGTCCCTGCCCAGGGATCCTCCTACAGACCCACGCCCTCGACGTGGCCGCCTCGTTAATCGACATCTTCCCAGACGAAGTCCGCCACCAATGCGCACGGTTTCTGAAGGAGAAATGTCCATCCTTCGTTCCATTCCAGAACGACTCTCGCTTCCTCTACCTCCTTGGCCCAATGACCGACCAATACCCTGCAAATGCCCAGCAAGTCTCAGCCCCCTCTCCGGCAGCATCAGGGTCCACGCCAACACCCACACCTGGTCTATTTGGTATTGTTGGATCATCCCCAGCGCAGCAGTCTGCCGCAGCAACTCCGGGACTGTCTACCATACCGGCAGACTCGAACTGTATTGCCAACCGACTTCGTCTTCAACACCGCGGTCGTGTTGTTGGTCCCTATCCAGTCCGTCCTTGGGAACTACTTGAGGACGCGGCGCCGTTCCTGGGCGTCAATGATACAGCTGTCAATCTGGGCTTTTTCGACGCTAGGCGTGTGAGAGCTTGATGATCAGTCTGATCACTAATTCCTTAGGAGAGGTCACACTCCTATACATACTTTACACACTTCTTCGCTTATATGTGTCGTCTTTCTCGTCATATTCCTCCACTTTTATTCTCAGCGTTATCTTCTTCATATTTGCTCACTTCTTCATTCTCATCTTCACCTCCTACTACCTTCACAGCATATCCTCTCTATCCTCACGAACCTACATCTATTTAACCATGAGCGCTTGCATATGGGAATTTGCCATTTTCTTTTCTTTTCTTTTCTGCGTTCTTATTCTTTTTTTTTTCCGGCGTGCATTACTATCCCCCACTGGCATTCGGTTTCGGTATCTATGGCATGCAACCATCGAGAAGCATTTTGTACATATAAACCGGCTTTCGGTCTCGGCGTTTACATGGGCGGGAATCAAGTTGCCGTTCGGCCATGTCAATCAAATCCATTATATCAGGTCATATTATCATCGGTGAGCTATTTGTCTTTGTATGAACTAACTCCAGGGCCATCAGGGCTGCTTTTGGTAGGTGACTGACCACACTAGCCAAGACTACGGTTAAGAACTAATATTGGTATACGATGCATTGGATTACGGTAGGAATGAGCAAGCTTGTAGAATAAGATTGAAATTTGATAAACTGAATCGAGCATGTCCATCGTAACATACATGCTCCCCTTTTTTTGGTGTTTTCTCTTTTCCTTGAAAAGCAAATACACAGATTCGAATAAAAAAGAACAGACCATAAAAGCATGAAACAAAGAGTAAAAAGAAGATAAGAATAAAACGCCCTGTCATAGCAAGAAAATCAAACCGGATAGCTTCCTCCATCCCCATTTCAATCATGTGTCAATGTCAATATCAAACCTACTTCTTGGAAGAAGTACCACTGTCAACACTGCTCTTATCACTGGGGCCGAGACCCTGGCTCTTCCGAATATTATCTCTGCGCTCGATCTCGAGCTCTTGGATCACCTCTTGCAAGAGATGTTCAGGGACACGTGAGTCAGGGTCAACCGAGGCGCGGTGCGCATTGATCTCACGGGTGTACTGCTCAACTGTTTTGCCGGTGTCGGTCTTGGGTTGGTACTTTTTCTTGAGGGGTTTGCGATGCTGGAAAGCATGGCGGGCCAGGAGATGTTTGTTGTCTGGCACAGCGGGCTCGAGTCTTTTGCTGCTCTTGGTTGGAGTGGGTGTGACCACTTCTCGGGACTTGCCTTTGTCTGGAGTTCCCTTATGGACTGGCTTGAGGGTCTCGACGGTATCGGGTTTGGTATCAGCTGATTTCAGTGAGGTAGCTTTGGCCGGGGTCTGAGGTTTGGCGCTTTCCTGAGACTCATCGGAGTCTGGTGTCTTGGGGCCGGCCTCAGAGGAGGACCCGCCGCTTTCTTCATCCTTGGTGTCGATTTCATAAGGTGGCTTGGTTTCATCCACCACCTCTTCTTTCTCTTGATCACGAGTTGCAGCACAGGTGGAGTCGGTCTGAGGCGGGTTGAGCTCAGTTTCAGGCTCGGTGGGTTTGTTCTCGGACTCGATAGTCACAGGTGCCGCGGGCTCAGCCTGAGCCTCAGTGGACTTGCTCGCATGTTCCACGTTAGTTCTTCCTGAGGAACCCTCCAGACCTTGCATTGGGATGGGGTCACTCTGTGTCTCAGCAGGAGCAGGCACTGGAGTCATGTCACAACTTCCATCGGTGTTGGGGTGGTGCGGCCGAACTAGCGGACGACCTCTCTCAATCTCAGGGGTCTGGACTTTAGTCTGTGTCAAGGTTGACTCGGACTCATTGACCCTGGGCGGCGAGTTGGTATTCTGCTGGCTCTCCATGCTAGATTGGCGACTGTGAGGATATGCGGTGGGCGGGTAGGGCTGGTTGTAGTCAGGCTGCACGTAACAAGCACCCGGGTGACCGACCCAGTTTGCCTGCATATTTGCGAGCTCCTCAGCTGGGATAGGCTCGTAGTAGAGTTGTCGGTGATGTTCGGTGTCAAATGGAGGCTGGCTGGAGACAATCAAAGGACAGTCAGGACGAGGGGGGCTTGCGTCGAAACCCAGGGACAGGACCAGGACCAGAAGCAGGACCAGGAGCAAGACCAGGAGCAGGACCAGGAGCAGGAACAGGAACAGGACCAGCAACAGGCTGAGGCTGGGTGACGATTGGAGGAAGAGTATTGGCAGGCTGGTATGGTTGATTGCCTAAGAACACAGGGAAACCTGGGGCTGGCATGGCAGTGTACTCAGCATGATATGGCGGGGGTGGGCCTTCAGGCATTTGCATCTGGTTGAACACAACAGGGGGATTGGGGAAGGGACCCGCAGCTACAAAGCCCTGATTTGGGTAGTTAGGGAAGTTGTTGCCCTGATAGTTCGGGTGGAAGTTGCCAGGGAAGTTTTGATTGAAGTTGGGGTTGGGATAGCCCTGGTTGGAGTTCTGAGGGAAACCGTTGCCACCGGGGTAGTTCTGAGGGAAAGAGCCGTGAGGCGAATGACCTTGACCACTGAAGCTTTGGCTGTGACCATGATTTGCAAATGGTGTGTTTTGATGTCTGGGGGCAGGACCAGGAGCATTTCGGAATCCGCCTCTGTTGTTGTTGCTACCGCTGTACCATGGACGGTGGTAAGATCTGCGGCCATTGTTGTATCGCTGCTGATTGCCACGATTTGGGGGAGGTTGGTTAGATGGTCCGTGTCCTGCAGGAGAGTAATCCTGGGGAAGCTGACTGTCGTTGTTGGGGTCCATGTTGGATCTGGTCATGTAGTACTCGGAGTTGTTTTGAAAATGCTAGAATGGTTAAGTAGTTAGTAGAGTTAGGGTAGACTTGGGGTAACATTGGACAGTTGACTTACCTGGAGGGCATCTGCGTAATCGTCGGGATATGCGAAAGTGACAAGGCCGAAAGTAGAATTGACACCTTCTGGGGTGACGAAGTGTTCAATAGAAATGGTCTCGAGACTACCACGACCCTTCAGGGCATCGATGACTTCAGATTTTTTGATGGGAGCATCAGAGAGATAACCGAAGTTGGCAGTTCCTACAAAGAAAATGTGAGAAATAAAGATGAGAAGGTATGAAAGTGTGAAAGTGCGAAGGTGCGAAGGTGCGAGGGTGTAAGGTGTAAGGTGTGTGTGGTGTGTGGTGTGTAGGTGTGTAGACACTTAAGATGAAGCCCAAAAAAAAAGAAGGGAACTCACGTCTTGCCTTGGAGGATTCCAATCTCAACACCCGATTATGGAGCATCAGGTTTCCATTTTGTTTCAATGCTGAATTTGCTGCTTTGGTGTCCTATGTAGTATGTTAGTATGTGTTATATATCTTATATACCTCCCGAGGTCATATATAGAACTATCACTCACCTCAAACTGTACAAATCCAACAGGTAGTTTCTTCAAACCCTGCGACAATTTGATCTTAACATGACACCGACCAAATGCAGAGATCATTTCTGTAAGATCTTCTTCCAACTTTTCAGGAGAAACCTTAACGGAGAGGCTATGTCGGTTAGTATATGTAGTATCAGATAGGACTGGGCAATACCTACTTTCCCACAAAAACACAACAATCCGGAAGAAAGAGGCCCTGTGCATTTCCTTTGGTTGCCTTTTGATTCAATCGGTCCTCACGAGGGCGGTATACCGGCTTCTTTTGGTCGGGCTCGACTGGCTGGTCTGTGTCTAGCTCCAATGGCTCGACTAGCTCATCTCGCTCGACTGGCGCAAATGGCTTGAATAACTTAGATGGCTTGACTGGCTCGGCTGACTTGGCAGCAGTATGTTCTGGGGTACTAGGCTCCGAGCTACTACATCCAGGGGCACTAGATTCCGAAGCCGTATGTTCATAGAATGGGATATCAGGCTCCGGGGCACTATGACAGGCAATAGACTCGCTGCTATTCTGTTCGACGTAATGAATCGCCATTGTGGAGGTATATAGTCAACAAGGGTAATTAAGACTTTTGTACTGTGGTAAACGAATGGTTCGACTGCGATAAACGAGCGTGTATGGAAAAAGAAGAGAGAAGAGAACGAGATATGGAGATAACTACGTGGAATATCTTTCTATGAATACCATCTCCGTCGCCAAATTGGGATAAATTTGGAAATATCCGCCTTCCACTGGGTTTCCCAGCACGGACAAGTAGGTATGAAACTAACCACGGTATATTTCCGGGGAGTCCTCTACAGGACTAGCCCGAAGGGAAGTTGACTCAGAATCAAGCTTACCAGGGCTCTGCAGTCCGAGAGACCATCAAACCACTGGTTCACAAGCGGACATCTAGAAGAATAGAGGGAGCCAGGCACTCATCAAGATATTTTACCGCGCATATTACCCATGACTCTTCAGATAAAGTTGGCCATGAAGTCTGGATATCCTTCCCAAAGAGGGAATACGCGTCATACCGATTCAGGTGTCGGCCTGGCAAAGTATACGAGATACTCCTGAGGATCAGAATGTCGTCAGCCATCGGCATATATGCATGGCAGTTGAAGCAGTACTAAGCTCGACAGAGACAAGAAATCTCAAGTCTTCAAGATACTTGTACTTAGCGTGAATTTTGAATTTTTGAATCCCAAATTTCGAATCCATGGAAGTTGAAGTTGCAACATAATGACGTGTATATTATTGAGACTCCCAACAGTCTAATAAAATAAAAGGCATTGTTAACAATGAAAATGAAGTATAAAGGAAGTGAAGGGAGTTTAGGGCAAAGAGAAGAGAATCAAACATCTCAAACATCCCAAACATTATCTCTTATCGTCGGCCATCGGCCCGTTCACGCCACCTCGGGAAGTCGACTTATATGAAACTCCCAACTTCATATCTGAGCTTCTCCCCTCTACAATTATACTACAATATGTTTCCAACTCGACGTTTAGCCCAAGGTGGTTTCTTTAAACGCAGTGCCGATGAGTTCGGCCGTCTATCAAAGATTGGTAAGTTTATGTCAATGTCGTCAGTCTTGCAGCTCAACTAATTTGCCGCAGCTTGGAACACGGAAGCCCTCCACACCCCGACCAAACCTTATACCCTCTTGAATTTCGAAGATGAGAGCACCGTTAAAGGATGCAAGACCATGGCGGACCGTGCCGTAGGAGGCTTTAGCACAGCCAGCCTAGACTACGAACCTGCTGAACCTTCTTCAAATACTCCCTCGCATGCCCGCTTCCACGGTAGCATCTCAACCAAGCTTCCTGACAACTGGCGCGTCGAAAGAACCGGTATGTTTTTTACTCGCTATGAAGCGAGAGTGGTCTAGAACAAAAAAATAAAAAGGGAAAAAAACTAATACCGCAAACCAGGCTACGCCGCGTTCCGCAACCAAGATCGAGGCTTCTGGCTCTTCGGTCGGCTCTTCTGGGACGTCGATCCATACGCGTATCTTGCCCTGCGCATCAAGTCCGACGGCCGTCGGTACACCGTCAACGTGCAGACAGACGCGGTCGTCGAGACGGATATCCACCAGCACAGATTATACACGCGACACCACCGCGTACGCGACACACCAACATCAGAGGACTATGAATTCCAGGCAGACTCACCCGACGCCGTTGAGGACTTATATCCTACCGGCCTGCCCGCTGCGCTTTCAGACGTCCCACCTGAATCGACGATCATTTCTACCTCTACTAGTACAACGACGTCTGGCTCAAATGGATGGGAGACTGTTCTCTTGCCTTTTAACTCGTTCGTGCGCACGAATCACGGCTTTGTCATTGAACCTCAGACTTCTTTGACTCGGCAGCGTGTTAAGAGTATTGGTATTGGTCTTACGGACCGTGTTGAGGGTCCGTTTGATCTACGCATTCATAAGATCTGGGCGACGAATGGCATTAGTGAGGCGGAGGTTGAAGAGGAGCGCCGTATTTGTGGTGATAATGCACTGCCTCTCGATGAGGGTATTAGCTCTGGTTGGACTAACCAACCCAAGGAGAAGTCCATCAGGGAAGAGAGCAAGCAGCAGGACCGGGCTTCGAATAAGAAGGGTCTCAAGGGGTTGAAGTCAGAGTGGGAGGAGTAAAGGTAGGACAAGGTAAGGCCATATCTGTGTATAATAATTTCTGCCTCCGCGGCCACCATTGGACATGATACTTAAATTTCATTCTCATCGCAAATCATAAATACAAAAATCTAACCTTGAATCATATATATCCCTCCATATAGCGGGCTTATCCATATACCTCACTCTAGATCTTACCACCGGTGATCTTCTCCCAAGCCTCCTGGTACTTCTCCGCCGTCTTAAGCGCAATATCATCAGGCATGCGCACACCCTCCTTACCCTTAAGACCCTCACTGACCAACCAGTCACGCAGGAACTGCTTGTCGAAGCTGGCCTGGCCGCGGCCGACAGCATAAGAGTCCTTAGGCCAGAAGCGCGAAGAGTCGGGCGTCAGGACTTCATCGGCCAGCACGACCTCACCATCCTCATCGACTCCAAACTCAAACTTGGTGTCGGCGATGATCACACCGCGCGCGAGAGCGTACTCGTGCGCTGTCTTGTAGAGCTCAACGGCCATCTTGGCAACGGTCGAGGCGTAGCGTTCGCCCAGGATAGCGACAGCTGTGAGTGACAGACGTTAGTTTTTGTCTCGTGTACTATACATCTAGTACAGATATTTCAAGCCAACAGACTCGACGAAAAAGAACATACCCTGATCCGGATGAATGTTCTCATCATGTTCTCCCTGCTCCGCCTTCGTGCTGGGGGTGTAGATAGGGCCGTCGGGGAAAGCCTGGCTCTCCTGCAGACCGGCGGGGACCTTGATTCCATGCACGGTCCCGGACTTCTTGTATTCATTCCATGCCGAGCCGGTGATGTATCCGCGTACGATTGCCTCAATGGGGAGAATGCGCAGCTTGCGTACTTGCATACTCCGGTTCTGCAGGACTGGGCGGAGAGATTCCGGGATCTGGGGCGGGAGGTCGAGGGTGATGAAGTGGGTGCGGAGGGAGGGGTTTGCTTCCTTCAGGGCCTTGAACCACGTTTGCGTGCAGAGGGTGAGGAGGACACCCTTGTTAGGGATACCCTTTTTTGCGGAAGAACTGGCATTAGCAAGCAGTCTGAGTAGACAGTTGTATTGGTGTGGGGAATTGTATACATTCTCCATGATCACATCGTAGGCGGAGATGCGATCGCTCGCAACGAAGAGGAGGGTCTTATCGTCAATCTCATAGAGGTCGCGGACCTTTCCTCTGGCAATAAGAGGCAAGGCGCCCTGCAAATCTGTGGTTGTCAAAGCTTGAGCCATTGTGAAATCGTTCAATTAGTGAGTTACAGAGGAAAGTAGTTCTGCGTCATCTTTTTTTTCCTGTCCCGCATTGCAGCCTTGCAACCTCAGGTGTCGATTATCCCCAACACGCGCGCCCTTGGAACAATACCGTTGAAAGAACACAGCAAGATGTGGCAGCCATAGCGAAGGCAAAATGACGCGTTATTTGACTCCCTGGAGAGTCTCTTTGCTGTGTTTAGTCACACTCTACACCGAAGGCGTCGTGCCCAATTCTTCTGCTGTCGACGTCCTCTCGTTCATCACAGCGGGTCTGTTCCCACTAGATGCCGCCGATAAGCAATGGGAGGAGCATTACTTGCCGACAATTTCAGAGCTTGAAAAATGCCTATCTCGCCATGAGTCCTCTGTTCCTGGGCGCACGCTCTGGGACTTGTTTCTGAAGAACCTCTGGTCCATCGACTCGCTGGATGCGCTGGAATCTTTCTTCGGCGTGGTTATCCCGTCGCTCCTGGCTAAGTCACGCGACGAGCTGATCCATGACAGGGATAATGGGATTGCACCGGTGGCCGATGATCGCATGCGCTTGTCCAGGAGCTCGCCGCTTGGCGCGTTTGTACGGAGAGCTTATCTTGAATATACGCGGCTGCAGTTTCACGATGCTGTGAAGCTCTGGACGGGATTTGTCAAATACCGTCTACCCACATACAGCTATTGGAGCCGCAGACATCGCGAAGCTGAGGAAGTCGCCGTTGATGTCAATCTACGCGACCTGGGGCTGGATTCAACCAGCCACCTTTCACAGGTTGTGTATGGTAACATCGAAGATGATGAAGATGGGGAGGGAAGGGTCAGCGTCAAGGATGCAGAGCGACTAATCGAATTCCAAGTTGGTGAACTGCAAAGTATGCAATTCTTTTCCGGCCTTGTCATACCCATGTGCTAACGGACACAGGAATGGGAAGCAGAGTTCCAGATGGAATGAGGGCTCAGCTGAAACGCATCATGACCTCAGAGTCTTCAGTCCCAGTGATGATGTATTACCTGGAGTACGTTGTTGTATACATCATTTTTGGTGTACCTTGTGATTGACAAAATGCCAGATATCTTGACGCCTGGAGGGCTGGAGACTATACCTCAGCGTTCGACAACCTCCACCGCTACTTCGACTACACCATGCACGCGAATTTCGACCGAAGTGCATATCAATTTGCCCTTCTGAATTTGGCCATCATGCAAGCAGATTTTGAGTGTTTCAGTGAAGCTATCTCAGCCGTGCAAGAGGCCGTAGCAATTGCTCGCGAGTCCCATGATATGAACTGCCTGAACTTCTGCATGAGCTGGCTGTACCACTTTGGCAAGACTTTCCCAGAGCAGATGCGGGAAGTCCAGAATAGTGGTATGCTGGGTAATGAAAAAGAGGGCCTTGCTTTCCTCAAGGCCAAGTCTAAGGAGACTGACATGTGGTCTCTTATGAGTACCACGTTACTTAGCGAAGCTAAGTTAGAGATGCAGCAAGTAAGGATTCCTGCTTCCCTTTGGCAAGGTTGATGCTAATGATAAACAGGGAGAGAGTCTTGCATCAATTGTCGAATCCTTCGTGCGAGCATCCCACATCAACGTGACAAAGGGCGTTGCGACTCCCATAGGTGCATACATGCTGCTACAGGGCTCCATGTATGCCAGGATAGGTATGAACTATGTATATAGTGATTGTGATGGCGCTAATACAGCTGACAGGAGCTACTCACCTTTCTTGGCTGAACACCGAGATATTCCGCGAGTGCTATTCGGAGGGCCAACCTCACGATGACTTTGTCAAGATCACATTCCGAAATTGCCAAATAGTATGTCAGCTGTCTTTGGCCGTATATGACAGAAATGCTGATACATCACCTACAGTTGACACAGAAAGGCAATTACAAGGAAGCATTCACACGGATGAACAAGATCGACCCAGAGAAACTCCGAGCTTTCAGCTATAACAACACCTGGACTTTTCTTTCAGGACTACTGCAATTGCGACGACAAATCTGTCGGTAAGTACTGCATACTACATTGCTTACAGATCCATTCCTAACAACCTACAGCGACGACAAGGTGGCCGTCGAACATATTCTATCCCAACTCCAAGCAGTGCAACTCCGTGAATTCGACATGCGCCTACTTCTAGCCTTCTATTCAATAGAATTTACCATGCGCCAAGGCGACTACGGTCGCGCCCTGAGAATGGTCGAGCAAGCCGCGCACTCCATGCAACCAGAGAACTTCGACGTCCACTCCCAAATCAAGCTCCTCTGTCTAAAAGCACAAATCCTCGGCAAATCCGGCCAACCGCAACGCGGCTTCTCCCTCGCCATGCGCGCAGCCCATATCGCACATCGCTCAAAAGTCCTCGCCGACCTCTGGGAAGCCATCTGCACACTAGCGACGGTGTTACTGAGTCTCCGTGAATTCGAAGCCACGGGCGAGCTAGTCGAGAGCATCATGCCCCAGATCCTGGAGCTGGAGAATTACAGCCTCGTCGCGCAGGCGTATTCGCTTCTCGTGGACGCGAATATGGGTATGGCGGGTGAGTTGTGGAGCTTGCAGGGTCGGGACTCGACGTCTGCGAGGAAAGAGTATATTAACCGTGCTCTTGGGTACATCGATTCGGCGTATGATCATTTCGAGGAAATTGAGGATATCAAGGGCCAGACGGAGATGATGGCTAAGAAGGCTACTGTTATGCATCTTACGGGGGATCCGGTATTGGCTAATGATTATGCTGCCAAGTATCTGGATCTGCGGAGACGAACTGGAACATGAATACCTCACAGGAAGAATAATATACATTTACAAAATTGCCTTATCGTAATCCAAGCAGATGACTGTTTATAAATCTAGTCGCAAAGAGGTCTACTAGGACTCGACAGACCCTGTTACCCAGCTGGCTACTGTACTGTATACAAATTATGCTGTCTCTGTCTCAATTCATTCGATGAGGCATACACATGTTTCTGCATATGTATGTAGTCTCCTTGGCGTGCATTTCAATACGGACGCTTACAGGCCTTTGCACCTGATGCCACCGGCCCTAATCGGGATAATGCCCGTCACCCAGAGCAGGGACTCTGAATCCTGTTTACATTAAGTCTCCGTGTCTCTGTCAGCTCATAACACATACCCAAGTCCATCTTCCAGAGACCAACTTCCATTCACCAGTGAACTATAACCATGAAGTTCTAACAACATCCTCTAACATAATATTGTTGAAGATCGAAAGTATGACACGCTTGTTTCAGCCCCTCGTTATCCTCCTCTCAGGCCTCATCTTGACAGCCAACGGAGCCGAAAAGACAAATTATATGATCAACCCTGTCTACGTCAATGGAAAAAGCCCCGTTTGGACACTGGGTGACCAGAAAGTGATTGCATGGAAAACAGACCTACCGGTGTACAACGTCACAATATGGCAGCAGAGTCCATTGGGGGGGAAGCGCCTACAGTCGAGGCAACGTATATTGTATGCCAGAGGGGAACCGACAAGAAACCGCAAGACTAACAAGAGCCAGCCCAAATCAACGGAAAGGATCGTGTATCAAATTTCACCTGGACTGTCCAACTTTACGGCTTTGATCTGGACTACTCACCGACGTTCTTCTTCTGGGTTAACCCGTCTGGACCAAGTAGTTTCCCCTCGGCCTATTTCAACATAACCAGAAGATCGACATCGTCCCCAACAAGCCCAACTGATTCACCTTTGGCATCTTTATCACCGTCCTCCGATCAACATCCAGCACTCACAACGACAGCAAAGCTTGCAATCGGACTAGGTGTCGGGATAGGCGTCCCTATACTAGTCGCACTGGCGGCACTGGTTTGGCTGAGAGCTAAGCAGTTAAATGCCACTCAGCAAGCTGCAGCTAGCACGGTACCTTCTCATGGGATGGATATACAACAGCAGGGTCCAGACATGCATATAAGTGAGATACACACCGACCCGACTAGTTTCTGTCGGGAGTTACCTCAGGATGCTCGCGTGACACCACTTCGGCCTGAATTACCGGATCAGCGTTATGATTGAAGGGATATATATATAAGTGGGTTGCATATTCAATCCCGAAGAATGCCGATTGATTCTGATGACTCGATTAGATTGGCACATGTGGGAGAAGAGATCGACAAAGAGGAGGCTTTCCCCCACAGTATCTCCGGGAAGCTTAAATGGGGAATTTACTGTCATACAACATCCATGGATATGTTGTAGGGCTACAGCGATGTCTGTTCAATTGACGTTGTAATCCGAGTGAATGGATACCTATAGGGTGTTCCCTATATAATTGTCAACATTATCTGGAATCTCTTGTTCCTGTTCAAGGTGAAGCCACAGCTATCAGACGGGATAACTCGGACTACAACTGTCCCAGTCCTAACTATTCGCCGTACTTGTATTCCCGAGTCGGAATGCGGGGACAAGCAGTGGCCAATGCGCATGTCAATTGCCGAGACTCGGGTCTTGGATGTTCCAAGGTTTCCGTGTTATACCGAGATCAAAGAAATAGTCTATATTCACATCCCACATAGTTTCCGCATTTGGCCGAGAGGGTGTCCTTTGTATAGAATATGGTGAAAGCCGGTTGGAACAGTAGAGATAGATTGTGTATAGATTTGTAGAAGCTCTTATAAACTCATCATTTATAGCTTACGAATATCAATTACCCGAAATATCAAGATATCACCAGATCAACCCCACAACTCGGAGTTGAGACAGCCGACGAGACCTTTCGGAATAAAATCGGAGTTGGAACTCTATCAGCCATACTGGAAGCCCTAATTTCGGAGTTCAATCGCGATAGCTATACTATTCTATAATACTAATGTATAATAGCTTGACAGTCGAGATCATTATTTCTTACTTCAACAAATACCCTTGGAAGCTCAATTCCATTCATATCCCAATCCCACACAATGCTGAAACTCCCCCCAACCCCAACCTCCCTAGAAAACATACAAAACCAACACCCCAACACCAAAAGCTCAATCAAAACCAACAGAAACCACCCAACCTCCCCACTCACATCAGAAAACCCCAAACCAACCCAACCAAACCCCGAACCCGCAGCCCCTCCCTTCCGCAGCGTCTCCGCCTGCAACAGATGCCGTCTCCGCAAACACCGCTGCGACCAACGCCTCCCGCGCTGCGAATCATGCGAGAAAGCCAACGTCCGCTGCGTGGGCTACGACCCCCTCACAAAACAAGAAGTCCCCCGCAGCTACGTAGCCTTCCTAGAAAGCCGCGTGAACTACCTCAACCAAGTCCTCCTGGACCACGGCATAAGATTCAAGCCCGCCATCGCCTACGACGAGGAAGAGACGCTGAAAATGGAAACCGGACAGGTACCATTTGAGTCTTTGGGACTGAGGAAGAGCGCATTACCGACGCAGAACCAGACGCAGAACGGGACGGGGATAGCGCGCACGTCCCGGAAGAGGAAATCGCACGACTCCATCCCGGCACGACAGGCCAAGCGCTTGGCGCAGTTGAACGTCCTTCTTACGGAGTTGTTGACGGATGGCTGTGAACATCGACCATGTTCGCGTGGGCCGGATTATGGTGCGGGTAGACATGTGCCGGAGGACGCGGTTGAGCAGAGACTGCCTTGGTCGCCGCGGAGCTTTGATTCCGTTGATCATTGTGATACTCGTACGACGAGGTCTGAGTCTGTGTCGTCGCTTGAGCCGTATCAGTACCCCAGGATGAATTCTGGGTATGGGTCTTCTCTGTTTGGTGCGAAGGGTATTTTGGGACCGGATCATGGACAGGAAGTACATGATGTCAAGGGACAGCCTGGGTTCGAGCTTGATTTGGTGGATTTCGAGTCTGGGATAGCCAATGCCAGGTCCATTGGGGGTGGTAAACCGGGGAATACTGATCGACATTTGAATATGAGTCGGGCTTCGTCGGAGGAGAGTCGTTCTAGTCCTGAGCCTAAGTTTGATATTGCGGCTGATCTTCTTCGGGGGCGGAGGGAGAGGGAGAGGGCTAATTATGATTTATTGGATGAATTTCTTGTTGACTGGGCTGAGTGACTGTTCATGTCTTTCAAACCGGAGTATGTATATACGAATTTAATTATTACCCAAATAGACATGATTGGAATATAGTATGTTGAAGAAAATATAAAAAATTCATTCTGTCAAGGCTAAATCCCAAAACATTCGTAATCATTATCATCAGCACAATACAAGAAGTGAACGCAATATCAATCTATATACCACACATGTTCTCTCTTCGACTCTCCAGCTATACAGCGATCTCCGTTACCGTGGAGATACCGGTACCCATGGAGCTCTTGAAAGTGTCGACCTCGACCCCGTAGTTCACATATTGATCCCGGGTGGCAGCGACGTCCTCAGGAATATCATGCTTCGCAGGCCAGATTTGATGACCCGCAGCCTCCTCTTTGGCGAAGTGATCTGTGACGACCTCACGCACAGTCTTCTGGAAATGAAGCGGACCTTGCTCCATCCTGGGATGAAGCTGGCCGTTGACAAAGACACCAGCGTTGAGGTTCTTCTGCGAGTGCACGCACAGGTACTTATCCTCCGACATGATCCGTTTGTACATGTCGCTGATGAGGTTGAAGGCCTCGTCGGTGGCGTCCTTGTGGCGGTAGACTTCGTAGCGCATCACACATTGTGTGGGGCTGGTAGGGGTGAAGCGCTGCATGAAGAAGAAGTTGGGACTGGAGATCGACATTAGTATTTATACAATCTATTGATAGGGATACGATATACTCACGAGATATTGAACGAAGCATTAGGCCAGAAATAGGTCGTCGCTATGCGGAAGCCCTTCTCAATCTGGTCTGGACGCGGGGCGCCGTAGTGCTGGATGTGGCCGTCCTTAGTCTCGACATAGTACGAGTTGAGGTCGGCGATAGTGGGGATATCGGGGTGAGCGACTTGGCAGTGGTAGCACTCATTGTAGTTGTCTGCTAGGATCTTCCAGTTGAACTCGCCCTCCATATCCCACGTGTGGTCGAAGACGTAGTCCTCGAAGTTGTAGTG
Organism: Penicillium mononematosum; assembly: GCF_028829835.1. Classification (NCBI taxonomy): domain Eukaryota; kingdom Fungi; phylum Ascomycota; class Eurotiomycetes; order Eurotiales; family Aspergillaceae; genus Penicillium; species Penicillium mononematosum. The sequence continues at coordinate 2,278,191 of NW_026643275.1, forward strand.
CTGGAACCGGGGCTGCTCGTCGACGCCGTCGAAGTCGTCTTTCCAGGCGACTTCGGGGGTTTCGCTGGCGTCCAGGTTCACCCAGACGAATCCGTTTCGGTCGATGTGCACATGCGCGGGGAAGAGATCTTCATTGCGGAAAGCGGTGATGTTTCCATTGCTGTCTTTGGCGACGATGAACTCGTAGCCGGCGGCGTCGTAGCGGACACAGTCGCCGGTGTTGGGGACGCGGTGCTTGTGTGTAGTGAGAAGCCATTTCCGGGAGAAGATGGCTCGTCGTTCGAGCTCGTACATGTCTTGCGATGTGTACCAGGAGGCGGGTAGGGCGCGGGTAGACGTAGACTTCTTCTCCTCCTTCGCTGGAGCAGCGGTAGCGGAGGTACCGAAATAATTCCTCAGGAAGGACATTGTGATAAAATTAGAAGAGATGTCTTTCTAATTGGATAGTTGAGAAGACTGAGACTGGATATTCAGCTGTGATATTTGCTTTGGTTGCTATGGACTAAACCTGAAGCCGGCGACGTTTACCCTTCTAAATAGCCATCGCTATCACAGCCAATTCATTAACCACGGAGCTTGAAACAGTCCATCCGATGTAGAATCCGGATCTGGGCCTGTCGAAACCGAGTCCCATGACATAGTTGGAGGCTCATTGTCTTCAGATGGTCATTTCTAGCGGGAGATATACCTGAACACCGATCAGGTGACCGGTAGACAGCAAACCGGACCGAGTGGCTTGAAGCCTATCAAGGACACCTCCCATCAAAAAGGAGCACTTTGCGTCCTGGAATGGTGTCCAAGTGGCAAGACGGGCAGCTGATGACGCCCCGAACCGTCAACGGTTCGGGGTAAAACCGACCCACGCCGGTTTACACGCACCTTAAAAGGAAGTGTCGCCAAGATGATGGGGTTAGAAACCCCGGGTATGTGGAGAGAGAGCTGCTATAAGACCTTCCATAATCCAATGGAGATACCCATGTGGCAAGATAGGATTCATCACCGGCATCGCCGGTGTTAGACAAATTGTCAGGAGAACAGGGGTCGCGATACTTTTGAAGGTTGGTTTTTGCGACGTTTCTACGGCAAATCAATATTGCTTGCCATCTTGTTCATCAGAATAGAGGTTCCTTGATCGAACCTGGTTGATTCACTATTCAGAAAGAGAAAGACTTGATGAGAAGGATCGGAGAAAAATAAGACGTGCTTTGTCAATGAGAGGGGTCGAGACCAAGGAACTTCTGAACAGTCTCGGACCGTCTGAGCTAGTAACGAATCCTTGTCCTTTGTTAGTGAATACATGTATGTTGTAGAATAATTCAAGTTATTATTTGCCTCGACTCTGAAAATTCCAATGAGTTCGCATCAAAGCTTTCCATTATCTCTGCGTAAGCACTAGTCCAAGCAACGTCATCAAAACAGCGGTGACCCTGATAGCTTCGATCATATATCAAAAGAACATGTCTGATAAAGTGCCAGGTCAAAACGCGTTAGCGATCAATGACACTAGATAAATAATAAAGCGAGGAGGCAAAGGCAAACGTACCTTGACACGGCAAATGGGGTGATCGGGCCTCAATACAGAATTAATCGTCCTCCGTACGGCGATATGGCAAATGCTCGCAGATAACCCAACCCGCGTCGGTCCGAAATTAAATCGGCGCTTAGAGATGATTGGAGAGGGATCGACATGAAGGTACTTTATGATTGTATGATTGTATGATTGTATGCACTATTTATGTGTATGCACGGAGTACTCCGTTCTCCGTCCTCCGTACACAGCCTGGGCGATAAGTCATTTCTTTTCATTTCATTTCATTTGTTTTTAAATTCAACATATGTATTTCGTGTACTCCGTATAAGACCATTATGCAATGCAGTACAGTACATTGTACACCTGAAAGTCACATCTCAAAGCTTAACGCCACTCGCCAAGTACTCCGTAGATAGGTACATATAACAATAAAAAAGGATCAGAATTCAAGCGTGTGACACGTTAGCTATACAGACAGCTATGCAGAGAGATTTCCAAAAAAATCCTGGAAAATCATAATTAGAACATAAACGAGTAGACAAATACCAAGATCGTGGCTACAGTGGCAACCGTGTTTTGGATTTCAAACCAAGCGGCCTGGCCACCGAAGGCGATCTTTTTACTCTGCTTCGTAGGATGCGCGACACCAGTCTTAGGGTCCCGCGTCAGAAGGTCCTCGCGATCTGGCATGGAGGGTGGGTCGATCGCATACGAGACCGGGGTCCACAACGAAGTGCAGATGAAAAGGAAGGTAAGCGGGGGCCAGAAAGCGTGTGTGATGAGACAGAGGATGATATCTCTGAAACTACTGTTCTTAGCGAAGCAGCGGTAGGAGGAGATGACGACTGCGACGAGGGTGACATAGACGAAGGCAAGGTGGAAGCTGGCCATGTAGTTGAGCAGGATCACGCGCAGGCGCACGAACATGTTCTTCGACTTCTTTGGGTCGCGCTCGTTCAGAGCTGAGCCCAGAGAACCCGTGGGCTTGAAGGCTTGGGTTTGACCGCCCAGCCAGGTGGGCAGGAAGAAGGAGCGCACAATGCAGAGAGCGATGTAGGGCGACATCCAGAGTTGGTAGCGGGAGCCTCGTTGGCCGGTGTGGTAGCCGGCCGGGATGAACAGGGCCATTTCACAGAGACGGTTGGAGATGGTTGCGGCGAAGCAGGCCCAGATCAGCCAGCGGAGTTGCTCTTCGGTCGCGAAGGCGACGAGGCGCTTGCCCCACAAGAGGATGATCGGGATAGCAAAGAGGGGAAGCGGTCAAAAGGAGGGTGTAGACACTCAGAGTTGCATAGAGGAAACCAGAGAAGCGTTGGGCAAAGCTCATCTGTCGAACAGCGTCACCCCAGAGGCAGAACTTCAGCTTGACCGCTGTGTCGACGGTTCCAATTGCCCATCGCGTACGCTGCTTGAGATGTCCACCAAAGTCTTCCGGCACGGTACCAAATTGAAGAGGCTCGTGGATGTATGCGGTTCTCCATCCTTTGCCAAGCATGAGTGTTGAGGTCGCGACATCTTCAGCCAAGGAACCAAGCGGGAAGTTGCCAATCTCTTCGAGAGCCTCGCGTCGAACCACGTAACCAGACCCAGTGCACCAAGCCACACCGAGTGCATCCTTGATCGGCTCAATAACATGCACGAAGAAATCCAGACTCTGGGCCAGCGGGTCGGATGCAGGGGTGTTGTAGAAAAGTTGCGGCGGGCATGCAAGGGCCATTTTGGGATCCACCAGCAAGTGGGGAAGAATTGCACGAAGCCAATCTTGTTCGGGAATCTGCAGATTGTCAGTCAGTATACAAATCGAAATTTCAATAAAGGTTGCGTAATTGTAACTTACCATATCAGCATCCAGGGCGGCCATGAACTGGCCAGCGCCTCCAGGCAAAAGGTTGACTTGCTCCAGACCGTAGTTCAGGTTACCGGCCTTGAAGTGGTGGGGCTTTCCGGGGATCTTTTCACGGGCCATATAAATAACGTTGGGGTGGTTCATAGCGAGTTGGTTGCAGGCAGCCTCAAGGGTGGCCGACTTGGCATCGTCCAGGATAATGACCCTCATCTGGTCGCGGGGGTAGTCCTGGTCACATGCGCCACGAACGGTATCGAGAACAACTTCATCATCCTCTCCACAGCAAGTAATAAACACATCCACCGTAGGACATTCATTACCGGTCAATCTCAGCTTGGCACGGCCTCTCTTCTTCAAAGCCATCATAGTCCAGCAGTTGTGCATGAGGGGAGGGAATCGCAACAGCGATTTCAATAGCCACAAACACCCAAGCTCCAGCGTATGAGACCCCAGCAACATTTTGAGCCATAATAATGCAGGCGATTCTCAGGCCAAGGTAAAACATGTAGATTCCGGTGTTGGCAAACGTGAGAAATGGTACCAGGAAGAACACCCATCTCTTCCACCCTTTCCATATTTCTGCATCATCACGGTTATGAATGCGAGCAATCGATCCAGATTTGACCCAATCTTTTTCAAATGATGGAGGAGCAGGTGAGGTCACTAAGGGAGCAAGACTCTGGTGGCTTTCTTGCACTCCATGGTTTTGGTACTGTACGGGAAAAACTGGTTAGGGCTGTGATCTATACTGAGAACAAAGAGAACAAAGAAAAGATTGCACTAACCAGAGTTGGTGAAGCTGAACGGGAATCATACGGCGTCCGTGAGTCCCAGGACGAGTTGTGAAAGGAATCAGAGTGACCCGACATTCGAGCGGTGGGTTGAAGCCAAACAGGTTGGCCGTACTCATCAGTAGGGAAATGACCTGGTCTGACTGGAGTAAGAGGCCTTGGGGAGACTGGTGGAGGCGAGAAAGGCTCTGGGTGTTCGAAGCTGTTGTTTTGATGGTAGCCTCGATAGGTATTCAGCTCTACCTTTTCGTCCTGATCGTCATGACCATAACGTCTGTCCATTTTGACGACAAGAAAGGTTATAGATTATGTAAAGTCAAAGATGAGGAATGCGGGAATCTTGAAAACGGTGAAAACGAGTGTGATCAGCCCGAAGAGCTGGAATGGAAGGATGGAAGGAAAAAAAGGTCTCACATTCCTAGTATTTTAGGGTACCGGGACCGGCGATCTCGAAGGGACCAGATGGTTAAGCCCTGAGGCTAGTGCACGCCAAGTACCCGATGTATCGCCGCTTTGAGCCGGAGCAAAAATAGATTTTTCCACTTTTCCTTTTTTTCCAATGTAATGTTTCACTTCTAAAGTGGTTTCTTACGCAATGTGTCTGACTTTGCAGTATTTTTTGGTTGCATCCAGCGGGTCTTTTGTTCCTTTTGGGTCTTTTTTTTTAAATTTCTTTTTGTACATTTCAGTACTATTACCATGTTTCCATTTTCATCTACTAATTTGCCACCTAATCGCACCAATCATAATGTATTAATTACATTATGTGGTTCTGTACCTGAATTCTGGGACCTGAGCTCTGTAGATCTGTACCTGATCTGTACCTGAACCTGTAATTTATGTAATTTACTACTATACAATGTATGTGTATGAGCACACCATTACCACGCTAACCTTGGAAAGAACCCCACTCTAGGCCCTTTGCTTATCTACAAGATTTGAATGGCCAACGCTTAGTTCTCTTCCCGATCGCCCTAGAACATGCTAACCCGATGCATCGCTCTAATCCACCCGATCATCCACATCTTTCGTAGGATGTGATACCGAGAATTTCACCGTTGCTAATTCGCTGCTCAACTTGCTGGTCCCTTTTCCCTCCTTTGTCTCATTTCCGATCATTTCCACTTTGCTATCATTCACTTTTTTTTTTTTGGCTTTATACTACGCTTCTCACTTTTGGTCATGGTCTTCGGAATAGGACTACTGGTCAACGCGATCCTTGTGGCCATCCCAGTTGGGGGAAGCGTTGGAGCTCTCTTGGGTATTGACGCCCATCGAGCAGCTACGGGTCAGAAGCCTCTGTTCACCGGGGGGAATAATGACGATGGCATCGGCACTGGCGGCGACAGTACTGGCAGTGGTGGTGGTCATGACACTATCACAAACAACGGCGTGCAGCACACCCAGTACTGTGAGCTTTCTTACGGAATCACTCCACCGTCGAAAACTGAACAATACACCCGTGAGTACCCTCGAACCAGCATAGATGCTCTTAACCTCTTGACCCTTGGACGACGACGACTGACCGAGAATATAGTGAATCCCAATCAATGGGGTGTAAAAGCGGACACAACAGGAAACGGACTCTGCATGAACGTACGCATTGAACATACCCATCTGCAATCTTACTGAACGGAGTACTAATACGGCATCTTGGTTTAGATCACGACGTTGGTCAATCAAACTTATGCACCCCAGACCGCTCCCGAGTTCTCCATCACCTGGCAATTCGACCATGGCCCTCAGACTGCGCCCGTCCACGGATACCCTAATATTCGCGTCGACGATGTGTTGCCAAAGGAGATGAACAAGATCTCCCAGGTGGATCTTGAGCTGCATTGGACATATGGACTGGGTGATACTCCCGCCGAGTCAACGGATGTACAAACGTTGAAGAATGAGAACCTTGCCACAAACGTCGCCATTGATATGTTCTTGGATGCCGACGCCGAAAAGGCTAAGAGTGCAAGTGAGGCGAAATTCGAGGTCATGGTTTGGTTCTGGATGTCAAACGAGGAGGCCCAGCCCCTTGGTTGGGGGAAACCAGGAATCACCAGGACCTTGGACGGAACTACGTTGTGAGTTGAGAATTGAGCTTGTACCTGACATCTCCCAGCATACGCTAACCTGTCTTTAATTAGCACGCTATACACCGGCAAAAATGACCAGGGACAGTATGTTTTGTCCTGGGTTCCGGAAGCGATCACCGAGAGGTTCACTGGAGACATTTATCCTCTCATCACCGATCTGTACAACTTTGGAGGAAGTGACTACCCAGCTAAAGAGGACTTCCTTGGCAGTCTCAGTTTCGGAACAGAAGTCTACTCCGTGGACAAAAACGTCACATTCTGGGCCGAGCAGTACAAGATCGACATCAAGAGCTGAGGATGAAGCGGGTATATATTGTATGATTACGAGCATTATATTTTGGGGTTTTTTCCTTCGCATCGATACACACCAAGCGTTACACATCATGTCAATTCTGAAATTTCATTTTCATCTTCATTTTCTTATCTTTGATACTTAAGCCCTGCTACTCTGGGTCTTGTCAATCATTTTCCAAAGAGTCAACCCCTAAAACCAGGAACGAATCACCATGCTCTTCCTAGTTCCTTTCAAATTATGAATCTTTGTCATTCAAAATAAGCTGGTATTACTGTTCCCAGGTTAGCTACCAATGATGACGCATCAGATTCGGCCAGTCTCCGTGATCGTGATTCCTCCGCAGAATCAGGCAGCAGGCGCAGAGATGCACAGATGACACCATCAGGCGTGATAATTGTCGCATATTTCATTATCAAGCCTTACACCCAGCTGAGATGACAACATATGAGAAAAATAAGGAGAATACCCCCCAAGCAATGGATGATCACTGTCATATAGATACTGGTCAGTCCTGGACCACCACATCCAGCTGTATATCCCGTACGAGCTTCGAGCGACTCAAGCACTCGAATATGGAGAATTTACAAGTAATCGATACCAAGCCGACTCATGAAGTATCTGATCATGAATCCCAATTCAATCTAGGGCCGCAAGAAGGATTATGGTTTGGATTCCGTATGTAATCAAATGGTATCCAAAGGACATGTCACACCCACAGCAAAGCTGATCCTCAAACTGGATATCCTGATTCTGGTCTTTGGCTGCCTTTCATTCTTCACCAAGTACATTGACCAGCAGGCGATCACCAATGCCTACGTATCGTACGTCGACTGTACTGTCAGTGTAGCAGACAATCCCGGTACGAATACCCCATAATAGGGGAATGAAAGAAGACTTCAATCTACATAGCAACGAATTGAACTACATAAGAGCGGTATTCTGGGCCTCGTATTACACCTCCATAATACCAGCCTGCTACTGGCTTACGCGCGCACGCGAATCAACATTGCGTTGCCGACCCTGGGAATCGGAACGAAATTGGAACGGGACTCTTCACATTGGGCTGTGCCTGGGCGCAGAATCTGAATACGATATACGCGATGCGCTTCTTATCGGGATCTACGAATCTTGCTCCTTCACTGGCGTCATCTATGTCAACGGATCGTGGTATAAGCCGAGGTGACGCGTCGGGTTGCGCTTTTCTTTGTTCTCCACTTGGGACCATGTTCGCGGGCTATTGCAGGCTGCTGCTTATATGAATCTGGATGGGGGGCATGGATTGCCTGGGAGGACATACTTGACTCTAATTAGATACGAAAGCCTTCTTGTTACTGACCCGTTGGCAGATGGTTGTTCATTACTTGCAATTCCTATTTGCATTGTGTAAGCCATATCCTACTTCGAGGTTATTCACTTGTTCATTCATCTAACGAAGAACAGATATTTCATTTTTCCGGATGTTCCTCGCCGCTCAAAACCACAGCCCTAAGAGCGAATCGCGCACGATATTGCAAACATTCGCCTGAAAGGTCCAACAGTGCCAAGCGAACTAAAAGTCTCCCGGCCATCTTCAAGCAGTCTTCAGATGATGACATTGGTATATCTTTGCCGTGCATTGGACCTTAATGGACCAGACCTTCAGACCATACTCCACACTCTTTAGCCTATATCTCAAGGCTAAACCAGACATTTACTCCGTCTCACGGGTGAACACCTTGCCGACAATCGCAACGGCACTGTCCGTTGTAGTCGCGCTAGTAGCGGGTGTTACCGCCGATCGTCTGCGAAATTTCCGGATTCAGTCCCGCCCTCGTTGGTGTTTCATATTCTGCTCGTTGTCGATAATGCTGGGGAAAGGGGCGACTGGTGGGGTTTATCCTCACTGGATTCGAAGCGGTACGTGGATTCTAAGTGCATTCATCCGGGCTAGTCTTTATTTGCTATTTGCCATGTAAATGGCATGTTCATTCTCATCGCAGCAGTTAGTCCGCTCAGTACGAGTTGGGCAACTATCACCATGGCCAAGGATGCCGAGGAACGCGCTATCATCACGGCAAACATGAATGCGCTCGGCCAGGCCATGGCAGTGTGGGATACAGATATTTCAGTATCCGGCTATTTCTGCCCCGAACTTTCGAACGGGATTCATCTCGAATCTGGCCACTATTATCGCACAATTCTTGAGTACGGACTTGAGTACGGACTTGAGTACGGAATTGACTCATGACACGCGAGCTCACGAGCTCCAAGCTAGAAACCCCATAACATGCGATCTTATAGGGTTGTTGAGCCGTTCAAGTGCCGAAGCTAATCAAAAAACGTGGTGAAAACGTGGCGATCCGGCGAAAGTTTTGCATTTGCCGGCTGGAATGTCTTGGCATCAAGCACGACATCTGGGGGACCCACTCTTTAGTTTAATTTTTCAAGGTATATCTTCTTAACATCCTTGTTCTTTCTTTTTGTATATTGTTCTACTGTTGTATATAAAGAAGTGGACTCTTGAGGGCATACATTCATCATGGCCCCTCACGTCGAGTCAGAAGTCACTTCTGAGCAAGCCCATGACTCTCAGACTGTCACCCGGTCTCGGTCATCATGGTATCGCTCCATTCCCTTCCAGATTGCCGTTGCTAGTGGTGTCTCGTTCACCGCTCCTGGAATGTGGGATGCGCTGAACAACCTCGGAGCAGGTGGTGCGGCCGAGCCCTACGCTGTCTCCGCGGCGAACGCTCTGGTTTACGGATTATTTGCTGTTGTTTGTATCGCCGCTGGTGCAATCAACAACCGTATCGGTCTTCGGTACGGTCTGGTTCTCGGTGCGATCGGTTACCCGATCTACGGTGCCGGTCTATACACTAATAACTACCACCCTACCACATGGTTCCTGCTCTTCGGCTCCGCGCTGTGCGGCATCTCTGCTGGATTTTTCTGGGCTGCCGAGGCCGCCATTATCATTGGTTACCCCAGTCCAAAGGAGCGCGCCTTCTACATTGCTGTCTGGCAGACCGCCAAGTCTTCCGGTCCGATTGTCGGCGGTGCAATCAGTCTGGGACTGAATGCACAAGGCTCCCAAAAGGGAACAGTCAGCGCCGCGACTTACATCGTCTTCATTGTCATCATGTGTCTCGGTCTGCCGATTTCACTCCTACTCAGTCCCGCCGAGAAGGTCCAGCGCAAGGACCACTCTCTTGTGGTTGTGGACAAGAAAGCAACCTGGGCCAAGGAATTCAAGGCTGCCTTTTCTCTGATCTTCACTCGCCGTGTCCTCCTTCTCCTCCCAGCCTTCTTCATCAGCTACTTCTACAACGGCTTCCAGAGCACCTGGCTGACCACCTACTTCACCGTCCGATCTCGCGCATTCTCGTCTTTCCTCACCAACTTCGCCGGAATCGCATCTTCATTCATCATGGCGCTGCTGCTTGATCGCCAATCCATTTTCATCAAGACCCGTGCCAGAATTGCTTTCTGCTCCATCGTTACCCTGACCATCGGCACATGGATTTGGGCTACCATCCTACAGAAACAGTACTACGACGCACCCGAGTCCCCAATCTTCGACTGGTTCACCAGCGACTTCAACAAGGCGTACGCACTTGTCTTCTTCTGGACCTTCAGTGGTCTCGCCTTCCAGCAATTCCTCTACTGGCTGGTTGGCCAGTACAGCACCGACATCTCATCATTGTCCTACCACTGCGGAATCCTCCGTGGATTCGAGGCTCTGGGACAAACCGTTGCATGGGCCATGCAAACCGAAGGTGGTGCCAACCACTTCGTCAGCATCGGTCTCAACTTTGGAATCACGGTTCTTGCCTTCGTCCCCACGTGGATTGTTCTGTCTGAATTGGAACAAAGCCACGAGGTGCAGGTCACCGCGGAGGACGTCGATCCCAAGACAGTCGAGTCAACAGCTTGAACTCGTCACTCGAATTGAATCATTTGATTCTTTCGATTTGCATGGTTCGCCGGATTCAACCCGGGAACCCACGTTTTTATTTTAATGATAGATAAGATACCCCCTCATGCTCTCACTCAACGCCGAGCATTATGTATAAAAAATGTATAGAACCTTTCCTCAGACACAACTGGGAAAGGGCCTCAGCCGATTGGCTTTTTATTTGAACTTTGTCCAAGGATTTTCGTAACCCACTTGCCCCATTACTAAATCGGAGTCACTTCTTAGGCTAAGCAAGTATAGGGCTTTTGAAACCTAGAATATATTCAGATTCATCCTAAATATGAGGATTCGTCCAACTGCATGGTGGATTTATTTTCTCGTCGACGTGCGACCATTCAATGGGAGGTTTGGATTAACTCTGGGGCCAATAAGCCACCGATATCAGCCTGCATTAGTGTGACCAGGGGATGTGCCTGTTGTTCTTGATATGGATAGGGACTTATGTTGTACAGGGGGCTCATATACATCAGGCTATACAGTTTAACCGCACGTCGTGATCGAATTTAGAATACTAGTCCATCCCTGTCAACTAAGCCCGTTATCAATCTTCGATAAACTCGAATACAGCAAAGCCTCTACTGCCTCCGACTATTCCCCGGTCGACTAGTAACCGTGGTAATCCCAACTAGATGCCAAAAGCAAAAGTGCCACAGATTATTGAGGAAAATATCGCAGCATCTCCCTCTTATCCTTATAGTGTCCGTTTGTGCAGGCTGAATGTTAGTATTGGCTTGGCATGGCAAGCTGGAGCAGCCTCTGGCTCATTTCTCACTAACTATCCTTCAGGGATTGATCAGCATCCGGGAATACAGATTACGAAACCCAGGGCTGGCAGGACACGCTGTTTGTCTTTGCGATGGTTGTGGTGGTTTATATCGCTAATGCCTAGGATCCGATGTGATGCCAATACTCAACAATCTTTTTCTGGTTCTTCATGTTGTATACTAGGCCATGATTCTGATTGTCTTGTGGATTATGGCTCCACACCAATCCGCTATAGCTGTATTCGTCATATAGTGGGAAGAATAGTGGTTGGTCTATAATTATAGGGCTGAGTGTACTGGTTGGACAAATCTCAGCTATTTAGGGTTCTTTATGTATGGAGTACCATTCAACATAAAGGCCAGCATGATACTATCAGGCTTGGGATATATATTGTCAAGGGCGGAAGAAATATGCTGGTCCAGCGGTTATTCAAAAGAATAGGAATTGACCGTTTTAATATGTAGACATTACATGTTACCTAGGTAGACACATTTATGTGGCTGGTGTGTCTAACGTACCAATCAGAATAAGCTAGTGAGCCGTGCCCCAGCCTCACATTGAACTGTCCTACCTAGGTAAGATGTTCTATTCCATAACTTTATGGTATAATATCTTTTTATACAGAATATTATTGAATACTTCGAGAATCTAGATGTGTAATATAACATACAGAGTCAATACTATGAAATTCATGAATTTCTAGATCTATTTTTAGCAAACCCACACGGACCAACGGTCCGGTTCTCGACGCGCAAGACAAAAGACGATCCCGAGGTTGAAGGATTTAACTTTTTTTTATCTTTTTCTTCAGTCTAAGGGTGGCTGTGCTTCAGCATTAAGGGATTGTGCACTGCAAAGTACGGAGTATATGTTTGTTCTTTTCATTGCTATTCGCCAGCCCCCCAAGCCCTAAGGTTTGCACAACGGCGAAGGGTGTTCATAAGGATCGCCGACGGCCGATGATACAGAGAGCACATCATGGAAACTGGACCAATTGGAATAGCCCGGATGCACCTCACTCTCCCGATTTTCTAGAAAGGCTGGTAAAGGGAAAGCGAAAAGTAAAAAAGTGAGGCTTTTATAAGGGCCTGGTATTATTAGGGAATCCTAACTATGTAGGTACTTACTCCGTGGAGTATGAATGTTATGGGATAATATCAACCGTTCCACAGAGCGCTAATAGTCCCTGTAGTCAGAATATCAACTATTAACACCCGAAGATGATGAACCTGCAAAGTACAATAATAGACGGGGATCTCTTGCCACCGGACTCTTTGGGGAGGAACATCACCAATCGCAGTGGAGGACCGAATTGTGTTGGCAGAGTACTTGCCGATCTTGAGTGTTCTGAATATTCTAGATATTATAGAAGTGGAATGGAATAAGCTGGAGAGGAATTCGGTATAAAATAATATAATATAAAATAAAATAATAATAAAAACCCAAGGAAAAGAGAGTACGTAGATATGTAGCTTGGAAGTACCTGGAAGCCTGGGATTGCGTGGTCCCCCGAATAAAAACCATCCGGTTTCCCTTTTGCCTGGGAACCTTTGAAATATCTTCACTTTCCTTCTCTTTCTACAATTCTGCAATTCTGCTCTGAATTCAGCACTTTGTATCCTATCCTCTTGTAATTCAACTTTGCTCCACTTTTGACAGTTCATATCATCTCGCATTTACCCCCAACCACTTCACTTGGCCAAGGCCGAAAACCATCTAAACCCATCTCAATCAACCTCCAGTCACCCTCAGTCGGCCGCCATCCACCCTCATCGTGTCGATCGGAGCCAACTAGTGACCAGCCTCACCGTATCTCAAATTGCAAAAGCGCTGGATTGTCATCGCGCCTCTTGGCAGTTCCCACCTCCACCACGCTCGCTCCACTCCAGCGGTAGGCGGATCACCACCGTTTCAGACCTGCCTTGAATCTCGGACGCTAAAAAGTACGGTGGAACTCCTAATAAAATGGACACCCCCCAATCTCCCACCTCTCCCAAGAGGAGTCGTGGATTCAGCGTGAAATCCGGCAATTCAGACAAATCGGGATCAACAAGCCACAAGCGTGGATTTTCAGAGTCATCAGAGGAGAAAGCTCGTCGCAATCTACATACCAAAGCAGATCCACTCGTCGCCATGAACGAAATGCAGCCTAGTACGTCCAACAGGCTGAGACGAGCCTTAATTCTGGCCCGGTCGCATTCCCTTCACATTTCACTTCAACTGACACTACAATAGTGACGGTCGCCCTGGAAAAATCAAATCTGGGCTCCCTGCGAGAGATTCAATTCAAGGATCAGTATGGGAATGTCATCAGTTCGTATCCACTTGCCATCATTGGTTCCTGGGACTTTCTTGCTAACCCTTGCTTCGTCCCAGCCGATCCCGACCTGTCAAATCCCACGCGACCGCGATTTGAGCGCCCCTTGGATACAATTCGATCGTTTGAGGCAGCGATCAACAGCTCCTACAACAATAATCGTGCGTCGTATGCCAAAGCAGGTACTTTGTGGCAATTGTGGAAAGTCCAGAATGCGAGAATATGGGCTGATCTTCTTGGATAGATGATGCCGCATCACAGATGGGCGATTACAGCCGACGAACAAGCTACTATGGAGGTATGTTCTCTGCGATTCCCGTCTTCCATGAATTGCTTCTAATCCTTTCACCGATAGGTCAAAACACTTCCAACAGAAACTATGAACAAAACAACTACTACGGCCAAACCCAATCGCGACCAGACAGTGTCGTGAATGCATACCAGAACACACCTCTATCACCCGAGAACCCAAATCCATACCCCTACGCCCAGAGCGGATATAACCAAGGCGGATATAGCCAAAACAGCAGAAGACGCCCATCCCACCATCCACGCGGGTCACCCTCGACACCCATGACCCCCTCCGAGGGCTACCCGAACATGGCCAACAGCTCACAATACGGCTACCAACGGTCGCGGGACAACGTGGCTGCGATATCGAACAATAGCTCTAGCAACACATATCCCTACGGCCAGTCCACAGATCCCAGCTCGCTCAACAGCTCCAACGACCAATTGCAGCAGCAGGCTCTGCAGCAGCAGCGTCTCGACGAGCGTGCTCAAGAGTATGGTTTCAGTGGTTTCAACTCACCACGGGCTCCCCAACCCATCGGTGACCCGAGTTGGGGTGGACCTGTTGGAGGTGCTACGACTTCCGCGGGGGCTGCGCCTGCACAATCGGTTGAGCGCAAGAATGTGAACCAACCATCGCCTGGTGGGCAGAAAGCGGAAAAGAGGAAGAGCTGGTTTAAGCGCCGGTTCAGCAAAGATTAAATAATCTGAGTCTCTTGAGTGGGATGTGAGATCGAGATGGATCATGCTTGGTATGTCATCCGGACACCCCATTTCAAGATGCATGATCCTTTTTGAGTCGGGCTCGACAGACTAGCGTTGCTTTTTGTATGGAACGGATATGGATATGCGGGATGTGTTGATTATTGTTATTGCTTTTTTCATGAGTTCTTTCATCGCACGCTGTAATGAGGTTATGATACATGGACTGGGACTTGTTTACTTTGTTTCTTTGTTTCTTATTCATATCAATCTGTATCTATTCCACATACTTCTCTCCCCTAGGATATGCACCCCCGTCACAACTTACTATTCAAGGCCATTAAAAGGCCATTAAATGCATATGTATACATTTGCAGGTACCTATACCCACAATATCCACCTTAGAAAACCCCATGAAATGTAAAATAGGGAAGCAAAAGAAATCCCACCATGAATCCGGAACCGAACCCGGAAAATAAATTGATAACAGGCTAACACGCCCTCACGCGAGAAATGGGAATCAAAGAAGCACGCAGAGCAAAGAGTAAAAGAAGATCCCCAATTACCCTACTTCCGCCCCAGCAACTTATACTTCAACTTATCCGCCAACCCCTCATGCGCAACCTTCTTCTTCTTCTCCTTCTCCTCTTTCTCCTTGAGCGCAGCCTCATCAAGATGAACATTCCCCTGTCCACCACGCTACCATAAGTCAGCCAAGTCCTGGGCAAAGAAAGTCCTGGGATTCCGAAGGGACGGGTAGGAAAGGAAGGAATAGCAATTGCATCCGGGAAATGGAAAGGGAACGAAACCCAGGCTCAAAACCCATAAAACAAATCGAAGGTAAACAACCGAAAAAGCTCTCTGCTTACCCCGGTATGGTATGTTTCATCTGTCGAGTCGCGCACCGCAAGCTCGGGGATCATATCTGTATCATGGGGAACACGGGACGAGGGCCGGACCATTGGGGAGCCGATATTCCCCGCGCCGCCTCGCTGGACAGATGCATCAGTTGGGGTTGCATCAGGTTTGCAGTTGTGGGGAGACTTGGGCTTGGGTTTGGTGGGAGTGGTAGAGGTACTCACGCCGGCGGAGTAAGCGCCATCACCTTGGTCGCCGTAGGGGCCTTCGCGGACGATCTCGCCATCGACGTATCTGTGTTAATATGCTTAGTGTGTGTCGCTCTTGCGACTGGTTCGGACGTACTCGGTTGCGTCGTGGCCGATGTTTCCTTGGCCTGGTTTTTGGAGTTGTTAGATGCTGGTTGTGGAGGAAGGTGTTTGGGCTGGCTTGCCTCCTCGGCCGTGAGAGACCATTGGTGCTTCGGACTCTGTCTTTGTCTTGTCCGGCATCTTGGGACTGGTTTTTGTCAGAGATTGGAGGGCGTGTGTGTTCGTCTTTGCAAGAGGTTATTTTGTAGGTGGGATATTTGGGAGATGGGTGGATGCGAAAGGAAGAAGGATTGGGGTAGGTAGGAAGGTATTTATCGATTATCGATGGGGCGATAGATGCAGGTACCGGATGCGTGGCGGGGATCCACGTGCTGGGGTGCAACTGCGAGCTTACTGTTTCTTAGGGGTATCAGAAGGGGTTTAAGTCGTACAGGGAAGAATGTAGACAAGTGGATGTTGGGGGATCTAGATCTTTTAAGTATGATCGTATAATCCACTCGCTTTGATCTTATCGGGAATCTAGATAATACTGGAATTCCGAGCCAAGAGGTTCCTGAGATTCCTCGTTCTCTATCTATATCGTGGAGATGTTGTTATTCAACGACATTGAACATTTATATTCGCAGGCGAACTACATTGGTGACGTCGCTGATAAGATAATGGCCTCTGATTGGTGCAGACATGGCAAGCTGCAATTGGCCGATAGCGAGCTTGGCGTTTACTTTATATATTGGGGCAATAATACGAGAGAGTATGTATTGAAGAGATAGAATATTCCTATGAAAAGTGAGAATCAGCGTAGTAACGGCCCAGATAGTAAAGGATAGAATAATGGAAGCTCTGTATGCTACCCGCGGAATACCAGACACATCCTTAGTTTTTCTTCTTGTCTTCACCTGAGCCACCTGTGGTAGGAAGCCCCATAAAGATCTTGAATGAATCGTAGCTGCAAGATCAGAGTCAGTATATATCCAGCACACAAACCAAAAGAAAGCGAGGCCATACATCATCCATTGGAGTCCGGTCTGTACATCGTAGTCTTGTTAGCACCTAGATTAAGCCGCACAGAACATAGGAACAACTCACCAATGTACCGATCATCACAATACGAACAGGCAGTCCGTTCCACAATCCCCGGAAGCCAATATCACCATAGATGCGGCTCATAGCAGCGCCAAATGCCTCACCCGCCTGTCGATTCGCGTTCAACTTGCTGACCATGACATCGGCAGGATGCGAAACCGCAGCACACAGAATACCAGCGAGGTAACCACCAGTGAATGCAACGGCAGTCTGGGCACCCTTGTTATAGTCGGACTTCTGACCTGGCAGATTGTGGTAGATCATCTCAACAATGGTCTCGAAGGAAGCAAACTTCATCATCGTGTAGGGAACTTGACGGCCCCACAGCGGATAAAGACCCTTGTACAGACTGGATTAAGGGTCAGCTTATAGAGAATTGACTCAGCGATAGATGTCCAACTCACCCAGCAACGCCCTCCTTGGCAACCACGTTCGAGATACCGCTGAAAGTACCTGTGATCTCAGGGGGGAATGGTAGTCTGACCGCGGACCTTGACAGACTCGAATGGACACAGCGCTACATCTGCGATGAGCTCTGCCGAGGCACTGGCTGTCAGGTAGATGGCAGTCTTGAATCGACTCGCGTTTTCCTGGCCGACCAGGTCGCTGTAGAAGACCTTGAAGTACTCGTATCCTCCATACTTGAAAGCTCCTTGGGCCTGTTATGATTGTAATCAGTATAGGTAAAGGAAGTAGAAGATTGTCGCTTGGACTCACACTGTAGCCAAAGAAGGTAGGGCTCCAGCCCGTGAAAACACCGCGAATACCTTCAGCTGCACGGATAGTGCGGAAGGCTTGTATGTTGCTCTTGTAGAGCCTGGGATCGACTTGGCGGCGACATTTGATCAGGTCGAGGGGTGTGACGGCAGTGTGGGTAAGGCCCTGGTATATATGTGAGTATCTGGTGTATGTCGCGATCGCAATTCAGGTAAAATGGGATACTGACACATGCCAGCATTCCACCATATGTGCAAGCTGCATAGTACTTCAGGGAGCCAGGCTCGATCTTGCCGGTCTTTTCCTGGGCCTTGTGGCTTGCGACATCAAATTCGCGGCTCGCCTCGTGGGCAATGCTATCGGCCTTTGTCTTCACATCGTCGAGTGCACTCCAAGCTGTGAACGGTCTGTTTTTCGCAGGAGGGCTCGCAGTGGTGCTCACAGCACCTACAGGATGCTGGGCGGCGAAAGCGTTAATCCAGTCGGGGATCATGGTGTACTTCGGGTAGTGGGTATAGGTGGAGTCGGCTTGGATATCCGGTGATCTCCACCAAAGGGTGGATTTCGAGTGACACTGAATGTGTTTGTTTCTGATTGAATGCGTGTGAGGACTTGAATTAGAATTGAACAGGGCCTGACGGGGAATAACGGTCTCACCAAGGTAATGACGTGTTGAGGTTGTAAGTCTTGGCGGGGTACCAAACCAGGCACTTTATAGTAACCTTGGAAGTACATGTACTTTTGAAGAGTATGGTAACGTCCACTTTCGATGCAGACTCCGTAGGAACTAATACTTATGCTGTACATTCCATAAAACAGCCATCGGAGTTTGGACTTACTTATAGCTATCTCCGTGCGGGTCTATGCACCTGAGCACCTGGCCAGGATGACAACCCCCGACCTCCGGGGCTAAAGAAGAAACCGGTTTATAATCCCGGTGTTTGATGGGTTTGGCCATATTATAAGTAGGAGCATTTGCTCAGCAGAGTACAAGATAGTTATTCTATTACTAGTGTGATATCCGATTACATGGCTTCAGTAAACCTCCGTTAAAACAACGTGAGACATGGTGAGATATTCGTTAAATTGTGCTAAATGTCACGGGAGAGTCGCTGCTACACTCGGAGAGTGACCAGGAGATGGACTGAGCTTTGGTGAAGTGGGGATCAGTAAAGAACGTTAACCGGTCAAAATTGCTAACCCAGCTCCGTTATGACGAATTTTGTATAGGCGACATTATGGATTAAGAACATTGAAGTTCGTAGTAGGGGATAACAATATTACTATGGCAGGTTAATTGAGGCGTCTTCGTTAAAACCGGGTATTCATTTTATCCGGGTTCGGCGTTTCGAGTTGATGGTCGGGCAATCCAGCCTGGATAGTTAATATTTACTCTAGATATAGTGAGGTGAGACTATATCGGCCAGGGACCATCTTAAGCGAGTATTTTTCTACTGTTGTAGGCGCCGACAATAGAGAATATGTACAACGAAAAGTAAGAAGCAAAGTTGATATAGATCTGATAAACTCCGTGGCCGCAAGCGTCTTCGGTAGTGGAGTTAAAGAGATGCCAAGCTTGACATCAAAAAGTCATCCAACGGCTGAAAGCCCTTGACCCTACACGACTTAGGTATACACGACTACGAAACCCTACTTGAATTTGTATATTCACACCTGGGCCAATTATCCTCCAGCTTCAACCTACCTGTACATCTTCTCGACAGCCTTCTAAACCATCCACTGCCCCTCACCAACCCCTCCATCGCGATCACACCCAAAATGGCATCATACCTGACCGGCAGCGAGGCCTTCACTCGCGAGAAGCAAGCCACTTCCGACACAATCACCACATCTACAGCAGCCTGGGCTGACAAGTACCGCGGTGTCCGTCTCTCCCAATACAATCATCCGGATCCCAAAACTAACACCCAACACAGGCGACCATTGAAGACCTCGACCCTCCCCCGGCGCTCTCAATCTCCTCACAAGACCCCATTGCCACAGCCCTAATGGCCGCGTACGAGCGCGACTACACGCATCTCACCGTTATCTCTCCGACAAAGCGCTCCTTGCTGGGTTACCTCAGCATCCCACGACTACGGGAGCTTCTGCAGAACGGCACCGTGAAAGAAAGCGACCCGGTTTCAGCGGCGATGCAGCGATTTAACCGTAAACGCGGTATCTATCAGGTCATCACGATGAACACGCCGCTCGAGGAGCTCGAGCAGTTCTTCGAGAGCGAGACGGGGCCAAATGGCGAGAAGCGCGAGAAGCAGCAGTTTGCTGTTGTCACTGATGAGGCGCGCAAGTTTGTGCTTGGTGTTGCTACCAAGGCGGACTTGGAGGAGTTTGTCAAGCGCAGACCTACCTAAGCTGATGGGAATGGGAATATGTAACAGAGTGAGTTCTGTTTGGCACTGCATATCGGCGTATCTGTCTATATTGAGGGCATGGGTCGAGGTCTTTTTTTTTTGTCTCTACATGCGGTTCCTTCAACATGAACAGCACATTTTCAATTGACTGACGGGGTTGAAGTGTGGAGCTTGATACCTTGGGGAACATCTGGGATATGTATCCAGCAGTCAGATCAATACTTCGGTCAAAGTGTAGTTTTACAATTGAGTCCTTAGATGGTCAAAATTGTACCATCCCAATAATACAAAAGCAGAAACCCTAATCACCTGAACAATACCGTAACGCCCAAAAGAGTAATCATTTCCTTAAAGCCCCCAGTTCAAGATTTATCTTCCTACTGGGCTTTCTTTGAATCTGACTTGCTGGCCGCTTGTCTGTCCTCCTTGTCTTCCGTCCAGGCAACATAGATATATGTGAACAAGACCACGTTGGCAGTAACGGCGGCGGTGATTCCGGCAAGTGTCGAGCTCCCTGGATAACATTCAATTAGTATATGGTATTGTAGGTTGGGAGATAGGGAAGGACTCACCACTAAAGATTGAATTCACAGTCAAGAAATACATGCCAATGGGACCAACAATCATGGCCGCTGTGAATCCGAGGAGCTTGTAGATCACATCGCTAGATACCAGAGCTAATAAGAATGTGTCTTCAAGGATCAAATTAAGCTTCTTCTTAAGGCTATTATCTTACGCAGGAACAGCTGGGGCCACGTCAGAGGTGCCTTGCGGCGCAGGTTTCGCCGCAACATCGGCGTAGGTCTGGTTGTGGGGGCGACGGGCAGACATATTTTCTTCAGAAATAGCAGTAATTAATAGAGCAAGAGGCCAAAGGATGAGAAAGGTACTGGGTAGAGAAACAAAGGAACTGATATCACAGGTGCGGAGATAACTAGTGCCCGCCGTCACATGCCGGGGTTTGATTGGTTTGAAGTATATTATGCCCATGTGACTGTCTTATTGTCTCATTCCCCATTTGGGGAAAGTTGAGGTTGTTCATTCATTCTGTATAGAACTAAGCCCTTTTCAATGAACCTGATATTAAACTTTTTATATATGTCTCACTCCTTTGTTCTATTCTATGCTTAATTGACTGATCTCACACGTGATTGGGCGCGTCCACCGCGCGTGTCCGCTTTGGCAGAAAAAACGTTCCTGAATAGCGCGGAACAATTAGATGGATCCCATGATTCAATGTCATTGTTAGTATTGTGAGCGATGGATGAATCTGTCAATAATACTTCCCCTCGAGATATAAAAGCTATTCCGAGTACCCCTCCCGGCGAAGACTACGAAACTATCGCCACTCTTCCAGCGACAACTCCATCGCAAAGATTGACCCAACCAACACAACTACTTGAACATCCTTACCCACGGCATAGCAATACTGTCATACAAGTTGCTGCCTCTTCACCATTAGGCCCTGTGCCTTCTCCTCCCGCCGAGCCCAAGGCGGTCTACTTTCATCCTTAATCGCTCCTTCTGGGACGCAATTCCGTCCTCCTGCCTTTGGCCCGACCAAACGAACACCACAGTTTGATCTGGACGACGGACCGACATATCGAGGTGGCTCCTCAGACGAAGAATACCACCTACAAAGTACAGACATAAAACCGTCTATGTTTGCGAAAACAATTCGAAGTCCCGAAAAAGAAAAAATCATGGAATCGCCCGTTCGCCCTGACACCGGGCCAATGGATCGGTTCCGAGAAATAACGGCCTCTGCCATGTACGATCCGAAGAATACTGGAACCGCAACCAAGCGGACTGCAGACCAAATGAGTCCGCCGGCACCTAAGGGAGTTGCCATGAAAAAGTCTCGTCAAGATGCGCCCTCTCGCGCACAACCTGTGGGAACTCCAGATATCCTACTTCATGAGATCAACGACTTCAGACTCCGCGTCAAAGTTGAGCGCATTCTCAAAGTTATGCCACATATGACTGTTCGAATTTGTATGGAAGCGATGTTGAAAGCAAAGGGCAACTACGACGACGCGCTCCAAATCCTTGCCAACATGGATGCTGCTGACCAGGAAAACGGTCCCGTGGTGGTTGCATCCTCCGATGATGAATTGAGCGCCTCCCCGGCCGCCGGCCCGGTTCCCATGGCCAAGCAGAACATTAAAGCCCGTGGCACTATTCAGGACAAGTGGGCGGCAATGAAGCAGCCCAAGGGCCAGGATTCCGACGACGAAGGAAAGCCTCGCCGTCGACTCATTCGTGGACCCAAGTCTGACGCTTCTTCCCGTGCTGTTTCCCCTGTTCGTGCTATCACAATCAACGATGACAGTCCCCCGAAAAAGAAGTTGGGACGACTTCAGAAGGGCCGCAGAGCTCCTTCGCCTGACCGGTCCGAGTCTCCCGAGGCTATGATGAGTGATTCAGACGATTCAAATGTCCAGGTCCAAGAATCCACCGCTGGCGGTTTGGATTCCAAGGTCTTGAAATTCTTCAACACATGTCGTGTTCAGGATCTCGCTGATATCGCCTCTATCCCCGAAGAAACTGCTAATCTCATCATCACAAACCGTCCATACGAGACTTTGGATGAAGTGCGTGTTGTCTCCGCTCCAGTTGTAGAGACTGCGAAGCCCAAGGGCAAGAGAGGAGGCAAGGCCCCTAAGCCCATTGGAGACAAGATTGTCGACAAGTGTCTTGACATGTGGACTGGATATCTGGCCATTGACAGTCTTGTTGGCGAGGTTGAGGAACTCGGCAAGCCAGTCGCTGAAGAGATGAAGAAATGGGGCGTCGACACCTTTGGGAAAAAGGGCGACTTGGAAATTACCAACATTGCTCCTTCCAAATCAGAACATGACTCTGGTATTGCCACTCCCGCATCTGAACGACAACCTTCCGACAGTGACGAAGAAAGCGGCAAACTGGTCGTTTCGAAACGCAAATCCCGTTTTATCTCACAGCCCTCTATCATGGCCGAAGACCTGGTGATGAAAGATTACCAAATTGTGGGGATCAACTGGCTGGCATTGTTGTTTGACAAGAAACTCAGCTGCATTCTGGCTGATGACATGGGTCTGGGTAAGACTTGCCAGGTCATTGCGTTCCTCGCGCATCTGTTTGAGAAGGGCGTCAAGGGTCCTCACCTGATCGTTGTCCCATCTTCCACCATTGAGAACTGGCTTCGCGAGTTCCAGAAGTTTTGTCCGGTCCTGAATGTCATGCCTTACTATGCTGGTCTCAACGAGCGTGCTCTCATCCGCGAGGAGATTGAGGAGCGACGTGACGAGATCAACGTTGTGATCACTACCTACACGATTGCCAAGGCGAAGCTTGATGCTAAGTTCCTGCGTGACATGGATTTCACTGTTTGTGTCTATGATGAAGGCCACATGCTGAAGAACCATCAGTCTCAGCTGTATGAAAAACTGATTCGAATTCGGGCGCGTTTCCGTCTGCTGCTCACCGGCACTCCTCTCCAGAATAACTTGCAGGAGCTGGCATCTCTTCTCGGCTTCATTCTTCCCTCGGTCTTCCAGGAGCACAAGGAAGACCTCCATGCAGTATTTTCCAACAAGGCAAAGACGACTGATGAATCACACGCTACTCTCCTATCCCAGCAGCGCATTGAGCGCGCGAAATCCATGATGAAGCCCTTCATCCTCCGACGAAAGAAGCATCAGGTCATTGATCTTCCAGCCAAGCATTCCCATGTTGGTTGGTGCCAAATGAAACCTTCTCAGGTCAAGATATACGACCACGAAAAAGAGCAAGTGCGCCAGCTCTTGGCAGATCGCGAGGCTGGAAAGAAGACTGGCTCCAAATCCGCCAACATTCTTATGAAGTTGCGCCAGGCCGCGATTCACCCTCTCCTTGCTCGCCGTCACTACACCGACGAAATTCTGCAGAAGATGGCTAAGGCCTGCTTGAAGGAGGACAAGTGGTCGCTATCTGACCCCAAGATCATTCTCGAGGAACTCATGCCATACAACGACTTCGAGTGCCACCAGATGTGTGTGGAAAATCCCAATTCCCTCGGCAAGTTCAAACTCAAGAACGACGAATGGATGGACTCTGGCAAGGTGGAGCAGCTCAAGGAGCTTCTCATCCGTTTCATCGCGAATGGTGATCGCACCCTCATTTTCTCTCAATTCACGATGGTAATGGACATCCTTGAGCACGTCCTGGAAACCCTGAAAATCGAGTTTGTCCGGCTGGATGGCCGCACCAACGTCGAGGACCGCCAATCCATCCTCGACGCCTTCCACGAACGCACCGAAATCCCCGTATTCCTCCTGTCCACCAAGGCCGGTGGTGCTGGTATCAACCTGGCCTGTGCCAACCGCGTGGTCATCTTTGACTCTTCCTTCAACCCACAGGAAGATGTGCAGGCTGAGAACCGTGCCCACCGAGTGGGCCAGACCCGCGAGGTTGAAATCTACCGTCTGGTGACCAGACACACAATTGAGGAGCAGATCTACGGACTCGGCCAGACCAAGCTGGCACTTGACCAGGCCGTGGCTGGAGACGACGAGGCCGGAGCCAAGAAGGGCGAAGAGGCCGGCATGAAGGTCGTCGAGGGAATGATGATTGCAGAGCTGCAGGCAGAGGGAGAGAAGAAGTGAGCAAGCACAAGAAGAAAAAAAAAGGAAAACAAAAAGGGGGTGTCCTGGAGTTTGCGTCGTGAGTATCTGCATGGCAATGCAGATAATGCATTTAATACCGTGCCGAACATGGCACAGTTAGTACATGGTGTTTGGGGGTCCAATGGCGATTCGGGGAATCGCATATCATTTGTTAGACTAGAGGATCAAAAATCCAACTACGATTGATTCAGTACATGGTGTATCCAAGTCTTGTAGAGCGTAGAGTGATATGTATTTGGGGACTAAGTCATCAATGAGCATGATGTATGTAAGTGGGGAATAATCTATAGACAACAGATGGAAGCAATCATAAACACCTCAGAATGCAGGTATAAGCAAGACAAAAGGAAGGATGAACTGAGAGAAAACCGAGGGCTATGCATGGGACCGAGGAACAGAGCGTGGAAAGAAGCAACGAAGGACGAGAGATGCGATGAGGCGCAAAGAGATATTTACGCCGTCAGCTGAGACGGAGCCTGAGGCTGTGCAGCGGGAATAGTAGCTTCAACAGCTGGCTGCTCAGCATCAACTTGAGTAACCTTAGCCGGCTGAGGAGCAGAAGACCGCCGAATAGGACCACCACCATGAACAGCCGGCGAGGGCGTCTTAGTCCGGACAGCACCACCGCCAGCCGCACGAGCAGCTTCGGACTCCATAGCATTCTGCACAGCCTTGGACTTGGACTCAGACTGCGTTTCTGTATCGGGCACACAGGGTGCAGTCTCCCACTTCTCATCCAGACCGAGTATCTGATCAACACGCGCAGCAGCCGGAAGCAAATCATCGAATTTCAACACGCGGCAGATATCAAGATACGTCTTGGACAGCTTCGCACCCTTGAACTCCTTGTCCTTGCCGGGAATCAGAATATTGAGCAGGTACTTGGTATTGCCCAGACGATTCTCCGACTCCATACAGAAGCACAAGTACTCGTAGACGACCTCCCTCCACGGCGCGGCGCCGCCATCCTCCTTCGCCCGGAAACAGGACGAGTTAGTCTCCGCGGAAGTCGCAATCATCGCCCCATCGACGCCGTACTCGGTCATCAGCGCAAGTCCCTCGTCGCGCGATGTCACGTCGCCGTTCATTACGCACGCCACGCCGGCTTCGTGGCAAATGCGCGCTACCATGGGGAGCTGGTCACGGATTGCGCGTTCGCGTGGCCGCATAGGAGTCGTGCGACAGTGCACAGTCAAGCCCGTAATGCCAGTTTTCACGAGGCGGGAGACGAGGGCCTCTGTTTCTTCTGGCTTGGAGAGGATGCGGATCTTGACCGAGATGCCGATTTGGAAGGGTTCGCCTACTTCCTTAACAAGGGCTTCCAGAATCGAGATGAGGAGGTCGGGGGTGCGGAGGAGGGCGGCGCCCATGCCGCCACTTGTGGAGAAGGGCTTCGGGCAGCCGGAGTTGAGGTCGATGCCTGAGACGTCGCCGGCCACGACGCGCGCAGCTTGTACTGCCAGCTCTGGGTCGGCTGTGCCAATTTGGTAGATTAGTCGGCCCTTTTCCCGTGCTGGGTCGATGCGGTAGATGATTGATTCTTTAGTTGGTTTGTTGGGGCGGCCGCCGTTGCTGGGCATGCGGGTGAATTCGATTGTGCCGTTTCGCGGGTTCACGCGTCGCTCGGCGCCGATCATTGAGCGGTCGATTGTTTCAGGTCCCCAGACGAGGTCGGCGCCGTATTTCAGCGCCAAGAGGCGCGAGGGTAGTTCGCCTGATCGGACCATGGGGCGAGGACGATTTTGTTGCGGTAGTCGACGCCGTTGGCGGGGATGGGCACGCGCGGCACAACGGCCGGCGCGGGGGCAGTTGCGGTTGCGGTTGCGAGGGTTGCCATTGTCTTGCGGAGAGTTCTGATCATAGCATTCCCAGGTGCTGCGGGGAGGGGTGTATAGAACGGTCTTTTTCTTGTCGGAGAGACCCGATAGAAATTCAAGTCACGTGAAGATAGTGGCGATAACCTTTTTCAGGATATGTAGTCATGTGATTTCATATATTACCGTAATTTACTTTGTTGAGGTGTTTTTCGAGCAGCGACTTCCAAGGGCCGGTGAGATGAAATCAACCAATGAGTGGCTTCTATTCCCTGCCAAGGATCACGACATGTCCTTTAAATGTGATTGTCTGCCATTCTTCAATGTTCCAAGGGTTTGGTAATTCCAATATTTTCATGCTCTAGAGTTGAAGTGAATACAACTGCAATTGATCTACTCCGTCCAGGCCACGCGTATACTACCGACATCGGCGTGCTTCGCAATATGGGGTCGGGTAGGTACATGCAGCGTACATCCTGTCAAATAGTAAAAGATGTAGCGTACCTATGTTGTACATGTACTAGTAGTCTTAATATGTAGTGAGAGCACGAGACTTCAATTGTATATAATCTACACCCACAATTGACCAATCCAGTCGGGATATCAATCTACCTAGGTAATTCGGGGAGATCATAAACATGCCGACTTTCGGAACTGCCATGTTTTTCAAATTTTTTTTTCCATACAAACTCCCGACACAAGGGGGTAACACCACGCAATCGCAACATATATACCCGTCAGCTGGTGGGATTGAAGGTACAGTTTCAAGTTTTTTTGTATCAGAAATACTAAAATAAAGAAAACATTTGAATAGAAAGCATTAACATTTTCATCACAGCCAATGACTTGTCCTCCCTTGGCCCGACTGGGAAGTGCTACCTCCACCGCCTCCCGTCGTGTTTGGCGCACATCAGCAACGCTGGCCCCCCCCACTTCTACTGCCCCTCTCTCTCCCTCTTCCTTTCTTCTCCCTTATCCCGTGCGGCCCAAGTATCTAGACACTTTTCATCCGCTTCACCCAATATGTCTTACTCCGTCCGCAAGATCGGTTCCCCTTACACTCTCGAGCACCGCGTGTTCGTTGAGAAGGATGGCGTCCCCGTCTCCCCCTTCCACGACATTCCTCTATATGCCAACGAGCAGCAGACCATCCTGAACATGGTCGTTGAGATCCCCCGCTGGACCAACGCTAAGCAGGAGGTACGACAACACACCTCAATTGACTCTCGCCATGTACTAATTGCATCATAAACAGATCTCCAAGGATGATTTCCTCAACCCCATCAAGCAGGACACCAAGAAGGGCAAGCTCCGCTTCGTCCGCAACTGCTTCCCCCACAAGGGTTACCTCTGGAACTACGGTGCCTTCCCTCGCGTAAGTTTTGGACTTCCCACACCCGTGGATAAGATGAGGGGTAAACAGTACTAACACGATATGAACCAGACCTGGGAAGACCCCAACTCCGTCCACCCCGAGACCAAGGCCAAGGGTGACAACGACCCCCTCGACGTTTGCGAGATTGGTGAGCTTGTCGGCTACACCGGCCAGGTCAAGCAGGTCAAGGTCCTTGGTGTCATGGCCCTGATTGACGAGGAGGAGACCGACTGGAAGATCATTGTCATCGACGTCAACGATCCTCTTGCCCCTAAGCTCAACGACATTGAGGATGTTGAGCGTCAGCTTCCTGGCCTCATGCGCGCCACCAACGAGTGGTTCCGCATCTACAAGATCCCCGACGGAAAGCCCGAGAACCAGTTCGCCTTCTCCGGCGAGTGCAAGAACAAGAAGTACGCCGAGGATGTCATCCGCGAGTGCTCCGACGCCTGGGAGAAGCTTGTCACTGGCAAGACCCCCCGTGGTGATATCAGCCTGTGAGTTCTATCCATATCACATCTCTTCGCTTTTGAGGATGTTGAAGCTAACTATCACCAGTGCCAACTCCACTGTTGAGAACTCTGCCGACCGTGTTGACCAGGCTCAGCTCGCTGCCATCCCCCGCAATGAGAACCTGCCCCCTGCTCCCATTGATGGCAGCATTGACAAGTGGTTCTTCATCTCAGGTGCCGCAGTATAAATGATATTTTTTTTGCAAGAGAAATATAAAACTAACCTAAGCTTTCAAGCCTATGATCGTCTCCCTGGTGGAAACCACGTTCTTCGATTTCCCAAGGAAAAGACGCATTTTTGATTGTGAATGGATTGCTCCAAATACTTAAACTTTTTACCACGACAGCGTAGAGAATGGTAGTCTCTGATGGGCATACGAATCTGTGTAACTGGATAGCAATGAACAATCACCACTGTCTGCCCCAGCTTGTGCATGATCTTCAAATCTACTCCTAAGTCCTATACCAGCTATGAAGCATAAACTAGCAAAGTAAGAATAATTCAAGTATTCCAATATGCCCAACAGCGCCAAAATCGTTAGATGAAACAAATGATAGGTAATATAATACATGAATGCGCAGCTCGAACAATAAAACCTCCCACTAATTCTTCAAGCTGGCCTCTCGCTGCAGAGCTCTGCCAACACGGGACACCTCCTCGATAACATCGCCAATCTTCAGCCCGCGCTTGCCGACATCCAGCGTAAGCTCCTTGCCGCCCTTAAACCCGACAGTCATGGTCGGTGACTCGGTGGAGGTGCGCGGCAATTGCTTGACCTGGATATCGATGTGGGTCGGGCTGCTTGTCGGGATAGTGTCTGGTGTGCGCAGCATGCCTAGGAAGAGTCGGCATGGCCGGGAGGCGCGGGAGAAGGGGTTGTAGGCGGTCCGGAAGCTGGTTATCGTGGCGAGGGGGATGGTCATTGTTGCGGTTTTGGGTTGGTGATGAGAAGGGCGGGGAGGTTTTGCGGACTGGTAAATTGATCAGTTTTTTTATCATCAAGAGCAATGATATCATGTAGCTCTGTCTTGGGTTTGTTGTTGCGTACCTGAGTGAATGAGGGCTGTCGGGAAGTTTTTTAAGGTGGTGGTTTATGGGTAGAATCCGAGACGGTTGGACAGATGACCCTCGGTGGAAGATTGGACCAAGGAGAAAATTGCGTGGATCTCAGTCGGTCTGCGACAAGTCTGACAGGTAATGGGGCAAGACCAATTGGAAGTTCTAAGCACACCAGAGTCTCCGTTGCGAATTGCGGATGAGGGAAATGGGGCATGTTTGACTCGGATGCAAACACGATGCCAAATGACGCCCGTCTACATGGCAACTTCGAACAACTCGACACTGATGAAGCAACTTATTGCTTCGAACCTCTCAATTTAATCTCTGCTGTCTATTGTCACAAAGGTTACTTCAACGCCTATAACATCCCCCAACAGACAGCACCTGAATGCGTCACATCGAATAAGTAATACCGTTATCGCACTATGTCCCCCACAACAGCTCTCCAGGGCCGCGTGAAAGAGCTCTCGACTTCCCTGGAACAAATCCAGCCCCTCGTGAATCGACTGCGCGATTTTACTGCTTCTATCGGGCAGGGCGATGAAGCCCGCCTAGAGCTCGGGAGTGAGATACATTCCCGGCTAAAGGAAGCCGAGCAAGAGTTAGAGCTGCTACGTGTGGAGGTCGAAGCGCTGGAAACTGGATCTGATAGCAGGCGAAAGTCATCTGCTGTCCATGGACCGAAGGAGGCTGAGAAGGAGCGGGTTATTTCTATGGCAGGGCGGTTGGCTGAGGATCTCAAGAGGTAAGGTACCCTTAAATGACTTGCGCATGCCGGACATATTTCCTTGCCCTGGCCCACTGGCTAGTCTTAGATATGCAGTACATGCTAATCGGCTCTCTAGAACACGAGGTGATTTCCGAACTGCCCAATTACAAGCGAAGCGGAATGCCGAACTAGCCAAGCGGAAGGAGAGAGAGTTGCTGCTGTCGAGATCGCACTCCTCCGAGAAGAAGCAGCCGACAGAAAAGTTCACTCAGGATGATCTTGTTTTGAACGCTTCGAACGACGTGACGTCTGCGCTACGCAGAACCCATCAACTCATGCAGGCGGAGCTCTCCCGCAGCCAGTTTGCCCAATCAACCCTTGGTGAGTACTTCTTTCGTCTTTCCTCATCCTGCCAGGCACTAATATTTTTCAAATAGAACAATCCACAGCCGCGATCACATCTCTATCCGAGTCCTATAGCAGCCTTGATACACTTATATCTTCATCCCGCAGTCTTGCTAACTCTCTTCTCCGCTCCCAAAAGTCCGACACATGGTACCTTGAGACTGCTTTCTATGTTCTTCTTGGTACAATTGCCTGGCTTCTATTCCGACGTATCTTCTATGGGCCTCTGTGGTGGCTTGTATGGCTTCCTTTCAAGCTCATCGCTCGTGTTGCGTTTTCAACCCTAGGCGCAGCCGGGCTATCCACTACAGCTGTGGAGTCTGCTTCTCAGTCCCTCTCTGCGGATGTCTCTACGGCTATTCATCAAATGGCCACGTCGGCTGCAACAGGAACCGTGTCAGCTAGTAGCGCTGCCTGGGAGCAAGAACCGTCGGCACCGATCGACAGCGATCGTGTTATTGACAAAATTGGTGACATGGTTGAGCAAGAGCAACACAAAAGTGTGGACATTGACGATGTTACCCCGGAGGAGAGGGCAAGACAAGCAGTGCTTCCCCGGAATACGAAAAAGAGGATGTTCGAGGCCGGGATGGAGGAACCGGTGCGCGACGAGCTATAGATATTAATCCTAGCAATAATGAGATACCATGTAATTATGATCATTGCAACATTGGTCTTTCGTAGTATATATAAACTCTGTATAAAAGATACCTGAGAAGAAGAAATGACGATTCCTGGGATAGATTGTTTCCTGCCAAGACGAGCTGAGACGGCTGAATGTCCACCTGCAAGTGTAGATGGGGCCACAAGAGGAATTTTCTGCATAATGATCATCCCCTGTATTATCCGATTGGCCAAATAAATGGAATTCATGCATGTTTTCAGCTCTGGCGCTTTGGCCGCTATATGCTGCATACGCATGTTGGAGTATTCCCTCAGCATATATATATTTGGTCCCATATCAGCAAACCCCTCTTCTTCTCTTCCTATTTTGTATTTATAAACTTGATATCACTACTATATCTCTTTCCTTAACCTCTAATCCTTGAGCGTATCTTGCAATATGGTGCCTCCTACTCGTGAACAAGTCGAGGCACGAGTGAAAAAAGTCATAAGCAAGGTCACGGGTTATCCTGTAGAGCAAGTATGATGACATTCCCATATTTGAAACAAATTTCTCAGTACCTGATTCTAGACTTTACTACTATACAGATTAAGAACACCGATCCTGTCAACGAGTACACCTTTCCTTCTGGTACATGGGAACTTAAGCCTACTGAGGGGTTTAAAGATGCAGATGATTATAAGGCCATTTTAGAGGGCCTGGAAAAGGTATGTGTAATTTATTTCATTGAAGTCCTAACCTTGGAATGATACTAATAATACATAAGGAATTCAACTTCGAATATCCCTATTCAAAAGACCCTGACTCTGACTCTAGGCTTGAGACTGGTAAGTGATATAATACTATTAAGCTTATCTTGTTTGCTTCCTATTCTTTCTAACTAATTAATAGTTCAAAATGCTATTGAGGTTTGTATATACCTGAGTACCATTCAGGATCCAGACTGGAGGAGGGAGCAGGCTCTGAAAAAGCATTGAATGATTCTTGGATAGTTCTGACTTGGTGGCTGCTATAAATTTCGGGACCCTCCTGTTTACTGTAGGTTTTCGCTGTCTTAGAAGTTCTGAATAAGTCTAAGTTTTCTATCTACATAAGCTCAGCTAGAAGTGGACTTGTATACCTCTACACTACATAGTAAAAGATGCTCTCATTGGTCAGTTTGTTTAAGTGCTGCGCGTGTCACGTGGAGACGCGTCTTGATTGTGGGCGCCAGAGAGAGATCTCCAACACATCGACCAGCTCTCGAGATAACCCTGATTTTTGCTGACCTCGGGCTATTCGACAACAATGGCTGCCTCTTTTTTCAATAACAAGGCTCGTGCCGCTGCCGCCGCATCCAGCAGCTCTAAGCCTAAGGCTGGCGACAACAAGGAAGACTCAAGTCGACTCCAGCCGTGGGTCGAGAAATAGTATGTCAATGCTTCATTTTGAGCTCACTGAGCATTTGGCTGATCTTGATTAGTCGCCCCAAGACCCTGGATGACGTTGCTGCACAAGACCACACGACCAATGTCTTGCAGCGCACCCTACAAGCTTCAAACGTAAACCATCCAGCCCCGAACAATTAAAACAATGAACTAACACCAACCAGCTCCCCCACATGCTCTTCTACGGACCGCCCGGCACAGGAAAAACTTCCACAATCCTCGCCCTCGCCAAATCCCTCTTCGGACCCGCCCTTTACCGCTCCCGAATCCTAGAACTGAACGCCTCCGACGAGCGCGGTATCGGCATCGTCCGCGACAAAGTGAAGAACTTCGCCCGGGCCCAGCTCACTCAACCAACAGGTTTGGACGCCGCCTATCGCGCACAGTACCCATGCCCACCATTCAAGATTATCATCCTCGACGAGGCAGACAGCATGACGCAAGACGCCCAGTCCGCTTTGCGCCGCACGATGGAGACATACAGTCGGATCACGCGGTTCTGTCTCGTTTGCAACTATGTTACGCGCATCATCGAGCCGCTCGCTAGTCGCTGCAGCAAGTTCCGCTTTAAGATGCTGGATAATAGCGCCGCTGGTGAGCGGATCGGGAATATTGCAGAGCAGGAGGGTTTGCAGCTCGAGGATGGGGTTATCGATACGCTTATCCGGTGCGGTGACGGTGATTTGCGTCGTGCTATCACGTATCTGCAGAGTGCGGCGCGCTTGGTCGGTGCCACGAAGCCGCCTGCTGCGAAGGATGCTGACGATGATGCTGAAATGACGGATGTTGGCAGCAAGTCTAGTGTTATTACGGTGCGCAGCATTGAGGAAATCGCTGGTGTGCTGCCGGATAACATTTTGGATTCTCTTGTGGAGGCTATGCAGCCCAAGAGTGGTGGGTCGGTCTACGAGGCTGTCTCGGGGGTGATTACGGACCTTGTCGCTGATGGCTGGAGTGCTACGCAGCTTGTTGCACAGGTTTGTCCTTCTTCTCTTTGTATTTTCAATACCTCGCTGACCTCTTCTAGTTATACCGACGTGTAGTGTCCAACGAGGCAATCCCCGATATCCAGAAGAATAAGATTGTCATGCTCTTCTCGGAGATGGACAAGCGGCTGGTTGACGGGTCCGATGAGCATCTCTCCATGTTGGACCTGGCATTACGCATTGCCGGAGTCCTGCGTGGAAATTGAGAGGGGTTTATTTCTATCAAAACTCGTCTCGAGCTTAGACCCTCATGGTCAGCAGTGAGACTTACCGAATACTTGATCGAAAAAAGATGGCGTTCGGGACGGGGACGTCCTACATATCAGAGGCGTTATATTCGGATTTTTTTAGCACTCAGATCTTGTTCGAATGGAATGATCATGATACCCTTTAATATTCTTTTTGCGCAAGCTACTAAGTACAGAGCTACACTGTGAGTCTGAATGACTTGACGTGTAATTTATGCACACACCTAGAAGACTGCGCCTAGAGTTTAGCTGCTCGAATAGCAGGCAGTCACTGCGATTCGGTGTCCTTGACTGAAGACTTAGACATCGGGCTTGAGCTGGCGCCAATAATAACAATGCAGACTTGGAAATAACGTGAAGTAAATTCCCCTAAAATATAGACGACAATTATGTCCTTGTGTCCTACATATTCTGACCTTTCTTTCATTTTAGCAGCAATAAAGCAAGAGATAGACACAGCAATATTAAACAAAAGGCCAGGCAAGAAGGAACATATGAGGCTAGAGGAGCTCATATCTTACTTCAAAATTGCTGTCGGACTTTTAAAATCGGCCATAAGACTCTTTGAAAGTTTGCCTGGTTTTAAATTTTCACCTTCTACCAACTCTCATCTCCCGATATAAGGCTACAATTTCCAAGTCTTCACCCTCAACATATTCTGCTGATTCTACACCAGGACTCATTTTCCGCTCATCTTGATATGGAATCTACATACCTTGGCAGACAACGCCATGGACCTAGTCGTGACCCTCGTCGTGCTGGTAGAGCTAACCAAGGAGCTGCTCGTGATGATAGACAACAGCATCACTACCGAAACCAACAATACCAGCACCAAAGCCAACACCACCAGGTAAGCCATACTTCACAAAATATGTGCTCCCCACTGTTGTGTAGTGTTGCCTCGCTGCAATACCACCAGCATTTTTCTGGAGTGTGTACTTGGTGATATTCCCACTGCATTTGATACCTTCTACCTTCTCATCTTGTTCTTCCACGCGCCACTCCCATATTGTATATGCCAGTGTGAGAACGAACCATTTCCCCCAATTACTGACAAAGAAAATAATATGGTACAGAGCAGCGCAACTTTGACTTGTTATCTCTGCCGCGACCCCAGACACCTACAGCGGAGTTGCCCACTACTCGCCCTTTGGAGATCTGTCATCGAGACACTTTGCCGCGTACAGAATACCTCCCAGTTAAAGCTTGTTGGCTCATTACTGATAAGATATCCTTAAGGACCGCATTATTGACCCAATGAGCCTTGTTGAACAAATCGATATCGCGAGTATTGATTCTGGAATAAGCTCTTGCACCACAGCTAACCTATCGATACAGGGGATCCTTGTTACTGCTCTTGCTAGCGCTCTTCCTGATAGGGATGGTAACATCCCTATGCAGTAAGTTATTCTATAAGGAGTTCCTTTTTCGGTCAATCGAAGGCTCGAGTTTTAGGATGTCAGATGGAAGCAACAATTAAGCCCTAAAAGGCGCATGAATAGTGACTTCGACTTTATCGAGTCGTAGAATGAGCTTTGAACCAATTGCATATGTTGGGCTTCGAGCGAGCTTTCTATTTGTTAGTAAGCTGTATACCAATCCATGGATCTTGGAAAGATGGTCAGTTTCGTCAGGCTCTGGCCGACCACCGTCGGATCCCTTACGTAATGCGGCTGCTTGGAACCATGGAAGGCGCCGGCTCCGGGTAGGCCCGCCTCCGAGCCGTGGAACTGAGGGGGGGGCCCACTTGAGGGTAAATTGACGATAGGTGATATTTGATATATCCTATGTCTACCGCTTTCTAGTACACAGATGGAACCTGGCTGACATTGCTTGGAGAGTACAAATACCTATATGCAAGATGTACTGTCATGGAACGACCGAATGGGCCAAAATCTCGTCCTTCATAGCTGCGAAGTGTGTCATGGCAGGAAGGTGGTACAGAGGGATGGGTATTCTCCGCAGATATACTGCGCGCACTT
Organism: Penicillium mononematosum; assembly: GCF_028829835.1. Taxonomy (NCBI): domain Eukaryota; kingdom Fungi; phylum Ascomycota; class Eurotiomycetes; order Eurotiales; family Aspergillaceae; genus Penicillium; species Penicillium mononematosum. The sequence goes on from NW_026643275.1 coordinate 2,313,904, forward strand.
GCTGATTATCTTCAGATCTACTGTAACCTTGTTCAATCAAAGTTGTAGACGGCCACTGTGTCTGTGTCCACTTTACAAATATGAACGAAGCTGACGTTGTTTTATGCTGCATTACTAGGCTCATACGCATCGTTTCTGGTTCCATAAACACCTAACAGTGGCACGCCACAATTAACAACGTTGAAGGTATACCGAAAAGAGGAAGACCATTGTCTATTTCATGCTGATGACGAGACCTCGGCATTTCGGCGATCCTAAGGGATTAAAAACAAGTCTCGGTAATCGGCTACCGAGTGCCGAAGAAAAAGGACAAGCGCCCCCGCATATAAATCGAACCCCGTGGTGCAGATAAATAATGCATAACAACCAGGCGGTTCCAAAGAGTTACACGGACGACCCGTAACAAAGATTGAGGGACATTATGGGTACCGAATACCGTTTTCAACCTATCCAGGAACCCCCGAGTGGGAACGAGACAATGCAATTCCAACAAAGCGAAAGGAAATTTCGGTCGAGGCGAGCCAAATGGGCTTGCTATGCCTGCCACAAACGGAAAGTTCGTTGCGACGCGCTAAATCAAGGCACATCGTGCACCAATTGCAAACTTGATATGAAAGAATGCGTTTTTCCACCGCGAAGGAAAAAGAAAACAGCAGCTTCAAGTCTTTATGTTCCTCACAAAGCTAGGGCAGATGGCACAATATTGTCACCACGTGTGTCACAACATCCCGCAACACTAGATCCCAAGCGTGACGACGTCCAGTCAAATGACACCGTTGAACCATCGCGGAAAAGAAAGAGCCCGCCTCGAAGTCTGGATTCTCCACGTACCTGTTCAGAGCAAAGACGACGTTCCGATCAAGGCCCATCACACAATGTGGACAATGAAGTTGGGCTATGGATGGAGATGCTACCGCCAAATGTCCTAGAACAACTCGAGCTACGTTGTTCTACCAGAGGCAGTTCGAGGCCCAATCGAAACAACATTGATGGACTCAATTCGGAACAGTTTTATCACAAATGCTCTGAAAAGCTGCTCCAGGCTGTGGACATCGTAACTGAAGTCATCATCATGCACAATTCTCTTTCCGCACATGCTGGGCATTCCGTCCCTGTCGTCCATCCGTCAGCTGATATTCATTGCGCCTCCGAAAATCAATTAGATGATGACGCAAAAAAGGAAGAAATTATGGAATACTCGTCATCTATCTGTCATCACGCTGGGGAAAATATATGGGATATTGAAAACCCATTGGATGAAAGCTCGGCTTTGACTCCCGAGTCACTTGAATATGTGGCCGGGTCGAATTTCAATATTTGGTTGGAATTAAATAATCTTGACCTTGGAAGTCCTTCATCGCTGGGTCCATATGATATCGAAGAAGCTATGTCCTGAATGTCGGCATGTAAATATATAAACATTGGAAGATACATTACGCAATCTTTTCGAAAGCCACTCTCCATATAATTTGAAATGAAGTGATATAAACCAAGCAAACGGAGTGATCCGAATATTTGTCTTGAACCGAGGAGACAGAGGCAGACGCAAAGTTTGTAATGTCAACGGGCCTGTGAGTCGCCGGCAGTGTAGTTCGATCACGAAACAGGCTGGTCGTAACCCGGTGTTAGCATTATTACCTATCAGGCCCAGCCCACAAAGACACGACGCAGTTATCTTTGCCAAGTACAAATTATGGAGGCGAAGTTGATGCCTAGTGCCCGATGGGGCAAGCACCTGACGATCCTGACCTGGACAATGTCTCCGCCCTCGCCTGGAATCGGTGCAGGAGACTCCTATCACCATATCACTTTCTATTCTCGAGCACACTAATAGTTATGACAGAAAAGGTTACAATGAGTTTGACTGCCCCTGACTATTGCAAGGCTAGAAATCCCAGGGTCCCTGAAACCGTCTCGGTAGTCCGGAATCAGATCCACACCTTCTTCAATGCCCGACAAAACTCAAAAGCTCTATTTGTGGACACGAACTCGCCTTGTTTTTGGTCTTTGATAAGTATCAGAGCGAATCGCAGACTGGAGCAGGCCACGGGGGTGGGACTCGCAGTTTCTAAACACAGATCCCCTGGCGATGAGGGCGATCACGGGCCGATCATGAGCCGATCATAGGCCGATATTTTCCTTACATGCAACTATCGATTTGACCTGCGATAGATCCGGGGTCTTCGGTCCATTTTCGGCTTCATGCACCAATGTTCTGAAACTGTCACAGATTAGAAATACGCCGGGTGATCGTCCCGGACGCGCGGTCCCCTTTCCCTGTTTTATCGAATTATCAGGGACCGTTATGCGCTATCTGCAAGTAGCCATAACTATCCGGCAATGGCGTGCTCTTGGCTCTAGGATGACGATGCCAAGATTATTCGAGGGTCAACGTTGGCGTCAATCGCTGGTGGGGTCTGAGCTGCGTCACCCTTTGCCAATCCAGGGTGATTGGAAGAGGACCAGGATCTCGAATCGCTTCTTCTGGAATCCAGGCATTATTGGCCAGCCTGAACATTGGTGGAGGGGAATTCAATGCGAGTAGAGTGACTCTGCATAAGTTTAAGATTTATGCGTAGTCACTGTACGGAGTACGTCCCCCTGAAAGACCACTTTCTATTGGAGCAAGATGAAGAGATAATGCAAAGTGCCTGGCAACTTGCTGACCTGCAACCATTGTTGTAGAGATTTTCCACCTGCAGTCAACCCTGCACATCATAGTCCAGGCTTGCAGCATTATTGTGACATGGTGACCGCGTGTCAAAGCTCTTGGCAATGATCATTCCTGTCCCTATGGCCTGCATAAGGCGGCACTATCTACAGCCATGTTGATCTCTGCGGGTAAGGAATGTATTGATGACCCTCTCTCTCCTTGGTCTGGTCACCCCCTTCCGACAATGTGGCAGGGTACGCCAGCACTGGATGCAAATCTCTGGGAGCAGGTGATGCAATCCTGCAGTTGAGGGACTCGCAGGGCTCGATATATTCTTTTATCCAAATTTTATATACTTAATGTCTTCCCTACGTGCCCCTTTCTTTTCTGACTTTAGTTTGTCCTACATTTGATCTGTTTGCCATCACGATGCCGATGTTTCAAGGGTCTCTCCCCATCAAAACACCAGCGATGGAATTGACTGATCTTGGCTTGTCTAGGGGGTCTTCCTCTTCCAATTTTGACGATGTCGAAAGGCAGACTCCCGACACTATTCCCTTCGCCAAAAGCCCCAAATTCTCCAGCACCAAAGGCAACCTCTTTGACCGAGATTTACCCTTGAGATATGCCCTCGACGACTACTTCCATTCCGAAATTGACACCGCATGGAGTGACCTGCCTCTGATAGGCTGTGGATATGTGAGCGGCCTAATTGACGCGCTGTCGTACAATGCGTGGGGAAATTTCTCGAATATGCACACAGGTAAGGACCAAAGCATGCATTCCATAAAGATCGAGCTCTAACCATGGTCGACCGCACGTCAACAGGGAACACTATCTTCATCGCTTTAGGAGTGTCCGGGAAGCCCGATAGCCAGCCCATGCTGTGGCTTAAGGCTCTCATTGCTGTTACAGTGTTTATAGTCGGCAACGTCTTTTTCGTCTACGGCTCGCGATACCTGGGTACTCTCCGACGCTTCACCTTGATAGTGTCTTTTGCCATTCAGACAGCTCTCCTCCTCGGAGCCGCCATTCTTGTTCAAAAACGGATTGTTAGTCCCACCCTGGACCGTCAAATCCCAATTGACTGGCTTCAGGTTCTCGCAATCTCGTTGATCGCATTTCAAGCCGCCGGTCAAATTGTCGCCTCGCGATTCCTGGCCTTCTCAGAGATCCCCACAGTTGTTCTAACAGTCATGGTCTGCGACTTATTTGTTGACACCGAGCTATACCGGCGTCCCTGGAGCTCGAACCCGAAACGAAACCGAAGACTAGGTGCCTTGCTTTCACACTTTCTGGGGGCCGTGACTGCTGGTGGAATGGCGAAGGAGACAGGGCTTGCAAGTGGTTTGTGGCTTGCCACGGCTCTGAAGGCTTGCATTACCCTAGGTTGGTTCGTGTGGAGGAGGAAAGACTAGATGGGTCGCACATATTAAGCAGCACCTAATAATGCAAAGCCTGTTTCCACCCTCGACTCACCTCTGCGCCGGCTTCTCTCGCGATGGAATGTTCATGTTTGTGCCCGGGTAACAGCAATTAATGAATTATAGATCAAAAGAGCGTCCGTATGCACATGTCAGGTGTAGCATTAGCAAGTAGATATCATAAAGGAGATTGTGCTCACAAGTTAAGATGGTTTTACTATAAAGTATTGTTATGCTAATTATCTGATGTAGGGAAGAGCACCCTTTTTTCCATAACCTGTATCTCCCCTCTTCATCAAAGTGGTAGAGTATATAATTTAACCAGTTCCACACCTTACCCTCCTCATCTATAACAGACGAAACACTGAAATTACATATGCGATACTGAGCTAGTGGGATATGCCCCGGTTGGGCCAGCAGTTCATACACTTCAGAGGCTGTTCCCGGCAGGTTGCTGGGGTTCTCTTCTAGCCCAATGCGAATGGCCACCATATGAGCGGCCGGAGTGCACATAAACATTCGTTGTACCGGGGGAGCCTGCGCCATGTACCGAAATGCCTGGCAACGCAGCTCAAGGAATGGACATTTGAGCCCTGTGATAAAAGGTGGGAGGAATACGCCCATCTCAAACATAAACGGCGGTTGTTTTCCTTCCGGGTTGCGTGTCCATGCAAGGGCGGTGGGGGCCAGGCATCTGGGCGAATTCAGATTCGTAGACATCATATACACCTTGATCAAAATACAGCGTGGCTTCTGTTTCGATGAAAACGCCTGTATATGTCATTAAAAGAAGAGGAGTTGCACTGTCGACGTTCGAGCCACGTATACTCTTGAGGTATGACTCACGTTCCCAAACGACGGAAGATGGGCTCCAGGGCGGCGATAGTCGAGGTTGCTGTTGTCGAGGCACCAAAAACCAGTCGGGCACCCCATTCGTGCAGGAGCTGAGCACCTTCGCGGCTCCCGTGAGGAGCTCAATGACAATGAAGAGAATGCAGCTGACCAAGGCCACCATCAGATCTGCTGTGCCCTGGTTAATATGTTGCTGCAGGAGAGCCAGTGAGCGCGTGTACCAGATCACCGCTTCGCGATGGTGCTGATGTCGCACCGCCGCTGCATAATTTATTAGCAACCAGGGCGATGTCTCGTGAATGAGAGGTCGTTCGTAGAGCGCGCTGAGCGGGATGATCGCATCCCAAACAAGTGGCTCTGCCCGGCAGATTTGGAGGACCGAGCCTCCCTAGAAGGCCTGCTCCAGGACTCCTGAAAGTGATGGCCCAGCTTGTGGAAAAAATACTCAAAAGCTCGGCGCTCTTGCGATCCCTGACATGGGTAGGGGTGAGGTCCAGCTGGGGCCGCCCAATAGTCTGTATAGGACGGGTGCTATAGCCGCACCGCCGTCCTGTACTGGCGCATCTCAGGCAGTGCGGTTTCTCCTCGTCACGCTTTACACAGCGGATTCTGCAAATCGGATGTCAAACACAGCGACTGATCCAGTTCCTGGTGGGGGGGGGGTAACTGACTTGCATGTGTTGGTTGCACCTGGTTTTGGACTTGGTGCCTCCGCGACAACCAGGGCGCTTGGCGGACGAGTTCATGACTAATACGGGAATAGGCGGTGCCAGTTTCTTCGACCATTCCGGTATCGCCTGTTCTTCCTCACCCGAAATACCAGCCTCGTAAGTAGGAAGCAGAGGGGAAGCAGACTTTTGAAGTCGCGTGTATTAAAATTTCTGTAATATGTGTTTGGTGCCTGGCCTGTGAGGCCAAAATGGGCGATAGGACCAGACAGCTAGCTAGCTCTCTCTCCTTCTTACTTTCTCTCTTCTCTCTCCCTTTGGGCTTCGCCCACAATACAGCACAGTGTTTCTCCATGTCTTCCCAGCGTAGCCTTCCCAACACCATGTGACCAGAAAACCTTGGTAGTATGGAATTTCTGATTTAATCGTGGCACCGCCTTTCAGTAACACCGGGTAGGTGTTTGTGGTGTTGATGAAGGCGGTGCCACGATTGATGGGATGATTTCGGATGCCTTGTACTAAATATAGAGGAATCATGAAGGTAGTGTAATACTGTTAGCGTTCTACGTCTAGGCGGATAATCGATAGTTACCTCTTGGTACACCTTGATTATACCGCCCTCCAACTCTGCCGGTTCCGCCAGTCTAAAACTCCTAATATAGTTAGCGTGTAGGCATGTGATTCAGCACTAACGGTTAATAGTCAAAATGTATGTACCTAACGAGACTACTAAAAAAAGACCACTAAAAAGACGTTTAAGAAGACTACCGAAGAAGACTAACTAAGAATCCATTAAGATGACTACGGCCGGATAAGCGGCCGACTGTATATTCTTATAGTAGTATGTTCGGCGGTATATAGGGCGGTAATGTGTAGGTACAAATGTTTAGCCCAATATTTCGGCCGTTCCACCGTACATCCACTCAAGGGAGCCGTCTGCATTAAGCTGTCCTATACGACCTACCCCCTTCCACTGCAATATTTTGGGGGAGCAGAATCTGAAACTGTATCTTAGAGGGTCTGGGCATTGATTGGTGCGGATCCTGCGCTCGGGGATGTCAACTTATTACTATTATTAGACTTATCCATAACTATATCAATTTCTAGAGTAAGAGAGCTTGATAGTATATTATCATTGACCATAACAACATTATATAGATTATTCTCGAGTATAGATCTGTTCATGTATATCTATTGTACAACGTACTAGGGAATACGGTCTCTGCCATGTCCTTGCTCCCAAGTAATACTAACATCCACCGTCTTTGCAATTCCATCCCGCGCTGCCTCCCGCCCATCGTCACTTTCATTGGCATTGACCGAAGTCCTAGTAGTCCCCATCTCAATGTCCTCGCCACGTGCACCTGAGAAGAAATTCTGCCTACTCCCAGATGCCTCGTGATTCGTTTGTACGCGATTCGTCGTGCGTTGGTGGCTTGTCGTTCTCTTCCTGTACGATGAGGTGAAAGGCAAAGTGCTAGACTTGTCACTTGCGAACAACTGGCGCACGGAAGAAACCACCAGGGAACGAAGGCAGGGGACGGAGGCGGAGATAATAACGAGATAGGATTCGATCATAGCCCAGCAGGTAAGATGTATTGCGTTGGCTGTACCATCCCAGGTTAAGATCTGTTTGAGATATACAGCCTTCATTATGGCACCGACTGTTGCGCTATACAGGTAAAGACGTCCTTGTTAGTAAGTTGGGGTAGATAAGGGTGTCATTGTAACCATATGAAGGAATATACTCACAGAACACCCAAACTCGTGAGTGTCATAAGGCTGAACTTGATGATTGGCTTCAACTTGAGATCCCAGAAAATATAGCACGGAAAGACTGCCAGCATCAAGTCTGCGGAGGAGTTGCAGACTATAATTTGATATTGTTAGTCAAGAACCCAGTATTTTGTGTTTTGCTTAGCTGCGACTGAGCCTTTGGCATTGGATAGACATACAGCAGAGGAAGTAGCCAAAATGGAGCTGGATATAGTCTTCCATGCAGTGCGTGGCGTATTTGGCATCCCAAACCCCACGGATATCGCGGCATTGAGCTAAGATGAGGACAATCATTACAATATTTGCCGCTACTTGCACCGCAAACAGTACCCATAGGCTGATCTTGAAGACTTTCCTCGTTGAAAGTACTGGTAAAAGGTAGAGGATGAACGCGATCCGGCCTAGGCAGGTGCTTGTAACGCCGCAGACCTCCGTTATGGTATAGTACATGAGAGCGATGGGCTCGTCGATCCCAGAACCACCGGATGCGAAGCCGTAGTCAAGAATTGCGATTGTGAAGTTTATCGATGAGCCGAGGGCAAAAATCTGCAATAAACATATCGTGGGTTAGAATATACAGGACTTATATCATCATTTCCCCCCCCAATTATTGACATGAACTTACCAGAGATAAAATCATTGCAACATCGTCTGTTCCGAGATGGCGAAGCCTGGCTTTTGCAAGTATCCGGAGCGCCACCACGACGATGGCGATGGCCCCAAGAGCCCATGTGCCCTCTAAGACTGACTTCCGATCACCAGTGAGAGCAGCCATCATGTGGGGGATCATAGATCGGTAATCGTTACATCCCCTGAAAGCAAGGAGATCTGACAGCCGTGAAGTCGACACGATATAGGTAGCAAAGCAAGGAAAACCCAGCGAAGATCTGGGTTATGAACTCATTATCAAATTTTCTGAGTGTCGATCGGAAAATCGACCAACGAGGCTCCTAACAATCTAGAACAGACACAATGGTTTTTTCCCCTAACAGTTGAAGGGGCATTTCATTTTATTCCACGGTTCACGAATGGAATCACGGCTTGAAGCGGAGCATATACTTTAACCTTCGGGCCCGCTTTTTACATATCTGAGACATGCCTCGGTTTGAGCTTCAAACGGTCCATTAACGTCTCAGCAGACATCAGCATGGCCGAGTCATGTATGGAGGATTGCCCCGGTTGTAGATCTCTGTGACAAGGATCCAGAATATGCCGACTAGACCGGTATTTCTCAATTGAACAGGAATCCTTGGGGTCAATTCGAAGTAGTCAGTACGTAATCCTCTAGATTTCCTTTTTATCGGGACGGTCCTAATGTTCCGAAGCTTGTTGGTTCCTTTAAGGAATACCCCGTACACTTCCAAGGTTTCCATCAAGATCTTTTGTGTCAGCATATCAGGTTTATAGATCTCCGCGTATCCCGCTTCCGTATTGACTAGCCCATTTCTGGTCAATTCTAAGGGCGGGGCCGAACTTTATTTGTGCATATTAGGCGTTTTGCCATATGAGAAATAGGGGTGGACTGGTTGGATATCATATAATTAGCCCGCGGGGATTTCAGCCGCTTATCGATGCCTTATCCGAACAAACGTGGCGGAGATCAATTCCCCCTTAAGGAAGTTAATTAGGGTTCCGTACCATATATCTTTAGAACGTCCTCGGGTTCTGAACTGAAAATTTTCAGGAACATGGACAATTGAATGGAGCAGTGGAGCAGCCTTACGAATTCCTGCTCAGCTCTGGTACAAGTGGCGCAGTGCTGAGGCAAATTGTACATATGCGATACAATCAGCAGTTATTTCTTCTTTGTATCATTTCCTTTTCTTTTCGGTGCTTCTTAGCAACTGCCTCTATTATCTTGAGATAGAGTTTCACGTTTATAATAGGTCAATGGAAAAACGCCGAGTGCTTCGAGTATACTATGCGAGTAATACGAACAATACGACCAAGGGGTATGGGATAAGCTTAGATTAGCGTCAGCTAGTTTCGGGGCGGAGTAGCGAGGAATGGCCGAAGAATCACCTTTGATGGGGTCGAGGGTGTTAGGGTTGTCGATCCGATCACATGCAAGATCACATGTCTGATCAGATTGTTTGTATTGTTTGCATATATCGTTGGTATGTTAGCTTCTCCCAGAGCAGTCTTGCTTCTCTTCTTTTCCCATGCCTGTATCTTGGTCAATAGGAAAAGATATATATTTTGATCATCTGTTTCACCGTTTCAATTCTCTTGATCTTGATGGAAACTTGATTTCCTTTCGTTTTCAATCCATCCTCCCTCCTATCCACGCTGTTTTACTTGCATTCTCCTTTGCAGGTAACAGAAAACGTGCTACGGTCAGACGTAGATGATAGATCCATCGATTCGTATGCGTTTATATCTAAATGCGACATCTAGTACATCTGATAGACATCTTCCAGCCCATTCTACTCCGATTCCAGCAAATCAGAAAGCTTATCCAAGTAAGCATGAGGCCTAACATCGCCAGAAACGAAATCCTCCTTAGAAGAAACACCAGTCAAAACACCCAGCGTACCACCAAGCTTCCCCTCAAGTCCAAAGCGAATATCCGTATTCGCACGATCACCAACCATGCAGGCCCGGCTACGATCGAACTTGAACTTACCCTCAATGGAATCCATCATCGCCTGGCTGGGTTTGCCAAGTGCGACTGGCTCCTTATTCAGCATCATTATCAGCGGCGCGCTCATGGAGCCAGCGCCAGGGAACAGAGTCCCCGAGTTCGGAAGGGTGGAGTCGATGTTCGTGGCGAGGAAAACCGCTCCGCGCTTGATGTAGTGGTATGCCAACGCGATCTTGAGGTAGTTCATGTGAAAGTCAAGACCGACGAGAACGACGCCGACTTCGGGGTCTATAATGGATTCATCGCCCGCCGCAATCTTCTTGTAGTCCGCTGGTGTGACGTCGCGGCGGTATTCGGGGTCTGTGCCGCCAATGAATGGGACGTTCTCGGAGCGGAGCTCTTGCTCGATGCCTGACTCGCCAATCACGTAGACTTTGCGCTTGTTTTCGGGGAGTTGGAGGATGCGAGAAATATATATGGAGGAGCTGTATGAGGAGGAGAAGATTTCTTCCTATTCGGTTGTGAGTCACTGCACACTGGATGACCTGGCGTGGTGATGGTTGGTATCACTAACCACTGTACTCGGAATTCCCAAGCCTTCGAGTTTCTTGCGGTAGTCTGCACGCGACTTGGTGCTGTTATTCGTCACGAAGACCACTTGCTTTCCTGCGGGGATTATCAGCCTCCGATTTTGCTGACTTCATATTTAATGCGCACCATTATTTCGGAGAAGCTCCAGTGTCTCCACTGTTCCGGGAAGAGGTGGTCACCGGACCATAAAACACCTAAATTATCATTGTCTCAGCGGTTGTTGCGACGCGACTGAGTCACTGCGGGGGACCTCCGCGGAGGGACAGCCGAGGTAGGGCGAGCACGGGGGACATACCATCACAGTCGAAGAGGAATACCTATACATAGACCAGTCAGTAAATAGGACCTCTCTAGTACATCAATGCGACCAAAACGTGTACTCACATCGAACTTGGCCAGGAACTCCTGGAGGCCGGCCTTATCGCCGGTCAGGTAGCGGGGCACGACTTGTGAGGATTCTTGCGTCATGGTACCGAGAGGATTAGGAATGTACAGGTAGAGTATAGTAGAAACAAAGATCACGAAGGTGAAGGGAAGATGTCGGACTCCAAACAGATCGGGGCAAGAGTCTGGATCACCCGAAGCGAATCTCCGGTGAATCGCGGGGCTCTTATCTCTTATCTCTCTTGGCATTGAACTATCAACACAACATACGGCAGTGTATAGCCGCCAGTGCGCCATATTGTTTTTTCTTCCATATTAAATTAGGCTTCGATAACCTACAAATTATATAGGGTCAATTTCTACAATAGCTTAATTCCTATAATAAGAATAGTCGGCCGCTTATATGACCATAGTCTTCTCAGTGGCCGTCTTAGGTGATCTTCTCCGATAGTCTTTTTATAACTACTTTGAAGTCTTTTTTAGTAGTCCGTTTCAGTTGTTCTTTTTAGTAGTCCTCTTTAATAGTCTCCTTAGGGTATCCTTTTTTAGATATCTAGTTATATACGGATTTTCTCCCCTTCTTAGTTTGCGTTACCTTAGGCTGAGACTCGACACGCATGCCCAAAGAGGAGATAACCAAAGATTTAGAAGAGAGGCTTAAACCGTTCAATTCGGCCTATACTCTACATTTGGCAAATTGCTTTTTTTGCCCATTGAAGCCCCAGCAACCGAAGTCCGGGTGGCAGCGAATTTTTGGACATTCTAGTGACGAGAAAGACCCATGAAAATTTCCTGCTCTAAATTGCTTCAGGATTCGCTGAATTAAAGTGTTACTTGGCTTCTAAATACGGTATCTACATATGTAGCATATAAGGAGTGGAAAACTCTGGCATTACGCTATATACAACAGGGAGGCTCCTCGGGGCTTCTCAACTACCCACCCCCATCCCATTGTCGAGGTCATTGAAGGATTCAGACAAAGCAAAACAAGCTAGTTGGGAATGACCTGGTAGATGATCAGATGCATTTTGCCATATACTTCAAGCCCCAACGGTAGCATTGTGTCCATGATCACAAAGACCCATTAGACAGACCACGGCACCACTTCTTTCCCCCCTACCCCTTGCCTTTCCCTTTGAGGTCTGACAGGAGATCAATGTCTGTGGCCACTTGGGCCGACAGACTGTGCCCTGGAGGAGGGTCAACAACTCCAGGGGAATAGAAATGGCGTCCACCTTCTGAAGAAGGGGGCGAGGGGTCGGCCTTGGGAGCCAGACGCAAGCACTCTTGGATAGAATAGGTATCTTTTCCAAGACCTACACTTCTCACAAGCGCTTTTCGAGTTACTCGCCACAGAATTTCCGCCGCCGACGCTGTTATTTCTTGTGTGCGAGGTACCCCAGCGTCATCAGGTGCTGCGGGTGCTTCGACAGGGTAGGATATCTCCTATTTCCTCCCATAAGGAAGACATGGCTGCGAGCGATTTATAATCGGCTGCATGATAGTTGTGGATGGTCTCGTAAGAGCGCCGTCCCAGACATCATTTGCCAGGGTCTGAGTAAAGGTAGGTCAAGGAAAGATAAACCTACACGCACATTTATTAGCATGAGAGACACAGCAAAGAGAACAAGACAAGAGTTTACATACCAGATTACCCAGGCTACAGATAACAAGACGAGACCCAGGCCGGGTGGCCAATTTTGCGGAGCCCTGCCTCTTCTTCTTCTTCTTGGGTGTGGTGGAGGGCGCGGGGGTCTCGGGAGTCTCGGGGGTTCTTCGGGGTCTCGAGGGTCGCTTTCACATCGGTTAGGACATTTGGGCGTTTCGAGCATCTGAGGCGGCTGGTGTTGCCTTCATGGTCCACAACTGTCAGCATTTGCTACTACGGCTTAGGGGCAATGATAAGGCTCTTGAGCCATAACTTACCTGCCTCTCCCGTAGCCAGTCCGCAGTGAGGGAATTTCGCTCTAGCCCAGCCCGTAAGGATGCCCTCTGACCAAACTACTCTCTCCCGCGGTGAAGCCCCATTGGTCGACTTCCTCTGCCATGAAATGTTTAAGAACGTCATTCAGAATGATATGAAGTTGAAGTTCTTGAGTTCTGGGAGCTCAAAGGCCTTTCCAGTCTCAGCATCACGAGAATCCATATCTCGCCTCTTCCTCGTCTTCCACTTCGCGTATGCCCCACTCCATTGAATCAGTTCCTGTCCGCGTTAGGGTACAGAGCACTCGCCTCTTGGCTGGTTGACATACTTTGTTTAGACGGTGCTCCCATTCACACTTCTTCACCCCCAGACGGCGTGAGCTTGACCATTGTCCAAAGTTCATCGACAACCCGATATGTGGTATGGCTGAGCCGTTTGAAATGCATTTTCGGAGGTGATTCAAGGATAACAATTCTTGGTTCAGAGAAGTGGTATTCGATGCCACCATTTCGTCTTTCAACAGGCTCTTGATGTTCGAAGACCACGACACGACTTTCCGAGGTAGCAAGGTCTGGCGCAAATTTTTCGACGATGACCAGCAGTCATCACCTTGAATTCTCTCGGAGAGCGTGGGCATCAGGTTAGGTGGACCATGGGAATCCAAAGGCGTTGCTCAGTCACCGAAAGTATTGGCTTCTCGATTTAAGCCGCGTCACGATTCTCATCTTCAAGCTTATCTTCTTCATCGAGCATATCTGCTGCCGGGGTTTCCCCAGCGTCACCATTTGTGGGTGGTTCAGGAGCGTCTGACGCGCACGGAACCTACACATATATCTATTAGCACGATAGACGCAGAGACAATCCAGCGGATTTACATACTTTAACCCAGAAAAGGAACCCAAGGACCAAAATTAGCCCGAGGAGTCCAAAACTGCCACCGATCGGGGTCGGGGCAACCATCACTTGCCTTGCTGGGGTGGTGGTGGTGGTTGGCATTGGCAGTGTAATGTTATGTTCGATATTTTTGGTAAATTTATGAGATCAAGGCACACTTCACATCCTGGATGACCCCGGTCACGAAGAGGCCGAGGCCCTATGCCCCGATGTGAATGCTCGTGTAGGGGTCACGATTCTCTGTGGGCTTAGAGGATTTGGTAGAGCAGATACCAAATGTGGTATTCGAGGCCATTTGGGTGATGTGTGACTTGCAGAGATTTACTCTACGAGGAGGTGATCTACCTAGGTACTTATGAGGTAGGTACACACTAGGCTGGTACGTCTCTTTTGGCAACTTCCCTTAAATACAAAGTGATCTCATCAGTTACCTAGGTACCTAGGTATATTCAGACTAGACCCCTTCTAGGTTGAAAGATCAGTGAGAATAAATTGAATCATAGATGAAAACTCTACATTTCGATCAAAATGAACATATCCCGAAAGTTCAAATCAAACATATCCACATATGTACATACTCCATATAAAAAGATAAATCCAACACATCCGATCTAGATTCAGATCATCGTAGAATTACTACCATCGCCGATCCAATGCCTAGCAAATGCAAGACACCGCATTAGCGCACCCCATACCAGTCCACCACAAGTAGCGAAGTACACGAAAAGTCGGTGACATCCAAAAGCGGGGTTATCGTTATTCTACTTACTCTAACGGCAAAGTAGAACCCAAAACCTGATTTAATTCCTGCACAATATACCATAACAACGAACAACACATCGAACCAGACACCGCTAGTTCCGAGGAGAACTGCTTATCGACACGAGGTTGTCGTTACACGCACTCGGAAAAGATTTCGCTGTTACACTGACATCGAGAATATCAACTGGTGTTCCTTGTTTACCCCTTTTGTTTTTAGAATCCAGTAGAATTTGACATTCCCGTCCTATCTACATACATATTCGACAGACAGATCTGCAATATAAGACCCTTGCCCCTACGCAAACCAATCAGAACATACAATTCTATCAAGTGCTCCGCTGGACTAGAACCGGAGTGGACTTAACATTCGAAGAAGGCGGGTGTGTAATAAATATGGCTGGAATGATTGCCTGACAATGGCGATCCACGTTGGTCATTTTGGATAGTAGATGCGACTGTCTCTGCGTCTGTGTATGTATATGTACGTGCTTACATGTAAGAAACCATACTAGGTGCATCTGTATACCTGGTCTGATATAGGTGTTGTGCAGGTAAGTTTAATTGCGATTACTTAGTTTCAGGATGTTGAGTACCAATAATTGAGGGGATGAGCCTGACAGTGGAAGTGATATCCATTGAATCAAAGGGGTAATTCAAATTAAAGAGCTGACTCAAACTATGTTAAGCTCGAAATCCTCGCTGCAAAAGTCTATAATACAGACAGTGGTTCAAAACAAAAGGCCAACAAGGATACAGAAAGAATGGGACAAATGGTATAGAAGGAGAGATAGGACATGAATGCCTGGATAGAAGAGAAACAGTTAGGGAGAGTGGAGGGAAATAAAAGATCGATATGCGGGTGAAGAGAAATAATGCAGCTAAAACCATAACACCAAACAAGAACAAGATTGTAAAGCGAAGAGGGTATAGGTATAGATATGTCGTGAGATGTCGTGAGATGAGTAATGAGTGCTGGAAGACAAAAAACCAAAACGAAACAATCAAAGCCAACGTAGTTTCAGTAAGGCAAAGGAACCTCAAACCCATGGATCCGCCTGCACGTAAGTATGTGGATTGACAGGCCCAACAAACTTGATCTGAGCCTTCAAGTGCTCCCTTCGGCGATTATCCTTCGACTCCACAATCTTCTTCTTCGCACCCAGAAATACCCCTCGGGTATTGTGTTGGGACTGCTTCCACGACGGAGACAAAGAAGAAGTAGCATTTGCATACGACAAGTCAGGAGCCGAAGATGAAGACGAAGACGGGTCCGCATCCAATACCGGCGAAGACTTATATCTCGGGAACTGAATATTCCGCTTCTTAGATTTCTTAGGCGATTCCCAGCTCACAGGGCCATGTTTCTGGTATGGCGACAGCGGAACAGCGAGCTGTTTCGGCGGGGTGTAGTGGGTGTTCTGAGCGAAGTAAGCGAAGTCGGCGAGATGGGCGTTTGAAGATGGAACCTGTGGTTGGTATAGTCATACTCGCTGCTCGACGTAGTCACAGATGTAGCTCGCGCGACCTTCGTATCCAAGGCCAAGGATGATTGCTGTGCGGGGACTGTCTTGCCGAGTGTACCTCCTACATCATTGAGGTGCCGGTCCATGGGCGCAGTCGCCGGACGGGGAATTTCCTTCTTACTTTCCGTCGAGTCGCGCGAGAGAGTGCGGTGGACGTAAGTCTTGATCGAGTCGCGAACTCCGCCGAACCCGCCGCGGTCGAGCGAATGCCAGCGGTACTTGCCCTTGGCGAAATCGAGCGGGTTGCCTATTTTGCGGGTTTTGTGGTTCGGCGCGACCATGTTTGGGCTGATGCGGCCGCTGGCCTGGAGCGCGGAGGGTGCCAGTTCGGGGAAATAATCCCACTTCTTCTCGCGGAAGTAGTGGTTCGTGCCTGTGCGGTTTTGGTTCCAGTGCGGTGGGCGCACGTATTGTGTGTCGGAAAATGAAGATGATACTGATACTGATGCTGGCTCGACAATTGATGGGATATTGATACCGATCGAGTCCGTGCGTTTATGTGGAGGTTGCGGGGACAGTCTCAGAAGCTGATCTGCGGATGGAGCCGGGTGATCGACCAGGTCGTCGAAGTCGGAGCCAGAACTGACGAAGATGGGATAACTATCTGCTGAGTTGCGAGGTTCACTGGGTCCGGTGAGGCTATCGAGGGTACTTTCGGTGTCGCTGTCGCTGGAGTCACTCCACATAGCCGAACATTCTGGTTGGTCGGGAAGGGGTCTTGCGGGGAGAGGTTTGTTGAGGAAGAGTTCGGAGCGAGTACAGCGAGTAGAGGGAGTGTTGGGTGAGAGTGGTGGGATTACTCGCTCGAGTCCTTCGAGTGAGCGAGATGGTCGAACGGGGGGAGCCATTCGACTGTGATACGAAAAGGTTGGGGAAAGCATTTTCTGAGAGTCGAACAATCAAAGAGAAGTATAAAATTACATCAAAGAACAGAAATTCTGAAGACAAAGAGAGAGGGTTGGGTATATATGAATGATATCAGATGTAAGGAGGAAAGGGTGATAGTAGGTAGCTTATTATATTATCCTATTATAACCTGCCTAGGTATTAACCTATTATAATCTACTATAATAATATAATCTATTAAAATAATATACGGTAATATCATATACGTAAACATCGTCAAACGAACCGACGCAAGGACCAGTTCGGCGATTGCCCTTACTCCGCTTAGCAGGTGATATGATTGGCTATATCGTAAATATACTAACTTATTAGATTGTTTACATGTAAGTATATGCCTAACTAAGGGCTGCCTTCTCACCTAATCGGCCCAACTGACGAAGTTTGGCGATCATCTCCTCATCACCAAAGTGACTGTTATGCTCGAATTCCGGTTCCTGTGCATATGCGACACGGGCTGCATCGACAATAATTCGTGCGGTCATGCCAAAGATACGATAGACTTGATCTTCTCGAACAAAGAACTGGTGCACTAGTGTTGTTAGTACATATGTATCCACATGGACTCTGGCCCCCTATTTCCTCGTTTGGAACAAAGAAAAAGAAGAAAAGAAGGATTCCTTAAAAGGAAAGGAAAAAAATAAACATCCCGTGTCCACCCTCGGGTGCATCCATCTACAGAATGTTGTAGGAAATAAAAAAGAATATACTTACTCCTCCAGTGTGAATTATGCCACATCCCCCAAGATCCACGATACCATTCATGTCCATTCTGTACATTTCCACACAAAAAGTCCTTGAATGGCGCAGTAAAAACAGCCTCAACCTCTCTCGCATCCAAAATAGGAATAAGCGACACCTCCGGATCGGCATTCCCCAATGCCGGATCATAGCTGTGGAGGAAA
This sequence comes from Penicillium mononematosum, assembly GCF_028829835.1. NCBI lineage: Eukaryota > Fungi > Ascomycota > Eurotiomycetes > Eurotiales > Aspergillaceae > Penicillium > Penicillium mononematosum. The sequence continues at coordinate 2,331,747 of NW_026643275.1, forward strand.
GCGACGCAGGGACGTACAACCACCTCCGTTTTAGCAAGATTGGCCGGGAACTCGCAGAGATGCTCCACGCTGAACGGGGGTGGAAGCTTTTGGTTAATATCGGGGAGGCCGATCTCCTCACTTGCCTCTCGGCGCGCCGTTTGAAAGGCGGTTTCTGCGTGTTCTGCTCGGCCTACAGGGAAGGGATCAGGATCAGTCGATGTTTTTCCTTTTTCCCTTCTTTTTCCAATTCAGGTTAAGGCGTCCAACCCGACTCGGATTGGGTTTTTCTTCTCTTCCCCGCCCCTTTTTTTTCTAACTTGCTTTCACCTTGAACTCCCAACTTACCTCCAGGTAAAGCTGCATCTCCTGCATCTACCAAAACAAGATTAGCGTAGTCCCGAACAACCAACCCATGTCATGCACCCGAAAACAGGGCTGATCCACGTATTTCCTCCCCCTTAGACTTACACGAACTTAGTGTCTTAGCCCGGATCGTAACAACCACCTTAAGGTCGCCCTTGGCGTCGGCGAAGAGCAGTATCAGCACAGCCGCCCGTCTGCTTAGCGGGAGCGAGTCGTACACTGTTGGCGGGGGGGATATAGTTTCGGAGTCTGGTGATTGCCTCCTATGGATACATCATAAGTGTCAGATATACTTATGGGGTTGGGTTTCAATATTGGGATGGACATCCACGGGGAAAAAAGGAATGGAGGTTTCGGCTTGAAACCTTGACTGTGAAGAACTGGTCTTAGACAAAGAAAAGAATGTTCCATCTCTCTTTCCCCAAAAGGTTTCAAGTCCAAAGACCAAAGACTGAAGCCGAAACTCAAACCATCAGACCTCCTTGGATACACATCCAGATATGATCGACAGAAAAAGAAAATAAGGGCAATTTAAGACCCGTTGAAGGAAGGGGGAGACAGGGATAATACGCATGGCAAAATGGACACAGCAGATTTGCATTACACAGGTGGACACGCGGTCATTTCGGGTAGTTGCAGGAACAAGTTACACGTACCTGGGAGGTTGGATTTAGGGGGGCCATTATGTTGGGTGTTGGCTTGGAGTGGAATAATTGATTTTGGTTCGGGGGGTAAGTACAGAGACGAAGTGCACGAAGTGTCCGAAGGTTCAAGTTGAGTGGTCTGCGCATTTCAAGTTATAACTTATGTGTACTCCGACAATATACTCCGTAGAATAGTTATGGGGAAAGATGGGGTTCCCGTGTAGCCGAGGTAACTTTGAAGGTTGAGAATGTAGGTGACTAATGATATATCGGGGAATACCTAGGTACTTTTCTAAAGAGTTATTGGGTCTGTTTACAGTTATTCACAGTTAGAATGCAGTATGAATTAGCAAGGGAATAGAATATACATAGATCACAGCAATAAAATAAGGTAGAGAGGCGGGGATCAAATGGTCTATCAACATAGAAATAAGACAGGATGAGAACTGAAGGGGAGAGAAAAAAAGATAAAAAAAAAAAAGAGCCAAAGCAACCATCTATATGACAAGTGCAACCCAAACCAAAACATGCAGGAAATCAAAACACAAAGAAATCGCCAGCATATTCATATCAACTACGAGCTTTCGCTCTTCTTCTCCTTGGACTCGGGGGCCTTCTCGGCACGCTCACCTTCCGCCAAGGCTTCACTAGCCTCAGCAGCCTGCTTAGCACCATCAGGCAGAGTCTCAACCTTAGCCTCCTCCTTCTCGTCGATATCATCGATATCCTTGGGCGCGGAAACACCCTTGCCCTCGTTCTCGCTGTTCTGCTCGTTCTCCTCCTCGATCAGCTCCTCCTGCTCCTTGATAACCTCCAGACGCTGCTTGTTGGTAGCAGCACCCTCGGCGTTGTGGACCTCGAGCTCGATCTCGTGGAACAACTCCTCGGGAATGCTAGAAAGCACAGACTTGAGCGCGTCGATTTGCGACGCGAACTCGGACTCCTTGCCACCCTGCGTGTACAGGTAGGCGTTGCTCAACACCAACAGAGTGGACGGAACGCCCTGCTTGAGACGCAGCTCGAGCCACATGTCGAGATCCTCGCGCAAACGCGCGGGGGACACACCGTGTGTGCGGATTCCGCGCGAGGCGCTGGCCATCTGCAGTTCGGGGACGGAGAGCGAGTCAACACCCTCGTGGTAGATCGCACGGTCGTCACGCTTGATCTGGCGCATGCGGTGTCGGATGGTGTACCGGAGCATGGCGTCGGTACCAAAGGCGTTCAGGTTCATGTAGCGGCAAATACCGACCAGCTGGGGGCGAGACAGGTTGTCAAGGGTCAGGTCGTCCTTGAAGATCTTGCAGACCTTGATAACATCCTCCGTTGAGGGCGATTCACCGGTGGTGCGGATCTTGCGGAAAAAGTCTGTGAATTCTTCGTTCTTGACGGTGGCGGCGGTCAAGGGCAGACCGCTCTCCCGTATGGTGTTGCGCAAGAAGCCAGAAACTTCTTTGCGGGTCGATCTGAGGTTCAACGCCTTGGCATCGCGGGCCTTCTGCCCCTCGTAGGTGCTGGGGAGCATGTTTGGGAAGACCTTTAGGGCGACGGGGAGCAGGAGTTCGGCGAAGGGAACGATTAGGAACATCGAGAATGGAACCAAACGTCCAAGATCCTTCGTAGTACGTTGGAGCTATAAACAAACCTAGGTTAGCCAAACAGTACAAAATATCGAACGAACTATTCCTGGTGGCGCAATCATACCTGACGGTGCTCCCGGCGACTGAGCTCATAACCACCGGCCATCTTCAACGCCAGTCTCGAACTAATCTTGACCTCGGTGGAAAGCAACTTGGTGCCATCCCAGTAGTGCTGCAACTCTTTCTTGATCTTTTGTCCAAGCGTCAACTTTTTCGCCGCCTTCTTCTCGGCCAACTTCTGGTCCTCCGTGCTTGTCTTTGCGGCAACTGCAGCATCTGTTTGCTTGCTAACAGTTGACTGTGTCTCGGCGGGCTGGGTCTTCGCGACTGTAGATTGTGACTGCGTGGTCTGTTCTTGGGAGAGCGGCTTCTTGGCTTGCTCGGCATTGAACCCGGGGGAGGGAAGTTCTGAGAAGAATTGTTCGAGGTGGATTGCTCGGTCGCATATCCACGCTGAGGGATCAGAACAGCAAGCGCCGACATTTGGGATGGCAGGTCGCGGCCATTTCGCAGAAGGCTGCGGGCTGCAATGGAGGCTGGGCTGAGTGCGCTGGAACGATTACGGCCTGCTGAGGAAGTGTCAGCGACTGTCATTGCCATTTAGTTCCTTGAGGTCTTTGAACACTTACCGATCAGCGCAGATCGGAAAGCAGGTGTTCCGCGGACCAAACCGGTCGTTCTCATGGTAGCGGACATTTGCGGGAGACGTTCGGCGAAGAAAGTAAGCGCTCGAAGCAACGACCAAGGAGTTTGTAGGTGCAACAATAATGAAATAAATGATTAGTCCTAATGTCCACGGGATGAACCAAAAAAAAAATCACAATAAATTGATGGTCACAAAAAGTTTGGAATGTCCTGGAACCGGCGATGAGATGTTGTGATGTACTGCGGCAGTCACCTTGCACGTGACAGCCGATACCGCCTCGGGTTTTGCTCGGGGTTAAAAAGACGGAGTTCTAGAACAGACCTAAGAAGGTGCCAAGTATTTCATTTTGCAAATATCAATCTGGATAATATCAATCTGGATATCCTATTCTGTACAATTATACGATTAAAACAAGGCTCGCTCAGTAATTTCAAGGTTGAATCTTGACAAAAGAAACCAACAAAATCAGGGTATATAAAGACTGGCAGAAACGACGGCAAAGATTATGTCTCCTAAGGTTCAAGTTCGCTCACGAACAAGGGAGTCCTTGTTCAAACTTTGCTCCAGGACATCAGTAGAAGACGCCTCGGCAGTATCCAACAAGGGAATTCGATCGACACTGGATCGCTTATCCCCGTGGTGCGCGTTGATAGCTTCACTGAGAGGACTGGGCTCAGGGACAAGGAAAGGACTGGTTATTCCTTCGGGGGAGCTCTGCCAACGTGCCACATCTGTCTTGAGCTGCTCCAACTCCTTTTGGAAGCGCTTTCCAAAGACGTCGATGTAGTAAGTTGCTCCATTGTGGATGCTCCAGACGAATAGCGCAGCCATGTACAGACCGCTGGCCCATCTGTACCAAAACCAGATCGGGCAGGGAATCATTGTGGATAAAGCAAATCCGTACTGGATGAACATGAAACATGGCTCTTGCAGCGCCTCAGGCAGACTCAACACAAATCGCCCAATCCACGCCTTGGAGTATGACTTGCGCAGCCAGGTGAAGCTGGTCGGGCGACCGGCTGCGATCTTCTCGCGGCGGCGCACGGTGATCAGGAAGTGATACATGAGCTGCCACACCACATAGGGAGCCGTGGACCAGAGTATCATGGCACCAAGGCCATAATGCTCTGGGTCTCCGGGCTGACTGAACTTGATGTTGTAGACAGCAGGGAAGCGTTCCTTGAGTTTCTCAACCGGAGTCAAATGTACGATGCAGTGCAAAGTTACCGGTGGCATAATGTGGATGAAGAGACTGCAGAGACAAATGAGCGAACGAACTTTGTTCCTTTCGATATATAACGTACCTGACAACCTTGTCCATACTGTGGAAGACCATAGAGTTACGCCACATGGCGATTGCGGCAGCATTGTTTCCGAAAGTCAAGCAGAAGGTGCTGATAAAAAGCCGTTTCGAGTTGGGGAAGACCCAAATACTCAGCATGCAAAGCAGATTGACAAAGTAGCAGAGATCGGCCAAGAAGTAGTGGTAGCCCTTCGCATGGTACCTGTAGTAGCGGATGGGCATAAAATATGCCAGCTGCGCGCTAAACCAGATGTAAAAGTACTCCGGGCAAGCACCGATCAGGTAGCCGCTGATGAAGATATTGAGCACACCAGCTATAAAAGACACCTTCTCCTGCAGGGTGACAGTCACCGTCTTGCTCCACTGCTTGCCCAGGCGCTCTACACCCTGCTTCATCCGAGAACGATATTTCTCCAGCTTCTCATCGGCGGTCGGTGCCCGGCGCTTCCATTCACCCACAACACGATCCTTGGCGTTCAAAGAAGATGACTTGAGTTTCTCCCGCTGCTTGCGCACCTTGTCCTTTTGTATGGCGATGGCCTGCTGCCATTTCTCCAAGCGCTGGGAGAGCTGGATGTTGTCGAGTAGGTCGAAAATAGTCAGCTTGTCCAGTGGCGGAAATGACTCCCAGTCCTCCTGGTACGAGCTGCTGTTTGAGAAGGAGCCGTTGCGCGACAGTCTTCCTGGTGAGGCGGGAGGAGAGCCAAATTCATCGTTGTCCGTGAAGTCGTCTGGAGGAAAGGGCACATCGATCTCATCCAGCCCTGGCGTGGAAGCCAACGGCTCGGCTGACATGGCGGGATCAGACTTTCTTCTCGAGCTGGTGCTTTCCATCAAAAATTGTCGCTGAAAGCAGAGTATCGTCGGTCCGTCCCGTGTGTTGGGATATGGTCGACTGAGGAAACGATTCAAGGTTAGCATCCCCATATTTGCAACAAGCTCAAAGAGCACCGCTTAGTAGATATGTGCCAGACAGGCGCAAGTGCTCGAGACACACGACCACTATATAAAAAAAATGAGGGGCAATTAAAAGAACCCGGCAAGCTTACCTTATCGGTAGATCACGCGTTTATTGGACTCACAAGGTGAGGATGGCGAACTGTGGTTGGCGATCCACAGAGTAAACAAGTCTGGACTCACTGGCGCATGACACAGAAACGGCGATACAGGACTGCTGCTGCTTTTGGTGCAGGTCGGGAGAGTAGAGAAGATACTCGAACAGGAACCAGCAAGAAAGTGAGAAGTTGAGGTGTGCCCGTGATGTGAATTGTGGTTGGATGGAGAAGCTGCGTTGGGGGGATCGTCATGCGGGACCAATCAGGGGCTTGCCTTCGCCCAGGTGTGATGTTGTCGCCTGAGGCAGCAAACTTTATAGGTCGGGTCCCTTTTCCAACCTTGGAAGGTCACCAATGTTGTACTCTGAATTGCTACTTGCACTGTTCTAGTTTGCTGCATTCGAGTTCCATTAATTTGTTGCACATTCTCCCTAACTTGTCGTATACGAAAGCGAGTTGGCAACCCTTCCCAAGGAAATATATATACTAGTGTAGACAAAGGAACCAGCGAAACCCCGTATCCGTGTCCAGCCAAACGCTCAACTCCAGGTCTGTACTGACAAAAAATAAGAAACATGACAGTATCAATATCCAAACTGCGATGCTGGGTTGGCATGTGACCAGAACTCGGGCCCTTTATCAGATACAAATGGCTGCGAGTAGTAGCCAGACAGATAACTCGGGTCTGGATGCATAGATTTTGCGACATTGGCAGATTCGAGAGGGGGTATTACATGCACTGATGGTGCCATACCAATTGGGTAGCCGAAACTGCCTGTTGGGCTTTGTGGACCACTTGACTCGCTAGTGGTGGGTGAGAGGGGCAGACTATGCGAGTGGTGTAGCTTTGAGTCATCTTCTTCCAGCGCAGGAATGCCGGGGTTATCACCTGCGTCGTGCATGTCATGTTCGACCTCAACCACAGGACCTGTTACAGGTGCTGCGTGTGCACGGGATGATAGTTCATCGCTGTCTGGGAAGATTGCTTCTGGTAGATGTGTCTGTGTGACCTGAATCAAGGTACTGGCATCTATAAGACAAGAATAGCAACATGATTAGTGGAACTGCTGATTGGGCCTTGTGTGAGGGTAGTGTGACGCATACCGATTTCACCATCCAGGTACTGTTCTTCCATTTGTCGTACAAAGTAGATCTCGTCTAGAACATGCAGCCGGTGGGCAGGGTAATCTGACGTCTCACATCTTGGCCAGCCTCTCGCAGTTTGTCTGTTGTGACTCCGTGGCTATCCTTTAGTTCACAGAGGATATGAACAAGAAGTCGCAGTCGGTCTATTATCAGTTAGTATTAATCACGGTCTCATTCGGTGATCTTGAAAGGGTATGCTCACCAGGCTTGAGGAGATGATCAGGCTCCTTGTGTAAGACACCAGCAGGCCACCACGCAGGCTTGGTGAACTCCGGGTCAACACGCTGTGAGACGCCGGCAATAACCCTGCGTCCGTTGTACGGGTAATGAACCTGCTTCCTCGGCTCGACAAGCTTAATGTATGATTTTGCAATAGCGCGGCAGTTAAGCTGCTGGAAATCCTCGAATGCCTTCTCGTAGTACCGTCGCAGCAGTGCCCGGTTACCGACGCGAAGGACAGTCCGCCCGGGTGGAGGTGTAGTAGGCGGCGGCGAGCTAGATTTAGGTCGAGCCTTGGACATACCGCCGGACCGCTTTGACTTTTTACGGCTTTGCTGTGAGGACCATTGAAACGGAATCATCTCGGCCGGTCTCGCCTGACCGGTTTGTGCCCATCCCGAAGATGGTTGCTCGTCCCAAGGGGAGTGGGGTGCTTGGGTTGGGTCTGCAGAAAGACAAAGGAAGTCAGTCTTCTTGTTCTGGGGCTTTGACTCTAGAAACCTGGCTCACTTGTGAACTGCGGATTGGTTTGTGGGGCCTGGCCAGTCATTTCTATGAATTTGTTTGTGACATCTGGTGTGAAGATGGCGCCTTCGCAGCCTGCGATTGAGGGCGAGGCTTGTAGTTGCCATTGACCGTTGTGGTCGAGGTATATCATGGCGAAGTGTGGGTGGGTATATTCGGCGTTATGAGTATGGGGTTGTTTAGGAGCAATTTGCTATCTGATTATTAGCCAAACTTGATACTTGTTGCCTTCTTTTTCAAAATTGGAAATTCTATTACCATGTGCACGGGTGGTTGCTGCGGAATGCACGTATCAGAGTGCCTTCGCTCCAGCACCTCTCCGGGAAACGGGTATCCACGATTCATATCCATATTTTGAGATAGTACAGGGGATGAAAATCGGATCTGCAAGGTCGAGGCTCACTGCGCTTGTCAAACGTAGTAAATTTGCAAATACAAATTCCAGAATACAGGATGGAAATGACTCGCTCAACAATCGGCCCAAGGTGTGAATTGATAGAAAGAAGAGTACACGCAGCTTGCCGATGGATAAGAAATCCGGGGCCATTCGATCAGGGACAGGGTCCAGGCGAGATACATATACCACAACCACGGAGTAATAATACAGAACCGTGGTCCATGATCTCCCAATTCCGACGCCAGACCCCGAGTATTGGCATATCTCCACATGACAGAGAAGTCTGTCCCCTGAAAGTACGGATCGGCTTGGTGCTAATGCAAGGAAAAATGAATAGCTGCAAAGCCGAGCGTGTGGCAATACGAAAGCTTCCGTATCAATTCTTTCTGCATCTCGTGATTGGACCATCCACTTCTCCCCCTTTGCAATGTGTAGTCGATGGGTCGAGTCCGTTCTGCGCATTGACGCACGTTAGGGCTGTGATCCATGGAGGAGTGTCACATAACCTTGTTCGACCCATGGTTCTGTCGGGGGATCCGAGATCGGCCCAAACCTTGGAACACTTCTTGGGACGTCTCAACTTCGGTTAGAGGCCAGCCACAAAGATCGTCAAATGTTCGAACAAAACAACAAATCAAATGATCCAGATATATCCAAATACCTCCAAATCTCTCAACCCCGTCCCCGCTATCTGCACTACTTGTACGCTATCTGCAGCAAGCCGTTGTATCCATAAATAAATTTCCCGCTTCGATACACTAAATTTACCCTCAAATCTTTCGGTTTATCAAAAAAAGGTAGACATGGCAGGAGTTGTGAGGTGTACCTGATCGAGCGACAGCCCAATAACCAACATGGAAACATTTATCTATCCAATTGTATTGACCGATTGGCGATCCCTTGGCCAAATCAGCCACCACAAGTGATAATGAAGAAGAGCGGTCATCTTCGACGCCTCTGAGATCATCCCCTGCAAGCCAAGAGAGCCCTGGAAGCTAATGGACCACTGACTAATGCATAGTCTCAGCCCACCTCTATGGATCTACTCCGTATGGATACTTTACTTGCGTTGCCAGTGCGTCACCCCACTGGGCTTTTTCAAGTACTACATAGTACACGCGGCTGCGTCCACAGCTCAGTGGTTTTTCTTTCCTGATTTTCTTTCCTTTTTTCTCGGGAATTTGTGGGTAATATAGTAACGTCAGGCTTCTAATATGGACACAGTGTTTATCTCCACCGGACGCTTGGCCCAAGTACGACTGTCCGTGCGGCCCTTCGCCAACCTAATCTCTAACGGGGATGACCTGGAGATGAAACTTTTCCATTTGCCTCTGTCCCAACGCTGAGGCCCCCGAGGTCCAAGGCCCCAGACGCGACCATCGAATCTTGAGCTTATTTTCCAGTTCGCGGAAGTTGCTTTATGGTTCCGGACGTGCGGATACCAAAACCGGGAACCAAGAAATTAATCCTGGTTAATCTTCATCGTTCCTTTTTTTTGGGGGCTTTTGCTTTCGCTCACGGTTGCTTCTTGCTTTCTTTTTTTCCCCAGCATGGTGTAAGTACAAACCAGCTGAGATATGCATCAAATCGCCACTAGCATGGATTCTTCAGCCGTGATTCCAAATTCTGCTCTCCTACGGCATGATGCATAAGTGGACGTGGCAACCCGGAGCTAGAGTCGCACCATTCTTCGAAACGCGAAGGACGGTTTTAGTCTATATCCAAAAGGAGGAACGGCTCCAAGGTTAATTGAACTCGAACTACCATTGGGATCGATTCCCTGATCCCGGATCGACGGTGTCTACTACTAGGAGCGGGGGAGCGCGGATAGCAGACCAAGAAGCTGATCACCGCGAATTTGATCACCGCTCCATTGATCATATGGTTTTTAGGCATTGTTTCTTTTTTCGGGGCCCATTGGTATCCGGCATAGTCAACACTTGAAAATGGTCATGATTAGCTAGCGCCACCAGGATCTCGGCCTGCGGCGGCTGGGACTGCAGCTGTAGCAAAGCCCAATGTTATGCTGGAGTGTCGTTTTGTATTAGTGTTATTATTCCGCTACCGTCTCTTGGGTCTTGTCTTGGTTTTTTGCTTTTTTTTTAAGGGGGCCTGGTAGTATTGCTATTTGGACTGGGCCTAGCCACAAACACGGAAAATGTAACCGTGTCGCTTTATCTGATGCTATTCGATGGGGCCCGATATAGGTTTTCGACTTGAGTCAGTCAGCCAGCACTTGACTTCGAAAATAGGCATCTAGCAAGTATCGGCATTTCATACCTTTTTCCGATCTGCCTGATGTATTTTGGCCTATATATCCTATGGCTCGACGTGTGGAATCTATTGGATACTGTGGCCGACGCTCTTTACCAGGCAGCCTTATTATTCATTGGCAAAAGCAAGAAAAGGAACCCAAAAATATAAATTCCACGCAATCAACAACACGGGGCGAGGTACAAAATACGGCGGGGTACATTGCACCTGAGACGCCGACCAGAAAAACAAGAATATGTACATTACCATCCCCTGAGCCGCATTGGCCCCAAACTCTGTAATACACACCGGAAGGCTGCACAAACCCCACAGGTGAATGGGGAATCGGATACAAAGCCCCATCAGTAAGTGGCGTGGAAAAAAACATGCGTCCCTTGCGTATATGTGCGGGCCGTAACACCCAAGAGACGAAATGATCAACAACGGATTACATACGGTGTACCGTATTACGGTCAATTTTATTATTGTACTTCTTTATTCTGTATATTATCGACAGGCTATCTCCCCTTATCACGACCACATTATGCGCATAAGCAGATCGCCATCCGCCCGTGGGCGCCAACTGCTCCTATATGTACTGCGACTGTTGCACAGCACCTTGAGGGATTGCATATTTGACAATACTATTTCGCTTTATTTTTATCCTCCGTAACAGAACATCCAGTATTCCTGTTGTACATGATACACATATATTGCACAGTATTATTGAGCGTAGGAATATGTGCGTCTCGGCGGGTGGTGCTCCCGGTACTCCCGCCTGTTGACATTCCGTTTCCATTGCTAGCTGGGTGCAGATGGCTAAATCCTGGTACCAGGATACTGGTGCAGGAAACCTGCATTATTGGAATTCTGACTTTGAGCTTTGAGCCATCTCTGTAGTGTCCGGGGGGTTTGACGCTGGGCATGATTTGCAAAGCTCGTTGGGAGTACAGTTACTTTGGTGGTGGCGGTGACTGTACCCAAGTCGGGTGCACCTGATGACTCTGTTGTTTCTCACCGTATTTGGCGTCGAGTCGCCAGGAAGGAGATTAGAACCATTGGCTAAGTACTCCGTCAAAGCTTGGTTTTACTCTTAGTGGTCACTGGTCCCGTCACTCTCGCTTTTCTCGGCCACTGTCGTTATACGTGGAAAGCGCTATATGTTGTATTGAATATCACCACTTTCGGTGGTTGTCAAGGGAGAGTCCAGAACCAATTCGACTTCAGATTAAAAATAAGCGTTTGGCTATCCAGGTTCGAACCGAATATAGAAAGTTTGTGTCAAGCACACTGACCAGTCACAGTAGACCTGAAGGCAGAGAGAAATAATTGCTGCACACTATCACTCGGGAACTGACTTTAACCCCAGATGCCAGTGGGTCCTCACTGACTCGGAATGCCCTTTAAGCTTTCCAACTATCTTGGAACCCAAGGACCCGAGAGATCAGACCCAAAATCGAGAGCGGGTCTCTTCCCGTATCAACTTCCCTGCAAGCTTGACTAGGGAAACTCAATTTTAAGCCCTCTGTTTGCACGAACCGGTTCGTGTTGACATTGCCTTTCAAGGTTGCCGCACGGGCTCACTCTGGTTCGTGGTTATACGACCAGCCATCCTAGGTAATGCCAATGGTAGCCTCACTCCTGATCGCCTTGAGTCAATGAGCAGCAGGCTACCGGTTCGTGCCCGGTTCTCCAATAAGCCACTGTTTAGTCTTTGCGGGCTTTTCAGACAAGAGGTCATAACACGGATTTCATCCATACCTACGGTGCTATTTGTGCCAGGCACACCGTTTCGATGGTCGACGTCCTCGGACCTGGTTCGCACAGAGTAGGTCTGTGTACACATGTTAGTGGAAGCAGTTACGTAGCTCTGTGCTCAGATACAGGACAATTGTCTCCAAACTGGATGTGGTGTCTCACGCCGCGGAGATCACCAAACTTGTTTACCAAAGTCCTGAAAATTTGTTCGGTCGGAAGTCTCCAGCAGACAGCATCAGTTGCTCAGAGCTTTGGTATCAAACTCGGGCACTCGGTATACCTAGGTCTATATGGAGCTTGAAACTACTGTACATGATTCTATGCGTGCGAATACAACAGGCCTATCTGAAATCTTCTTATACTTTTTGTCAATGTGTGATAGCACTAGTCTTAAGAGTTCGAGCTGGAAGGGATTCTAGCAATATATATCTCTACACAGTGGAACAATCTCATTTCAGTCCTAGAGCTTATTTAATCAAGTTCCACCTACATACTCAGTAGAAATACTTCTTATGAACCCAATACAATATTTATGGTCATCTTCTGCCTTGACATACGTATTTTCCTGCCTGCCCTTTTCCCCCCACTTTAGTCGTAGTTTCGCGACACTAGGCCTTTACGAACAACCATTTGTATCCCGCAATATTTTTCTCTTCCATCGATTTAATCGCGTCTTTTTGTTACTTGAGGTAGCTAAACTGTAGGAACGATTATATATACCGGGTGGTTTCTGCCTTACCGGTTTAATGCTCACCCCTGCCGCCATTTGCTCACTGAGTGAAACCGAGCACGCCCTGGCAACTGGACAACCTGTACGGATTACTTTCAACGAAACTATGCTATGCTACGTAGCGGATGAAAGAGACTGTACTCTGTACCTATGTTCGGATGTGCTAGCAAATAGTAACATAATCAGCCCAGAGAATTCATGAGCCCTCTGCCTCATATCTCGATCCGCGTAGTCATCATCTCACAAATTTCACAATTTCGTCTTCACGTCTTCGTCTCCCCTCTCAACCTGCCAAATAACAAACTCCCCTTTAATTCTTCAGAGTCAGGACGGCAGGCTTCCACGGTAGGGTATCGTAGTTGTCACCACCGGCGTTCGGCTCTTGTCCCTGGTAGAGGAGTTGCAGGTTGCATGGATCGATGGTCATTGTTTGGTCAGGGTTGCTTCGAACCAAATCACCATGACTGATGTCGTTGGTCCAGGTTGCACCGCTATTGGCCTTTCCGGCAAAGGGACTGCTCTCGTCTGTTGCCTGGGGTTCCCACGAACCGCCGAGACTGTCGGAGGTGTATGAACGGAAATACCGCAGCCCCTGTGCTCCAATTGACTCGACGATCATCAGGTACTTGTTCTGGCCCTTGACGGTGTACACTTGAACTGCTTCAAACAGGTTGTTCTTAGTGTCACTTAGGATCTCCTCGTAATTTGCTCCGAAGCTTCCAGGGAAATTGTCGATCGGCATGCTGGCGCGATAGATCTTTCCATTGTCTCCTGCAAAGAAAAGGTACATATGCGTCGAGTCACCAATAATGGTCTGATCAATGGCGGTGCCTTTGTCTGCGGCGGGGAGCTTTCCGGAAAAGAGGGCTTGCTCCGCTGACCATCCATTGGCATTGGTAGGATCAGTTGATGTTCGATAGGTGAATGTGCTCGAGCCCCATTGGTAGGCCAGGACCCAAATGTTCTTTGGCTGGAAGTAGAACAAAGTGGGCGCAACGGCTGTAAAGCTCGTTGCGTCTTGACTCGCAGTTGCCATGCCGGACCAATCCGAAAAGGCGCCGAAGGTCATCGAGCCGTACTTTCCATTTGTATCGGCGGTTGATGCGTAGACGACGTGTTTGTTGTTCCAAACCACGCTGGTGAAGTCCTTGAGTGCGAGCCAGCCGGATTTGGGATTCGCTAGAGCACCAGTTGATGTCCACGAATAAGTCGACGGGAGCGCGCAGTCGGCGAAGACAGCTGGCACTGATGCGAGCAACAGTATACCAGATGACGCCAGGCCAGTGTTCGACTTGAAGAATCTCATTGTCGTCAAGATTGTAGTGTGTGATGGTTTATTTGATTGAAGACTTGGAGCAGGGGCTAACCTCGCATAAATACTTCAGTACGGCTTATAAGTCGAATTGTTTGGCCCGGCCGAATGGATCAAACTAATTCCTCATTTTCTATATTAAAATCCACAATGTTTCAACCGGTCAAGAAACGACCCTTGGAATGGTTTTGATTTGCTGCCTTCAGAGGGATCGTCCAGGATAAACTACATTAGCCAGAAGCCTTAGTCCGCCGGACTATTGCCTTGATAGAAACAGGTACAGACATGAACTCCGTATCAATTTAACCATTCCAAGCCTGTCTTCACACGGAGGCTGGGTAAATGCATCGCAGAGATCATGAATCTAGCTGTGGGTCGTGATGGTGATGCTAGACGGGTTGATTCCTCACCGACGCCTTGTCATTATACTGTTGTTTCACAAAATAACTCACTAGTCTAAGCAATGCTTGCTATCTTGTCGGTGTGGCTTGGGCCTTGCCCAAAGCCCTTTGAAGAACGTCAGACGTGACCCTGCTCGGAAGTGCCTCGGAGGATTTAGCGGGGAAATCGAAAAAAGGCTGAGCTTATTTTGAAACCGAGGCAACCCCTACTTGGCGAAGGAGGAGCTCGCTATTTCGGATGGTCTCCGAGGTATAACTGATAGAGGTCTCCACACGGGAGGACCCCCTCTTCGTTTCAACTAAACAGATTATTCTACCCTTAAGTATAAGCCGACACTTGTGGGTCCTTGTTACATATCGGAGCGAGAACTCACAATAGGCCTAGTCTATATATATAAAAGGACTTTGGTGATCTGATAGGATTCAGACTAAGTTACTACTCCACATATCTTTCAGACTAAAGTCTTCTACAGGAGCATTTAGGCTAAAAAATGATGGAATATCATTCCATCCTAAGTATTTACTAGAATCCTGGATAAAATAGGCAAGCACCCCTTCCCCGTTATAGTAAAAGAAGCGGGCCTTGAAAAAAAAAAAAAACCTCTTTGAAGAATGTCAAGATATACTCCTGCTCGGGGGTGGCTCGGAGGATTTGGATATTCGAGAGACCCTGTTGGAGGTGATAGACGTCATCTCCACAACTAGGACCCCTTTTTCATTTTAACTACACGGGCTGTTCTTGCCTGAATCAAAAGCTAAGAGTTGTGGACCCCTTGTTACATGTCAGGGCTAGAACTGTGTAATAGGCCCATGTACCCGAAAGGAGGCTGGTGGTTTGATAGTATCCAAAGTGCAAGTTACTACGTGCCCCAGAATAAAGTCCTCTCTGTGAAAATTTAGGCTAAAAAGAGGTCGAATATAATTTCATCCGAGCTATTTATTGGAATTTTGGATAAAACACATAACATCCGTTCTCCATTGGTGAACGAGATAGATGATGTAGCCCCGTTTTGTATCAGGGAAGGATTTCCCCTTTTAGCTAATATCTCAACTATGAACTTCTCTTCCCTAAGACATGCTGGCTCCTGTTCTATATAAGTATCGTCTCCATCCCTCCCCGACGATGTCTTCTACCACACTCATTTTCATTCATCGACTCGGAGAACCAACATGATTCCCAATATGATTCAACTCAAGACAGCTGCTCTGGTTATGCTTTTCGCTGGCCAAGCGCTGTCCGGAACCGTTGAATCCCGACAAGCCTCTGAGAGCATTGATGCCAAATTCAAAGCCCACGGGAAGAAATACCTGGGAAACATTGCTGATCAGGGCACCTTGAACAAGAACCCCAAGACCCCGGCAATCATCAAGGCTAACTTCGGTCAACTGACTCCCGAGAACAGCATGAAGTGGGATGCTACTGAGCGTGAGTACAAATGTCCCGGGATAACTAGAGAATCAGAAGCTGATTTGCAAAACAGCAAGCCAGGGACAGTTCTCCTTCGCAGGATCGGACTATCTGGTACGTACCCAGATTCTTTCACCGCAATTGATTCTTTGCCTGGTCCTTACACATTCTAGGTCGACTTTGCCGTGACAAACGGGAAGCTGATCCGTGGCCATACTCTCGGTAAGTGCCCGAGGCCCTAAGATTCAGACATATCACAGAAAGAGAAGCTAAACTCGTCAAGTGTGGCACTCCCAGCTCCCATCTTGGGTCGATTCCATCACGGACAAGACAACCCTAACGGATGTCATGAAGAACCACATCACCACGGTGATGAAGCAGTACAAGGGCAAAGTCTACGCCTGGGTATGTTGTGCCCATAATACGAGTTCCACAAAGCTACATTACTGATCAATCTAAGGACGTCGTGAATGAAATCTTCAACGAGGATGGTACCCTTCGTGACAGTGTCTTCTCCAGAGTCCTTGGCGAAGACTTTGTTCGGATCGCCTTCGAAACAGCTCGTGCCGCAGACCCAGAGGCAAAGCTCTACATCAACGACTACAAGTGAGTCGTAGCCCTCTGCTTTTTTTTTTCAATTTGCAATTCTAACCTTAAGCAGCCTGGACTCCGCCACCAGCGCTAAATTGCAGGGTATGGTCAGCCACGTCAAGAAGTGGATTGCTGCCGGTATCCCAATCGACGGAATCGGTAAGATACCTACCATTGCAGTTCGCGGTGTACAATTACTAATTACTCACTCCTTTCTAGGCTCTCAAACCCACCTAAGTGCTGGTGCCGGTGCCGCAGCTTCAGGATAAGTACCCTCTTACTCCTTGACCGAAAACTAGCTAACAGCCTCTCACAGCTCTTAATGCTCTTGCCAGTGCAGGAACGAAGGAGGTCGCTGTCACCGAGCTTGATATTGCTGGCGCCAGCTCTACCGACTACGTAAACGTGAGTTTCCACGATGCCTGATATGATTGACTCCTCGCTAAATCTCTATTCTTATCTTACAGGTTGTCAAGGCTTGCCTGGACCAGCCAAAGTGTGTCGGAATCACCGTTTGGGGAGTTGCTGACCCGGTAAATGCCAATTTCTCCCAGGTCAAAATGACTGTATACTAATGTCTTTGTTAGGATTCGTGGCGTGCCGACGAGAGCCCATTGCTTTTCGACGCCAGCTATAACCCCAAGGAGGCCTACAGCGCTATCGCAGATGCCCTCTAGGCAAGATGCTTTCGATTTTTATCTGAAGCTGTGAAGTCTGCTACTGAGCAGGCTATATTTCAGATTGAAGTGTACAACCGATGCGGAACCTTTGGGAGAGAAGAATGGTGGTAAAGAAGGGCTAGGAAAGAATGTTGTCATTGTCATTGAAGAATTCTGTATTTGAGATGGATAATCTCGCTTTACTAAATCAATCGGAAGGTCTCTTCTAGTTGGACAGAACTTGCTTTCTTACTGTAATTTATGCCAAGAAGAAGATGGAGGCGAACATTCTTGAAACCATCCCAGGATGCCTGGTTATGGTGGCAGACTGAGCGCTTGTTTGCCGATCTAGGCCTCTTAAAGAGGCCTTGGCCTTTACTTTACCGGGTAGAATTGCTACGTAGCAATAGTTCCTTCTTCCTTCATTTCCTCAGTAGCCTATAGCTCAACAAGCATGACTAGAGTATTTATCTACGGCTCTTGGCACTGGTCATAGTGATACATGTATTCTGGATCGACGTTGAAATTCACAGAGGAAGAGTGATCCTGTACCTTTGTGTCCTTGGGGTCCACAGATATCATGTTACGCTCTATTCAGGTGGACCGTGAATGGCATTACTCTGTAGTCGAAACAACGGTTTAGAGAAGTATATATATCTATTTGGTTAAGTAATAGAAATTGAATAGAGGCATTTGATGTCTTGCGGAATGGTAGATCTTTCAGGGTCTATCTAGGGTGGAGCACATACGGTGAAGAATATTCCGATAGGGCTAGCTGCATCGATATTAAAGGATGGAGACGTGATGGAGACATGCTCCGCTTCCTTTGGACCCTGGACATTAACGCCACTCGATTAGGCTGCTACACTCGGGGGAATTTCCCCATTTGGCAAATAGTACGGTAGTTTGAATATCGACATCTGCCGAAGTGTAAGGTCCTCTATCTCAACCTTGCCGTGATATTCAGAGTGATATTCAGGGTCCTTGCCCCATAGTTGTAAAGTGTCTCAAGCTAGACCAATCATAGAATGGTCACATTTTAGAAAAAGAGCTCCTGAACTAAAATAGGGATTCTCCCGATTGTCTCACCTTATGCGATGCTTACGAGATCTTTCAATCGACCGAGTCTGGCCTCATGCACAGGGGCTCTTTCCTGCCTCATGGACCGCGGGATCAGGCAATTGTTCATGACAGGGGTTATTCTCACGGGAGAGGCATCCATGGACGGCAGAATTTGATGAGGTTTCATGACCTTAACGGGGTACGATCATCTTCAATATATCACCTTTATCCTGAAGGTGGGTTTCCAGCATATTACCCAGGAGAAGAGATGTCTTCTTAAGAGACACACCCAAGCACTGGATTCAACCTCCCTTCGTTGAACCATCGTCCATCGAATATTTTCAGGCACGAATTTGTCGACATGAAAATCTCCGCACCACGCGCTCTCGCCCTTTCTGTGGCTGTAGGACATGCTCTAGCCGCCGTTACGCAGGGCGTCTCTGACAACATCTACAACCGTCTGGTTAAGATGGCCACCATCTCCCAAGCTGCTTATGCAGACTTGTGCAAGATTCCGGCGAGTATCACTACGGTGGAGAAGATATACAACGCCCAAACCGATATCAATGGATGGGTTCTCCGCGACGATAGTCGTCGGGAAATCATCGTTGTCTTTCGCGGCACTGCCGGTGACACGAACTTGCAGCTCGATACCAACTACACTCTCGCTCCATTTGACACCTTGCCGAAATGCATCGGTTGTGCCGTGCATGGCGGATACTATCTTGGATGGACCTCTGTCCAAGATCAGGTCGAGTCACTTGTTCAGCAGCAGGCCGGCCAGTATCCGGAGTATGCATTGACGGTCACGGGTCACAGGTATGATACTTTCTCCTGATCTACATTTTCACAACCATACCCTCTTTTCATCCATGTCCTTTCTCGACTTGACTGACATACATGATCCAGTCTTGGTGCCTCGATGGCAGCAATAACTGCCAGCCAGCTGTCCGCCACATACGAGCATGTCACATTGTACACATTCGGCGAACCGCGGACTGGCAACCTGGCATACGCATCGTATATGAATGAGAATTTCGAAGCGACGAGCCCTGAAACAACTCGGTTCTTCCGCGTCACCCATGGCAACGATGGGATCCCAAACCTGCCGCCGGCTGAACAGGGATATGTTCATTCTGGCGTTGAATACTGGAGCGTCGATCCCCATGGCCCTGGTAGCACGAGTATATGCACTGGAAATGAGATCCAGTGCTGTGAGGCTCAGGGAGGACAGGGGGGTGAATGATGCTCATGTAACTTATTTTGGGATGGCCAGCGGAGCTTGCAGCTGGTAGTGGGAGTCGATTCTGCTTGTTATGGTCTGGCGAGAGAATGAGTCAATGAGTATGGCAGTGTATAGCCGCCAGTGCGCCATGTCGTATTTTTCTAGCAGAACATTTCATAAAACTAGTATTCGTGCATTCTATTGACTATAGAAATAAAAATTGATAAAAATTGATGGCGTAGGAATTGACACTATAGAAATTTGAGATATCTAAGGTCATATATAGAAAAGCTCACTTTATAAATTAAGCATTTTCTGGCTCTTTTCTACTATCTACGTAATAAATTAAGGGGAGAAAATATCTATATGACTAGATATTAAATAGCCTACCTAAGAAGTCTACTAAAAAGGACCACTATAAAGACTACGGCTGTATAAGCCGCCCGCTATTCTTGTTATAGAAATTGAGATATTATAGAAATTGACCCTATAGAAGTTGATATCATAGGAATTAACCACTAGAATTTGTAGGTAATAGTAAATTGGCGGTATCACAGTCAAAGTTTAATGTAGAAACATACGATATGGCGCACTGGCGGCTATACACTGCCGTACAATGAGTACATATGTACACTTTGGAAAACAGGAGACAGTGGTTCACATTCACTTAGATTTATTGTTAGTGCACTCACTCATTAAGCCCTGCCCAAGTCCACGTCTACTTAAACCCTGGGCTCATAAAAGCGGCCCAGATATCATTGTGTCTATATATGTGCATATTCCTGTATTCTCTTCACCATGCTCATAATTTTACCACTTTAGAGACTATCTTCTTTCATTTTGCTCGCACCTTCTGGTCAGTATGTGCGGCTTACAGGTAAAAGAACCCTAGTGATGACTATTTTAGGAACTCTGGAACAAAGACTATACTTATAGCTTATTTCTGTGGTTCATGCTTTGCCTTTTTCGATATTCCCGTGCCCCGACATTGCAGATTTACAGACACAGATGTTTAGGCTATGGAGTAACATATCTAGAGTAGATAGAGATGTATATGTCTGCTTCTTCACTTAACTCGCACTTGACTCGCACTTTGGCGTTACTTAAGGCATTTCAAGTAAATATGGTACATATAGAAATCTAGATTTATGGATGCCGATGGTATTAGATGCTAATGACGACTAACGATATATATTTACCCTAAAAAATTGGCTTTTTCTATTAAGATCCATAGATATCTATAGGATACCAAGTAACAGCACATGTTTGCCCTAATAATTTAGCTTTTTCTATTAGGCTCCTATGTAATATAGTAGGAAGGAGTCATAGATCTTTAGAGATACTGTTTAGGCTATAACGCAACATATCTAGAGTAGATGCAGATGTATATGCCAGCTTTTTCACTTAGATCGCACTTAACTCGGACTTTGGCGTTACTCGAGATATTTCATGTAAAGATGGTACATGCAGAGACCTAGATTTACAGATGCCTGGAGTATATACATGTATCCATGAATGCATAGATGCCAACAACGAGTAACGACACAAGTTTGCCCTGGTAGTTCGGGTTTTGCCATTAAGCTCCTATACAAGGTATTAGGTAAGAGTCTCATAATAAGTACAATATATACTAGATTAATCACTTAACTCGCACTTTCGCGTTACTTACGATGGTATATATAAAGAACTAGATCTATAAATGCCTACAATACCAAGTAATGGCACATATTTGCCCTCCAGGACTAGTAATTTAGCTTTGCCATTAAGCTCCTATACAAGGTAATAGATAAAAGTCTCGTAATAAGTACAATATTTATGAGATTGTTCACTTAACTCGCACTTTCGCATTACTTATAGTACATATAGAGACCAGGTCTATAGATGCATAGAGATGGCAAGTAACAACAGATGTTTGCCTTAACAATTCGGCTTTTTCCATGAAGCTCCTATATGAGGTAGGAAGAAGCCTACCAGTACAAATGTTTGCTTGAATTTGCTCACATGGTCATATTACATGAGGTTTGCTGATCTCATTACCCCAGGACCTCAAGCCTTCCCACCTCAGTACTTCTTTCCTGTCACTTCCTCACTTCCCCCACCGTCACTTCCTTTCTCTTCCACAATTTCACAGATCAATTCATTCTCACCATCAACTCTTTCCTCTGACATCGTCATCATGGAAACGACCAACTATCTCTCGCTTCCCGCTATTGCCGAGTTTATCAACGCCTACGAGGATAAGCCAACCGCCGAGAATGTCAAGATCATGGTGAGCGGTATCCTTACTTACGCCTTCGATTCGAACGATGGCTGGGTCCTCAAATGGCAAGAGGATGAGGAGAACAACCAGTCAAACTGCTTCATCGTGAGGGTTGCTGGCGAAGACAGAAGCCTGCACACCATTGTGAAGGTTATTCACGACAAATCCGCTCCAATCCAGGACGACTGGGATCAATCCGTTCCCCGCTTGCTCAGTGCTCCACTTCCAAATGAACGATGCTGGGCCATCCTCATCCGCGGCCTGAAAGTTCGCCTTTACGAGTACCACCGCGACCAGGATGCCGAGCACCGTCTCGTTCCTTGCGACTTCAAGGTCAAAGACAAGACGAAGCAAACCGTCCACATTCGCAAAAATGCCGACGCAGTCAACAACATTCTCACCGGCATCCCTAATCAGGTCCCCCAGCCACTTGATGAGTACGAACATGGCAGCATGACTCCGAATGACTCTACCACCGACGACACAGACGAGTCGAAGTTTTCCCTTCCCCCCACTCTCGAGAACACCCCTGCCTCTGGCGCGTGTGTCGAGTCATCCTCTGAGGATCCTCCCACTGAGGCCAGCGAGGAAAAGACTCCTACCCAATCCGAGCCTGTCAGTGAGCCTGAGGCCGCTGCTCAGACCAAGGCAGCAACCCAGGTCGATACCACTACTTCTCAGACCAAGCGTACTCCTGAGGTCAATGGAACCCCGGCCAAGACCACTCCTCAGGCTGCGATTACTCCTCAAGCCAAGGCTGCTCTCCTAGCCAAGGCTGCTGCTGGGCTTAAGAGTGGCACTCCAACCAACGTTTCTTCTCAGGTTAAGCCTGCTGCTGGAGTCAAGAGTGGTACTCAAAACAAGGCTTCTCTTCTAGCCAAGGGCGTTTCTGGAATGAAGCCCACTCCCAAGCCAAAGCCTGCGACTGGTGTTGAGGGTCTGGGACAGACAGCCACAGAGTAGTTGGTATCTGACTTTTCGGGCTTCGACAACTACCCACCTCACGCTATGGTGGTACCTCCAACAAGGTCGCAAGTCTCCCATGGATGACGGTTTCTTCGGTGCTCAGCTCTCAGCTTTCGGTTCACGGTTCACGGTGTTCGGTACTTCTTCTGCTTTTCTCGTTTATTCTTCATGTGACACATCGTTATGTCTCGTCCCACACCGGTGCTTTCAACAAGCGCCAAGCTTCTGCATGATGGAAGTCAGGTTCTTGAGTCTTTTATCACGAAAGATGCATCAAAAAAGAACTTGAAGTCGGTTGGTTCGGGGGTTTACAGGTGGACGTTCCTTTGCTATCTTTTTCGCCAGGCCTTGGTATCTCTTGTCTTTTGCCATGAAGTGGTGCATTCTCTAGGGGGGTTTTCACATCCTTAAAAAACATCTAGTGAGATGAACTGAATTGAATCTATTCATATCTACTTTCGATTCTCCAAGTACTGTCCAAAGTCTGAACACTCGGCATGTGAGTCGTTCGGAACCGGAGATTTTAGGGTTACCCGCAGCTACGAGGTATGAGAAGGGTCGGAACTTAAAAAAACACAGCACAGAAACTGGTATCAATTAACGGCCTTGCCGATAGGAATAATCGCCCGGGATAGACACTGGGCTTCCTACTCCTATAATCGACTCCGGTAGAAGAAGAAAACAAAGCAAGACTCAATAATCTACAAAGATGAAGAAATAGGAAGCAAAGCAAAAGCAAAGGGTCGTCACACAATCCGCATAAACCCCGCTTGGAGGATTTACGTGTACTTCCGAAGCTGTGAACGATCATCGTCAGCATATTTCCATATCGGCGTATACGAAACACATCTTCAAAACTCACATCAAGCGTCAAAGATTTGCTGCTGTTCTCGACTTGGTCTCTGTAAATACCGACCAGAGCCTCACTGTTCTGGAACAGTCCGGTCTTCAAACTAATCACGATGAACTGCATGCCAGGCGCGGCGTGGTCATGGATATAGTTGGCAATGCGGGCGACGTTGGTGTTGTCCAGGGCTGCGTCAACCTCGTCCAGCACGAAGAATGGAGATGGCTGGTATGAGTGGATAGCGAACAGCAAAGCGAGTGCGGCCATGGTCTTCTCGCCACCTGAAAGATGCTCCATGTCACGGAAACGCTTGAGAGGAGGCATGGCGTGGTATTTGATGCCGTCCAAGTAGGGCTCGTCCGAGTCCTCAATATCGAGGTAGCTTTTGAAATGTTAGTGATCGTTCAGAGTCGGATGTAAAAAAGAAACCTACGCTTGACCACCCAGGGGGTAATTGGCGCTGCGCGTGAGTTCACGGTAAATCGGGCCGATCTGCTCAGAAATGTGGGTGAATGCCTTATTGAAGAGGTCCGATCGCTTCTTCATGACGGACTCAAACTCTTCCTTGGCCTTTCGTGCAGATTTCCGGGCATCCTCGAAGTCCTTTTCGGTGCTGCGAAGTTTGTTCTCAACACTCTCCAGGCGCTCCATGGCGCGAGCATTCGGTGCCATCTTGTCGAGGTCACTGTTGAGAACACGAACCTTCTCGAGAAGTTCATCCTCGAGCTTGTCATCGGCCTCCTGTAATTGAATTAGCATGCGAGACATAAAAGCGATGAGAGCAAACACTAACCTCTTTCAGTGTCTCTCCCAGAGAATCGAAGTCGACCTCAATACCGTAATCGTGCACCGGAGCAGTCTCGTCCAAACCATCACCTTCATCCACCTCCATGGCGTCCGGGTCTGCTGCTTGCACAAGATCATCGATTGGAAGCTTGTCAAGGGAATTGGAAGACTCGGTCAAAGGAACATCAATGTCTTCAAGCTTGCAGCGGCGTAGAAGAGCATAACGACTGGAAGAGTTCCTCTGGATCTCTGCCTCAAGTGCATTGACATTCTTTAACGCTGCTTCAACATGCTTGCTACGCTTCTGTAGTTCACGACGCTGCTCTGCCAAGTTTTCTGCTGACTGGCCATAGATTTCCTTCTGCTTCTCGAGAGCCTCTCGGAGGAGCTCAAGTTCCGCTTCGTATTCATCGAGCTGGTTGCGGATTTCTTCTTGCTGACTTTGCAGCTCTTCAATCAGGCTCTGGTCGCGCTCGTATTGGGCCTTAAGACCGTTGATTCGGTCATCGGTTGCTTGGATACGCTGTTTCTCGAAGCTGAGCTGGTTCTCGATTCGGCTCTTTTGAGTCGTGAACTCGAGCTTCTTTTGCGCGGCCTCTTCCTGCATAGAGCCCTGCTGGGCCTCATATTCTCGGATGTCATCATACCCTAAGCGCTTGCAGAACTTGCGGTAGACCTCGTCCTCGACGTTGCTGACCGAAGCTTGTGACGTTTCGATTGTCTCGTCTAGCTCATCAAGGTTTTCCTTACGCTCGGTGTATTTGGGTCGCAATTCTTCCATCTGGCGCTTGACGAAGTCAAGCTCGCTACGTTTGCTCTCAAGGTTCCTCTCGAGGGCCTTCAACTCATCACGAGAGTAAGTGAGGCGCTGCTCGAGACCGACGAGCTCGCCCTGCAGTGTCTCTTCTTCAGAGCCTCGGCGGTGACTCTTGGGGAGGGTGGCGAGATCGTTCATGAGCTTCTCCTTTAATTTATACAGGTTCTCGACCTCGGAATCTTCCCAACGCTTGGAGTTCTGTTGAGGACCACGTCCACCAGTCATGAGACCACCCTTGTGGATGACAGTTCCATCAAGGGTGACAGCCTTCGCATCCACATTTCGTTCGTAGCAAAGATACTTCGCTGTCGCCAGATCGTCACAAACAATAGAGTTGCCGCACGCATAGCTGATTGCTCGCGCAACGGAGTCGTCATAGTCAACAGTCTCAATCGCAGGGCGCATGCCCCGATGCATGCCCTTCAGGTTCGAGTTGAACGCCTTGACTTGGATGGTTTCCAGAGGGATGAACGTGGCCTGACCTGCTCGTTGGTCGCGTAGGTGCTGGATGCACTCCTTTGCGGTCTTCTCATTGTCCACAACAATGGCGTCGAAATGTCGACCCAGTACGGTGCTAACTGCATCGGAGTATTTCTTCTGCTTCGGCCGGCAAAGATCACTGACGCGACCTTTGACACCGGGGAAGATGCGCTTCAAGGCTGAGATCAACTCCTTGGCCCGGAGTTCGCGTTCGGTCTGCTTCTTACCGTCATCGGCCTCAAGAAGCTTCCTTAACACGACCTGGAGCTTTTCCTCCAGCTCGGTCCGCATTTGCGAGACCTTCAAACGCTCCGAAGTCAATGCGTTTAGCTCCTTCTTCTTACGGTCGATGTCTTTGGAGGTAGACTTGATGGCATCATTGAGGGACGACTTGCGTTCGTTCATTTTCTGGGCATCGGATTCAACAGATTTCAGTTGCCATTCAGTGTTCTCGAACTTGCCCTTCAAGCTGTTGACCGCTTCAGCTTCTGTCTTTCTCTGCCGGCGCAGATTGTCAAGGTTTAAGGAATCCGCCGATGAACGTCGGTTGACTTCTTCTCTGAGCTTGCGGTACTCCTGCTGATCAGCTTCGCTCAACTGGCCACCCTTCTTGCTCATCGCCTTCTGCCACTCGACTTCCCATTGAGCCTGAGCTTTCTCGACAAGCTTGAGGTCCTTTTCTAGTTGCTTGCCATTGTTGGTTTGTAATGTGCGCTCCTTTTCGATCTCGGTAATCTTCGAAGAGTATCTCTCAACCTTCTTCTGGGTGATGTCAATCTTCTCGTCCACGGGTACAAGCGAGTTGTTGAGTTCTTCAATTTCCCTCTCCTTTTTCGTGATGTTTTTCTCGGCCTTGCCGACATCTCTGCCAACTCGAGCATGGTCCTTCTTGGAGTCTTCGACGTTCTTCTCGTATTTCTCGACGCCACGGCGGTACTCCTTAAGCTCATCTTGGTATTTCTGGATATCAGCACTAGAGTCATCGATCAGGCGCTGGAAGTGGAATAGCTTCCACAAGATATGAGTGATAATGGCCTGGTCGCGTTCTTCGGCCTTCTTCGCGTAGTTCTCAGCCTCTCGCTTCTGTTCCTGGTATTGCTTGACCTCGGAATTGATGCCTCGTCGGCGGTTGAGCTGGACGGTTTGCTGTTCTGCAGCCTCCTCCGCTTCTGCCTTGAACTTTTCATAGTTGGCCTTGTGCTCCAGACTGCCAGAGATCTGCTCGATTAAGCGGGTAAGGTCTTTGGGCGACTGGGATGCGATCGCCTCCACGTCACCCTGGAACACTAGGAAATTTCGCGCTTTGATCAGGATGTTCTCCTCCTCCAAGGCCTCGTTGTATTGGTGGGCGGATACGATTCGGTTGTTGATGCGGTATTCGCTAACACCCTGGCTAGTGATAGATCGGCGCCATTGCTGCTCCTCGCCTGCATCATCCTCGTAGACCGCCATCACCCAAGCGGAGTTCGGGTCGTTTCCACCGGCATCTTGCTCGACATCCATGCTCTCGGGTTCCTCCTGTTGCTCGCGATCCTGCCCATCAGCAGCAGACTCTCCGTCAACTTTGGATGTTCGCAAAACACGGCCTCGGTACACCAGGTCACGGAGATTGGTTGATCGTAGGTGAGAAGTCTTGATTCCTAGAACGAAAGATATGGCATCCATCCTAATGCGCATTAGCCTAAGGCCCTTTGGGCTAAGACCAGGATGTCACTCACGAGTTTGACTTGCCAGACCCGTTCGGGCCAATAATCGACGTGAAATAGGCATCTCCGAATAGGAGGACATGATGTCCCTTGTAGGACTTGAAGTCTAGTAACAAAGTTAGCGACAGCCTGCGGTGTATCTTCCGGTCGCACATACTGAAAAGCTCCAAACGAATGAGTTTCCCCATCTTGCCAGCGGCTTCCCTGAGGGAGCAACGCGCCGAGAAATTCAAGTACCCTGTTATAAAACTAGAGATTGAGTTGTGGGCAAGGCGTGGGAGGGGCGCGATAACGGTTGAACCGCGTCCACCCCAAGACGCGCCGGGGCCATCACGTGGTTCCCCAATTTAGAGGAGCATTGTGAAGACCCGTAGAACATTACATACTATTTCTTCTGCCAAGCACGAGGACTCTTATAATATAATCTATTGTGATTCCCACTTGAAATTGCGCTTTTCTCTTGACTAGTATTACAAGTGCTGTGTCGCTGTTTAAGAGACAAAGCCAAAATGATGTACAAAACTTAACTAGATGCGACACACCACGAAAAGACCTTGGTGATGCTTGGATAATGATCACCAATCAATCTCTGAACGGCATCTTCACATTCACCATGCGCCCAAAGTGAAGGAGATCATCCGAGATGTATCCATTGGAGTCCAGTCGGAAATGGGCCTTGTGACCGGCCAACTGCACAATGATGAAGTCCTCATTCGTGAAAAGCTGCCGCATGCTCTGGAAAACACGGCGAGGCATGGATCTCAGTGTTCTGAAGAAGCTTGGCTCATTGTTCCAATCCACGGCCGAGTTTGGTGCTTTCCTCGTAACGCTTCATGGTTTCCGGAGAGACCGAGATTCTGCGCTTGAACGAGAGATCACCCGGTGCCACTTCGACCTGGTAAGGCTTCTTGAAAGGGACCATGCTTCGGACTGTGAAGAGGACGCGCATACGGCCATTAGAGTTGATCGCTCTGATATTTCTGACTAGGGAGCCAGTGCGGGAGATGAACAAGGTGCCTCCAACGCTCATCATGATACAGATACCACCAAATAGAGATTTCTGCCACATTGGAAGGGGAACCAGAGGATCCCGGAGTACCGCGTTTGAGTTGTAGATGGAATAGGCGAAGCAAAACGCGGACAGACCATATGCAGTTAAGATATATGGGCGATGAGAAGGTGCCTGGAACAAAAGCACTTGTCCGACTTGTAATACTTTCGCTTGTAGCTTCGCAAGGGCGCGGGGGTTCTTGTTCCCATAAGGACTTGTGGCCTGCCACGCGGAATCGACGGTTCTGGCCACACCCTTGGCCTTGTATTGTGGCGCACTAGAATTGAAGTAGCGCAAGCATGACTTCGAGTTCATCCGAAAGCCATGTCGCATTGGGCTTTGTAGGCATTGGCGCCAGAATATTGAGAAGGTGGGTGGTCTGACGGACATGGTTGCACCGAGCCTATGGATGCTCGAGTTAGTAAAGTGATCATGGCCATGACACGTAGTCAATTGACTCCCATGAATCTGGAGGGAAATTGACAAAGAATGAACGACTAGATAGGTTCGCTCGGTAACTTACCAGGACGAGAATCAATTGACCGTCGTTCTCATCGGAAATCGCCGATAATGGCCAAAACAGCGCGCGGCAGAAAAATGTTCCCGTCCCGGCCGCCGGTGAAAGCTCCCAACGCCCTCAACACCTCCAACGGTTGCTTTAGATTACCCTTTCCAAACACACGACATCAAACAAATTGACCTCGGAGATTTGTGCGCTTCGACCTGGTGGTGGGCTCTTCGTTTATCCTGCTCGTTCCTTTCGAATCCAGCGTCCGCGGCGAGTTGCGACACCGGCCGAAGATCCCAATCGGCACCGCAGCACTCCCAATTTCCAAAACTCCAGAATTACATAGCAATGGCAGCCAAGATCACAGTCGGCCAGGTTCCGGCCATGTTTGCTCGGCGTCAACAGAAGGTGTTTGGTGTCGGCAGACGTAAGTTTCCCTTTCATGATCATGGCGAACAATATCTCCGCAACGGAAAGCCGCTCCTCTGAGCTCAATTCTACGGCGGAAGTTACTTGCGATATAACAAGCATTATTGAACATGCGCTGAAGCTGTAATCCCTTCTAGGCCTGCAATCCACCTCTTCCGCAACCCAGAACCCCGCCTATCCGCTCTACCCCTCCGTCGCCCAGCTCCTCCGTGAGAAGGGCATCCCCAAGTCCGACGTCTCCAAGATCCCAGCCTCGGGCCCCAAGGGTCGTCTCTTGAAGGGCGACGTCCTTGCATACATCGGTCAGATCCCCGCGGACTACCCGTCAACCCAGGCCGCCACTCTGGCCAAGCTCGCCCACCTCGATCTGAGCAACATCAAGATCGCCCCGGCTCCGGCCCCAGCTGCGCCAGCTGCGGTTAAAGAGAAGATTGCCCCCCAAGCCCGTGCCCATGGCTTCCGTCGCCATCTCCATTTCCTTGGCTGCCGTGCTCTCCGCCCAGAAGAAGCTCCAGGATAACCTGGGTGTGACGGTCCCGCTGTCCCGCTTCCTTGCCGTGGCTACAGACCTTGCCAATGACGATCTGCCCCGCTTGGCTAGCTCCAAGCCCTCCGCCGATGAGCTCTTCGATGAGGTTCTCGGCGCCAAGCCCATCAACACATCTCGCGGTGATTACGTTCCCGAGCTGAACGCTTTCGAGGCTCCCAAGACTGTCCGCTCTAAGCCTGTCACCGAGGACTTGATCGATTTCCTTAGTGCGAAGTCGTCTAAGAAGTCTGCGCCTGCGGCTGAGGTTGAGAGCTCGGCTGGTGTTGCTTCCAATGTTTTCAGCTTGACTGTCCCTGCTGGTGAGGAGGTCCGCGCTAAGGCATTCCTGGAGCGGATCAAGACTCTTCTCTCGGTAGAGCCGGCGCGCTTGGTGCTTTAGATTTCCCTTGGTGTTTCGAATCTCCCTTCTTCGCG
Source organism: Penicillium mononematosum (assembly GCF_028829835.1). NCBI lineage: Eukaryota > Fungi > Ascomycota > Eurotiomycetes > Eurotiales > Aspergillaceae > Penicillium > Penicillium mononematosum. The sequence goes on from NW_026643275.1 coordinate 2,361,877, forward strand.
CTTTTTCTTTTCTTTGTTCCTGGTAATCTGAGCCAAAAACTGGGCAGGCGAAGCTCATTCATGAATGTATACAGTATAGCATAGTTAATCAGATATCTCCTTGATTGGGTTACTACACTCGAGGGAAAAAAAATTTAGATCGCAATCCGTAGATACTAAAAACACCCATGGTTGGTCTTGGGCAAGTTGAATAAGCACTTGCACCTTTAAGGAAGATATAGTGGTGTGTCAATTTCGATTTCATTTCATTTCCGGCATGGTTTAGATCTCATGAAGGCCGGTTGGCATAGCTAAATCATCTGAAATGGGAACATAGGCACAAACTCGTGCCCGAAACAAAAAGGGTCATGTCATCATCAAAATCAACCTCGCAAAAGAGAGATTGCAATGAGAACACCCGCCACGAAACGCCGTATGCCGGCAACCAGGAAACAACACCAAGCGCCGCCGCTCAAAGCCTTGAAGAAACGTGAATGCAGAAATGTTCGCTCGACTCCAAGGCGGTATGGCCAGCCTAGATCAAAGCCAGGGTAGGGACGAACCAATGGCAGAGATCAAACAAAGCAAGAAGAAACAATAAAGTAAAGAAAAAAGAAAGAAAAACAAGGAAAATGCCCATTCCGAATGAACCAGCGCCGGACCTCCACCTGCAAATGCTTTGAACCACCGATGGAAAGAAAGACGCAATAGATGCCGACGCATAAAAGGACGAAAAGTAAGATCCCCTCAGGCCATGCAATGATTTCCCCTAGTGACCAAATCGAAGTGAACGAAAAACGCCATGTCGAATGCAGATGAAGAGACGAATTAGAAAGTAGAGTGGATTGACCGGACTACCGGATAGTGCCCCATTCGGCCAGTCTGCTGCCTTCCCGACGAGCGTCTCTTGTAGCTCGTCTATCAAATATTTTCCAGAATCTGAGAGTTTCATCGCCTGCCCCTGTTACGACAGTCTGTCCGTCAGGGCTCATGGCGAGGTAAAGAACGCGGAAAGTGTGGCCGGTCAATGAGACAATTTGTTCCATACGAGGGTATTTCCAAATGACAATTTGGTTTTGGCTGTAACCGTGCGTGCTGATGATCTCGTCTGAGTTTTTGGACCACGAGAGGTTGCAGACCTGGCTGCCAGTGTCGACCTCTTTGATCATTGAGCCAGTTTGTGTGTTCCAAAACTTGATCGTGCGGTCAGCGGTACCGCCCCCAGAAGCGAGGAGATGGTGTTGATGAGGAGACCATGCAATGGCCTTGACTGCAGCATTGTGGTCGGAGAAACGGTAGAGAGGTGTCTCGTTAAGCTTATCCCAAACCATCAGTTTGTTGTCGTTGCCGCCCGATGCCAATTGGCCATCTTCGGTGTTCCACTTCAAACCACAGACTTCTTGTTTGTGGCCAGAAAGCTTTCGAACATACTGGTCGGGAGATCGAACATCACGGTGATAAATGAGACGGTCTCGAGATCCCGATGTGAGGATGTGATCGTTCCATGCCAAGGCACCAACTCTGTTGGTATGTCCAATCATGGTTCGTAGCCGGCGGCAATGCTCAGCATCCCATATTTGCACCAGACCTTTACCTGTGCCAATTGCAAGATGTGTACCCTGTAGTCCATAGTGTGAGTATTAGGTATGGAGCGTTGACATCAAGATTCCTCGCTTACCCTTTGAATCCAGCTCACGCTGGTCACAGTATCATCTTTCAGCTCGCATAACCTCGTAACTCCACCGGTGTGGGAGTTCCACATGTAGACCGAGTTGGCCAATCCAACGCCAAGAACATTGCTACTACCCCAGTCCACCAGGTTCAAATAGAAATCATCTTGAAGATCCGGCGCATCCAAGACCTTGTAGGGCACCTTGTTTACATACCGAGCCTGTTTTCGAGGTGTTTCAAGAATGCGCTGACTGTCGTACCGAATAGGAGAAAGACTGTAGAGCTCAGAGCGCACGTCCAAGTTGGGGCCATGCACACTTCGAGGGGTTTTAGAGGGGGGTTGGATGTCCCGATCCGGGCCGTGAAGGTCCATAGTTGAAGAGGTTCTTGTGTGGGGTGGTGGGGGTGATGCTAGCGGGAGGGAGGTTGGCAGAGATATGAGCGGGAGGCGTATGGGATCGAGTCTTATCATTGATTCCACTGTTGAATCCGAGCAATGGGTCGGATGGCGCAGAGTTCAGGTCGGGTTGTGGCACCGTGTTTCCAAACAGCTCGCTGCGCAAAACTCGGGAAAATGTACGGTTGGCTTCCTCGGCTGTGGTTATAAGTCAATTCATATGCACAACTAAGTCACTGAGTTCCGGTATGTAACACACTCTTTTGGAAGTGAAGCTCGGAGTGAGGAGGGCGTTTCTTGGTCCTGGAAGGAGTAGATGGGCAACCATCTTCATGCAACAAACTGTAAGTCGCTTGCAGATCTTGGCCGTCGCGATTGGGAATGAATCTAGATTATGGTCAGTAGCTGAGTCACAGATGAATGACTTCGTGCTGTCGCAGGCTTTATGATTGAAGACAACCAAAAGTGTGGCTTACCGGTCCCCATACACCCGCTGTCTCTTGCGACATGGGCTGGAGGCCGGGGTCCTGTCCCGCCGGCTCCCAACAGTCTCATAATCCTTCAATGCTTTTGCAAGCGCACTAGGGTCGATTGGATCTGCTCCATCTTGCCGTTGGCGGCTGTCCGAATTTGAATTTGAATTATCTGGGAAATACATCGTGCGCTTGGACGGCATGCTTGGCGGTGTCTTCGATCCGGGTGGTGATACGATGTTTGAGATTTGCGATACTTGAGGTCTTGTTGCCGACCTATTCCCGGCCTTCTCTGAATTCTGAGCTTTGTCCGCCATGGCGACGCCTGGTTGTCTGTCCGAGCCCCGGAAACAAAGTGCAGCCGATCACGACAGGGATAAAGTGTTGCATAAGATGCAAGTAAAGTGTCTGTCAATCGAGGATGTCGAACGTTCAGAGATTCGGGTGCAGGGTCAAGGGTATTTGAAGGGCGATTCGCAGAGGGTCTGTTGTTGTTGATCCAGAGGCGGGATGATGGCCTTAGTCGTTGACGCCTGAAAATGGGAGATGTTCCAGGATAAATCACAAGCAGACCCTGTTTTCACCAGGCAGATCAACAAAGAAGTGTCTGAAGGGCATGTGAATGAATGTCTTCAAGGGAGTGACGGAGTTGCGCAGGGCGACTCTCTGGGTCACGCGTCGGGTAAGCTAACCCGATTTAGCGAAGGCAATCGGGCCCCATCAACCAGGTCAAATCAGTGTTGTTCTTCTGGCTTTGACCACATTGATATTCTATTGACTATGTATTTCAAAAGTGGGGTCTAGCTCTTTGGTTTACTCTCACACAAGCAGTCTCATGCTGGTTGCCGAGATTCTTGGAAACGTTCTGTGTCAGCATGGCTTTGTTACAATTGAGACTGATGCCACACTGTTAGTCCTGTTGTTTACTGGAACGCGCCCAAACTGGTCAGACTGGACACTGAAGTGGGGGGGTGATGTGAGGGACCTGTACGGGATACTCCGTATGGGCTGTTTTACTAACGCGAAATCCACAGATTGATTTGGTATACGCGCTTGCTTCGACGCGACGCGACAGAGCTTGGGCCATGGCAACGACAGTACTGAGTTCCCAAGAACTTATATAGTGGGGTCGACCGAAGAACCAACAATATCCGTGTATGCAGTAGTAATAGTAATGATTTAAACTTACAATGTCCGGTCTATCTAAGCTGAATATCAATTGTTCCAAGACTACCCTCTAGTTTTCACTGGTGGCTTTGTTACGTGACGTTGCCATCTGCAGTCACCGCCAAACTAATAAAACCTCCGGCGGCAAAAGCCCAAAACCTTCCTTTGTTCACCCCTGCAATGGTCCTCAGGCGTCTTTGTCCTGATATTATTGGTCGTTCTCAACGTTATTCTACAATGGCTGCCAAGCAGTCTGCTCTGGACTTCTTGTCCTTTGTGAACTCTGCTCCTACCCGTATGTAGTCCCCATCCGATGATGCGGAATGTCGCTGATATATCTTATCTCTAGCTTTCCATGCCGTCCACGAAGCCAAACAGCTTCTGGCTAAGGCTGGGTTCCAAGAAATCAAGGTCCGTCCAAACTGAATACCGAATAAGACAACTGCAGCTCATCCATCAATAGGAGAGAGACTCTTGGGCGTCGACCTGCCAACCGGGAGGCAAGTACTACTTGACTCGCAATACTACTACCCTTGTGGCTTTTGCGATCGGCAAGCAATGGCAGGTAAGTATCAATTGCAGAACTGCGTAAATGATTCTTCAACTAATCATGCGTATTGATCCTGGATATAGCCGGGCAATTCCATCTCTATGATCGGTGCCCACACCGACTCTCCGGTGTTGAGGGTCAAGCCCGTTAGCAAGAAGAGCGGGGAAGGCTTTGTCCAGGTCGGTGTTGAGACCTACGGCGGAGGCATCTGGCACACTTGTACGTGCCATTGATTACCCCCAAACTATTACCCTCGCTAATTTCATGTAGGGTTTGATCGTGATCTGGGAGTCGCTGGCCGGGTTATGACTCGTGAAAGCGATGGATCCATCGTGCAGAAACTGGTCAAGATTGACCGTCCCAGTATGTTTTTATGTTGACACGGTAAACGTGCCTGGCTAATATCGTAGTCCTCCGTATTCCAACACTGGCTATCCATTTGGACCGCCAGGAGAACTTTGCATTCAACAAGGAAACACAGCTGTTCCCTATCGCCGGCCTTATTGCTGCAGAGCTCAACCGCAATGGAGGTACCGACACCTCTGACACAGACAAGGGTGGGGAGCCATCACCATTGAAATCTGTCACAGAACGTCACCACTCTCACTTTGTTGAGCTTATTGCTGCTGAGGCTGGCGTCAATCCTGGCGATATTCTGGACTTTGAAATGATCCTGTTTGACACTCACAAGTCCTGCCTCGGCGGTATGCTGGAGGAATTCATCTTTTCCCCTCGGCTAGACAACCTGAACAGCACTTTCTGTGCTACAATTGGTCTGATTGACTCGGTGGCCGACGAATCAGCGCTCGAAAACGAAGACGCGATCCGCCTGATTGCCTTGTTTGACCACGAGGAAATCGGAAGCCGCACAGCACAGGGTGCCGACTCGAACATTCTTCCTTCGATCATTCGCCGTCTATCCGTCCTCCCGTCCTCCTCCTCTAAGAACACCGACCTGTCAACTGCCTATGAGCAGACTCTGTCCACCTCCTTCCTTGTCTCTGCTGATATGGCCCACTCGATCAACCCCAACTATGCGGGGAAGTACGAGTCGGACCACAAGCCGGAGATGAACAAGGGCCCGGTGATTAAGATCAACGCCAACGCTCGCTATGCAACGAACTCCCCTGGAATTGTTCTCCTGGAGGAGATTGCGCGCAAGACCGCCAAGGAGACTGGCGAGCACGTTCCTCTCCAGCTCTTTGTGGTTCGTAATGACTCGAGCTGTGGCAGCACCATTGGCCCTATGCTATCTGCTGCGCTGGGGGCGCGGACACTGGATCTGGGCAATCCCCAGCTCAGTATGCACAGTATCCGTGAAACAGGTGGTACCCACGATGTTGCCCATGCCATTCGTCTGTTCACTGGCTTCTTCAAGCATTACTCAGAGCTGTCGAAGACGATCCTTGTGGATTAAGCTCACTGTCAATAAGTATATGAAGTAGCACAAACAATAAACTACATTCAAACAGCGTAGTATTCCATTTTCAAGCGTTCAATTGTTGAATTGATTGTATATAACACCAGGACATCTTAAAATTAAACAGAAACGTACTGTCCAGCGCATACACCTTGGGAGAAGCACGTGTTCCGGACCGAGGAAAGTCCGCCTCGACACATCTCCGTCTCCAACCCATCCATAGTTACCCCAGCTCACCAAATCACGGGGAGTCTCCACCTCGAATCCTTATACATTCGCTTGTTAGATACCGTCCAAGCCCTCATGACCCTCTATGACAGACGTTGATGCCTATCGGGATGCGGAATACATCGCTGACGTGTCCGGCCTATCCTATGACGATGCGGAGCCCCCGAGGCCAACAGACACGCTCAGCAGCCAAAATGCGCGAGTGAAGAAAGTCAAGTCGACCGCCAAAGTCGCCTTCATTGATCGATTGCTGCGCGATCTTGACATATTAATTTATTGTCAACTCTCCGCCCTGTATTACATGGAGTAAGTTCAACCCAGAACGCCGGCGATGCTCCCCACCCCTCTTTCCACCACGACATGCCCCTAACATCTGTCTCTTGGTCTAGCTGCTCAATCATCCTATTTGCAATGCGTGCTATCGTGGAATTGATCTTCTTCACGCCAAAAGCGCCTCCGTTTGAGCCCACACGCAGTCAGCCGTTTGTCGGCGCCATCATCGTCAGTAACCTGGTCTGCATGCTCTTCCATGCCTTCCTGATTCGTCCCGAAGCTGGCGAGGAAACACGCGGCTACCTACATGGGGGACTGTTCATCGATTTCGTCGGGCAGGCTCCCGTCTCTGTTTACCGGCTTCTCTTGTTCGACCTTTTGATCTTTCTAATCGATTTTATTATGCTGGGCTTAATTATCGAGCGGGTTAAGACTAATGGAACCCCCGCGCCATCGCCTACATCACCAAATCCAAATCCAGCCACAAATACAAGCACAGAGGCAGCCCCAGACACGGAAGAGTCCCAGCCACAAGACCATGATGCCGAAGAGCGTGGCGTTCTACGACAAGAGGATGACGATGAAACAATGTCCCCCGCTCGTCGTAGTTCCGATGCACCTCACAGTAGCGGCATCGACGAAGAGGTTGAAGAAGAGCGCACGACGCTATTGGCCGACCCAGCCGACGCTGAATCTGGCAGTGCTGCGCGGGGCGAGCATCCGATGGATACATTCGCGGCTGGCGAGGCTATTATTCTCAATATGAGCTTCCTAGGTACTATCCGTGATCAGTGGCGCCACTCAAATGCGACGGCACGGCCAACGTCGGGCTTTGTGCCGTCTCCTGAGACGGCAACGTTCCTCCGACAGCGCTTTGGTCTCCAGGTTGGGACTAACGGTCGCATTGAGCGTGCAAATGCAACATGATACAAATCTATATTTCAGGTCCGGTAGTAAACTGTATATATGTGCTAGTAGATTCTCATGAACAAAAGCTACTACCATGTTCATAGGTTGTTTCATTGGGTTTATATAAATCAACGCAACCCCTTTACACATGGATTTCGGAAACACGGGTGGACCAGCGTTTAGCTTCCGTCTCTTGGAGTCGCGTCACATTCATAGAAAGTGCCTTATTTGGTGTTAGAAGAACCTAAGAGATATATATTCAAACAGTATCCAGAACCAAACTCACTTGGGAAAACCACCCCAACTAGGGGAAGGAAGATGATTATGACAGATTTTATTAACACTAATCCTACAAAGCAGATGATAAAGTCCTATGGACTAACCAGGAGACTCCGAGAACCCCTAGTATATACCAAAGCACCATGAACACATTGGGTATGCAGTTTACGCAGTAGGAGGCTTAGACTCTTCCCCAGTGCCCTCCTTCCCCTGGACTCTACGGTCCAGAATCTCATCAACAACACCCAGCTCGAGCGCCTCCGTAGCACCCATAAAGTAATCGCGCTCCATAAGCTTCTCAATATCATCGAGGGACAACTTCTTCTTGCTAGTAAGGTGGCGTTGGTAGATCTCATTGAGCTGAGTGCGCACGCGCAGAATCTCTTTCGCATGGATAGCAATGTCGGACGCCTGTCCGAAGTAACCGCCCGAAGGCTGGTGCACCATGATCGAGGAGTGCGGGAGACAGTAGCGCTTGCCTGCTTCGCCGCCGGCAAGAAGGAGAGAGCCCATCGAGGCGGCTTGGCCAACGCAGATCGTGCTCACGGGCGAGGCGATATATGTCATTGTGTCGTAGATCGCGAGGCCTGTGGGATTGGTTGTTAGGTAGGACGGGATATCCATTGGAGCGGGGTCACGTACCTGCTGTTACTGAGCCTCCTGGGGAGTTGATGTAGAGATGGATTGGTTTGGAAGGGTTATCGGCTTCGAGGAAGAGGAGTTGCGCGACTATCGATGCGGAGAGGGTGTCGTCGACTTGGCCGTTTAGGCAGATGATGCGTTCCTGGGGTTTGATTAGCACGGATTGGTTGCGGAGAGAGTATCATCTTGTGTTCTTGTTACCTTCATTAATCGAGAGAATATGTCATCTGCAGTGCGCGGTACCGGTTAGCATGTTGATCATATTTCGGGTCATATTCAGGCTTCGTCGACGGATGCAATTGCGCAACATACAAGTGTGCCAGCTGCCTCCCTGTTCGATGTAATTAGCATATGCGCATTGAGTATTTTCTTGAGCACAGGTGGCATAAGACATACCACTGTCTCTGTGACGAATGGCGTCGGTGTCCAACTCCGCGGGGGCTGCGCAAGCGAGGGTCCTTGGCTCGAGAAGCATCGTGCGACTCTGGCGGAGGGCCGGGCGACGGCAACAGGGGAATTTTGGATAGACCGCCCTAACTGGCGTATAGGAGCTCTTGAAAGCATCTTCAAAATTATGCAAAAGCGATTTGTAGTTGTATGGAGTTGGACCTGCAGAGTCGGGAGATGGACGGTGAACGGTCTGATACGATAAGAACGGCGCTAAGATAAGGAGCTCAGGTGAACGCGGCGGCAATGCCAGTGAAGATCTTCCAGGACCAACTCTCTTTGGGGAGTAGGACGCTTCTGGGAGAAAACTTTGGTATACATATTACCTGAGGACTCAATTAGGTCTTCTCATCCCCTGTACCGCTATTCGGCAATTACTGTTCTATCAACAACTGCTCCGCAAATAAGGGGCTCCGATTGGCTCCTGCAACTGCTCCAAGATCATCTTTTCCGCCCTGAACTGAACTCAACTCACCATCAGCTCTATTCCCCCAACCGTCCAAGCAATGGAGTGCGTGGGCACGCGCATCCCGTACGCAAAATGGCGCCTGAATGCGTTCCGACAATTGCTAGCGACTTCACATGCCCAGGCTGTCAGTCGGGGTATCTCGACCTCGCGACAAACAGACCAGCCCAATGAAGCCATGTTGGAGACAAACAAAGGCAATTCGAGTCCGGACACCGTACCTCCTTCGCAGCGACTTCCACAGTCTCCTCTCCTCACGCGTTCTCGCCCTGGGGCTGAAAAGAATCGCAAGAGACGCCCCACGAAACAGGAGGAAGCCGACCTGCTCAAGAACCCGTGGGCCCTAATGCTGGCTTCGCCGCCACGCATGTGCTCTGTAACTGGTGCTCGACTGCCGTCAGCCCTACTGGGGACTTGGGGCCTTGTTAGGCAACCAGATTCAGACAAGCTCTATATGATGCCTGTCGGTCTGCTGCAAGACTCGCTGCAAAGCGATAAGACCAAGAACCTCGGCTCAACATCAAAGCCAACGATTCCAAGCCAACATGAAAGTTTAGCGACGGGGATACAAGGCCAAGAAGAGGATCCCTTGGACGAATCACCAATTCCAACATCCCCAAATAAACAGACTGGACGCCAGCTCGTGCTTCGCATTGCTGAGCTTCTTCCACTTCTTCGATCTATTTCAGTGCCACTATCCGTATCAAAGAAGGGCGGGAAAAAGTCATCGATTATGCGGTTGTTGCCGTTCCGTTGGAAGCATCCCCAGGGCCCTGTGACAGCGCACGAAGAGAAAAAGATCATCTGGTCGGAGGATATGCCGGAACTTACCTTGCGGAGTATGAGGGGTTTCGTTGTCAAGAAGCTGGGTGCAGTACTGGAGAAGTACAAGCGCGTTGGCACCTCCAACGGTGTCTGGAGGGCTCTGGATCTACCCGAGTACTCGGATGATGCGCTAAAGGAGGCTCTAGGAAGTCTGGAGTCATTCGATCGGATGGAATGTGGCGGAGTCCTGCTTCTTGGCGCGAAGAATTCTGCGGCTGCTGGTTCTGCGTCTTCATCGAGTGTCTCTTTGGACTCGGTGCTTCTCCCGCAAACTGGATCGAAGGTGCCTGTGTTTGATCTGCCAGTGCTCTTTTCTGAATCTGATATCAACAGACTCCGTGAATCCCACGCTCAGTTCCAACACACTGCACTGTTCTTCAGACCAGAGGATAAGCTTGGTATTGATGCGATGATATCTCTCTGGAAAATCAAACGACTTCTTCATGGTGTTGATCTGACACGGCAATGAAGTCGCCGCATAATCATATAATAAAGCAATCCACCCGTGGACGGACCCATTCGTTCGACCCTGATGTCATGAGAAGTATATCGACCTGTCAGGTCACAGTTATAGATCACGCTGAGGTGGAGCACAAATCGAGGTGAATCAGTCACTTGCGTGGCTTTGGAAGAACATAGCGAGATAGAATCTACCTTACTTCTTATAGTATATAGGCTCTTCTACGCTCCTAGATAATCTGGTCTCTGACTTCTAGTAAAATGGCTTATATCCCGGGCCTTATTAATACACTAGGGCCCGTTTTCTCGTATTTTAAGAAACGAAGTGGGCTCCTGGTCCCCGCTCTCTGTTGCTTAGAGATACTCAATGTATGCCTGTGTATATTCGGCCAACGTCAAGTAGATCTCTCCTGCATCCTGCGATACCAGCAAACGTATTCTTTAAGTCTGTAAGGCAGTATAGAATGGCAGTGCAGTGGAAGGGGAGCTTGCTTACTTGTCAAGTGGACATTGTAGGGAATTCGTCTCCGTCATTTACTTAGTTCAATTATATTGTTAATCAAATCGCTAGTGATAATGTTCTCCTAGGACTCTCGGATCATACATGTTGCTCAATAATGGCCCGCTTCCGGGCTTGGCCGCGCACTTCCTCGATACCGTCCACGGTGGACGGTAAACAGGGAGTCCGGGCGCTTGATCCTCTTCCAATCGAGAGTATCAAGAGTATGTCTTGGCGGTCCATGGCTTGTCACAGATCTTGAGCTCCTATGTGAACTCTGCTGTGCTAGGTGCGCTCAGTCTCTCCGGTAACGTAGTCCTTCGCCCGTTTTGCACGGCGTCGAGAACGCCTCATCCGGAAACAGGTAGCACGGTTTTCAGCTATCGGTCGGAATCCGGTCGATCTTTCTTTGACTGGGCTTTTTCGGAGGGTTGCCTACGTCGAGGAGGTGTGGGAGGTTTGGCTCATAAATCGTATGGCTCTGCAAACCACCATGAGAGACTGTTCGGATGTACCCCGTGGTCGATTTCATTCTCCGAATTAGCGGATTCATGTGCGACGTTGAATATTGTGCGATTGAGATATCGTTGTTGCTTCTCTGCCATCTCCGCAATGGTGAGAACTTGCCCCGTTTGATTTCCCGGGTTAGATGGATTGTCGTGTACAATCTCATCGCATCCGAATTGCATCTTCCTTCGGAGGGAAAACTGTTCGAATATGATGGCTTCGTCTTGGTCGAATCCTTATCGGTATAAATTGCCATAGGCAGGTGGTGAGCGTCACGCAACATAAGTCTAGCAGGCATTTTGGTTGCGGCATCTCATGGTTGTTCGCAAGCTTGGTCCACAGTCGGAAGTTGAAATTCAACGTTGGAAGGTGACCATCGCAGAGATGTTGGCCTGGAAGAGTAGAAGCCCGTTATGGATATTGTTGTGCGCTTGTTTCCAGGTTTGCTGGAAACGGACTCATCTCGGTGTCTCTTTGGGGCTTGGGAAGTCATTCCAGGTCCATTTTGTACGGTACCAGTCGATTGCGATAGCTCCTGGGATTTGCCCTCGTAAGGAATATCGGATCCAAACGATTCAGCATCGTCGTCTAGATTACCTGGAGTATCGAGGCTGGATAACCACGGATGCATTGAGCCAGTATCCGGCGCAGAGGTGGGCCCAAGTGGCTCGGTGTCGACATTTGCGTTGATATTCGCAGCGGCAGCCGTGTTTGCAACCGCAGGCGGTTGTTCATAGCGGTAGGGCGGATCGAAAAGTAAGAAATTGCAAATCATGACTACCGAGAGTCCGAATAACAACAAATTACAGCACTCCAACAAAGAGATACTGCAAAAAGCTCATTTTGTAGACAAAAAGTGAGAGACAGCTGAGAGCTAGATATAGCTCAATAAAGTACGGTACTCTAACAAAGAGATACCGCAAAAAAACAGCACTGAATCTGCTGCGAAAGCTCACTTGAAAACAGGAGGAAAACGACTCCAAAGTGGGAGATATCTCAATCAGGTTGTTATTGGGTGGTTGAGCCGACATTGGGGTACGCAATTGAGGTTCACCATGTCCAGCGGAGCTGCGATTCGCATGATGAATAGCCGTGGTCAAATAGGAAGGTGAACGGGGCCACCGATGAGTCGTTAGTCGCGTGAATTTCCAGCTTCGGCTTCTGCAATGGAGGAGTCGATAGAGACGATTCGCGCGAGGGAACGAGCAGCAGAACTGCCGAGCTCGTAGCTCTTAGGGCGCGGGGTGCAAGTGGCACCGGTGGGCGGTAGAATGGGGAGTCCCTAGGTTGTGGATAGGTATGGCGGGAATCCGGCTGGCCTTCGATGGCCGCAGCCCGTCGCTACTCAATCTTTAGCACTCGCTCGTAGGAAAGACTGTATCTTCCTCTAGACATAACAAAGGATGTGTATCCTACCTAGTTGTATTCATTGAGAAAATCAACGGGGACATGACGATCAGAGAGAGGCTGCTGAGCAGCTTCAGTTTGTGGATTCAAACCAGCAATGTTGAGATCGTAAGTAGGATCCGGTAGATCCTTTGGAGCTGGGTTCTTGTTGAAAATGACATTGCGAGAACGAGCGATCTTTTTGGTTCGCACATTGTAAAGAACGTAGTTATCTCCCTCGTCGTAAGCAATGAGACGAGCTTCGATCATGGGTCCATTTCTGAGACCAGGCAGGAAGGTACAAGGGCATAGCAGTCTCTGGTGACTGCGTGATTGGCGCGCGCGGTGTGAGAGGCGCCGGTGGACGGTAAACAAGGGAGTCCCCTGGTTGCGGATAGGAGTCGCAAACGTCGCTTGCTTTCTTCGATGGTGGTAGTCCGTCGCCACTCGATCTTTAGCACTCGCCCATAGGAAAGACTGTATATTCCTGTAAACATGGTCAAGGTTGCGCATTCTACCTAGAAAGTCATCACTTGACTAACATCCGGAGGGCTGCGAGGCATGCGCTTGGGAGGATGCACGCTGGGGTGAATGGTTGCGAACTATCAGCAGCCAGGGAGGACGGAGAAGTAATAGGTAGAATACCACCAGAATTGGACCTCCTACGAAGAGGAGTGGGGACAGTACTGTCAGAAGGAGAAGGATTATGGGGAGCTTCCGGACGCTCACAGAAGATCGGGATAGACGACCAGGCTGCTGACTCGTGGGAGGAGTAAGAGTGGCAGGAGACTGGTCGTCCATCCCGATCTCCTATGAGTGTTTCAAAGCGGCCCCATAATCCTTCTCCTCGTGGGAAGGGATGAGTGTGGGATCCGACTGAAAATTGGGATTATAAGTCTGATATAGGTCCAGTGCGCAGGCACCGAGTGGCAGTGTCTCGCAATACCCATAGAGTGGGCCATATTGTACTCAAAGGCTCATGCATGAACTGCCAATTCAACGTGGAGCAACCCTCTTGAATTGGCAATTATGCATGAGACTTTCAGTACAGCATAGCCAACTCTATAGATATTGCGTACACCACCACTCGGCACATCAGTTGTCCTGAGATGGCAATAAGAGTTGGGTCTGAGATACGCATAAGGTCATTTGAGTAGAGATTGGCAGCCGAAAGGGTTATGAAGAAGTGCGCATACCGAGGTTCTGCTGGACGTTCCAATACGGACTGACTGGTGCCACGGAGGTGGGTAAAGTGCCGAGCAACATCCTTAAGAAGTTTTCTGTCAGTGGGCAATTTCGTTCAGAAGCGGCGGGGAGCTCGTCGGATGAGATATCACGATCACCGTGATTCTTGACAAAGAAATCGGCCCGGGACATGGCCGCGCGCCACACAAGCATATCAAAGACGACAAACTGAGCCCGTGGATGACAAGTGAAGGGATTTACCGCACGAGATGTCGTACCTACTCAAACTTGGGAGTTGGCGAGAAGTAAGTGAAATACCATTAATGGAGAAGAGAGGTTAGGCCTGGCAACTAGCTAATAGATATATCTCTTCTTCCCGTTTGCCAGCGGGAGCTGGCATAACAAATGAGTCCGACTAGGCAATTGCTCAATCCCCTGTTCTGTATGCAAGCACCCACCCGCTCGTTCCTTCGTTTGTTAGCGTCATCCCATCCCAGTTATCCTTGCATCTCGGCAGTCCCGATGTCCCATAATTCATGGCCTAATTCCCAAGAGAACTTGTTGCCGCTCCAACTGCCTATACTCTTCTTCTTCTTCCTCCATTTCTCCATGGACTGAGGAGGTTGTCAGGTTGGCCACTATCGTCTCTCTTACTGCCGATTTCTTCTTGCCCTTTTTTCCCATTCTGTACTTGAGTACAAAACTCTGAACGGTGTCCGAAATCATAGGTTGAGCGTGAAAGTGACGAGTATCCCGAGAATTTGTCGACGACCTGAACGGTTCTGTTATTGTCTGCGTCGGTGGCGATCTTGGGCTTTTTCTCGTCATGATGGTCAGCCTCATGGTCCGTTTCTTCGTCTGTCCTCTTTCTCTTACCACCTGCTGGAGGATTACGGTAGAGTTAAACGAGGTTTGGATGGATAAGGCTTTCATCATCGAGGTACAAATCACGTAGCTTGGCCAAGTTATTGATTGTGGCACGGTCGAGTGTAAGACAGCGGGAACTTCCCAACACGGCGATCCCTCGTCGAATTGCACCTAGTGGATGTCCGTGTCATGGCTTAGGGGTAGCAAGAGCTCTAAGCTGATCGAGAGATAAAATGCCGCCATAGAGGGAATTTTGTAGGTAGTAGCCACGGTATAACCCACCGATCGCGTTGTTTGCCACCTTGGATTGGGGATGACAGGAGGGTTGACTATTAGTTGAATGGCGCTTTCGCTTGCGAGTAAACTCGCTCTTAACCTCGACATCCACTTGAAGTCCTTCCTTCAGGATCACCTATGTGTGGCTAGTCGCGAAAGCCTTTTTCTTTGGGTTCTCTGATAGGACACTCAATGAAGACCCTACAACCGCGAGACAAGCAGAAGCGCAGAGTTCATAAACCTCAACGCGGGCAATATGCGCCGATGAACGGTTAAACGGGGTGTAGATTGAGGCCCATTTGACTGCGACATTAATGTCCGTCTTGATATTGGAGGTGGAGGCCACTGGAGAATAATCGACGGCCCATCTGCCTCCAATGGACACCTGTCCAAGGAATGTCGTCTCAGGGTAGTTGATGATGAATCCACACATACAACTGAGGTCTTTCATGTATTGAATCGGTTGTGCGAGCAAATAGCGAATCATAACTTCCTCATACGCGCTGCTCATCTGACACGACGGCCCCGATAGAGAATTGTGGTGAATCTTTCTTGACCGCGGTGTCATTCTTTATGGTTAGCTGTCCAAGCTTGGCTGCGTGTGTCCTACCAACGAGGGGGATACCGCCTCTGGTGATATAGATAAAGGGGAGGCCATGTGCCCATGCCAAAGGTGCAGGGTCCTAGGGGGTCCGTGCCGCTCTTATATGGCCGTTCCAGTCAAAATCGACAGGATACATCCGGCCGCGTTCGGCAGCTGTGACATGTTTAGAGGCAAGATAGACGTCTTCATCAGACAGCCTGGCTCCGTTCGGGGGTTCGACCCAGGCAGTGTGGTGGTTGGATGAATGGACACAAAGTGGTGCTTTGGCTATCGTATAGGTGGAAGGATTCGATTTGACTTCCTCCGGCGGGTTCGCGGTATCCTCCAAGCTGTTGATGTCCCATATGGGACGGTTGTCGATCCCAATGTCTTCCCATTTTCTCTCTCGTGGGCTATCTTGGCCCGGGCGTCGACGGTGTACTTGACGATAATTTCAGCGTAATTGGGTTCGTCAGCAGGGTCATATGCTAAGTCGGAGGGGTTTAGATTGTCGACCGCGTCTTTGTACCAAGCCTTCGTTCTGTTTGCTCGGCGTTTTGCCAAACTCTAGGCCAATCGACTGGCGTGAGCCTATCTGGTTTCCTCTTCACTGGCGGGAAAGGTTTGTGGGCGACTCTCCTCGCCGGCTGGCTTTGACTGTAGTGGCTATGTCGTGTAATATGCATCCTCGACATATGCCATTTGGTCAAAGAGAACGATAACATAACCCACTACCAGCACTTCAACACCCATAGAACACGGAAAACAAGAGTCGCGGTTTGAGAAACTTCCTGGGGATTACACCGTGATGAGAAAGGAGTAGGGTTGTCCGAGAGCCAGGTGGTGTGTTCTGATCAACCTTTCCTCCACCTCGTCGACGTGCGTTCTTGCGGCTGGAATTCTGAGGGACCGCTGTCCTCGGCGCCGCGATATGGGCCTTTTTTGGGCCTTGCGCCTCTTCATATCCCGTTCTTCGACTTCTTGCTCGCACTGCTGTCGATAGGCTCATGTTCGCTAGCTCAGGCTTTGTAGCTCTAGCCACGGAAGTTTCCAAGCCCACTTTTGAGCGCCGTGAGAATCATGATCGATGATATGCAAACTGAGGTACCGTGGTCTTCGGCACCGGGCTTGTTGAAAGCGTCGAATTGCTGCACTAGCTGGCGGAGAGCCCAGGCAACCCTGTAGTTCCCATTATCCTTGCTTTCCCCAGAGGAAACCTCAAGCCCTTCCAGGGAGTCATCGCTCACTCGCCGGGGTTTTCTGCTATGACCATCCGTGTAGCGAGAGGTATCCACCCTGGAACGAGTCTGTATCTCGCTTGTCTCAGAATCAGCCCCCAGCGGCCAGTTAACTCTGGTTTGACATTGTCTCCTGTCATTGAGACGCCCAAGAAAAATCTGGATTGCTGATTTTGGATCTCTAGCCATAAACAGTTGTACATAAAGGCATCTTTTCCGTCTACCAGTTTACTCGCCCATCTCCCATACATTGCCGTCAAGGGGAGAAAAAAAGAAATATTCGTTGTGCCTTGAGGTGCGGGACCCATCTTGGATAAGAATAACCCAAGGAGGTCTACTGGACTCCAATATGGAGTTCCAATGTGCTCCAGCTTCGCAATCCAAAATTTTGACGATCTTGCTGTAGCGTCAGGGGATAAACCTGTCCAGGAATTGTTGAGTATTCTCGATATACTCTGACTCGGCTCTAGGCCCGGAAAATTGTATCTAGGCTATAGGAAACTTGCTGACAGGATCTGCGATGTTCAAAAGCTTTTCGTCGTCGTCATCGAGCTTGGAATTCTGCTCGAGGATAACGAAGATTCGATCCTTCTTCAGATCCTTTGACCAGGCAATGAATTGTTGCAGAACACGTAGAACAGGCCAAGAGCATTTTTCCGGCAACTCTGATGTAGTTCGCTCTGGCCGTCTATCGGAGTCTTAACAGCAGCGAAGTCAGTCCCATCTTTTTTGTACTCTTCTCCCTCCTCAACAACCACAGCCATCACAAACAATGAACATAGGACAATCCAGACGCCTTGCCATCCACGCAGCAACGAAAACACCGCCGCCGATACCATGGCTGCCGGCCTGGCCGTTTAGAACAACACAGGACCCGTCCAACAATGGCCCCGTGCATTTTGGGCCGAGATCGCGGCTCGCGTAGGAATTCTGCTAGAGTCTTCTGCGCCTCCCATGTGCTCTGTATATGCCGTCCTCGATTGCGAAAATGAGATTGCCGCTACCGTCAGGGCAAGGGAATGAAGGCCAAAATCCGGACTTGAGGCTCCGGGAACGGATATAATGTTCATGACATTGGGATAGTCACCTGGTGATTCGTTCGTTGCCCATCCGGCGTTGCTTCTCGTTTATAGTTTGGGAATCCAGGACGCAAGGTAGGCGAAACTACAGAGTGAGCTAATGGGATCTCAGTTCCCTTTCATCTTTCAATCAGATTTCACTGAGCAATATCAGTTACTACTCTCACAACGGGTATCAATGGCCGCAATAAAAAGTAAGATTTGTATGACAAGATACTTGTCCATCCCCATTCTTTGGACTCTTTCTCTTTCCACTATTAAAGCTCGCTCTATATTAGCATTCAAGTTCTATTGCACTAGCTTGGAAGTACTTAAACTTACCAACTGTGCTCAGTGGTCGCACAGGAAGGTCGAAGGGGCCACCAATTTGCTGCTAGTCACGTGGATCTTCAGCTTCAATTCATGTGACGGAGTAGTTGATCGAGACGCTTCACTCGGGGGAACAAGCAGTGGAAGTGCCGGGCTCGTTGCTCTTAGGGCACGGGGTGCGTGGGGCACAGGTGGACGGTAGACCGGGGAATCCCCGGGTTGTGGGTAGGAGTGCCGGGTATGCGGCTGGGCGTTCTCCATTGGGACATCCCGTCTCTACTCACTCGATCTTTAGCACTCGCTCATAGGAAAGTCCGTATCTTCCTGTAAACATGGCCAAGGATGTGCATCCTACCTGGAAAGTCATTGTGCCATTCCTGAGCCCAAAAAGGACAGTGAATGGGTATCTCAAAGTACCATGGCTGGTACCTCCGCCAGTGTAGCAATAGACTGGTGCTTCCTAGAGATATCCATATATCATGTTAGTCACCGGTCGAGTCTCACAGAGATATTGTGTATAGGTGGCATAGCATTGTGTGTGCCACCAGATACAGGCAGCTCGAGTCCCAAGATGCACAGCAACTGAAGCCAAACAAAAACACATAGGAGGCGTGAACCTGGCTAAGCAAAATGCCCACAGTATTCCAATGCAGACTCACCTTTGGACTGTTTTGGTCGTAAGAGTCCCACAGTTTACGGAGGCTCCAACCTCCAAGGCCGAGGGCAACTGAGGTTGCCATATTGATGTATGTGTTAGGTAATGTTTGTGGTGGGTGAAGTTGGGAGGGTGAAGTTGAGGAGGTTAAGTTGAGATGGTGAAGAGATGGTAAGTGAAGAGATGAGTGAGGTTTAATAGGAGTTGGGGAAGAGATTAAAAGAAAGGATGGGGGATGAAGGAGGGAAAAGAAGAGAAGTAAGATCTCAGACGTAGCTGACTTTGAAAAAGGTAAGAGAAAAGAAAGAGCGAAGACAATCTCAAATTGACTTGAGTCTGGTCTGGGGTGGCCATCAGCATCCTCTCAGCACCACATATTCTCAGACTTTACTCACTTGGAGTAATTTAGTCAGACTTTCTCATTGCTCATTGCTCTAGACAGCCTGTGGGAAAAAAGAGAGACAGTCTACGAGTTGTAGACATGGAAGAAATTTGACTTAAAGCACAAGTATGATTAACGGCAAACTAACGTCAAAGTGCGCTAGTCGTCTCTCACATTCAACGTGAAGCGCTAGAGCAATGGGCCGAACAGCGGGTGGAATACAATGTGGCAGAGTTGCCAGTACGTCGCCTAATCCATCGACCGCATCTCGCCATCCTGCGTGCTGAAGAGGTGTCTGGGCCTCCGTCGCCCCTCCGTAGAGCAAGCTGGCCAGCCCGTAGACGTTATCACGCAGCAACTGGACAACGCGGTTGTAGCGTCACCTGGACGCGGATTCGGCTGGGGTGGCCTTTGTCGTTCTCATGGTCAGTCAGCCAGTTCGAGGTTGAGCTGCCACCACTTGTACTAGTAGTGGTAGTGCTGCTATTACAGGCGGTTGATGTTGTCGGGCTTATTGCTGTCGTGGTGGACATCTTGATAGCTTCTTCGTGGTTATTCTGACGAGGGAAAAGAGAGAAGGAAACGAAAAAAGGGAAAAGAGGAGGGGAAAAGAGGGAAAGCACAGAACGAGAACGGGAAGGAGCAGAACGAGTTTGCCTTCGATTTCACGCAGACAGTACGACAACTGTCGATCCACCTTGGGCCTATAAATCCGGTGAGGTTACCCAGGGAACTTCCACTTTCCCCCCTAGCCCTGAGCTTATGCGTGTATTTGACTGGGCCTCTAGCACCGCTCCAACAACCAGCCCCGCCGATCGTTGGAAGCGGCTATGCCGTTCTCATCACCTACGTAGACTCGTCCCGATGTAGGTTTCGGGGTACAAGTTCGTAATCAACAGTCCTTTTTGACCATTGCTGGCTTGCGTCGTTATTGTGGGCGTCGTAGGAAAAGTTGTTGACTCTCGTAGGGGAAGAATGGTGAAAGAGATTGGATAGTTGGGCAGAACTCAAGGTCAGGGATAGTCTTTGTTTGATTGGCCCTTGACCTACTCCATCACCGGTCAAGCAACTGCTGTTTTGTCTCTGCTGAGTAAGGGAAGCAGAGCTTCGCGGGATATCAGAGCCGACAATGATGCCTGTGTCTCTAGATTGCGGACTCATCTGAGGTTTGTTGCTTTCCGCATGGCTGCTTGGCTTCGAATCATTGTCGATCTTTAGGAGGACGAAGGTATACCCATTTGATGCTATGCCGTAAATGGTGAAATCCTTCTTCTTTTTCAGCTCCTTACGTTGGCGGTGTACACGGCCTATTAAACGAGTCAGCTTCAAGATATATCATATAGTGGGAGGTGTCAGTGGTGGATACCTATGGTGCTGCACAAGCACACAAAAGCGCCATTTGGGGGGCCATGGACAGAAGAATAGCCCGTACATATGAAGTGGTTGTCACAACACGGCTGATCAACTAGGTCGAACTCGCCCTACTCCGTCTTTGTTAGTAACTGTACTCTGAAATTTCTTTTAGTACGAACATAACTAAGAGTTTGCATCTTACCAGGAAGGTCACCATCCCATGTCCGAGATTTAGTAATTTCATCAACCCTCTTGGTGCCTTCCGAAACCGCGACACTGGAATATGTTCCTGTTACAACGTCATTCTTTGCCGAAGCGTCTTTGGAACTGACGGCTAGCGAAGATGTGGAGCTGATTCGAGAGGTTGCTGATGAGACAAGAAATGGGTATTCCACATCAATCATTGCTGCGATAGCATATTTTGCGTTTCAGACACTCTTCTAAATATATGCACGTGTAATGCCGCCCAGCTTGGATTCCATAGTAATCATCCCAGACGTGTATTTGTCTTCCATCACACCCACAAAATGCAGCAATGTTGAACGTCGGCCGAGGAGCTCCTGATGGACTCTGCCAGATGAACGAAAACAGGCCGTACTTGTTCATTTTCGCTTCGGAATTCACGGATCTCCAACAAAGTCTTTTAGCTCCTCAGACCCTGCAGGCAATTCGAAGAAACGGGTTTCACGCCCAATGGCTGCCACGCCATAAAGATGGCGATTATGGTGATCATTTGCTTCTTCCACTGCGTCATAGTTGCAGTAGCAGACCTCGGAGCCTTGCGTTCAACGATTAAGGCTTTGACGATCTTGTCGTCACGGATGTTGGTGACCTCGATATTAGTGCGAGCTTGGGTGTCCTCAGCGGTGTACGGCTCTCGCTGCAGGCTATGACCTTCCGCTTCAGTCAGGTCCTGGGAAACGCAGCATATGCTTGGAATTTCCTTGAAGTGTGTCCAGTCGTAGTTCTCGGCGTTGATGTGTAGCGTTGTTTTCTGATCGATGACGGCTGGCAACTTGTCGCGTGGGGCCACGATCTCTCCGAAGTGAAATCCTATGTGTCTCAGAGCGTCGCCACTAGTTTTCTTTGTCACAAGCCAAATGTATTTGCGCAAGCGGGATCCAACCATGGCGTAGTAATCGCGGTAAACGGCGGTAAATGGCAAACCAAACGCCCACACGACGACTGGGGCCCCCATGGGCCATCGGTCTGGATGTATGTCTCCGTCTGAGTTGAAATCGGCCGGCCACTTCCCGTACCGGCTCCGCTGGGGGACAACGTCGTGTCCTGCGATGAGAAAAGCTAGGGCGTCCGACAAACGTCTATCGGATGGAGGGATGATCAGTCGATCATCGTCCTGGAACTTAATCACACCGTAGTACGGGAATTCGGGATGCTTTCAAGCGGAAAGTAAAATCGTAGAATCTGCGACCACATATGGTCGAAAGTGTGAGGTCGATAGCCACCGGGTCGATCGCCTTCTGCACGGTTTTACGGGAGCGGTTCGTAGCGTTGCCATCTTCGTCAATCTCGGTAGTGGTACGTGCGGCCCAGGTGTAGGCTTCACCAGCTGGCCTACTCTTGTAACCCTGGCCTGTTTTTCACGAGAGACGATCTTTTTGGACTTCCCTTTGTGACAGGGTTCGCAGTCATAGCATTCCGCACTGACATCTTCACCCAGTTGTTGTAGGATGACAGGACAACAGTGTGGCCAGAGAACACTTTATCCACAGGGCAGCCGCGGAGGAACATTTCAACCTCCTGGAGAGACTCGAGGATAAGCCGCTTGCGCTCGAAATCTCCAGTGCGGCGCTTGCACGCAGCCCATTCGAACACCGCCGGAGTCCAATTAGAAGGAAAAAAAGGCGCAGGGAGGAATTCCCTGCGACGATAGAGCTGCAAGACCCCCTAGCCCTTCGAGCGTCGGATCGCCTCCACGAAGTTTGCAGCTTCCCTAGCCTTTGGTGGTGGTGTAGGAACATGGATACCGGTGGCTGCGCAAAGAATCTCATTGGGAGGTCAGCGCTATCGAAGTCCTAATGCGGGACCTTGTTCTGGGCTTCTGCTGCGGCTGTCACCGAATTTGACCATTCTGTGTAAACTGTAAGGCAAGGGCAGGACTGAGGGACGTAGGTTAGTGGCGGTGGTGGAAGTCGTAGCCGGTGGTCATATATCAAAGAAATATTGTGGAGTGGTATAGCATTATGAATGCTATTAGGCAGGCAGTTCCAAGCCCAAGATGCACGACAACAGAAGCAAAAACAAAGAGACATGAGAGGCATAAGCCTAAATAAAGAGAATGCACATACTATCCAAGTGCTCCAAATGTAGACGTACCTTTGCAGCGTCTCACTCAGTAGCGTCATTCGGTTGACGCTGATAACCCCCCATTGCTGGGAGGAGGTCAGGATGCGATGAATGATAGTGAGGATGTTGACGGTTGGTATTTGAGAGAGGGAAAGGAGCGAAAGGTCAGACGTTGGTGAGGTGTCGAAAAGAGAAAGATCAAAGATAGACATCTGAACCTCAACCTTGGAGGTGCATTGGGTTCAACTTTCGGATGTCACTTACATCCTGCTCATACTTTGCTCAGATTTTGAGTACTTCGTCAGTCGGGGGATGCATGTATAGTACGTCTCTGTCATAGCAATTCAAGCGTTCTAATATCTCTGGTCTCAGATAGTTGAGTTAGGGCATATTTCGTTAATTCAGGCATCAAACCCGAAAAGTCAGGCTTCCAACCCCTTATGCCGCTTCGCACTCCGGTACATTTGTTAGTGCGAGCATCGGCTATTAACCAATTCAACGCCGAACGCAACCTAAGGTCCAATAATTCTCACCCCTCATGGATATGTCCGGATGGGTGGTAGCTGCTATGGACGCACTCAACTATGCGGGTGCAGTAAGCTTCACGCCAGAAACCGATATCCCAGCCCTGAGCGGGAAGGTCATCTTGGTAACCGGCGGTGGGTTGAATCATATACCAACGGTGTTTTAACTCCTCATCTAACGCTATATAATCCCACAGGAATGCAGGATTAGGCAGAGAAACAGTCCTCCAGTTGGCCAAGCACAATCCGAAGAAGATCTTCCTCGCCGCGCGGTCAGAAGTAAAGGCAGAGGAAGCCATCAAGTCGGTGAAATCATCCGTTTCAAATGATGTCGAAGTTGTATGGATACCGTTGGACTTGATGTCAGGCAAATCGATCAAGAACGCAGCGGAGCAAGTAAACGCCCAGTCGTCCCGTCTCGACGTCCTAATCCTCAATGCGGGTGTGATGGCTCTGCCCCCTGGTGAAACTGAAATGGGCCACGAGATTCAGCTCGGCACAAACCATACCGGGCACTTTTATCTCACCAAATTGCTGTTGCCGACACTGCTCAAGACGGCCGAGGAGCCTGACTCGGATGTCCGCGTCGTGTCGCTCGCTTCTGTGGGGCATAATTTCGCGCCGGCATTTGAGAAAATCTTGGATCAAGAGAAGCTTAAGAAGGTTAGCACGACTGCTCGGTATGGAGCGTCGAAGGCTGCCAATATTCTCTTCGCCGCGGAACTTAGCAGGCGATACCCGTCAATCACGTCGGTGGCTGTTCATCCAGGTATTATTGTAACGAATTTGTATGACTCTTTGAATTCACAGTCTCTGTTTGCTGCTTTGGGCTCTAAGCTTTTGCGTTTATCTGGCTCGACAGTGCAGCAGGGCGCGTGTAACTCGCTGTGGGCTGCTGTTGGGGCGAAGAAGGAAGAGCTCAGCAATGGAGGATATTATGTGCCTGTTGGAATTTTGAAGCGTCGAAACGAATGGGCATGCAATGAGGATATGAGGAAGCGCTTGTGGGAATGGACTGAGTTGGAACTCACCAAGGCCAATCTCTGATAAGATTTGCGTATTTATCTGTTCATAGGCTTGCATATGATTTCAGCCAAGACTGCCATCTATTTAGTTGATAATGAATTCGATTTCTTTTGTAGCGTGGTATATACTTGCTTAAGTGTGATAGAACTTGCTATATATCAGATAGAGGTACATTCTGAGTTATATCAGTTGGAAAAAACTACGAATGGGCAACTTTGACAACCACCTTCCCGAGACCTCCCTTCCCACTGTAAACAATTTGACACGCAGATCGCACCGCTTCAATGTCGGAAAGCTCAACAGTGTTTCCAACCACCGTTCGCAATCTGTGTTCTTCAACATGACTTCTCAATTTGTCCAGATCTTGACCGCTCGATTCCAGAAACATATAGGAATACTCAACACCATACCGCCATGCCCTTAGTTTACGGACACAATCGAAAGCATTGAGTCCCATTCGTAGAGCGATCGGAATGCCACGATTTTGGGGAAGATCCATAATTGAAGATTCCTGGAGCTGGTTGCCTGATGGCATGGTCGCAACCGACACGATACATCCAGATTGTGGTTTCATGAGGCAGAGATACTCCATTGCAGAACCAACTGTGTCGAAGAGGAAGTCCACCGAGCGAGACTCAATGACCTTCCTTGGGTCGGATTTTGTGTAGTCAATTACTATCAATGGGTAAGTAAGTGGTTGTCCATGCGGAATTTGAGTTCTTACTCTCATCGACCGTTCCTTCGCCCAGGAGCTCCTTGACTTTTTCCACCTTTGAAGTCGAGACTGTGGTGATGACCTTGCCTGCATGGAAGACATTCTTTGCCAATTGGCATGCAAATAAACCTGTTCCACTCACTTTTATTATGTTAGATTCATACACAACAGTTTGTAGGACAAAAGCAACATACGGCCAGCGGGCACAAAGACAGTCTTTCCAGCTAGATCCCCTTTGTATTTTCTGAGTGCTTGAAGTGCAGTCATTGCTGCCAGAGGGATGGAAGCTGCATCCTCGAACGACAATGACGGGGGCTTCAGGGCAATGTATTTCTCTGTACATAGGACAAATTCACTGCAAGACCCTAGTACTCGAATGTCAGTGGGATCCTATGATCGTCGGGCCAGCACATACGTACCTCGAGAAATCTCCGGTAGTCTAGTATAGACTTCATCTCCGACTTGAAACTTGTTCACATCTGATCCAATCTCTGTGACTATACCGGCACAGTCATAGCCGATCTTATATGGAAAGCTATTGATGTCAGGTACGCTTCTCGCAATGTACATGGGCCCACATACGTGTCTTTTAACGCCAGCTTCAACATCCCGTCAGCCTTCTTCACGTCGATTGGATTGATGCTCGCCGCGTGAACCTTGATGATCACATCTTTTGGATCGCTGATCTCCGGTTTAGGCAATTCAGAAACCTGGTAGCCCGAAGGCTTTGAGTATGACGGAATGTTCAAGGACAACATATCCGGCTTGGACTTTCTGTGAGATGTCAAAGTAAAGAAATCAACGTCGTAACCACACTATTTAAACTGCTTGATGGCTGAACTGAAAAGACCGTCAGGATGCCGGATCCGTCTCATAGTTCATCTCGGACCCACAGTAACGGGTTAACTATCTCCCCGATGCCGAGCAGATACTGAGATTATTCAACATCCCGTGGCTCCCGATCAATTCCTTTGGATACAGGCCGCAGAGATTTAACTAACATGGAATCTTCGAGATACCACTACTCAAAATCAGTATTATTGTGGGAAGAAAATTTAGGCACGTTTTGTTCGTTGGGTGTGCAAGATGGTACATTTGTGTTGTAGAGTATGTACCCAAGTTGCCCCACAGATAACTACAGCTTTCCACAAAACATACATCACGACAGGAAGCTCGCGATCAGGCTTATGGGTTGGAGAAGAAACGTCTTACATTCCAATATTTATTCTGATTCCCGTATATAGCTAAGCTCTCGGCTGCGAATTTGTATGTCGGCGAACCCTTCTGGTTGGAAGCGGGCACCTGCAGGTCCACGGGTGGATACGTCACTGAGCCTTGGATCCTTATTTTGCTACCCATGGATATATCATCTACTCAGTCAACGCAAAATTCACTTCAATCCAAGCAATACAATACATATGTAGGTGTCATACGACTTGGGGAGGTCATTGTACTGCACGGGATTCAATATTAAGTATGGAGTAGACGTTCCACTGTATCGTGATGCAGCAGGTCTTTCTAACGTAAATTCTGACCATTGGACTACATAGCGAACAGGCCGGGATAGACCTGTATATCATGTGCGATGCCGATAAATACTACTCATATCAGCATGAAGTACAAACTCTACGGGCGCGAGCCCTGCGCTACCCGAAGTAGATCGCTATAACCGAAGAGGGCTCAGACTACTGCCTAACAAAGATGGCATACTAATCGATCATTGGACCAAGTGAATTCTAATCTCTACATATGTACTCCGTACGGAGACAATCTCTATAGGTATTTATAATGCCAGGCTTCTCGCTCCTTTCTACGTCGTCCATCGCAGACGGGTGAAAGGGGCTGGATTCTCAGGGGCTGGTTAGTAGAAGGCCGTCCAGGCTGATCGTTATTTGAATCGAGAAAGATGGCTGTAAAGTCTAACAATGTGTAAGTGACGATCCTGGATCTTCAGGAGAGACTACGAGGTACAAGACACCCCTGAGATATATATTCGCTTATATATTGTTTTCGGCTGCGTGTATGGAGTAGTATAGATGGGATTTGTGGACCAAATTGTCCATGGGCAAACTATTGTTGATATTCTGCATATCAATCATGGTCTGCTTTAATCATTTCGGACTAATCCGAGGGCTCTCGACAAGGTTGTTTCACCCGTTTGAGACACAGTTAGACTTCAGGCAACATAGAATCTACCGAAATCCTCATGTCAGGTTTAGAAATATGATGCATATATGGTACTCTGCCCTCAAAACGGTGATTTAGTCACTATTAATAGGCGTTCGGTCAAATGCCTTCTTAGTGCGCGCAAGGGCCCCAACCTTGCTCAGCCTCAATCTCAGCCACAGTCTTTGATTGAAGCCACTATTGTATCATATACTTCCGATGTACGGAGTACCCCGTATCGATTAATCCTTTGATAATATTAGCCCACAATATGACTGTTTTGATATAAACACGTAGCGTATTGGGCAATAAAACGAAAGTGCCAATTAGCTTCTTGTACAACGAGTGACCACGTGGACAGAATAGTCATTGGGATGCAAACATTCCAATTGCTGTCCAACAGCGTCGGATGCCAGCTGTATTCGCCATGTCTTGGCGTTTACATCTTCTACAACGGACTAAGCCAAGAGCTGGCAGCACTCATTTCGGAGATCAGGTGGCTGTTTGTCAATATATCTTAGCCAAATACATTTTTCGGATATAAATTACTAAGGAGTACTTTTTGTGAGTCCGACCAAACAAGTATTGACGGCTTTCTTGCAGGCTATTGCGGGCCCTTTGAGGTTTACATTATCAGCGATGCCTTGGTCAGCGACCCAAGGCATACATTTGGACATGTTAGCAACCACCACTAATAGGAGGGGATTTCAAAGAGATCAATCGTAGTTCCAATCTGAAGGTGCTACAAAGTGATCATAGACCACTGATGGCCGGTGGCCTCATATCCTAGATTCCTGGTTAGGTAGGTCCTCGGTCTGTCGATCACTGTCAAGCTTCTGCACAAGATGTTGCATCGAATTGCATGATCCAGCCTCGGAAGTCCGAAGGTACATTTGCGATGAAGGCTGGGCACCGGAGGCGGTCCATCTGACTAAAATCATTCTTTAATACTTCGTCGATCCATGACTAGCCGAATAGTACGTATGTTGTACTCCTACGGCGGTGTACAACATCAACTTTCCGAGATAAAAGTGAAAGAGATCAAGAAATGAATAACGGTGATCTTCTTTCACCTTCTACTGTGGGTTAGGCAAAGCGGAGAAGGACGCGTTCACAGTTAAAAGAACTTTGTTTTGCCGGTGAGCCTGAGCGTCCCCACTGCTATGAATAACCTTGACTATGACATCGTGTTCGCGTTTAGTGTGACTCGTATATTAATAATTACAGGGTTGGACGTGGCCATTGCAAGCGTAAAAAGGTGAAGCTAATGGGGCCGGAACGCTGTAGCTCGGGTAGAACTATAATGAACGATATAGTGGTCCTAATAAAGCTGGAAGAATCAATTGAGATAATCTATTCCATAATCATTTACTCAGTACAACAAAAATGAAAATGAAAATGAAAATGAAAATGAAAATGAAAATTGGTCTTTGTTCGAGTGAGACCTCCGGAGTAGGAGTGCCTGAGAAAGCAGGCCACAATCAGCCACCAGCGCCTCGGGTATTCCATTTCAATGCAACCCTCCATGTTCCCTCGCCTCTTTGTCTTATTTTGTGGAACAAACGGGGTCCCACATCCTTAGCTCCAAAACAATCTATTTCCCGGTCGAGTTCAACCCCGAATGTGATAAAGTGATAAAGTGCAAGATGCATGAATACCCGTCACATGCAATGAAACCCTGGACCCGAGACGGGTGAATCATCCAGGTACCAGGGGAGAAATCCAGGAACACACAACGCAGAACCAACCGGAACCCAATGTTCAAAGTCTCTTGTCTTTGATCAGCCACCCGGAAGGGCCAGAAGAGGAGGCAAAAAAGGACGAACTCCGCCGGAGTTCCACATGGATGATCCTAGCCTCCCCACATAGGGCCAATCACCAGCCCACGAACGGGGTGATGAACGCCGATGAACGCTATCATTGACTCGAAGGACCAACTAGGTTCGCCCACACTGCTCAATGCCATCTGAAACCGACCAATGGCTCAATAACCAGGCGGCCGGGTCCCCTCTCGGGCGGTGTTTCAGCCCTTACAGGTACTATACCCTCCTGCGCAAGGCCCAGAGCCCGCTATTGGACCACTTTTACAGCCACCTCTGAACGTAATTCGATTCCGCTGCGGGCCTCGACTGATCACTTTACCAAACGAGAAAGGAAGGGCAAAGGGCACACAGCTAGCCGTGAGTACATATACTTTCGTTCCCCGTCTCCTTTTTTCTTTCCCTCGACCGTGCAAGCAGGGCTTCTTCCACAGTTCCTTATCGTTTCTTTGTCGCTTCGATTTCGTCGTCCTCATTCCCTCCATCAGAATGTTCTTTCCTTCATTGGTATGTCTATACTTCGCATGAACCACAGGTCGAGTGCGACATAATCGTGCAACCATCGCTAATTGCACACATAGATCCTGGCTGCTGGCAGCCTGCCTACCCTCATTCAAGCCATTCCTCATGGCGCGAAGCCCCATCACTCTTTGCACCGGCGCGCCGCTGCCACCTATGCTGTCATGGGTGGTACTGGCGAGGTCTCTGACGGATGGCCTTCCATGAGCCAATGGTCGGAGTACGAGACTCTGTGAGTAGATCAACCCGAAAAGAAAAGCAGAGCGTCGAACTAAACATTATTAGCTGGGGTCTCAACCAAATTCTCATTGCCGCATCATGCGACAACTCTGATGACGAAACAAGCGACATTAACACTAGCATCAAGTCGGTCGCCAGCGAAACTGGCGTTGATCCTCGATTCATTCTTGCAGTTGTTATGCAAGAAAGCAAGGGCTGCGTTCGCGTTCACACCACCAACAACGGTGTCCAGAACACTGGTCTCATGCAGAGCCACGCTGGCGAGGGCTCCTGCAACAAGGACGGCAGCAAGACAACACCCTGCCCGTCCTCCATGATTAAGCAAATGATCCAAGACGGCACCGCTGGAACCAGCCAGGGCGACGGTCTCAAGCAGTGCTACGAGGCCCAGTCCGGCGGCGAAGCGGCCAAGTACTACAAGGCCGCACGTACCTACAACTCTGGCTCCATCGACTCGTCCGGCAACCTCGGTCAGGGCATCGCAACCCACTGCTACGCCTCCGACATCGCTAACCGCGTCCGCGGTTGGGCTGGTGACGTGACCGAGTGTGTCGAATCTACCATTGGAACCCTTACTAGCGCCGTGGGATCGGCCCTCGGTAGTGCCGACGACGACTCGAGCAGCTCCTCTTCCTCAACCGCTGCTGAGCAGCCTACGGAGACTGCTGAGCCTGTCGAGAGCTCTTCCTCGGTTGCTGCTGAACCTACCCAGGCCTCCTCCGCTCCTGTCGAAGCCGCCCAGCCAGCCGAGACATCGTCCGCCGCATCTGAGACCACCTCCGTGGCACCTGTCCCCACCTGGACCCCCAACGTGAACGTGCACATGGCCGCGCAGAGCTCAACCCCCACCCCATCCTGGACAACCAAGTCCGCGCCAGCCGCAACAACTGCACCAGCAGTCCCCAGCTCATCCGGAACAGCCCCTCTCTACCCCTATGCCAGCTCGTCATGCCAGAAATACTACACCGTTATGGACGGTGATTTCTGCGAAAAGTTGACCGAAACTGTCGGAATCTCCTTCCCTGATCTCCGCAGTTTGAACCCTGGCCTCAATGAGAAGTGTTCGGATCTGTGGCTCGGATATCAGTACTGTATCAAGGCTTAAGTTCGAGCCTCTGATCTACTTTTGGATTTTTTGCCTTTTACTGATTCCCAGGATCTTTTGGATCTACTTTTTACCTTCTTCCTCTCTTTAAGGCGGTGCCTTCTTTGTACATAGCATGAGCTTGCTCTGCAAAAATTGGCTATGGGTGATGCTGGCACCCGCCCATGGTCTTTTTACGATGAATGACACCAGCGAACTCTTTTTTTTCCACACTTACACTTTCCGTCTTTCTTTGGCCATTGTAGAACATGTGTAGATGCATTTTAGAGACAAAGACAAAGTGGACCCGTTTTTGTCATAGAGAATGCATTCGAAAATTTGACAAAGCTATTGTTCAAATGAAAGACCAGTATTTCTTCTAAATGCCCGTGATCAAAGAACATGGTTAAAATCTCATCACGACTGTCTCTAGTCTTCTATTTAAACAAGCTTTAACCACATATACGTTCAACCAACGGTCAGAGAGTACCAATAAACCCTCAGTATGATGCAACCAGCTATGTTCAGGTATAGGTTCGGGGGTCCGGGTCTTCCCGATTGGGAGATGAGTGACTATGAATGCGTCTACTTTGTGACAGTGCATTTCCACGAGAAACACAGAACGTATTCCAGCAAAAAGCTCATGCAAATTATGATTCGCCGAATTAAAAACGGTGAGGCCGAGGTCAGCCTTAAGCCTCTCCATCGTCACACTCCGCGGTGCATCTCAATGCCGGTCTATGGACCATATGATGCCCCGAGTGCTGTCGTTCTTGCAACCGCTAGAGAAGTTGCACAGACGCGCTTGAATGAGATTCAGCAAGGGTTTGTGGAGATTGACATGGATCTTCTGTTCGGTCGTGAGCATTAGAGATACCCTTCGATTATTTTCGAGTTTGGTTATTTTGGCTTGCAGTCTGTGAATAAAGTCTTTAACTATTCTGATAAGATCTTTCTCTATTGTACATGTGGTAAACGTTTATTGTATACTATCACTCATAGAACGATCCTTCTAGTATAAACCAGTGCCTGTCTGTCGTATAGAAAATCCAACTAACTTGGAAAGTCTCCATCTCCGTTTAATTAACTGCTTAGTTATGATCCATGGCAGATAATATAATGGGTGTCTCATCTATAAGTTCGCATATGGTGTAACGCAAGCAATAAAAGCAAGTCATTTCAACTGAAGTGCTCCCCTTCGACAGCCAGTCGAATAACCTCCTTATTCAATCCCTCCCAGCGCGTCCGTCCCTTGAGAAACCAGTATACAAAGGCAAATAACGTACTGGCACCAAAAATTGGTGCCGCATAGTTCATGTTTTCACCAGTAACCGGTAACGTTGATGGGAATGCCAGCCACACTGTAACCCAGGCAGTATACACCAAAGCGAAGACATTAACCGGAAGTCCCCAAATTCCCATATTCCAGTTTCCAAGAGGCGCTACATGCTTCTGGAACCGATTATGCACCATGCAACTAATTGCAATAAAATATGACATAAAGAGGCCAATGGACCCCAGTGCAACGAACGCCCCAAAGGCAGCACCGTCGGCGATGTTCAAACATGCTAGCATCATGACAATAACTACTGGGAGCCAGACGGCACGAATTGGCACATTGTGCTTGCGGTCAATCTGCTGTTGTCAGCAAATACCTCCTGCGTCGTTCTATATGGCACTGTCTGGCGCAGGTCATACATACATGACTAAACCACTGGGGAAGGGCTCCATCACGAGCCCATGCCCACGTCAATCTCGAGACAGACGCAATACTCGCCAGATTGACCGATAGCGAGATTACGAGTAACCCGCTGACCATCGCAGTGGCGGCTTTCACGGACCCAGTTGCCTGCCGGCAGATCTCGATTATCGGGAAGCTTGATTTCTGCGCTTCCTCCACCGAGCCCATCGTGAAGAGCATACAGACGACCATTGCGTATGCCAGAATACCGTTAGCAACAACAGTATAAAAGATAGATCTCGGAATTGCTTGTTTTGCTCGACGGACTTCTTCACTCATGTGTACTGCGCCGTCAAAGCCTGCGATGCTTAGCTTGCTGTCTTTTACTTCTTCCGCTTATATAGTGTATACGTACCGACAAACCCCCAGACAGGGGTGAGCAGACCTATATTCCATGCGGGGAAGTTTGCCCAGCCCGAGGTGCTTTGGGTGTGTAGAAAGACAAATTCTGGTGTGTGGCGGGGTGCTAGAGCTGCCAATACAACCAGAAACACAATCAACAGACAGATATGTAGAATACCCGCCAGCATTTCAATCCATGGAATCAGCCAAAATGTATACATGTTCATCAATGCCTGGACGATAAGCATGCCGACAATGATGAGGGTGATGTGCCATTGCTTAGGCTCGTATTCTGGGTAGTTTACACTCGCTAGGCCCTGGATCATCGCAGCAGTGGTGTTAGCAACACCAGCGAGTGTGGAAATCCACGCAAACCAAGTCACCCAACCTGCGTAATGTCAGCATTGAGTCAGCAAGTACTCGATTAGTGACATACCCTGCATCCAAGTGATGAACTTCTTTTGATTTGTCGGTGCTAGGTAATGTGTCCAGTGATACTGGGCCCCAGCAATTGGTTGCATTGATGCCATCTCGGCTAGCGAGGCAGATTGTGCCATTGCACCAAGCACCACAATTACTATCCCCCAAGCTAGGGCTTCAGGGCCACCATTTGATAGTACCGTGCTCAAGTTCCTAAATAGTGGCTGTGTTAGTAGTGCTGAAGCACAACAAAGGACAAGACTCTCATACAAGGCCTGAGTCTCCCAGCTCGACAAGTAAGTAAGTGAGAAGAAGAATATTTGGGTGAAATTGAAAAGTCGCTGTATACTGTCTCAGCTCGGCAAGCGGTATCGAGTTAACAAAACGTACCTTAGGCGAAGCCTGCTCCGTGAGTCCATTCCTTTTACGCGGGCTGTCATAGGCATTGGAGACATTTGCATCTTGACCTGGCGCCTCTTTTCCAATGACTACACTTCCCCTCTCCAAAGGGAGCATCTCATGGCGCTCCATTTGTTCTCGGCAGTGCAAAAAAGGCAGTTGATGGTGGGAAGCAAAAAGTTTGACAAGTCCCGAAGGAATACCGGAGAAAGAAAAAGCAAAACTGGCATGGAGGCCATGATTCAAAAAAGCAAGGATCATGCAGAATCCTTGTCTTACGGTGAATTTTCCTTGTCTTGCCTGGATGGGATCGGCGTATGCTGCAGCACCAGTATCCGGCCTGCTTTCGAGGTGGGACCAGAAGATGCATGGTTGTGGAACTTGGGATAAACCGATCAGTCGCAAGCCAAGAATGATCGCGCTCGTGTGTCTTCGGTGGTGTTGAAGATCCAATAAAGAACCCGATATGAGGACAGTCGGACAGTGGTTGTCTCCTCCATATATCATGTAATGTCTCTGCTAATCTACGACATAAACATGATCCTGTTCAATTATGCTCGGGAATCATTCGACTACCATGTCATCCAGCATAACGGTTCTTCTTCCGCCACTCCTGCCTGTCACCGAAAATGATCATGGTGCTTGGGTTATCACTGTGAGCACTATTCTACTTATTATTACTATCCTCGCGACAACAGTGACCGTGATATCTCGCATCCGCGTTTTACGCGGAGTTTCCTGGAGCGATTCTACTTTATTTCTCAGCTGTGTGAGTGCCTTTGCCTTCAATAGTTGTTTTTTCTAATTCGATACACTAGATCATATTCATTCCTCAGACTGTGTGCGTGAATATAGCCAGCTCCAATGGCATTGGCAAGCACCGAGATGCACTGAGTAATGCCTCCTTTGAGAAATACAGCAAGGTAGGAATTCAGGCACCTTCCCCGAAATGCCATATTCTAACATAGTCAGACGCTCTTCGTTAGTCAACTTCTCGCCATTCTCGTCTTGGGGTGTTCCAAGGCCGCCGTTGCACTTCTCGTCCTATCATTGCAACCTTTTGAGAAAACAACGCTCGCATGCAAGATTGTTTTGGGCTTGGTCAGCGCCTGGACCCTAGCCTCACTAGTAGCGCTCGGAAACCAGTGTGATCAGCCGCAACCGTGGAACTCCAGCCCCGAGCGATGTGTAGATCAAGAAGTGTTATATATCGCGCTGGGAGGTGTCCATATGTTATTAGATGTGGTAATTATAGGGCTGCCAGTGACTCTACTACATCAAGTCCAGATATTGCGGTGGAAGCGCCACCAAATCTCTGCCCTATTTGCGATGCGGATCCTGTGAGTGAATCTCTCAAATATAAGTAAATCCCCCTCTAATCCCACGCAGAGTCCTTGCCCTGACTATCGCTGGTCTACGCTCCCTCCGACCACTCTATAACTCCAACCCCATAGATGAAACATGGAATGCCCTCATGCCAGCCATCTGGCTACAATTAATCCTCAGCTCCTCAATTATCTGCACATGCATCCCAACCCTCAAACGGGTACTCGCCGAGCTCCAGACAGGCATGATGGCCGGTGTAGTTTCAGACTTTTTCGAGCAGTCTGTCTCAGGTCACACCAACTCGGGAGATCGATCAGCGTCCAAGTCTGATAATGCCGTTGGACAAGGATCAGGATCAGGGTCGGCGTCCCGCTCCCCAATTCGAAAAGACTCGCTCGACATCGAGCGCGTGGATAGTCAAAAGAGTCTGCGCGAAAATGACAACGTGCGAACGATCAACTATGAGGCCTTTTAAGAAGGGCCCGATTCTTCTAGGGCTTCATCTTCCCATAAGGATGTGAGCGATTCTCCGAGTATATATTCACAAGGCGGAAGTTAAAGCAACTGGCGTTGAAAGATTGAGATTATTCTGTCAAAGTACATCTACTGCTGTAGATATATCAACCTAGGTAGTTATTTAGAGGCTGCGTGATTATATACCCAATTAGATTATGTTGCATCAATTCACACATGTGGATATATAGGTCTTGTTCAGATATATCGGATAATATCTCATTACCCCTGTACAAGGTTGCAGAAGTGGCATGCAGATCAGATATGGCTCCAGTATTTGGTGCAATATCGCACTGCCCTCTCCGTTTGGCCGATGGTGCTGTCAATAGGCGGCCTGGTTCTGTGAAAAAGAAATGGATAAACAGAGAATGTATCTAAATTCTAGCTTTGGAACTTTTACACTAGGAGTTAATCAAATCGAATTGATTTCTGATTCATAGTGAGCCATGTTGACTCATGAGGTGGGGGCAAATGTGGGCTATATATATCCACTCGACAGGAACAGAAGAGGCCAAAACTGTTCTTTTACCTATTTCCTATCTTGTAAACGATGACAGACATTCTCGACATACTAGGTCAAACTCCGAGCCTGTACAAACTGTACACACAAATATGTTCCATTTACCGCGTACCCGATTCATCTTCTCATGACGGCATCATCGATACTTTAACAAACGGACTTGACCGATTGGCAACAAATTTCCCATGGCTTACTGGCCAGGTTGTCAACGAAGGCGCAGGGGATGGTAATACAGGCGTCTTCAAAATAGTTCCCCTCGAGAAAATCCAGCTCGTGGTGAAAGACCTACGACATGACCCCTCTGCACCGACAATCGATGGGCTTCGCCAGGCCAAGTACCCTTTCACCATGCTCGACGAGAACACCATTGCTCCTTGCACGACACTAAACCTACCGAGTAATTTGCCAAGTATCACGGCCGAGTCAGCACTGGTTTTTTGTGTCCAGGCGAATTTCATCGAGGGCGGCTTGATGCTCACGCTGGTCGCTCAACATAATGTCATGGACATGACTGGCCAAGACTTCATCATCAGATTATTGTCCAAGGCTTGCCACAATGAACCTTTCACAAGCGACGAACTTGCAATCGGTAACATGGATCGGAGTCATCTCATTCCACTACTGGATGATTCGTACACCCCGGGCCCTGAACTCGCTCGCCAGTTTGTGAAACCCCCGCCAAGCGTCAAAGATGTCTCGGATCCTGTTACACCTCCAAAATCTACATGGGCTTACATTGAATTCTCCGCGGCACAGCTTGGCTCCCTCAAAGCGCTCGCGACGAATACTTTGCCTGCCTCTACAGACTTTATCTCGACGGACGATGCTGTCAGCGCTTTTATCTGGAAATCCATCGCCCGCGCCCGGGATTCTCGTCTAGAAGCGACTTCTGAGTCGATGCTTACACGCGCAGTTGACATGAGGCAGCGCTTCGGTATTCCCCAGGGCTATCCGGGTCTCATGCAAACTTTGACATACAACACCAACACTATCCAGAAATTATCCGAGGAGCCTTTGGGAATCGTTGCCGCCGAGCTTCGGTCCCAGCTCGACCCGAAGAAGAATGATCTTGTATTCAACACCCGTGCCCTCGCTACAGTTCTCAGCCGCTCGGCTGACAGGACCAAGGCGTCTTTTACTGCCACGGTCAATGTTTCATCGGATTTCATGCTTAGTTCGTGGTCGAGGATTAGCTCTTATGATCTCGATTTCAATCTAGGATTGGGAAAACCCGAAGCCGTGCGGAGACCACAGTTTACTCCCGTCGAGGGTTTGGGATATTTGATGCCTCGATCGGCTGCGGGTGAGATGGCTGTTGGCATCTGTCTGAGAGATGAAGACTGGGAACGGTTAAAGGTAGATGAGGAGTTTACGAAGTATGCCAAGTATATTGGATAATAGTATATATAAGAAACGATGTGGATAAATATCACACTCTACAGTATGTGCGTGGATACAGAGTTGAGGGTCAACCGTCGATCGTCTCCGCATTCCGTGTCTCCGCATTTGGGAGTCTCCTTCCTTCATCTCTCTCACCTTCATCTCTCTCTCACTTTCTGCTCTTTTACTCGATCCTTGATACTCCTCGTACGATTGCTTAGGTTTGTTTTCAATCATATTATCACCTCAGTTACTATTTCTCCTTATCTAAAGCCTTCATCATGGGTGGGGAAGCTCCCTTTCGCCCCGCTCCTCCCGCTTTACCCCAGTTAGCTGAACATCCGGTCGGCCAACGTATCAAGAAGATCTACACCGATCGACTGAGGCAGTTCACATCAAACGGCCAGTATGAAGGCCAAAATCTCGTCTCAAAGTACCACGAAGCCACAAATTCGGACGAAGATCATGTCAAGCTCTCTGTTTACTCGGTCCCGGACCTGCAGCGACCGACCTTCAAAGAGGCGACCTCTCAGGAATTCAAGCCAACTCACATAGGCGCCTCTTTCGGCCCCAGTTGGTCAACACATTGGTTCCGGGTTCATCTTACCGTGCCCGACAACATGCTCCAACGGGAGCATCTGGAGTTCCACTGGGATGCCAACAACGAAGGTCTAATCTGGACAGAGGATGGTCACCCGCTGCAGGGCTTGACTGGTGGCGGAGAACGGACCGAGTTTATTCTCCCTAAAGCCTGGTGCGATGGGAAGGAGCATACCTTCTATATTGAAATGGCCTGCAATGGCATGTTTGGCAATGCTCCTGGTGGCGATTCCATTCAGCCACCGAATCCCAATAAGTACTTCACGCTCAGCACAGCGCGAATCACCGCGGTAAATCTAGCTGCTCGGGCACTTTACTATGATTTCTGGATCATTGGAGATGCCGCCCGGGAATTCCCAGGTGACTCATGGGAGGCGCATGAAGCCAATGTGGTGGCCAATTCCATGATGGATGCCTTCATTGCCGGCAATGGAAGCAATGAATCTATCCATAAGGCACGGAAGATTGCTAGGAAGTACCTCGGCAACAAAGTGGATTCGTCCGATGTTTACGACACAGATACGCAGCCAATAGTCTATGCTATTGGCCATTGCCACATTGATACTTGCTGGCTATGGCCTTGGGCTGAGACTAAGCGAAAGGTAGCACGGTCATGGTCTAACCAATGCGACCTGATGGAACGGTACCCCGAGCACCGTTTTGCTTGTTCTCAGGCTCAACAGTTCAAATGGCTTAAGCAGTACTACCCATCCGTCTTTGATCGCGTGAAGCGCTGGGTAAAGAAGGGCAACTTCCAACCCATTGGTGGGAGCTGGGTCGAGCACGATACCAACATGCCAAGTGGAGAGTCGCTGGTCAGACAGTTTTTGTATGGACAGCGATTCTTCGAGGCAAACTTCGGTAAACGAAGCACAACTTTTTGGTTGCCAGATACCTTCGGCTACTCTACCCAGATCCCTCAGATATGCCGCCTGGCTGGGATGAGCCGCTTCTTTACTCAGAAGCTCAGCTGGAACAACATCAATAATTTCCCTCACACTACTTTCCAGTGGGTTGCACTTGATGGCAGCCAAGTCCTGTGCCATATGGCTCCTTCCGAGACCTACACGGCCGAAGCACATTTCGGTGATGTCAAGCGCAGTGTCACTCAGCACAAGTCGCTAGATACGGACAAGACATCGCTACTCGTATTTGGAAAAGGCGACGGGGGTGGTGGCCCGACATTCGAGCACCTCGAAAAGCTGCGACGCTGCCGTGGTCTCAGCGACCAGGTCGGCTCATTACCCCGAGTAATAATGGGTCAGTCAGTGGATGACTTCTTTGCAAATTTGGAGGCCAAGGCTGCCTCTGGCACTGATTTTGCTACCTGGTATGGCGAGCTTTACTTTGAGTTGCACCGTGGAACATACACCACTCAAGCAAATAACAAGCGCAATAACCGCAAGTCCGAGTTCCTGCTGCGTGAGATCGAGCTTCTTGCAACCCTCGCCACCATCAATGCTTCCGATGACGGATATCGGTATCCCAAGAAGGAGATTGACGAGATGTGGGAAGGAACCCTCCTTTGCCAGTTCCATGATTGCTTGCCGGGTAGCTCCATTGAGATGTGCTATGACGACTCAGACAAATTGTATGCCGAAATCTTCGAGACGGGGACCAAGCTGCGGAAGAATGCCCTCGAGGCTTTGGGAGTCACTGGCAATGTCACCAATGCAAACTTCATGGCCCTCAATACCTTGCCATGGCCCCGTTCAGAAGTCGTTGCAGTTCCTCCAGCATTGTCCGCATACAATGGATACAAATACGCCGTGGCTGATGGTACAGCTGGGGTGATGCAAGTGCAGCCGGCTGACTTCAACACAACCACTTCGGTGACCGTGACCGAGGTCAAAGCAGGTGTCTTCCGCCTGGAGAACGCTAAGCTCAGGGTTGATGTCCAGGACGGGGTTATCACATCCTTGTACGATGTGGAAGCCGATAGAGAGATCGTCGCAAAGAATCGCAAGGCTGGGCAGCTGGTTATCTTCGACGACAAGCCTCTTTACTGGCAAGCATGGGATGTCGAGGTGTTCCATCTTGAGTCAAGAAAGGAGTTGCCCGGGGGTAAGACGAGCATTGTAGAGAATGACCCTCACCGGGTGAGCGTCATGACTGAGACGCAGATCAGCGACAAGAGCTGGATCAAAACCACAATCAGCCTGTCGGCATCCACATCTGATGAGCCCTCATACGTGGAAATGGAAAGCGAGGTGGAATGGCAAGAGACGATGAAATTCCTCAAGGTCGAGTTCCCCGTTGACATCACCAACACCGAGGCATCGTACGAGACCCAGTATGGCATCGTTAGACGCCCAACCCATTATAACACAAGGTATGCACCGACCGTCCACATACTTCACAACTATACTAATTACTCTGCAGTTGGGACATGGCCAAATTCGAAGTCTGCTGTCACAAATGGGCCGACCTCTCTGAGAACGGCTACGGAGTCTCCATCCTAAACGACTCTAAATACGGCTTCGCGACATGCGGTAACCTGATGCGCCTTTCGCTGCTCCGTGCCCCCAAGGCACCAGATGCCCATGCTGACATGGGCCGCCACCACATCCGCTACGCAATCCTTCCCCACGCTGGTGCTCTTGATGCCCGAACGATCCGAGCGGGCTTCAATTTCAATAGCCCACTCATCGTTGAAAAGGCCGGCCCTAAAGCATCTGCTTCCAATGCCCTGTTTGAATCTCTGTCTATAAAGGGCGCCCCATCTTTGATCCTGGACGTTGTCAAGCGCGGCGAAGATGATGCAGATGTTTCGTGGGATGGTACTCCTACCCGTCCTGGAAAGAGTGTTATTCTGCGTGTCTATGAATCGCTTGGTGGTAAGGCTCGTGGTACTATCGAGACTACACTGCCTGTGAAGAATGCCTTCAAGTGCAATATTCTTGAGGATAATGAGAATGATGGACTGGATATTGAGACTCAAGATGGTCGCTCCGCGATCAAGATTGAGTTGAGGGCGTTTGAGGTCGCTACGTACCGACTGCAGCTATGATCGTAACGGGAGTGGCGGGCTTTACCCAAGCACATGGAATATCGACACCCATCGTATGTACTTAGCTCGCGTC
The DNA here is from genome assembly GCF_028829835.1 of Penicillium mononematosum. Taxonomy (NCBI): domain Eukaryota; kingdom Fungi; phylum Ascomycota; class Eurotiomycetes; order Eurotiales; family Aspergillaceae; genus Penicillium; species Penicillium mononematosum. Next base: position 2,403,106 of record NW_026643275.1, read on the forward strand.
GCATTCATTAGGAAGCAATGAAACAAATGATGTATCCAACAAACGCTGTAGTCTGTTCTGTATAAGTTCGTGATTTACGTGATATCGCATCGTAGGTGTAATAAGACAGAAATCCCATTCCCGTTTCCCGCGCCTGCAACACGACTCCTCCCAGGAGCCATGCGAAAAGACAAACCAACCAACTCCGAACTCGAGAAAAAGCCAAGCAGATGCAAGACGGGCGCAGAACATAAAGAAGACTGAATCTCTCAAGGCTCAATCTCTCCCATAGCTGATCTTCAACCGCTTAACAGAAGGCTTGTCCTCATCGGAGAAATCATCAGTCTGATTCTTGCCCTTCGTATTCTTCGACCCGCCAGTCGCCTTCTTCTTGTTTTTTGACGAACCACTCGAGCTCTTCATCCCACTACCAGAAACAGACAGCGGGTCAATCTTCATAGACATGCCGTTTCCGCCAGTCGTAGACGTCGGCGTTGCGGCGTGGGAAGGCGTTGTTTGTGCAGACGAGGGACCTGGCGAATCCTGCAGACACAACAATAACCGTCAGTTCCCAATTCAAACCAAAAACACCATACTCAGCTTCCACGAGCACTTCCTGTTCGGGTGTTTACATACCAGCATGTAACTCGCCGAACTCCGCGAGAAAACTCGATCCGAATCCGTCACCTGCGCCTTTCGCCTCCCGGCCATGCTACCGCCCAGACCCAGTCCCGCGGCGCCGAGACTCGATCCGTTCGCAGAGCCTTTGATGTAATTGTCGAAGCCCTTGATGATATTTCCAGCGGTGGTTTCTTCCAGGTATGATTGTTCGAAGCGGAAGATTTGGTCTTCGAGTTGAGCCTGGGGAAAGGTGTTAGCAACATATCAGGGTAGAACGATTTACGCATCCAAGGACACCATAATGCGATTGCGAGATTGGAGAACATCCGCGCAGCGAGAGAACAAGTTTGCAGAGGTAACAACGTCCAATTCCTGGGGACGAGAACGCGAGACTGCACTCACCATGCTCTTATCCATTAATCGCTTTTTCTGTAGTGTATCCCTCAGCTCGCGGCGCAGTTTCTCGTAGTATGGTAGTCCGCGACTTGCGGCATTCTGGTCTACAGGCGCATTCGGGGTCCCTGCTGTTGCGCCGGCTGTGGGCGCCGCAGCTCCGGTCGTCGCGGGCGCGGGTGTTGGAGCCGGCGCTGTGTCTGCCATTTTTGGTGGAGTCAAACACAATGGAAAGTATATTTGTTTTATGTCGAAGGGACGTATTGCATGCGCAGAGTGGGCGGAATGGAGCTGAGATTGGGAAGTTGTGTCAGTGCGTAGTCAATGACCGCGTTTGGGTTCGGGAGAGTTATAGCTGGAGATCTTTGGAGGTCTTATCGATGTTTGTCTTGTTTGCATTCCCCTCTCTTGATTGTGAGATCAGGTGCTTTGTTTGTTGTCCCTCCTCGTGCCACCTGCAATCTTACGAGTATATTGTCGTCTGCTTATATTTTGAGACGGAAGAGGTCTCTTGTTACTATTCATTTACTACTATTCAATATGGACCACTCGATGCATATGGGCATGGGTCATGGTGATATGGGCCATGGTGATATGGATATGGGTGGGAAATGCAATATGAATGTGAGATATAGCCTTCGCTTTCACTTTGATCTCATGCTAATCTCGAATATTTGAATCGTAGATGCTGTTTACCTGGTCCTCCGAGAACTTGTGCATTATCTTCCGCAGCTGGCGTATCACCGGTCCCTTCTCCTTCCTCGTGTCCCTCATCGCTATCGTTATCCTTACTGCGGGCTACGAGGGAGTACGATCAGCGACTCGGAAATACGAGTCTGCCCATGCACAGCGGTTAAGCGTGTTGAACACGTCTGCCACTACTGGGGGTAAGTGATTTGCTCTTTCCGTCGGTCAAGGTACAATGTCAAGGACACTACATTCCCAATAGTACCTGCTATGTTTTCGTTTGATATTGGAGTCATGATAGGGAGATGGTATTCTCAGCAAGCTTCTTATTGATGTCTTGGCTCTCTGCAGACGCTGAGACCGCCGACCCTATCATTGCCAACGGCCTGGCGGATGCAACCCGTAACACTCACCACGAAAGCTCACCACTACTTGCAGGAAGGGAGAACAGAGCGGCATTGGCACGCAAGGGCAAGCTTGCCCTGGCGGCTCTGTATGCCGTCCAGGTGTTCTATAGCTTCTTCATCATGTAAGTGTCTCCTAGCGACCTCTGGCCTCGATTTAGCCCGCTGATTTGGTGGTTAGGCTTCTCTTCATGACGTATAATGGGCAGGTCATGATTGCGGTTGCAGTGGGCGCATTCGTTGGGTACTTGGTTTTCTCCGAAGGGACGCCAGCCACAAAGACGATCGCGTGTCATTGAAGGTTGGAATCCGGGGCGTTGACGAATTTGCAGACTTAGTGGGAGGCGTAGTATAATGACCAGTATGTCAAATTTAGACTGGTTGCGGATTGGAATTGATGGGTTTGGAAGCCCTTTCCGGCGGAGAGTGGTCCTGGCTTGTGGTGGCAACCTCATGTTTTCGTGGTTCCATCGGTCTCTCCATAATGCAGTTATAGTTCATGGAACTTCCACATCACTATCATCGCCAAATCCAAAACTGAATCCACCTCCTTCGGTGTCTTGCCCAGGGGTGTCCTCTGTTTTCCCATGGACAATATCCTCCCACTTGCGCTTCTTGCCTTCGCTCTTCTTCTGCAGTTCATTCCAAGCGTGCTCCAACAAGTCGGGATATGCCTCGCGCATACCGCTCATAAACCGTTCACATGGATTAGCCACGTTCTTCCGGAACCCAGACACCTGGTCCGGCTTGTTAGACAAGAAATCCAAGGCAGCGCCGAGATGACCTCGAGGAACAAAGTTCTGCGTAATAGCGATCGACGGTTCCAGGTTCACGACCAAATGCCACCATCCAGATGGAACGTGTAGAATCTCACCCTCGCCGCAGATCCCTTCCACACAGCCCGGAGCCCGGCGTGCCTCGGCATGGAATCCCAGTAGCCATTCTGCAATACTGAGTGGCGAAGTAACCTCGCTCTGGTCATCCGACACAAATACACCTGGAGGCGGGGGCTGTTTCGTGCCAGATGGGAACATAATCCAATATTTGGGACCGCGTAGCACGGCGTTCCATGCGCTGGTGGCATTGGGATCTTTGTGGAACTTGCTGCCGGATCGCTCGGGTCCGATAATCAACCACTGATGATCAGGGCGGTCGTCACCGAGCACGGAGAAGAAGTCTTCGGCGAAGCATGCTGGGGGCCAGTATGATGCGTCGGGAGTGGTTTCTGGAGATCCGACGGACAGTCCCATCTTGGAGACGAAGGAGCGGTCGAAGAGGTACAGTGGGCTCTCGTCGGAGTTGTCTGCCATGTAGTCGCCGTAAGTGCGCATGGCCCAGTCCACGGCTTCGGCGCGGAACTTGGTCTTCCCGTATCGGGCGAGTAGTGACCCGACGGTCCAGTTCTTGTATGCTGGCCAGGCCTTGACAGGTTCGGTCAAGATGAACGGTCGGTCGGTCCAATTTGCTTGGAATTCCTCTGGTGACAGGTCTGGAAATCGTGCGATCTGGTTCCGCGCCGGGATCTTGGAGACATATGGGTCGAGTGAAATGTGTGCGCAGTTGAATGGCCGGTATAGAGCATCGGAGAATAGCTGAGAACAGTCCACCATGGGCACCTTAGAGGCGGGGATATTGAGATATGTTGACCGCCATGTTCCTCGCCATGTGAAATCTTCTCTTGGGTCACTGCAACCAGGTTTAGTATGGATATCATTTGTAGTCATTTGGACATTATTATATTATGGATAAGTGTAGGGCTCAGGACCAAAACATGATTTGGATCTACATAATTCCTTACCGAACAAACAGCGCCTTCCACAGTTCTTCAGCCCGGGTAAATGCATAGAAGGCCTTGCATGTCCGCCCGATGCTCAACAGACTTGGCCCGTCGAAGCCCTCCAACAACAACAAGATTAGTTCATCTGGCAGGTGCTGAAAAGTCCCTATAGCACTTCGAAGACTCCATGTAGCCAATAAAGCATTCCCACTTGGTTTGACGCCTAATGGGTGGGAGGGAATGGCCTCCCTTATAATCTCTGCATCGTGTGGATGACTCGGCAACGATGTGATGTCAGGCATGATCTGAGGCTTAGGGCTTCAAAGATTGGTTAGTGGCGACCCCAACTGAAAGGTAGTTCACCAAGTCAATGGGAACAAGAGAAAGTGAATTGATAGAATGAATGACAGTGAATAGAGCAACAATATCCACGAAACCAATTCCCAAAAAATTTAAATATAATGCATCAGATGGGTTTCAAGTCCATCTCGCCCACTTTGAACTCGCTTGGGCTTGGCCACACTCCCAACCGGGAAAGCGGTGGGATAATGCCCCGTAAAAAAAAAAAGCGTAGCAAATGGCGCCGCAGTTGTGGCCATTCGATTTTTTCGCTTTTCTTCTCTTTTCTCCTCCCACCCCATTTGTGAATTTCACATCCCACTTTGCAACCTTTCCTAGTATCCTATAAAAAGACTCTTTACATAAAGAGTCTCAGGTACTAGAAGTCAACTTTCTCACAGCGACCTACACAAGTTCGCTAAATCTACCCCACCACATCGATCACTGCCTGTGATCCTTTCTATCAAAACCGCAAATATGGCTGACAAGGGTCTTGAGGATCTCGCCGAGGGTATGTACTAAACCCCTATTACTTTCGATTAAAAACTCATTCCTTTACTTTGCTTTCGTTGGAAATCGCAACCGCGATCGCATTTAATATCGGGTGGCGTCAGATATAGAAGGCGTTGTGAAGATGGAGGCTAATATTTCATTTTTCATTAACAGGGCAGATCGAGTCTAACTACGATGAGGTCACCGACTCCTTCGACTCTATGGACTTGAAGCCCGAGCTGCTTCGCGGTAAGTCCCCCCTTCGTCTTATCAGGTGGGGTTGAAAAAAAAAATTACTGACGGTGGGATTCCAGGTGTCTACGCTTACGGTTTCGAGCGCCCCTCCGCTATCCAGCAGCGTGCCATCATGCCCATCATCAAGGGTGAGTTTTGTTCCATTTCGAGTCCGCTTTTTGAAATTTGCGCCTAACCTCTGAGGTCAGGCAACGATGTTATCGCCCAGGCTCAGTCCGGTACCGGTAAGACCGCTACCTTCTCCATCTCCGCCCTGCAGAAGATCGACCCCGAGGTCAAGGCCTGCCAGGCTCTGATCCTTGCTCCCACCCGTGAGTTGGCTCAGCAGATCCAGAAGGTCGTTGTTGCCATCGGTGACTTCATGTCCCTCGACTGCCACGCCTGTATCGGTGGTACCAACGTCCGTGAGGACATGAACGCCCTCCGTGCCGGTCCCCAGGTCGTTGTCGGTACCCCCGGCCGTGTCCACGACATGATCCAGCGCCGTGTCCTGTCCACCACCGCCATGAAGCTCTTCATCCTCGACGAGGCTGATGAGATGCTGTCCGTAAGTTACTGTAATTGATATCCATCTATATCAACCGATTCTAACTCTTCTTTTTTTTAGCGTGGTTTCACCGAGCAGATTTACGACATCTTCCAGCTGCTTCCCCAGTCTACCCAGGTTACCCTGCTCTCCGCCACCATGCCCCAGGATGTCCTCGAGGTCACCACCAAGTTCATGCGCGACCCCGTCCGTATCCTTGTCAAGAAGCAGGAACTTACCCTTGAGGGTATTAAGCAGTTCTACATTGCTGTTGAGAAGGAGGAGTGGAAGCTCGACACCCTCTCCGATCTCTACGAGACCGTCACCATTACTCAAGCTGTCATCTTCTGCAACACCCGCCGAAAGGTCGACTGGCTCACCGACAAGCTCACTGCCCGTGATTTCACCGTCTCCGCCATGCACGGTGACATGGAGCAGGGCCAGCGTGATGTTATCATGAAGGAGTTCCGTTCCGGTTCTTCCCGTGTCCTGATCGCCACTGACCTTCTGGCCCGTGGTATCGATGTCCAGCAGGTTTCCCTGGTCATCAACTATGATCTCCCCGCCAACCGTGAGAACTACATTCACCGTATCGGTCGTGGTGGTCGTTTCGGTCGTAAGGGTGTTGCCATTAACTTCGTCACCGCCGACGATGTTCGCATGCTCCGCGAGATCGAGCAATTCTACTCCACCCAGGTTGAGGAGATGCCCATGAACGTGGCTGACCTCATCTAAACACCCTAACTCTTGACGTCTTGATGCGGTTTACGATCGCAGAATCTGCGTTAAAAGTGGCTTTCTGCGTTTCCGCCTGCATTGTGCCGGGTGAGTGAACGGGGCTATGCTTCCGCATATTGAGTCGACAAGTCGACGCCCCGGGAGTTTTCCTGGCCCTTGCTATGGTTCCTATGTCTTGCACTAACGGAGATGAGACATGTTTGCGTTCACCTCTTGCTGCTCCGTTTTCTCTTATTTCTTTTTTATGCATTTCCCTCTGCTTTCCCCTTGTCTGTATCTAGCTCGCTCTTGTTGGTTAAGGATGCTGCCTCTTCTCGTACTTAATCAATAGACCGGGCCAAAATGTGACTTGTTCCTCAGGGCGTCGTCCTTGAAATGATATTTAACTTCGTATTCTGTTCATTGAATAGATGTACCTAGTTTGACCTTCAATCTCTCCCAATCTGTTCGATAACTGTCCAAATTAAGTTGGTATTATTCTTTACTCTGGCAGGTGTGGCAAGGCTAGAGTGGCACACAAGCAATTAGGGTCCCTATGACAGCTGCCGAGCCTCCACAGCTGTTGAGCCTCCGTCTTGAAGCCTGGGGATTTGTAAATCCCTTTAACCCAGACCTTCATCGCGATTTGGAGAATGAAGCCCTAGTTTCTGAGCCTCCTCAAACTCATATACTCCCGTAAAACAGAACTATCCCCTTGGGAACTCTCCCCTTCGCCACGACCAAGAACCGCATCCAACCTTGCCAAAAAGAAAGAGGTCGTCATCTAGGCCTTGTGCGGAATAACCAGCTCGCTAGTCTCAGGCTCATATATCTTGTTGGGAAAACCTCTTTCATCGAAGCTCGCATGGCTTAGTGGTAAAGCGCATGACTAGTAATCATGAGATCCTCGGTTCGACTCCGAGTGTGAGCATTTTTGTTCCTTTTGCACTCCAGGTCTATATTCCTGGATTATCTTTTTTGCACTCACAGTGTTTACAATTAATTGTACATTGAATTCCATATTCATAATACCGGGGTGTCTGTCTTTAGGAGGCGCCGGCAATTTCCTCATGGTTTCTAGGACCCGGTATACCTTCGAGGCTGTTTCACTTTTTGCCACATGTGCCATGCCCATCCAGATGAAGTCACCACCTTAAATGGACAAGGCCTGTCTACCTACACCCTAAACCTTCCAATGCTAAAGCACCGAGGAATTTATGAATAGTTTCGAGCCTCCTAGGTACAGTTGGTGAGGTATTAGCCGACTAACTGGTCCCCTTAGGCTACGCGTTAGAACAAGATAGAAGGAAAAAAATAAAAGAAAAACAAATCGACTCTAGTTTCAAGCATTTTCAGTGCCTTGACCGACTGTGTTTCTGTCACTTTTTTTGTCTTCAATGTTCTATTGATATCGAATTGCTCGGAGCATGTTCCGACGCTCGGGCGAGCAAGCCGAAGGTGACTTGATAGGAAAACTGTTGGTACATCAATTCCCGAATAAAAAAAGAGGTAAATTGGCCGACTAGTAATATTCGGACTTCTCGTGCGAATAGTAAGCCATTGACTTCGAAATCAGAAGTATACAGTTCCTTGATCAAACCGAACATAATATATACCGCAAGCCATACATATATGTAGTAGTGGTGGAGACTGGCTCTAAATAATTACCATTGGATTTATCTAGTATCAAACAGGTCCATGGATAGACACGTATCTTCTTCTATATCTTCCTAATTCATGTTAGTTAAAGAGGTGGATAAAGATACAAGCGGCGCAGAAAGCCATGACCGTTCTGGAGTTCTCCGCATCTTTCGGAGAACACCCGACCCTCCGACCCTTCGACCCTCCCCCACGACATCTTTCCTCAATTCCTCTTCTTTCTCAATCGCATAGCTTCAATTCCCTCCAAAATGGCTTCCATCCGCGCCAACTGCCGCAAGATTATGTGCATCGGCCGTAACTATGCGTGAGTCTCTGTCTCCCCGCGCCTTGTTCCCTCGGGACTTCCGACAGAGGCGTCGCTTTCTCTCTCCCTCGGCCACAATTGCTAACTGCATGGATTGACCCAGCGATCACATTACCGAGCTCAACAACACAGCCCCGAAGCAGCCCTTCTTCTTCCTCAAGCCCCCATCATCCATCCTCCTCCCCGGCTCGGGTCCCGTCCTCCGCCCCAAGGGCGTCAGCCTACACTACGAGGTCGAACTGGGTCTGGTGATCGGCAAGACGCTGCGCGATCTCGATCCCAACGATGAGAAGGCCGCACTGGACGCGATAAATAGTGAGTAGAACATGCAATCCGAATCCGAGGCATACCGCATTGTCACAGTACAGCGGTGGGCCAAGGACAAGGCGCAAGCAGGATGTCGCTAATAAACAAACCCATTGCGGTAAACAGGCTACGTCCTCGCCATTGATATGACAGCCCGCAACGTACAAGACGAGGCAAAGAAGAAGGGCCTCCCCTGGTCCATCGCCAAGGGCTTCGATACCTTCCTCCCCATCTCGCAGCAGATCGCCAAGTCGCGCATCCCGAACCCGCACGATGCATTCCTGCGCCTGCGTGTTGGACAGACTGAGCGTCAGGCTGACTCGACTAGTCTGATGCTGTACCGCATTCCGCAGCAGCTGGCGCAAATCTCGCGCGTGATGACGCTGGAGGAGGGTGATATTGTCCTTACGGGTACGCCTAAGGGTGTTGGACAGGTTAAGGCGGGTGATGTTATGAGGGCGTCGATTGAGGTTGATGGGAAGGAGATTGAGGAGGGGCGCATTGATGTTGAGGTGCAGGACCGTGAGGGGCGGTATGAGTTTAAGGAGACTTGATTTGTCTTTTGATTGTATATTTTGACTATAAAGAATAGAAGTATATATGGTGAAATGATCATTTGGCATCCGAACCAGTGGCATTCTTCTATGATCTACTGTACTGAGAATACATTCAAGAGACGATAAACAAATGCAGGACATGTATTATTTGAAAAATCCGAGCATCTATACCCCAATATCTACCGGGACTGTGAATAGGGAAGTCTGTAAAAGCCGTGTTCCCCGCCAAGACATTGCAATGTTTGGCTCTGACTTCCACCAAAAGCTTCACTCAACTTAAACATCACTACACTACCTAGGTAGATCCATCAACATGCAAGTCGCAGAGATCCTCTCGGACATAAATTCTCTCCGCGTCTGTGTAAGTATCACGCTTCCAGAAGACTGCCCCACTACGATAAACGCGCCCAAGCCGCGTCTTTGGACAAGGACAGTACCCCACCAGACGATATGACCATGCTAACAACATGACACAGGGCCATAGCGAGGCCCTGGCACTGGTGAATGTGCACAAAAACCTCAGCGCGGATTCAACCGAGTCTGGTGGCGCATTGGAAGATAAGAGCCCGGCAGACGACAAGGCTGATCTTCGTCGTGCAAAGGAACTAGTTGAACTGCACTATGAGGTGAAAGCGAGACATGTCGACGGAACTGTTGATGAAGAGCTGAGTAAAGCTCGGAAAAGATGTCCAGCGCGTTTTGGCAGAGTTGTCAACTGTCTGATTCACTCGCTGGGACCTTTCTTTTGAATATGGACACAGGCGTTGAGGATCGCGGTTACTTTTTTTTTTTTTACTCCCTTCATTCACGATTTATGTGACCGAGTGCATGGATTTTGGTTGACTAGTTTGGCCGAAATATCTTATCGGATTCCTGTCGACTTGGTCTTTACATATGTCATTCTCCCAATGCACGCCACACACCTGGGCCCTCGGAAAGGAAACCGTGAAGCCTATGACTCAATGAATTTACTGCATCTACAAACACTTCAATCCCTTCTGGGCGTACTGTACGATCTGATCATGAGCAACTACGCGTCCTTCCGTCGTCTTGCACAAATCTCCAATGGCCCTGGCCCGCTTCTGAATCCCTTTATCCTTTAGTACACGAAGCAGAGCCAAAGATAGCTCCAATCCGTTTATTTTCGGTGCTACATTGCGACTCCCGTGCAGGCCAATGCCTAACCACTCTACTCGGACCGGACAATCGTATGTGTCAAACCACTGGGGCAGAATGACCTGCGGAACACCAGCCCTGGCAAGAGCCATCAGCACCTTACATCGATGTGTGACCCAAGGAAAACTTACTTGCACGCCTCGAAGAATGAGTTTGCTCCTCCATGGTGGGCATATGCAACTATATTACCACCTTCCAAAACAGATATAATCTCTGGCTTGATCCATGGAAAGGTCCTCACTTTATCAGACTTGACAAGAGGCTCGAGAATATTCTTGACAGTCGGTGAGCTTTCCCAGTCATAAGCGAGCTTCCACAAGACCTGCATATTAGGAAACTCGCGCAAAACAGCCTGGATGGCCACCGTCATCTCCATTGCATCGTTTTCCGGAGCTTGAACGTGTGACCCAAGACATATCAGAATCGTTGGCTCCTTCAACCATGAATCCAGTGTCGGATCGCTATCTGCAAGTGACGAATATGTGCGGAGTATCGGACCGCAGCTGACCACATTATCCGGGACGTATAACGGAAAATCCATCTCTCGGAATGCAGGCGAGAGATGCAGATGGTCTTCGCAGTAAGGCGCGACGTGTGGAAAAGCCGTCCGGATACCAGCTTTCTTCCGAATATCCAGAAGACGGCGCATGGGTTTGCCCAAGTGAACGATAAACACGAAACAAAATACCATGTATATATTTGCAAGGATCAGTCTCCATGGCAGGGGATACGGATATCCCGAACCGGTACTGAATATGGAAAGTCAGCGACAACCTCGAACTCACGCGGGATGAATTTCTCACATCGGGTATTTCCACAACATGCCAGCTTTGGGCTGGACGGTTGCGACCACATCTTTCAAAGTCACAGGCCAGAGGATCACGATTCGCGCGTCAGTACTACGAGCGGCATCCAGTCCTGAGATGCAATATTGGATCCGCGACCACGACGACGGGACGGATATCTTTCAAGATCTCCAAACAGCTTTGGTAGGATTGTATATATTCGTCAGGCGTCCAGCCCAGGACGCAGTTGTTCAATATGTTACATGCCTCGCGCGTTCCGGCAAGTCCTGGTGGATGACATATCGTACCCGATTTTGTACGTGCCACGATCTCGGCCACTGACAGGCCTGCAATTGGATGGAAATGGATAACCTGGTCGTACTCTGCTTTGTCATTTATTGCTTGCACGCGAGTCGATAATTGCTTGAAGGAGGCGATGTGGACTTCGAACTCGCCGCGGTGTAGAAATTCCTCGGCCACTGCGAGTGCGACGTTGGACTGTCCGTGTTCTGGGCTCGTGAGGAAGAGGATGTTCTGTTTTGTAGGTGACATGATGTTCTATTTTCCGTCCAGGATTTCCTTGTGTCTAAATCAAATAGGTTGTTCCTGGTCGCGGATTTTATTTAAGTGTCCGAACACGCTTCCCACCATTATATGATTGCGTTGTCGCATTCCACGAATACTAGCCGATGTATGGTTACTCAGGATGAGTGAAGTGAACAAAAGGAGGTATTAATGCCCTGGGCTCTTTGATTTTGATTTGAAAGACAAGGTAGTAGCCGATTGTCATAAAGGCCCGGATTCAATCGTTAAGAATATAAAACTGGCCTGTGTACCATTAGCCGTGCTTAAAGTTGTGATAATATATACTCCTATAGTAACGGGAACATGCAGCTCGGATAAATAAGAGAAAATGAATGAATTAACGGCCTATATTTAGTTTTCGACCCAAGTATCCAAGCTTTCGCAAGCAGCCAAAAGCAACACCCAAGCCGACCAAGCTCAGTAAGAACAAGAACCAGAATGCAGTCCGATATCCGATCATCCATATCTCGGGAGATTTGAGCAAGGAAGTCCTCTGGTTGGGGGTTTGCTGTAGCTGTGTGCTGACATCATTTGAAATAAGTGCAGTCAGTGCCATGCCGACAGAGGCTCCAATCAGTGCCACTGTGCATAGCACTCCCATTGCAAGCCCTTGAGTCTCCGGAGGGAAAGACCCAGCGACTATCATTGTGGCAATTGGGATGACTGAATTTGATGCCACCGAGTTTAATAAAACGGCAGGCATTGCACATTTCCAGTAAGGCCAAACTGGGTTTAATATAGCCATCAAGAGTGGGGAGAGACTAGAGAGGGCTATCGCAATGACGAGGATTTGGCTTGCGTCAACGCGGGATAGGAAATGTCCGGTGAGCCTACTACTCAGCGCGCTGGCAATTGGGAATGCTAGATATTGCCATGATGATTGTATAACCGAGAGGGCTTGTGCTCTTTGGAATACGAAGATCATAAGCTGCGAAGTAGAGTGAGAAGACGCGTAGACGAAGAAAATAACCAGCCCAATGGAAAGAAAATGGCGGTTTGTCCAAAGAGAATTTTGGATGCGCTGTGTTGTGTCTCTTTCACAGCAATCCTGCCAGAATAGGAAAGCAACCAGGAGGATCCAACCAAGAGCAAGAGGAACGAAGAGGCCCGATTTGCCAATATTTGCCACGTTGTTTGTGATGACACTAGTTGTTATTTGATCAGTGTTCTGAAAATATAAACCATCGTTGAGATGAGGATACGTACGCCAATGCGGAGAATAGAAGCGCCATCAATGTACTAGCGAGTAGAGTTCCAGACCAATCGATATCTTCAACTAGTTCCGCCCATGGGATATATTTTGGGTCTTGCGCTTGACGGGGAACCGTCCAAATTGAAAGGAGAAAGCCAAATAGGCTCAAAATTGCGGCACAATGAAAGCCCCATCGCCAACCAGCAGTGTCTGAGAGTACCCCACTAAGGACGATACCCACCCCGGAGCCAATATACTGACTTGCACTTGTGCAGGAAAATGCCAAATTGCGCCACTTCCCAACTGGAAGATTCTCCCTGTGAATGCTCATTGCAGAAACGAAGCACATTGGGTAAGCCATGCCGGACACAAATCTGACAGCAATAAGCTGCGAGGCAGTCTGGGCCAGTCCGCTAGCCAGATGGCAAACGGTCTGTAGAAAGCATCCGGACAAAAATGTTCTCCTACTGCCTAGGATGTCTGCTAAAGATCCGGCCAGCAGGAATGTGCAGCCTTGAGCAAGATAGTACATTGACATTGGCCTGTCGGGTGGTGAGCCTTTGCTTTTTCTGTGTAACCAGATGGAAAACTGGGGCACTGGAGATGTCTCTCACCATAATTCAACTTTGGGGTCCAAACCGAATTCGGATGAAAATTGGGTGATGTTAAGGGTGACTAGGCCGTTGACCGCACTGGAGATAAATAATACCGTGGCAGTGCAGGTTATGATGGCAAGTCCATGTTGCGGGTTGGTTGAGTGGGTGGGAGGGGACCCGAGAAGCGGCTGATCTTCAGGGACCTGACGGAGATCATCTTCTAAACATTCATATTCCGACAGATCGAGTCTACCTTTTTGCATCATTGAATGGGAAGTGTTTCTAACATGCTGAAAGGGACAAAAAGGAAAAGAAAATAAACATTGAAGTCGAGCTGAAGTATTGCAATTTCAATCACATGGCCCACTCAGCCCCTTACCTGGGCTTGTCATCTCATTGGACGGCTTTGTTTGCATTTCTCTGGTCATTTTTCAGTTTTCAGTTTTTATTTTTGGTATTTTTCAGTATCCTTTGTACTCTACAATATATATTTGGAGAGCAATAACTACATCTACCAATGATCGCGAGATTACAGCTCAAAGTGTGATACTCACCAGACCAGGTTGATCTGTTTATTAGCTATGAAAGAATTAAGTGCAGATTCCTGGAATTAGAGTAATATCTTCCAAGACTTCTCTATTCATAATGGTGCTGGGTACATACAAACGCCATGAGACTTGTTGGAATCACCAATGTTTCACAGGCACATGCGGGGTTTCTGAAGGGGACATTGATCATCTGGTCACAGCCGTGAGTCCCAACACCTGACAAGATCCCGAGCTATAAAGATAATTCGTTATTACAAGGAAGATCACAGCGAAGAACGTGACATCCTGATTCCCAAATCAAAGAGCCCAAGATAGTCGATAGGAAAACGCCCTATACCAAACAGGCAGCCAGCAAGGCCATTATGCGGTCCTCAACTGAAGATATTGATTAAATGCCTTCCAGGTCTGGTGCATTGCTTGCCTCCCATGGATGTTTCTTCTCTACCGAACGAATAACAGATTCATGAGCCACACTGCGAGGTTCGATATGGAACTTCCAAGGCACAGGATGACTGATGACCCCAGGCTGGAATTCTGGTTGAACATCAACTTCCTTCCCATCCTCGACGGCTTTCCTTATATTAAAGACAGCAAGAGATTGCGCTGCACTCAGATACAATGTAGTATCTGCCAAGATACGCGCCGGACAGATGCGACGCCCAAATCCAAAGACAAGATCATGAGGATCGAACTCGGGCTCACGTCCATCAATCCCCAGAAAGCGCTCTGGTTTGAATACCATAGGATCATGGTAAACGGTAGGATCATGCGTCATAGCCCTTTGATAGATGTCAGTAGAGCTTGATAAATGTGTGTCAGGATATTAGTTGGGACCCGGACTCACCACATGTTAGGCAGAACCAACGACCCCTTTGGAATAAAATATTCTCCCCAGGTATCATCTTCACTCGATGCGTGGGGAATACCCATAGGTCCGACCGGATGCCATCGCAGAACCTCTTTCACCACAGCGTCGATATACGGCAAGCGAGAGCGATCGGCGACTGTTGGGAGCTGACAGGGCCCCAAAACCCGATCGATCTCTTCTTGAGCTTTAACTTGGACCTCGGGATGCAGCGTCATCGCAAGGAAAAAGATTTCTATAGCACAAACGGTCTAGAGAAAGTTAGTTAGGGACCAGAAAAGGAAGGTCAATGATCTTACGGTATCAGCACCACCTGTGTAAAGTGATGCAGCGGTCAGTTTGGCAACAAACTCATCTTCCGAACCGGGTGCAGGACACCCTGTTGTCCTAAACAGGTTAGAGAGATAAGACGGCTGGAAGTGACCCTTTTCTGTCTGCCGACGTGTGAATGCATATGGCTTTTCTGCGACAGCCGTCACGTTCTTCCTCCATTCCTGAGCAGTGCGCTTGAAACTTGCTCCGGGAAGCCAGGACGGGACGTGTTTTACTATTTTCCGTTAATACCACCTCAGTAACTAGTGCAAGACGAGGATAGAGACATACGAGCTGGAATAATATCAACCAGCCAGGTACCCGGTGTACTGGCCTTAGAAAAATGATCGAGGGCCAGATTTGCAATGTGCACCAACGGATCACGCTTGTGCGATTCGATGGTATACCCGTATGCAATTTTAAGAATGACTGCACCAGCCTCTCTGCAAAAGCATAGATTCAATATCTTGGAATTGAATGAGATATTCGGGGTATCTACTCACGTCTGAATGTGCTCTATAAGCTTCGTCTGGTCTTCAAGAACGCGGAACAGAAAACGGTGGGTTTCCATCTCTTGCAGAGGATTAAACTGAGCCGCAGCCGACTCTGATCCAATGTACGGATGCATGGCCTTGCGATAGGAGCGAAACCGAGGAGAGTATTTTTGCATTGCCAAAAAATGCTCCCATCCTGACCCTATGTTGATTATCAGTACGTCAGCTCGGTGTCCAGATCCATACAAGCAACAAGCAGGTGTACGGACATTTCAGACGCAAAGACTAGATTCGGCCTCGAAGAGTATTTTTGAAGAGCGCTTTACCAGCAGTTCCATTGCCGATTTTGCGTCATTCAATATTACGATGGTTTGTCCCAGCACCGTGATAGAGCTGACCGGCCCTGGAGATTCATTGTCAGCGTGTGTTTTGGAGAACAATAGGTCTAAAAGCGAACCGTAAGTCTCTTTGTATTTAAGCCAATGCATCCATTCTTGTGTCCCCGACGGAGGTAGATCGGATACGTTGCCAAGCAATGGCGTTGGCCTTGGGCCCGGTGGCAGCGGGCCAAGAAGCCTCTGCCGGCTCCATAGGGTTTTGGCGACATAGAGGACGAGGGCTCCTAGAAATAAACTAAAAGGAATGGTAAACGACATCGAGGTGAGTAGTGAGGATTGCGAAACGAAGATGGGAAAAGAAAAATAGTAGTAACACAATATAACACTCCAATTTAGTGCCTTGCACTTCTCGCTAGCCCGCGAAAAAAAAAAGTAGGCTGCATATGAATAAGACCGTGCTGACTTCGGGAAATTTCAAGGGTCTCTTATTGGCTTTAAATTTACGAGAGTCCCCGCATACGTGTCCCTTCATAACACCATAACTAGAATGGGCAAAGTAGATCATACAGATAAGGATCCGCTCTTGCTCGGCTAATGGAGAATGGATGTTCTCAGCACATGCCAATTCCCCGCTAATTAGTCAAGGTTAGGACACAGAATTGTCTGACATGAAATGTGCCTCTATTCAAGACCAGCTCATAATTAGGGATGATTTTTATACTGGGTGTCATATCCCCTGATCACATTCAGACGCTAAAAGATCCCGAGGTCTGCGCTAGCTCGAGTGCTCCAGGTACCTACAACATAGGTAGCTATACATAGCTATACGTCCTCTGCTAGGGTTTCGCATATTAGCCGCTCTTATAAGGACGCCCAGAGTCAGGTTCGGACCTAGGCCGCCATCTTCATTCCAAGTAATCTGACAGAGTCGAAGAGACTTGGAAATCGATGTTGGGGGGGTAATTATATGCAAAAGAACCTCAACCCTTCATCGAATGAGAAAGAGATTATCTCATGGCCAAAAGCGAGAATAGTAGGGGCATTAGGCCGCGTCGGTCTTTGGCTGCGCCGGCATCGTACTGCTTCATCATCGCCGCCTATGCATCACATACCAATTGCCACAGTTGATTTGCGGATCCTTAGGACCATTAGGTTCATGTCGCTTGCGGAGAATATGAGCATTGAAGACCATGCTTAATCGGCACCGGATCAGTGATCGCCTGCTTGTGGCAACACACAAAACCCTCAATACACTCCATGTGCAGAAACAAGAAATCCCTCTCGGATGGCAGGCTGTCCGAGTTCGTCCTGAGACATGTGTCTTGTAAACTACATAGCCCATGTTTGTGGACTACACGTCAGACTTCACATTTCCAGGTAAGACCCAAGAGGAGGTTCGTGTTTTCGTACGCCTTATAGACCAGTGGCGTTTGGTAGCTGAGCCTGGCTCGCCTTCTTGATCCAAGAAGCTGACGAACAGTCTTTAGTGAGCTTCCGTCGGAAAATATCAACCGATCGCCCACTGCACTCATTTTCCAAGTGCTAAGCTCAAGGAACCCATTTCTGGTTCCCCAGAGCTATATAGTACACCCTCGGGAACTGTAGGTCCTCTATTCCCCACGTAGCTGCTGCATTGACCGTATACTACCGTCTTCATTTTGATTGATTTGCTGGTATGACGTAGATGCCGTGCCTTGCATCATCACACTTCCACCTCGCGCTTTCTTCTCCATTTCGCTCACAGTGTCCGCGCCCTTAAGGACGTCCACCGCCGACGACCCGCTATTAATAGTCGCAAGAGGGCTGTTTTTCCAGACCGGAACTGCCTTTGAAGGGCTTGCTGAATCGATCATTGTCATGAACGAGAACACCGCTCCACCAATCAACACCACACCATGTAGCGCGATCCATCCCCACTGCGTCTTGTAATACTGCGTAGGTGTCCCCGTACGTCCATATACATAGTCAACAGTGTAGCCATCGTATTCCTCCCGCATCCCGTTCGTCATACTCGCAGCAAGTGTACCAAAAGTATCTGTTATATTGGGCTTATCTGTATTCCAAAGAGAGTCAACTGCTGCAGGGCTGCTTTGTTCGTTCTCTATCACCCCGTTATATCCGACTGCGTCCTTCGGCAGGACGTTTGACATCGCGGTAGTCATGTTGGCTCCCGCTGTAATATTTTTGGAGAACAAATTCTGCATGTACTGGCTCAGTGCCCAGACTGCATTCGCAGTGACTGAGTACGAGGGCTTGCTGGAGTTATCCGGGAAATGCAGGACGAGGTCGTCCCGGTCAGCGTATGCGTAAAGCTCATTAAACTCCAGCGGTGCAGACTCGTTGACCGGTGGCATATTCTCTGGCGCCATGTAGTCTTGGCTCCAGGAAGGGAGGAGGAAAGAATTCGGGTCGCGAACTGCGTCGATTGCTTCACTCACGTTTTCGCGGATGATGTTTCCTTCCATAGTTGAGTCGATGGTCTTGACACAGTAGTATATCCCGCACTCCGTTGCCAGAAGCGGAATCTCAGGCCATTTGTATTCAAAGTCTGGCTTGGAGGAGTTGTTGATTTTTTCCTTGTCTAGGTGGATTATGCTCATGGACCATATCAGGGTATTGACCTCCTGCATGCTGTTTGTCTTGTTCGGATCCCCAGTCCCAAACGACGACATCATCAATTGCGCCGGCGGCGCATGCCCGATCGTTGGGCTGAGGTAGTCGCAACCGCCGCGGGTGAGTGAGCAGTCGTTTATATTCATAAGGAAGTGGCCATTAGGCAAAGTAAAGGCAGTCCCGTTTTTCTTCTGATATACGTCTCCATAGCCGTCATTATAGAGGGCGTTGTATACCTCCCCAAAATCATCAATCCTCTTCAGATCTGACGTTAGATCCTGGCACCGGTTGCACACACCGAGGGTCTGGAACTGGTCCCAGGAGCAGATTCCGGTCGGACACTGCACGGTGCCCTGTTGATCGACTACATTTCGGGTGCGAGAGAGCCCGTTCAGGATCGCCGCTTGCATGGACAGTTCCAGCTCCGTCGTCATCCTGATAACTGGATTGCGGGTTGAATTTTCGGCCCGCGACCAATCGTGCGCATAGAGTGTTTTGCCCCGGTCGAAGCTCGTCGCCAGCGTGGTAAACGCAGCCTCTGAATCGGTGTGCCAGCCATTTGCGAATCTGGGTCTCCGCTCTAATTGAAGAAGCTGCTGCGAGAATGGATCGAGGCCGATTGCAAGTATGATCAACAGGGCGCCGAGTTGCAGGGGCAGTCTTCTCCAGGTCAGCTTGGTACTCACGCGACAGGATATACTAAACCCGGTCTTACACTTGGAGGCCACGCATCCGCGAAAGAACCCTCAAACTACCCCATGGACCACGGCTGGCCATGTCAATCCGTTCGAAGTCCATCAACGGCCGTTCACCTCGCGAAAATAATATCCATTTCCATTGACCAATCAGCTCCGCTACTGCAAACGTCAGACTCGCTTTCATGGCGACCGAGAGCACCGAGATGATAGCGTTGAGTGTGACGCTCTTCCACTCGAATATCGGACGACCATCGAAAATCGCAAGTACAATGACCATGATCGCGAAGGAAAGCACAGAGCCGACAAGAGCCCACAACTCGAATTTCCACAGCCTCCAGTTTGCAATGCCACGGCGCGTAGTTTTGGGAGACATGATCAATGATATGAGGGTATTCGCAAAGTTGGTACAACCCACGAAAGATGCGCATTTGAGGTTTTAACAGTATCCACAGGTGACATCTGCTTATTTCAGCCTCGTGCGCCTCCGGGGACCAGGGACCTGCCTTGCGCTTTGACCCGTGGGGAACTGCCACTCAGCGACCTTGGCTGCACACAGCCTCACGCTAGTAGGGCTCTCCATTCCCGCTGTCACGAAATAGGACACGAGCCGGCGATCAGGGATACGAGGGTGTGATGAAAAGGCTATGCAAGGAAGTGGAAAAAGACAGTGGTGCATTCCAAGCGAAGCCCTCATGGAGAGAGAGAAGAAGAGAGAAAGGAAGAGAGAGAGATAGATTAACTATCTGTCACGGTTGTGGCCTCAGGCATCCAACAGGATCCATAAGTTCCGATATATACAGGTCGTACCTATCTCTAACGGCTAAAATCATAATAAAATAGATGAATTCAGAGCTTGTACCGATACAAAAGGGTGATGTAGAGTGACAGAGAGAGAAGTGGGGTGAACCAATTTATGAAGGGATTGTCACCTCCCCTCGAGAAGCAAGTCAGAAGTTATTCGATCCCAACACTATATTACTAGACAACCATCATACTTCAAACACAGACATACAGTATTGTTCAGTTTGAACTTTGGGCCACCATTTACCCAAACAATCTCTCCCGACTCATCAACAGAGAGCAAATAAGTCCTAATGCGCCAGCTACAAGTGGAATGATAAAGGCCCTTGCCATCGCGGAGGTGATTGCTTCAATAGCGGCAGTCCGTAAGTCACCACTGAGCTGCTCAAAGAGCGTGCTCTGGGATCCAGCAACAGCACTTTGGATTTCCGATTGACTGAATCCCTGGCCTGCCAAAACATGATCCAAGTTTCTGATGGCGTTTGATTGGAACGCTTGGCCGGCAATGACAAGACAGATGACTGTGGCTCCAATCTGTGCAACATTCTGCAGGTTTATAGCGCTGAGGGCGTCGGTTGGTTTGACTTTCAAGCTGCCCACGGAGTATCCCAGTTGCATGGTGATTCCGGTTCCGACTCCCATCAAGATACTGAAACCGTAGATCTGGCCCGTTGGCGTCGAAGGGGAAAGATATCCCACGAACAACGCACCAGCTATAGTCATGAAGATACCGGACACCAGACACATAGGCATGTAGTACTTTATTTTGGGAAGGGCCGAGCCGGAAGCAAGGTTGAACGCGATGGTAAACAGGAGGTAAGGAAGAAGTCGGACTGCGGCCATGAGGGATGAGTCGTTCCGAGTGAACTGGAAGTAGATCGGTATGTAGAATGTGGTGAAGAACATGCAGGTGTTGGCGCAGGTGGTAGTGACATAGAACAAGATTTGGGTTCGAGACTTGAGCAGATGTCCGGGGAATGATCTATGCTCGGTGGTGGTAAAGATGCAGAAGGTCTGCTGTAATGTGTAAAGGGCAAGCATAACTCCCCATACTGCAAGCATTGCAATAGTACGACCATTATTCCACTGCCAGATACCACCGGCAAAGATGAAGCCCATCGCAAAGGTCGCCCACATCGCTGCGCTGAGCACGAATCCAACATAGTCCAGACTAAGAAGTCGATCTTTGAGTGGTCTTCCAGGAGCTGGATGAATGGCTGGAAGGTAGAACAGGTAGACAGGAGCTGTGATAGCGCCGATGATAAGATTGATGTAGAATCCCCATCGCCAAGTGGCAGTTGAATCCGAAAACCCGCCACCAACCACAGGGCCCAGAATCGCTCCCAAGCCCCAGACAAACCCAGTGCCAGCGAGATACGCCCCACGCTCATTTCGAGTCGTCATGGCGGAGAAGTGGTTCAGTCCGCCGAGATAGATGCCAGTTCCTCCCGCACCGGCAATCACACGTCCGACAATCAGGGCACCCATGTTCGGAGCTCCACCACAGAGAGCAGATCCGCCCTGAAAGAAGACGATTCCAGCAATGTAGAGCCATTTCATATTGAAGGTGGTGAAAAGAAATCCGTAGGGCAGAATAACAGCGACCGATCCAAGAGGGAACCCGGCCCCAATCCAGGCGAGTTGGTCGACTTGGCCAAACCTCTGAATTACCGCCCTTGGACGTCTGCAGCGATTGTTGTATCCAGTCCGTACATCAATGCTGAGAGGTAAAGAGCAGCGCAAATTAGAAACCATCGATAGCCCGTGATTGTGCGTACGTCGTTGCTCGCACCCGGATCACTCGAGTGATCCTTTTCGTTGGGTTGATGGAGGTAGTCTTCGCTTTCTGGGCTCACATTTTGGGTTTCGGAGTCTGAGGCAGGAGTAGACGATATTGCGGTCATGGTATAAAGCTGATAGCGTGCCGAGCTATTAGGTGCTAGGTTGAGTGACCTTGTAGTTATATCTGGGTACACACAATGAAGAATGCCGCAGCATTAATAGCAGAAGAAAGCAAGAAGAGAAAAGAAAGGACATTTTACGGGAATAGGAGTTAAGGAACTGCATGATATTAACGCCGATGAATTTGAGGTGTTGGTATATGTTAGACTAAACAAAGCCGATGCTTGTCGGCCGAAGTTATCGGGACCCTCTCGCAACCCGAAAGGCTTCAATTCGATTGGTACACCCTATACACCCTAGTTGCCAATCAATCTCGAATTCAGGGTTAATTTTGATCATGCTACATATTGTAGCTCCAGGGGTTAGCGGATATAGTCGGTCTTAGCTGGGATTGTAGTCGATTATAGCATATTTGGTATCCCCGAGGGTTTATAGCCAGGTAGAAATTATCTGCGCCTTGGTGAGGTCTCACAATAATACCTTGTAACCAAAGATATGAAAACTTGCAGTCCTGCACTGTGCATTCAAGGGAGCCCCAAACTAGTAGATGTCATTATATATCCCCTATGGCTATCGCCGTGTTCATCAAGCGAAGTATTTTGCGGAGCCTACCGTGGTAAACGTGTAAACGTGTAATAGTGAAACCTCGATTTCTACTATGTACTATGTATGTATGTACTAGATCTCCAGACAGGATGGACACATCTCCCAGTTTGAACCCCTTCCATTTCTATTTATCAAAAGTAAAACTATCCAACGTCAAGAATCTATAGCCCAGCAAATCGTTATGGCTCGTTGAAGACAACGCTAGAAGAACGACTCTCCCCAGAGCATGGGGAATCCCAACGAGGAAAGTTGGGGGCTTGGGAAAGAGTCTTCTTGTGCCATTGAGGAAAAATCACCGGGCATTGAATAAGGATCCCCTGCTTCCAAAGACGGCCACTTTTCCTGTTCACCATAAACCCCTATCGGAGTCGGGAACTGGGGTGATCCTAAAGAGCCAGAAACAGACGACTTGGGAGCGATTGGACTAGATGACTGCTTGGGCTGCACAGTTTTGGCAAAAAGCTGAGTAGCCACGCGGGCTCCGGACGCAGCCATGTCACTTAGCCCGGCTAACATTTGAAGACGACGAATAGCCTGCTGTACAGCCTGCATTGCTATTTGGTATGTCATTCTAACCTTGGTTTCCCATAAGGTTTGTGCTATTATCGTCTTGATCAAATGGGAAATCTGCATGGGAACAAAGATTAAGCAGGAGAATGACAGGCTCAAAAGAGTTAAAGATGATTGCAGAAAAGCGCGTATAGGAGCCCCCAAACATCGTATGAAGGGTTGCAACAGCTTCGAGCACTTTCAGTGCAGCCATACCAAGCCTCTGCTTCTGCGACCGGAGAAGAACTTTCTTGTAGGGGGCTAAGCTTGCGACTTGGTTTGGTTTGAGCAGCAGGAGAGGTCGGAAGTTCCAACAAATTGAGTCGAAGATCGCGATATATAGAAGTTGTCTTTGCATGGGTAGCTTTGGAAGAGCCTTATCCAAAGATGTGTCTGGGTGGGCTATAGCGAAGGCCGGGTGTAAGTTGTTGAGATACTCGGATTCGAGCTTCTCATATCTCCGCTCACTCTCGGTCGGATCAAACTCGGAGGTACGCTGTAATCCAAGGCCTCGCCAAAAAGAGCCAAGCCGAACTTGCATGAGACGTTCGGTGAATATGTCGGGCGCTCTGGTAGCAGTTTCTGCCGGTAGATTGCCAATGTCTGGAATCAAGCGCAGCCGGGGTAGCGTTTCGTCGATCAAGTGATTGGGTAAGAATGGGATCCGATCTAGTTGTCTGGACAAATGACTGTGATCCGGATGCGTCAGTAAGATTTTAGTATCAGAATGATACCAAACGTACCTGTCCAAAACATAAAGGCTGCAAAGCGTCCTCCGCTGAACATCTCCTTCTAACTCTTGGGCACTATCTTTGGTAAGCTGGGATTCCATGAAACTGGTAGCATCAGTGTGAATGCCAGCTTTTTGAGCAGCTCGACATGCAGAACCTATGCCCTCCCAAAATTGGCTAGTCCTCCCTTCACATGAAACTTTCAATGCAGCAAAAATAATGTGTTGAACACGGACCAAAGTGCCTTTCCAGTCGAGGATCTCGCACGCTGTAGCAAGATTATTTCCAATATTACTGCAGGTGTCACGAATATCGGCTAGAGACCGACCACAAATTTGATCAACGGTATGAGACGGTGAGGGCAGAAATTGTGTCGCATAAGAACAAATGCGAGCAATTAGAACTGCAAACTCGACGTCGGAAATCTCCGCTATTTTATCCTTTGCCCACCACAGCTGGTATTTTGCCAAGAAGCTGGGGGCGTGAATGACTTGCTTCATCCTGAGCCCATAATAGAGGTTAGAACAAGAGAGCCAAGCAATCTTGCCAAGTAAAACTGACAGATATGCTTACCAATTCAATTCATGGATGAAATATTGCACAAGAAAGTCGAGGATTTGGCGCTCAGGCATGATATCAAGCTCATGGTGAATGGTGTCCCAAGTAGAGGGCGAGGCATTCTTTAGCTCTGTATCAGTTTGATCAGGCAATTCCAGCTATGAGGTTGAATCAGTCTAAATAATACCATAAGGACAACAATACTACAAGACTCACCCTTCGGAGCAAAGCCATTGTGTTGGAATTGCTATCCTCAAAGTAACCAAAGGATCGAGCTAGGGTAGAATGCTCTCTGGACCAATGAGCTTCGGAGTCATCCACGGCTGGCTCTCGCATGGGCCGTGCACTCTCTACCGGTCGAGGTGGTTGGGTCTCCAGCTGATCTGCAGGAACTGATAGACGGAAGGGCACGTTCACCGGCGGAGAACCGTAGACACACTCTTCAGGTCGGCGACGGCGGGTACAGTGGTTGCATGGATATTGGCGGTCACACTACAAACAATAAAAAAAATCAGCATTGCCTCACAATCGAGCCCGATCATACTCGCTTTCTGTTTACGCGTATAGCAAGAATAACACGTCCTGACACGACGTTTTCGGCCTTGCATGGCGAAAATGTGACCGTAGGAAAGAGTGGGAATCGGCCGACGCAAGTCGGAGTAGTTTAGCCCTGGAGGTACCTGGAGGTACTCCGGGAGATTACCTACGGGCTCCGCCTCCAAACGGCATTACTTGGCACTTACCCCCTCTTCATCTCACAATTATTCCCTTAGTTTATGACAGAAATCTGGCGGCACGACAATGTACGGTATGGCTCAATGAGTTATGTATAACTCTAACTAAAAATGACAAAACCCGCCATTTCAACAATTTGTGCGGACATCGATGAACGTATTATGCACTTTGATATGGTATCCATGGATGCTTTGTACAGTGGACAAAGAACCTACGCGAAGCGACAGCCAACCTGCCTTTGGACTTGTTCCGAGACTTGGCTGGAGGTAAACGATGTAATTCAGTACTGCCCTTGCGCCGTAAGTCTAGGTAATATTATAGTCGACTTTTCAAGATATCCCGGCCTTTGCTCACGGACTCTATTAATTCCCGAACCTTCAAGGCTGCTCCATATCCGTAGGTGTATCCCAGGCTGCCAAATCCATATGCGTGGACAACGTTCCCCTCGGTCTCGAGACGATAACCTCCCTTTCTCGCCGGACGGAACGCGACGATGTTCCTGGTCGAACACTTTTCCAAATCCACAGAGTCAAGACGTCTTTTAGAAAGATTCCTCACCCGGCTAAGGATGTTAGACCGCAAACTCTCGTCTACCCCCCGATCTAGATTGCCTTCCTGGCTCACTCCCCCAATGATCGCACCACCAGTATACATCCGCGGAATTATATAGGTGTACTGCGATCCTTGGAGCATAATCAGTTCATCGAAATCGGTTTCCACGAACATGGTTTGCCCGCGAACTGGTACCACGTCCTTGTCATTGGCCAATTCCGAAGCACCTAGCCCCGGTGCATGAACAACCGCTCCACATCCAGTTATATCCTTGGCTTCTTCGATGTCTGTGACTTCTTTTCGAATGAAACGGACACCTCGGGCTTCCAACTCCTTTTTGATCCACGGGAGAAAGATCGCGGGATTGACAGTCATGGTCTTGAACGTAAAGCCCATTTTGACACCATCAGGGAGGTCTTTGGTGGGAATCCGGCGATATTGGGGTACGAGGGACTTGTACCAAATTGTGGAGTCGTCGTCTCGATCATCATAGTATTCGGTTGCTTTGACCACCTTTTATTTATGTCAGTCAGATTAACTCATGGCTTTATGCTCATCAACCTTTGAATGAAGATACAAGTCCTTACCTGAACCCCACTTGTAGGGTCTCTATGTGCGACAGCCCAGAAATATTTGAAGCTTTCGACTTGAAGTGAATGACCCTTGGCATCTGGATGCGGAAAGATTGCCGCCCCAGCCCTGCACAGCACCGGTCAGAATCTTCTAGTTACTCCAAAGAGCAACAGGTTTCATACCAAGGGCTTGCCCAGTCTTGGGATTCGTCGCCTGGCAAGTCGCGAGCAATGATGGTCACTCTATAGCCAGCATCGGTCAAAGTCAGGGCTGATAAGAGGCCGATGACACCAGCACCAATTATTGCCACTTCCATATTCTTTTGGGAAAGTTGCAGTTCTCGAAAAGATTATTCCCGGTTCCCGAATATGGCGCGAATGTCAAAAACAGAATTATTTATCTTCGTGTGCTCAGTTTCCTAGCTGAATTGACTGAAAGTATATATCCTTGTTGTGCGGAACGCCCTTCCTATTGGATCGATTGTTAAGACTCGTTATCAGTCCAAGCCTATCAAAAAACTGAAAAATGCCCCTTGTAGTTGACGTATTGCTTTGGCGTGCTGATATGCTGGACGAACTAAGACGGCAGCTGATTGGAACCTTGGAAGGTCCGGAACGACTTGTCTTTCGACTTTTGCGGGTAAGACCATCCGTTGACTATCAGCGACACTTCCGTGCTTGCAACAGATCTCCACTCTTAGGGTTTTAAAGAAGCTAAGGTTTGCAACATACTCCACATCATGGAAATGCCCTTCACTACCTTCTAACCATTGCTACCTGCCAAGACTGCGCTTTTCTCCAAGGAAAGAATTACAGTTTGTGTCACGGATCGACTTGCCGGCTGGTGATGACCCAAAACCTTCTTTCTGGGATTTTTCTCATGATAAGGAAACCCTCCTCCAAGTCGAGGAGAGCATAAAACGTTGACTGCAGGTGGCAAAACCTAGTCTCGCCTGATAACCAGTGTTATACGGAGGGATAGGTAAGGAAATAGGGGACCTATTGCATCGCGCTTACAAACTAATACGGCGCAGCCTTTAGTCGCCGCTATGTATCCAAGACTACACACAAAGGAGATAAGGAGATAACCTTGGAAAACGACACGCCGCTGAAAGTCAGATGCCCCGGAATGCGGGGAAGTGGATTCCTGGTATCGTTGGTTATCGCAGATGAGGGTGCTTGGGTGGATTTGGGTATTATCATTGCTATCTGCTCAGCGGATATGCCTGCCTCGCCACGATGGCTTAGTTCATGACGTCCTGGGCCTACTGATTGGTCTTTTGCATTCTTCTCGCTCTACATAACTCCCAGGTTCCCCCAAGGTCAATTGCCTGTTCTTTCAACAAGTTCTCTTTACAATCCTATTAATTCTTATAAGAATCCCTAACTCAAAATGGCTGATCCTGAAGTCTGTTCTCATGGGAGCCATCCCGAGAAGGAGACATCAAAGAAAGAAGCAAGCCTGCTGAAACCTACTGGTAGTATTGATGACGACCACGTAGGGCAGACACAAGAGTGTAGGAATGGCCAATTCCACCGTTCCTTTTCTCCTCGCCAAGTCCATGTGAGTTGTGGCCACCATGACGGTAGACCTGTGCAAAACGTTGACCATTCCGTAGATCATTTCCCTGGGGTCTAACATCGGCAGTGGTGTCTTCATCGCCACCGGAAAAGCCCTAGCAACCGGTGGTCCAGGGAATATGCTTATTGCCTACGCTATGGTTTGCAGTTGTGTGTGGGGAGTCCTCCAGTCCCTATCTGAAATGACCATTGC
This sequence comes from Penicillium mononematosum, assembly GCF_028829835.1. Classification (NCBI taxonomy): domain Eukaryota; kingdom Fungi; phylum Ascomycota; class Eurotiomycetes; order Eurotiales; family Aspergillaceae; genus Penicillium; species Penicillium mononematosum. The sequence goes on from NW_026643275.1 coordinate 2,431,107, forward strand.
ATTCCCCGTTTCTGGGAATTACATTGATTTTGCGGATCGCTGGGTCGATCCCGCTCTAGCATTTGGCGCAGGCTTTGCCGAGTGGCTGGGTTCGTCTTGAAAAAAAGGCCTCGAGAGTTGTACTCTGCTAACTCTTTCAGGATGGACTGCCATTGTTGCCGCTGAAGCTGGCTTTTTCGACGTGCTTGTCCAGTACTGGGCCGGGGGGTCATTCCCTCAGGCAGCCACAAGTAAGTATGGCGCCTATTGATGTGACTTCTCTAACATGCGATTCAGTCACTCTCTTCCTTGCCGCCTGCCTGTTCATCTTCGTTCTCCCGAACAAGGTTTTTGCTTGGTTCGAATACGTGACGTCGCTCATCAAAATCGTGATTTTCTTGATCATCATCATTCTTTCATTAGCTCTAGTTCTGGGAGCCGGACCGAATGGCTATATACACCATGGTGAGACATGGACATCACTCCCCCATTTTTGAATGGCTTTTCGGTAAGTAATATCAACCAGTCAAACCTACCCAGGGCTAACAGCAGCAGGGCTTTGCCAACTGTGCCTTACTTGCTACATGGGCTGTCGGAGACCAGGTATTCATCGGAATTATGGGCGGCGAAGCCGAGAGTCCTCGGTTCTCAATGGCCCACGCGACAAAGCTCGTCCCATTCCGCGTGAATGTTATCTACATTCTCAGTGTTGTGTTTATCACGATATTAGTTCCCTCCGACGACGACCGTCTGTTAGGCGGAAGCGGAGTTGCAGCTTCGCCCTTTGTCATTGCGATTCAGGATTCGGGCATTCCTGGAATCGCATCGCTTCTGAATGCAGGCATGATGTGTGGCATTCTTGGGCTTGCTGCGGAGTCCATCTATATTTCCTCGAGAGTGTTAAGGAGCATGTCTCATCAGCGCCTGATCCCAGAACGGCTTGCCAGAGTGGATGATAAAGGAAGACCCAGACTGGCCTTGATAATTACATCAGTTGTTGCCGTTATCCTGGCATACATCCAACTAGCTTGTGAGTCAAAATTTGTCACGGAAGTTCTCTTATGGTATGCACACTGACTCATCACAGCTGGTGGCTTGACCGTGTTGAATTGGTTGATCTCGATTACCAGCGCTTCCTTTTTCAGCAATTGGATCATCATCGCCTTTACCAACTGGCGCTTTCATTGTGCCCTCAAGGCACAGAATGACCCGCTATTTACGGAGATATATGCCTGGAAGTCCTCACTCTGGCCGCTTGCGCCAGCGTGGCTCATGCTGGTTTCTCTACTTTTGTTAGTCTGCTGTATTACCAGTGGTATTGTACCAGCTGTAAGTTCCCAATGCGTTTCAGCAAGAAGTCCTCAGAGTCACTGTCGCTTCTGGAAACTAGCATACATTAACACCGCTGAGAGACATGCAGCTAATGGTTGGTTATTAGGGCGGCTCTGGATTCACAGCAGAGAATTTCTTCCAATACATCATTGGACTCTTGATTATTGTCATCTTTACAGTCGGGTACAAGATCATTTTTAAAACGCCTTGGCGGGACCCAAAAACGGCAGATTGCAGAACTGGCCGGCGAACCTTGGGCAGTGAGGAGATAACTCTGTTGGACAGTTACTACAAGCAGCCTGCGTGGAGGAGATTCCTCACTTATGTTCAGCTTTGGTGATGAAAGTGGTTATGTTGCTAAATGCAGACTAACTTTATAAAGTGATTTACCTGCTTTTCTCTCAGCTTGGCGCTGTAGCAAATACTATATTGGTTACCTAGGTAATTATAGTCGAAGTCTCTTCTACAAATGGTCTGAACCACCCATGGATCCATAGATATCCTCCTGTTTCTGCACCAATTAGATGTCTGGTAACGGACCCACTATGACCCACTTCGCCTCCTCAGAATGCAAGTCGTTCCGGCATCGGAAACCTGCAGGCGTTTAGCGGGGAACACTTACCCCAACTTTCATATTGCAAGCATCTCTCTCTTGCCTCTTTCATTTTGACCAACTACCAGCACATCTCGGGACGCTTATCATACGATGCCTCAGACTAAGCCGCGGCGGACTCGATCGCTTGGTGGATGCAAGACGTGTAAACGCAGACATGTAAAATGCGACCAGAACCGTCCGATTTGCCAGACATGCTCAGGGTTAGGACTAGCCTGTGAGGGCTTTTCCCACGAGATGTTGTGGATGCCAGCAAAGAAAAGCCAGACTTCCAAAAGGTCGTCAAATGAGAAACGAGGTTATCTGACTAGCCTCGGAATAAGACGTCATTTATATTCCGGTATGCATTTTCACTCTAGGTTGCGTATGAGGTGATAATGTATGTGAAAGCCACTGACCATCTTTTAGAGCAGTATAGGCGTTCTATGGGAACTGCTATCAGTAGAGGTCTCGTATCTGGCTCCATCGATGCTTCTTTGGAGGAAATCGACCAGAGATCGCAGGAGCCCAGCCTTCTATTCAAAAATGAGATGCGGGTTGGTCCTTTTGCTGTCCTCGATTTTACAAAACCATCCTCTTCCGGTGGCGAACATACAGGTCTTGCTCTGGAAAGGCCAATGAATCCTACCCATACACCACCTTCAGATCATGGGATTGGAGTATCCGATCCTTCCTCATATACTGTTGACATCTCAGGTTATGCAGACGACCTGCTACAATGGTCAGACCTCTTTGGTGAAGACTGCTATGGCATGCTTTCCGACTCTTCCTACCCTGGAAATTACTTTGACTTCTCTCAATTGGATGATACATATCCTGAACCAGTTTTGCCACTTGAGGATGCATCACTCCAGCCCCTTCCCTTTGCGCACACACCTACCCCCGTCAACATACTGGACCATGCTTCCTTTTTGCTAAAGAATTTCCAAAAGAATATTGTTCCTCAGATGACTGTTGTCCCCCTTGCTAAAAGCCCGTGGAACATTTTGAATGTACCTGCGGCGTTGGTCACTTTGGGTGAATTGACGATTATGGAATCTGAAAGTGTCAGCCATGCCCGGCAGGCAAATCTTTACAGTTTGCTAGCCTGTTCTGCCGTTCACCTGGCTATGGATTCGTCGACAGAAACGATTGGCTCGTTTCCGAGGAACCATTGGAAGGAAGTTTCAGAGCAAGCTTATCAAGATGCGAATACCCATTTGAAGATTTCCTTAAGCGAGGAAGCAGGTGGCGCTAAAAAGGCCAAACTGAAGGATCAGTTGATGGCAATATACGGACTCACGGAATTTGCGGTAAGCTTTAGCCCTCGCCTAGTACGGCAGCTGCAGGCTAACCAAGCTTAGATATTCTCTGGCCAATATATGGATGCACGACGTTACCTGGTTGAAGCCGAACGGCTTTTGCGCTTTAGAGCACTATCCAAACAGAGGATATCTCAGAAGCTCCGTCTTCTGATCAATGTCTACGTATGGCTTCGCCTGATCGGAGAAAGCACATACGTTTTGCATAGCTACACCCCAACAGAATCATTCATTAACAACCTCAATATGCATTGCGAAGTTCAAACACCCAATGCCGGTGAGAAATTCACAGCATACATTGCCGAGCGTGGGCGTCGAATAGATGACTTTCTCCATCTCGAGAACTCCGAAGGCGATCTGAACATCGATGAACCAAAAGACCACAGAATGGACGTTCCTGACATTCATCTCCATGACTCACGAAAGTCGACTGGGAGTCTATGCCAGCAGGTATACGGGATGCCAGAGACAATGCTCAGTTTAGTCTCACAGACCACTCGGCTGGCAAATGTCATGGAGACCCTGCGGAACGCACAAGCCTTAGATATTCCAATCAGCAGTCATGTTTGGAAGGCTTTATGCCGGCGCAGTACACGTCTCGAAAACGTGATAAACTGTTTCAGAAACCGAGACTTGAAGCTGGATATTTGCAAAGAACAAACCTCACCTCATGAGCTCATGGTGCAGGCTTTGAACTCCTCTCTTGTGATTTTCTTCTATAGGAGGGTGAAACAGGTCCACCCAGCGATCCTCGGTGGCCATGTTGACCACGTCATTTCCACATTGCGGATTTGGCTATCTTTCGTGAAAGAGGGATGTCCTGTAGGTCTCGGGACCTTATGGCCTATATTTATTTCCGGGTGTGAAGCTACCACACAAGCCCAGCGCTCCGCGATCTTAGATATAATTGATCAGGCTGGAGCAAGGAGTGGGTTGATGCCTTTCTGGACCGCTAAAGACATCATGTCTAAGCAGTGGAGGTTACAGGATGAACAGCAAGCATCTAACTTGGGAAGTCATCTCCCCACTTGGGTTGACATTTTGAGAGAACAAAAAATATGGCCCATATTTTGCTGAACGGCCGATTCAATAGCTAATCATAGCCAACTAGAAATCATAACTTTTGACATGAGCATACAAGGAATCTCTTACATGTGACTCCTAAGCTTTCCTTGCTTTTTAACCAATGAACCGACCTTTTATGCGAACCTTTTGGGCAGTTCCATAGCTAAAGATGTATCCAAAATCACCGAATCCATAAGCTGTACAAAATTGCCCTCCGTCTTAACACAACGCCCATCGTTTCTAGAAGGACGAAAAACAACAATAACCCTCCTGAAATTTCACCACAAACCTATAGAGTCACAAGAACATCGGACGGGTTGGGGGAATCAATTGGGATCTAACCAACTGGTCAATAAATCCATTCGGATCATGAGTGGGTCCGGTTCAAATCGTAAACCGAGAGAACTCGTTGACTCCCATCTCTCACACCCCATGATGTATGGACTGTATAACTCGACAACTGCAAATATATTAGAATTTCTCTGCTTCTATCTAGTCCAAAATGTGGTCCCTGCCACCCTCATCATCACCGCGCGGAAGAACTCCCCCCCTACGCTACTTGTGCATCCCGGGGATGATATGGATCGCCAGCCGCTTCATCCGTCCCTTTGGCTCGTCTGGCAGTCCAACATGGTGCCAGGCCATAACACAACTTGTCATTGCGACTTTGCAGGCAACAAACCTGTTATTTCTCAATCCTCTAGCCGACTCAGATATCCCGGGCGGCACAACAACCATTCGGAACTTCGGATCAAAGTTGATCGCTGCATTTCGTTTGCTTGCTCAAACCCGCGCTGTTAATACACAATGGCAGGTGAAGAATGTGCCCTCTCATCCGAGGTATTACCTGCGCCGGGGAATGCGGGTTCCGACCCGCGGTCGATTTTTGCTGCGACAGCTAGCAATCGTCGCATGGCAGTGCTTGGTGCTGGACATTGTGCAGACCATCTCGCTTCAGCAGGCTGCGGAGCGTGGTATTCAGGAGCCTGCGTCGTCGGAAATCGAATGGATCGTGCCTGTGGGACAATGGGCTGAGCGAATAGCCACTCATCTGTCTATTTGGTTTGTGGTAAATCGTCTAATCAGTGATCTTGCTTATCGAGTATTGTCCATATTCTTCGTCGGGATCGGGTTAGACTCACCTGCAGATTGGCCGCCCGCCTTTGGGAGAATGGCCGATGCATTTACTTTGCGCAACTTTTGGGGGTAAGCAACATTTAGTCTACTAAGATGGGTCATTATGTTGACACATTTTACAGGAAGTTCTGGCATCAGTTCATGCGCCAGCCCTTCACGTCTATTAGCGGCTTCATCGGACGAGATGTTTTGCATCTTCCCAGATCGTCAACACTGGAGCGATACACCAATCTTTCCATTGTCTTTCTTATCTCGGCCATATTCCATGTTATTGTCGATATACTGCAAAGCATTCCGATGGAAAGGTCCGGCTCGATGCCGTTCTATTTAGCATTTGTCCTGGGCATAATGCTGGAGGATGGAGTTCAAAGCCTTTGGAAATGTCTGCAAACACCAGACAACGGTCAAAACAAGGGAAAACAATTATCAGACACTGTGCCGCTTTGGAAGCGAGCTGCTGGGATGGTATGGGTCATGCTATGGCTTGGGGTCACGTCGACATGGTACTTCACTCCGATGATTCAATCCACGAATGATGATATGCGGGTGATTCCTTTCAGTGTGGCAAAATATATTGGCTTCCAGCCGCTCATAGGTATCACTATGGGTAGTGGAGTTGGCATTGCAGTCGTGTTTGAAGCTGAGCTATGAGACACAAAAGTATCCGCATCAGAACAAGGAGAAGTTGGGGACCTGAAGGTGCTGTACTCCACTGTCAATACGGCCAAGCACAGAAGAAACCTTGGAAAGATCATAGTCTGAGTAATGCCGCATTGAGGGAGGGAAAGAGAGAAGACATCGGTCCTACCCGCCTGAGGCACCAGCGTCGACAACGGTCCATGGGTGGAAACAGATTGCTTACATCTCCGCCAGCTCTACATGCGACAAATTATTCGATTCTACCCAGCAAATGAAAAAATTTTTGGTCTTGGCTAATGACCCCCAACGAGCTCTCTACCTGGGGCGTCATGTTTCCGATTTCTGAAAGCCAATATCGCTTTTTATCACCCGAGACGGATAAGACCATCAAATCGGCTCGTCAAGGCGAGCAACACCCGCAAGATCCAACTCATGCACGGTTTCCCCAGTTCTGCTCCAGCTTCTGGACTGCCCATTGTTGTCCATACCGAAGCAAGAATCGATAGACGGCCACATATGCACTGTTCAATGAGCCAACCACCCACCCATGGTGAACACTAGCGGCCTTCCCTACAATGTGAAACTTTCCGTCTGCTGCTGGGAGGGACAAAAGAAGGATAGAGATTGGTGAATTGTCCCGGGCCAAAAAGTGCGAAGGCTCCCGACGAAAAGCGGGAATTGCCCCAGCAGAAGGCATGATGATCTCGGTAGATGGATTGCAGCTTTTCGTACGTTATTCCATATTGCCGATGTTGCTGAGCGAGGTCGCGGAGGACAAGATCCAGCAGATCATTTCCCTCGTCCCGGGCCCCATGAGAGGTGGCGGCGGAAGATCTGATCAGAGCCCCCATTCGCGTGGCATCTTGGCCCCAGCTGTACGAGGCCAACAACACGGCTGGTTGGTCCCAGTCTTCTTCGGCAATTCGACCGCACGTCCGTGAAGGTAGGGTCGATGAGGCACTGCCGCCCCCTCGAATTCCGCAGTCTACTATCCACCATGGATATGCAAACTTGATACCCACTTTAGTAGAGTCTTCATACCGCAGACACCGGATAGCTTTTTCTTGGACAGGATCAAGGTGAAGTGGCTCGGTGACGATCCGCTGCAGGCATGCCAACGTGGTAGTACTGAACACCGTCCCATACCAATCGCAGGTTACTTCCTCGCCCGCACAGATCCCACTACGGTTTATGGAAATGCGACGAACTTGTTTCCCGAGCTCGACAGTGCTGCTTTTATTGATCCGATGGCACATTCGCTCAATCACCACGGAAGAGCCGCCGTCCACAGAATACAATTTGACTGCCCACCGTCCTCGGACCCTGTCGTGGATTGATCGAGGTCGAAAGAGCCCATAACACTCTCTGAAAAGGCTTGATCAAATGTCCTTGTGCCAGTACTCGAACATTCAAATCCCGCGTATGATAACTTCCAGGCAAATAATGACGGTGAGATCACGGCCTTCGTTGGACAGTCCTCCGCAGTCTCTCTTCACTCTACTGCGGCGATAGTATCCCCAACCCACCGAGTTTTACCCAATATATCACCTACAGGGAGGACCAGAAGGCAAGCGCCTTTGCTTACTGGGCTTCACGACTCTCACATGCTGCGAAACCCAAATGGAGTAGTGTTAATTACTCCAACCGAGTGTACCAACCGAGTGTACACTACCAGTGACCGGTTCACCACGAAGGCAATCATCTCAATTCCCGAAGGCCGGTTGGTCGAGGGGATGTCGCCCGCAACTTTATTCCATGCCGCCTGTGCCATAATAGTGTCCCGCCAGTACAAACAAGCTCATGTTGTTTTTGGTTGTCTCAGTCACTGGCCGGTCGACGCTACCGAGCAATCTGCAAAATGTAGTCGGACCATCTATGACCGAGATACCTATCAGCGTGCACATTGATGATCATGCTACTCTTCCGAGCATTGCCTTGCAATTACAGCGTCAGCTCATTGAGGATGCCCGCTACGAGACTGCCGGGATGGAAGAGATTATCCGGAACTGCACTCGCTGGCCAGATGACATAAAGGTCTTTGTCTGGCGGACGTCTTTCCAGCCGGACGTCTTTCCAGCAAGAAGATGATCGTAACTTCACTTTCCTTGGGTCCGAAGGTCGGATATCATTCTACGAGCCGGATCTGCTGCCTCGAAACAGACCGGAAATCTATGCTACCCCACGGAGTGGGAATTAGATCTCGAATTTGAGGGTAATCGCCAGTTGATCAGTGAGGATGATGTTCAACGCTTCATTCAAGGGCTGCAAACAGTGTTGAGTACCATTTGATATGCGATTCGAGGACAGCCTTTAGCGTTTCTTTTTATACCAAAATTTCAATGTTGTAAACGTTTCAGTTTCCTGGTCGGGTCTAGGACCATGCCATCTGTTCGAGCCGAGGAAGATATAAACTCACGTTTCCTGGCTCCATGGCTTAGGATTTGGACAACCTCTGGTTCCTATCACGTCCTGACCCCTCGCTATATTGCAGTGTCGGTTTCCATTTCTGAATGAAGACATCCGAGCCATGCTCAGAGGGGTGAGGGTGGGGTTTGGAAGAGGGGAATCTTCTTGGCGCGTTATGTTTGTCCTGGGGTATACCTGGGCGTTTTAAGGCATCGGGTGTTGATAGGCGCGTCTCGGGTCATGCCGTTCTAGACCTTCCGCTGGTTTATCCATGCTTCCAAGCTTAGTTTTTTGGATGATGTATAACCAGGAAATATATATTTGGGAGATGGGGAATTAGGAAAGGGGGAAAGGCAAACACGCTAGAAGATCAGAGAGGTAGAAGGTAATTACTAGACTGGCCGCTTACCAACTTGCATTTTTCTTTTGCCAAATTGGCAATATTGTCAAAAGTCAAATTCTGAGTGTTACGCCGCACTATAATTGTTGAAGATATAATTTCCCGAGAAAATGATTCAATTCCCTGATGATTACTTCGTAAGGGCTCGTGCGCCTGAGCCGCTTGTCGTCCTCCTCCGAGGGTTTCTTCCACATATCATTCTCTCCACATTTAGAATGAAATTCTCAATATGCCACAAAGATCCATCTCCAAGTGTGAGCATACGTCTATCTGTCTGTCCTCTTCTCCTCATGCTGCCATAGCAGGTTTCAGAAGACAAGGTCAACGGCAACGTCTCGCCGCCGTCAAAGCAGACAACCGAGGCTTCCCACGAGAAGACAAACACTTCCTTGAAGAAGACGAGAGGGCTTTCCCCGCCCCATTGTTGCTGCCTGGTGATGATCTTGCCGGAGATCCGGAAGACCCTCAGAGTTTTCAAGAATGGCTTGATGAAGAACACCGCAATCCAGTAACTGCAAAACAAAAAGCTATCTATGTCGTCTCTTCTCCTCAAATCGACCCAGATGTTGACTTCATGCGGACATGGACGACACCAAGATGTTCGAAACCATGAGATTCCCACAAAGCCTCCAAGTACGAAGGACGTCCAGGACTATCTGTCTGGTTTCTATCACGGTCTTCCTGTTAAGATGATGCCGCCATCTACACTGCGGTTTATTCCATGGGAAGAAGCCAAAAGGAAACCTCGAAAAAAGACAGGTCCACAATACCTGGGGTTACAATCCGGCGATGAATGCGTCCGGATTCGCTCGCGTACCATGTCCAACGCGGTCTATGGGGGCCAAGTCAATCTAGATGATCTTCTCGATGTCGCCATTAGCATTTTACCAAAGGACGCATATGCCCTCTTGATACTTGTAGACTTCGATCTATACGAGGACGACGAAGACGAGTTTGTATGTGGTCGTGCATACGGAGGAAGTCGCGTTGCAGTGGTATCCAGTGCAAGATACAATCCCAAGTTGGATACGACCCAAAATGTCGAGCGTCTGCACGCATGGCCCGCGTCGCATTGTGAGAAGTACATATCTGCATGTGCTTCCACAGAACCAAGTGCGAAAAGACAGAAAAGATCTCAGGTCAATAGCCGAGAATCGCAAAATTCGACTTTGGGGCTAAATGGTCCTGTGAAAGATGCAGTATCGGTCTACCGCTCCCTGCCAGAGGTGCATTCATCGTCCTCGTTACTGTCGGCGCTCTGGTTGGGTCGTGTTTGTCGGACGGCGAGTCATGAGCTGGGTCACTGCTTTGGTATTGCCCATTGCGTGTACTACGCGTGCTCGATGCAAGGCACTGCTTCTATCTGCGAGGACGCAAGACAGCCGCCTTATCTCTGTCCAGTTGGTCTGGCGAAGGTTCTTTGTGCCACTTCTACGTCTGCGTCTCGGCGATATCGGGCTCTTCTGGCTTTTTGTGAACGGCCGGGAAATAGTGATACACATTTCTTTGGCCCGTTTGCTACTTGGATGCGAAGTAGGCTAGGGCAGATCAACGACTCGACTTGAGTCTTTGGTCAGTACATGTATGCTGCTCCTTCCTTTGCCATGCTGATGATAGAATCTAATGGTAGGGTTTTGGATGTATGCACATAGATTGTCTTTCACAAATTCAGGATTACTCCAACTATGGGAGAATTAGGGTTCATACTAAATTTGATCGAGAACCTTGGAACGGGAACATTCTAGAAACCTTGGAAGACGCCAAATTCCCAGCAACCAGTCTACGTCGTAGTGCGTACCATGGTACTCTTCCAAGTTTACTGCTCTTCACATGTGACATGGGACATTCCATCTTCTCTTCAAGAGTGCATTCGGGAATCGCCCGATCTTGGTCTCAATTCGGTACCGCTAGTCAAAGTGTGATATGGGGTTGAGAGGACCTTGGATGATGCAGGAGCTCACCGTATACACCGTATAGTAGAAGGGTTTGTTTTTCCGTATCTAGATATGAATGTGGCGATCGATTGAAAAGACTCGGTCAGAACAGCAGGAAGAAGATTCGAGTCCTGTTTCTTCCATCTCAACAAAATCAAGCCGTCGTTTCGAGTCATACGATCCAGCGTTTCCATTAGTGATTGTTGGGGTCATTGCCCTACCAGCGATGTGACCATGGATAGCCGGCAACTTCCAAGCGGGCTGGTAGTATGAGAGATTTTATTCACCAGTGCAATTCTTTTCCAAAAGAGTGTATAGTTCTTTCTAGATCGGGAGTTCCCGATGGCCGACCTTGGTAAGCTCATGTTTCAAGATGAGAATTGGGGGCCCATCGGTTTGAGGATGTCTTGCTTTCAGCCCAATGCAACCCATCCCCACTTGAAAAACTCGGGTAGTGCTTATCGAATTATCTGCGATAGCTTCTGAAGCTTTGGGGCATTTTACCGGCCGATCTTGCCGGCAACTTGTGGATCACTGATTATCTGTGCGATCGGGAGACGAAAATAGTAACTGTTTCAAGGAGGTGTTTGATCCTGGTGGGCCGTGGATTTGAGCATTGGGCTAAGGTTCGAACATGTTGAAAATTCGTCCTTCTGATTTCTTATAAGGTAAAACATCCGATGCCATCCGAAGCAAAGGGGTGTGGGGAATATACCACCTCGGTATGAGAGGTCTGAAAAATAAGGCCTCGGATGTCGGGGTTAACATTTTTCCATGTTTTGCAGTTTCAATATCAACAACCCTGCTCTGATAAGAAACCAATAGTGCATCGTAGCTATAGTACTGCGACTATTCTCGGCCAAGTATCCCGATGGAGAGGCAATTGCAGCCAAGGAGAGAGAGGCGTTGGACTAGTTGAAGTTGACGGTTTTAGAGCTTTATATATTGAAATAGTACAGTATTCTTTGTTCTAGACTGTATTTCGTACATCGTACATCGTACTCCGTACTCGTATCTCAGATATCCCCCGGCCTTGTGGGTGAATTATTAAGCATTTTGTTGGCGAAAGTTGGAATAATTGTTCAGTGGAGAGTCAGGGGGGGCATCGAATCAGGGATGAAAACACGTACTTTTTGTACGTGTTTGTCCTTCGAATCCCGAAGAATCTTTCTGTCCTAGATCTGTTCCATGATTTGTTGATTTGGTCATTTTTCCCGAGATACCCGTCGCAAAGATACGCTCCTGCATTGGACCGATCCTGACAGCCGGACAGCTGCAGCTAATGAGAAACTGCAGTGCAGTTCCACATCTTTTGCATCGCCCTCTTGAAAATCAGGCCGAGCGCAATTTCCAAAGAGGGGAGTTGAGATGCCATCACGTGCACTGTCTGCAGTGCTCGTGGGGCTCCTCGTGGAGTGAGACAGATTGGACTGGTGCAGATCAGCACACCATTCCAAAAGGACTACGAAGTACAGCATACGGACTACGGAGTATCCATTGTGTTATTCTCCAACTTACTATTTTAGTGCATTGTTTCATTATGTCTCTGAAAAGTTGATCGCCGTAAAATCTAGCCTTATGACCCATGGTAAAGGTGTCAAAAAACGAACCGGTTCCCGAGGTGGATGGGGTTAGGTGGTTAGGGCGCTTTTAGTGTTGTTTGAGAGCAGGTAGTTTGTGGAGCAGGAGAAGAGAAGCTTAATGGCTGTTGTGTTCTTGGAATCCATTCAACAGCCCCTTATTAACTTAGTACTGTTTCGCGATGGAGGATTTTGACCCATATAACATACATTGAACATCCTGCACCATATACATACTCGAGAGTTAACAAATACAGAGTAGTTCAGAGGTTGGCTCCGGTTTCAAGGGATAGAATAGTTCTTTCTCCACTCTAGAAGCTAAGGCCTTTTTGGCCTATTTTTGATATTAATCTGTCTTTAATAGATTATTCTTATTTGTCTTTCAATCCACAAAAGTGGGGATATTCCCATGCGTGAAGTGCATAACTTCCTATTCCCTTCACATTTCAAGCCCGACTAAGTAGCGTCTTGACTAGTGCAGGAAGTGACACTAGAAAGGCCTAGATGCTGCTACCTCCTGCTATCCTTGGTTTTGAGTGCAGTACTCCGTAGCTCTGTTTCAAGCAAACGGTTTGTTGGGGCGGGTTCAATTGGTATCAGCTCAGTGTTGTAGTATGATCTGCTATATTTGGTCCATGTACTCCGTACTCTCCATAGCTAGTCAAATATAATGACTATATCCATTGTTGGCGACCGTATACTTTGGACGGTCTCTCGCATAGTACGGGGTACTATTGTAGCTATGTAAGTATGGTCTGATGGGCTTGTACCCTGTACTCCGTACCTCACAAAGAATCGACTAAAAATTCAGTTGGTGGCTGAAAGGTGCCCAGCCACTCCGTAAATAGCCTTTAATCCCTGATATCTTGCAACTGGAATTGACAGGTTTTGCGAGTTTAATGGAATCGGACCTGTCCATCGTTACCTGAAATGGTTAAAACGTGCATGCTGTGCTTGGACTAATTCCCCGGGTGGGACATAGGAGTCTCAACAGGCCACTCGGAATGCCGCATATACTTCTTAGTTTTGTGAGATTTGGATACTTGGACTTGGATGGCTGTAATTATTCGATAAATACAACATAAGTATGTCAGTAGAGTGGAATACAGAATATAGTTCAACACTGTGGGGATAGGGGTTGCCGAGTTGATATTCCGTACTCTGTACAAAAAAATGGGCTGTTAAACGTTTCAACCGTTCCAAGGTTGATCTTGTTGATCTATTTCCCCTTAGGACTTGGCAGTTTTCTTTTCTTTTTTATGTTTTCTTTTTTTTTAGTTCTTTTAGTTCTTTATTTCCCATTTGGATGTTCTCGGCACTTCTCCCAAGGCTCTTAAATGAAGTTACCTCGACCCGGATGGAAATAGGTCAGATAGTTGAGATCCAGATAGTATAATAATGTGATACCTTTATACGGACTACCTTTTGCAACTCTCCAAAAATAGCTCGGATGGCAAGGTCCACAATGCGGTAATGCACTCGTTGCACCTGTTGTTAGCCTCAGGAGTCATGATCCACTTGCCCGTGAAAGATCCAAGTCTCCATTACTCCTGAAGCCTAAGGGGTCGATAGCTCCAAATGTGGAATTGGAGACCGGGGTAGAGCCAATATGAGTCTGTTCCGATTGAATCGATGTCCGGAAGCCTCCCGGCTCACAGTTGATCAGGGGTATATAAACAACCATGGCGATCACCTCTTCCGATCTTCATTCAACTGTCTTTTTCTCTTCTCACGTTTTTTCACCAGTCTATCGTTAATTCCTTTGGCGGCTTTTTGCCTGCCTATCCAGTCTTTCGCTTCTGTGTATCCTTGTTCAGAAGTCTTTTAGAACTTCCAATCGTTTTCGATCTATACGCTCGTTGATACAACGCAAAATCTCGATATGCGTTCTTCTCTCGTTCTGCTCGCCGGTCTGGCGGGCTCGGCTCTCGCCTACCCTACCGACATGGCTGTTGAGCGCCGTACCTTGGGTCTCCTCGGTGAGCTCCTTGGCGACATCACTGTCGACGTGACTCAAGTCCTTGGTTTCGTCCTCGGCGGCCACTCCTCCGTTGAACTCCTAGCTGGTCTGGGTGCGGAGGGTGCTGCCGCTCTCCAGGGTGGTGCTCTCGGCTGCAAGTCTGGTGTCATCGACCACAAGGCTAAGGCCGCCCTCAAGGTTTGGTTGCTCTTCCACGCCGACCTCGACGTCTCCCTCAAGAAGTCCCTGATCTCGTGGTGTGAGGGTAACGACGAGCTCGTCCTCTCCCAGGACGTCCTGGCTGCTCTCTCCGTGTACATCCCCGGATGTGCCGACATTGCTGCCAAGGGCCAGCTTTACGTGACTGTCGACGGTATCTTCGAGGCCGCCAGCCTCGAGTCTGCTCTCGTCCTGAGTGTTGGTGCTCAGGCTTCTCTTTCCTCCTGGATCGAGGCTAAGCTTGATCTTGATGCGGGTGTCAAGCTCGGTCTGAATGTCTGCGCTGCTGGTGGTGTTGTCGCCAGCTTGTCGGCTGACGTCAAGGCTTCCCTCCTCGCCTGGATCAACAGCAAGGAGTGTGACCTCAGCGCTGACCTCAAGGTTTCGGTCCTTGCCTGGATCAATGGCCATGCTGGTGGTGACCTTGTTGAGATTGGTGCTATTGCTGACACTGCTCTCTCCACCATCTCCGTTGGTGCTTCCGTCGGCGCGCACGTTCTGGAGTCTGGCATTCTGTCTGTTGGCGGCCAGGCCTCCCTCGCGGCCTTCCTGGACATTGATCTCGCCGCTGGTCTCGCTGCCGATGTCAAGCTCGCTCTCGAGGCATGCGCCAAGGGCGAGCTCGCCACCTCCATCGACCTTGAGATCCGCACCAAGCTCGCCATCTGGCTCGCCAGCGCCGACTGCTCTCTTGGCGTTGAGCTCAAGGCTGTCGTCCTCCTTTGGCTGTCCTTCGGTGTCGAGGCAGATGCCTCCGTTGCTGTCGACCTGGTTGGTGGTCTCCTCGGTGGTGTCACCGGTCTTCTGACCGACACCCTCACCGATCTCAGCGTTGACCTCCGTGGTGCCCTTTCCGTCTGCGCTGCCGGCGGTAGCCTCCTCGACCTGACCTTCGCCGCCCGTGCTGAGCTCGCTGCCTTCCTCGGTGGCTGCACTTCCATTGACATCGGTGCCAGCATCCAGATCATCATCATCGAGTGGTTCACCGGCTGCAGCATCCCTGGTGCTCCCTCCGCCCCTGCCTCGTCTTCCGTTCCCAGCCTGCCCTCCAGCACCCCCTACGTGCCCAGCACCTCCGCCGTGCCTTCTGGTCCCGCTGACTCCGTCTCTGTCTCCGTTCCCGCCGGCACCCCTACTCCCTCCCGGCCCCGGTGCCACCAGCACCCCCTGTGACACCGAGACCTCTGAGATTGTCCGCTCCACTGTGATCCCCGGCCCCAACGGCTCTGGTTCCGTCACTGTCCCCGTCCCTGCCGTGCCCACCGGAACCGCCCCTGCTGAGACTCCCACCGACGTCTCTGCTACCGGCACTCCCATCCCCAGCGGCCCTGCTCCTTCCGGACCTGCCCCCTCTGGCCCTGTCCCCAGCGGCCCCGATGCCACCTCCACCCCATGTGACACCGAGACCTCGCAGATCATCTCTTCCACCGTGATCCCCGGCAGCCCTGACGAGTCTGCCTCCCAGACCGTCTCCGTCCCTGCCGTGCCTACCGGTACCGCCCCTGCTGAGACTCCCACCGGCGTTTCTCCCACCGGTGTCCCCGTCCCCAGCGGTCCCGCCGCCAGCGTCCCCTGCGAGACCGAGACCTCCGCCATCGTCTCCTCCACCGTGATCCCCGGCGGCCCCAACGAGTCTGCCTCCCAGACCGTCTCCGTCCCTGCTGAGACCCCCACTGGCGTTTCTCCCACCGGCGTCCCCGTCCCCAGCGGTCCCGCCGCCAGCGTCCCCTGTGAGACCGAGACCTCCGCCATCGTCAGCTCAACCGTCATCCCCGGTGTCCCCGCTACCTCCGCTCCCGCCCCTACCAGCCCTCCCGCCGTGCCCTCCGCCGGTGGTGACTCCGGCTCTGACATCACCGTCACCAAGACCGTGACTTCCACTGTCTGCAACTGCGAGTAAAGCGGACACCTTACCTGGACATATTCTGATGCCACGACCCGAGAAGGTCTCGTGCCTCTTTCCCACCCTGTGATCGGCCGTCCCTCCCCCTCTGGCGTGTCTCTGTAGATATCTAATTCTAATTCTAATCGGCTTGTGTGGTGATTGAAAGATCCTGTTTGTCATGTATATCACATGTATATTTCATGTTCTGGTCTTTTCTCGGTTTTGGCAGTCTGAAGATCCCTTGTTTACTAATGACTTGAGCACATATATATTCTTTCCCTTTAATGGAGTACATTCCTTTCTTTGTTATTGTGTTGGCTCTTTTTTTGATACAATGTAGTGATATATTTCGTATCTTAAAAGCTCGTAACCTGAGCATGTCACCAACTAGCTAGCTACGATTCTGTCTTGAAATGTAACAGAGCACATCAATCATGATTAAAAACAGTTATTGGAATTCTTACAAAGTAGATGTACATGTACAGCGCTAAAACGCACACATTTGGTTGGCGTAAATCTCAAAGTTCAAGTCACACATGGCCACTATCAATCCCTCCGGCTGGTTCTTGCTGCTTGTCGTTTAGTCCTGCTTTGGCGGCGAAGCACTGCTCGGCTTCTCGCCAGATCGGCGACGCATAGCAATACATCTCTCACGGAGTAATTTCTCACGGAACCCAGTAGAGTTTACCCATGCAGAAAGTGGTTTCTTGGTCTAGGTGTGGCAAGTTCGTTAGTAACAGATTGAACACAGCAACTTGAGAAACAACATGAGATGTGAAATTTTTAAACGAACATTAAGTAGGAATTGAATCTGGGTGGTAGAGGATACAAGGTGGAGGTTGGACCGGGAATCTCTATTCTCTATGACCAACCTGCTCGGCAACTTTTGTCTCATTGTCATCAGTTTTGGACGGTTCATCAGATTTCGAGGGGGTTCGGGTGGAATCCTCATTCTCATCAGCCATCTTGCGTCGTTTCTCATCAGGGTTGTATCTTTCAATAGAGCGGCGCCGCTTGCCGTCAGTGTCCTTCTTGACGCTGCGGCTGCGGCTACGGCTGCGACCACCGCTGGGGCTGCGGCGGCGACGGTTCTCACCACGATCACGTGTACCGGTACGGTCAGGGCTTCGACTGCGGCTGCGGCTCAAGCGACGAGAATCGCGGCGGGCATAGCGTGCAGATGAGCGGCGGGATCGCGAGCGAGATACACTACTGCGGGAGACGGAGCTTTGTCGGCGGCGGTATCCTCTGGGGGAACGTGAGCGCGGGGAACGGCTGCGGGAGATGGGTCTTTCTTTAACACGATCACCGTAATCCGGACTGCTTCGCCTTCTCGCTCCTCCGCGGTTGCGTCGCTCGGGAGATACTGAGTTGCTTGGGGAACGGGAGCGACGTTCGCGTCGTCTGTGGCGTGGTTCATCGCGGTTTCGGCGAGATGGTGACGATGGCTTTGGGGATCGGGATGGAGAACGGGTGCCGTGTGGAGATCTGGATGAACGGCGGCCGCGACGATTGCCAGCTGGCACGTAAGAGTCAAAGTCACGTCGAGATGGAGGTTCGCGGAAGCGGTCTCGGCTGCGGTCTCGGTCTCGGGGGGGCGAAGATCTTCTGTTGAAGTCTCGTCCCCGACCTCCACGGCCACCGCGGTCACCGCCTCTTCCCCACGGCCGCGGTCTGATCGCTCGCGGCGTCTCACATCATCCAGCTCTCGTTCGCGGGTTTGGTCTTGTTCCCGCTGGCGTCGAAGTGCTTCACTAGCTTTCTCAGCTTCGAGCTAAATTGTAGTATTGTTAGCAAACAATCCAAGGTCGACGGCACGCTTACAATCACCTTCTCTTGTATGAGCTCAAGCTTCTTGGCTTCTAGGAGCTCCTTCGGGACGCCCTGTGGATTTTCCTGACCGCTTAGACACAACGACCACAGCTCTTGGCAGAACTTGGGTGTATCTTTGTCAAGGAATCCGGTGAGTTGGATTTGGAGAAGCTTGATATCGGGCTAGAAACAGAAACGGATGTTAGCAAACTAAGGTCGAGACGCTAAATATCCGACGGCCAACTTACGAAGCGTGATCCCTCAAGATGTGCGAAACAGAGCTCGATGACGACGTCGTCCTCGTTCCCCAATATCTTGGAGATTTGGCTTGCGATCCATCTGCAATGGTGGGGAAAAAAGCAATGTCAGTAAACCGGAGATATCGCAAAACCGGGGAAAGTCACTTACTTCTTCATGACCTCAACATTGACCTTGGTCATGTCCACTTTCTTATTGAACTCAGGAGGGAACTTAGTTCGCCTAATCAATTTTGCATCCACGCTGGACGCCATCTTTGCGAGCGAGTGAGGTGAGGGTAAAAGAGTCCATGACGAGCAAACGCGAGATAACTGAAGTCCGCGGTGTCGAACTGCACTTGTGGTCGCTCGCGGGTGCCGTAGATGCTTCGCCGCCTTGAACTCGTTACTATATCGAGGCCGCTCGCGTCCAGGGCGGCCTACGCCAGTACATATAAATTTTGTGTGGCTAATCTGTAGATGTATACTTGTAAATGGGTTATTTGTCTTTTACTATTACATGTCCTACAAAAAATAAAAATAAAATGAGAGAAGAAAATAAGATGACATGGTAAGGTGGTTGTATCTATTAAATCTCCGGAAGTATATATGTGCATGCCCTAAGCGCTTGTAGTATATATGTTGTACATGTGTACGTTGTTCTTTGGAATCTTATAGCCACCCATTTATAAAATTGTGATTTAATTGCACTACCAAGGCCACGCAGACTCAGAACGTATCGTTGGATAGCAATTGCATTCCCTATCATTATATGGGCTTATACTTCAGACTCCTCAAAGCCATACTTTGGTGTGATTTTCTTCCAGGGTTACTATAATAGCCCAGTCCCAAGTGGGGAATCGATGATTTATATATTGTAAATCTCGAATATATTGGAATCTATGTTTAGTTTCAGCTTCAGACTCTGCTAGCAATATATAAACCATACTGAATAGTGGAAGGTATGTAGTGATGGCCATTTAGATTGATGGTAGCACCTCCACATTTACATCACCTGAAACTGAATGGGAATATAAATTCAGACAAGAATATATTCCCTAGGTTGAGCAATATGTCAGCATTGCTCTTAGTCTGGTAGTCTATAGATGTATAACAAGTACAACATAACTAAGTAGTATAAGTGGAGGTTATCAGATTCCATATCGGGTAACATAAGGGACTGCGGCCTATTACTTCAGGTACTGGAACACTCCAGGGCTTTGCCAGAGCACCATCACGAGTAAACTGGAGTATTATCAGACTAGACTTGTGTCCATCTTTCATCCCCTGCAATGTTATTTTCAAGAATCGATTCTCTTAATCTTCTCTGGTATGTTGTGGTGTAGACGTCGCCATAGCAACAACAAACACGTGACTATATAGCGCGCCCGCGACGAAACCTGGAGGCTGGGCTTTCTCCAGGATCAACAAAACAATCGACAACTTTGGAGGGGCCGCATTGATCCACGACTTCAATGTAGGTATTATCGCTATGGCGTCCCCGAATTCCCTCCCAGCATACAACGAGCTGTACCGACAGCCAGCCCGACCGATGTCCCGATCCGCGGTTTCACGTTCGGGTTCCAGACGGGTATCTCCATCACAGGCTCTGCCCAAACATTACTCCGGCGACAGCTCCGACGAAGAGGTACCCGAACCTAAATTCAGCGCTTCTGTAAAAGCATTGTTGCATGGAGATGGATTAGGTTCTTCGCCTCATTTGCAAAAGGCACACATATCGCACGAACCTCGAATTGCAACATCAAGAGAGCAAAGCCGCTCACCTCGGAATTCGTCCCCACACGACTCATCTAATGGTAGCCCAGCTCCGAGAGTCGTTCGTATAGGCGCCATCTCGTCGGGTTCTCGATTCTTACGTGAAAGCTCCCCACTATCAAATAGTCAGAGTGCAGAACCAGAACACCACAGCCACCCCAATGATTTTATCACTCCCGCCCCACGCCAACGGAGTGTCCGCATCAATGTTTCGCGCAGCAACACGCGATCCCCGGCATCTGTCTCGCCTTCAGGAAAGCGATCGTCAGAACGCAATTCGGGCGAAGAGTATGGCAGTGCGGAGCGCTCGGATAGTGATCGGAAATCGCAATATGACGATGATCCAGCGTTACGATATGGCCTTTCTTCCGCATTGCGGGGTCGCGGCGGCGAAGAAAACGCTCCACACAGTTCGCTGCGTGTGAAGCGGGTTGGTCGACTGGCTGGAACTTTCTTAAACGGTCCAGCCCGGAGGGGTGTGCTACGACGCCAGAGCGAGGAAAGCAACGAGGAAAACCACCAGTATCTCTCGGCTGATGGCGTCCGGGAGGACGTCGGAGAGGAGGAAAATGCCGAATATGGATCTCGCAATCCAGCGAAACCCTCGTCACCTAAGGTGTCATGGGCGGACCCAAGCCCGCCTCTTTCTCGTGAATCCAATCGACGAGAATATCCTCTCCGCCCCGCTGAGGTTGAAGGACCGTTTTCAAGGTCATCTTCGCCAAAATCATACGGCTCAAAGTCCACTCCCGCTTCATCAGAAATGTCCGACAAATCGTCGAAGGAACAACCACAACCCGTATTCAAGGTTCCTTCAATACCGGCTTTGCCATCGGTCCGTGACCAAGAGAATGAACCACCGCCAACTTTCCGTCGCACAAGGCCCCAAGGGTTGAATGTGCTGGATAAACCCGATAAGTATAATGTTGTTTACGATACCGAGAAGAAAGATGCAGCGGAGACCCCAGCAACCAACTCTGCACGGAAGATACTTGCCACGCGGAGCAGCAACACCCCTCATAGGGCCGCTCCCCTCCTCCGAAGATGTCAGTTCTTGAGACTGCTACTTCCACAGGAGGCGCATCGACATCACAATCACGTAAAAAGAAAAGCCAAGTTTCGATTAACGGCAAGCATTTCACTCGACTCGATTGCATTGGTCGAGGCGGCAGCTCGCGTGTCTATCGAGTGATGGCAGAGAATTACAAGATATTCGCTCTCAAGCGGGTCAATATTGAAGATGTCGATCCAGTGACTTTGACTGGATACAAGGGTGAAATCGACTTATTGAAAAAGTTGGAGAACGTGGACCGTGTGGTGCGCTTGTTTGACTGGGAGCTGAACAATGACAAACATGCTCTTAGTGTGCTTATGGAGATTGGAGAGTCTGATCTTGAAAAGATCCTCACATTCCGTTTAAACGCCGAAGATGCTGTTTTCGATATCAACTTTACCCGATTTTATTGGAAGGAGATGCTCGAATGTGTTCAAGCTGTCCACGAGCACAACATCGTCCACTCGGATTTGAAACCCGCCAATTTCCTCATGGTACAAGGCCGGCTGAAGCTCATCGATTTCGGAATCGCAAATGCGATCCAAGATAATACGGTCAACGTTCACCGTGAACAGCAAGTCGGCACACCGAATTACATGTCCCCTGAAGCATTGGTCGATTCCAACGTATCCCTTGGTCTGCCTTCCAGTGTCGGGAAAGTTATGAAATTAGGAAAGCCCAGCGATGTCTGGAGTTTGGGTTGTATTCTGTACAAGATGGTCTACGGACAACCACCATTCGCCAAGATCGCCAAATATTATGAACGCATCATGGCCATCCCCAACCCCCGTGTGCAAATCGAATTCCCGGCCTTCGGCGTCGGTGGCGTCCCAGTGCCCCCTGGCCTTGTTCGGACTCTCAAGCGCTGTCTGCAGCGTGACCAGACTCTCCGACCAACCATTGAGGAGATGCTTGGCCCACGCGATCCGTTCTTGCACCCCGACGCCCAGCTTGAGGGTGCTGTCCCCGTCACCCAGGATATGCTTGGCCGTATTCTAGCCAACGTCGTCAACCACTGCAAGGCCCGCGGTGTACCCAGAGAAGAGGAGCTGGCTGCGTGGCCTGCAGGCTTCTTTGCAAAAATAAAAGCAGCTCTCGAAGAAGAAAACCCATGACAACACCCAAGCACTCCTTTTACTTTATTTCCTTTGTCTCGACTGGCCTATCGGCATTTCTCATTTTCCCTTTTGGTTAGAACGACTTAATGACTGGTGTTGGATGTGTTAATTTTCTTTTTTGTCTTGGTCTGCTTGGTTAATTTGCGGGATATCTGACTGTCTGTGTTTCTTTGCATTGTCTCATTCTTTTTCTTTGCATCATCCTTTGGGGTGTTTGTCCGACCCAACCATGTTGCCTTCTGGTGGGTATTCATTGACGAATCTCGGTTTCAGCGCAGCGTGTGGATTTTCATTCCTGTATATGATTTCATTAGCTTTTTCATCTTTTCTCTTGCATCTGCATGGGTGCTGTTTGAGTATCAGCGTTCTTAGAGCAATAACTCCCCATTTGGTTAAGATGTCTAATTGACAACCTTTGTCTATCTTCGTTACTTGATACTGCGTGTTTGATCCATCATATGATATTTTACAGTGGAGATGCTGGTTGTCTTCATAAAATCATAGCTGATAAATGCCTGACTATCTAAAAACTAGCTATGTCCATTCAGCCAAACATGCGGAATACTTTTCGTTTGAAATCAATGGACTTGACATTGCGCCATTAACACCGCCCAAGAATAGAACAGTCTTGATAGACTGTATGTATCAAGAAAGGGAAATATAGAACTGCCTGAGCATGGAGGTATCGAAGACAGGCGGGTGCCTGCCGGGAATGTAGAGGAAGTGCTTGGTGGTCAATTTAGACAAGGAGGACACTGTTGCGGGTTAGTTTGAGATACGACATAAACAATAGGAATGATCGAAGCAACTCACGCATTGACACAGCCGTCGTTCTCAGGGGTGTTGGTCACCTGGGCCCATTTACCCCAGACAACCTTACCGGAAGTGGTAACAAGACCCAACTCGGAGACGTTGACCTCGATGATTGTTCCCTTAGTCAAAACACCCAGCTGGGTATAGAGAGGGTTCTGGGGGTTCTTCTTGACGGACAGGATGGGGAGTTGCACAGTGACAGCCAGCTCGGGACTGAAGAAAAAGTCAGTATACCATATCCAACCAAAATAAACCGAGGGGGGGGGAAATTCTCCCCGGCGATAAAACATACTGTGTGACATTACACTTCTTGTAACGGAGACCCATGGGACGAATGAACCGCTCGTACTTGACGGGACGACGGGTGAAGTCGTTACCAACAAAAGTAGGCTTGGTGATCATACGCTTCCAGGCCTTCTTGTGGGTCTTCTTTCCGGTGTTGATAACCTTGAACATCTCCTCCTCGCTAATACCCTTGACCTTAGGCAGGGGCACAGCAAACTTAGCAGCCTTCTCATTACGCTTGTTCTTGATAGCACTGGAGAGGGCCTTGGCGTTGGTCTCCTGCGAGCGATCGAGCAGGTACTGGGGCAGAGGAGTCTTGGAAGGCTCGTCGGGTGCGGCGGACTTGACGTTCTTCTCTTCCTGGGCCTTGATGCGCTTCTTCATTTGAATCTTCTCCTTGTGGCGGTTCTGCTGGTACAGCTTGGCCCGCAGACCACGCAGGTTCTGGGCATCGTGCGACGCCTTGTGTCCCTCACGAGCCTGGCGCTTGCGCGTGCGCTCCTCATGATCGAGGCGCTTGCCGTGCTGCTTCTGCCAGCGCTCGATATACCTGGGAAAATGTCAGTTGGGGATCGGGCGGTGGCTGGCGGGGAGAGACGAACTCGTTCTGAGGCTGTAGGTGGAAGAAAGGTTAGTAAATTCATGAAATTGGACATTGAGAGACCGGAAAATCATTGGGAGCTTACCATGATGAACGACGAATGAACAACACGAGGTGAATGGGTGATGAGATTCTTGCCTTGAAGATCTAATCGAGACCGAAAAAGTTGTGATGCGGGAAAAGATAGCGAGGCACGTGATGCTGCTTATCGGTCAGGTCGTTTCTCGACTTCCTCAGCTCAGCTTGTACAGGTTAGAAGAAGAAACGCTCCAGAATGATAAATAATTGGATATATACCTTTAAAATTACAATAATATGAGGCTCACATTTATAGCTTACTACTCTTCTTGCTACAAATCTACATCCCCAAGAAAGATATATACCATCACGTGATACTACGGGTGACAAAGCGGCCATTTGCGCAAGTAGTGAATTTCTCTAGTTACGGGGAAGCCGCTCTTCTATCTCGAATATCAACCAACCGCGAACCACTTCCACTCTCGATTGAGCATTGGCAAGCGGTCAGTCAATATGTTCTCACGATCCGCTCTCCGGAGCCTCGCCTCCGAACTGCGCTGGACTGCGCCGTCTACAATCTCATCCGCAGCTCCCCTTCAGCAACGAGCATGCCTTCACCAAAGTGCATCTTTGATGAATTTGCAACAACCTCAGAGCCAATCGACATCCAGTCACCCCGAATCACCTCTCAGCGCCACTCCCCGGGCGCAAGATACCCAACCGAAGAACGTCAAGGCCTCCACTTTCGACGAAAACACCATGACACCCCAAACACGCGCACACGTCCCCATTGCCAAACAACCCGTTGCCCCGACCTTCACCTCCCCTCTCAAAGTGACGAAATCCCTCATGTCACAGCTCCCCCATCTAGTCGGCCAGAAGCCGCACTACGTCGTTGCTCAGCTGCACGCACGACCATACCTCTTGACAGAAGGTGATCACATTCGGTTGCCCTTCCTCATGCCTAAGGTTAAGGCAGGCGATATTCTGCGATTCAACCGTGCTTCGGCGCTTGGATCCCGCGACTTCACAATGAAGGGCTCGCCGACTATCGACGAGCGGATCTACGAGTGCCGGGTTCGTGTGACGGGTGTGGACTCTGAGCCGCTGCGCATCAAGGAGAAGACGAAGCGGAGACAAAGGCACGTTAAGCAGGCCAAGAGCAAGCACCGCTATACGCTTATGCGTGTTATGGATGTGCGGGTGAAGACGCCGGAGGAGTTGTTGGCGGAAGGTGCGGTGGTCGTGGAAGAATCAGCGGACAGCTCAGTAATTGAACCCCGGTCATGATTGGGTTGTTCGGTGTTTGGGTGAAGCTGTTTTTTGAGGCGAAAATGTGATGTCGGACCATGATTCGGCTGTGGTTCGAGGTACTGACAGTACTTGAGATATGGTCTGGTCTTTGGGCTGTTGGTAATTGTCTTGCCGCCATGCATTGATATCTTTGCGGCATATTGTACAGATAGATCGATTTGGGCTGTTCTCTGTATGCATTGTATTCTATATCTATTGGATTCTTTCAGAAAATCTTACTGTTGCAATAGTGTAGGGACGTCATCGAATAGGCATAGGCTCTCAGTGCTTGGGTCAGCTCGAGGCACCATCTCATCAACACTGAGTTTCATTCAACAATGTCTAATATCTCATCCGCAGTCTTCTCAGCAAATGCATACACAATAGATTGGGGATGACCTGGCGGGAGAAATGGGAAACTGCTGGCATCGACAACTCTCAGCCCCTGCACACCATACACATTGGCATGACTGTCAACCACAGCCATCTTATCATTCTTGCGTCCCATCTTGCACGTGGCTGAAGCATGGTACACAGTAGTCATACTCTGTTGAATAAACTCAAGAATCTGCTCGTCAGTGGAAACATTGAAGCCCGGGAAATACTCCTCCTGCTCGGCGACGCCTAGCTTAGCCAACTCCGCCCAAATCTGCCGCTGCCGCTTGAAAGCCTGAATAACAAGATCCGTATCGGTTGGATCTGCAAGCCATCGAGGATCGATCAAGGGCGGGGTGTTCATACTGGGACCAGCGAGACGAACCGAACCGCGAGATAGAGGAGCAATCAATGCTCCACTGAGCGTTGCATATTGATGTCCGTCCTTCGGATCGGCCGTGACTTTGTTGAGATTATAGCCGTTGAACGCAATGATCGGTAACCATTCCAGTTCTGGCCAGTCGGATGGGAAGCTTGATAACGTGAGACGAGATTTGCGAGTCAGGTTTGAGCGGAACGGGTTGGGCAGTTTCTCCCAGCCGTAGTAGCCTGCCCCAGTAATAGAAAGGGGCCCTGTGGCATTTTGTATGTACTGCTTTGAACTAAGTGCTGCTAGCGTTGTGTTATTGGCTGACGCCGAGGCCGTGAGGACGTTCACGCGGTGTGAAGTCCCGAAGACTGGGTGATCTTGCATGTTTTGGCCTACGCCTGGGAGGTTTTTGATGCAGGGAATGTCAAAGCTACGCAGATCGTCGCAGGGTCCAATGCCCGAGACCATCAGTAACTGAGGAGACTGGAAGGCACCAGCTGATAGAATAACTTGGTTGCGAGCATGGAGCGTAAAGTTGACCGACTGAGTACCAAACGTGCCTTCAGTCGATACTTGGACTCCTGTAGCACGCTTATTATTCCGGTCGAATAAGATCTTTTGCGCCATAGTATTCTTGTATACTGTGGGCGCGACGCTTTTGTTTAACGCGGCCTGAAGAAAGCTGGACTCGGAGCTGGAGCGATGCGCATTTCGCGGGTCAATGGTGAAGGTTGCGAAGGCAGAGCCAAGCAATTCACCACTGTTGAATCCATCGATCTGCTTCATACCAAGGGCTATAAATGCCTTCTGGCACCACGATCCAAGTGCATGCACAGCATTGCTAAACGAGACCTCTAGCGGCCCGCCTGTGGGACTGAACGCATTTGGAGTCTGGCTGTTCGTGGAATTGCTGTATAGCGCCTGGTTAGGAGGGGTATAGTGAACAGACTTTTTGAAGTAAGGCAATAAATTTTCGAAAGTGTAGCTCTGGTCATCTACCTCATCCGCCCAGCGCTGCATGCTGTCAACCGTCGGCCGCTGATAGAGCATATAGTTCCTAGCCGAGGAACCTCCCAAGGTCTTGCCTCGGGCATAATGCAAGACCCGGCCTCCCGATCCAGGCTGAGGTTGCGTACTGAATCCCCAGTCGACGAGCGGCTGATAGTCTGTTGGGTCTGAGCCGGTGTAATAGCTGGAATACCCAGGGACAACGGAGTAATTTCCGTTATCAGTTTCATAGAAGCCGCCCGCCTCAACGACTGCAACGCTCACTGTTTGATTCTGTGCCAGACGGCTTGCGATGGTG
The DNA here is from genome assembly GCF_028829835.1 of Penicillium mononematosum. Taxonomy (NCBI): domain Eukaryota; kingdom Fungi; phylum Ascomycota; class Eurotiomycetes; order Eurotiales; family Aspergillaceae; genus Penicillium; species Penicillium mononematosum. The sequence goes on from NW_026643275.1 coordinate 2,458,614, forward strand.
AGTCCGGCGTTGCCTCCGCCAACGACGACATAGTCGAAAGTCGCATTCGCGCTTGGAATGCCGAAAGATGTGCCAAGCAAAGGGCCGGGATTGCCGTAGGCAAAGAGATTCAAGTTCGGCGAAGTCGCCGATACAAATCCCGGCAGGGATGATATGAGTAGAGAAGGCACAATATTGGTAGCATGCATCACTTCAGCAGGTGGTATGATTCAGAGTTTGTCGTGAAGGAGAAAAATTCATGTTGTGCACTCCGTAGGCTGAAAAGCATCTGACTCGAATGCCGATCACTGAGCCAGCACACGGAGGGGTCTTCGAAGAACGAATCAAAATGAATGTTCCTAAGAAACTTTTGGATATAAGAAATAAGATGAGCCAATGATTTATGCTCAGGCACGGGTATCACACAGTAAAAACCATCGCTATTACACCAATAGCCCCACGAGAGGCACCTTAAGCAAACGACCCTGCTGTAGAAACAGGTTTGTTTATTCCACTTATCTGTGTAGACTGCGAAATAGGACGGTCACGAGTTTCATCAGACGTTGGGCTACGATAAGTACCTTGGAATTCGTCTAGCTGGAGCGAGGAAGAACGACGCTCGTGCTGTTGCCGCGAAGACGATGGAGCAAAGCCAACAATGCTGCTTTCTCCATCAACAGTCGACATTCGGCTAGATCGTGAAGTCTTATTCTGGGAATCAGGAGCAGAGCTGACTCTCTCCGAGGGTGTTCTTGGTGGGCCATAGAGCCGTCGGAAGAGAGGTCGAAGCGTTGGAAGACAGGCACACATTATCCCGACAGATTGCTCAACCGAGGACCAAGTTTCCGGACCGACACTAGTAAAAGTAGGATCATTAAGGGCTGCTGATTCGAAACTGACAATGCGGAGAATTGAGACGACGCAGACACTGGTGCGTAGTTAGTAATACATTTCACTCTGAGAGTCGAAAGAAACCCACAAGCCACCAAGTAGGAAGATCCCGGTTAGAATGCATTTTTGTCGGATTGTTGTGTTTACCCGCCAGGCCATCGGAAATGGAAGACAGAGCACCAGGAAATCGAGGAGCATGTTCCCCACGCCATTCCAGCGGAAGAATGCTACTTCGTCAATGCAGTGGCCCGGCTGGCTTTTATCCCATGACTTAGACACGGGAGAACATCCCACGATTGAAACAATTGAGCATACGATAAAGTAGGCAACGACCAGAAAGGCAGAGACCCAGAGGATCCAACGAAAGCCTCTGACGACACCGAAAATGCGGTGGAAGAGAAGCAGCAGCGATGCCTTGGTAATGACGGCATTGGTGAAGTATACAAGTTGGACCGCCATAAAACTCTGCATACTTGTTAGAAAATGTACCGATAGTTAGAGGGATCTGATAGAATACCTTTCCAAATCCCTTGACCTTTTCAGCTGACACGTACTGAGCGTGACGACCATAATCATACAGCGGGATCTGTGCCCATCGTAAAGCAGCCATGGCCCAATTGACTACCTGGCCTTCTTAACTCGTGTCTTCGTTGTAGGATTGAAACATCGGAGCTCAAGGTACCACTTACTAGGGATACTGCAATGGTATAGTCATCCCACCATAGGCCAGCACAGGCGACATGGCGGGCAATAAACCGCAAGATCACACAAATAGTAGCCGGGACAATGCTGACAATTGTGCCAACCAGGATACGCCATGAGATATTTTCATCCGGTTGATCTTGAACTGGGGCCATGCAGGTAATTTCTTCTGCTACAGAAGATGCACGTTTATGCCAATGAGTTCCTCATCTCAAGCATCCCTTTACGGGATAGTCTTATTCATTAATTTCGCCCGGTCATCGGAGACGATCTGCAGACAATTTTGGAGAGAGGAGAGAGCGAGCCGAGCCGTGTAGAGCCTCTTGCATTTCTCCCTCGGCCGGATCGGGCGACATGATCTCACGGCCCGAATATCAGCATCATCAAATGGTAAGTAAGTCTTGGCGGAGTCAGTTTTGTTACGGCAGGAAACTGGGTGAATCTTTATGCAGTATTTCTTGTTCGTCCTTCATGAAGTACTGAAGGAGCTGGAAACCATAAAGGTCCGGATCCGCGCTCATAGCCTCAAAACTCAGGATATGATTATTCAGAAGATCCTGAAGTGAGATTGGGGGCAGTTGCTCCTCCGCTAATACAACGATATAAACGCCTTTCTTAACTACGTGATTACCTAGTGGTGCTTAACTGATAGGTAAAAGACCCTAAGGATTCACACCCGAAAGGGCTATCGTAGGGTCCCTTGTCAAGGGTCGGGTACATGCAGTCTCTACCTGATAACTACCTGTGTACATATTCATGGATGGCTTACATGTGTTGAAAGCAAAGCACATCGGGTCTTATCTGTCGCAACATATGGTACTTTTTATTCATCCGTTAATTATTTGGAAGTAAAAGTCATTTTTAAGTCAGCCCGAGGTTATGATCCGAGCCTTCTGTTGCTCAAGGACTTGTAGTTCGTTATGGACCCGGTTAGGCTGAAGTCGCGGTCGATCTTCGCCAGCGACTCTATCGTGATTGCCCTCTGGAGGTCGGCTGGCGGGAGGAGAGAGATACCTTCGCGGTCGATATGATCGTGGTACTCAAGGGGCCCGCATGCTGCCAACACCGAACCCAAAACAATGACAGCTGGAGCATCTGGTCATTAACGAACAACCCTATGAAGCTTCCTAATCCTTCCAGTATCGAGGACCGGGGACCTGGTCCTTTTTTGGGAATGTATTGGCGGGCGGAGCACCTTGACTCAATTGCTCTCATTGAGATGAACTCTTCCTCGGTTATCTTTGATGCTGAATTTATTGTCGAAGGGTCGCTCGGGTTGACGTGTGCCACTTTAAGTTGTAGGGCCCGGTCTATCCAGCGATCGAAGTTCTTAGGGATTCCGCCAATGTTATCGTGGGAATACATTGCGAATTTGCGAATTGTGTTGTATGGAGGTGGAGGTTTCACTCTCTGTAGAGTAGGGTGTGAGGGTGTGCGCTCCTTCCTTATACACTCCTTCGGCAACTGGGCCTCATTCTCACAAGGCTCAGCATCAGAGATCCAAGTCGACAGCACCTACATCTTCGGTGTCCGAATCCCATAGCAGATGCATTAGATGTTTGTGTTTCCACCAGGTTGGGTTCGGGGCATTGTGCGGCTGCAGTTACGGCACTTAGCATCCTTCCTATAGTGGAGGTTAGCATTCGTCTAATGTCAATAGGTTTGAAGAGCGCTACTCTCGATGTAGAGAAGGAGATGAATCTCACTCTCCGCATATCTCTTGGAGCTCGAAGAAATTCCTCATCCAATAACCAGAAGCCGGCCTGGACGATACATCCCGTAAATGTGCGAGAATAGTAAAGTGGTCCTAGGTGGATCCTGAGCTTCTGTAACCCATGAACTGGGCTTCGAGTTGCGGAACAATGCCCAGGCAAAGCTTCACGGGTTGTTCTGGGCGGAGTCTTGAACAGTGTACGAAGCAGAGATATGTTACCAGGATGAGACAACTCCTCCTCTATATAATCCCCAATGATAGGATCCCACAGCCATGGTTCAGTTGGATGTTGGCCCCGTACACTTGGATCATAGTGCTACGGAAATTGGCCTGCTGGCTTGTGTCTCGACTTCCTGCGCCTGTAGCCTTGATGGCCATTCCCATATTTGAGTTGGTGAAGGAAGGCGAGTCCGTTGCAGTGTTTGTTGCTCGCGTTGTTTCACCAATCCTGTTGAAGGTTCACTATTCATTCAGACGTCCCTGTAGGCCTGTCTCGTCTCCCAGTACTACTGTTCCTGGGAGACGGTGTCAACTGAACCTAGCCCACTCATGACTATGTCGACAGTCTGAGTGCTCCAAGTGACGATTGGAGAGGTCTAGGCGGCAATAGTGTCACCTTCGAAATTTGGCCACGGCACTAGTGTACCCACAAAGTCCACCCCGTGTATCGCGCTCGAGGTGTGTGATTGCGGCCTATTCTGAGGGGCGGGAGAGATTGTAGCAGCATCTCTCGTGCTGCTAAGCGGGTCACGTTCGGAACCTCTTGTCTCTGGATGTGAACTGATGTAGGAAACAGAAGCTAACATTGGTAAAATGAATTGTTGAGGACACTCATAGCTTCTATTGACCATCTTGCGTACCTTCAGCGGTGACCATGGTCATTTCCCTCAAGGGGATGCGAAGGCCATTCTCCAGATCGTCTCCAGCGGTAGTCGATATTGGATCCCTTCCAAGGTGAAGAACAAAGTAGGAGAGATCTTCCTTGTAAAAGCAGTCATGCATGGCATACGTTTTGGCTGTCTGGCGGCGAAAACGTGTGTGGTTAGTTCCGGATTCGTCATGATCGAATTTCTTCATGTTTATGGAAACCACCCAAAGCCGGTCTCGATCAGAATGGCCACTTTGGTGCTCTCGAACCTGCTAAATTGCATAGAAAGAAGCCCACTCAAGGCGTTGGTAAGACTATGTCGATGTATCGTACACGCAGGATGCGTGGGTGAGCGCTTCTGTTAGAAGGACCCAGTAAGAACGGCCAACCGATGACGGCTGAGATGTAGCTGGCTTTATCCGCCTTATATATACTATACTACTATTAGTATCTTAAATTCAACACCATAATAATAGACACCCGAGACTCACTGGTGTCAGGCATTCTGGGTCATTAGAATGTGATCAGTCGTGTCGGTATAACTGTTTTCAAGTGCCTCCGCAAACTCCAGGCCAGTCGCCTGGGCGTTCAAGACTTGTCCAACGATAAATCCCACCGAGTGATTGAAAACACCTTGAAGAGCTATCTCATCTCCAATGAGTTGTGATTCAGCTTAGGGTCGCCTGATCTCTTTGTGTACTTGATGACCCGGTTCAGATCTTCGTCCAAAAGGGAGAGCGCGTCAACCTGTTGCTCCATCTTTGTCCTTGGATATATGTTTCCACAAAACGGAGAAAGTTAGGCCAACGATAAAGAAGGCATGGAGGGCCCTCGTCGTCCTTTTGGGCGGAATCCTCCAACAGGTCTTCTGGGGTATCTTTAACCTCCTGGCCGTACCGATCATCGGGGTGGCTGTGGGAGGCCCGGCAGTGCTGATACGCGTCGAGCCGGGGGCCAAACCCAAGGCTGTCAAGCTTGAGAAGTTCACTTTCATGCCGGAACGGGTGGTGGAGCGTGACCTTGACCCGGGTATAGTCTGGTGTGCCGGGCCGCTACTGGGGCTAGTATGATGGGACATGGTCCGGCACGGTGCCACTCCTTGGTCTTGTGGTTGAAACGTGGAAGGAATGCTAAGTACGTGGTCTGCCCGTACTCAGAATTCCTTCGACTTGGAGGAATACGACATTCGAATGGACATTGTACTCTTGATTGTTGTGGTCTGCAATTGCTTCGACTCCCGGTATGGGTCCGTAATCTGGGGCAGTCCGATCTCAGTTGCTTATTGTAAAGATTGTATTGACCAGTTTATGGATCTGCCCGGTCAATCGACGCTGTACGTTGAGCTGACCTACTCCAAGTCCTGCATCAACGATGCGACTCAGCGAAGAAACCTTAAGCTGCGGATGATAGGAATTTCGATGTGATCGTGGGTCCTAGTTGCCTCGAGTCGCCGCACAGACCAGAAGCAACCGGGAACAGATAGAAGGTGTGGGATAACGGCTTGGATGGCATCTTCAAATGACGGAGGCCCCTTAGTAGGGTCCCTAGAATAGGTGAAGTCAGTAATGCTCGTCAAAACATTTATAGATAAGGGAAGAAAGGCAAATTGAACTTACGTGGGAAACGACGAGTAGCTATCGTTGAAGATCCCAAATGTCACACTTGTGGGACATTCGGGGCTTTGGGAACCCCTCAGGCTGAGTGCCGAGTGAGCACCACTTGCTCAGATCGGCAACAAAAGTGTTCTGATCGCCCTTCTAGCCGCTCAAAGCATGCCAGAATGATGGACATGTTCAAGATCGGGAGTCGACGGAGATGCTCGGATCCGACTGCGGACGTAGACTGCGCAAGTTTTCTCGTTCCATTTGATTGCGAGTCGGATATCGAACCCAGGCTCGGAGAAGTTGGGATATGAGTCGAACCCAAACTTTACAACTTCGTCCCCGTCACACCAATCACCTAGGTGCCATTTCTCATGATCAAGCAGGGATATATCATATGTTGGGAAGCCAACGGAACGACTTCAAGCGTATTGACGCTGTAATCTTGAAACTCTGTGGTGATACCGGACTGCAGCAAATTTTGGCGGCCAAAGGCTTCCTCGAGGAAAGAGTCCGTCTGCATGACATCGGCCCACATCAGAGAGAGATATCCACAAAAGTCAAGGGGCTTGTTCCACGGGTGTGGCCGTCAAGAACCATACAGATCGGGTGTGAGGAGTGTGTCTTGCTGGTGCGGAATCAAGACGAAGGTCTTGGCCCAGTGGCCTTCACCTAGGTAGCCCGTATGCCTGGGTATTGTTGTCGTACTGGTGAAAGGTAGTCGAGGATCCCAAGGTCTCATAGTATCTTCCTGGGCAACAACCTGGGTTGCAACCCGGGTCATTGGCAACTTCAATCATGTTATTCACGAGCCATTCCACTGGTCCCTGATGTTTTCGATACAGGGACTTTGCCCTCTTCGAAAAGCTGCTCCAAGATCCGATATGTTCGCTGTAGGAATGGAGCACAAATATGCCCCCTCCACCGACACGAAGGTCCTCATTGTGTAGGTTGTCATGGGTCAATCGGCCTTCATCGTCGCTACTTCCCCAAGAGCGACGCTTGCGTCCATCATCCCCAAATTTGCCGTCCTCATCATTGAAATCTCCACGGTAACCCTCGCATTTGTTGGAATGAGTCGGACCTCGTCATTTAGGGCCATGGTAGGGTCGAATGCTGCCTCAACAAGCTCGTCTAGCCCTGGTAGCCAAAACAGGCTACTCAAAGAGCCATCATATGCTGAAGTCAAATCAGTAAAGATATCCACCTTTATCAAATTCAACATAAGTCTCCTTACGATAAATGTCGGTACCGACGTCTTCTGGGGTATCCTCAACATTCTTCCCGGATATCCAAGCTTTCCTTCCCAGTCGTTAGCCTCGAAGACAAACGAAACTTTCTTGAATCATTGGAAAGAATTGGCCTTCTTCTTTAGTCGGCGGGCTGGTTTGGGATGATCAGTAAAAGCCGACAAGTTGGGCAGGGCTTCACCAAGCCCTGGAATAGGCCCATCACGGCCATGTCGGTCAGCTTTTTGGTCTAGGTCGTTCAATTTATCAGGGATCTTGATCGTGTTGTCTGATTCCACTGTGATCCACTCCTCACATGTCTGATTCATCATATCCGGATTCAGATACCTTGGTTGAGACGCACTCTCCGGTAGATACTGTGCGAAGTGGTCCTTTAGGACTCCTCCTAATGAAAGAGGACATTCCGATCACCTCTTTAAGATAGTTGTGAGAGAGTGACGTAGGAAGAACCTTGGAATGGTGACATGGATGAGTGAGATTGAGGAATAAGTGAGAGTTAAGTGGAAGGAAGAATGTGCATGTAGGACTGGACGAGGCGCACCTTCCTGAGCCTCTGTGATGAAAAATGATGAGTATAACAACCTTGGAATATTTATGGATATATTTATACATCCATCTATCATGATATTCCAACAAAAATATCGTGAAAGAAACTGAAAGAATATCCAAAGACTCTCAATTTGATGCCTTTAATAAAGGGATATGAAGGTCCACGGATACATGCATGGATGTAGATATGGATATGCTCAATCAAACGCCCCAAGCTTGTCAGATGTGTCTTGACTTGGACAACCTATTTATCCACTACATAGACTACTATAGACGTCAAACATCATCCCAATTTCAAAGTTGAAACCGACATTGCTTTCAGAATTACTACTACACTGTCGTCCTTGAATACATAGGGCCACCATAATCAAAAGAATAAATCATAATTCATTATCCAATCTATACACATAATTCCTGTCTATAACATTGGTCAAAGGGAAAACCAAAAGGCATGCACGAAGCGTAATCCGGTCCAATCCAGATATTCCAAACGGTAATTCCTTCACAAAGGTAACAGGTTGCAGTCCACTGCTGTAAGCGTACTCGGGGACATGGGGTAATAATATCAAATAAATCAAGCGCTCCCAGAAAATCAAGAGCAAATTCCCGAGAAAACGCCGTAGCAGAAAGGGAGTCATGAGAAGACGTCAGAGTCAAAAGGCTAGAAATGAGGTAGGATGCGAGGTCGAGGCGGAGTCGAGAAATATATGAAGCTAAGATGACGAGAAGAGATGGAAAAGAGGTGGACATGATCACAGGGGCGCCATAGAGGCCTCCCCATCCTCCATATCACTAACAGAGGTAGCGGGCGAGGCAAGACCCGACATAACCGAGCTCGAAGCCGCCGTGCCGGCATCCATCATAGCCTCATCGTAAGAGCCGAGCGCCGTAGTCGGCATGCGTGGTGGCGCATTCTTGTTAGCTGACGCCATCAGCTCTTCGATCCCCGGCTTCGCGGGGACGTGCTTGTGTAGCGCGGTGGCATTATCGAGACTTTGCAGGGCGAAGCCCATGAATTCGGCGTTCTTGTGGCTGACGCCTAGAGTCCAGCGGTATTCACACAACCGGACGCGGTAGAAGTCTGCCTCTTCGCTTGTCGGGGCGGTGATGCGAAGGAGCATGCCAAATGAGCCGATGAGGGAGAAGTTAGTGCGTGCGGAGGCGGGCCAGAAAGAGCGGAGGTGGGCAGGGCGGAGGCGGTTGACAAAGTCCATTGCGGAGATCAGGCGAGTCTTCGCGGCGGAGCGGCAGATGTGCGCGAGGTACTGGTCTGTGCCTTCGGCGAGGAGGGAGCGGACGATGCAGCGGTGGAGGGTGATTTCGGTGGCGAAGTAGGCAAGGTGGAGGGCACCGTTGCGGGCGTGTTCGTCTGTTATTGTTTCGACGAGTTCACCGGTGGAGGTTTCCATCTTGAGGGATGGTGGGAGGGAGGAGAACCAGTCTTTGAGCCGGATCTGGGCTGGTTTGGCCTTTTCTAAGATCATGCGTGTGCGCTGGTTTCCGGCGGCAGAGAACTCTTCGATGGCGTGCAATGTGTAGAAACGGTCGAGAATGTCGGAGAGGATGGTTGTTAGTGCGACCATGTGGCAGAAAAGAAGAGGGCCGTGGCCAACGGCAGTTTCATCGTGCGAGGAGTCAGTGCCGGAGGCAAAGGCGTCCGAGAAGTCCTGCTCCACGAGATCCTTGACCGTCCAGTTGAAGGCGAAAATATGCGAGGGTCGGCCGTGCACCAGCGACGACCATTTATCCTGCATATACAAAGCCCACGCGAGGCGTTTCCGCAGGCCCTTCTCCCACGTCTCCATGCGCCAGTTCGTGCAGTCCTGATGCAGGCCCAGCTCGAAAGCGGCCGTGACCAGTTGACCATTTAATGATGCCGTAGCTAGCGTCGACTTCTGTGTCAGCAGAAGCCCGGCTTGGATAGTCGACACACTGGGGAATTGCAAAGAATCCATCAGCAGCTTCAAGGCCGAAGCCTCTAGCCGTGCGGCATCGGGTTTGCGCGCAGTTTGCGAGTTGGCACCGACGTCGACGAACTTCAATGTCAAGACATAGACTGCGGCGAGTAGTAGCGGTGAGAGGCCGCGGCGCTCACGGTATGATTGGCGGAAAACTTCCTCTATCAAAATTGGGAACGAAGGGTGTACATGGTCGAAGAACTTCTCGATCAGTGTTGAGCCGTAGGGAGCGACCATGCTCTCAATAGCATCGAGTGATAGGGCCTGTGAGTCACCGCCAGGCACGGTGTCGACGACGCGCATGAAAGTGCCGTCGTCGGCACATCTCCGCACACGTGAGTTCGAGACGGTACATTCGTCGTATTGGTCCAGCGGAAGATATTCTAGTAAGGTTGGCTCCAGCTCAGTGGTCATGCCGATATGCTGAGTAGTCTGGTTAAAGAACCCGGGGCGAATCATGTTCACTGATAGCGGGTGAGACTCGGTCTCCGGGATAGATTGGGCCGGTTGGATTGTAGAGGGTCTGGGTATTGTTAGGGAACAATTTCTCTCTATATGCGAAGCTGAAGTATATCCCCAGCCGGTTGGGATCCCATACCGCTTAATTCCTTCGGTGGGCTCCAGGCCCTCGTCCAATTTCCTCTTCTTGGATGGAACCTCGGATTGGGCTGTGAGGGTAAAGGTACACTCCTGGCGATGAAAATCGCATGAGTAGCACTTATTGACCATTTCGTTCATGGCACACCTGCTCTTCCTGCGGAGACAAGCGTCACAGCTAGCTCCATTCCGTACGCGGGGAAGGGTCGAGTTGATGGAGATGGGGGATGGAGAGAGCGTTGGGGTCGAGCCGGTCTTTCGGCGGAGATCAGGGGAATGGGTTTGGGAATAGCCCGAAGGCTGGATGGTGATAACAGTAGCCATGTGGACCGGAACTAGCCCTGTAGGTAGGATAATCGGGCAAATAGGAACGGAGATAGAAAGAGGTTGATAGGGTCTTCACGGAGTGTACTCCAGAGGTATAACTCCGCAATCTAGGGATCTAGTTCGAGATCTCTTATTTTCTGAAATATACAGAGTCAGTCATTGGATAAGATCATGGTGATAAGAGAGACACATACGCTTATCAGAAAGAAAAAAAAAAGTTGGTTATCTCCGAAATAAGTTCACGATAATCCAAAGCCGGCACCGGAGATTCAAAAAAAGGGATATATATATATCAGGGAGATGAGCCTGCAAGTGATTGTAGCAGGATGAGATGCCGAATAGTTCGCTCCGTCATTCCTACTACAGATACTACAGATCTGAAATCAAGTGAAGGAGAAGAGAGAAAGAAAAGAAAGAATATGATGACATCGATCGATCTAATAGGTAATATAAACTCTCTAAAATCAAAATTATTATTTAGTTTCCCGAGTACCAGAAGATCAGCTTTTTCCTCTCGTAACAAAAACCCCCATCAAGTTAAGCAAGTGACTGACAATTATGACACTTTAATTGTCAAAGATAAGCTGTCCCTTGCTGATTGGTTCTGAAAGCAGACATTGCATTACGTACTGAATATCCTTAGGTCATCATCTCTCGAGTTCTTACAGAGAGAGGGGGGATATAGATCAAATAGTTAGATAATAAGAACCCTTTGAATGGCCCGATCTGATTTAAAATCTATTTAAAATATTTAAAATATTCAAATCTATCTAAATCTATTTAAATCTCCCCTTTTTCCCTTCTCCCGATTGTCTTCCTGCATGACTTGGCTTTCTGACTGGTCGAGTCAGAGTTATCCCGGACCAATCAGCAACCAGTGATAACGGCTTTCCACCCGGCCAATCACAGCTTGTCCCATACTAAAGTCGCAGTAGCGCCCGAGAAACTCTGCAATCATAAACTGTGGGGTGAAATGGAGTGTGGAGGGAAAAGCCTAAGAGCCTAAGAGCCTAATGTATGTACTCGGTGCATTTCTATGCTAATGCACCTCTAGTGTTAACTGTACCTGACTCGCTGTATTCTCTTGACCGCTGTGCAATCTAATATGTAATACATTCCCCGAAACATGATGTTTTAGCTTCAAATGCTCCCGGAGTGGAACACCCCGGAGTCAAGGACACGTTCCCCGGCACATGCTAAATTACTATTCCCGGTGGCAAACGGAAGAGCACGGACTTGGCCAAATTGCTAGGTGCCTAGGTACCTACAACGTACCTAGGTATGTAGGTAATAAGAAATGATGGTTGGCCCGGGAAGGTTTCTATTATGAATCATCAATCTCCCCATCTGTACCTATGGCCTGTTCATCCAAGGGTTGACATTTGATGCGAGGATCTTCGCTTGGAAATCCTGCAAAAGAAAAAAATAACGCCCTCAAAACTCCATGCTCCTAAAAATGAGAAAATGCGATCGGCTTGTGGCGATTTTTTTTACTCGGTAAAGTTGCGCAGCTTGGTCAGCTCATCCAGCAATTCTTGCAAGTCTCCGTCGGAAATCTTGTTCTGGAGACTTGGGATGAGAGATTTGGCCTCCTCAGCATTGTCGCAGCACAGACTACCTGTGCAGGGGAAGACCAAAGTCAGTAAATCCATTATCAAATCTTCCTTCCAACGCTATGCAGGCGCATGTGCCTTAAATTGGAGGTCTTGGCCGATGGGTGAAGGGGCAGTGCAAATCAATACTCACCCAGCTGCGACCGTTCGAACATCTCCAGCTCTGTATGAGAGTTCAAAAGGCGTTCGACTGCCTTGATGTTCTCCTCATCCTTGAACCGGGCAAATACGTCCAAGTAATCCAACGTCTTGGTCAAGTTCCTGTAAAAAGAACATCACAGGTAAGTATTCGACCTCGACACCGGGTAGTTTGTGGTGCCCTTACTCCGGCTCTTCGTATTTGTTGCCCCCGCGTCGCTTATTCTCCAACACCTTGTGGATAACGAGTCGTGCTTCCGAAAGTGAGAGTGTGTGCGTGTGTTGGTCAGCGCCCAGCTTGAGCGTGGAGGCAGCTTCGAGCTCGCCTTGGGGCAGCGCGCGCTTGCGGTGCGTAGGTGGGGGGAGTGGGACGCTCATTGTGAAATGTGAGGGGCAAGATTCCGTAGTTCCGGGTATGTAGCCTAGTCACTCTCAATCGAATGTATTGGCGAAAATAACTTGTCCAAAGCTACTTCGTCGATGCCGTGTTTCTGCCGCAAAGAAGATGAGGTGACTTCTTCGGCGCGACGTTGATCTCTGCAGTTTCACATCCGGCATTTCAAGGCGGTGACTCTGTTACCGCCTACTATATCAAGAAGTATAATAATAAAATCCGATATGGGATGCCAATACTTATTTATTACTAGCGATGGTATATAGGTGTTGTCTCATACGGTACCAGAGTCTTATTCTTTTGTCCTTGGAGCAAGTCCCAAACGCCTCACATGCAGCTATACAGCAAATCTATACCTTCCGAAAAGCTACCTCCCGCGGCAGGCGGAAGCTAGCACAGAACATCTGCTTCTTAGGACTAACCAGCCTCACATTGTGAATGGCGAGTTCCAATTCCTGGTTGCCCTTGCCTCCCACACAGTCGTCGATAGTGATCTTGTGCCCAATACGCTCGGAGATTCTCTCGCAGATATCGATGTGATCATCCACCTCGTTATCTGAGTGTCCCGAGAAACAGTAAACGTGAATCATGGGCAGTTTTTGCTCCGTGTTAGGTGCAAAGATGTGTTCCTCGCCAGCATAGAGCCCGGGGAAGGCATCAAGGAATTCAATGGCCGTAGCAGGCAGGTTCATGACATAGTGGTTGACAACAGTAGGACGAGTGTATATCTTCGGCGCGGGTAGCGGGACCCTTTGCCTTGCGCGACCTTACGCTGCTTCTCTCTGCCCACCTTGGGGTGAATAGTAACGGTAAGAGGCTTCGCGTTCAGCAACAACCGACTCGAGGAACGGATAAACTCCCGACCATCCTTGTTGAAGGGGGTAACGAAGTCTTGCACCTTATTACGGGGGATAGCGTCTTGCATAACTTCAAATCCATGCGGATTGAGATCATTGGCCCAGACGAAGATCTTCTTCCGGCCGGCTGGCACAGCGAACGGGCCGACGCCGGCCATCACGTCGCAGACCATTTCGCCGGGCTCGAATTTTTCGACCAGGCGGCGGTGCTCGGTCTCCAAGCGGCTGTTCCAGTAGACACGGGCGTAGTCGAACCGGAACTCACAGTCCTGCTCGTGCTGGATGACGTTAAGATCATTCTCGCCTGTCAGCAGTTCGAATGGGAAGGTGCGGAACTGGCTGTGTGAGCCGACGTCTTCGGTCTTATTGATGACGGTGCGAACGGTCGGGTTCTTGTCCTTAAGAACCTCGGCAAGTATGTGCTTATATGGCAAGTATTGGGCGCGGAGATTTAAATGCACTGCTTCGTCAGTATTGCGGTTTTAGCCAGTGACTCAGACGAACATACAGACATGCCCCACTTGAGTGAAGCCTTGAGGGATCTCTTCCATCAGGTCCTCGGGTAGAATTGATGAGATGATCTCAGCTATGACAATGTTAGCGTGGAATACTTGGCTGAGGAGAAAACATGATCGCAAGCATACCGTATGACCAATGGTCATAGTCCAATGCCAATTCATAAGGTCCCAATGCGACCGTTCCCTTATTTACGAGCTCGTTGATAGTAGGCGACCATGTTGCCTTATCTATAAACTCATATTCAGGACCATATCCATCAACGTTAGGGCCGATCCAAGCCCAATAAACCTACCATCCACCTTCAGGTCTTCGCGCAACAACATGGCCTTCAACACCTTGCCATCTTGATCCTTCACCTCACGGATAGAGCTAATACGTGGCAAGACCAGGAGGTCGTGGCTCTTGACCAAATCCTTCCGCACGTTCGAAATATCGCTTTGTTTAAAAACCTGCGCGACGGAGAGGGGCACGTTTCTCCGGAAAAATGACCGGTCGAGTGTGCGCATGGCACGGTTCACAGGGGGCCTGAACATGGCGGGGTTCTCGTGAAGAGTGGCCTGCTCGGAAGCTGGACCTGTCGGTTTCATTGGAGGTAGAGAGTGTTTAATTTTGGGCTGTTGGATATTGTCTCCTTGTTCGAAGCTCGAGGCGCATTGCGGCGCGATAATTTATTTCTTATCAGCCACGTGACGTTCTTATCTAGATCTATATCCTCCAGGGCTGAGGAGTACATGTGAATTATAGAAGAAAATGTGTCAGAAAATGTGTTAAATAAGCGTCGATATTATTTCCATGGCTAATATGAGGAATATCCGAGCGGATAGGGAGATGTGGCTCACTGAGTATGTAGTATTTGTCTGTATCTCTCCCCTACGCCAAAGTACTTTATATCCAAGGACATATCCCAAACAACCCTCTAGCATTTGGTCAACTTATTTTTACTAGACAGTTATCAATTGAGCATACTGGTTTTGCCTATTAATGAAACAGGGTCAGGTTTTCCCTGCTTTCCAGAATGTTCAGACGATAACACAATAATCACAAATCCAAAACAACCATATCATCGTAACAGTTCGTAAGATAGACGGCCCGCGCTGAGCCAAACGTATACTAAGACATCCGAATTTCACTCTCAAATCAACATTGGTAGTGTCCACCGGATGTGCAACCCAATTCCAAAGTTGTCCCTTCAATGCGGTTTCATCCCCTCAATAAGAGAACGGTCCAGTTCCCTCTGAGCTTCCAGATTAGAAACACGGTCTTGCAGCTTCTTAATCTCTCCATCCTTCTTCTTTAATGCCAGGCGCGTCATATCCCGCCCACGAATAATCCCCTGCGTCTTCAACTCCTGCCGATTAAGCATCGAGACCACCTCGTCCTGCGCCTTGTTCGGCAACACAACACTATGTTTCTCCAGAATATCGAGTAGACTCTTTGCAAGATCCGAGGTATCAAACTTCGAGTCTGCGGAGAGTACATCGTTGTATTTGCTAGGCGTGGGCGTCATGCATAATTCGGCAGACGAGGAGGGAACGTATCGGTGCGAGAGGAGCGGGATGAAAAAGGCGTCGCCGGCGCAGCCTGGTCGAAGGAAGCATTATCATTTCCGACTTCTGCCAATTTGCGCTTGCCGGGTGAGGTCACCGCAGAGGTGCGGGGGGGTCTTGAACGGGGATTCGGGATTGAAGTTTGGTTGCGAGATGAAGCTCTCTGTTTGGCTGGAAGAGAGTGCGTTGAAAAGTTCATCATTCTCGTCCGAGTCATCGTTCCAGCCAAAATTGTCTGACGCTTCGGAGATCATTCTGGCCTTAGCTGTCTTGGGGGGGTGACTTGAAGTTGCGCTGTGGGGTATCGATAAACCTGCGCTCGGTCTGTGGAGTGAGTAGTCCGTTGTTCATACGCCCTGGGGTGCGCCTTTGTGGGGTGAGCGAGATAGGGTCGAGTTCGGATCGCGAGTTGGCAAGAACGGTTGCTTGCTCACGTATTGTGGCGTCATCTGCCCATAGGAAGAAGCTGCATTTGAGATGTGGAGGCTGCGCGCAAGTCCAGACTATTTTTATGTCAGTCTGTGATTTATATAAAGATGTTTTCCAAGCACCATCCCCGAAAGCCCCGGAAGCAAGATTCGACATACACCATTTCCCGACGTTTGGTCCCTTCTTCTTAGTTTCGCGACGGACGGCAACTGGCCGATCTGGGCAGTTACAACGCCAAAGACCATCTTTGAAGAGGCCGGGATGCAAACGCGCCATACTTACTGGCGAGCCTGGGTATTTCTGAGGGGAGGACATTTTCGACCCGTGAACAGTTTCTCCCCAGATGTTCAAGGAAGATGAACGATGTCAGACGGTGCCGTCGCCATGGAAACCTGCTTATCTTATCGAGACCCCACGAGCTCTTGGCAGGTTTAAGATATTTGGAGTCCCCAGGTGGATTAGAACTGTGCTATGAATAGAATTATAAGATATGGAGAATGATCCGAGACAATCTCGTCTACTTTCACATCTTGGTTCCAACCACAGATGACCTTATCTACCGTTGAGGCTATCGGATCTCCACACATGGACCCAACGCCGTTCTCTTATAAAGAAGCTTAACCCCACGTCGAGTCAGTTCTTCAATTATACACTCCTCCAACCATCCCCATGATCAACCGCTCATACTTCGATACTCTTTTAAACGCCGCAAATGCATACACAATGCATAAACCCACAAGGACCCTTCTCAACCCTCCCTAAAGAACTATACCTCACAATATCCGATTTCCTCGCACCATCAGACCTAAACGCCTTCACACGCACCAACACAACAACCTACAATCTCCTAAACAAAACCCTCTACAAACGCGATGCGACCTCCGCAAACCCAAAATCCCTCTTCTGGGCCTCAACAACCAACACCCCCTCAACAGCCCTAAAATCCCTCTCCGCAGGCTTCAACATCCAATCAAAAACAGACACAGACCCACGATTAAAAGGCTGCACCCCAATAATGCTAGCATCATTGCACAATAGCATATCAGTACTGAAACTGCTCCTGCTAAACGACGAAGCAAACCCCAACACCCGCGACAGAAAATGGATCCGTCCGCCGCTGTCCTGGGCCGTCAAAGAGGGTCACTCGGCTATAGTGCAGACCCTGCTGGACGACGACCGTACAGACGTCAACTTGCAAGATAAGACGGGCGATACGGCGCTTATGATTGCCGTTAATCACCAGCCCAGGATGATGACGCTGCTTCTCTGTGGCGGGGCGGATCCGCGCGTGCCGAATCGGCAGGGATGGACGCCGCTCAGCCGTGCTGCGCGCGAGGTTGATGGGGATGTGGGTTTGCTGCTTGCTAAGCATTTACGTCTGATTCTTGAGGGGGATGATGGCGCTGTGCATTGTCAGCATGTGTTTTTCTATGCGGCTATCATGGGACATGTTGATATCGTGCGGTATTTGGTGAATTATTTTGGGGATAAGCTCGATCCTAATGCTGAGGGACAGCAGTATGGGCGAGGGGCGTTTTCAATTGCGGCTTCCGCGCAGCGGGTGGATGTTGTACGGTTTTTGCTAGGGTGGGAGGTTACGGATCCTGAATTTGCAGACGCATTGGAAGAAGCAGACGCCTTTGTTTTTTGCTGCGGAGAATGGACACGAGGAGGTCGTGGAGTTGTTGGTTGGATGTGAGAGGGTTGGCCTGGAGATTGGTGATATGCATGGGAATACACCGTTGGGAGTTGCGGCGGAAAACAACCACGAGGGGGTTGTTAGGCGGTTGCTGACTGGGCCTAGGCAGGCTGATCCCAATGCTCGTGATGAGAATGGTCAGACACCGCTGTTTGCTGCTGCGTATTTCGGTCACACAGGTGTTGTGAAGCTACTTCTCGAGGCTCGTGGGATTGATCCACAGCTGCGTAATACAGATGGGAACACCGCGTTACAGGTGGCAGCGGAGAATGGCAATCAGGAGGTAGTGGAGGTGCTGCAGAGATACATAGGCAGCCCATCATGAATATTCTAGTCTCAATTATCATGACCCATCTAGCATGCGGTCCCTCTCATGCGCTATATCTATCTAGACCTTGCAGCCCCTCGGCAAAGCCACGAGCGAGCCAGCAAGTAGAAGCAAGCGAGCAACGGGTCGGTGTATGAAACAAAATCAGGCAGTGGGAATCAAACGGGAGAAGCCATATCTATGGCGGTATCACGAATGTCGCAAAACAATTCTAACATCGGCATCTAATCAGCAAGCACATGCCGCAACATGATACCGAACGGATCAGCCAGCTTGAGAATCTCCGTAACCACGGGCTTGACGGGTTCACCCGCGGTACGGCGAAGTTGGTCCTGCTTCTTTATCCGCCGGCGGCGCTCCACGGCGATAGGATCGTCCATGTCCTCATCTCCAGAGTCTTCGTCAGAGGCATCAGATGCTTCATCCGAGATAGTGAGGTCCTCCAGATCAGCCTGTAAACCCGGGTTAGCCTTAAAATCCAAATCCATTTCCAGAGCTGTGGCGGAAAACACATACCTCATCAAGACCGAAATCACTACCCCTGAAAGTTGCAGCTCCCGGAATAGTCTCCGCAGATGTACCTTCAGCGGCCATCTTCTGGCGAGTCTTATTCAGATGCCAGCGTTTCCGGTCTTCGTGCCACTTGATTAGCTGGTTGATTTCCGTGAGAGCAAGGTCTTTGTCGATTTGGCCCACTCCAACAGCTCCTTGGAACAAAGCATTGATGTCCATTTTGCCTCCGGCGGGGCCATTGCGCAGGAAATCGAGAATCTCTTCAATCCAACCCATTAGAGACTGGAATAGGCCGTTATCGTGCTGGTGCACTTCGTGGATGAACTTGTAGAAGTTGGCCTCGTGGCGAGCGCACAGGTCGATGAAAGCCTGCACCGTTTGGTTCGGATCGGCAGAAGCATCCTGGCGCTGGGCACTCTCAATCACACTAATAGCATCGTCGGCAAAGAGAGCGAAGTCGGTAATGCTGTTGTACACGTTGGCAGATTTGTAAACTCGGACGAGCGGCTCATAGAAGATAGTGAAGAGGTCGCGGAAGAGCTGCAATGTGACCGGCTCCTCAACAATGCTCAACATCATCGCCTTGTCGCGCTGGCGGGTGTAAAGCTTCAGGAGCTGCTTCATGTGAGCGAACCATTGGGCACCCTGTTGCATTTCCAGATCTACATGCTCCACGGCATTGTTCCAAGCCACGTAGCCGTTGAACACCTTGCCAACCTGGTCCGAGGTGAGTTCGGGTGACAGTAGTTCGGAGCGAAGGATGGCCACAATGATGTCGACATCGTCAGCAACAGCCTCCGCTCGGATGTCGTTCTTGATGTCTTCCTCGGCATCCGCGAAGCTCTTCAGCTTCTGAGTAAGAACAGTATCTTCAACCTTCGAAGCCAGAGAATCAATCGATTTCTGGAAATCTTTGATGCTTTCGTTTAGTGTTAATGAGAAGATGCGTTGCAAAAGTGACCGCGAGCCGAAGGGCTGGGCCATGAAAAGGTCTAGAACACCAGACATGACTGCAGCAGGGTTGGCGATACGAATCACATTCTTCATTAGCGTGTAGGGAACCAGGCCCTGGATTCTCTTCGCCTGCGCAAACAATTCAGGGGAGTTATCCTCGGCGAGGAACAGATGGTATATTGTTGCAGCAACCCTATTGAATGTTAGTAGGGTGAAACACTCAGGAAATCAGACAACATACTCAATGCGGAGCCACTCAGCAAATTTCTGATATTGCGGGCTGAGGTCTGCAATTGTGGGCTTCTCCCGAATCTCGGCAAAGAGCTTTGTCAATCCATCTGGAACGCAAGTGAGATTAGCAACCCATATTGTGCTGGAATTCGGGAAGGAGCTCGCGACTTACTGCTCTCCACAATATCCCGCCGGAAGCGCTCCATGTACACATCCAGCTCGGCCGCCCGTTGCCTAGCAATCTCATAGAACCTCTTCTGTTCCTCTATTCTCACAGCATCCATGTCCTTCCGCTTCTGAACATCAATCAACTCTTCCTCATTCAACTCGATGGGGCGAGCAGTCAAGAATTCTTCCATGGCCTTAGATTCTGCGATACGCTTGTTCTGCAATATAGTGCGCAGGAACGCGCGCAGCGACACACGCTGCTCCTCCCGGTACAACACAGTTGCCCTCGAGACGTCGCTCGTTGATGCACGCGGTGACTTCGTGGATCGCAATGATCCTCGGGAGATCGATCGCCGGAGGTCCCCTGCGGAAAGGGTTGGTGCAGAAAGCCGGTCCTCGGCAACACTCGTGTCCTGCGTGGAGAGGGATGAAAGAGACGAAGCGTCATCATCTACACTAGAGCCCCACCAGCTCGAGGTAGAAGAAGTCTTGTTCTTACGAGGAAGAGGAGGGAGCAGTTTCCCTGGCAGCTCGGTCCTCAGTCTCTTGTGAAGCTTGACAAACTCTCCATATCTCCTCCCAATATGAATCTCCTGCTTGTCGTGGTGACGAACTCGAATGATGAATTCCTACGACGGATGTGGTCAGCAAAAAAAGCCCAGCAACAAAAGGCGATCAACAGAACCATGAAACTTACTGCATGTTGATGGTATCGCACTGTCCGCTTGACAGAGGTTGTCCGAACAGCGGCCACATTCACATCCCAACCATGGATTGAATTACCCTCGGGCATATTAGCCAACAGCCCTGACTCCTGAGCACCACGCTCGACGATCTCCATCTCTGAGAACTGAATGCGCTCCTCATACCCCGACGCGGTCGGCACACCCGAAACCATCATCAGCTCCACGAGCTTCTCGCACTTCCGAGCCAACTTCCGGCGCTTCGTCTCCTCCAGTCGATCCTCTGAAGACGAGACATGTTTATTGGCAAACGATTCCAAGAACTATATCCCCGTCAGTCACACTCTGTACCGCCACGATTTGTTCCTATCGGGACGCGAAACACCCACGATTTGTAGCTTATCCTGCCAAAACTCCTTTTCGCGCGCTTGGTCAAGAAACGGGAAATTGCGAACGTGGTGAACAAAAATATACCGAAGAATAGGCAGCTCAGAGTCGACCGGTGCGACCTCACCGAATTCCGATCTAAAAGGGGCGCCGAATCGCTGGAGCGCAGTAGGGGAATTTAATTCGAAGATTTCGCCTCGGACTTCGCGGGCGATGAGTTCGCGCTTGAGGTCTGCGCAGGTTATCTACATGTCAGCGACTGCCGAATCAGAATATGACCATCATATCCTCTAGCTTACAGTGTTCTTGCTTTCCCGTCAAGACCTGGCCTGTTGGCGGGGTTGTGCCCGCATCTCCCTTGCCGCTAGAGAATGCGGAATCAGGCGATTGTGTTTCCGGCATGTTGAGCGGTAATTCTCCTGCTCGCTTGAGAGGGAAGCTGAGTCCCTATGAGATAGAATCGCACGGCCAGTGTCCAGGTGATGTGAGGGAAATTGTAGGAAAGCACAGAATGTGTCTGCCTAGAAAGAACAGCGCTGCAATAAATAAAGGCTAGACAAGAACAGTCCAGAATATGGGTCTCACGATGTTTGGAAGATGTGGGAACAAAAGTAATGGGGGGAGGGGGGCAGCGGAGCAGAAGTCGGGAGAGAAAATGATGTCGTCACCCGATAGCTTTAATGTTTATCCTACGATATAGCCCTGGAGGTACCTGACAAGCTATATATAAGGATATTATTATATATTATATATTATTATAAGGCTGCTATATGTACTATTTTTTATCCAACTCCGCCCCCAACCTATTTTGATCGACATTGCCACTTGACGAAGTTCATCACGAAAGGCCATAGGTCTCGTGCGCCAAGGCTGGTTATAGTGTTGCCTATATTGTACCCCATACTAGGTCTGCGCCTTACGAGGCGTAGATTCTCGGCAGTGTCATCGGGCTATCATTATGCATTCTGGAGAACCAAGTGAGGGAACTAGAACATCTCCTTTACTCGGATTGGGGGAAAAACTATTGGGAACAGGGCTCGGATCGCTTCCTTTGGATCTGACGATCTATCCACAGCGCTTAGATTATATGTGGGAGTAATACAGGCACTACTATACTAGATATGAAAGAGGGAAGCATAATAATCAGGACTTAGATCATGTTATTTGGAGTAGAAAGATTAAGCTAAGATCAGATTTGAAAAAGATAAAAGAAAAACCCGGATTTCCATCGCTGAGAACATAAAATTCGCTTCAGAAAACAAAGCATTGAGAAGAGTATTTGCAAATACCCCTAGGAATCCCACCTTTTTACTTCATGAATTCCAGATCCATGTCGCGAGGCAGGTAGTGTCCCTGGGGCTGTTGGCCATTCCAGGGCTGCATGCCCTGCATAGCGCGCTCGTGCTCAAGAGAAGGGAACATCTGCTGCTGAGGTGGATGGTATTGAGCTGAGTGGTCGCTGGGAGTTTGCATCATGGGATGAGCGCCGCGACCCATCTGGGCGCTCTGGTTGTAAAGGGTAAAGTCGTTGGCCGCCTGGGCCTGGAGGCCATATTCGTAGCGCTCAGAAAGAGTGTCGCCGACGTTACAAGAGTCCGGTGAGTACAACATGGCGTTGCCCTGCGCACCAGGAGAGAGGCCAGAGGCCTTTCCAGAGGCATCGTAGGAAATGTGATTGAGGTTCATTTGCTCGTAATCATTCGAATAACCCTTCATCACCTCAAGGGAATGGCCCTGTGGGAGCTGTGCAGCCATTGCAGTGTAGTCCTCGTTGGTTGGGTATTCCAGGTTGCTCCAATCTAGGTCGAAGTTGATGCTTTCAGTGCCGGTGAGCGGGGATCCGTCAAAGGACACAGGTCCCATCAGGTCGGGAACCGATTCAGCAGATGGGATAGACATGGAGTTCATGGACTGGCGGTGCATTTCCAGGGCCGGAATCAAGCCGTTCGGGTCGCCAGCTTCGAATTGGCTCTGGAAGCCGTTCAGGTTCACCGAGGTTGGGAACGAGTTGACATCGGTCATCAGATAGGGCGACGCTTCTCCGAATAAGGGGAAATCCTCCCCATGGGCAAGCGGAGGAGGATCAGCGAAGTTGAACTGGGGATTCTCAGGCCAGTTGTAGTTCTGGTCGCTAGGAGAAGGACTGGGGCCAGGAATTGGAGAGGCGAAGTCGGTTGTCTTCGAAGCAGGGGTAGACACGCTGGGTGTCTGAGGGGTGGCCTGAGAAGAGGAGCCTCGCTTACTGCCATTGCGGCCATTGTTCTTGGATCGAACGTAAACCCAGCCATGGGATTTTTCCATGTGCTGCTTGCAGTTGCTGGCACGCTTCGAAGCATAGGGGCACTTGTGGAATTGACACTTGTACAAGGTGGGCTTGTCCGAGTGTCTGTCGTTCATGTGACGATCACGTTCTTTCTCCGTGGGCCAACCTTTGGTGTGGTAATTGCAGTCCGTATACTCGCACTTCCAAGGGCGAGTGTGTGTCTTCTCGTGTTTCCTATGAATGGGTTAGCACTTCAATTCTGTTACTCCGATCCAATGGAACTTACGTCAAGTCACAAGGGCGCTTGAAGACCTTGTCGCAGTCGGCGCACTTTTGATTGATGTTCATGGGAGGAGCATCCTTCTTGCGGCGGGCCATAGAGCGCTCAACGCCCTCATCGACCGCATCGTCGAGGCAGATAGTACGCTTGGCAACACCAGGAACATCTGCCTCGTAGGGCTTTCCAGTGGCCATGGATATTGGCTTTCCGTCTTGCATAACTACAAGTTCGGCAGACTTCCCATTCTGGGATAGACCACCTTCCAGGGTAGCCTTCGGGATGCTGCATCGAATTGGTTAGGTTCAGTTGTACAAATCCAATGTGATGTCACATACATGGGAGATTTAGATTCCTTGTTAGACTCGGAGCCCTGAGTCGCCTGGACTCGCTCGCGTTCAGCACGAACCATTGCTGCGTATCGTCGAACCTGTGAAACAAGGTCAAGGAAGTATCCGTTAGTGTAAGGTCGATCGGCTGGTAGTCGTTGATCACGATCGTTGAGGTGCGAAGCCGAAGTATGCAAGCACTGGATTGTAAACTCGCAGAAGTTGAGATACGAATTCCGAGAAGTGGCGGAGTTCTTAAATAACGTCAAGAAAAAAAATAAGCTAACCCGAACTCCATAGACCCATTGAATAGAACAATGCATTGACTTACCGGTGCCAACCACAATAGGGTTTTCTCGAGGTCACGCAAACACACAATCTGCTTATTGATAATGCGCTGGGGGACGCTTCGGACCAGTTGGTGGAATGGTTTCAAGCGGGGCTCTTTCAAAATAGGGACAAGCACAAAACGTTCAATCTGTTTGCAGGCGGCTGGGCCCAATTGACGTTTTGGCGATGAGCCAGTATCAAAGGCCGAAATCGAGCTTGTAATGGCAGACTGATTGTCATGAATACCATCATTCACTATTCATTGTTAGGACTCAAATAGGAAACAATAAGAACAAAGAGCAAACAATGCATTCTTGTGGCATGTGACACCCACCTTTATTTTTCGAGTCAGCGAGCCCCTCTTCACTACTAACAGAGGTTCCTAGTCCACTGTCGGATTCGTGGCTATGCTGCTGCCGGGCCTTTTTCTCATCTAGTGGAATAGGAATGCTGCGACCGTCTTCCTTTGAGGAACGCGGGGAGTCAGGCATAGACTTGGAGTTATTGCGCGCTAACCCACTATCCAGAGGACTCTCGCCTCCAGCAACCTCCGAACTCTGGTCTTGGGTAGGTTCCAGAGTCAAACGGCCTAGAATAGAAGTCATCCGCTCTTCAGCAACAGCGATGGCTTCCAACGAAGTGGGCGAGCGATGAGGTAGGGAGCGAAAGTTCAAGACAGGGTCGCGGTCGCTCGAGGGAGGAGAAGTGGGAGTATGAAAAGTCTCTCCTTTCTTCAGAGGCATCTTTGAGTCAGGCGAGTCGTTCGACAGGGTGGGAAGGGCGGTGTTTAAGACGGGCCGACGACGCGGGTGCACCCGCGATGGCTCAGTCTGGACAGCAGACATTATTGGGCGTAGTACTGTTTCGACCAAAAGTTAGCATATCTGTTCGGACAGGAAAGAACCGGTGCATTGCAGCTGATTGGCCCATCCCATGACTCACAGGAGAGTTGTCCAGATGATTCGAGAAGTGACGTACAGTCGAGTCAGAGATGCAAGGCTCGATTTGATGTGGATTATCTCCGTTCTTTAGTATATAACAGCACCGCTTCTCTTGGATATCGACCAAGCCTGATTAAAATCGACACAGTTGAATCGGTATGTGGCCCTGAGGATCTATCACGATAGCGATCGTATGATGGTCTCTGGATGAACATGCACTCCTAATTCAACGTATCGCGGGGGTCGGAAAACTTCCAAGCGGGGTTCGACACAGAGAGGATCAAGAACACCAGCTCAGATTGTTTTTCAACGATATTGATATCCAAAGATGAAATGAATTCCCCGGATTCGAAGCGGTGGGATTCCAATGCTCCTGAGATATAACGTCCAAGATGGGTTTCCAAGGAGCCCCACTAAATACGAAATCTGTAGAATCCTTAGACTGAAGGCAGCGATGAAGAACAGAACACAAAATAGGATTGAAAATGAAGAATAAACCCGAACACAGAATGGGGGAGTAAGCGGATCAAAGAAGAGAAGGGACCGGAGAGGCTCATTGCGTGTTGGATGTCTGCCTGATAGACGAATACGCTAAGACCGAAATGGTATAGAATGCGAAGGCTGAGCACATTCTGCAATCTGTGATTGGTCCTAGAGAGCGTTTGTATGGTAAACCAATAACGGTAATTAAACAACACAGCCTTGTATGTGGCTCCCCTCGTGGCTCTCAGCGGGTATTCGTACCGTTTCTCCACTAGTTCCACTGGTTCCACTGGATTCTTAAAATGGAAACTCGGAACCCGGAAAGATCAGAATTCCGTTCAGCCTCACGGGAACCCAGGCAGCATTTTTTTTTTTCATGCGCGTCCTTCCAAGACCCAAAAGATCAACGATTCTGGGAGCTTTTGTGAATTCCTATTGAGGACGGCCAAACCCGGAGTAGTCAACATTTTAATTCTCACTTGCCTACGTCACCTGTTACCAGGATCATGCCATGAAAAATCTGGGCGAAAATCACCAGGGTCACGCTTACTATGGAGCAACAGGGTCTTGGCCCCCAATTGACCGGCAAACGGTCCCACAGCCAACGAAAAGTGAACAACTATTTTTTTTTAAGATCTGCCAGCTCACCAAAGGAGTCGTTCTAGACCAATAATACTGGCCGGTTTATTGATTTCTCAAATACGAGCTGAGCTGTACATGCGCATTTGAGCCTCCTGTCACCGCTTGTTGTACTTGCCCGGCCCAATAATAGTCTAAGGGTTGGTCCTGCTCAGCCTCTGTCTGTCGGAGGCCGTTGGGAACCGTTTTCTTCCTATGATGCTGATCGGACGGACCAGACGCTCTGCTCGTATCGACCCCTCTGCTCCGCCCTTGTCTGACTCCTCTTCCCCGTGCACAGCCCACCTCTCAGTCCGTCAAAAAGCTCCAGATGTCCAAAGAGGACGATTTTTGCTTGAGCTGGGTTTTTGTAAAGTCCTTAACTTTACAACACTCTATCTAAAACTAATAGTTGTCATATCCGCAATGACCGAATGCCAACCACCCGTGGACATCTATGGCTATACTATTACGTTGTACCTAGGTAGCTGACTACCTGGGCACACTTCGCAATGGTTCCAGGCCATGGGTATGGAAGTCAATTCTGCTGGTAAATCATTCGGGGAAATCAATCAGTCAACAGCATTTTTCACCCCGGAAAGTGTCTCATCTACATCACCTTTGGCGCAATCACCCGTCTCCAGCCTGACTACTTCAGGCTACGATATTATTAACTCGATATTAAGTCGACATGCAACTGCCTAATAGGTCTATTATATGATCTCGAGCAATATATGCTAACTATATTGAATCTGCCTTGGCCGTGGCGAGAGTCGACAAATATATATTTCCCCGAAAGGAACCCGATTTGGCTAGTTGTTCCAACTACCGGAAAAGGTAGAAATAAGCTCCCAATAATAAACTCAATTGTTCATTCACACTAGACCTTGTGAGGAACAATAATCTTAGGGGCCTTAAGCCCAAAAGGATGAATTGGCTAACTAGATGCTTAGGGAAAGGGTCTTTTATAGACAACCTCAGACCGCCTTCCTGATCCGTCATAGCCTCAGAGTCAATTGGGTTCTACCGAATGATGTCAGTCACTTGGAGCTGGGGAAGCTTTTGGTTCTCCGGACTATCACAAGCAGACAACAGCCAATAATGTTATTGTCACAGCTACTTCGGACACGATCAAAACCTTTCAATTTCCTTTCTTTTTTCTCTTTCTTAGATCAAAATGAAGATGCTGAAATGGCAGAAATTGAAGTATTGCCTGCGCCGTGATCGGCTGAACCGCAGTACTTCCAACCGGTTTCCATAGGGAATATCCATGGTCCTGGATGCCATGGCGTCATAGTAGTCCTCACAGCTTGCAAGGTTGGCACCGATGAAGAGGATATATAACCCATTTGCCTTGCCTACTAAACACTCCTTCAAATTCAAAATATCTGCCTATCACAATATTGCTCCTAAATACCACGCTCACAAACTATCACCATGTCTGACTCTACCTTCCACACCACTACCCAGGACACCCGCAAGGCTGAGTCCAAGGTTGCCCAGTCCCATCATGGCAACCCCCCAGCAGACTCCGACGTCTCAAAGATGAAGGTGGGTTATCTGCAATGAAAGATCACCAAGTATAAAACAGACCTCTGACATGATCTTCGTAGTCCGTCGTCGACCAAAACACCAACAAGCCCGCCGAAATCGAGAAGACCAAGGCCAACCTGCCTCTGCCCGACCAACCCCCAGTCGCCAGTGACTTCAATTCCCTTGACCAGCGTACCACTGATGTTGGCTCTGGACGCTTCGAGTTCCCTCCCGATAACAGTGGCCTACGCGAGGGTGCAGCTGCAAGCAGCAGCGCCCGCGTTGATGGAAAGGAGATGCACAAGACCACTGCCCCATGATATCTATGATTCGCTACGTGTATGATAGTCATTTATTTCCATGAAGATATTATGAGTGACAGTCTGGTTTCCGTTGTACTATACTTTCCAAATAGATAAGATAAGGTATTTGACGTCATTCAGACCTCGTCATCAGTATAACCTTGGAAGAGCTGGGAGAGTTTCCAAGGTTGCCTACAAAGCAGATAATACGGTAGTGGACTCTATTTCCCCGTACCCATCTGAAGCAACGCTCAAAGAATCTTCAAAATCTCCACTAGTGCTCAGGTCCCTGTTATGGGCCTAGGAACCTGTCAAGATGAGGCTGCCTAAGAAGAAGTAGTCCTTATGCCCCTCTAGGAAGGATATCACTACATGACACGGTAAGGTGGTAAGCTTCTCGACGTATGAACTCCTACAGCTATAGCACCAAGCCTGCTGTCGGCAGACCTATAAAAGCGGCATGCCTAGGACCGAGATTTTTGTTACTGATAAGTTAGAACAACAAGCACTATCCATCCTAATGACGACTATCTGCCACTGATGGCTATCAACATATTGCATAGCTCGTATTTTCGCCTGTGATCTATAGCGCAACAACCTGAAGACTGGGCGCTAAAGCTTTCCAGGTGATAGACCTCACCAAGACGCGCGGATGGTTCCCTCACACTTCACTCGCTCGGCCCTTGGCCTGCATCTTTTGGCAAAACCACTATGCCATCACCTTTGACCCCTTTTTCAGAAGTCCTGGGAGAGCATCCATCGTCGTGCGCTCCTCCAGAATATCTGTTTATTTTTACTCAGCGTCGTACATAATATCAAAGGACTAAGTACTCACCGTGTACGAACACAAATAAGGGGAATTTCTCGAGCTGTCCCTGTTTCTCAAGGAACTCATAGACCGCACGAGTAGTGGACGTTCCTTGTAGTTTCTGTCCCCCTAGTTCCTTCTTCTCAATCTCATCCACAGTGACACCTTGTTCCACAGCGTGACGTGCAGAGTTGAAATTCCTTCCCGCACTGGTTGATGCTATCACATCAGCTATGCCGGCACTCTCCTTTGTAAATGTCCTCTCGTCAACAGATTGAGGGAACCAAAGGCAGCCGAATCGCACCATCTCGAGGATACCGATTCGAATTACCGCTGCCTTTGTGTTCTCACCCCAACCCTTTCCTGCAACGAAGCCAGCAGCCAGTGCAATGATATTCTTCAGCGCACCACCAAGGGCGACACCAGAGACATCTCGCACAACCTGAACATTGAAATACGGCCGACCAAAAAGCTTCTCTAAAAGGGCGGAATCGACATGAGGATAAGTTTGAGGCACTCGATGCAGCGTAAGTTGGCTGGGATCTGATTTGCTCTGGCGCTGTTTGTCCACTTTAATCAAATTGTCTCGAGATGAGCCATCCGGCTCCTTGTAATCCATCGGAGGCCCGTCGTATCCAATAGTGGTTTCACACAAATTCTCCGCGGCTACCTCGGATGCAATGTTGGCACCAGACAAAGAGCCGCAGTAAATTCCTAGTTTCTCCATAATCAACTCGGAGTAGAGCTTCACAGTTCCTTCTGAGATATCGACCCCCCTTGACACACGATATAGCTCGAGCATAAGGGAGATGGTTACCCTTGATTTGCTCTAGCGTTTTGGACATAAATTGGTGAGGAAGATTGAAGACAAGGATAGTTGCTCCGCTGACTGTGTCCTGGAGGTCGGGATTGGCAACGAGATTGTCTGGAAGCTTGATGCCGGGAAGATACTTGACATTCTGGTGTGTTGTATTAATGGCATGTGTGAGCTTCACGGGTTTGTCGCCCAATTGGTCTCGAAGCGTTCTGTCATCGGGGACGTCGACGTCTTCCTCAAACACCCACATCGATACATCCTCTTCGAATATATCAGAGTGCTCCCTAGTATTTTCAGCAAGGATTTTCCCAATGGTGGAACCCCTTCATATGTGGTTAGTGAGCTACTGTGCTCATTATGCTATAGAACCAAAGATGACTTACCAGTTCCCGGATCCGATTACAACAACCTTGTGCTTTTGCGTCATTTTGGATCTGGTATATCAAGAATAATGTTCACAAAATTAAGAATTAGGGACTGGAGTTCGGGATGGTCATTAAATCCATCTACCAATATGCAGGCATTATACATGAATCATAATGGTGTAAACTGAGATCCATTGTCGGCAGATTTTTGTCTCTACGTTTAAAAAGCAGGATTTGTCGTCCATAATTGCAAAGTCGTATTCACCTGCCAATTTGATAGTGAAGGTAGAATACTAGTTTTGAACATATCAAACGAAGCTGATACTGATGTCATTATGACTTCAGGCGTGATCTGAAAGCATCGAGAAAACGAGGTGAATTCGAAATAACCAATGCGAGCCAAAACTTGTATTTCCTTCCAGCTTCAAATTGACAGCCAACCAGATCATGAGTATTTCAAAAGTCCTGTTCCCTGGCGTTGACGAAAAAGTGACGCGGACAACCTAAGCTCTCTCAACGGCCAGTCACGGAATGCTTCTATAAAGGTGACAACCTTAAGTTATTGCCGTATTATTTTGGGCTTCGAAATTTCTTCAAATATTCAACAATTTCATTTATTTCACTTTTCACTTCCTGGGAAAATGACTACCACTATCGCTTCAGGGCTGGAAAAGGCCCAGCAAGCAATTCACTCTGCATCCTCTGGGAGCAAAAAGACGGTGGACCTTTCCCGTGACACTGTCGACGCTCACACCAGCATGCCACAGACGACCGACCATGGTATTCGCATTCAGAATCCCGACAACTGGCTCAAGGTTGCATCTGACCGCAAGACTGGTCCATCTTTGCTAGAGGACCACATCGCAAGGGAGAAGGTAAATTTCACCTAACACCAATTCCGGATTTCTCCTAATATACACGTGCAGATTCACCGTTTCGATCATGAGCGGATCCCTGAGCGCGTCGTCCATGCGCGTGGGACAGGTGCATTTGGCAATTTCACACTCTATGAAAGTGCCGAGGATGTGAGCCATGCTGGCATTCTTACTGACACGTCCCGTAATACCCCGGTATTCGTTCGCTTTTCAACAGTACAGGGTAGCAGAGGTAGCGCGGACACCGTGAGAGACGTGAGAGGCTTCGCCGTCAAGTTCTACACTGATGAGGGGAACTGGGACATTGTTGGAAACAATATGCCTGTCTTTTTCATCCAAGATTCGATCAAGTTCCCGGACTTTGGTATGTTTACTTGCCTAGATCTGGTTGATACTAAGCTGACATGACGAATAGTGCATGCTGTCAAACCTGAGCCACACAACGAAGTCCCGCAGGCTCAAACTGCGCACAACAACTTCTGGGACTTTGTCTATCTTCACCCTGAGGCAACCCATATGTTTATGTGGGCCATGTCCGATCGAGCGATCCCTCGCTCATACCGCATGATGCAAGGCTTTGGCGTCAATACCTATACCTTGATCAACAAAGAGGGTAAACGACATTTCGTCAAGTTCCACTTTATACCTAAGCTCGGCGTTCACTCCCTTGTATGGGATGAAGCTCTCAAGCTTGCAGGCCAAGATCCCGACTTCCATCGCAAGGACCTAATGGAAGCGATTGATAATGGCGCGTACCCTCAGTGGGACTTCGCTATTCAAACAATCCCTGAGGAAAAGGAACATGATTTCGACTTCGATATCCTTGATGCGACCAAGGTTTGGCCGGAGGAGCTCGTCCCTCTTCGCCGTATTGGAAAACTCGAGCTCAATAGGAATGTGGACGAGTTTTTCCCGCAAACCGAGCAGGTTGCATTCTGTACTAGTCATATTATCCCTGGTGTTGATTTCTCGGACGATCCACTCCTCCAAGGCCGAAATTTCTCCTACTTCGACACTCAGATCAGTCGGCTAGGCATCAATTGGGAAGAGCTACCAATTAACCGACCTGTCTGCCCGATGATGAACTTCAATCGCGATGGCGCAATGCGCCACCGAATCAGCAAGGGTAAGGTCAACTACTGGCCGAATAGGTTCGAGGCACTACCACCAGCCAAAGCGGAAGATGGTGGATTTGTCTCGTACCCTGAGAAAGTTTCCGGTATCAAAAACCGCGCGCTCAGTGAGAAGTTCCGTGACCATCACACCCAAGCACAGACGTTCTACAACTCAATGTCTGAGCATGAAAAGTCGCACATGATGAAGGCATTCACATTTGAACTCGACCATTGCGATGACCCTATTGTATACGAGCGTCTCGCGGGGACTCGGCTTGCCGAGATCGACTTGCAACTTGCTCAGCGAGTCGCCGAGCTAGTCGGAGCCCCTATTCCTGACAAGCAACTCAAGCCAAACCATGGCCGCCGCGCAAAGGGTCTATCGCAGACCGAGTTTCCGCCCGAAAAGCCTACTATTGAGAGTCGTCGTATTGCTATTCTCATCGGCGACGGATACGACCAAGTTGCCTTTACAGGTATGAAGGTCGCCATCAAGGCCGCAGGAGCACTACCCTTCGTGATCGGCACCAAACGATCTCCGATATACGCCCAGGGAGAATCTCCGGAGACCTCGGATGGTGTGGTTGCAGATCACATGTATGATGGACAGCGCTCAACTATGTTTGACGCTACCTTCGTGCCGGGTGGTTCCCATATTACTACCTTGTCAAAGAATGGCCAATTGCGGTTCTGGATTGTGGAGAGCTTCGGGCATCTAAAAGCTATTGGAGCTACTGGCGAAGCTTGCGATTTCATTAAGCAAGTGCTAGGTAAAGCGTTGGATGTCAGGCTTGCATCGCCTACCTCAGCAGAGACCGTGGAATGGTACGGAGTTGTTACTGCTGCCACGCCGAAGCCAGAGAGCTTCAAGGAGGGGTTCGAAGTTGCTAAGGCGGCGAAGGACTTTGTAGGCCAATTCTTCTATCAGGTTTCTCAGCACCGGAACTACCAGCGTGAACTGGACGGTCTCAGCTCGGCATTGGACTGGTAATTTGGTAATTTGTTCAAAAAAAAGTGCAGAGCCAGGTGAATATTTTTTCGTTCAGTCACTGATTCTGTTATTGTCCATTTGAATAATGCCATCTTAATAAGAAAATTTGCCAACGATCTTGTTAGTTCCATAGACAGGCAGGTAAACAGTAAACCCGAACGGAAAACTGAAATATCAGGTTTCGCCTCGTTTTTCCTGTTTGGCGAGCTAACGCAGGCAATTACCCTGAATGACCTGATTAGGGATCTACGCAGGCGCCACATCCCTATGAGGAATTAGATGTGAATGGAGAACATAGTCTACATTGCTTGCTAAATCATCCTTCAAATTATGCAGAGGTCGAACGCCACTGGAATTGACCTAAAGGGAAACGTAATGAACAGATTCAAGGAGCATTAAACAGGAGCTTGAATCGAGTTTGACTAGAAGAATATGACTTTCAATTCACCACTACCTATGTAGATATGCCAGTGTGACCTTTTCTGTGTACATGGAATGATTGTTCCGACGCTAGTAGCTTAGAGTGTACCCGCTGCCAGCAGGTATCCACCGTCCACGACAATAGTTTGTCCATTGAGGTATTGGTTCGAGACAGTAAACAACACAGCACTTCCCATGTCCTCGTCCTTCCCTGGGCGTCCGGCGGGGACTTTTCCCTCGAACTTCTCTTTGGGGAGCGTGCTCTTTTGCTTCTCGTCACTACCCTCAGCCGTCATTTCGGACGGGAAGACCCCGGGCGCGATATTGTTGACACGAATTTTGAGTTGCGAGGAAGCAATCTCATGGGCCAACATTTTAGTGAGATGAACAGCAGCCGCCTTACTAGCATTGTAGGCGAAGTGATGCTGGGCAGATTTGACAAGGCCGGAAATCGACGAGATGTTGACAACGGTACTAGACCAGGCGTGCTCGTCCTCTGTTCCCTTATTCAGCAGGGGCAGGAAAGCAGTGGTCGTGAAGAAAAGCTGCGTGACATTGGTGCGCATGACTTCTTCCCATTCTTGAGTCGTGCTCTGGTTGTTGAACAGCTCCTCCTGCAATGCTTTCGGGTCCGCTGGATCTGTGTTCTGTGTTGGAGAGCTAATGCCGGCATTGTTGATCAAGATATGTAGTTTCGACTCCTTGGCGGAAATCTCGTTGACTAGCTTCTTAATGGACTCCTTTGAGGTGACGTCTGCGGCGATCGGGATAATCTGGCCTGGAATGTCCTTCGAGTATAACTCTGCGACACGGTCCAGTTTCTCCTTTGTGCGACCGGTGATGTAGACTTTAGCACCGTTGACGGCGAGGGCTTGAGTGGCC
The DNA here is from genome assembly GCF_028829835.1 of Penicillium mononematosum. NCBI lineage: Eukaryota > Fungi > Ascomycota > Eurotiomycetes > Eurotiales > Aspergillaceae > Penicillium > Penicillium mononematosum. The sequence continues at coordinate 2,492,859 of NW_026643275.1, forward strand.
ATCAAACCGATGCCCGACCCTCCTCCTGTGACAAGAGCGACTACCCACTGGGTTAGCAACGCCAGAAAACCAGTCGAGAATACTAGTAACTCACCTCTGTCCTTCAGGTTGAAAAGGGTTTCGAGCTTGAAGCTCCGGTTGCTTTCTTGAGCAGACATATTTCTGATACGTATTCGAAAGTATTGGAAATAGATTTGTCGACGGATGGATACTTGATCTGACAGCAAGGGCCAGAAGGGGAGAGAGAAGAGGAAGGATTAATTCTCTTTCTGCAAGAGGGTAGGTAATATACTAGCTAGCAAACAATGCGTCAGATGGATGGTCTGTCACAATACTACGTCTCCTGTGTCAGGTATGTGCTCTTATATACGTGCTGGGGTAGAACATTGCAATTATTGCGCTCCAATCAAGTTTGCTTAAGTTACGTCATTTTCGATGTAAGGCCTGATTACGGGTTGGATGAAGCTTGGTTAAAATGAGCAGATACAATGATTTGAGGTCACTTTGTAACTTAAGTCATAATGAACCAATTGACGTATCACACATGTCTCAGGGATGCGAGAAACAGGCTTTCGCGTTGTTCAGCCCAGCGGAAGATCTACTAACCTGTTGGAGCCTAAATGATATCGTAATGGCCGAGACGCTTCCAACTGAAACATGAGCTCACAATCCAGGGTTCCCACTCAGCGATGGGTCGAGGTAAATGATTGTTGAAAGAATCACGGCTAGTAAATAAGCTACTAATTTTTGTGGAGACACAAGGAGCAAAGCCTCAAAGACTTGTGCCTCTTTTAGTAATCGAGATAAAAATAGTATAGGCGAGGAATAGGATAAGGAGAAATAGAGAGAAAGCTAGGTAGATCTATATATAAGTAGACGCGAGCTAATATACAAAGTATCTACGCAGCTGGTCAACTGACTGTTTGGGGAGTAGGACGTATACTACCTAGGTAGTATCAATTGCAATGAAAAAACAAGGGTTTAAAGACCTTCACGTATACTGAAGCCTTCACCATGCCGTATGCCCTCCATCGGCTACTATTGTACTCCCAGTCATGAAGCTGCTCGCATTACTCATAAGCAACAAGGTAATACCACGGAATTCTTCTGGCCGTGCCAACCGTCCCAACATATTCTCAGATTCCCATATCTCCTTTGCCCCCGGCGTCTTATCCATGGCCATCTTGGCCATAGGCGTGACTACGTGTCCTGGACAAAGGCAGTTCACTCGTATTCCCCTCTGCCTTCCCTATCGATGTTGCTCCATTCCATAGCAAAGCTTCTAGTGAGTTGGATCACAGCGGCTTTGGATGAGTTATAGATAGACGATTTCATTCCTTTGTTTGCAATCATCCCACTCATACTGGAAACCAGTAGTATTGATCCTCGACATTGCTTGTTCAGCATTTGTGTTGCAGCAGCAGTTGCAGATGTGAAAGCACCAGTATAATTGATACTGATTATCCGTTCAATATCGGCAGCGGAGTGATTAACCGCAGTCTCGACATGGTTTACCCCAGCCGCCGCGACTAAGCCATCTAGCCGGTTCTTACCGTCGGCGATCGAAGACATTATCTGGTTCGTGCTGTCTTTGTCGCGAACATCTAATGGGTGATAATGCAAAGAGCCCCCAAATTGGGGATTGGCCCGTACTTGTGCAGTATAGAACTCTTCGTGGGGCTCAGGTAGTCGATCTAGACAATGCACTATATCCACCGTTCACTCATGGTTAGTCAATAGATCAAGAGTTATAAATTAGAATATAACATACCTTCTGCCCCTGCTTCCACTAATGCTTCCGCCATTGTTAGGCCTAGCCCGCGCCCTCCACCAGTCACCGCAAAGACTTTCCCACGAAGTTGAAATGACTGAAATCGTTGATCCGTCTGTTGAAGTGGTTCCGTCGGCAATGTTTGTTTGATACCAGCATTGGTAGCCAGCCGTCTTGCCATCTGCACAGTAGGCTGCACAGCCGGCTGCCGAAAGACCCCAAGGCGCAGAAGTTTGGTTGTTCCTTGGATGAGAATCATTGTGCTTTAATCGCGTAGCCACAGTGGGAGGGAACCAGGGCAAGATGTGCATGGTTATTTAAATGATATTGGTTGGTAGCCGCATTGAAGTACCATATATAAACGATGTTATGTATAGCCAGCCTTTCCCCTAGCTGAAAGTACGTATGTCGTCATTTCACCTACACAACAACAGCATATGTAGGAACTTGGTCGCACGCATTATACAAAAAGCATCGACGTCACGATCCAGGTTCTTGGTCGAACAACCCCACTGATTTTACCGGAGTTGGTCAAGTGAGAATCATGTCCTAAGGTTTAAGTATATCTAAGTATACGTTGATCATACACAAATACTTGCTCAGATCCTTGATCCTTGATCAGATCCTTGATCCACCAATCATACAAAGATTCTTGATTCACTAGTACAATACTATGGTGTCTTGCCGCCTTGTATTGATAAAATTACATATCATAGAGGAATAGATGCCCTCACAATGACAGAAGGCTTATCTTGGCTAAATAGGCAGTATACTGGTCTGTACTGACAGCGGGCTCCGCAATTTTACATTGCAAACTCATAGGATGGAACAAAGTTAGTATAGAGATGGCCTTGATAGTATATTTAGTAGTGCATGGCTGTTATGGAGCTTGGCTGCGCTGTATATTTTAGGATCGCGTGGATGTCCACAGGGGAAAGAGTCTAATCCTAATGGCTGTTCTTCTCGTGTGCTATAATTGCGGTTAAGCTCGAAGAGGCTGCGCACGACCCAACGATCCTGCACTATATTGATCATCACACTATCTCTAATAGTTGAGCAGGCCCTCTCGAAAAAACTTGTCCAGACTATCTAACCAGTCCGATCGTAAAGACAGATCCATTGGTTTTCTAAGCAACGATGAACTCAACCCCTTGCATCAGGGCCCTCTCCAAAGATCACCCTGCGACCAAGCTTTATCACTTTATCACTTCCGCCCACTTATGGAGACAGACGAAAACCGGAAAAAGAGTGTATAAGGTCCTGGGCGTTAGAGTAGAGATCATAAATTATCCTAGGTCTTTTTCATGTCCATGAAAGGTGGTTATTTTTCACGCATCTTTTACTACGCAACTATGTCATCATCCATGGATTAGGTCTAGGCATGACATAGAAGAGCGCGGGAAAGAGATAATTATCATTTGTTGAAAGCAAGATATTATAAGGATCTCGATGCGTCATAATAAAAGCGTTGTCCAATAACTTGATACCGTTTCCAACGTCAATGTCGTGTGATTCCTGTTGAGGGTGCCAAGCCACAACCCGACAATCCATGAGATGGATGAAGAAGAACAGGATTTCGGTTTTATAATTCGCCGCTTGGTATCGATGATTTATGTGCTGAATCTTGTCTCAAATTCCAGGTAAAAAGACGTTATTGCACCTAAATCCGACAACATCTTTTCAATACCCTTGAACATGACACTCCCTATTTCCCAAGAAATTTCCACCGCACTTGAATTACTAGATAATGTAGGAGCCACCGTCAATACGATCGCAATCAACCTGGGAGCCAATAGACTCGATAGGAGGAGCTTCCGGAAATATCTTTGCGATTACGCTGACCGCGCTGCGTCCGATGGCCGACTCATTAATGCTTCGAGGGAAGACACCCCTCAATGTGCCAACCGTGGCTTGCTTCTAGCCTACGCGCATATGGAGTTGATATGCTGGCTTGCAGACAACAACTATACCATCTCATCTTCGTCCGTCAAATGGTACAGCTGGAGGAAAATACGCGCGAAATACCGCCTCCCTTTACTTGGAGTTTCACCGCAAAAGTCCCATTTATTAAGGAAGGTGCAATATATCAAGACCATAGCAGATCAGGTATACGCGGAAATCGACGCAAAAAATGTAAGCATTTCCCTATATCCTTCTCTTGGATATAACCTAACAAGAGCGAAGGTCCCGGTCTGGAAGGGTCTGTCAGATACCGGAAAGTCTCAGCGCGTCCGCCGGTTGATCCTCCACCAGGTGCGTATATACTCTTTCCTTTCTCATGAAATTCGCGTTTCTAAGATTCCTTCTGGTTATAGGAATGGACGACCTTGTTCACCGGGCCAGCCTTGCCCACAAGCAGCTCGCCCAGTGATCAGAGAAGTCGAGCTTCGCACTTAACCTTCCAGCTTTGAAGAAATAACACAAAAACGTCGCACTCGTGAGATGCGATATATGTCTAATATGTATTTTTTCATGTTGAGAAATGAGAGTTGGTTACCTGTACAAACAAGCCTGTGATCAGACAAGCGTCATCGTACAGCTAATTTTATACAACATAGTCTCATGATACCTACATACCTCGGTAGACCCTCCAGGGCCCCGTGGCTTATGAGTGCTTATATAATACGTAGTGAGCCCAGGGCGCTTTAGGATTTGAGCTAAAAGCGGCAAGGTCTCAGCACTAAAACGGAAAGCCATACTCCCCGATTGGACCTCGGCTTCGGGGTATGGCAGAATGGCGGGCGGTGCCGAGATGCCCGCGTGTTGATTTCCCCCGGATTCTGGGTCCGAACCTCGTCTTCCCCCAGTAGTTCGCTAAATCTGGAGATTCTGTAGGACATCTTCCCAGGGGCGCTCGTTAAATGATTTGGTGATTGCATTCCGTTCACATCTTCTCCTACCTCCCCCGCTTCGTTTGCCGACGGCAACCGGACAAGACACCGCACCCATGGACTTCGAACAGTATGGGCAGAGCTCCCAGCAGCCTCGACAACGGAGAAGAAGAGCCGGAAAGCGGCGATTGAACAATAAGGCACCCATCGCAGCACGTTTAGCACTGGACCCCCAGCTGCGCGGGAAGGTCGGCATCTTATCCGAGGATCTAGCGAATGACCTCTTCCAGCAGCAGGCTCTCCAAGGTGAGTTGTGAAGCCCCCTCGAGTGGTTCTAATAAGAATGTTAACTGACTCGTCTTTGTTCTGACCAGATGTTACGACTTCCGACGATGGAGTGCTCTATGTTGCAATCGCCCCACATACGCCGACTTATACCTCCGTGGAAGATCAGGCCTGGACGATACTCCCAGTGCGCATTCAGCCCACAGAGAGATCGCCAGTTGCAATGTCACACTCGACAGTGCTGTTTCCTGAATCAGCAGACTCACTCCAGCCTTTCCTTCAGGCCTTGGGGAAAGTCGACTCGTCGCGCAACTCCCTACAGGCACACCGTTCCGTAGAGATTCGGATTTTGGACGTCGCCCCGATTCAGCTAGATACAATCTTTGTGACCGTTGAGCGACATCTCCTTCGCAATCATGACGATGTTCAGACCAAATTTGGTGGTGGATTCACGAATGCGCAGGGGCCGAATGGACTCTGGGGGAAGGCGGGGAAGTCGGTAGAAGCCAAGAAGTACTCGAAAAGGGCTGCAGCCGATGCTGAACAACGTCTCACTGCAGCAGTTCGTGAAGCATTGGGAGCTCAGCGTATTGTGCATACTGGAGACGTGCTGCCCCTTCCACTCCCTTCTCATCCCATAACTTATGCGCCTCCACCCCCGGCGCGGATCTCATTCTGCGAGCCTGTTTCGCAAGGCTTGCTGATGTCGACGACAAAGATCGTGCTTGTCCAGGCCCGGCCTCAAGGATTCCGTCCTCAACAAACTGTGCCTTCGAGGTCTGCGCTTCTGAAGCAAGTGGCCGAAGACGAAGCCGACGATACTTCGAACGAACAATTCTATTCTGCGGCTGAGGATAAACCTGGCGAAAGTGGGACAGAAATGGAGGTAACATCAGCTGCCGAGGAGTCAGAAACAGAGGGCTCAGCAGGGTCCATGAGTGACTCCTCAGATGATTCTTTGGAGGACATGATTTCTCTTAGTGCGCCTGAACTGCCACAACCACCATCGGGGGTGATGTCTTCCTTGACTTCGGCGACTCCTAGAGCCGGCGGTCGACGATCAGACGGAATTCATACTCCGGGTTCGGTCGCATCGAATTTCACAGCGGCTACCATGCGCCCTGGCCGGGGCGGAGGAAGACCTTTAAGGTAGAAGGTCTCCTGCAGCAAGTCCCAAATGAAGTGCTGCACCCCCGGCCTCGTGACGATGAAGACGTCGACTCCTTTGTCTTTGTAGATATCAGCACCCTCGCCAAGATCGGATGCTTCTCCGGCGATTGGGTTAGAATCGAAGCTGCCGAGGAGCCCCAGCTGAACATGTTCGCCTCGCTCAAATTTGGAAGTTTTAACGACTCTCCTGAAGACTCAGGCGATTGGCGCCCAGTTAAGATTTTTGGTCTTTCGGGTCTTCCGTCCTCCAAACCCCGGTATGCCATTAACCACACAGGTGAACGCCGGCCCAGTATTTCGCAACGTCCACCCACCCGCTTGACCCCTTCGGTTTTCGTTCCCCCGTTGCTTCTTGGTAATATTGAAAATCCCAAGTACCTGCGGATCTCTCCTATGACCTTTGCTACCCCTAATGGATCCTCCAAACCTGGGATTTTGCAACACATGAAGAACACTGCTGCTAAAAACCCGCCTTTGGCGAAAGAGGTTACGTTGCTCAAGGTTTCCACTCCTCTCTCAATGGATCGGGTTCTTCAACCAGCGCTATTCGCAGGATTGAAGCAGTACTTCGAGTCACGCCGGCGTATCCTTAAAAGTGGTGATTTGGTCGGAATTAGTGTGGACGAAGGACTCGGCAGAGCGGTGTTCTCTGGCACCGCTGGCGGTGACAGTGCCAGTCAGGAGGAAGACATTACTATCCGGCTAGGTCAAGGTGCCAATGCCAATAATGCCGGAACCCGCAAAATCGGCGTCGCTTGGTTCCGTGTCGGGCAGGTAGCCCCGACTACACTAGAGGAGCTGGAGGAGACAGGCGAAGATCAGTGGGGTGGAGTCGCTGTACTTGACCCGGCGACTACGCGCATGGTACAGGCTGGAAGCGACGTGAGCCGGGTTCCCGGCGTGTTGGGCAACGGGTGGGAGTATTGGCTGGGCGTCAAGACGATCCCAAAGAGCGTCCATGATGCCCCAACCCCTCATGGAATTGTTGCCGATCCACCTCAGTCCTTTATCCCTCCATTGCAGCAGCGGATCCGTGATCTGATGTCTGCTGCCACAAGCCCGCGGGCTATTCAACTAGGAATGAAACCCGTCTTCATTCTCCTCAGATCGCAGCAAAGACATATCGGCAAGGCAACCGTCGCGACTCGGGCGTGCTCGGATATCGGCCTCCACACATTCCCTATCGATGCGTACGATATCTTGACAGAAGGCGGCGCGAATGGTGGCGATGTCAAGACCGAGGCATATCTCAAAGCCCGAGCAGAACGGGCCTTCCACTGCGGAGCACACTGCACCGCACTGCTGATCAGACATATCGAGGTTCTAACCGCTGATCGCATTGTCACAGCAATGAGCGATATCTTGAACGACGCCAGAGTTGTCATTGCCACCACCACTGATGTTGAAACTATCCCTGAAGGTATCCGCAGCCTCATCACCCATGAGTTCGAGATGGGTGCCCCGGAGGAGAAAGAGCGTGAAGGCATTCTGCAAAATGCCGTCGCAGAGCGCGGTATCAGACTGTCTGCGGACGTGGATCTTGGCAGCATTGCTTTGAAGACCGCAGCTCTTGTTGCAGGAGATCTGGTTGACGTCGTGGAACGAGCTGCCGGAGCGAGAACAGCTCGTCTCGAAAGTTTGGCCGAGGCTAGCAAGAAGCTTTCCGGCTCGGAGGTCTTTGTGAGAGACGTCCTGCTGGCAGGAGGCGACGGTGCACGCGGTGTTACCAAGGCAGACTTTGACGCTGCTGTCGAAGCTGCGCGCAAGAACTTCGCCGATTCGATCGGTGCACCTAAGATTCCCAACGTTGGCTGGGACGATGTTGGTGGATTGACTAATGTTAAGGATGCCTTGGTCGAGACCATTCAGCTGCCACTCGAAAGGCCCGAGCTCTTCGCCAAGGGCATGAAGAAGCGCAGTGGTATCTTGTTCTATGGCCCACCCGGCACGGGCAAGACCCTACTTGCCAAGGCCATTGCCACCGAGTTCTCGCTCAACTTCTTCTCTGTCAAGGGCCCCGAACTGCTTAACATGTATATTGGTGAATCCGAGGCGAACGTGCGCCGGGTATTCCAACGCGCTCGGGACGCTCGTCCCTGCGTTGTCTTCTTTGATGAGCTGGACTCTGTTGCGCCCAAGCGTGGTAACCAGGGAGACAGTGGTGGTGTTATGGATCGTATCGTCAGTCAGCTGCTCGCAGAGCTGGATGGAATGAACGGCGGCGAGGAGAATAGCGGCGGAGTTTTCGTCATTGGTGCGACTAACCGTCCCGATCTGCTTGACACTGCTCTTCTCCGCCCTGGTCGCTTCGACAAGATGCTCTACCTGGGCGTGTCAGATACACATAGGAAGCAGGCGACTATCCTTGAGGCTCTGACGCGGAAGTTCGCTCTCCACCCCGATGTCTCGCTTGACCGCGTTGCGGAGCAGCTTCCTTTGACTTACACTGGTGCTGATTTGTATGCGCTCTGCTCTGATGCCATGCTAAAAGCTATCACTCGAAAGGCCACTGCGGTCGACGAGAAGATCAAGGCTCTGCCAAATGGTCCCGTCAGCACTGCTTGGTTCTTTGACCACCTGGCCACGAAGGAGGATGTGAATGTGATGGTAACCGAGGAGGATTTCCTGTCTGCTCAAGGAGACCTTGTGCCAAGTGTTAGGTATGTGTCCACTCCACTCACCCGTTCCATTCAACCTTCTTCTGGTGACATACCATGATACTAACCCCTCGCAGTGCCAAGGAACTGGAGCACTTCGAGCGCATCCGTCAGACATTCGAAGCAGTGGACAAGTCAAAGCAAGACCCCGCCGCAGCCGCACCACAGACAATCGCCGAGGCGATGGAGGCATTCAGCCTGGGCGGCTCGGCCATACCGGAAGAGGCACCTACCATCAATGGCGACAGCCACACGCCTGGGGGTATTCACGGCCGTATCAAAGGCCTGAACAAATGGCCAGGAAACCTTGTCCGCAGCACCAGCGGCCAGTCAACAACCAGCAGCAAAGGCAAAGGAAAGAGCGTCAGCAAGAAGGGCAAGTCCCGCACCGGTGCGGAATCTGATGGATCTGTTGATGGTGATGATGAGGATATGGCAGATGCCGATTCCAAAGAGGATGAAGATGAGGATTACGTTGTCCGGACTGATCACTTGAGAAACCCCATGGAGGAGGTTGAATAGAACGTATGGCACTGTCCGTATATTTTAACGTGCCGGTACTGTTCACCGGGCCAAGCAGGCCTTTGTATCTACTATGCTGATTTATATACCTCTTGTTTGTCTGTACATTTCTGATTCCCTTTACTGCTGTTACTACTTCCGTAGCCTTGTATCACCATCGTGTGTCTACGCTGCGGTGCCGGAGTACATGAACTCTCAACAACTTGAAGTAGTTTGCTGCCACGTCGCATGTGCCTGTCGTCGCAAGTGTACCTGTCGCAAGCGTGCCTGTCGCAAGTGTGCCTATCCCAAGTGTGTCATCGCATGTGCTGTCGCGCGTCAGTTGAGCCACCATTACCGTCTACGAACAGTACCATGGATCCATGGATACTTCTAGGCTTTTCCGTAAGAAATCTCGATTGCGACGTAAATTTTGCGAGGATTCAAACGAGACCTCGGATCGTACATAATGACCACAATTGCTTAGTCGCCTAACGCCGTACTAGTTGATTTCCCTCTTCTCATGGGCGTATAGACTTCCTAGTGTGCTTCTTCCTCTTTCTTCCGTACATCATTTCCGTGATATTGTCTCAACATAGGCCTCCTTAGTCTCTCCTGTCCTTTCTTCAAGATTCCAAAACGCTCGTCATCATAGCGGATGAGCGAATGCGATGAGGGACCATTCATTGCTATCGGCCTTGCCTTTTCCTTTTGACGCCGTATCCCATCCATCGTACTATATCGTCCTATCATCCCAATCGCTTCTTCAAGGTTCTCCTACCTCTCAACATCATACTGCCCCTTGACAGTCTTCGCAGGTCGAACTTCGAACTCCACATATCCTGGACTACAATCCGTACAGAAGTTTGAGGTTTCCGAGTTGATATAGTATTTCCCCATTCGCACAAAACGGTCAATCTCATGATATACTTCAAAGCTTAGAATTTCTAAATCCCACGGTTAGTATATACAATCTTCATGAAATCACCCACTAACATTGATACTGACAGGGAGTCATCCTTGTCGTCTCAGAACAGCGAACCCATCATCGGATTTATTTGTCAACTGCAACCCCCGAGCGCATCGACCAGAAGATCGATTATCTTGCGTCACGTACCGTCGCATTTTTCGTTGGCGCTCCAACTCCGATATGATAAAGCATATCCGGTGTGAATGCCCCTGCTCCTAGGCGCTTATGAACTATGTGTTTGAGAGCGACTATGCCCTGGGACATGGGATGCTACATGCTACCACTTAGACATTAGTTATAATGACGAAGAGGATGTTTGAGGACTGGCACATTTTGGGATAGTTTGTACTGCAGTTATTAGCTGCATTCACTGCAGCCAAGATTACCTTGAAACTATGCAGTACATACATACTCAGGAATTCTGTTTTGATAAGACATTGGCTAGATTTCCGTTTCGGCTCTTTTTGGAGCTCTGGCAGCTTAATTATTCTTTAACAGTAACAGTTGATTTACTTTTGCGCCCATCTCCTCAGTGTACTCACCTTTAGTAAGACAAATACACCCCGTCTCTCGCAGTATAGCAGTCTCAGGGTAATCTTCAGCATCCCTAGCACCCACTGCTTCAGGAAACGCAAGCAACTAGATTGTCTAAGCTTATTCGTAGAGCGGCACAATGGAAATGACAACATTGTATAGAGTATCTTATAACCTTCCTCTCCTCTTCGTCTGTGACTCCAGATCAAGTGGCAGTATTCCATGAGCCCGTGTTGGCTCACACCCATTCAAGCACTCTAGATATGCCCCATTCGCATAGTGATAGAGCGTATGAAAGGCGCAATGGTGGAGAACGACCTGCAGTTTGCTATCTACGATGAGCTAATCTACAGCGTCGCGCGTAACCAATGTAGTATGCCATAAGGGCACAGGCAATACGTTTGCGCCAGGCCGCAGTCGCACTTTTCAACTGCGTTTCCTCAACAATTGTCGGTCCTTATTATTCGTTTCGTTCCCTTTCACATCTTCCTCCCTTCTCGATTGCTTCGCATCCATCTTCCATCCTTTCGCAACACGAAGGTATGTGTTACCTAGGTGATATGCGTAGTGTTTACCATCTCATCCGCTGACCAAACACTGATAGGGTATTCTCATTCATTGAACGCGTTCTACAATAGCGGGTTGACACGTTCAATTTCACATTCGCCATTCGCGTGATTTGCGCGTTGTCCCGTTACAATGAGTCTCAACCTTGTCCCGGAGCATATATCCTGGGGACAGGCTTTTGCCAACACCCGGGAGCCCTCCAAGATGATAGAAATCCTCGGAAATAGCCCGCGTTCCCTGAATACCGGAATCGTTGACATCGAAGTCAGACCCGTGCCCGTGGCTATAGAGCCCAAGGGAGAGCCCGTGAAGGACTTGGGGGGCTATGAGCTGCCTCCCGAACGAGGTCGTTGATATGATTGTCAACAAACTGGACATCATGAGTGCTAACAAGTTCTCACACGTCAACCGGCTCGCCAACCACTTTGTGCAGCAAAGCCCGATGTCGTTTCTGCGGCAGTGGGCCCCCGGCATGCCGAAGATGCTCAGACGGTCCCAGATCCATTTGTACTGGAACATTCTTCAGCTCAAAGAGGCAATCCTCCGTGTGAATTGCGTGGTTTGCGGCGAGCAGTCAGTTCAACTCTACCTCCCCACCATGGAGCGTATCTGCCACCCATGCGTGCACGACAACCACGCATTCTGGTGTCTCCCCGTTGAACAGGCAGCCCTAATCTTTGGCCTCGACATACCCGATCTCGTTCACCCCCAAACTATGTATCTGCCACAGCTGAGCAAGATTGACTTTGACTACACGGACCTTGGCGCTTGGGTTGTCCCTATCAAGCTGGCGCTAACCAAAGCCCTGGAGATGTACGGTACCCGTGAGGGCATCAAGCGTGCTGTGGAGGGTAAGACGCCAATCCCTGGAGCCCGAAAGTACGCCAACCCCGATGACGAGGAATTCGAGGTTGAAAACCAACATGACATTTATCGCGCCGCTAAGCTCCACTCGCCGACCCCTGTCAGAATGCGTTTGCTCGTGTCGTTGGGGAACTACCACCGAACCGCTCACCACCATGAAGTTTCCTGCCGGGTCCCTGTTGTCAACCGCGACAATACACGCCAAACCCATTACTCCTGCCGTGGTTGCACTGCCATGCTCACCTACAACAAGGGTGAACGAATCTCCGACACCAACATGCGGCTGATGCGACTTGACCCTGAGCTCGACAAGTATGAACGCTCGTTCCAGCTCTTCCGTCGCGCCTTTCGTGTGTGGACTAAGGAGGAGTTGATTGAGCATATTCGAGCCGAATGCATTGCGGGTTGGATCTTGCTGTATTTCGAGGCTCGATACCAGCAGTTCTGAGTTGCTCTATCGCCCTGGCTGCAAGAAGTGATGACAGCCAGTGGTGGACGGGGGAGCTGGAGAAGAATCAGATCAGGGGTGACTCTTGGGGGCGTTTGGGGCGTTGGAGGATTCAAGGATTTCATTTCAATGGATTATGAAAACCCGGGTTGGGTTGGGCGAACAATGAGTGTACTTTGGGCTTCCTACATAGGACAATAAAAGTACATGACCGATGGCAAGTTTGCGCAAGTATTTTTTCTTCATTTTATGTAAATGGACCCTTTGATTCTCGTCTCCTTTTTGACCTACGTCTCACTTTGTGTGAGTGGACTGACCTAAAGGATACGATAGCTTCCATACAAAACGATGGGCTGGAAGCCCCCAGTAAACTTATAAAACGAATGTATTACTACTGAAAGTTCATCTGTCCTTCCCCTATCGTTTCCCATCCAAGAGTGCTAGCAACTCGCCATCCGTGACAACGAATATGACCCAAATAATAAGATAATGTAATCACCCTACTCATCAGGCTGCCCAGATGATTGACCTCCTTTCCGGCCTGCTTCCTTAGCTCTCGGGTCTCCAGGCTGGAAGCTTCCTCCTGAAGCCTGACCGCCTTGTGAGGCGATGTCCCTCTGGGATAGTGTCAGTCTGTTATCGTACATATCATATGATTTAGTAGGTGCTTTTACGAACCTGCTTGTTTGGATCCATAGAAGCAAATCCGCTCTGGTGGCTAGACTGCCCACCCTTGCGAGCAATATTCTCAACCTCTTCGTGAGGTCGGTTGGCGAAATTACCAGGGTTGGGGTTGTCGGACATCGTGAAGGTAGTGTTTGGTAGTGTTTGGTAGTGTTGTGCGATTGCTTGTATAATTGTAATATAGCTTGAAGGTTCAAGAAGTCATCTGAGGGGTATTTTGACTGCTTATTTATGTGTGTCGCCAAGCTTGAGCTGTTCATGATCTGAAGTCACCTTTGACGTCAGTTTACTTGGATTGGATATTTCCATCTCCACATACAAAACGCATCACTCTCAATGACTTCAGAGGCACAGATGCAGCAGGGCAGAGCGGGTGTGTGCTTGATGAGGCAATGTCAATGCCAAGTTTTCTAGTCTCTTGCTTAGCTCGCAAAACTTGTCTTGTATAAACGCCACGTCACTATGAGTTACATACAGTTCGTTCTGGAGATTGCCATAGGCCGACCGATGGAAGGGCCAAAAAGCATGGAACAATAGATGCATGGATTGTGCGACTGACCGGTTTTCTATGTGCTTCCTATGGCTCGCGTTGCCGGTTTGACCCGCGACAATTGACGCAAAGTTAGGGGAAATGATGTTTGCTGCATTACGTTTGATGATGGTTTTGTACAAGCAATAATCTTAGGTTCGGTTTGAAGATGGATCTCAAGCGTCATATGACGGTCAATCTTTAGCCGGAGACCATGAGCGGCAATACGTTTTCAGACACTAACCAAGTAAAAGGATGAACAAGGGTGACTGGTTGTAGGTTCATCTAACCACCCATTCTTAGATTATGTTGCTAGCAATAGATGGCGGTAACGAAGAGTGTCGTTAGTAGTGTTCTACGTCTATAGTTATAGGACCTTCACCAACAGATCTCATAATGTGGTCTTTCCAGCATTATTGACGTTTCCACAGATCAAGGTTCCTTCTCTAGACGCTGACCTCAAGTTCTGTCTTTTAATTTCCTAGGAGTATAAGTTTCTTGGATACTAGTAGACCACCCTGTATTAAGGCACTATGCACTGCGGAGACCGAAGTACAGAAGAAGAGACTTGTAAAGTTGTATAGAGAGAGAGTAAAGAGAGCGAGCTTCAAACTAGCACACTAAGGGGTGGACCAGGGCACCCGACTATCGACCTAAGCCTCAGACCACAACAGTAATTCGGTTATCCCATTCAAAGTAGTGGAAAAAGCAAATCACGGCAGATCTTCCTCATCTGGACCCTCGTTGTACTTGTTCGAGGTTTGAGGCTTTGCATGACGGAGACGGTCTCCCCTCAAGATATTGGACTTATCGATCGCCTCTTGTTCGTCTTCCTCTAGACGATGTTAGTGGCCTTCTGATTACTATATAATTGGTTTGACACAACGTCAACTTACCAAGCTGCTGATCAGTATTGGAATAAGGAGGTTGCATTGGATCATCATATTGCTGATTTTGTCCCTGAACAGGGACTTGACCTCTCAAGTTCGGGTTGGTCTCTTTGGCATAGGAGTCATCTCTGAAGTTACCGGTCACGGGCGATGGATCGTTCTGCCTCTCGTAGTTATCTTCTGCGACTCTCTCGGCACGGTTCGACATCTTGTGGCTGGAGTAGATTGTGTGGAAAATTTCAAAATTTCAAAATTTAATCAATAACCCCAAAAAATGAGGAAGACGTGTCCAGAATATATAACATTTGTTGGATGGAAAACCTGTTGTCAAACCAGTCATTGCATGACCAGAGGTTGGTCGTGCTACTTGTTTCCAACTATTGTGACCCATGGAATATGTAATTCAAAGCCTGCTGGCAAATATACATCGCTATGCTCAAGAACGGAGGGTGATGTCAAGTGAAGTCATGGGCCACAAGCTATCGAGGGCTGCATCAACTATTGCGATCAAATTGTGAGATCATAGGCCGTAAGTAGCGGCTGCTCAACGAGAACGCTTGATTTGTCGGTATGAGAACTCATGTTTATCGCCGATGACCGACGACTCCTATCTTATGATCGGGATAGTTCCTAAGTGTCAGCGGCTCGAGATAGTCCAATGTCGAATTTTGGTGTCTCAAAGCTTTAAGGCCATGAAAACTAGTATTGTAACAGGATGTTATGAACGGTCAATACTAATTCTAATTAGATAACTCGCTCATCGAACTGTATACGCGAAAGCATGTAGTCAAGCCCTTCACGTGGCGTAATCGTGTATTGCAGTGCATGAGGACTATAGGACTCAATGTTTCCAAGTTGGGGAAGTTGGATGAACAAAATCTGCTCTCGCTCTATAGAAAGAATTATGTGCATATTAGATCACATGAACTAATTCGTAAAGGTGATATTTCGAGTTTCAGTTTAGTTCGGGTACAAATTTCATAAATTTACTGATGATTCGTGGTTTGCACAACCGATGATCGAGTGTACAACATATATTCACCAATCCAAAACAGTAGAAATAGCCATCTAGAACAAAGGACTCTAAAACAGGTCAGAGATAGATATTAAACTAGGAAGTGCTTGTATTATCTTAGTTTGATAATGATGTAACTCCGGAAGATGACGTCGGGTCCCAAAAGTTATAAAATCCCAAGATCGCATTGATTCGACCTCGGGAGGCTATGGATATATTTAACCTGTACAGGTTGTGAATACTTGCGACCTTCGTACATATGTTGGATTCTGGCTTGAAGTATTCGATATGACGATTTTCGTCGCGTCTCTGTATGTGGTCATGGGTTTCCTCGCATACATATCTGATACGAATCATCTAGTATTCTCCCTTACACTGTGACCCGCCAAAACTCATGCAGCTCTAAAATTCCATCACCAGCTCCCCTCCTGCCTCAGAGCCTTAATTCACCACCGAGTAGAGGCAATGGCGAATTCAGCAATGAGGCACTGCATGGCAATGACTTGACCCCTGATGCCACCGCAAACCACAAGCACATATTTGCTTCCGATTCACCCTTTCCACCAAGGAAGGGTACGGGTTATCCGTTTCCCTCGAAACCGCAGTCAAATGGTCGGTCACCTACAAAAGGCGCGTCCCAATGGCGCGTTATTCCTGCAACAAAAGTCAACGATGGCTTAGAAAGCGCTATACGTTCCGCTGAGGATGTCGGCTATCTCAAGGACACAACGTGGGTGGGCACGCTCGGAACACAAACGGATACAATGGAGGACTCTGATCGGATGGCCATTGAGCAAAAACTCAAGGACGAGTATCGGTCCTTGCCCGTATTTGTATGCGACCGTGACTTCGAAGGACACTGCACGCACTGCAAGACCATCCTCTGGCCGATCTTCCATTACCAGGTTCCCGATAGCCCCAAAAGTAAAGCCTACGAGGACTGCTCCTGGGACTACTATGTGAGAGTCAACCAGGCTTTTGCGGAACACATTGCGAAACATTGCAAGAGAGACGATTCGGTTTGGGTACAGGATTACCACTTGATGCTGGTCCCAGCCATGCTCCGAAAGATGCTTCCCGACCTCCGGATTGGATTTTTTCTTCATACTGCTTTCCCGTCCTCCGAAGTTTTCAGGTGCTTGGCCCCGGGTAAGGAGCTACTTAGAGGTCTGCTGGGTGCCGACTTGATCGGCTTCCAGATCGACGAGTACTCCGGTCATTTTCTACGGACTTGCAGCAGAATCCTTTCCGTGGAAGCTACCGACGAAGGGATTCAGTTAAACGACCGCTTTGTCAACGTGGGCACATTCCCGATTGGCATTGATCCAACCTTATGGGACCGGCGAAGACAACCAGCCGATATTAGGCTCTTGATCGACACTATCTCGGCTCGGTACCGGGGTAAGCGTATCATCATCTCCCACGACAAGATGGACACTATCGGAGGGATCCGCCAGAAGCTGTTAAGCTATGAACATTTCCTTAACACACACCGGGAATGGGCGAACGATATTGTTTTGATACAATTAGTTACTAGCACTATACGGCAGCCCGACCTGGAAGCGACTATATCCGACATTGCTCTACGAATAAATTCTGCCTATACGACCCTTGAACATCAGCCCTTAGTATTTCTCAGGCAGGACCTCTTATCTCCGCAGTACGTCGCACTTATCACGGTCGCAGACGTGCTGATAGTCACCAGCCTTCGAGAAGGAATGAATCTGACCAGCCACGAGTTCGTTTACTGCCAAGACGGGCTCTATAGTAATAAGGCGTATGGATCATTGATTCTCAGCGAGTTCACGGGCAGTGCATCTATATTTGGTGACCATGCGCTCCTAGTCAATCCTTGGGACTTCCGTCAGTGCGCAAATGCAATACATATGGCATTAGTTCGGAACCGGGAAGAGCGAAAGAAGGCTTGGGAGCAGCTTCACAGATCACTATTGGATAATTCAGCAACAAATTGGGTCAAGTCCTTTAAAGAAAGGCTGTCTCTTGTCTGCAGCGAGCAGTTATCGCACCGAAGGTGCACATTGCCGTGTCTTTCCGTCGACAGTTTAAAAGAGGAATACCGACAGGCGTGCCGCCGCATGATATTTATCCAATACGAAGGCACATTAGCACCCTGGAGACCCCCAAGTGGCGTCTTCTTTCTCGCCACGCCCCAACGTGCAGTAACGACCTTGACCGACCTGACAGACGATCCACTCAACGTCGTTTACGTGGTAAGCTCGCGAACACTGGAGGAACAGGAGAGACGCTTCAGCCATATTGCCGGAGTGGGATTGATTGCCGAAAATGGGTGCTTTTTGCGTGAGCCGCATGCCACTGAATGGAAGAAGTTGGTGGGCGAAGGGCACACGGATACATGGAGAGAAGGGGTATCCTGTATCCTTGGGTACTTCCAGGAACGAATGGAAGGTAGCTGGGTTGAAATGCGCCACTTTTCGATCGTCTTCCACTTCGGTTCGGTGGCCGACAGAGCAATGGCCAAGCGTCTCGCAGCTGAGTGCGCAGACCAGATTAACGATGCCTGTGCCAACCAGGGCATTCACGCTGTTATCTATGAGTCTGCTGTGATAGCTGAGCCTATTGATACAAACAAGCGTCCCGCGGCGGAAGTGGCGTGGCGCTACGCGGAAAGCTCCAACAATTGGAAGCCGGACTTCTTGTTGATCATTGGTGGTGACCGTGAGGATGAGGATTTGTTTAGGTGGGCCAATGAGATGGAGAGCGCCGGTGAAGTCAATTACTCCATGACAGCGACAATAGGCTCACAAGGCTCTGAGGCTAAGACGATGTTGACGCATGGAGTGACAGGTGAGTCTCGTCATTCTATGAGAGGTGATGTTGGCTAATCTTAAACCAGGCATTCTTGATTGTTTGCAGCGACTGGCCTCCCACTAGGGGTAGACGCCCGGCATTATTGCGAAGACAAATCATGAAACAGCAGCGGCGAATCACGAAATAGCAAACACTATTAGTTACGGCCAGATATTGTTATGCACGAGTTGGCATTACATTTGACCAGTGTCTTGAGAGCGGGAAGGTCTGTCTGTCATGTTTGACGCTTGCTCTATTTTGTTTGGTGGTGTTTCTGCGTGGTCAGGTTCTGCTCAGTCTTAGTGGGCAAAAAACGGCAAGGCCTACAATATAAGCACTAAAACAGAATGGGAACGCCAAGGAGTAGCAGAGGAAATCAAGTATGTACAAAATGTGCACATTACATAGGAGTATTTGTCTCCAGAGATAGCACAGGAGATAGCAACCTTGGAAGGTTTGCGGCCCACCGCTCCACATTGACTCGCTTCCCTGAACGTCTCGGTCCAATTCACTGAAGCAAGGACAAATGCCGTACAAGCCTACAACATACAAAAACAGTAAAGCCAAGGCTGCTGGCCAAGACCTTGAAACAATATACCTTCATTTATCCTGCATATTGCACACTGTATTTCGCATTTATCCGCCTCCAAAGATCGTCCACTTCCCCCAGTTGCATTGCTTCCCGCTAGTCGGCCTGTGGGTCCAAGGTCGACCAATAATACGTCAAATAAGGCATAAGCACTGGGGCTGCCGCCGCAAGCCATGGATCGTCGGTCCGCGACTATCAAGGGCCTTGGTGGCCCGATAATCTTGCAGCATTGTAACTGGCTGAAGTTGCCGCTCTCGGTCAGCCGGACCAGTCACAGACACGGCTGGTTATCATATCCCTCAGTCCCGAGGTCTTATACCCCAAATCCGTTACCTAACACTTCTCCGTACTCGCTTCCCCCGCGGGGAGACAATGGTAGCGGAGAAGTAGACTGCGAATATGAATTGATATACGAAAATCTGTCGTCATGTCGTTTCATCCGGGGTCTGCTTAAGATCCCTGTTTCTCCTTGTCTGATCTTTTTCTTTTCTTCACTTGTTGCCTGTGGTACATACTCGCCATGGACAAAGAAGAATACAATAGTGATGATGCTCAGCTGGCCCAGATGGGCCATAAGTCTGAGCTGAAGCGAAACTTCTCGCTGATGTATGTGCTACAGTTGAAACACATTCCTGGATCGTGCTAACCTCTCTGTTCGTTCTTGAAGCTCAATGCTGGGTCTTGCTTTTGCCATTCTAAATGTATGTGATGCGACCGGCAGCTTATCAGATTCTATAAGAATCAACAATTGACACTGGATAGTCGTGGACCGCTTTGTCGGCAAGTCTGGGGCTCAGTTTGCCCTCGGGAGGCAGCGTTAGTATCGTCTGGGGTATGTATCGGCTTGGTTCTCTGTCTAATCCTCACGATCTAGAGCTGACACGAGTCTCGACAGGTCTTATTACGGCAGGAATCTGTAATTTGTGCATGGCCACTTCTCTAGCTGAGTTCCTTTCTGCATACCCCACCGCCGGTGGCCAGTATCATTGGGTCGCTGTGACTTCATGGAGCAAATGGATGCCAATTCTTTCCTGGATTACGGGCTGGATCAACTGCTCTGGCTGGGTTGCGCTGGTCGCGACTGCTGGTCTTTTGGGCAGTGAGCTCATCCAGGGTGTGATCTCTCTCATGAACCCGGTACGTTATTGTGAACTCCTCGGCTTCAAGATTGATATATCTGACTGATGTTCCGGTCCAGAGCTACAACCCCCAGCGCTGGCACCAATTCCTAATCTACTTTGCCTACAACATCGTTGCCTTCCTCATTAACGCCTTTATGAACGATATCATGCCTTATGTCACCAAGGGCGCTTGTGAGACACCCTATATCAAGCTGTCCGAGATCTTCTACTAATTCCCACAGTCATCTGGTCTCTGACAGGATTTGCCGTCATTTGCATCACCGTACTTTCATGTGCTTCGCCAAACTATAACTCCGGAGAGTACGTCTTATCTGGTCGACAATTCTATGGAACTAAAGACTGACAACCGACAGATTTGTCTTCACCGATTTCATCAACAAAACAGGATGTAAGTTTCCCCTGACTATTCTTATATGTTTCTTGGACTGACTCTTGTAGGGCCTGATGGAGTGGCGTGGTTGCTCGGGGTATGTCGTCTATTGGAAATATTCATGGGCATATCTAACATATTCATAGCTTCTGCAAGGCGGTCTTGGTGTCACAGGCTTTGATGGCGTCGCCCACATGATTGAAGGTAACTTTCAAAAGGTTGCGCATAATCATGGACCTGAGGCTAATGGAGTACAGAAATTCCCAACCCCTCGGTCGAGGGACCCAAGATCATGATTGCTTGCGTCGGTATCGGCACTGTCACTGGAGCAATCTTCCTTGTTGTGCTGCTTTTCGTGGCTGGCGATATCAACAAAATCATTGATTCTGCAGCAACTCCGCTCCTTGCGATCTTGAAGAATGCCACTTCAAGCAATGCAGGCGCGATCTGTCTCTTGATGTAGGCCTCACTGCTCCGCCGTCGATTACTTGTTGTACTGACACACTCCCAAGCTTCCCCCCTAGTCTGCGCTCTGTTCGCTGCAACCGCTATTATGACCACTAGCAGTCGCATGGTGTATGCCTTCGCACGGTACGTTATTATGGGCATTCAACATCTGGAAATTAGTCATTATACTGATAGTAGTTATAGTGATGGCGGCCTCCCTGCGTCTCCGTTCTTCTCTCGAGTTCACCCCACGCTAAATGTCCCCTTGAACTCGCTTTATCTCAATCTGGCTCTCGTGACTATCTTCGGTTGTATCTTCTTGGGCTCATCCAGGTAAGCTTATGGATAACATTTTATCCTGGATATTGCTAACATCTCCAAGTGCTTTCAGTGCTATTGTCTCAGCGTCAGTGGTGCTGCTTGGTATCTCATATGGAATGCCAATTGCAGTAAACTGCTGTCGAGGAAGAAGAATGCTACCGGAGCGCTCATTCGTCCTGCCAGAAATTCTCGGCTGGACCCTCAACATCGTATGATATCTTTCCCTGCAGTTCCACTGAAGTTATTACTGACGCAAAACTTCGCAGGTTTCGTTGATCTATATCGCCCTGACTACTGTCCTCTTTCTCTTCCCCCCTGAGCTACCTGCCACTGGTAGCAACATGAGTGAGTTGAATTTCCTTTTTCTGTGATGCCAAAGCACAAAGTTAATTAAATGTGACAGATTACTGTGTTGCGGCATTTGGTATTGTTTTTGTCATCTCCGTCATCCAGTGGTTTGTAGATGGACGGAAGAATTTCGTCGGGCCCCGTATCCAAGTGGAAGTCTTCAATGGAGAGGTTGGTGCTCAGCCAGAGCAGCCGATTCCAGTGGTTGAACAGCATAAGGATTAGACTTTCAAATGCCAGGATATATTACATGCAATGTACCTTGATGGTGCAAGACCTAGAAGCTTATATGGAATCTCCCACAATCCTCTCCCACAATCCAGGCAGCTCTCTCTCACTATCCGATAGAAATTATGTGTACGCCGCAAAATGGTACCAAGTTATTATATTTGGAATTTTGGCAACCGTTAGAACATGGTTCTCCCTTAAACTGACAATATCCAACTAACACAGCCTTTGTTCTCCATCAAAAGGGTGGTTTCCATATTTGCATATTTCTCTAACAAGCTAAGTAGTGAGAAGTCGGGCGCTCCCAACCGAATTAATTAGGTTATCATGTGACTAGATTGATAACCCCAAATTTCATACGTCATCCATCGATATCAACTTCTACTTCACGTGACAATTTCCCAACAATTCATCCAAACGCCTACTACACACAGCTCACTCATCACCACGATGTTTAATGTTCGGTGGCCATCATTGCCATCGCTTGGCTTGTTCTCATCCTCGCCCGCGCAGGCGATCGATTTGCCCCCGGTTCACGTCCATGAAACCGAGACCGCTCAAGATAAGCCAGCCCGGGCATTCAAGCACCTATTGAAATTGAACCATGTTGAGAACTCACTGTTCGACTCTCGGAACTTCCCTAACCAGTTAATACATGTAAGTGGATTGCATTGCTTTAGTGATACGAGCTTTCTATGTATGCATTCCTTGTCATTAGTCCATGTCATTGACCTACTAGCAGCTCTTGGGCTCCTCCTTTCTGCAAGGCGCAGACGCCGATACATTAGGCCGGATATACGAGAAGGAAGTGTCTGATCTGGTTAAATGGAAGGAATCACCAGCGGAAATAACTATTCTTGACTGGCGAGGCCACCTGGGATGTCGAAAGTGAGTTGCTGGCCCTGTCTGAACTTTTCTTCCACTTGAGTCTCCTTGCTAATACCAAGCAGATTTGATCGAGCGTTTGTGGATTTCTTTGAAGATGAAATGGTCCGCCTCAGCTATGACTGGAAGGAAGTTGTGGCCGAGTACCTGTTTGCCGACAAGGAGCCCATGTTTGATTCTATAATGGCTTCTCGTATGTTTTTCATGCTTCCTGAGAAAGGCCGGCTTCACTTTGCACGCGCTAACAGACTTCCTAGTCGGATTGCCGTTGATCCATCTTGCGTACGCCTTTGAAATGGACAGCCGTGAAATCGGAATGGAAGCACTCGCGCTTGCAGCAACGTGCCACAATGACATATACAAGTCCCTGGAGGGCCCTAAGCACTTGGAAAATAAGGCGCCATATGAATCAAAGTCACTCTTTGAAATTCTCGACTTGGCCCGGAAAGATGAAGACCTAGATGGCCTCTTCCCCACTCCCGGCAGCGACAACCTCGATACCCTTTTCGTCAGCCGCAACACCGCGCTTCTCAACCACTGGAAGGCATGGAAGATCGAGAATCCAGTTGAACAGTTCCGCGAGAGCCAAGAGCTTGCAGCTGCCTTGCTAGTTGGAACAGCTGCAGATGATTCGCCCGGGCATTACGATTGGTTCTTCGCTTTGAACCTTGCGACCAGCCACGCGGTCCGTGTCGTGCTACCTTTCATACCTCCTCAGTTCCAAATTTCTCTTCTTCGACAATGGTGGTTAATCTGTGTTGGCATCTACGTCGCGCAACTGCGCCCTGAGATCAGAATGGACCAAATCCGGGATTATGATCTGAATGGAAAGGACTGGGAATGGGTTGCTGAGAATGCTGTCAATGGTGAATTCTCGTCCAATGTACACTTCGTCAGGACCACTCGAGCACTGAAGGAACTGGCTTCGACTTGGGGTGATTCTGATAGCTTTTTCTTGAAGGCTGCTGTGCGATTTGTGACCGAGTTCAAGCATTGGCGGGGTAACTTCGTCGGATATGAGCTGTAGGTTTTACTCATATGTTTTTCACTCAACTCAGCTCAAATTTGTATACGATTTAATGAATATGAAGAAAATTTATTGATTGACGGCCAGTCCTTGACTACGAGGGAAGTGAATAGTTGATAGGATGGATGCGGTCACGTGTAAATATTGACGTGTTGAATCTTTGCACTGTTTGCATTAGAGAAACGCGCATCATCGTGGCCGAGGTCACCGCCAACATCAACTAACCTAAACGCGACATGTTTCTCAGGATCTTGAAAAGTCAGAATATTCAGATCCGCGTGATTGCTAGATAGTCACCCCGGTTACTCCCCCTATTCCCCTTATTCTTCTGACCTCGAAGCATCCAACACCGCCAGTCATCAAACAACATTCCTGCCTGGGACACAGCCTGGGACACATTCGACTTCCACAATGCAGGATGCCGATGTACCCCTCTACCTACACGCAGAATTCCTACCGAATATTCGCCAGATAACCCTTTATGTGTCGCTTCCCGGGACGGCAAACTTCGACGGAATCAGACCAGATATCCAACTTTCAGAATCAAGAAAAGCAGTCACAGTCTCCTTATCAAAACCATTTCAATATGTCACAGAAACAATTAAACTGCCAGCACGTGTTAGCGAAGGGTCTCGGCGCGCGTTGAAAACTACCTCTGGAACAGCATCAAAATCAGACCCCAATGGCACTGGTGATCCCAGCTACGATTTTTCTTTCCGCATGCAGGTCGATCCCGATGAAGAGGCGCTCTCGTCTCGGGATGAACTAATAGATGAATATGCGCCCTGGACAGCAGAGGAAATGTCGCCCTCGACTCGTATTCGTTGTCGACAATGTGAACATGCATTCCTCAACTCCTCGTTAATATCCGAGTCGGTTGATCAGGGACCAGGCGAAAGCCGTACACCGGGATGGATCTGGAAAGACCTTCCAAGTGGGAACTGGGCTGAAATGATGGATTTCTGGCACTGCCACAAACCTGACCCCCATGAAGGCCACGAGAAAGACGAGAAAGACTCTGCGCTCGAGAAGGAGGATCAGACCGCACAGACTAAAGGATATGGAGCGGATAGCCACGTTGTGGCTGTTTCCGGGACGGTCTTTGTTGATGTTGCCACTTTCCTTGTGGCTGAAACAGACTGCACGGGGTTGAAAAAGGTAAGACTTTTACATCTCTCTCTTATTCCCGCGATCCTTTTATCCTATCTTTTACCCCGGAACCGGGCAACTTAGAAGGGGGCCACTCAGTTCTCGGTGGGGTGGCCTCCGATACAATTGCCCAAGATGGACGAAATGCACTTTGTGTACTTGCAATCCAGGGTGAAGGTGGTCCTCTCACAGGAACAGGATCACGAACTAGAAGAGTAGTTATCCTCTTTCCGGAGATGGATTTCGCTCTTTGCGTTTGCGATACTGGACTTGTGTGAGCCGCTTTTTCCCTGTTTTGTGACTCAGAGTGTTCTCTATTTTCAGCGCCGGCTATCTGAGCAATGTAGCGGGCGTGATTATAAGAGTTACATTATATTATTCTCCTTGCGTGATGTGATGTGGGTAATATCTATATATGAGCTTAAATGCAATGCGTTCCCGTTCGCTTCCAAGTATTTTATCCGGCGCAATAGTTCAAATTCCCGTTATAAGCATAATTTACTGACAAGCAATGCAATTCAGGGAAATGATGAAGAGCAAATACGCAACACTGAAGCCTCAACACAACGAACTCTGGACTGCGCAAACTGCAATGCCATAATCGGCATGGAAGATCCGGTCGCCAAGGGATGGCGACTCCTGAAGGCCAGCGTATCCCTGAATATCAAGTCACCCAGCTGTGAGGTAGACGTTTCAAAGTGGGAGGTTCACCCAACAGAAACAATTGTTGCTGCACAGTTACTTGAATTGATCGAGAGAGAAAGCGCCCGGCGATTCGTCGTTCACTGTGGCCAGAAGAGCGGTCTCGTGGTAAGTATTATTCCATTCCATATAAAGTTCCTGCGCATTCGATCATTGCAGACTACCAAATCTACAACTGACACCCGCTAACGAATATTTGTACTTGGCAGCTTTGGGTCTTCAATCCGGACATGCGATACTCGAATTCTAGTGCAGGCTGTGCTATCATGGCTCAACAAGCGATGAAGGTATTCTACCAAACGTCTCCCGATGTGGATGAGCTGCTCCATCCCGAAATTGGACATCCCTCGCCTTTGTCCGTGGAAGAGTTGGAGTTACCGACTATGATATTTGAAGCAATGTCGCAGGCGTTGACTAAGAGTAATGAAATGCTCCCGCTCTCTGCTAGGAGGTTTAACGAGTGGGAGGTTGGGCTTTTGAGCCGTTTCAGGCGTGAGAAAGCTTGAGCTGTTGGTTCTGTATGATACAAAGGAATGAAGCCGACGATCAGATCCACGCTGATAATGCATGATGCTTAAATTATTCATTGTTATTCATGTTTCTTCTCAATTGCTGAGATTATCGTAGCTACATGTCATTTTGAATTTGAAGACTCCCAGCGCCCCATCTAACCATCAAAGGGTGTCTCATAGGGAGGCTCGGCCTGGGGTGTGAGACGAGCGATGTGTCGGCGCTGGCCATCCTCCCAGTCGAAAACGGCAGAGTGGCAAGCCAGGCGGTTCTGTGAAGGTCAGGGTCTTTTCTCACATTGAATAAAGAACAGGTTGGTGCTATAACTTACATCCCAGACAACGACCGTACCAGCCTTCCAGCGAATACGAGCCTGAAGGTCCTGCGACAAGGCGATGTGATCGTACAGGAACTTGAGGAGATGGTCTGATTCCTCTTTCTTGTATCCAACAATGTAGCGGGTGACTACACAAGAACAAGACATGTCAGCGTTCTAAATCTTGCGCCAAATGTGTTTATTCGGACTTACACTGCGGGTTCACGTAAAGTGCCTTCTCGCCAGTTACCGGGTGAGTTCGGACAATGGGGTGCTCCGATGTAACAGGATCCCGGCGGGCAATACCGCCGCCGTTCAAACTGGCATTAATTTGCTCGAGGCCGGAGTGCACGGCCTTCAAGCCGTGGAGTCGTTCCCGGAAGCCAGGCGACAGCCGCTTATAAGCCTGGACCATGTCGGCGAACAGGGTGTCGCCGCCTGTGCTGGGACCGTCGAGCACATACAAGAAAGTCGTGCCCGGGGGCTGCTTCTCAAAGGTGACATCTGAGTGCCATGTAATAGTATTCGTGCGCTCCTTCAGGAAGGTCTCGCCGGTGCGGTCGTCAGCACCGCGGAAGACAAGGTGAATCTCTGGGAAGCCCTTGGGGGCTCCTGAGGTCTGGTGGATGTGGTGTCGGCCAAAATAGCCGGCATAGTCGACAACCTCTTGAATCGGGCGGGATGCGAAGTCTTGGTCGCGGAAGGCTGTATAGGTTTGTTAGACTGATGCTTAGAGGACGGATCGGGATTAAAATGTCTCCCGTCACGTACCGACGACTCGTCGCTGGGCAACATAGAGGGCCAATTGGTCCTTGCCCTTGTCAGAGAGTTGGCTTAGTTGCACGCCGTGGATCTCAGAGCCAATGAATGGAGTGATCTCGTCGACCTCGACTCGACCCTTGGGCAACAAGTCCGGGAAAGAGGGGTCGGCGTCTTTGCCGTGGTCATAGTGCTCAAAATGCTGCAGAGGAGGATATCTGGACGTCTATTACATATGCTATTCATGGGGACGCGGGCGGCATTAGCCATGGTATAGTCATACCTTTCTGTTTCGTTATCCCAGACGGGCAGATATTCTGGATAGGATACAGGAGGCACCTTGTCTGTGCCCTTGATCTCAACCTCTTTTTCAATCTTGTATCCAATCAAGTTCTCCTTGTTGTGGCCGCCGTCTGACTTCAGCGGAAGCGCAACAGGCGGGGCGCGAAGGCCCACTGTCTCAGTAAGTGAGGGAGCCATGTTCTAGGATTGAGTCTGATAATGTATATGTGTATGTCCCCTTGCGATCAGTTATGTTTTCTCGGTATCTTTCCCCGTACCATGAAGGGTTAACACTGCCAATATATAACCATTTCGGCACGATCAAACCGAGAACAGGAATTGCGCCATCATTGCGGGGGTTTGCGGGTTCCACGAAATGATAATAAGCCAATGTCAACTTTCCGTGATCATAGCGAGCGAGCCGACGAGCCTGCGGGGTTGTGCGAGGTGGAAGGTACACTGAGTATTGCATAGTATGTTGTATACGATAGGATAGTCCCCTTAGCATTGTATGAGGATGACGTGATAGATGGATGGCGTGCGTACACTGACAATTACCGTGATCTGAGTAGAGTACGAATCACTCGTTGGCTCTATATTGATGTGCTACGGGATATACGATTCGTGTCAAAATCCACTTATGGCGTGATATTCAACTCCCCTCGCGCAACATTTTAACAGCTTCTTGGATATTGTTGCTTTTTAGCTTAGGCTTTACTTAAATGTTATATCGCATGGAATAACTTGCATATAGCAAATCTTTAAGTGGAAATATAACATATTCTAAGGTATAATAGGTACTCCACATTGTATACAGCTAATATAGCATAGACTACTCCGCACCCCATGCAATACCACGTTTACTTTGAGTATCATGTAGATCTTCATGAAACAGGTTAGATTCTGCGAAGCACCCCTGCTTAATTTAGCCCCGCCAACTCGTTGACTCTAACGTCACTCCCACTACACTTGCGTGATCCAGCCAAGCCAACACCTAACTAGACAACATCCGTGGGCTCTTCGTTTACTTTCAAGTGCTAATCGCTAATTGCATGGAATCTCTTTTATCTAGAGATGTTGCTATCTGATATGCACAATCCCTCGGAAACCCCTTCCGACTTCCAGTCTAGGCCTCCCTGATTCAACCCAGTCAGCCCTACTAGTTCGCAATTGGGACTCTGAATCACACATGCACACCATACTCGGCAATTATTTCTGTTGTCAATGTTCGGATTGACACCTTTGCCGTTTCGCCTGGCCCACACATATGCAGAGACCGAAGCGAGACATCTGCTAAATATGGCGTGATAAGTAAAAGTCAATGTCGTCTTGCTGCCTTTATATCAGTTAATGCCCATCCAACCCAAGAGATGGTTCTATTATTCTATCCACGATCCGACTTCCGATCCCAGCTACCGCGAGATGGCGGTTGAAGAAGCCAATAAAACGGCCTCCGATGCCGAGCGCTTTGACTCTAAGGCGACTCCGAGAGTCTCATCCGCAGAGTCTTCATCTTCATCAACATATGACGGCCCTCGAGCAAAGCAGACCGACTGCGCTTTCGATACTACCGAAGACCCGCGGTTCTACAAGCCCATTCCTGAATATGAGGGTGCCCATCGCTGGGACCCGGACTTTGAGTGGACAGAGCAAGAAGAGAAAGCCGTTGTTAAAAAAGGTACAAGTTACTCATGCTATCGTATATCGCACTCGTAGTAACTGACCCGTTTCCCAGATTGACTGGCGTGTTTGCACATTTGCTTGTGTGACTTTCTTTGCGCTCCAGCTAGACCGTGGAAATGTCGTCCAAGCCACGTCAGACAACATGCTGGACGATCTTGGCATGACCACTAACGACTACAACACTGGCCAAACAATCTTCTACCTATGTTTTCTCTTCGCCGAGCTGCCCTCTCAGCTTATATCGAAATGGGTCGGCCCGGATCGCTGGATTCCCGTACAAATGATAAGCTGGAGTCTCATCGCCTCATGCCAGGCATTTATCCAGAACAGGAGCGGGTTCTTCGCGACCCGCGCCATGCTCGGTCTTCTCGAGGGCGGCTTCATTCCAGACACCATCCTCTTCCTATCATTCTGGTACAAGTCCAAGGAATTGCCTATCCGGCTCAGCTACTTCTGGGTGACATATGAAGCAACCGCAATTATCAGCGCCTTCCTTGCCTTTGGCTTCCTCCACATTCGCCAATCGGATGGCACCGGTGGCTGGCGATACCTGTTTGCCCTGGAAGGCTTGATCACCGGTTTGATCGGTATTGTCGCTGCGTTCTGGATGCCGCCCTCGCCTACGCAGACCGCGGGCCGGTTCCGCGGTAAGACTGGCTGGTTCAATGAGCACGAAGAGAAAATAATGGTTAATCGCGTGCTGCGCGATGACCCGAGCAAGGGATCTATGCATAATCGTCAGGCTGTTACGCCCAGGCTGCTCTGGCAGGCACTGAAGGACTACGATATGTGGCTCATCTACCTGCTCGGCCTCACTTGGATGATTCCCAACACGCCGGCTACGTCGTACATCAGTCTGCAACTGAAGTCGCTCGGTTTCAGCACTTTCAACACGAACCTGCTTACTATCCCGGCCTATATCATTTTTATTGTCAATCTGCTAGTGTGGACTTGGGTGTCAGAGCGGTTTAATCAACGACTGCTTCTTGGTGTCGGTGCTGAGCTTTGGGCTCTGATCCTGTTAATTGCGTTGGAAACTATTTCTGAGGATGCTAGTCCTTGGGTGCGTTGGGTTCTGCTCATCATGCTGATTGGTATGCCTTACGTGCACGCTATTGTTGTTGCGATTACATCGCGTAATGCAGGCTCTGTGAGGACGCGAACGGTTGCTACTGCGGTGTATAACATGATGGTGCAGGCCAGTAGCATCATTGGTAACAACGTGAGTACTTCCAGTGTTCTTGTGTGCTCAAGATATCACAACTAACAATCATGTCCAGATCTACCGCACCGAGGATAAGCCGTATTATCACACCGGAAATAGGGTTCTTATGGCTCTTTCGGTGTGGAGTATGGCGATATTCATCATTGCCAAGATATACTACGTGAGGCGCAACAAGTATGTCAACCCGTGCATTCTTGATCGGTTGAATTGCTTTCGCTAATAATTGCTTCTAGACAAAATGCTGCTATCTGGGATAAAATGTCTAGTGAAGAGCGGTCGCGATATGTCGTTGAAAACAAAGATCTTGGAAACAAGAGGTATGTCTACGAGTTGTCTCTTGTCTCTTGTTCAACTGAATGCTAACGACCGCGCTACAGAGTTGATTTCAGATTTTTGCATTAGACATGACTACATTGTCTGGTACATATGTGATTAGATTATAGAGACATTATTGACTAGACTTAAACATCAAATAGAACAAACCAATGAGCTGAGCTTATGTACCATGAAGGTCAAGATATTCAATGAATTTCAACAGAAGTAAGAATTCATCGAGCGAAGACAAAAGCTGCATTCTTCCTACTCCCCAATCACATACTCACATCCCTCATCCCCGATCCAAACCTCATGAACCTTTCCAGCAGGAACATCAACCCTCTCTCCAACTCCAAACGTCTCCTTTTTAACTTCCCCATTATGCAATCTAGCATTATCATCAGGGTAAGTGATTGTCAGAGAGCCACGGCGGATAAGGTGTGTTGTCAGACCGCCATGCGAGTGCGGGGAATAATGGGCGTTGCTGAGGGCGAGGTCAGCATCCGTACATGCATCTGCAGATGAGAGTGAGACCGATCTGCTACCAGTGATGCAATTCGTTCTCCCATTTTGGATGTTTCATCTGCAGGGAAAAACAATCTACGTACCTCCCATCTGTCCAGGTGAAGATATGTCGAAACCCCCACTCGCGGACAAGACGCTCGCTCTCAGCGCGTGTTCCGATGGGGTATTTTTCCATCACGGTGGTTTGACTTAGGATCTTTGAGGCCACTTTTTTGTGGATGCAATGAAATATAATAACGGAAGATGGATGCTAATGCGAGTATGTGGATAAATGCCAAGGCACTCGGAGCTTGTCCCTTTCCGCTTTAGGGATTATCTCTTGCCGCTTTACTAAAGCCGATTGAAGTACAGATTTGCTGGTCTTGTCTAGAAGAGGATGCTATAGAAAGATTATATCAAACGAGGCTAGGGGATATGGCTAACCCTGGACAGCTTTGTCACTTCCAGGTCTGCCCGACGATGTACTTAGATCAGGCTGCGCCATACATGAACTTCACCAAAATACCCTCGGGTCAAATCAGAGAGGCCAAGTCGCTAAAGGAAGCTCAATACATATTGTGATTATATTTAGTATATGTATGAGTTACTCCGTAGAGTTGTTCGTAGATGCACTCTATGTAGACTGTAAGCGCGAACGATGCGATAGAACCTTCGAACTCTCACGCGTGCGAAGGGGCATAACGGCCAAAGGTCAAATGCCTGGTTTTCGCCTGATTTTAGACTGGCAGAAAATTAAGATACCTGAATTACTATGACAGACTCTTAATAAGTAACTAGTTAAGGCACAGCCCCGGGCCCTAGAGTTATACATACCTAGATATACCGCCCTCTAATTCTGCCGCTTCTGCTAGACTAAAACTCCTAATAAAGTTAGCGTGTAGGCACGTGACCTAGCACTAAGGGTTAGTAGTTAAAGGTATATACCTAAAGAGACTGCTTAAAAAGACCACTAAAAAGACATATGAAAAGACTATCGGAGTAGACTACCTAAGAAGACCACTAAGAAGACTACGGCCGTATAAGCGGCCGACTATTTATTCTTATAGTAGTATATTTAAAGGGAGGCGGTATAGAAGGCGGTATCTCGTACAATATAGTTATAGAGCGGTGCCAAAAGCGGTCTAAAATCAGACATAAACCAGCCATTTGAGGCATCAAGCCTGAAAAGTCTGGCACTTAACCTTTGGCCGTTAGTTAACTAACTAGTTAGTTAACTATGCCCCTTCGCACACGTGGGGCTATCTACTACTTCGTATGCACATATTTTATATGCTGGCCAAAGGTATTCGATGAAGCCCAATTTAAGGCGAGTTGTACTTCTCGCCGGTCTAATCAAGTTCGACCCAATAGTAAGTTAGCTCGATATTGTAAACACTATATCGACTGGTGAACAGCAAAAAGGTCGTATATCTCATTATAAGAAAACGCTAAAGAAAAAAGGGAACCAAAAACCGAGCGCCATGGCCGAAACCCTCCTGCTCCTTTCGCCTGAGGTTTACCCTGTGCCAAATAAAGGCGAGTTGCCGATCTCCAAGATATTCGCAGGCCTTTCGTGTGTTAGGACGTGTTGAATTCATTCTCGAGATTCAGGAGTCTCCATATGATGGAAGAGGTTATGCTGTGGAG
Source organism: Penicillium mononematosum (assembly GCF_028829835.1). Taxonomy (NCBI): domain Eukaryota; kingdom Fungi; phylum Ascomycota; class Eurotiomycetes; order Eurotiales; family Aspergillaceae; genus Penicillium; species Penicillium mononematosum. The sequence goes on from NW_026643275.1 coordinate 2,525,853, forward strand.
GAATCAGATCATAACCGGATAGCATGGGCGCATATGACTGCACACAATCTTCATCCCCATGATAGATGTGCAACATAGAACATTGAGCCTATCATGCACAAGGTGTGTGGCAGATGTGACAGTTTTTGCCTGGGATAACCCAAACTTCTTTCCCCTGAGCTTGGCAGTTGGGGCATCGCACACCTGGCATCTGTTGGATGGTTAGTATGTATTTATGGGGGTATTGGAAGTACCACATCGATGGTGACTATAAGAGTACGAACCTTGCTGGTGGTAGCGGAGTTTGAGCACACCGGTGCGGCACATTTAGAAGAAGAAGCCATGGTATTTTGGTTGGTATGTCGGACAGGAAAGGATAGAGAAGGGGATGAATACAGTTGTTTGCCGAAGGACGAGGATAGCGGTAGTTTAGATTTCTCTTAATTGGAAGTCTGAAGAAGAGGTCATGGGGATAGGACGAGGAGGGGTCCTTATAAGGTCTGGAATGCAAGGAAAGAGACCGGAAGAGAAGAATAGAACCAGCTCACACTCGCTAAAGGGAAATGGATCAAAGAAATTAAAAAATTAAAACAAAATAAAAAAAGTAAAATCGTAATCTCAAAATTAATATCAAAACCTTAGCAGTCTCGGTAGTTCCCGCTCAGCTCGGTCAATCATTTGTTTCCCCCAATGATATCAGCCAAGTAGATGGACGTTCGTCCTGACGGCTTGGCTTTGCTGCACAGGCATCAGAGCCACAAAAAAAAAGAGCCAAAAACAGAGTCATCACGACCTCTTTTGTACGCCACTAGCCCACTTAAGCCAATCACAGCAACGTCCTCGGTACCTCCCGAGGCCTCCGGACCTTGTGCGTTGATGTTTGCTTCCTCAAGCCCAAAGGATCAATGACTCGAGGGATCAGACAAAGAACTGCGTCTAGAGTTCACCGGCAACTTGCATCAATTCACCGATACGGAGTACCTGGAAGAAAAAGGGGAAATTAGAATTCAACTCTCAGCACATTTAGGAGTTGACGTATCAACCCCAGAACCATAGCATATCCAAGATAGGTCTAGTGCTCGGCCATCCTCGGCCATTCTTGTGCTCTGATTGGCTGGTAATAGTAAACATGGGTCCTCTCCATTCCTCAAACAATGATCCGGTCAGATCATTGGCTACATCGTTGTGGCCCATTTGTTCTTGAAGGCATCATTTCACCCTTTTATGCACGCAAATTTTATGGAGGTGACGCATGAACCCCTCCACTAGGATCTGTCAAATGCCAAACACAGAGGGTGGATCTGAAGTACCACATCGAGTTTGTTGATTCACTACCCCGTACGGAGTAGAAGCCCTAAGACTCCACGTGAGACAGATGTAGACGTCTCATATTGCGATTCTTTAGACGTGTGATCAGCTTCCACAACTCTATCGGGCGATTTACCGGTCAACTTGACTTATCTGTTAGTCCCCACTAGCCATGTTGATCAATCTGATGCATGTCGCTTGGCGCGTTGATCGCTCTTGAGGCTATTCCTTTTAAGGTCATATTGTAGTGATTTGACCCTCGGTCTCACCGATCTTCCTCTATATGATATGAGCCCCACGGTCGGGGTTATGGCTCGCAGCATGCAAGAATTTTTGGTTCACCTACGTACTCCGTGCTATCTGTACATACGTTAACATGTCCCGAAGACCAAGCACTCTACTCCGTACCCCACGTTCTTACGCATGTCTTGCTAACAATCTTCTCTGCTTACCACCCGTTAGGCTTGTACTCCGTTTGGCCTGTCACGGCTACTTTTTCTCTCTCCTCGAGTCCTGGTAGTAAGTACTCACATAGCCAATTTAGCAAAATCAAAGCGAACCCTTTTCAGATATCATCCAAGTCATAGATTACGATATGCATATCTCCCTTAGCGCTCTTCGGAAAATCAGCATACAACATATTGGACCCTTTTCCGCTATACCCCATGCACGGCATCGGCAAAGTGCATATCATGCGGCTAATACTTCGATGCGCTATAAAGTGATATATGCCACCGGCACGACACTGCATACAGCGGAGGAGGCACCTCCACTTCATATGCCAACGGAGCCGCCTAGCTAAAACAAGATATGATCTACCCTAAGCTCGGTCATTATTCCTTTATTCAGACACCCTCGGCGAGGCGGGCTTGTTTCTAACGACTATCTTCTGCCACCCGCGAAACTGCTGTGTCCACGACTCTGCACAACGCAGCCCGAAAAAGCCCGAAGAGTTCAAATGAAATGTCATCGTTTCTGTGTAACGTCCTCGAAACAGATGCATATATGTACGCTGACTGGCATAATTGCATCTCACAATCGCAATCGCTAATCTGTAGCCTGTCGCTTTTGGCCATGTCGAAATGAGCTCGAAATGAGTTTGTGATACACATGCCGAACCTTCAAAAGACTAGTCACATTTGTCAGATGCTATGTGTTTCTGCAACCTTTTTGTTCCTGGCTCCCTAATGTGGAAATGCGCTGTACGACGTGCTGCCCAAGCCCTGCCCAAAGACAACCTTTCTGGCACGGTGTTTCTTCCGAAGGGCCCTTGTTTTGTACGACGTCACAATTTGATACATTGCACTATACTACTAATGTTGAATTCACTTCGACAAAATATCCTGGGTAGTTAAGTAACCCGTTTCACAATATTAACCAGCAAGACACCCCCAGTCTTCTCGCCGGCGCATTCATGGAGATGAACAAGCCGGTAGCCCTCCCGCAGCCGGTCGAGTCGGATGCAAGCCCACGCAGCCAACGGGTCCCGACCGAGCTCGTCATCCTTGATCTTGAACCTAAAGAAAGAAAGCAGAATTAAGTCAGTGGCTTGTTTGTACGTAGTGCTTGCATCTCCGAATGTGAAACGAGTTATTGGGCAGTGTGCATGATGGTGGAGGTGATGCTGAGGAAAGCTACAGGTCGCCCTGCTAAGCCTAAGCACAGACAATGCATCGTGTCACCAACGGGGAAGCCAGGAAGAAGCAAATACCAAGCCCAGTCGTCATGTTTATGCGGTGCGGGCAAGTGCATATGTTCTTTGACGGGTATCACAATGCAGGGTTCATGCCTGCATACTCGAAAACGAATTCATGTGATGGGAGGTGCAAATGCAGCAGGGGGAATTCTTGCAGAATGAGAAAGAGGACAAAGCACGAGGTAAACGACTCGAAAAATCAATGTAAGCAAGAAATCGAAGAGAGACACTGACCGTAGGAAACTCAACTCCTCAATTATCCCCGTCACGGTCGGGAACTCCAATTTCTGGCCCTTGAAGTCCGGGTTCCGACCTGAAGAACTCTTCGTGCACCGCCTGTAGCTGCTCTTCTCTGCGTCGGAGCTGCCGTCGTCCTGGTCCAGGGAAACATCGCTTCCGGGTTCTTCGACGTGCAGTTGGCAGTTCACATAGGGTTTGAATCCCCTCTCGCTGTGGTCGCCCGGAGGCAGAGACAGATCTTGCGCGGCGTATATCTCGATTGAGAGGGTTAGGTTGCGGCGCTCGATAACCTCCGTCGGAGACTTGCTACTTCGGTAGCCGGGGGGGCTTCAGTCGCCAGCCGTGGGATCCGACAAACATCCCATGATTGAGCATCATGCCTTTGTCTGTGTTCTGCCAGTTCAGTGCTACTAGCTGAGCGCCACGTCGCCAGTAAAATGTCGGATCAAGGTTCGACGAGTTGACCCGGAATGCGTACGGGTAGATTCGCATCAGAGATGTTCGGTTGTGCTCGAACAAGGCATCGCGCTGGTTGGCGTGGGCTTCTCGTGCTGCTTTCTCCGAGAGCGAGAACACATGGAGAGGTACTTTGGCCTCTGTCGATCAAATTAGCATTGCCTTCATGGCTGTATCTACAATGATGATGCATACCGGGTTGATCAAAATGACTGAACTTATACGCGCGAGTGTAAACAGCCAGCTTAGCCAGAGCATCAAGAATCTTTGATGGCTTCGGCGCCTGCTGCCCCGACTTATCATCGGATTTCTGCGGCGTCAGATCTTCTCCTTCGGGTTTCTCCTCCTCCCCGCTGAATGGAACGCATTTGCTCTTGATCAAGATCTTCCTCTTCAGATCGGCGAGCGAGGGAAGCTTCCCCTCATCCGGAGAAGCCTCCACGAGAAATCCTTTCCACACCTCCAACATGATATCGACCATAGTCTGTTGCTGCTCGAGAGACGCATGTACCTCGAGACTAACGACCAGCGGAAGGTCACTGGCAACAAATGCACTGTCACGGATTGCGTGGCAGATTTCACGGAATGTAGTGCCCTTCGTTAGTGTATGGCCATGCAGAACACGAGGCTCAACAGGAACAGGCATATGGCTCGTCGCAGTCTCTTCTCCCGATGGTTGCTGGGGCGATTTGGCGGATTTCCGACGAAGGACACCACCAAGTTTAGCTTCCAATTTGGACGAGAATGATTTTTTCTGTCCTTCCTGGCCACTTTTCTTCGCCTTCTTTTCTTTCAGCTTGCTCCCAACACCCCCTTCTTCCGTCTCTGAATCGCTGCTGCTGCTGCTTGTCTCGCTGTCGCTGTCCAATTCCCCATCCCAGACATCAATCTCGACGGACCTGCAGCCGCGGAGGAGGACCTGCTCGGGCATGAGTAAGTCGCAAGTCCTTGATCGCGGGAGTCTAACATCCAGGGGCGGAAATGGTAGGACTATTCTGCAAAACATGAACTCACGGATGTATAGGCACTAGAAGCAGCATCGCTGTACAGCTGGTTACCCGTCAAATAGGTGTTGTGGCTCGACGAGATGAAGTAATCCGAAAGAGGCGCGGAAAGATCCAGGGCTTTTTCTGGTCCCATCGCAGATGAGTTCCCATCTTTCATGTATTCACGGAAGGCATCCAGAGAAGCCAAAGCATCGACTGGCTCGGGAGAGTCTTCGAGGGTAGGGTCATGTTGGATTTCCTTAAGGAAATAGTTCGTAGTTGGAGCATATGCATGGACAGACTCGTAGATCTTCTGGATATGATCGTCCAAGGATGGATGGAATTTCTCCACGGTGTGTGACAGTGACTCGGGTGGTTCGTGGAGTACTAGGTGCTTAGCACGGTCAACCAGATCTTCGACTTTCTCCATTTTGCACTGGTATATTGTTAGTTATTCTGTTCCAGTGGGAGTACGCCATATAGAAGATGCACCTTATGGTTGTTGGGCAGCTGGAGGGGTAGGCTGATTGGCAAAGAGTTGCCCCGCTTATTTCAGGGGGCTGTGTCAAGTGTCGAGTATCTGTGACTTTAGGTTGAATAGAACATGGATGTATGATATATGCTGTATATGTTGGTATACATGTACTCTGTAGAAATGGCATGCCATGTGAGAAAATCCCAATGTGACCCGTGCGTCTCCCCACTGCCAACGTGGCGCGCCTCTCTCTGTATATCGTCGATAGATGAAAGGCGACTTTTGACTTTTCACTTCCAACTGCTCGGATTGAATTCAGGTATATTTCCTTTAAGCGTGGCTTGTACATAGAATATGGATTCATTCCATACTACCTTGCTTCACAGCTGCGCAGCTGTGCAGCTTCGAAGTCATGAATGTATCAGATTAATATCAAGCCTATTAGCGAAAACCGAAGACCCTCTTGACCATCGACGTTATATATTCCAAGTTTCGTCTAACCCTCCAAGGTTAGAAAGTGAAAACCAGCTGATAAATCAAAGCCCCGCTCCCGACCTCGGAAGGTCCTCCTGTATATAAAAGTACCTAGGTAGAACTACTACCCATGACTCATTTGAACTTCAACTCTAGATCCAATATACGATCTACATATTTTACACAATGACCGAGTCCAACATCCATTTCTTCGACATTACATCGGTCCTACCCGGTACGAACCAAACCTTTAGATGACTCAAACAGACCACTAACTTAACCAGGCCCTTCTAAGTCATGGTCTCCCAACACTCTGAAGACCAGAATGGTCCTTAACTTCAAAGGGATCCCCTACACCCAAAGCTGGGTCTCATACCCCGACATTGAACCTTTACTCAAGGCCCATGGCGTCCCACCTGCCAAGTCGAGCATCCTACCTGCCAACTCACCAATTCATTACACACTCCCGGCAATCAGCCACAAAGGTGGAATAACAAGCAACCCAGCCGGTTTGCTTATGGACTCCGAGCCGATCGCCATGTACATCGACAAGCTGTACCCGTCGCCCCCGCTCTTCCCCTCCGGCGATGCAAGCTACTCGCTCATGGTTGCCGTGCAGAAGATAGTGAGCTTGATCAGACCGAGTATGGTGGCTCTGGTTATTCCCAACGTTCCATCTGGACTGGATGAGCGTGGACGGGAGTACTTTATCCGGACGCGCACGGAGGCTTTCGGGAAGCCGCTTTCTGAGGTCAAGCCGACGGATGAAGGGGAGTTGCTTGCTCTGTGGCAGCTTATTGAGAAGGAGACGGAGCCGCTGATTAAGATGTTGAAGGGCAAGGATGGGAAGAAGGGCCCGTTTTTGGAGGGTGAGAAGGCCGGCTTCGCGGATATTATTCTCGCTTCGCTTTTGGCTTTCTTCGAGCGTTTTGACCGGGGGACCTTTGAGAAGATCCTTGTTCTTGGAGATGGAGAGTTAAAAGCACTTTATGAAGCTTGTTTGCCCTGGATTGAAGGGCAGGGTGAGGAGAAGGACTGGCCGATGCCCCAGTAAGTTATATACGTCGACTTTCTCGGCGATAGAGGTGGCTGTTTGGGACTGTTCGGGATATTCTGCGGCGGCTTAGATCTGAGACAAGTATCATTTGATATATAGCACAAGCGAAAAACAAATCAATGTAATAATACATCCCGGATGCTCCAAAGGGTCCGGTCTATCCAATATCCAATGCAATATCGAGGCAGTTCTGCGCGCCTGCGACACAACCCCAACAAGAAAAGTACAATCGCTTTCGTGTGTTCCATTTGAAATGGAACAAGCTTACAGACCGCGCAGGAAGTTGGACTCCTTGATGGCCTTCCGTCTGGCATCGCGTGCACTCTTAATAATCTCCGAGCGCTGCTCGAAGCCCTCGGTGGCATCGGTCATGGGATCGGCTGAAGGTGCGTCACGGTTGTAGGGTGCGGGGGTGATATCGTGAGCGTGGTGGTGAGCAGGAATCTTAGCGGCGAGGGGGCCAGTACGAGCGGCCAGCTTCTTTTCATAACGCTTTCGTTGCTTCTTGTTCAAGGCTGCGGCAGAGTAAGCATATGAAAAATAGGAAATCCAGGAGAAATCTTACTGCTTGGGTCAACACCGCCCTTCTTAGTCTTTGCGTCCTTGGAGGAATCTCCCAAGAGGTTCCATAGCCAATCCGGGTACTCGGAGTCCTCCTTGGCGAACACATCCGGCTTGTTCTTGAAGTAGTTGAGACCGTTCAGTTTGGTTCCGGCCGGGCAGCTGCTCGGTGGGCGCTCGGCGGTGGGTTTTGTGGAAGCTCCCGGGTTGGCATCGGTGTGAACACCTTCGGGGGTGCTCAAAGGCTGAGAAACACCGGGGGTAGCGGAGGAGATGGCGGACGGGGTTGTGAGGTCGCCGACCGTGGGTTGGCGGGGAGAGGGCGGAGAAGGAGTAGCAGCCACAGGAGGGTTGTTATCACTGCTGTACGAGCGGAATTGGCTGCGAACTATGGGGAGCTGGCGCGCACATGCTGAAGCCGTTCGGGTCACTGGCTGTTGGTTGAATCGGGACAGCATCGTTGTGCGGCAGCTTTTGCAGATCATTGTGGCGGAATAGATCAAAGAAAGATGGAGAATAGACAGGGCAATATTAAAGGGTTCAACAGAGGGCCCTGGACGACAAGGAATCCTAATTGCGTTGAAGATGCAATAAGACACGCGCGGAGACAGAGCTGTCGCAGAAAACTGCGGCCATATTTGATGCCAAGGCGGAGATTGTCACGTGACTGACAAACAAATATGGCGAACAACGCTGGACAACTTCATCTCTCGCTACGAGGCTCTAGTCTGTTCATTGATTAGACGTGTCGCAAATGAATATCCTCGCTATGCATTGACCATCGACATTTCTAGTCCTAACCTCGTCATCCAACCGGTTCTGCCCAGATGTAATTTGTGAGATCACGTGCATCCCACATCTCCACACCCATCAACATCTGTGGATCAGTCCTCGATTACCTGTGTTCGTTGATAATACCTGCTAAAACATCCGAGATCAAATGGCGACTTTTTGTTAATTCAGATATAGCGAGAGAGCGACCTATATAAACGACTCTGTCCATGCAAAAGGGAAAGGTCACAAAGATTGACCGAGTCATGCAACTCTAATCAACATGCTAAACCAGACAGAAAAAAGACAGTAATTATACTAAATAACATGCCACGAAAGGGCCCTCATTCCGGTGAGCAGGTATATTAGAAACAGACGAAAAAGACAAAACGAAACATAACTGTCATATTGGACCAAGAGTATGACGACCGCGCTACGAAGACAGCCCACTGACATCCAGGAAGTTGCAGATGTCCCGGCAAGCATCCTTTAAGCTCTTTTCTGTCTTCCACTGAAGCTCTTCCGTCGACCGATCGACGACCGCAACGCAGGCTCCAACGTCACCTTCGCGACGTGGTGCGGCACGCCGAGGAATGCGCTTCTCAGTAACAGACTCCATAGTGCTGACCACATCCATCACGGAATTCCCTTTTCCAGTTCCGAGGTTGAATGTGCGGAAATTCTCTGTCAGCTTGCCCTCGTTGGCCGAACTAAGCGCGGCAATATGTCCACGGGCCAGATCACTAACGTGGATGAAGTCACGTACGGCAGTGCCATCCTCGGTTTCCCAATCTGTCCCAAACATCGAAAGTTCGGAATACTGGCCAGTCATGACTTTGACAACGACGGGAAGCAGGTTTGTTGGTGCCTGCCTTGGGTCTTCGCCCAAAAGACCGGAAGAATCACAGCCAACGGGGTTGAAATAGCGGAGTGCAACAATGGTCCATTCGGGGTCTGATGCGGCCAGGTCAGCTAGGATGGTTTCACACATCCATTTCGTGCGTCCGTATGGGTTGGTGATTCCGGTGCATCCAGGTTGGATGGATTGTTGGGAGCCTTGGTTGTCTGTGTACAACTCCTCCTTGTGAACACACAGTTCCTCTTTCAATGGAAGACCCGAGGTTGCGAGGGATCCATATACCGTGGCGGAAGATGAGAAGATGAAGGTCTTGATGCCGAAGTCTCCAAGTGTTGTGGCAAAGTCGACGAGCCCGCTGACATTGTTGGAGTAATACTTCAGTGGCTTCCGGATGCTCTCCTCCACGGCTTTATAAGCTGCAAAGTGGATGACTCCGGCGATTCTCGATTTGGGAGTTCCCCACCGGGATGAAAGCTGGTACTCTTCAAGCAGCCGGTGAAGAGCTTCGGTGTCGCGATAATCGTGTGCATGCAACCGCAGAGACGGCATCTTCGTGCCATTCTCTTCATGATGCCTTTTGGCCAATAGGCTGATACGGTCGAAAACATTCTCAAATGCATTGCTGAGGTTGTCGATCACAATGACGTTATAGTTTGCCTTGAGCAGCTCAAGCGTGGTGTGACTGCCAATGAAACCGAGGCCGCCAGTGACAAGAATGTGGCTCTGCAAAGGGAGTCTGCGCAACAAGTCATGGAGATTGTCGAATGGGTCTCCAGTCTCTGTCGCCGGTGTGTCCACTGCGATAGGAGAGTGCACAGGACTGCTTAAATCGGACCTTTGGGGGCTGCCCGACCTCGAAGAGGAAACTGATGTTGGCTCAATCATGGTGAGAAGTCAAAAAGTCAAAATGAATGAATGCTAGGTAAGTTATGCTATCACTGCAAACAGAGAGAGAAAGTGTTCTATGTTATTATATGACCAAGACTAAGGTATCCTCCTCCTGTGGGCCCCCAACCAAGGTTTTATACAAAACAAGCGAGGTACCTGCGTTGCCTCACTCGGATCTCAGGTTGAGTTCATTTATGCCATCATTCCTTGGCGAATCAGGATCCAGCACGGTCCGCCGGCAAAAATAGAAGAAAAAGAAACAAAAGAAACAAGCATAAGCGGAATAAAAAAAGCACAAAGCGAGGGTAAGAGGGGGTACAACGAACTGGAACAGAACCACCAGGCTGCCCCTTGGTGGGCCAGACATGCGGCTGGGCCTTGAGATATCGTTCTGTCCGAATGCCCTAAGTGCCCCTACCTGTACGGAGTACGGAGTCCTCAGCTCGAGCTAGTATAATAATGGAATTATTATTATTATTCTTTGTATCTTTTTTTTATTATAATTTCATTCTATTTTCATTCTATTTCGTTCTATTTTCTACGTCTCAGCCAAGACCCTTTTCTGCATATGGTCGAGGCCCCAGGTCCATCTTTGGCCATGATGACCATTAGTACTAGGTCGTAGTTGGCCAGCAACATCTTTTGAGTTAGTTTTTTTGTTGGCCACCATATTATCTGAAAAATCCATGCTCATATGTAGCCCATAGTGTTCGCGAACCCACTTTCTCCTTTTCAACTTTCTCTCTGTAAATCCCGCAATATGTCTGACTCCGAAAAACACGTGAGCAAGCGGACATGTCTTAAGTCGAAGCGCTCTCGTTCCATATTGGCAATCGTGGTCCTCATTGTGATTATTGCTGCTGTTGTACCCTCCGTCGTGGTCACGACTCTCAAGAAAAACAGCATGGGTCCGAAAGCAAAGGTATTCGTTCCGCTCTACATATACCCTGCTCCTGAGGCCTGGGCTCCGCTGGAAAATGTGTATGTTCCTAGCCCTATTCATCCCGATTCCCTTTCTCCCCCGGCTTCCGGACTGCTTTCTATTCCGGCCGGTGGCCCGCCACAACATATCAAAATTAAGAAAAAGCAAAGAAATACGGAGAAAAACAGCTGCTGAACGCCACAGGATATCAACCCACCCCAATGTCAACTTCACTGTCGTAATCAATCCAGGCAACGGGCCAGGGCCTGACTCTCTCCCGGATGGCAATTACACCCGTGAGATTCCAAAGCTCACGGCTTACGACAATGTTCGTGTTTTGGGCTATGTGTATACCTCATACGGAAAGCGAAACGTTTCTGCTATTCGCAAGGATATCCAGACCTATGCCGACTGGCCGACTAATTCCTCCAATCCCAACCTTGCGGTCCGCGGAATCTTCTTCGATGAAACCCCTCAGCAATACGATGCTCAAACCTTGACGTATCTGCAAGGGCTGACGGACTTTGTTAAGAACCTCGAGGCTCTTGGTCCTGACCAATTTGTGAGTTCTGCAATTCTTCCGAAACTGTGTTTTAACTTGACACCTTATTCACTGCTCTATACCATACGTCCCCTGTCTCGCATCATCTTGGACTTATGTTTTTGTCTTTTTATTTCCCTCGGTTTATTACTCCCATCATACTATGGCTTTATTGACTTTACCCATCACCCCATATTCCACCCCAGCCTGCATCACAATGGTTTCCCTTTCTGGGCTACATAGCCGAAGTCCATCCAGCTAACCAAAACAACTAGGTTGTCCACAATCCCGGCGCTATCCCCGATTCTCGGTACCTGGCAACAGCTGATTCAACCGTTGTGTTCGAAGCTGCCTACAGTACTTTCCAGGAAAGGGAAGGGGGTAAGCTGTTCAGCAATATCGCCGACAGCAATCGTACCCAACTTTGCGCCATTGTCCATTCCGTGCCTGACTCTGTCAATGGCAAGCACCTTCGCGGTCTGGTCAAGCAGGTGCGCAAGGTCGCGGAAGAGGTGTACATCACCCATCTCAGCACAGACTATTATTCCTCCTTTGGGGGCAAGTGGACTGAGTTTGTCGATCTGATGGCAGCTTAGATATTGGATTGCTGTTTTAGATTACTTGCTTTTGTATGATGTGCACGGTAAATTGGGTCAAGCGAGTATGTGCACATATTCTTTTTGTTAGCTAGAATGTTTTCACCCATTAGGTTTAATGGATTCTACGTGTTGATTTTCGGACTAAGTTTTTGTCTATCCAAATTTTCATTATTTGCGCCATAGACTAGAATGAAAAATTTTCTCTTTCGCCTTCCATCCTTTCAATGCACCCTCGCAAGCCGTCTTTGTTACAGGTGAGCTATACTTTTTAGGTCAAGGTGGAGACCACGGGTGGAGAATACGTGCATGTGTATTGCAGTAATTTTCATTGTATTTTTGCATGCCAAGGATAAAATACCCTAATACACACCACTAAACCCCAGCCACTAATGCAGTATTTGTAAATTGGAATATGTGGCAAAGCGATTGGATCGCTGAATACGAGGTATAAGCTAAACGTGGCTCACGCTGATCTGGCTTGATTCGACCTCAGTCTTGACGATACAGAGATGCCCAACACCTTCCTTTCCTGGATCCCGATCTAGACTGTCGTTCTTTGCAATATCTCCGGGTTACGATCCGATCGATCTATGAGACCCGCAGGTAGCGTCCTGTAGGTCCACAGCCAATGCCCCATTGTAAGGCTCGGAGATACTCCAAAAATAGCCCTGCAAGATCGGCTCTCAACTATCTTGGCAGGGCATACATCCAGCCACAGTTTCAATCAGCAATGGATATCACCGTTTACGTGAGATTCAGATATAAACAACTCGAACATCTTGAGACAAAGACTAAGTTATAATACAAGCCAATTTCTCAGCTAAACTATATTTCAAGTTTCAGATAGTGAGAAGTGACCAAAGACTGAAACAGCAGCGCGGGACATGACCAAGACAACAGACTTCGGATATTAACATTCCCTATCGACGTATGTCATCAATATACATTAAGTCCAAACTCAGTTTCCCGCGATACAACGCTGCGTTGGAACAGGAACAAGATACGAAGTAGTACTCCGTCTGCATGTAGGTTCAACGTGGCGCAACTGCGGCTACTCCTGTTACAAACCCGTCCCGTCCCATTCCAACGTCATATTCCAGGAACCAGGCCAGTGTGGGATGTTTTCACGCTGAGACCTGACGCACAGCTGTCAATTTCAATGAATCTTCACCGGTCCCCGGTCCCCGATCCCAAAATACCACAACCTCCTGTAATACTTATCCTCTATTTGGAGCTGATTTTGCATGAATCTTCCGCCTCGCGAGAACCAGGTTCTTCCTTGTTCGCTCGCTGCAAGATACAGTTTGGGGAAAACCATCGTACCCACCTCACCCTTGTTGTTCAGCTTATGCATCATATCTGTAACTTCGGTCGTGCCCCTGAAACTGACCGCCGGTGGCGGAAGCCACTACCTCGTGGCATGACCGGGTATTTCGGCAGGAAAGGATTTTCCATATGTCTCTTGGCTGCAGTGCCTCTGGTAGCCGCCGGGGAGAACTGGACTAATACAGCAAGAATATCGCTCATCATTTCTGTCATGCATCGCAGATGCGACCCCATAGGAGCTTGGACTACAATACATAATAAGATTTGACTATTTACAGACCGAACTTGGTCGATCGCTGGGCCCTAACAACGTAATTGCCAAAGATCAGCGTTTGGGGAAAACTCAGCGCCGGGGTGGGTTTTGCTGCGGCACGATCAGCTATTAGCATGCATGGGTGGATACGTCTGAATCCCAACAAATGTTGAACCGTTCTCTGCGCGTGCATCCATGTTTGAAGTTCAGTTCGCATGATGTTCACCATGCAGCCATTAATTCAAATCAGGCGTTCCAAATCGAGGTTCACGCCCGTTTTGGTCAACCATGGTTTGGAGACGGCCCAATCTTGTAAGGTTCTCGCTTAGTATGACCATCATCAGACGGGTCACTATTCTAATCGACCCACAATCCTCCCGCTTCGGGTTTGAGTTTTCCTCATAGCAAATCTGGGTCATGGTGCAGAGATTTGTATCAGTGGAGTGAACATTAATCCAAACAAGTGGAGGGAAAACATTCATACTTAGCCGCTTAGGGACAGGGGTAGATCCGCCTGGGAGAGCCACTCGGGTAACCGATCTTAGCGCCCTTCTATCCCTTGGATGCTCGATTTTCGGACCACGAGAAGCGGGCAGCTTCCAAGGCTCACTTGTTCTTGGTAGGTGGGTATATCACACGTGGGTACGGGGTTGTACGCGAAAGCAGAGAAGTAAAGGAAAAAGGTCTAGACCGAAAATTCTCCCGCGGTGCTACTGGCCATTCTAGTCGGAAACGAGCATCGGGACATAAAGTCCTCCCGTGTTCACCGGTCTTTGTACCGAGATCAGTTGTGAGACATGTACAATTTTTTTTCATGTATGAAACGAAGTCAAACTATGGATGTTGGGAATAAAAGAGCCTCTACGGAGTAGACTCCGAACCATCCGGGGTTTTTCTCACAGTGGTATGAAGTATAGCACAATGTCGTAAAAATAGTACATCATACCTCTCGGCAAGTAACACACAACGTGTGACTTCAGTTTCCAGCCACAGAGGTTATGCAAGGAGATCCCATTTAAGATTTGTGATATATCCGTTACGATGGGAAATATACAGTACTCCAGGTCTGCAATTACTTCGGTACCTGACAGATGATACATAGATTACAGGTAAATTACAGCATGATCTGTCCGTATGTAATAAAAACTTGCAAAAATACCTCAACAACCTTGATCAACCAAAGTTACCGGATGACCCACTTCCCCATAGGCCCGAAACGAACTTAACCGAATATTGGAGGAAATCTCGAACCTAACCAATCAGACCAGTAAACACCTTCGATCCGCTCCAATGCATCAACATGCCAAGACCGCCAAGACCAGCAAAACATCCTCTGTCACGACCAAGTTCCCTTTAGGAAAATTCCATGCCCGCTCATTGCGCTAGAATTTCACATTTGTTTCATTGACACCAATCGGGCAATGGGAGCGGCCTGGTAATTGCTTTGTTCCACCCCAAAGCTAGAACAAATAAGTAGTCTATAATTATATCACGGTGGCGAAACATAGGAGAAAATGGACAAGGATTAAGTACTGTTACCTAAAGCCTGCATATTCGGTTGGAGATGTATCCGGGTCTTTCAAACTTTAGCGACCCACCCCGTAGGCGATGCATGATACCTGCAAGTACGGAGTAGAAAGAGAAGAAAAAACAGCTAATGCCGGATGGTTGATCCGGCACAAAAGCCGGGCCTTTCTACACTAGCCTCGCCCAACTCCTCCATCACACCATGCCACGGACAACCCGGGCACACGGAGGACTCGGAGAATTGGACATATTCCCACTAGCGGCAGGAGTCACATCCACTAGCACCTGTAGTTTATGCACAAAAACCCGCTAAAAGAAGAGAATTTTGTGCCGACGATGGCGCTGGTCGTGGCTGTTCTGTGATGAGCTCACTCTCTGCGCTAGCATTGGTGCTAGTGCTATGCAGCACCCAGTGCCAGTGCGAACTTATGACATGTGCGCTTGAAATGAGGTGCTTCGTTAAAGTGGGCGAGCGTAAGCTGAGTCCAACGCATACACTGGAAAGGAAGGTATCAGGCGATTGTTGCAGTTAACGCTAGCAGTGTGCAACTCAGGCAGAAAGTGGCGATTATGTGCTCGTATTGGGCTTAATGCAATGGTTGTGATGTGTTCTCACCAAGGCGCTTTTGCTTTCGCTTCTTTGGGCGTGGGAGTTGTTTTACCGGCGCCCTGCGTCTTGTAGCTGTCTATTGAAGGCAACGTGAGCCGAAGTGTTATTTTTGCTTTTCTCAGCTTCTGGGCCCAAAGGACGTACTTCGCTTCGAGGCGATGAAAGGGGGAAGGGGTCATGGACGATGGCGCCAAAAATATGTATCACGCTTTATTACTTATACATGCAATGAGAACTCCAAATTTGGTATCACGAGCCCAATCCAAGCACAAACCCTGATCATGGGCAGTATTCAACCCAGTTATCCAAGTCCATGTTTTTGATAACAGTGGAAAAGTTGCCGGAGCTATTAGCCGTACACGCAGATTTCGCTTGGCTGGCCGACACGGATTTGTCATTGTTGGTATCACCACCCTTGGGGTACTCGATGTGAAAGACAGGCTTGTTCGCTTCGATGAAGGGCGCATAGGTATCACACTCATCGAACTCAGCGCACTGCTCATTGACACACCACTGCATGTTATCAATGACAGAGTCAATGATGCCAGCGCCATTCTTCAATCCAATTGAGAGACCACGGCTGTGGGACTGGGCAGCAAGCCAGTTCACGTAGTCGATAGCCTCAGCCTTGGTGAGATCCAGTCCGTTCGCGTTATCGTACCCGTCGATGTTATCAGGGTCGACGCCATCGCAGCCCTTCTCTACGGCAATATCGAGACGCGTCTGCATGATTTTGCGCACGTTTGTGGACTTGACGTTCAACCATTTCTCGCCGGGCCATCCGTCGAGATCGTCGCCCTTATCTGCGTCGTTGAAATCGTCGGCGTCATCGCGCCAGTCCTCGAACGAGCCGGCAGAGAAGTAGCAGATCACTTTGCGGCCCATTTTCTGGAGATTTGAAATGAAGGTCTTGTTGTTGTCGAAAAGATCAATGTCGTAGATTGGTGCATCCACTGCAGTGGAGATCGGTTTGTCCTCGGACTTCAGTATGATCTGCCACTTGGCGCCAACGGGTGGCTGCCATTTCACGGTCGTATTGGAACCGGTGCCCTCGTTGTTATTATTGTCATCGTCGTCTCCGCCATTTTTGAGGCCAACTCCCAGTCCGACACCTAGGCCGACACCTAGAGCAATGATGACAAGAGCGACGGTTCCGAAGATAAGAACCTTCTTCTTGGTCGACCAAGCCCACCAGCCCGTCTTGGATGATGGTTCACCCATTAGGGTAGGTTTTTGAGTGAGGGATGAGACGATGAGATAAGCCTGTTTGTGTGGAATATGTTGGTGAGATTGAGCGCGGTAACCCAAAATCGCGGGGTATTTGTATTTAGTGAAAGATTATGCGGTAGGCCAAGGAGAGGGAAAGAAGAGGGAAGAAAAGATCAGCAGGCATCAACTCGGGAGATAGGAACTCTTAAGCTCAAAATACACTGGGGCCTAGGTCACGGGTCTGGGGTTGAGGGAGATCCTCTTACGGAAAGATTGGAAAAAGCAAAGCTCAGCCTTAGATGGCAAACCCTTGAAAGATGACACTGAAAATACTTGAACGGGTAAACAAAGACGTTACAATCCATCTAGGAAATGAGGATGCCTGGAATACCCTTCGAAACAGGGCCAGGGCGGTAAAGATAAAATAAAATAAGGTGGTGGAACCTGTTGATCCGATCTGCTAATTTGATTATCTCGATCTGAATAGTATATTATCTATAGTAGAACAGTACTTTGCATATTGAGACAAGTAAAAAGAAAAAAAATGACAGGAGCTCAGGGGGTTGACTGAATTTTACATTGCCATAAAATTCGAGAGCAAAGCCACACGGTAGGGTGATTGGTCGCCTAAAATAGACGAAAAAAAGAAAGATCCCAGTTTGCCAAGAACTCCTCTGTACGGATTACTTGCTACTATGTTGGGATTGAGAGCTAATGGAGCGGTTTCGACTATTGTCCTTCCAAACTGAATGAAAACCACAAGGGTTTGAGGGGAAGTCGAAAGGCCTACTCTGCACTTCCAATATTCCTATTTGGAAACATTGCCACTAAGCTAAAAGGATATTTATGCATGTGCTTTAGCCCTGAAATTGGGGTGGTTCTTTAAGCCGTCACAAATATGGTATTGCTGTATTATTTTGGTAATTACCGTAGAACCTAACAAAGGACGCGTTTTGAAAAATAACATCCCGAGTCCCCGCTAGCCCTAACCCAACATCCGACAATGATTTTGAAATGCTAATGATCAGTCACTTTAAAAATCTTCCAGTCCTGACTTGTCGCACCCTAGTCAAGAACAAGGATACCCATCATCTGATGTCTTAAATCATCTTTGAATGACGCTTATGTGCAGAGTTTAATAGCGACATTTACATTCGGCTATTAATATCACTCTTACTAAAATACTACTGTTACAATTACTCCCGAATTGTCTATTCTATGTTTCGGATTGAACACCTTTCTCCTACATGTCCCGCTCTCTCCACAGCCCTTCGAGGCCTGGCTAGCGTGCCGAAGACGCTAAAATAGAGTACCACAGAAAAGTTAAATTCAATCTGATGGCGCTAAAACCCAGATAACCCAATCGCCTGATTCTTCCATTCCGGAAAATCGCTTGGACGCCACACCCGCTAACCGAAACAGGTCCACAGGACTGCGCAATCACAAATCGGAGTCTATACGAAATACCCCGAGCTCATTTGTTTCGCTTTTTGCCTGAGAAAGAATTTGAAGGGCTTGAGCCCATGCCAAGGTCGCGCTTAATAGCTGCCAAGATTCACCGTCAGACAAAACCATGCTTGAATCGTTTCATGGCTTTTGATTTAGATGAGTGTCTCGCCTAGAATGCACGCTAAGGGGTTTTCTTCTTATAGTTCATTCTATGTTGTATTACCTCGTAATATTTGCCTCCCGCACCTGCCGCTGCTGGGCATAGGAAGGAATATGAAAGGGAAGAAAGCGACAGTAGCAGCGGGAGTCAAAGTAAGCTCCGAGAGCCGAACTCACCCAAGACCACAGGCTTACATGAGACACGGAGTACATTCAACCTAATACCAGTTACAGCACATAAACCCGAGCCCGGCTCTAATGCCCAGGCACCGAAACAGAGCCATTATGGCCGTGATGCCAAATTTAGCGTCGAGCCTCTATGTATGACTCGACTGAACAGTTAATGCAACACCCGCATTCAAACGCATTGTTTATACGCTTCCCCGCTGTAGGTCTGGAGGCAGGGGTCGGAATGGAGCTGGATGCCCTATGCACCTGCAGGTCGACTATATAGGTATATGTACGGGGTATGCACCGATGTCTCAGACATTTACAGCAGCCTACACCTGCATTTACGCTACATCCACCGGTCTCCTCCGTCTTCCGAGACACGATCATTATTTTCCGAATTACTTGGCAATATCGATTGCCCGGATGGCGTTCGGTTAGGCGGGGTGGATACCGGGTGATGATGTGGTAGGGTGTGAGGTTGAGACAAATTAGGCTACAAAGCCGATGTCTGAGACTGTGCTTTTGTTCTTGGCCTTCTCCGTACGGAGTAGACGGGATCAACTTGCCGGTGTTCGCTTTGCCACGATTGAACGGGGTTAGATGGCTTAGTCTCATCGGTAGAAATGAACTTCTTTGTTCGTACTTTTGAATACATGACTCGTGTACAAAATGTGCTGGCATTGATTCCCAGCTCGCACCCACCGCCTTGTGCCGGATTAGTCGGATTAGTCGGATAATGGCGTCCCTTAGCTTGTACAACATGTTGATATTGTTGCCTCGTACCTGCAGCGCGAAATTGCTGACTTCGTCCTGATCTGCCAGACCGCCAGATGACATGTTCGAGGGTACTATTGATAATAGAATTCTGTCTCTTAGTCACGAGGCTGTGGAGTACTCCGTACAGGACAAGTATTGAGTGTACGTTGGATCATTCAGAAAGAATCATTGTATACCATCGTATATTTATACTTGATATTTCCAGACATTAAAAAATATAGGACATCGAATATTCATATCGACAGGAAAGGCACGGGTTCTTCTCCTTCACATATGTAGAAAGCATTATTGACATCTAAACGAGATATCCACAAGATAATATGAAAGCGATGGGTGCTCAACAAAAGCGAAAGGTACATAGGCCTGCCAAATAGGGGCAGGTAAATTATCTCTCCAACTGCTTAAAGGGAAATGGGAGTGGAGAGAGTGAATGTGACAGGGGTGCCAGTGAGCTTAACCCAGACGGTCAGGGGGTCAGCACCTAGCTGCTCAGTGGGGAAGCCCTGGGTGTTGGTAGGAGCAACAGGGAAGGTCACCGGAATGGGGTCAGTGCAGGTATTTCCAGTGGCAGATACAGTGACAGCGGTGATCTTCTGGTTGCTGGTGGCGTACTTCAGAGAGTAGCCGCACTTGTCACGGTTGAAACGGGCAAGGAAGGAAGCGGACATCTATGAGGAGTAAGCAAATGAATGAGGCGTTGTAACATGCTAGATGGGGTTTATCCTACCTCCTGGTGAGTGAGTGTGATGATGGGCCATTCAGCCAGGCGGACGAACTCCTGGACCACGACCTCCACCCAAGCTTGCATAATGGAGTACCTTTCGGACACACCGTTGATGGTAATCGGGTCAACATCAATGTTGCGGAGGTTGGCCTGGTGGAACATGTAACCGTCGTGGTAGAGGCCGAAGAGGTGACGCATGGTCTCACTCTTCTCAATGGCGAGGAGGTCCTGGAAGGTACCGGCACCAGCAGAGGTGGCGATCCATTCTGCAACGGTACAGGCTGGAGTGTCGCAGTTATAGTAGATGCGAGTGGCCCAGCGAGGGTTGATCTGCATACCGTCGAAATTGTTGGCGGCAACAGTTGTGAAGAGAGGCCACATGGCATTCTCCTTGTTCATAAGGGCAGGGCGGGTGTTGTCACCAACACAGTTAGTGATGCCGTTCTCCCACCAGGCGCGAAGGGCATCGCCATTGTGCAGGCCGGTGATAGCAGGAGGAATGATACCGTTGGAAGTGAACTTGGTGGCCTTGTCGATACCGACAGCTTTTAGCCAAGCCTGGTTGAAGCTGATCTCCTTGTAGACATCGCTGTAGGTGGCATTATTTTGCTCCTCGTGTGAAAAGGTGTGGGAAATGTGACCAAACTTGTTGAGGTTGCTTTCGGTGGTCCACCAGGCCAGGAGCTCATCCATGGCAGTGCAAGTATTAGTCCAGTCGTAAGCAGTAGGGACGGCGGGCCATAGATCAGTGCCAGTTCCAAGGGGTTTCATCCATTCGAGCTCAGTGTCAGGAGGCGAGTCATATTCAATAGCAGATCCGCAAGCATCGCTGCCAGCAGTCGATGTATCGGAAGAGTTCTCGATATTTCCGTTACCATTGTGGCCGATCTCGACAAAGTAAGAACTGCCGGCGGGCATCTTGGCATTGATCTCATCGGTCCAACTGGCAATATTGATCATATCCTGGGCGCGGATGCGGAAGTTTTCACCAGCGGGCGAGTAGATTTCAGTCTCGAGGAACATGTCATCAATCTGGGTGTTCAGGTTGACACGGCGGTACCCCGCGTACAGACCGCGGGTGATCCAGGTGATCCATGCGTGCTGCAAGTAGCTGGATGTAGCACTCCAATTAGTGTCGAAACCAATGAAGAAGGTCATCTGCTGACGGCCATCGAAGTTGTTGATCACACCAGCGACACTCTCAGTAGTGAAGTTTGTGGTGGGGGCAAACGAGGCGATTTGCTTGGTAGAGGTGGTGTTACTGATAGTCGCGGGATAGTGGTACAGACCACTGGTGCTGACACCTGCACCAGTCTTCAAGCCAGATGTGGGGAAATCGCTAATATCAGTGAATGAGACAAGCTGCTCGACGCCGTCGTCACAACATCCACCGATAGCAGATGTACCGAACTTGGGACCTGGGTAGACATCATATTGGACCATACGGACACCGTATTCAAGCTGATAAGCATATAGTTGGTTCCACTGATCCGTAGTCAGGGCACTCTGGAAGCCCACGTCACCACCATACTCATAGCTGACTTCAGAGGCAACGACAATACCACCAAAGTTTCCTCCAGCGGTGCCATTGAGGTCAGGAAGAGCAACACCAGCAGAGGGCACAATCAGAGTGGTGAATGGGATACCGTACCCATTGAGCCCAGAGCTGGCGACACCTGCAGCGGCAGCATCTCTAGCAATGACCAGAATGTCGGCTGCAACAGCAGCGTGGTTGAGGGGGGTGGCAGAGGGTGAAGCCGAGATTGAGGTAGCTGTGGACGACATTCTAGGAGTAGTCACAGAAGCACTTGTGGAAACAGGTGCAGACGAAATAGCCGAAGAAGAAACGACTGACGAAGAAGTCAGGCTGCTGGGAACAGCGGATGAGGCGGATGAGCTGACTGAAGAACTTCCGGAAGGCGAAACAGCAGAGCTGGATGAAACAGACAATGACCCACTCTGGGTAGGGACGCTGGAGGTACCAGACGGGACAGTGACGATTACGGACTCTGAAGCAGAGTCGGACGGGATTGAACCCGACGAGGTAAAAGTAACGAAGGTGGATGTTACAGAAGTAGTGCTCGGTGCAACCGTGCTAGACGAACCGATAACAGGGGTAGGGGACAAAGAGGAAGCGAACGAGTGTGTAGAAGTAGCGACCGTGGTAGAGCTCACTCCAGCAGAACTAGTAGGAGTACTAGAAGGAGTCGAGACAGGAGGGTGATAGGCGATGACAGTCGGCGTCTTCTCAGGCCAAACTCCGGGGGCAGTGTCGCATGTTATAAAGGCGTAGTAGCAACCGACCTTCAAAGCCCAGACTGGGACAGCAATCATGACGATCCTGACTAGGTTCTCGATAGGGAAGGTCACACAGTATGCAGGTCTGCAATACTACACTTGACTGCTAAAATGCTAAAATGAAATATGATACGGAGTATATTGAACGAATGAACATAGCGTCTGTCTACCCACATGTGCATGATCATTGTCTTTATACTCCGTACTCTTTACCTACAACATAGATGAAACCTCCGTTGAGAAAGCCAAAGGTCAAGTTCAAGGCCTATCGCCTTTTGTGTCTTGTTAACTCCGGAGGTAATCTCGTATCCTAAAAGAAAAATTGCTTTGTACGTGCCTCTATGTGGCGTTAATGGCTGATTGTGGGAGTATAGGACGAGTTCTATCACATTTCTGGGTCTAAGATCGGGCGATTTGGGAATTGGAAAGTATTGGAGACAAATAATATGTGTTGGCAGCTTATGCGAGGTATGCGATTGGTCAATCAATTGCTCTTGGTAGGGCTAAGATAAAGAAGTTCACATTTGATTTCCCTTTTTAGTTTGTCGTCAAAAATAATAAGCGAATAAAAAGAAAAAGATTAGGCAATTGAATGAACCGAGACTTAGAGAACGCCATACAAGCGCTAAAGGCTCCGAGGACAGCACATTGCATACATATAGAGTGCCGAGGTTTTTACGAGAACGAGACCAAGTAAGATTCCATCAGGGGGAGACTCGTCAGGTCCAGAACTTGTGGGGGAAACAAAGGAAACGCATGTCTTACCTCCAAATACGGAGTACGGTGTATATACGTAATACGAGGTATTAGTATTTTCCTTTGTTACAGTTTCTAGTAATTTTCCCTTAGCTGTTTATACATGTCTTGCATTTTGCCGGTTCTTCATTGTCATCCCAGTCCCACTCTCCGTCGGTTTCATCAGGTTCGACTCAGCAACTTTTTCCTGAATTTCCTATTTTTCCTTTTTTTTCTTTCTATTTTGATTATTTTTGATTAATAGTCCTTTGCCAAGACCTCGAGTTTTGCAGAACGATATGATTCTAGTGCCTAACTAACCTCATCCTTTAGCTTATAAGCTAAGCAAGCAGTTGACATCTGACAAAAGAGATACATCTTGAGGAGGTGTGGGAAACCTAATGAATTCAATCTTGATATGATATGTTCAATGAGAGCAGATACGGGGAAAACAGACAGGGCCGTAATAATATTGCCACGATATCAATCGCATGGCTTTGCCACACATGCCAGCGTTATTGTATCTGCTATGGTATCCATGCCTGGCTCCACCAGGTCTCATCGGTCAGCCCTGGTGCATTTGCTAGCTTGTTTAGTCTTGCATCTAATGAAAACTTTAGCGTGTGCTATTTTTGCGGTGTTTGAGACGTCCTGAATAGACGCCCAGACACCTACCCTTTGTCCTAAACAGTCCAAAACAGGCGAAGCTACTCCCTGTATACATTTTTCTTTTTCTTATTCTTATTTTTATTATTTTTCTATTTTTCTTTTTTTCCTTTTTTCTTTCTCTCTGCGCCCCTGACAACTGGGCAAGGTAAATCCTAGGAGGCAAAATTGTCAACTTTACTTATGCAGCTTGGAGAAGTGGATATTCACTTTAGTCCTTCTTCCCCCACTACTCTTTTACCTTATCACCTTGTCAACACTTGAGCTCCCCTGTGCTGTGCTATTTTCTTTTTGCTCTACATCACATCTTTGACTTTTTGCTGAACACAGCAGTCACTCGTTTAAGCATGTCACTAAGCATTTGCATTTGAGAAATTCGCATCTCTACTTGGCAGCAGGTTATCCTCACAGTGGGCCTCTTATATTGCGCCTAAAGACATATCGAGTCGAGGACTCAACATTTCGACATAATGAATGGAGTAGATTCACTCCCGTCCAGGCCACATCCTCTTGGCTGGGATGCCATGAAAGAACATTGGTGGCAATTTGTATGTTGACCCTGGTTCTCTTTACAACTTGACCTTTGGCACTCTCGTCCCAAACACAGAGCACGAAGATATGCTGACTATTTTCCCCAGGTATTCATTGGGGTGTTACTATTCACAGTCACCACTGGATCTTTGTCAATCATATATTCTGGGGTAAAAAGACTTGTCAAGTACTATAAGGTATGATATAGCGGTCACCAACAAGCTGTTCTCCTCTAGTCTGAATATTAATTCCAGGGTATTTTTAGTCGAGACCGCTACCAGATAATGTACCCTCGACTGTATCCAAACGTCTGGCCAAGCTAGCCAACCGAGAGCTCAACTTGATTGACAGGCGTCCACGCAAGGGAAAGCCCGTGAGCTTCGGAGTCTATCTGGGAAGCTTCGAAAACCCACCCACTGTCTCTCAAGAAAGACTTTTGCAAGAATGGGATATCTTGGTCGTGGATCCCTTCCAGACAGGTGTCGCCAAAGCGATTTCCAGACACGAGCGCAGCCAAGTAATAGGACGTGTTGATTTTGGGAAATTCATTCCCCAAAACGCAACCGCTCTGGCCGTCATCGAAAAGATCGAGGAATTGCTTGCAAGTGGATTTAATGATACCGCATTTTCCGGTGTTCTCCTCGCAAATTGGGAAGATGTGCTCCGTCCTACCGCTCGAAGAAAGCTTCTCGAGACCATCAGCAGCCTCGGCCTGGCAGTATATCTCGAGTCTGAGCCTCCTCATTTCCTGAAGGATCGAAAGGCCGTGCAGAGCGACGCCGTGGCGGGTTTGGTCATTCGGAACGCTAGCATCATGCCTCAAGGCGAAAAGCGGGACTATTTCCAACTGACTGAACTGCAATCAACAATCAAGGCATTTGTTTCTGAGTCTTGCATGAGAGACTTTGTCGTAATGGCCTGGGAAACCGTCGACGACAATGTCACTGTTTCCAATGCCATAGTCCGCCGATCTATTCAGTGGTGCGGCTTTTACAGCGCAATTACCTGGATCGGCCCTGAGGCTGCTCTTCGCGATGCGGATCTTAACGTCACGACTCTCGAACCTCTCCCCGCGTTTGGTTGGCTGAAGGAAGCAGAAATTATGAAGGCCCACGACATCTGGCGTGCCAACCTGAACATATTGCCTTCCCCGGATACCAAGGCTGGCTGGGACATTCTCAAGCCGATTTTCCCTGCTATCGATGCGCTACTGGATTCATCAGAATACGACTCCGAGGCTCCCGATAGCCCGACTGCTCGACTGCGTGATCCTCCAGAATGGGTCGCACAGGTCAAGTCACAGGGCAGCCCTCTCTCTATCTCCATATCAGGGATGGCCTACAATTCGCTTGGTTGCTTCCCTCTCGGCTCTGACTCGAACCCACTGGCCTTTGCAGAGATTGTCCAATCTCAACGACGCCTTAAGTCTCTTAATCTTCTTCATCCCGTCCCGACATCCAAAATACAAAGCATTGGACTCCTTTTACGTCAATTCTATGACTCTCTGGCTCTCTCCGGAGATGACGAGCATTTGGCCAACACAATCAAGGAACTTGCGAATTGGGCATCCAACGATTTGTTGCACGTAAATCTTTGTCTCGACTCTGGTCTGCGCAAGAGCTCTGATCTCCGCTTTTGGGCCGTTTTTGATATGGAACATGATGGTATTGAGATCTATGTATCCAAGAATGCACAAGGCCTGGCTGGAACTGTTCTTCACACCTTCCTCTCTGCAAAGGGCTTTCCCCGCCATGTTTGCTTCGAGACTGAGGCAACTTTCGCGACCTGGTCTCAGAATGTGTCGCACGATACTGGCCTTCCTCGCCGACTTATTCAAGATATCGATGCTCTCAGCCCTGAAGAACGTCTCCTTCTCTTGCAGCACCTCTCTCTGACTAATTCACATAGCGAGCTATCCGAGGTCGTCTGCACGTACATTCGCAAGCAACTGGTCGATGCCCCTTCTTTTGCTCAGTTGAAAGCACTGAACACGGTTGGGTATCTCGAGAAGTCCACCTCTCCTGAGGATCTGATCAGGTCTCGTATCAACTGGTACACGGATCAAGGATGCAAATACCCATCTCTCGATGTCTGTCTCGGTCTTTTCAATCAGGCCGACAGCGTACTGTCCGATGTTTTGAGGTATCGTCGCGAGGATGACCTTGCCGCTATTACTAGCGGTCTCTGCGCGCTTCTTCAAGGCGGCTCCGTTGATGCATATGTGGACATGATGGCTCTTGCGCTTTTCTGCGCTGCAAGACGGGGAGCCTTCGATGAGATTTACGCAGAAGTTACGGATCGGAATCCCCTCTTTAACAACCATACCGATCAGGCTGCGGCCTTCGCAGAGTCATTTGCCCTGGGATCGCGATGTGAGGCTTACTTTGATGTGGCTCCCAGTGTTTTCGGAAAGTTGCTATCCGACCGATTCAGAGCTTATTACGGAGACCATCAGCCGCCGAACTGGGTGAACGGAGCTCCGCAGCTCGCTACATCCTACGCCGGAGCTCAGATTGATGTCAACCCTGATGAACAGCCTAATACTATGCCTGGATACCAGCGATTCACATTCCTGAGTGTCTTCGCCATTCCAGCTCTGATTGACATTATCTTGCTCACCATGGTTGGCCGTGGGCTTTATCTCTCTGCTGCCATGTCTCATGATGAACAGGACAGTGCAACTATGGCGCTGATGATCTCCCTGCTGCTTTCCGGTGCAATTGGTACCTGGATTGCATGTGGCGGCCCTTACTACCTCATTTCGATGGCCTTCGCAGCAGCGAACATGTTCGTTCTCATTCGTCTAATTGCCGGTATTGCCTTCACTGTGGCCGGTGGCTTGATCGGCTTTGTTGCCATTTCAGGTGTTCGAGGCCCTCGCGCTGGTATCATCTTCTACCTCTACCTCATCGCTCTGACAATCTACTTCTCGACTTTCGCCTCGCTTGCAAGCTTCAGTTATCCCGGCTCGACCTTCTTGTCAGGTCGTAAGTCAATCATTATGTGCATTCCGATCCTATTCTTGTCGCCGATCATCACGGCCTGGACCGGCCACGACTCGGCTGTCTATCTCACCGTTATCTATGTCT
This sequence comes from Penicillium mononematosum, assembly GCF_028829835.1. Lineage (NCBI taxonomy): Eukaryota > Fungi > Ascomycota > Eurotiomycetes > Eurotiales > Aspergillaceae > Penicillium > Penicillium mononematosum. Next base: position 2,553,189 of record NW_026643275.1, read on the forward strand.
TTATTGGTGTGCTCTTGCTCTCCCTTCGTTCGGTTACCTCCAAGTGGGTCACTTGGTACCAATCCATGCGACGCACTGATGATACCGAGATCCGCAAGTGGTATATCTCTGCCCATGGAAAAAATGACGAAAAAGTGTTTGCGAACATGAGTGATCCGGCTGCCCTCAAGCTGGCGAGAGAAGCCCTATTGAAGGACGTCTTGGCTGAAACGAAGCGTGGTATTTTCTCAAAGGCGTCTAAAGATAAAATGGTCGTTGAGCTTGCCCGGGACTGGGAGTCTACCAATTTCCTTCTCGACTGGTACTGTCGCTATGCAGATGTTCCGAGGCCGATTCCGTTCAGTTCTGGTTGGAATATCCAAACCAAGGTCGCACTTGACACCCTGCGCAACTCCCAGAAAGGTATTCGTCTCCACAATGCATTCGTTCACTGGCGTCAGTCAAGCAAGGAGATGGGATGTGGTGTTCTCTACTTTGTGATTGCGCTTCTCGACAAGTGGGCGCAACTGTTGAGTGGTGATCACATGCTTAGTCTTCTTCCTGCCGAGAATGATGCTAATCGAATGGCCGTTGGCTTCGCCCTCGCCTACTATTTGATCGGAGCGGTGCTCATTGATACCAAAGCCCAGGAGCTCCATGATGCCCTTGGTAGCAAACCCCCTCTTCCGTCAGATCTGCAAAAGACATTCGACTCGCACAGAAACAGGAGGTACAACTCCGGCGCAAGGTATACTGGCGTGTCCTTTTCAGATTCCTCTTGTGGCATGTCTGGAGCCTTGCTCTAGCTACTGCTCTCATTTGGGCCTTCCAGTCTACGATCGAAGGCATGACTATTTTCTTCTCCTACGTTCTCGCCTACACAGGCTTGATCTGGTACCAATACACGAAGATCTTTACGGGCCCCCATGCACTGAAGCCTCTCATCATTGGTATCTGTATCGGATTGCCAGTCGGTATTGCGCTCAGAGTCTGTCTGCCGGATAACAAGTACTCACAGATCATTGGACTCGGGGTCGCCACCTGGACCGTTGCCATCCTCTCGATCTGGAATGCCAAAATGGGTATGCCAAACAAAGTGGACTCCCCGGTGGAACTTGGCCGCACCTTCCATGCGTTTACGACGCCCTGGTCGGATCCTGACTGGTCCCAGCAAGAGCTTCAGACTTTCTTCGAAAGTTATTCGCTGCTTCCTTCCGATTCCCGATTCAGGCTCGATCCTGGTGTCAATCCCGGTTTGGAAATAAAGAGTGTCATGTTGTCCCGCAGAGAAGAACTTAGGATCGAAGAGGCGTTCCCTTGCTCCAAGGATATTGTCAACACTGCGATCACATCCTTTGAGAAGGGCGACATCGTCATTGACCTTGTCTCTCCTGGCTCTCTCGGTCCGGGCATTCGAGCTCTCAGCTGCAGTACCGGAAACCAGCTAAAGTTGGCCATTGTCGTGGGAGGGCTCCTAGATGAGCGTCTCGATATCAGCGCAAATTGTCAGATCATCGCTGAAACATTGCTTCATGCTGCCACAGAGCTTATGATGGGTGTTCCTCATGAATACGCATCGTTGGCAGGGTCGATCATTTCCGGTGGAGTAACTCACACAATGGCTCGACAGCTTCGCGAGGAGGCCAACACAACTACGGTCGTACGCTGGGCTAAGAAGGAACTCCTTCGCCAGCTTTGTCTTGGTTTCGAGCCCGATCTCCATTGGGACAAGTTGCCAACCGAAGTTCGAGATGTGCTGTTAAAGCGTTGTTTGGGTGAACAATGCAGCCTCTCCAATAGCCAGCGCGAATGGCTCCAGCAAAATCTTTGCACATTCGATACTGATGATCTCAATGTCCATGTTGCCCGTTGCAACCTTGGAGCTGCCACCGCAGTTAGCGTTCTTGATTATGCTCACTGGGGAACTGGAGAAACTGCTCTTCCCAAAGAGCCCGAGACTTCGAAGTACATTTCCTACATACCACGGAAGCTCCCGATGGCATTGTCGCTAGTCCGATCACCAGCTAGCTACATTTACCACAAGCTGGGATCAATGGTCAAGTTCTTTGTGGTTGCTTTGGTCGCAGATCCGGAATTCCAGAGGGAGTTCAACCACGTCACTCAGACCCTTCCGACCGTTGTCCGTGTGCCAATCGTATTCTTATTGAATATGGTCTGGGTGTATTCCAAGATCGTTCAAGATTTGGGCTTGTCATTCTTTGTCTTCCATGGCCGCAAAAACGTCAAACGGCTGTGGGAAGAGACCAAGGGCATGACAATCCATATCAAAAAGAACCGGGTCATTGTCCAGAGTCTGGACGGCACCTTTACAACATTCAGGCACCACGAGATTGACGGTGGTTTCAAGATCTACCACTACGCTGGTGAGCATAATAACGAGCCCAAGGAAGTCAAGTCCTTGAAGTACGTCAGCACCTACTCGAGTGAGATGTTGCTTCTGGTCAAGCAGGAGTTCAAGGACGGCAAAATGATCAACGAATACCACTACGACTACCAAGCCCCGAGTAAGAAGGGTTTCAAACTTATCAAATCATCAAACCGTATTCCACTGGGACGACGCTGCGTGTCAGGAGCAAACCATCTGCAAAGCGTGCAGTACAACCGCAAGGGTCTTATCGAATCAGGTTCCTACATGAAGGATGGCAATCTTATCCGTTTCAAGTACCACTATCGCAAGAACCCCCGTTTCGGCGATGAGTTGCTGCGAGCCGAGTTTGTCTTATCCCACATCAGCTGCACTGTGTCTTGGTGTGCGCCTCCGCGACGCCATCCCGAGAAAGTTGAGCGCTGGATTCCTCACTCCAAAGTCACCGAAGCCAGCTTTGTCCAAGGCGCCGACGTCTACGAAAGTCGTTGGCTGTACGATCACAAGTTCCATCCCACCATCTTCACCACCATCAACGGGAAGAAGATGCAGACTCCGCCCATGATTGAACACGATTATCTGGGTGTACTGGCCAAGCCGAAGTATACCAGCTTTGTCCATGATAACCCCTTTGTCTACTGCGACAGTCTCCAGTCAAACATCCTTACCCGGGCACTGGGCCTCACGAAGAAGCGCTTTGTTGTGTCAACTTCCCAGGCTCGCTCCTTGATGTGGAAGGCGTGGAAGGATCGTGTTGACTTCGATGCAATTATCGTTCGCTGGATGGACGACCGTATTCTGCGCAGAGACAAGGTTCTTTCCCCTTACTGGCGCAGCCGTGACTGGGGCAATCTCACATCTGCCAAGAAGTATATGGATATCCGCGCTGATGCGATCATGGCCAGTGCAGATCTGGACGACAACATTTCCAGCTGGACCCCGCTCGCTGTGAAGCTCACCGATCTGCTCAACTTTGGTTCTGGCGGTGATTCTGTTGTTAACACTCGCTCCAAAAACTTTGGCACTGATACCGACAAGACACTTCATGTTATGGCGGCAGACAACGGTACCTGGCCTAATGAAGGTGGTGGTGTCTCTGCCTGTCGACGAGATATGATCAACTCCCTGAGCACCATCAAATGGCACATGATCTGCGAGTCAGCAAACGATTTTGGTGTTCCAAAGCATCAAACTGAACAGAACGTCCAGTCTCTCAAGATCATCCCGCTTTGGGGTATGGACTTCCTCACTCCAACTCACGGTTTGTTTCATAACAAGCTAGATGCCGAGGTGGACAATGTTACATCCGCAAGCGAGTTCGACATCAAGATGAACTTCATTCCTATCCTGACAGCTTTGGTTAAGGGTGCCCGTGCCGTACATCTCTCCAAGTCTGATATCCACCAGGCGACTCGCGCGCTTGTGAACCTGAACACATACTTCCAGGAGTCCCGTCATTGGACTCAGGTGTGGAACAGTGAAATGGTGAAGCAGAGCTGGCGAGATTTGTGGCTGACCCAGGAAATGCCAAACACCATCCCGTCATCCCAGTGGTTCGACACCGAGCTTCCTACTTTGGCGTCCCTCGACGTCGCCTTGGAGCTCTGGTACCGCTATCTCTTCATCTTCTCAATCCCGGTTCCAGAAAAGATTCCTTCAACCTTCCAAGCCTCACATCACAGCGTCAGTGCCTCTTACGGTGTTGTATGCAAGATCAAGCGCAACTGTACCTTGCAGATTTGGGACCACGCCATCGCTTGGCGTGAAACCAATCTCTGTCTATCGTCTGCCCTGTGCAAGCTCTCGCCATTTGTTCGAAACGCACTCCTTGGGTTGATGCGAATTACCTCCGTCTTGGCCCTTCACCACGCAGACATCATCCTTCCCTGTGCAGACTTCTTCAACCCCGGTTGGGAGGTCGAGATTGGTACCTGCCAGGGCACGATTGAGCACCGAAACACTTTCCGCCGAAAGATCGATCCTGTCGTCAACGGTATCACCGATATGCAGAAGTTTTCTCCAGTCAAGGAAATCAAATCCGAGCGACCGACTGTGACCATGTTGTCCCACGTTTGGTATGCCAAGGACATCAAGACTGCCCTTCTCGCTGCGGATATCATCATCAATCAGTGGAAGTTCGATGAATACCATCTGGACATCTATGGTGCCATTGATAAAGCGCCGACTTACTCTACCGAGTGTCAAGAGATCATCGCATCAAAGGGTCTTCGTGGCAGAGTCACGCTCTGTGGAAGTGCCGACCCCATGAAGGTCCTGGAGAACACATGGCTTTTCCTAAACTCATCTCTGTCTGAAGGTCTCCCTCTCGCCCTAGGAGAGGCTGCCCTTACCGGAGCCCCCGTCGTCTGCACGGATGTCGGTGCTTCCCTCCGAGTACTCAGCGACCCAGATGACTTCTCCCGCTTCAGTGCTGTCGTCGCACCAAATGACGCCCTCGCCCTAGCAAAGGCCCAAATTGGCATGCTTGCCATGCTCGGGGAATGGAGCAAACACAGCGACGACACGTCGCCCGCGCCAGTCCTGACCTCCTCCCCCACACCCGAGGAAGTCGCAGCCATAACCCGCCGCATGTACGAGAAGAGCGAGCACCGTCGCAAACTCGGCATGATGACCCGCAAAATTGTTCAGAAGTCCTTCAGCGGTGACCGGTACCTTCGCGAGCACGAGCAGATGTTGTGGATTGGCAAGTCTGCCAAGATGATGGCCAGCCGCGCAGCTGGCGACCCAATCGACCCTGCCGACGTGGCAGCCGCCATCGAGACTGGCGTCGACGAAGAGATCATCACCATCCCGCGCGGCGTGGTACACTCCTGGCGCTCATCTGCCCACTCCGGTATCTCCACAATCTACAGCTCCACATCCCAATTCCCAGGTCGCGGCGGCCTCCACCGTCCCGCGTCTGATATGTCAGCTATAAGCATGAGCATGAGCAATATCTCTACGGATACTGAGTCCTTCGGTCGTCTGCCGGTCTTTGCGCCAAGGCCTACCGCGTTGCCCAACGGCGGCTCCCCGGGGAATATGTCACCCATGTGGACATTCAACCATCGGTTGTCGGTGCTAAATTCCGGTCCTCACTCTCGTCCTCATTCCTCCTCGCGCTCCGTCTCAACTGCTGGTCGGGAACAGCTGCGTGGCTTGCAGCGTGAAGACTTCCTTCCGTACCGAAACTCGGATATTAGTGTCGTCAACAGAGATGACTTCCTTCGGGCTGGCGGACTTGATCCTAGTCACGCGTCTTGATTTCCCTTCTTACTATCCCCTGCTTGCACATACTGCACTTCTGTATATTTTCTCGTTGCTTTTTGTTCATACTTGCATTGTCCGGTGTTTGATTTCGTTCCTTTGAAAAGCCCTCTGTTAATATGGTTTGCCTGATCTTTTCATACCTTTTTTTTTTTGACATGTTGAGAAATTGTGGCGTACCTGTCGCTGCAGCGACTACGGTCCTTCCATCTATATTCCTAGTTTTGCATCATGATAATACATTAGATCATAATATGCATCCATTGTTCCTTAACGCTATATGTATATCTAGCAGAATATAATCTACCCGAACAGGGGGGTGTACATGATCCCGAAACAAATGCATTTATCCCGAAAAATCAGAAGAAGCACAAGATGACGAACGGCGCGAAATCCTACATCACGTCGATTCTTGTGGTTTCGGATTGGCGGTCCGATGCCATTCACCGTTGAACGCATTAATGAGCCAGCTCGAAAGACCTTGATTCACAGTTAGTCATGTCCTCTCCAACACTGGGAGGCCATAAAATGGAACGCATCGGGAAGAACTTACGTTCATAAACAAGCGCATGTGCCATGTGGAATTGTATACTATGATCCGAGTCAGGGAAGACCTGCATGTCGTAGTTGTCGATATTCTTTAGATCCAGCTTGTCAATCAACACAAGAGTGTTTTGGAGATGAACATTGTCGTCGGCAACACCGTGCATAATCAAAAACCGAACACTGTGGCCTAGGGCCATGACATCATCGATGGAGGCATTTCCATAGCCTGAGGGGTTGTGCTCGGGGGTGTGCATATAACGTTCTGTATAGATGGAGTCTATGCGGAAGTAGAAGGTTAGTATGTGCATGTGGGAGCACAAACAGAACAGCAGTAATTTCAATGGGCTTACCATAGAACCTCCAATCGGTGACCGGTGCCACGGCCATGCCGTATTGGAACGTCTCGCCCGCATCTTGTTCAAGGACCTTCAGGGTCATGTAGCCACCGTAGCTCCAGCCCCAAACTGCCATGCGGCTTTCATCCACGTAACTCTTGCTAGCCCAGATCTTGGCTGTCTCGATCTGGTCGATGGCTTCATAATGGCCGATATTACCACGGACAACGCACCGGGCTTCTCTCCCAATGAAACCTGTTCCTCGGCCATCCACAGTGACGACAATATAACCCAGGCTGGAGGCGACATAGGTCTGGAAGTCAATCGTGAACTTACGGTCGACCGTTTGCGATCCTGGTCCACCATATAGGAAGAAAAGCACGGGGTATTTCTTTTCAGGGTTGAAGTTGGGAGGGCGGCGTTCCAGAACTTGGAGCGTGTAACCATCAATGGTTACATTGCTGTACACCTCTGTTGGGATGGCAGACTCCTCGACCATCTTAGCGAGTTCAACATTCTCCTCGATGAGATTTATGAAGTCAATTTCGTCACCTTGGGTGTTGATCACGGCCTGCCATGGCACTGCTGGGCCCTTATAGCTGAGTAAACCATACCCGGCTCCATGGGAAAATGAAACATCGAAAAAGCCGGGTGCAGACGTATCCGTCAGAGATCGGAGATCGGATCCATCCAGTTTGACCGAGTATACGTGACGCTGAGTTGGAGCCTCCTTTGTGGCAACAAAGTATACCAGACCCTTCTTCAGGTCAACAGCGGACGGTGCGTTGACCACTTCCCAATTGCCCTTGGTCAACATCACCGGTTCTGGGTTATCGAAAGGCGTGAAATAAGCCAAGTGATCATAGCCTTCATAAATAACGGTGTCAACGTAGCCATCGTGTGGTCGACCATTTTTGGGGTCAGCAGGAATAACCCGAGTGGACTGTGTAGGCTCAACCCAGCCACCGTCGAGAGCTGCGATATCATCTGACCGCACCAGTTTCCCAGTTCGGGCCTTTGTGTCCATCACGAAAATCTTCACAACATCGCTCTCGCGATTCGTCTCTCGAATCAAAACCTTGCCTTCGGACGCCCAAACAACCTCGATGATAATTCTTTCCTCGTCAACAAAGTCCTCTGGCATCTCAAATGAGAAAACTTCATTTTTCTCAACATCATAGAACTGTAAGTTGACGATTGGATTCGGGCTGCCGGGTTTCGGATACTTGATCTGCCTGACTTCGGGGTAATTTTCAAGTCCAGGCGGTGGCTTTTTGCCTGACGGCCGTGAAAGGAAGTACTGAATAGGATATTCAGGAACAGCTGTCTCGTTTGTTCGAAGGAATGCGACGAACTTCCCATCGTCAGACCACCAGGTGCCGGTGTTGCCTGAAAAGACTTCTTCCTCGTATACCCAGTCCGGGACACCATAGAAGAGGTTCTCATCGCCGTCCTTGGTGACGGGGGTGACTTCCAAGGAGGCCAGCTTACGCAAATATAGGTTGTTCTCACGAACAAACACAACCGCATCAGAGGTTGGCGACCAAACTGCAAGCTGTACACGTCCACTCAGGTTTCCAGGATCTAGCGGCTCGGCCTTCTGTGTCGCCACATCCAAAATCCAATATTTCCCAAAATATGAGTGTCTCCAGTTGGACTGGATGTCAGTCATGACCAAGACCTTGTTCATATCAGGACTCGGCCACGTCTTGGTCGATAGCATGGCCTCTCCATCAAACCAAATATACCCCTTCTTCATCAACACTCTAGTTTCGAGGTTATCGACGCCATCCTCGCTACTGCGGATGTCCTTCACCCGCAAAAAGGCGTCCTGTTTCTCGCCCTGCTCAACCAAAAGACCATCCTCGCCGTCCGGGCCTGCAATCCAGGAGATCGCATGGGACTTCGGAGACCAGGTACCACTCAAGACTTGCTCAAGTGTGACTGGTTTACCGTGGCTCGTACCACCGGTGGCCGTGCCTGGTTCATGAATCTCCACGGTTGAGGCAGACGAGAGGGCCGCGGTATCGGGTCGTTTCTGCGTGAGGAACAGCACGAAGGAAAGCACCCAGCCACCGACGCAGAGCAACACCAGTAACCAGACGATCTTGCGCAGGCGACTGGACGAGCCGGTCTTCTTCCCGCTTGATATAAGAGGCTCATCTAAGCCAGTTTCCCCTCCGTCTTCGACGTCCCGGTATCTGTCCCCATCTCCTCCGTCCGTCGGCATCGTGGTGCCTCCCTTGTAGTTCTTCATGAATGATTCGGAGGCGATCGACAGGCCCGAGTCGGTGGATGTTTGTGAGGCGAGGGATTCCGACCGTTGTCGAGTCAACGGTACGGACTCTGAGTTCCCGTCATCTTCGAACTTCCCCATGGTGGTTGGCGATCGGAGTTCACAGGCGGAGCTGACGTCCGATCGTCACGCTATCTCTTATCGCCAGCAATTCGAGGCGCGTAAACGTCAGCAATCACTGTTTAAGGGCAGTAGGTATGTATATAAATATTTATAGTCGTCAAATTACTGAGACAATATATGGAAAAGCAGAGATTACCTCGAGAGCTTCCAATGTCGAGAGATGTTGTGAAACGGGCCGAGGTCATCTCTTGGCGCGGACAAAGAGTTATTCACGGTCTTTAGCTCCAAATATCCTTATTCAGTTCCATTTTGGGCTCTAATATCGATGGTTTTTAGTTTTCTTGCAGACTGGCCTTGTTGCTGATGTGTACACTCTTAATGGTATCATTGGCTGTTCATCGTGGCAATTGGTGCTCAAAGGGTTACTATATATATTCTAGGGAACAGGCCCTGGGCCTAACTATGTGCGCATCTAAAATGCGCAAGTATTTGGCTACCATTGGGACCTGAGATTCCTGTTCATGTGTACGACTTGGCCGTGTCTGAATCATTGAGCAAGTCACCAAAGACTGATCTCTTTGTTGAAACGAGGGATGAAGGCTATACGGCATGGGATGACATCGATAGACAGAAGCTTCTAATGAATATAATAGCATAGGAGATATATGAGAGATGCATATAGTATGCTTTATGAAGACGTTGAACGCCTTCGACGTTACTTTCAAAATGAAATGGCCCCAATTTCAAAACTGCCATGTTAACATGACGCCCTCGAGCCGATCTATACCCCAAGCGATCTTTGGTGATAGAATTTGCGATAGTATTGCAGGGAGCTCTGTTTGCCATATACATTACACAGGAATTGTTACAGGACTGAGTGTGATTCTATGCAGGAACGGGATATTTTTTTAATTACTCGTCGCGATTAGATCGCTTTCCATCATACAGCTCAGTTAGCGGGGCGTTTACCGCGACAGAGCAATGTCATCAATTCTCATGATCATCTTCACAGTCTCCGCAGCCAGCTCAATCGCACTAGTGCTGACCAACAGGGGCTGGAGAATGTTCTCCTCTGTGATATCATCCTTCACACCACCGCTGCGAATGCTGACACCAGCATTGTGCTGGCCCTGAGCGTGGCGGTGACGCAGTTCAGTCACAACCTTGATGGAGTTGAGACCGGCGTTCTCAGCGAGAAGTAGTAGGGATGACCTCCATGGCGTCGGCGAAGGCCTTGAAGCAGATAGCCTCGGTGCCAGTAAGCTCACGAGCACGCATGGCGAGTGTGTGGGCCACTTCAACCTCGGGAGCACCACCACCTGCGATCATGGCACGCTTCTTGACGAGGCAGCGAATGACACACAGGGCGTCGTGCAAAGATCGCTCGGCTTCATCCAGAATCAAGCTGTTGGCACCGCGGGCGACAATTGAGACGGTCTGGTTGTAAGCGGCAAGAGGAGCCTTGATACCGGTGATCTTGACGTAACGAGCACCGGAGGCCTGGACTTCCTCGACAAGGTCAGCGGTGCCGAGCTTGTCCTCGGTGAAGGAGTCGACATTAGCGACGGGCTTGCAGCCGAGACTCTTGCACAGGAACTCGACCTCATCACGCTCAATATCCTTGATGGCGAGAATCTTGAGACGGGAAAGGAAGTGCAGGGAAAGTTCGTTCACGGCGTCACGGAGGATGGACTTCTGAATCAAAAGGACGTTGCACTTGGTCTTCTGGATCTTTTTGACCATGTTGAGCATGTATTGGCGCTCCTCCTTCAGGATCTTATCCATCTGACGGTAGTCGTTCACCACGATTTGGTTCTCCATCTAAAACCTGATTATCAGTCTTGTTCCAGTGACAGTTCGAGGTGCAAATAAACATACGTCTGGCTTGGGCGGGCTCAGTTGGAACTGAATCAGACCTATCCGCGCCTTCTCGATTCTTGTGGGGCCACCACTGGTCTTAATCACAGGCTGGTTGAGAACCACGCCATCAACCATCTCGCTGTCCTCGATTGTGCCGCCAACCTTCTTCACGATACGGATGTCCCGCAAGTCCACATTCTCTGCGGTCTTCGGGTCACAGACCTTTAGCACAGAGTCCACGGCCATCGGGCCCAGAAGTCCGGAGTGCTGGGACACGATCTTGGACGAAAGCGAAGTAGAAGCGGCTTGGAGGAGGGTGGAGCGATCGGAAAGGTTGATAGGACGGGACATGTTGTGGAGGATCTCAACGGAAGCAGCGGCGGCTCTCTGGAAAGACTCGGAGATGACAGTGGGGTGAAGGCCCTTGGCTAGCAACCTTTCGGCAGCGCCGAGCAGACTGCCAGCAATGACAACTACTGATGTCGTTCCATCACCAGCTTCGACATCCTGTGCCGCACTCAGGTCGACGAGCATACGGGCAGCTGGGTGCATCACGCTCATATCCTTCAACATGGTGTTTCCATCGTTGGTCTGCGGGGGTCAGTTGGGGCTTTCGATATGTTCGAATGGGTTTGGGTTGCGTACAATGATGGTCTGTCCCTTGGGCGTTTGGATCTGGAGAGACATTAGCATCTTGATAGAACGAGAACCCAAAATGTACTCACCATCTTGTCCATACCCCTGGGTCCCAACGACTATATTCCTGTTAGCCCCTCATCTACGTATCTGCAGATCGTCTGAGCAAGCATACTGTTCGAATGGCATCGGAGACAGCTATAGCATCGTTAGCATGGGCGCCACTAACATCATGAGAATATACATACCCCGAGCAGCGAGAATGTTGGAGGCCCGCACGGCCATCGGCTTCTCCTTGTCCTGCATGCAATCAGAAATCAGTAGCCCACACAGATCATTTTGAGGCTTCGCACCTTGAAGGAGTTGTTGCCGGCGGCTCCCTGTGCTACTGCGGCGGCCATTTTGAAAATCGATATTCAAAATTAACCTTAAAAAATGAGTGAAAGGAGATAGTTGAGTTGTTGTGGTGGAGGACACACAGGAAATTCTGCGAGGTTCTCTGGGGCGGTGATGAAGCTTGGCACCTGATTAGTGAGGCTAGCTCGACCACCGCAGCTCTGCTACATCACCGTCCTTTGCTCTCCCAATACCCAACCTATCTATCCTTTTTCAACTTGCCGCCGCTTTTAGATTCCGTCGAATTTGTTCCATCTTCATATACATCTTCGATTTTATTGTTTCCTTGGACCGGTCCTTAGCTCGGCCTTTGGCTGTCAACACCTTTCATCATGCCTAGCGCCACGGGTGAGAACTGGGAAAAGTTCCAGAAGAACTATGCCGACGATGAGGAGCCAGAGAAGAAGATTACACCCCTTACAGACGCGTGAGTCCTCGGCCTGTGTCGATTCAATCCACACAAAGCGCGATGACAATGATTGACAGAAGCCCATCACAGTGACATTGCAGTACTCAAGACTTATGGCGCCGCACCTTATGCGAATGCGCTGAAGAAGCTCGAGAAGGATATCAAGGACAAACAGAACAGCGTCAATGAGAAGATCGGCGTTAAGGTGATAACTTGTCCAGCTCTTTCGGCCCCTTGAACAACTGGAGCTTACGTCCTACCAGGAATCCGACACCGGTCTTGCACCTCCACACCTTTGGGATGTTGCCGCCGATCGACAACGCATGGCAGAGGAGCAGCCGCTACAGGTCGCGAGGTGCACAAAGATTATCCAGGATGAGAAGGACTCAGACAAGAGCAAATATGTGATCAACGTCAAGCAAATTGCCAAGTTCGTTGTCAACCTCGGAGAGCGCGTTAGCCCGACAGATATCGAGGAAGGCATGAGAGTTGGGTAAGTTATCTAGTGGATTATGTGTCATTTTTAGGTACTGACTAGGCTTCGCAGCGTCGACCGTAATAAGTACCAGATCATGCTGCCCTTGCCGCCAAAGATCGACCCCAGCGTGACAATGATGACTGTCGAAGATAAGCCCGATGTGACCTACGGCGATGTTGGCGGATCCAAAGAACAGATCGAGAAGCTACGAGAAGTCGTTGAGATGCCCTTGCTATCGCCAGAACGTTTCGTGAACCTCGGTATCGACCCACCTAAGGGTGCTCTGCTCTATGGACCCCCGGGAACTGGAAAGACCCTTTGCGCCCGTGCAGTCGCCAACCGAACGGATGCTACCTTCATTCGTGTCATTGGGAGTGAACTCGTGCAGAAGTACGTTGGTGAGGGTGCTCGGATGGTCCGTGAACTTTTCGAGATGGCCCGTACCAAGAAGGCATGCATCATTTTCTTCGACGAAATCGATGCCGTTGGTGGTGCCCGTTTTGACGATGGTGCTGGTGGAGACAACGAGGTGCAGCGAACCATGCTGGAACTGATCACACAGCTGGATGGATTCGACTCTCGTGGTAACATCAAGGTCATGTTCGCTACCAACCGTCCATCCACACTTGACCCAGCCCTCATGCGTCCCGGTCGTATCGATCGTAAAATCGAATTCTCGCTGCCTGACGTTGACGGCCGTGCCAACATTCTCCGAATCCATGCCAAGAGCATGTCCGTTGAGCGAGACATCCGTTGGGAGTTGATCTCGCGATTGTGCCCCAATGCTACAGGTGCCGAACTTCGCAGTGTTGCGACTGAGGCGGGTATGTTTGCTATTCGGGCTCGCCGCAAGGTGGCCACCGAGAAGGACTTCTTGGCCTCTGTTGAGAAGGTGATTAAGGGCAACCTCAAGTTCAACTCGACGGCGACATATATGCAGTACAACTAGAGTTTTCGACTTACTTGCATGATGGATGGGTGTACGATCACTGTTGTCTTGTTACGTGGGAGTTTCTTCCTGGTCAATTCGATATAATTTCAACCAAATTCCCTCTGACTACTAGTGTAGAACGATGTTGTCCCTGTACTTTCCTGATTGGTGAGGACAGGACACAGATGGTCACGTGGAGCCACCTGACCATCTCGATCTAGATGTACACTGCCGCTGTAGTGTGTGATATCTAGCAATTGTAATCTTTCTACTAGGAAAAGCGGGACTAGAATCAGAAAGGATAGCCCGATATAGCTTCAAGACCCCATAATTGTTCTTAGCGGCTCTCTTCCCTCTCCTTAACGCTCTACCGTATCCTTCCGGTAGCCTGTGCTGGCCGGCAAAACGAATCATGGACACGTGCCATCTGACCAATCACGGACGGCCGGCTGCCCGAGGTTGATTTTCATTGAGCAGCAGCTGATTGGCTGGTTCGGCCCGGTCCTCCCCGTCGGCAACTGCGAGCATGATTATGTCAGCGTGAAACCGCCAACCGTAACCCGATTCCAGATGGAAGTGTTGCCCTGGAAGGAGTTCGCTATTCCACAATCTCCCCTCTTTGCTAAGCCCGTCACCGACCCTCGGTGTTCTGTGATTATTTTGGTTCATTAGGGAAACTCAATTCTCTTTTGATCCGCCATCATGAGCTCCATGAGCCTGCGGAGCCTAGCTCCTGCATCCAAGGTGAGCAACCATGCAACGATTTTCGGCCCATTCGCAACGCCCGTGACATACTCACTCGCCCATTTCTCTAGGTTTCCCGTGTTTTGCGGGACCAGAGACGTCTTTTCTCTTCTTCAAGGCCTGCAGGTACGCATTGGACTACTCGAATTCCCAACCCACGAACGCACCACTAACCACTACTGCGCCAGCCCGGATATGGTCCAACCAGCCTTTGCGCGCTAAGGAGTCCAATGGCTACCTGACCGACAAGTACCCTATCATTGTAAGACAATACCACTCTCCGGATGGACAGGAGGTTAATTGTGTCTAACTTGCGCAGGATCACGAGTACGATGCCCTCGTTGTCGGTGCCGGTGGTGCCGGTCTGCGCGCTGCTTTCGGTCTGGCCGAGGCTGGATTCAAGACTGCTTGTGTTTCCAAGCTGTTCCCCACAAGAAGTCACACTGTCGCTGCCCAGGGTGGTATCAACGCTGCCCTTGGAAAGTAGGTTTCCACCAGCACTGAAAGTTAGCGAATCGAGTCTAACTGAATTTTAGCATGCACGAGGATGACTGGAGATGGCACATGTACGATACCGTGAAGGGTTCTGATTGGCTTGGTGACCAAGATGCCATTCACTACATGACCCGCGAGGCTCCGGCCAGTGTTCGCGAGCTTGAGGGTTACGGTTGCCCCTTCTCGCGTACCGAGGATGGACGTATTTACCAGCGTGCTTTCGGTGGTCAGTCCAAGGATTACGGCAAGGGTGGTCAGGCTTACCGCTGCGCCGCCGCCGCCGACCGTACTGGTCACGCTCTTCTGCACACTCTCTACGGACAGTCACTCCGCCACAACACCAACTACTTCATCGAATACTTCGCCCTCGACCTGCTGATGGAGGGTGGTGAGTGCCGTGGTGTCATTGCCTACAACCAGGAGGATGGTACTCTGCACCGCTTCAAGGCCCACCACACTGTTCTTGCCACTGGTGGTTACGGACGTGCCTACTTCTCCTGTACCTCCGCCCACACTTGCACTGGTGACGGTATGGCTATGGTTGCTCGTGCTGGTCTCCCTAACCAGGATCTTGAATTCGTCCAGTTCCACCCTACTGGTATCTACGGTGCCGGCTGCCTGATTACCGAGGGCTCTCGTGGTGAGGGTGGTTACCTGCTTAACTCCGAGGGTGAGCGTTTCATGGAGCGTTACGCTCCTACCGCCAAGGATCTTGCCTCGCGTGACGTTGTTTCCCGCTCCATGACTCTGGAGATCCGTGAGGGCCGTGGTGTTGGTCCTGAGAAGGATCACATCTACCTCCAGCTTAGCCACTTGCCCGCTGAGCTCCTGCACGAGCGTCTGCCCGGTATCTCCGAGACTGCCTCGATTTTCTCCGGTGTTGATGTCACCAAGCAGCCCATCCCTGTCCTGCCCACCGTCCACTACAACATGGGTGGTATCCCCACCAAGTACACTGGTGAGGTTCTGGATGTGGATGAGAACGGCCAGGAGAAGGTTGTTCCCGGTCTGTACGCCTGCGGTGAGGCCGCATGTGTGTCTGTCCACGGTGCTAACCGCCTGGGTGCCAACTCCCTGCTTGATTTGATTGTCTTCGGCCGTGCTGTGTCTCACCGTGTCCGTGACATTGCCACCCCTGGCAAGCCCCACAAGGAGCTTTCTTCCGATGCTGGTGCTCAGTCCATCAAGGACCTCGACTTCGCTCGTACCGCCGATGGCCCTAAGTCGACTTTCGAAATCCGCAACGCTATGCAGAGGACTATGCAGACCGATGTCAGCGTCTTCCGTACCCAGGAGAGCTTGGACGAGGGTGTCGAGAAGGTCAACAAGGTTGATCAGCTGTACTCCCAGGTCGGCACCAAGGACCGCAGCATGATCTGGAACTCCGACTTGGTGGAGACCCTTGAGCTCCGCAACCTGCTGACTTGCGCGTAAGTAACCCCGAGTAAACTGACTTAAGATTACTTGCTAACATACATTTCACAGTACCCAAACCGCTGCTTCCGCTGCCGCTCGTAAGGAGTCTCGTGGTGCCCACGCCCGCGAGGACTACCCCGACCGTGACGACGAGAAGTGGATGAAGCACACTCTTTCCTGGCAGAAGAAGCCCCACGGCGAGGTCAAGCTGGGCTACCGTGCCGTTGAGGCTAACACATTGGATGCTGAGGAGTGCAAGCCCGTCCCTCCTTTCAAGCGTACCTACTAAGCTCGCTATTTTGGAATCGACCCGCAGAGAATACGGAGGATACCACGGAGTTGTTTCAGATGGACCCTATGGACGCCCTCTCCCAGCCTCGTGGTTTTGAGGTGGAACTAGGGTTTGTGGCGTCACAAGGCCCGGTTTCAAGGGGAACCATCTATGAAAAAGACCTTTTTTTTTGTTGACTGTGTTACTTACATCCTGTATAGCCATATTTTTTTCCTTTATCTTAACAGGCGAAGAGTTGGTGTGCTGAGTGCTTTTCTCAGTTTGTCTCATATCATTGGATTTCTTACTTCTTAATGTTTTTTTGTGCCCCATGATAAGTCCTTATATTGTAGTTTTTGGTTTTTCTTCTTGTCCCATATCGAAAATTCCTTTCTTTGTCTGATTTGGTCAAAACCTTGGATTCCCCGGGGTTTGACCCCCTGGCCTGTCAACAAAGAAACCAACCACTAACCTCTTCGAGTCTCATTTCGAGCCTTGAGTTACGACTTATTTGTTGCTAACTGGTCAGATTCTGCGATCATTTATCACTGGGTCGTCCATACAAACCAACTATGTCTTGTAATAGAGCCGAGTCTACTCACACGAGCTAAAAGAAACTAACCCTGCGCAGGTGAAGCCTGTTGGTGACAGAAACACCAGGATCTATAATTGGCATGTCATTGCCACCCCCGCAGCAGCAACAAAGGAACCCCTTCTTAGTTTCTTTCAGGGATTTCCATTCGAAGGTTAATGAACGCATCTTGCAAGAATATCTGTCAGGCATGGCCCATTCGACTTCTGTTGTCATTCCTGCTGGCAGGTCGTCAGTCGTTGAAAGGACGACATCTCTCGCTTCTAGTCGTTCAAGCGTGTGTTATCCAGCATAACTGCTGTATATTGGGATTTGATCGAGTTGTCTCCGGATTCGTTGAGACTTGATTTTTGAGGTGTCCGAAATGGGGTCTCTCGGGTCCTTCGGGTCTCTTGTCCCTCGAGAGCTTAATACTTGCACTGGAACCAATCAATGGTATGTCTGCACGGCAGGCAACTTTCGTGGGTGCTGCTCAAGTGATCCTTGTACGACGGGGATTTGTCCGGACGATGGCGATGACACACTCTCGTTGACTACGGCTGGGGTCATTCGTTTGTTGCCAAGCGTGACGCCGAGGACCACCACCGCTTCATCTATGTCCACTTTATCGGAGTCAACTACCTTGTCACCGGATGCGTCTTCGACAGCCTCCATTACTTCAACAACATTAGCAGGTTCGGATACACCCACAGCCTCAGAGACACCCCCAGTTTCGGAGCTACTCACATCCCCAGTGGCACTCATGATTTCACAAGTTTCTACAAGTTCTGACGTATCCACAACTACAGAACCTACGGGTGTTACTGCGTTGTCCTCGGTTCTGGCCGCTAGCACATCTCCGTCCAGCACCCCATCCAACATGCCAAGTGCTGCATCCTCAAACAAGGGTGCAATCATCGGCGGCGTTGTTGGAGGTGTTGCAGTCTTGGTCATATGTGCCATCCTGCTCTTCTTTTGCTGTCGCCGCAAGAGAAAATATGGAAAACGAGAGAAGGGGCCAACTCCTGCCTCATGGTACAAACACGGATTTACGCGGAAAGATCGAGCAACTGCATCCGAAATGAAGGGGCCTCTATCGCCATCAGACAGCGAAGCAAATAGTGAGCAGACACATGCCCCATACCTAACTGGCCACCGAGGCAACATAACATTTTACTGATACCAGACATCGCATTGGCAATAGACTCATCGAGCGCTGGCTCCCCGTTCACCACGGATACCACACGGGGAAACATAATCCTCACCCCAGACCTAGCATTGGGATCATCGGCAACAAGCCTTATCTCACACTCTCCCCACAAAACACTCCCAGTCCTGCCAGCCCAACCGCAGTCAAACGAACTCTTCGCTTCAGTTCCTCCCCGCCAAGGATTTACCCCAGAGCTACCAGACACAGGCTTCCATCGCCTGCGCGCCGAACTAGCCTCCCACTCCCAAAGCGAGCTGATCAACGTACCCATAGAGCAACGCCAGCGACAGCAGAATCACATCAGGTCAAGGACTGGTCCCTGGGCTTGGGAATCGCCTTCCTTGGCATCTATACCTAGTTCGCGTGCAAGCCCGGCAAGAGGAAACAACAGCAGCGGCCACAGCCACAGCAATAGCAACGGCGGTAGTCCGGGGAGAAACCATGGTGGACGGGTCGTCACTGCCGACGGAGTTGTCCTAGGTGCGAATCTGGATCGATATTCTAATGGCATGGCGATTGGAGAGTCCCTAGCCGAGGGGGAAAGGGGTAGGACGACTAAGCGTGGTGAGACAGATCATGTTATGAGTTTTATGCAGTATGGCGGGAGGCTGGAGGATCGGGGCTTAAGGAACGGGCTTGGAATTGCAAGTGGTCATACTTCCAACCCCCGGGTGCGTGAGGATAGTGTGTCCAGGTCGAGGCCTAGACCTGCGCAGCGCAGTTTGGAAGATGAGATTGCGGCTGCGGAGGGTGATGTCGATGTTCCGCCTGCTTATGAGGCGGAAGAGGTCGTTCCTGGGCATGACATTAAGTCTCCGTCTGGGAGGATGGGTATGAGCCCGAGAGGAGGGGTTTGAACAATTGGTTTTGCTTTTGCTTTTAATTTTGATTTCTGGAGGTAATGCTGGGCCATTGCTATCAATGTTAGGGCTGGGGTCCGATGAGATTTGAACGTCGGTCCGATAGGTATGTTGTATGATATGCCCCCCTTTATTAGCAACACATAATTTGACACTTCTTTTCTTGGAAGATACCTAAACAAGTCAATTCATATATTCATTTTTGTCTAACCGAAAGCCTAAAATTTGTTTTCTGTCATATATCGTATCCAAAAGATTTTACAGTAAATTCTTCAGCACGGCAGTCTGCTCGAGGACTGCGCGCTTGCTAGTACCGCCAATGGCATCCTTCAGCTCGACAGCACGCTCGTAATCAAGGCAAGCCTGGACATCAGCGTCGAAGCGGGCGTCGACTTCCTGGAGCTGCTTCAGAGAGAGCGTGTCCATGGGGACGTTGGTGTTCTCGGCCAGAGCAACGACACGGCCGGAGATGTGGTGTCCCTCACGGAAAGGAACGCCCTTGCGGACAAGGTAGTCGGCAATTTCGGTAGCCAGCATCTCGGGGGCCAGGGC
Organism: Penicillium mononematosum; assembly: GCF_028829835.1. NCBI lineage: Eukaryota > Fungi > Ascomycota > Eurotiomycetes > Eurotiales > Aspergillaceae > Penicillium > Penicillium mononematosum. The sequence goes on from NW_026643275.1 coordinate 2,572,890, forward strand.
GGCGATCATCTTCTCGGGGATGACGGTGAGAGTAGAGAGCACACCGGTTGCAATCTGGATACTGTCGCTGACAGTCTTGACGTGGTCGAGCATGGGCTCAACACTCTCCTGCAGGTCCTTGTTGTAGGTAGTGGGCAGGCCCTTGATTGTGCACATCAGGCCGGCCATCTGACCGAAGGCACGGCCAGCCTTGCCACGGAGCAGCTCCAGGCTGTCTAAATTGTGGAACTCGTATTAGTATGCTGCTTCATATTACACAAACGGGATACAAATTTACCTGCGTTCTTCTTCTGGGGCATGAGCGATGATCCAGTCGAGTAGGCATCTGACAGACGGACAAAGCCGAACTCCAGACTGCTGTAGATGATCAGATCCTCGGCCCAGCGGGAGATCTTGAGCATGAACGAGCTGCCCCACTGCATGGTCTCCATAGCGAAATCGCGGTCCGCGACAGCGTTCATGGAGTTGTACAGCAAGCCATCGAAGCCAAGCTCCTTGGCCATAGCCTCACGATCAATGTTAAAGCAGTTACCGGCAAGGGCACCGGTGCCGAGGGGGGCTCTTGTTGACGCGACGGATAACCTCACGCAGACGCTCCAGCTCGCTAGCGAAGGCAGTGGCATGCGACAGGATCCAGTGTGACCAGCGGACGGGCTGGGCCTTCTGCAAGTGGGTGTAGCCGGGCATGAGATAGGCGATATCGTTCTCGGCGCGGGCAATGGAGACCTTAATCAGATCGGAGAGGTGGCTCTCGATCAAACGGAGCTCATCGCGGAGCCACAGGCGCATATCCGTGGCGATCTGCTCGTTACGCGAGCGACCGGTGTGCAGCTTGCCGCCGATTTCCTTGCCGATGATCTCGCCTAGACGGCGCTCGTTCGCGGTGTGGATGTCCTCGTCGTTCTCCTTGGCCACGAAAGTGTTTGTTTGCCATTCCTGGGCGATCTGCTTGAAACCACGCTCGATCTCGGCGAACTCTTGCGGTGTGAGGATACCGGACTTGGTGTTGGCGCGGGCGAAGGCAATTGAGCCGGCAATATCCTGCTTCCAGAATACACGGTCGTAGGGGAGCGACATGTTGTACTGCACCATGAGGGGGTCAAGGCCCTCTATTTTTCGCATGAGTCAATGGGTTCTTTTGGTGGGATGGAGGGGTTGTGGTACTCACGGGTGAAGCGGCCTCCCCAGAGCATGTTCTCAGCGACGCCTTTAGGATTACTCATTTTGAAAGGTAAATTGGTCTATGGCTTGGAAATGAAAGAAAACAGAGAAGTTGGAAGTGAAGTTCCCCCTGCTCGTGGAATGACAATTATACGCTAAACTCAATTGGGGAATATCTGGGGACATACTATGAGTCAACTTTTTGACATTTCCCACTCCCGGGGCCAATTTCTTATGACATTCAACCAAAATAAAAAATAAATGTTTTTGTCCCATGAATCCTGAACAGTATGCTGTATGTATATATGTATATATATATATATATATTTACACTCTCTCGGATATTGCATTCGTGTTTTGTTCTTTGTTCACGGTGCAAATATCAGATGAATACGCTGCATTGGTAAAGCATCTATTCGGAGATTCTCTAAAGGGAACTTGAGCTCACGACCGTCGACTGACTTTGAAGAAAATATCATCACGGCCGTATATGGCTTTCAATGAGTCCGGTTATTCCATGTCCATCGTCAGGATATTCGCTTAGGGCTTTCAAACCCGCATGGACTCTACAAAATATTAGAGTCAATCTATATATAGACAGATTTCAGAGAATTGAAACGTCATCATACTCATTGTCACCTACTGTGAAATGCATCGGATATCTCAGCAACAACCGTAAAGATACTTAAGGATAGTCACGTAAGCCCATTTCCCATCATATATCCTTCGATATATATATCACAGACGAAACCAGGAAGACTTCGGGAAGGGAACCTCTAATCAAGCAGCTCAATGACAGTCCAGGTAACAGTTGTCAAAAGCTGACCCCCAATCTTTTCCATGACCCTCCGACTAGCATTATTATACCCAGCCACCTCAGCATGCGCCCAAGTCCCAACACGCTCTCGAGTCTGACTATCCTCAGAGTTGACACTTCCAGCCCCAAAAACACCATCTACCGACATGCCACGACGCATAATAGCCTTAGACAATGGAACTGCAAGCCCACGACCACGATGCTCCGGCTCAACATGCAACGTCGCCAGCGCTCCATCCATACCCAAGAATCCCCAAGCAATAGGCATTTCGTCAGCATCGCTGGACCCAGAATCAGAATAAACTGCCACACCGGGCATTGTAGATAGCTTCGCCCTTGGCCTGGGGATATGTGTCCGACTCTGCACAAGATCCAGATGCTTACTCAGAACACCCTCCCTCCCCTCTCGGTCATGGAACCTATATCCGGCTGGGAGAGAGAGATCGGCGAACGGCAGATCTGCAGATCTTCCAGACTCTTCGTCGGGGCTGAAGTCAGATCTCCGAAAGAAATACTTGTAATAAGGGGGATCGTCGAAGCGATGGACCCGGATATTGGGTATTGGGTCAGATTGAGTGTAAGAGCCAGATCGCTGCAGGAGCGAGAATAGACCTGTATGAAGGCTGCCGATGAGGAAGGCCTGTGGATCCGGCTCGGGGATTAGGGGAACACTACTAGTATTATTGGGGTTGGTGTTGTTTGTGGTCCCCGAGGACATCGACACGGAAGTATTTTCAGCTTCTGCGGATGTGGCTTGCGCTGTCTTCGCCAAGTATGACAGGTAGGGTGGTAGTAGATTGATCTTGACATATGACAGCAAGGCCAATAACTGCGAGCGGGCCAGGGCTAAGACGGATGGGCTGGCGGAAAAGGTGGAAACAATGGGCTTGCTGATGTTGACAGGGTTGTCATCCTTATTATCATTGGTATTGTTTCTGATATTATTGGATCGTGTTGAGTCCACATTTAATATCTCCGGTGCAGTGGTCTTGGTATCGCTGACAGTGACGATCGGAATTGACGTGTGCTCCGCTTCGAGGCTGGAGTAGATGAGCATCTGTGTTGTGCGGCCGCCAAAGAGATCCACCCGCGCAGCCAGCCACGGCTGTCCAGGCTCAGGGGTTGAGCCGGGCGGGAAGGTCGCTAGTATGTGAGCGGTCTCATACGGATAAGCGATCCCGTGTTGAATTCGGCGCAGAACAGTCGTGGAATACGGCAGTTCAGAGATGAGTGCCGGTATTATCGTTGCTGCATCGTGCTCGTAGATGCATATGGCCATTTCCGATGGATGTGCCAAGTTCCCGAGTACCTGGATTCAGGGGTGTGGATTTCCGTGTTGATCAGGGGGATCGCAAATCGCAAACTTGCAGAGACTATTGATCTTCAATTTGACAAAGTGACAGGTTGACGTGACGGGTGAGTAAGAGACTTGTGGATCCCTCCAGGGCTACTCCGTTCAACACGGCTAAGTTGTGCCTACGGAGTACTCCGTAAGTGTTATATGACAGAATATTTGATTCAGAAATCACAGACCTCAGGACTCCGTCGGAGTACGAATACGATTATTAATATCGAATCTCTATCTAGGTAAATTAAGTATTTGTCACGTCTGTGCCTGTGGCGGTGCGACACTATTGATTCGTCCGGACTGTCAACCCTGCATGGACATCCCCACTGAAAAGGTGCTAAAAGGTGCTAAAAGAATCAAATTTCTCTTGAAGTTTATTTTTTGACGTGCCTATGATGATCTTGCATTGCGACTGGGGAAAATAGTTCCTATGTACTCTGTATGGCACAGATGAAAAAGAAGACCGCCTTTGTCATTATACTCCACTGCCCAGGTGTGATATGGGTCCCATCACAAGCACTAGCTAATTTTTTGAGGGGAACGAGAAACATAAGAAAATAAACAAAAAGAAAAAAGAAAATTCGTGCCTCATCATCACAGCATCCTACCAGGGACTGCGTGCTCCGACCATCCAATCCTCCATTGCCAGCCATTCACTCCACCGCGCCTCGGCCACTCGAATCTCATCCTCCGAGGGGTCACGTAGAGGCCTCAAAAAGGGAGTCTCTTCATCTGGAGAAATATCGTAGGCAGCCTTGGTAGATGCCCACCCGCTGCTCTTGGCGGTAAACAGATAGTTCACCCGTTCTTGTTTGTAGATACAACCCACGCCAGCCTCCCAGTCACCCCCGAAGAAGCCTTGCATAACAGTCGGTGAGTCTTGCGCTGTGACAATCAACCGCCTAATATACGGCCGCAGCGAAACAAATGACGACGATGTGGATCCAGGTACTGGAGCGCTAGACTCAGAAGGTCGCTGGCAGGGTAGTCGAATATTGATGAACGCGGCAATGGACTGCACTTGGGGAGTGTGCTGGCTATAGTCGACAAAGTGTTGAAGACAATTCTTATAGTGTGGGAACCAGCCTGTGGGGTCCACGCGACCAAACTCGGCGTCGTTCATCACCGATTGGGCTTCTGGGTTGGTCATTCCCTCTGCATTTGAGCGATCGCGCCTATCGAAGATGCTTTCAGCGTCTCGTTCGATGGATCCTGGAAAAAAGGGCAAACGGTCTCAGAATATGGGGTCATTGCGCAAGTGCGATAGATAGGACCGGGGGAGGGGGAGGGGAGGGAAGAAACAAACTCACTTTGAGCGGGTTGTTCGCGAGAATAAGGATCGCGCATATCCATTCGCTGGGAGTTTTCCCAGCACTCTCTTCCAGAACCCTGCATGCTCAGTGACATGTTCGACAGTCGACATGTGTTGTTGATAGGTATGTGTGTAAAGGAAGAAGATCTCAAACTGGGGGTGGGTTTAGACTTGAGTTGGAATAGTCTGTGATTCTGGGGGAGGCCAATGCCTTATAGCTCCGCGACCAAGCGCGGACGGGGAAGACCGAGCCATCAAGGGTTCCAAAAATCGATAAGTTGTGAAGATCAAGGGCGGACTAGTTCGGGTTCCGGAGGTGAAATCAGGGTGGGGTGCATATGGGAAGCTATCGAAGAAAATCGAGCTTGAGCCACAGATATTGTCACTAGCCACTCACTAGCCACCCTGAGCCACGGTTCACTCCACTGAGCCACGGTTCGAGCCACACAGTGAGCCACAATTAGCCACGGTGAGACCGAAATGTGGCTTGTGCACTTTTCCTCAAATAGCAAGGGGTGTGTGGCTGTGTCCTGACCCGACAATGGAATTGTCCACTAGTCTCTATCAGGCAGTCCCAATGGTCGATCTAGTCTCTTACGGTGTAGTCTATCAATAGTTCAATACATTTGTGGCTAGTCTCTCGCACTATCTCTTGCCCTAGATCACCCTGAAATGATTTGGAAGCCCTATGACTAGTGGAAGATCAGTAATCTCAATCTTTTCCATGCATTTTAGTGTTTAGTGTTTACTCTTTTAATACACTCGCTTAGGGGCAGTCTCTTGTCGTGACCTGTGCGACATGGATGACACTTCAAGGCCCACTTCTCCCCCAAAATAATTAAACATCGTGGTAATTCTTGGCGCGAAGACAAAGGATCCCGGATCTGTTCGGTGGAATCTCATATCACATTTCGGGATCTGCGAGTAGTTCTGTTCCTTCCCCCCTGTACCACATGTTCTTCCAAGCAAAAATAAGAATAAAACAAAAACGTGGATAGAAGGAAAAAGAAAACATGCAAGGGGTGGAAAGTAGAACGAGATGACATGGTTCGTGGTATCTGCAGGGATGATCCAACTTCAACCTGCATCCTCGTATCGACAGACTTTCCCATATCGGGGACTCCGACAGATCGGCCCTGACGCTCGGACATCCCCATCTCATCCAATGACGACGATCTATTTACGTTCATCGAGTGCCTGAACACCCGATTTCCTGGGTGGAACAAATCCAATCTATGAAAAAAAAAAATCGAACTAGGCTACTAGATGCAGATCTGCTTGACGTCTAATCTCCCCCGCTTCCAAATTACTGCGGCTGAAGCCTTCCAAGTCTTCATTTAAATGCAGACCGATTCACTTCTGGTCAGACCTGCATCTCAACAAGCTCAGCAGATTTGACTACTTTCAAGTTCTCGATCTAATCGTCATCCTGCATTTCAAACTTTATGCGAACAAGAACACCATTACAACACTTCAACACCGCAACATCTCAACACCCACCACCCACCATGAGTTACAAAACCAACTATGAACTCTACGTGAGTAACATCCATGCTTTACTTTTTGCCAGCCAATCTAACTTGTCTTTTTCTAGTCTCGAGGAAGCATCGACAGCAGACGGTCACCGCCCCCGCCAGATGAGCTTCTCTCACCATTAGCAACACTGTACCCGCATGTCGCGGCCTTGCAGCCACAGTACAATCCCAGCAACTGCACCTTCACCGGTTACCGCGACACGGGATATTGGGCTGCGGCCTATACGACACAGCCTATTGATGATTCCTCGTCTATGCGTCGCATCAATGGTAAGTTTAATCATTCTTTCTTATCCGTTCGCTTTAGTTCTAACATTGCCCTAGATGGTCGACCATGTCGATTTGTTTCTAGACTACGCCGACTCCTCAGCCGAGACGACTTAAGATATCGTCGAGGATCTCGGGCAACTGCACGAACTGCATGAACTGCGTCTCTCTCTTTCATCCTCCTTCTCCTTCGTGATTTACTTGAACATACAAGCGACCAGCGGTTCACTTCTCAACATCTTATTGTCCTCTTATATGAGGTTATTCTTTCTCGACCTTCAGCACCAAGGCCCTAGCAGGCTCGACTTCGCATCTTTTTTTCTTTTGTTTGATCTCGATTCTCAGTCTTACAAGCGTATCTTTTTTTTCCCTCTGGACTTTTGGGCAAGCGACATTACAGCGAGGAGTTTTTCAGCACATATTGGCAAGCATAAATTGGGGGCTACATGTTTTCTATTCTTGTTACTTTATTTGGCAGCATATATTTCGTCTCAATGTATATAAAGGCAGGTTTGCCTACAGATATCAAACAAAGGACCAACGACAGTCCATCTTTTACCAAGAATATCCACTTCTTACTCCCTTTGAGAAAATCCCTAAGTTGTACGGAGTACTTCAAACAATTCTAAATAATATCGGCTAGTGTTGTTTTGTTGATAACGCACGTTTTTGCAAGTCCGCACCCATTCTCCACCATCAGGCAATTACCAGGTAATCGGGGCCCAGTGTCCCATCCAAGGTTGCCCATTTGCCCATGTCCCTTGCCCACATGTGCAGGGGAAAAAGCCACATGCCTTGGAAGCAAGGCATATCAGAATCAATGACATCATGACTATGATGTTTGCTTTTTCTAGAACCATGGGTAGCCTCATGGCTTTATCCCAATCCCACGGTAGCACCCGTGACCCCTGCGATCCCGGGAGAAAGGAACAGGATCAATACACAGGTACTCCGTAGGATGTCCAGGATCGAGGACACCGCCACATCAAATCCCGATCACTTGCGTCAGGTCCCATTCGCCGATCATCTCAACATACATTATCTCAGCAATGATCGGCGAGCTCCACGCGCCTATGGAGTTCTAGCCACCGCAATTATAATTACCTGGTGTCTTGGAACACAGCCAGAGGTTTATTGTTAATTATATTCGCATAAATGGCAAAGCATTCGCACGTATGGGAAGATACTTAATTCCAACATTGCAATGGTTTAACGTTTGAGCACAAGATGCTTTGTTCCTGCAGAAGCATATGACACAAGGTTTCAGGGGTGACACAACCTATGCACGTACTCACGGGATTTGAACCTTGTTTACTCCGTACTATCTACTCCGTAGGTATCTACAGAGTCCACTGCCAGGTTGGGATATTCCCATGACCGAGCGTTTTAAGTCTGAGGGCCGACCCGTGACGATCATGTGGTTGCCCTGTGCTCCCGCAGGAACGGTATTTGGAATATACATCTAAAGACTGCGCTTGGGGCGGTTTTAGGTAACGTGGTCTTCGGATTTGCGGGGGTTTGGATGCAACGTTGTGCATTTGGTAGCTTTCTTCCATGTTTACTTTTTGCTTGTTCCTGGCTATATTGACGCCAGGGGATATGGAAGGATCATTGCGCTGCGTCAGGGTGAGAGTAAATATAGCTGGCAGTATATGCTTTTTGCTTGAAGGAATTGAATGAGAAATATGCTAGGATAAAGGCCATAGAAGCTACGGATTATTGAAGTTCATAGAGAAGGGTTTCATATTGGCAGTCCTCGGTATATAGCAAGGAGAAGATACTCCGTGATCATCACTATCCTCAGTCGAGCCTGCAATATGCGGGTTTCGATGCAGGGGGTGATGAAGTATTATTCGTCGATCATCTTCCGATGAGGGCCACGAGATGAGAGTATCGGCCATCTTCAATAATCAAATAAAATAACAATGTTTTACCTACGGAGTACGGAGTAGTGTAGATCCAGTTCATTGATGACGTCGACCAAATATTGGTTTTGCTGCCAAGCTTATATGTTTGCACTGCACGATCCCGACGCCACATTTCCTTCAACTAAGTACTATCAAGTCTAATAGGAGAGTCTTTCGGCTAAATATAGAAGGACTAGAAAATTTAAACAATAGGAAGTAGCAACCGCAGTAAGTGACTCGGATACCTGCGTAGTCATAAATGTTTGCAACTATATATAACCTTGGGAGGTACTGGATCAATTATACCCTCTTTTTACAACCCCCTATTTAGATGGTTTCAGGAAGAACTCATGGGATGCATCATGTCTAACATGGCACGAGGCAATCTACCACCAGGTGGTCGGCATATGCGAAAGAAATTGAAGAATCCAACCTAGGTAGACCGACACCCAATTACCGATCAACGCATCCGCGCTAGAACTCTAACGTTTGTCGCCCCACCGCTCTCCCCGCGAATACTTCCCCGGACATTGACACTCCCCGGACTTCGTCCAAAATAAATCTCTGTCGAAAAATGTCGAAACATTCTTTGACAGGAAGCCCCGAGACATCAGAATCCTCTAAATACGAGTGCTCATTATGCCCCAAGCGATATAAGCGACGCGAACACCTGTTTCGCCATATCAGCTCCCATACATCACAACGGCCATACCAATGTCACTCATGTGACGGGGCTTTCCAACGTGCCGATGTTCTCAAACGACATCTACGAACCTGTGATGGTGGCGCATCCAGAGCAAGTACTCGAAGACGGGCTTGCGATCGTTGCGTCCGTCAGAAGAAGGCATGTAGCTCGCATCAACCATGTCACAGCTGCGCCAAAAAAGGTGCCCACTGTTGGTATGCCACAGATACATGGCCTTCACCACGGCCAAGCCAGCATAGCTCCGCCAAGGATATCTCGAAAGACCAAGATATGAATGCTCAATTTACGGACCCACCGCCACCGCCCTCGGCGTCTAATACAATGATGCCGTGGGGCTTCACTCTGGAGGACTTGCAAAACTTTGGCACAAGTCCGATCGATACCTTCCTTGATCCGGCTTCTATGCAATGTGCAAGTCCAATTTGGCCTAATATTTCGGCTTTGGCTCCCGAGAGCCCGGCAACTTTTGAACCAGTTTCTAGTGACAACCGCGGGAAATCGCTGCACTTTCTCGACAAATTTACTAGCAACACAGGTCTAGTGTCGAGCTTTGATTGTGGCACTCAAGAGCAAAGAGAACAAGTTGCTGCCAGCTTGGACCAGCAAATCCTGTCACAGCTACAGCAGAGAATAATGTCAATGCCGGCCTTGAGCATGGATGTTCCATCTCTGGTACTGGAAAATAATAGTGATACAAGTTCAACTAGCGACTTATCACTGGATTGGTTCAATGATCCACTTTCCTTGAAGACGCACGAGATCCTTCTCTTGATCGAAGAAGTGGTCACGATCAAACCGCGCAACAGTTCTGTCACCTTGGACTGGTCATCAGCACTCAGGGATGCGTGTCTGCAATTCTTTTCCCCTTCGAACATAAGACGATTTCTAGGATTCTACTGGGCAATATGGCATCCTAATGTGAACTTTGTGCACCGACCTACCTTCGACATGCTGGCAGCGAAGCCAACAGTCCTAGCTGCAATGGCTCTAATTGGTGAGTCTGTCTCCTATTATGGGGGTTGTAAATGCTAATCATTGGAAGGTGCCTGCGTATCACCTGATATGCCTGACAATGAAGATGCACGCACCTGGTTCAACTGTGTAGAAGAAATGGTTTTCATTGACGACGATTTCAACAGTGATTTGACCTACCAATATTCTGGAGACATGGCCATCCAAAGACGCAAAATTCAGGCTGTACAGGCTGCCTACATAGTCTGCCTCTATCAGAATTGGGAGGGCACGGATGCGAGCAAGAGCCGCATTCGACGTTATCGTTTCGCTACTTTGGTATCTGTAAGTGTATCTTCCAGTCTGTACCTCATTAGTGTATTAATCATAAAAGACCGCTCGTGATATTGGTATCACGGCTGCGAGACATTTGAATTACAGCGAGCAAGGCCGCCATGAGTTCGAATGGAAAGAATATGCAGCTAGAGAGGAACTCATCCGGTGAGTCTCACTGTTGTGCTTGAAGAAATAGGCACTGATACTCTAAACCACAGTGTGTTCACTTGGATCTTTTTACTAGATTCAGCATTCGTCATTTTCAACAACCTCCCTCCGCGGATGGTCATCAAAGAAATGAGGATGCATATGGCAACGCCAGAAGCTTGCTTCCAGGCAACAACGGCAGACCAATGCCACCACCAACTCCAACTCTTCCTGCCTGCAAGAAGTCTCTACTGGACGATCTCGTTCCGGGGGTCATTCGAGTCGATATGTAAAGACGACTTATCCGGCAATATCCGCCACCTTCTCGCTACCCTAGGTCCACTGAATTTATTCGCATTAACATCAGGTAAGTCACGATCCAGGCTCCCACGGTCCAACTCTGCTAATACTCTAACCATTAGCAATCCATTCACAAATCTTCCAATTCCGCAGCGCGGTGGGCAGTTTCCAACTCCGAGCCCCGATACAAAACGCACTCAGCAACTGGCGAGATATCTGGCACTTGTTCTCGTCGACATTCCCACAAGGAATCATGCCACACATGACAATAGAAGACCCGCACATCCAACCCGAGGAACTCTGGAGACGAATGGGATTCTGCCGATATGCCCCCGAGTACTGGCTCCTAGCCCACCTGATGGCAGATCGATTGGCCGTACTTGGCACGTCCAAGACAGAGAATGAATTGGAGCCGCTTGACGAGGGCCCGCTGGACCCGATCCTGAATCGATATGATCAAACGAGTATGCGTCAGGTTAATGATCTGATTATGGGCTTTCAGACGTTCCAGATATGAAAGCCGGCTCTGCTGTACGATTAAAATGATTCACTACAAGAAATGAATGAATGTCATGCTTTGTTTTCGTATATTGCTATCTTCTCAAGTCCCGGACTATCTTGAGAACACAAATCGCTATTGCTGAAATGATGCAGATTTTGAATAAAGGCCAAAACTGTGGTAATGGGTCGTCACTGGCAAGTTATGTTAGTCGCTAGATGATTGCAACTGGATGTAAGATGTAGCGTTTACCTTTCATGGTAGGAGCCCGGAAGGAACCCAGCCTCACGTTCTGATTCCAGTCTGAGGGATTCAGACCCATCCTCTCTCCAGTCTATTGTTGTTTCATGGAGCCCGGGTATTGTGTCGCGATTTTGTTCTACTCTCGGGTGAAGAGCATTTGCTGATGCCGCATCGTGAAATGGTTGCGGTTGTAATATCGTCTGAGACGTAGCTTCGAGGGTGTTGTCAGGCCCAGGATTCCGCAGAGACCGGACGCCTATCGGCGTACCGATAGCTAGGAAGCTGAAGAGGAGGACGAAGAACGTGGTAAATAACGGCGAAAGAGCATTCTGGTGAAACAAGTGAAGGGTTCGAAGTTCACCCGGACAGCTTTGCAATGGGTAAGTGCGCTGATCCGGGGAAATTTGGGGTGTCAGTTGGTTTATATAGAGGCTTTCGAGGTTAATTTGAGTTTTGACCTAATTTCCTGGGCTGAAGTTTACTTTTACCTTTGTTTCCCTCAAGGCCCATGAGGATGACTTCTTGGCGCTTATTGGATCACGTATAGCCGTGGCTGAGTGGTCTTGGCACGGAGTTAAGCCTTGTTTATCCGACTTGATGACAGTGGATATACATATATTTCCTTATACCTGTGCCCTCCTTACGGACACATTAAGCAAGTAGTCACAAGACACAGCTTTGCTTGCTCCCTGTTGCATCTCCCTAATACCTCAACCCTGCATACTCTAAAGAAATCATACTAACTAGGAGTGAATATGCTGTTTAGACTTTGCCCAGCTACAAAGCTCTCAGACCGCCATTCCCCAGTCCATAATTCCAGAGCCAGAAATAACGTACAATTGCTTGAGAACATTGGAGGCAACAGGATTGAAATCGACAATGATGCAAGCTGTTGACGCGCCAAGAGATCCACCGGGTAGCCGTAAGCAAATCACATCGCCAAGTTAAAAACTACCTTAATCCTTCCCATACGATTATAAATCAACGGTCAAAGGGCATACAAAGAAAAGTTCCCTTTCACAAATTAAGCCTTTCTGGCCCTTTCCTGCTAGCTACGCATCAAAATGAGAAGTGGCAGGGAATACCTATATTACCAGATAATCTAGAAAGACCACTAACAAGACCACGACCGACTATTCTTGTGCACATCACTTGGAAACTATTTCGGGCTTGAGTTAATTTTTCGAATTCACAGCCCTAGGCAGCTAAAATGCATCTATGTCTGTATTGCAAAGCTATTTTCAGTGCTCTAGGATTCCTCCACCCTGTACTTGGCATTATCTTCTGGCTCCACTCACTCAATCCACACTGCAGGCTTTGATTTTTACTGCGCCTCCACTGGTATATTCTGAATATGGCAAATAAAACAAATATCAGTGGTTTTGAGCACGATCTTATTGTCCTCAGGAAGGGGTGTAAGCGTGCGATAACCATGAGCTTTAAAGGTTGGTTAGCCCATCCAGTCTAGGCAGAAGATCCACAACCAGCTTCTATATCGGACATGGGACCGAGATATACATTTCAAGTCTTACTTGGTATTGCTCCTAAATATCAGACTGACTGTATTCCCGTATACCGTTCCATATTTTCGATAGGTGATCACATTCTTCCTGGTTTGCCCTATCATGTGCTTATTCGGTAATCTCAAAGATATACCAGTATTCTAAATGGGTGTGATTGGACTTTAGCACTGCATCACCGAAAGCATCTGTTTTTGAATAGTCTCTGGCCAAACGGGCGGGCACCGTTTGATAGACCCTCGTCTATAAAAGCACGGGTAGGAGAGGTCAGTATAGGCATGTTGCTGTCAAATGTGGAGTAGAGACGTCCCTTGAGATAAGCAGGATACTCAATGCTGCGACTATGTGAGGTGGTAATGACGAGAGCAAACGAGTGCAGTCGTTTGCTCTCGTTTGCTCTGGGCAGTATACCACAAGCTCACAAGTATAACTGATGAGGCGCGGCCTAGTGAAGACTTTTCTCTTCGGTTACGTATATGACGCGTCCTATATACGCAGTATTCTCTGTGAAGTTATACGTACCTAGATAAGGTTCAATAACCCGCTATACCACTAGGACGGGAAAGAAGACAACTAAAAAGACACCAAAAAAAGACTATAAGAGTGTGATTGTGCCCTTTAAGATAGGAAAAGGAGATGAAGACGAAGCTATTCTAAACTATATAAATCTCTATGCCCTGACAAAAACTTTTGCCATGCCATTTTACATCGATCAGAAAGACTCACGCCGGCTCACTATTGCCTAAGAGCATTGGACCTTCAACATTAGCACAACTCCTTTTGGAGGGAGTTTTCCTTAAAAAGATTAGTCTACAATGATAGACCGCTATAACCATTGAAAGAGTCGAGGCAATGCATTTCGATGACGGTCCCCCCCACATGCACTCCGACGTACTCCGACGCCCACCTCCGCATCCGCAGGTATACACACAACCCACTCCGCTCCGAGATCGACAAATATACTAGGGTTGAGCCATGCTAGAACATGAAATAGGGATCCAAGCAATAGTATTTATATCTGGAGGAATATCTCTATGGATACTTTGATCGCAATGTCAATCTTTTTCTTAGGAGTGCAGCTTCGATTTACTAGGCTGTGAAAATATCCTCAAGCATCTAAAATGCTACCAATTACCGTGGTACTAGGGGCAGCTATTGCTGTCGTACTTCTTTCGCGCATCCTCAGGATCGGACGTCGACCAAAGAACTATCCCCCTGGTCCTCCAACATGGCCCATTTTGGGGAATATTCATCAAGTATGCGATAAAGTGCCTCCAAATGAGGGACTTGGCACTAACTTTTAGTCTTCAGATGCCCTCCCAAGATGCTCATCTCCAATTCGAAAAATGGGCTCGTGAATATGGCCCAATTTACAGTTTGATGCTGGGCACTAAGTGTCTGATTGTGCTATCCAGTGACGAGGCAGTCAAAGAGCTTTTGGATAAAAGAAGTGGTATATATTCACACCGCCCAGAGCTATATATTGGCCAGATCTTGTGCAGCGGTGATCTCAGAATGTTGATGATGGTAAGCCGTGAAGCCAAGCAAAATGATTTTCGGGTGTGTCTTGTAGCTAACTAGACCTTCCATCTTAGGGCTACGGACCAACATGGCGTGGGGTATGCACGACTTGAGAGTGATAATCATTGCAATACTTCTGCTAACTTGATTCTAGTTTCGCAAAATGGTGCATGGCTTGCTTAACGTTACGACATCCAAGAAATATCTGCCCTACCAAATGCTAGAGAATCGTCAAATGCTATACCAGCTCCTAACAGAGCCAGAAGGATTCCTGAAGCACATTCGACGCTACTCAAACGCCCTGACGACCACGATGGTCTTCGGATGGCGTACGCCTACATACGAAGACGAGAAAATGATGCAATTATTCAACGGCTTCTCGGAATTCGCCGACCTCAACCAAACCGGAACAGCAGCAATCATTGACTTCTTTCCATGGCTACGGAAACTACCCGAATTTCTTCTCCCAGCACAGCAGAAAGCAAAAGACCTCCACAAAAAGGAGAAAGCGCTGTATCTGAGCCATTGGCTGCGAGCAAAAGAAGAGGTTGAACAGAACACAATCAAGCCTTGCTTCTGCGCGGGAATGTACAAGGCGCAGAAAGAAGACGGTTTCAGCGACGACCAAGCAGCTTATATTTCCGGGACTCTCCTAGAAGCCGGCTCGGACACGACATCGAGCACTTTATACGCCTTCGTTCAAGCCATGCTACTATTCCCCGATATCCAACGCAAAGCCCAAGAAGAGATCGAAAGGGTAGTGGGCTCAGATCGTCTACCCGTTATGGACGACCTGTCCGAACTGCAGTACGTACGGGGCTGCATGAAAGAAACAGTCCGCTGGATGCCGACGACCATCCTCGGAGCCGTTCCACACGCAGTCACACAAGACGACGAGTACAAAGGGTACTTTATACCCAAGGGGGCTGGGGTGATGAACAACGTGTGGGGCATCCACATGGATCCGGCTCGTCATCCCAACCCGCGAGTATTCAATCCCGATCGGTACCACGATGACTACCAGAGCTTCGGGGAGGCAGCGGCGAACCCGGATCCGGCGAAGCGGGATGTTTTCACCTTCGGTGCGGGCCGTCGGATATGTCCCGGCATGCATGTTGCCGAGCGCAGTCTGTTCCTTGGCATGTCGCGCATTCTGTGGGCGTTTGATATTGCGCCCGAGATTGATGCTGCGGGGACACCGATTTTGCCTGATCCCGATCGTTTGACGCAGGGATTTGTGTGTATGCCTGAGGAGTTCCCGGCGAGGATTAAGTCGAGGTCGAAGGAGAGAGCGGATTTGGTCTTGAGGGAGTGGAAAGAGGCGGAGGAAGAGTGTCTTGATCCTAAGACAAGACAGTGGGTGCAGTCACCTGTGGATGTATGAGTTAATGGAATGACTGCTTGTTGTGTTTGCGTATGATGCTGGGGTTAGATTAGAGAAGAGGGACACCTGTACATTGGCAATGTTGACCGGGGCAAATATAATTCGAATATTTCTATTTACAATGCCAAGATGAAGTATAGGTGCCATTTTGGCAAGAGCGAAGCTATACATGTATGAATATTCCAAGATTAGAATGAAACTCGAATTCAAGTCTTTACACTTCAACTCGATAAGTCCGACAGACTCTGTGCCTTCAATTTCCTCTCCTCTATCACTCACTTACCCTTCGATTTCCTCTCTGCCATCCTTCAGGTACAGCAGTACAAGTTCCTCATCCGATAATCGAGCTCATACCTCTCAGAACACCGACTATCCTGACAACACCTACTATCCCCAAAGACAAGCTAGGAAAACCCTCTGACATGGAGGGAAATCAGAATCAACTCGCTCACACGATGAGCAAGCACACGAGGTCTATATAGCCCACAATGATGGCAGGGAACTCGAACGACCAGGCTCCAATGCCTCCGCCTGCCTACTCTGCTTCCTTTTCTCGCATATCTTATCGCATTGAAAATCCACGACCTCGAACGGACATTTCGAACGCGTTCAGTGATGCTGCCAAGCTTGAGGTTTCCCGCTTGTCTGGCACGCAGTGTTGGAGTTGTTTGGCACCTGAATCAACGATTCACATTCACCATGGTGCCGAAGCCGGCTATCCAACGCAAGCCGGTTAGAAGAAGTAGGCTTTCGTCCGGTATGGTCCAGAGAGCACGGGATCCGGGAGAAAGTCAAATTCCCGGGGATATAGGAGAGCACATGGATGCAAATACTTATCATTTTGATGAGTTGATTGGGCCTCTGAGCAGCCTGCTTTGGCTAGCCGGCCTCGACGGACTGGAAGCAGTTTTCAACCCTGCTATTGCCTTGGATGACAAAGTAAAGACCATCCCGATCAACGTGGGCGTTATGTGGATTCTCGAACATCTCTTCGGTAAGGGCAAGCTCCCTGAGTCGCTATACGACCGATATTTCTTTGAAAACCATCAACCACTCTACCGGCACACAGAGACGTGTCACGGACAGTTGCAACAAGGTATAGAGGATGTGACGCGCTGCAAGCATCTCTAGCGACGATCATCTGGGTCGAGTAGATGCTCCTGGATGACCCTTTCGATGTTATTATTACATGCAGCTTTATTGTAGAGAAGTGACCTGGTGATTCTTTTACTTTGAGCTTGAATCGAAAGAAACACCAAATCCAAATTGAGACGTTCAGTTATGCGTGAATGCTCGTGAGGTGCAAACTCTACATTAGTCAAATAGTCGGTGTAACTACCTCGGTAAGTTCCAGTAGCAACCGTGCGGTGAAACGAAAGACCCGACGAGGGTATTATCACCGCCATATAAAACCCTGTCTGAACCAGGGGGGGGCGCAACATATCAATATTGATATGAGCCATATAACTCAGCGAACGGGGTGCTGTCCCTGCACGGCTGTTCCAAGCAATCCTTGCAATATCGACAATATTGCTCGTTCAGGGGAAATGCTGGGACACTAATATAAATAGCCATGTCCGCACCTCGCGTCAGTCTGGTCTTCTTGAGACTCTCAGATGATATTCTCTTGACACGTTAACTGCAGCGATCGAGTCAACGCGATTGTTAATCTCACCCGCGATCATACATTGTTGGTACAATCGAGATAATCGTGGCCGACATCTTATCTTGGGATATGCTCGTCTTCCAGGTATTTGGATTGATTATGAGAATTCGAATATGTGTGGGCGGTTCCTAGCTGATGCATCTGAATATCGAATATCGACTAAGTCCATGGGAAGACGATCATTATCCCGGGGTCTGAGGATAGTATAACTTTTTTGAATCCTTTGCTGACTTGGAATCAGAGATGTCGAAGGGTCTACCTGTTGAATGCTGTCAAGTTTTTTTTCCCCTCTGACGGGATAGGCGATTTCCGCACAAAAAAGGAGAAAAAGAAGGCCAACGCATCATATGCTGTGTGACCCAAGTGAGCCAACAGGCAGAATTATTTCAGTCAAATCAGTGAAATCAGTCGAAACGAGAAATCCTTTTGAGAACTTGAGAAAACCAGTGGAAAGGAAAAATGCCTCAGGAATATATAAATGGCGCATACTGCATACTGCAGGTGGGGCGGTAAGATCCTTTGTGTTCATTATGATTGGTGGGAATCGCGACAGCTGAAAGGAGCTTGTTTTTTTTTTTTTTTTTCTCGTTTCTTTTCAATACATATGAAGAGAAGAGAAATAGGAGATAAAAGAAGATACAAAGAGAATAAGTGGACGAAAGGGCTGAGTATATGTTATTCAAGAGGAAGAGATGAAACAAAACCCAGGTTATTGCGGTTAATGGTTAATAGGAAAATGGTTAGCACAGCCACCTCCAGGTGCAGCCCCATGGTGGAACGGGCGTCTCGATTGCCGAGTTCAGATCCACGTGAAAAGACATAAGAGTATGAGGCATTTCTAAAATCTGGGTAGTATTCGATTTTAGGGAAATTATTAGATTGGAGAAGATCCCGTATCAATTTATTTATTCGCATAAACTGGGACTTCTCCAACCGAAAATCCCTCATAGCTACTCCGTATAGTATGTACAGCTATCCCCAAGACTACATATGTACATACTATAATAGTACCTAGGTATACCCAGGTACCAACCGTTTTACCCTTTTTGGTATTTTCTGTCGGCGACCCACGTCCGGAACAAAAGTACCGCATAGTAAGATGAAACTATGGCCCAAGCTCCAGTCAAAAGCGAAAGAAAGCAAAAATACCCTGAAAAAGCCAAAGCCACAACTGAACCCCCCAAATGCAGCCCGAGTCGATCCTGTGGCTATCGAATCATAGGGTTTCTCGCACACATCGATTCCGAGGTATTGGAATATGTAATGAGTAAAAAAAAAAAGAAATGAAAAATTTGTGTCATCTCAATATCCCGGTTGACCCCTCAGTCCTACATAGGACGATCTCAGGGAAAAAAAAGGTATATAAGCTTGTCCCCATCCACACACCACCTCTCATCTTAAGGTATGCTTATCGACGGTCAAAAGTGGGCGTGTGAAGCTTGTATACGGGGTCACCGTGTGACCAGCTGCAAACATCATGGTTAGTATTCACAACGGATTTTCTTTTCTTTCCCATACTTCTAGTATACTAAATACTATACCCAAACATCCCCATTTCCCTATTCCCCAAAGCTAAAAACTAACCATAACAAATACCAGATCGACCACTGATCCGCATCAAGCGCAAAGGCCGCCCCTTCGCAACATGCACAATGTGCAACGCAACACCCTGCACATCTCCAATCGAGCACGCCCGCGCAAAGCGCGACGCAGAGCTCAAATGTCCAAAAGTAACGCAAACACAAAAACAAAGCCAAACCCGGAATTCCCACGGCAGAAAGAAAAAAGAAAAGAAGAGAAATTGCAAACGCCATGGTACTGATTGGTGTTTGCTCTTTTTCTAGAAATCCTCGAGCGGAAGAATCCATCGGCAAAATCCGAACGGGTTCCTCCCCATTGCCCCACGTCCCGGACCAGGTCCAAGTCCAACGGGCTCGATCTCGTCGGGGAAGAATGTCTCCGCAGTGACAACCTCGAAGTCCAAGTCCAAGTTCAGGTCTGGGTCGAAGTCGGCCTGTTCGACTTCGTCCGCTTCGTCGCCTGGAAAGACGACTATCTACCACGATGCGGCGGGTGATTGGTCTGGCTCCGAGGGCTCGGTGTCTAGGGTTGATTCCGCTAGACATACTGTGTCGTTTTCGGGGTCGGCGGTGCCGGGGTTAGAGTCGGGTCGGACGCTTAGCGCTGAGCAGGGTTCGCTTTCGCATTCGGCGCCCGGGTCGTTGTATGAGTATCCCGTTTCCGAGGAGGAGGGTACGGCTGCGGCTTTGTTCGATCCGGCGTATTCTCTGCAGCCTTCTTTGGCGGTTTCGGGGGCCCAGCCTGCGCAGACGTTGCCTGTGGTTAGTCCGCTCGATGGGGTGCACCCCTTTGACTTCTCGCTGGACCCTGCGCTGGAACTGGGTGAGAGCACTTTGGGGTATTTGAATGAGGTCGACATCAATATGGATTTGGACTTGCCGGCTATGGAGGATATGTTCCATGTGGAGGACTGGTCTAGGTATATGTGGTCGGCTGAGACAGGGTTTGAGCATCTGGATACCGGATTTCCACCGGCCCAATAACATGAGGGGTCCGGGCTGCGAACCCGGTCAATAACTCGCATGATGATTGATGATTTTATCTCTTGGAAGAGGTTGAAGACGTATATACAAAATGGAAGAGTGGAAGCATTGGCTCCGCTGTTTGTGATATCTCTTACATCTGCACTGCTACCCACGGGGACAGTTTTAACTTTCATGTGGATTCAATGGAAACAACGTGTCCTATGCTCTATCCGAGTCTCGCGAATGGATGCAAGCACGAATGCCCCCAATGCTCCTCGCTGATGTAAATGACGGAACGGCACTGATACGCCGACTATACAGAGTGAACAAAAATAAGAGAAAGCAAGCCTGGACGTTATAAGGAAACAGACAAGTGGCAACCGATCTGAAAAAAAAATGCACGGAGGCCAACTACACCTCCTGGATGTAGTTTGCCGGAACGCTCTTCGTAACGCCACCCCGTTCGACGTCCGCCCATCCATCGCCACTATCCCGGTTAATCAGGACAAAGCGGTCACCCTCTGCCATATTCCACTCCATATCGCTGCGGGCTTCGTAGTCGTACAATGCCTCGACATATTGCAATTTCTTGGCTCCTCGTCTGGGCGCGACGGCTGGACCGACACGCTTCGGCGCCGCGCTTCCTGCCAGGGATGCCGAGGAATTCGAGTAGGTTGACCCAGGTCGCTCAGGCATACTGGGACTAGCGGATGGCACGGGCGATGGCGTTGGGGCGGCTTCGACATATGAAGCCGGAACAAGTCCTTCGTTGGCTCCGGCTCGCACACGCATCCATCCAGAACCATCTGTGCAATTGTTAATAAATTGGCGTAAACGGTAGGATAAGAGGACGTACCATCTGGTTCGAGGATCATCACTTCATCCCCCTCTTCCACGCTGACCTCATCCGAGCCGGTGGCTTGATACGCGTACAGCATCTTACCTCGTGGCTCTTTGGATTTCGAGCTCATGCCAGAATCGCTCGGTGGAGGTGCAGCCATGTATGCTGCCGGAGGTGGTGCTAGCACCCGGTTCCTCCTTGGGGCAGTGGCAGCTGGCTTTGTCTCTGCAACGGGGGCTGGAGGCTCCTCTGCTGGGCTTTCTGCTGTGGGCTGAGTAGCAACGTTCGATACCGACCGAGCCGTACTGGCCGCATATCCTGAACTAAGAGAGTTCATTGTGTTTTGTCGCGTCAGGGACGGGGCGGCAGTGGAAGCCGTAGGGGTGCCGATGTCCACAGCAGGCATGGCACCAGCCTGTTCCTGTCGCAGGGCCTTGAGTTTCTTCTTGTCTTCCTTCGTTTGCTCACCCGGGCACTCCGCGGGCACCTTCATTTGACATTTACTATGGCAGGTGTAACCACAATCCCGACAATCAAAGCCCTTGGCGGACAGGCCCCAGATTCGCTCACCGCAAAGATCGCAATTTGTCGGGATCTTGAATGTCTGAGAGCGGAAATTGTGGTTCTGGGCCCCCAACGACAAATCTCCAGCCACTGCCATGATAGTTGCCGTTTCTACCTCGGCTGTAACCCACTTGCGGTCAACCTCGTGCAGGGATTCTTGAATGTAGAAAATGGACCGCACGACATCTAACTCGTTTCGATTATCTTTGCCATGTTGAATATTTTCGCGCACTTTCTTGCTTCCTTCAACCTCGCGCTTCTTCCGGTCCGACTCGACCCGTAGTTCGCGGATTTGAGTTTTGCTCTTACTCAGGACGTTGCGCAGGAAGACCTTGGCTGCCTCATCGGCGATGATTGAAGCATCATCGTGCCATACTGGACTCGGCTCAAATCCTAGGTTGGCAGGTTCCTGCGACTGAGTCACATTGTGCTGGAGGAACATCATGGAGTCTAGGTGCGGGTTGTTGCGAGGAATTTCGACAAGAAGATTGGCCATGTGCTCTGTGCTATTTGAAAGAGATGCCTTTTCAAGTTGGGCGGCGAGCGACCACATCAAGTTCAATTTTGCGACTCGTGTTTCATTGAGGTTTTGTAAACCCTGGCCGGAAATATGAGTACAATCGATCCGGGGTCTGGGGAGTGGAAGGTCCATCTTACATCGATCACCTCAGGGACATATTCATGGTAAAATTTCTCCTTGAGCTTATTTGTCACATTGATGCTGATGAGATAGAGGTTCTAGTCGCAAGTTAGCATCAGGACACGAAGTTCGCGGTTGCGTGAGCCATGCCTTATAGTTGTTCATCTCCAGTATTTGTTGTTGATATGCTGCTTGTGCTTTGCTCTTGCCATGGTCAAAAGCGGACTCCATTTTCTTTCTGCGAGATTCAACCTCCTGGCATGCGCCATCGTATTTGCCCTTGGCTTTCTTGAGATCACCATATGCTGCCTCCCGTTCCTTTTCTAACTTTCCATGATATTCAACGTGGCATTTGCGGATCTCTTCATATTGGGCGGCAGCT
Source organism: Penicillium mononematosum (assembly GCF_028829835.1). Classification (NCBI taxonomy): domain Eukaryota; kingdom Fungi; phylum Ascomycota; class Eurotiomycetes; order Eurotiales; family Aspergillaceae; genus Penicillium; species Penicillium mononematosum. The sequence goes on from NW_026643275.1 coordinate 2,595,483, forward strand.
TGTTTCAGAGGATCCGCCACCTGCACTACCAATTCTGAGGCAAATTTGTCTCGTTCGGCAGCGTGGGATTCCACGGCGTTCAATTGTGTAGTCCATGTAGTGAGCGATGCGCTTTCGAGGGAGCCGGGGGTTAAGGTGGGTGTATCGCCCACACTCAAAGGGCTGATCTTCTTCGACTTGCGGTCATAGTACTTCTTGCAAAGGGCCGTTAACTTGGATGCGTACTCCTTCTCAATGGCACTACGCTCGCGGTAAAATTGGTGTATCTCGTCTACCCATGATATGCCATTCGATACCTGTGCAACATGTTTGCATTAGCTCCACTTCAAGCACATAAGGTGATCTGACGGGTTCGTTGCGGGGAAATGAGATCAGGATCGTACCCAACTGTTAACTGGTTTAAAAGAATCCTAGACAAATTAACCCAGTTAGTTATGTATATGCGACTATCACTGTAGAGTACCGATACCTTTAACTCTGCTCCAAACTGGGGAGCAACGTCTGCGGCCGCCATGGCTGGATTAAGATCCCAAGGCAGACGCGCATGGGACAGTGCGGGAATGGAAGACCGAACAATGAGATCGGGTTGCCTGGTGTCAGCACTGCTCGTCAATGAGCCACTTGTCTGGTGTCAGCCAAAATAGTTGACGTCTCCAATTAAGCAGTGTTCAATGGGCTAATAAGGCCATTCAGACAGGAAGAATGAGCTCAATAGCCAAGGCGGGGAGAAGCCCGGCCTCTGTGACAATACCGAACATACACGTTGCTGGTAGTTAATATGTGTCCTGCCCATATATTACAATACCATTTCATTTATTTCACTTTGACTCAATTCGGACTAGTTCCTATCCTTCGGCGTCATCTGTTTTCTTCCATTCAGTGAGAGAGCTATTGTTTTCTTTGGCTATTGCTCTTCTCTCCTTGGGTTGGATTTTTGATTTCTTTCCTCCATTCCTCCTGGGACTTAATTGAAGTCATCCTGAGTTGGCGCCTTAAATCCCCTGCGCTCATCTTAATCCATTTCGAACTTTTCTTTACCCCACGACCACCCCTCCACCTTTCCTTCTCCAAGTCTCTCGAGATACCCACCCAGACTTTGTACAATGTCTGATAATCTAGAGACCACCCCTGCTGCGGGCTCCTTGGCTGACCGCATCACCAAGCCTGACGAGTCGAAGCCCACCGGTACGAAACGAGACTGCCACCGTCGCTGATTCCTCCAGTCGATACGACCGGAAAACGCGCGCTACCCCGACTGATGCTAATATTCTTTTCTTTGATTTTACAGATACCTCCAATGTCTCCGCCGCCCCCAAGGAGGACGGGGCCTCTGCCCCCGCGCAGGGTTCCGCAAATCTTGAGGAGCCCGACTACACTGTTGCGGTGAAATTGAGTGACTTGCAAGCGGACCCCAACAACCCCCTGTTCTCAGTCAAGAGCTTTGAAGATCTGGGCCTGTGAGTGCTATTCACTGATATCTTGTGCAAGCGAGTGTCTCAAAGCTAACTTGATTGACACACTAGAGATGCGCGCATCCTGAAAGGTCTCTCGACCATGAACTTCCGCAAGCCGTCCAAGGTCCAGGAGCGTGCCCTTCCCCTCCTGATGAGCAACCCCCCGAAGAATTTGGTTGGTCAATCGCAGTCCGGTACCGGCAAAACCGCAGCCTTCGTTCTCAACATTCTTAGTCGTCTCGACCTCTCGACGGAGCAGATGCAGATGACGCCGCAAGCTCTGATCCTCGCTCCCACCCGTGAATTGGCTCGCCAGATTGTCGGCGTGATCCAGATTATGGGTCAGTTCCTTGATGGTCTCATCATCGGCACTGCTGTTCCTGCCGATTCCAATGCTCGCCCGTCGAAGATGGACTGCTCAGTTGTCGTTGGCACACCCGGTACTGTCCAGGATATGATCAAGAAGCGTATTATGAACCCTATCGGCTTGAAGGTGCTTGTCCTGGATGAGGCCGATAACATGCTTGACCAGCAAGGCCTGGGAGACCAGTGCATTCGGGCCAAGGCGTAAGTACTCTCAAACCTCGGCATTTAAAGCTTTCAGCTAATAGTCCTGGGTAGGATGATTCCCCGAAATGTTCAAATCGTCCTGTTTTCCGCGACTTTCCCCGCTCACGTCTACCGCTACGCGGGCAAGTTTGCTCCTGCCGCAAACGAGATCACCCTCCAACATGAGGAGTTGACCGTTGAGGGCATCAAACAACTCTATATGGATTGCAGCACTGAAGAGGAGAAATACCAGAACCTCGTCCAGCTCTACGGACTGCTCACTGTCGGGTCTTCAATCATTTTCGTCCGGGTAGGTATCGTCTCAGATTAAGTTTGGAATATTGCTGATCGCCGTATAGACCCGCGCCTCTGCCGTTGAGATTGAGAAGCGTATGGTTGCTGAGGGTCACACCGTCGCCTCATTGACTGGTGGTGTCGAGGGATCCCAGCGTGACGCGATTATTGATTCCTTCCGCAGCGGTGAGGCTAAGGTTCTCATCACGACCAACGTTCTCGCTCGTGGAATCGACGTCTCCACAGTTTCCTTGGTTGTAAACTACGTAAGTTGATTGTTTGTCTGCTTTGCGTTCAAAGCTAACCTTTCTCGCCTTCAGGATATCCCCGAGGAGTACTCTGGCGGTCAGCGCACCAACACACCCGACTACCAGACCTATCTTCACCGTATCGGCCGTACCGGTCGCTTTGGTCGCATTGGCGTGGCAATCTCATTCGTTTCCAACCGCAATGAGTGGGAGATGCTTCGCAAGATCCAAGAACACTTCCAGTGCATCATCGACCGCATCGATACTAGCGACTGGGATGAAGTGGAGGAAATGATTAAGAAGACTATCAAGAATACCCGAGCTCAGGCCGACTTTGTCCAGACCAACTAAGCGCTCGGAATGTCGATGTCAGTGTACAACATGCATTGACACCTTCAATCTCAACATTCTGGTTTGAACGAATCATTTCACGTTTCATGCTTTGGAGAGTGACGAAATCTCTTCTTTTTCTTTCGCGGTCCAACATGGTTGAGAGGAAATTAGATACCTATTTGCGCGCATGGCTCCTGCAGCCCATTCCACTTCTCCTGGTCTGCATTTGCCAGATATGCCAAAAGAAGCGGCTGGCTTGAAGTCAAGGAAGTCAATTGCTATTCAAAAACAACATCTTTTCCATTCCGGCCTGTCTGTAGATTGTCTTCCTTTCTTCTTTTCCTGTGATTCTGAATTCTTCCTGTGGGTCATCTTTCGGCGCCGATTAATCTTTCATGTATTCAGATTCTCTCGCATCTTCCTCATCTCATGGAACCAGTTTTCTGTTCAGCCCATCGATCGGGAGCTTAGCAATAACGTCAACGTAACAATCGACGCGAAGTCGAAACACGCAGATATCGTCCAGCCGACTTCCGTGACAGCCACCATTGCCTACAGCCACTTAAACTCCAGATGTCAGTTCCTCGGGCTGTGTCGAATTCGTTACATCGGCGCCTCAGCGCTCTCGGGTAGATACTAGTACTGCTCTTGCCCAGGCAGATGTCATTACACATTTGAAATTTCATCTTTGAGCCTAGCTCTGTCTTCTCGTGGCTCAGCCTCTTGCTAATCATTTGCTTGGTTGAGAGTTCATGTTCCGCAGGATTTCCTCTTCAGTCCCTAGTGCTTGAGGAGCATACAGTCCAGACCAAGAGCTAGCGACATTACATATGAAGTGATGTCCCTTCTGGGGGTCCGTCGATGGCGTAGTATGCGCGCCTTTTTTGTTTTATTTATTCTGGTGGCTTCAGCCATCCCCATAAATTTGATGAGTACATGTATACCCCTTCGACAGAGGCAAATTTACAGAGACAGACCTAGCAGTCTGATTCGTCTACCCACAAATCCCTTCTATCACGACTATATACATGAAGCCACTGCAAGACAAAGCCTCCCTTTTAAAACAACCACTGGTTAAATGCAACCCCAAAATCCATGTTATTGAACAAATCCAGACCATCAACCTCGATCATCGGATCAAAGTCGAAACCAGAAGTATCCTCAAGATTCGAGTCCGGGAGAATCGACTGCGGCTCCAGGATCTCATCAATGATCCTAGAAAACAGCTGACTGGCCCGTTGAAAGAGAGCATAGTTGGCATTATCCGGCCGAACGATGGATTCAAGATGCGAAATGAAGACACTCAGATTGCGGATAAGCGCCGATCTGGACCCTTCGTAGAGGAATGGCTCCCCTGTGCGTTTTTGGTGCTGCAGGGCTTTGATGAGTAGACTGGCGCTGGGGAAGCCGTAGAGCAGGACCTGCCATCCACTTAGTATAAATAGGCCGAAGAAGCTTTTTTTGATAGTTCTTGATAGTACGTACCGTCCAAGCAAAATCCGGCCGGAGATCGATCATTTGTTCGCGCTGCATGCCCAACGTCAGAACGGTTGATAATATATCAGCGCTCACGGCGAGCAGTTCTGTATTTCCGCGCGGGTTATTCTTCCCGGCGATGAGTCTCTGGATGAGGAAGTCGTTGTACAGATATGCCAGATATGAAATGATCATCATGAGACACACGGCTATGTGTAAATTCTGATCCCAGCATTGTGGGCTGTAGCGTAGACAACTGGGGAGCGAATCCCATGCTAGATGACATCTCTGCGAGATATTCCTGTATGGATCAGCTGCTGAGCATGAAGAAAGAAAGGGATGACCTACTTGAGCATATTTTCCATTTCGGGTGTCATGTTCTGCAAAGAGACCTCGAGGATCTCATCCCGAAATGTACTGATGATAAATCGCACTCGTATCCATGATGACCGCTGGACTACTCCGTGACGACTCCAGCCATTCTCGTCAATATAGTCGTGGGAGTAATTCAAGACCTTGTTATCGGTAGCGAGTGCTTCATCGCTTATATCAAGGGGCATGCGACAATCGGCGTATCGCCATGGTATTCTTGGCGGTCGGCCTAAGAATGTGGCAATGCTCTTGTCAAGCTGGTATGCTGCAGCGAATTGTCGTCGGCGTGACTCTAACAGGAACTCGGGTAGATCATTCGGAGTCTTGGAGTCACGGTGGAGACCGAGTGCGAAGATGTCCGTGGAAAGTTCGCCTAGTCGCTTCCAGCAGGCAGGGCCTAGAATATGTTAGGAAGTGCAAAGGTGTTGGATGAATCGGGTGGGCTGAACGAACTTGAGTCGCCATGTACTATATCCGACAACAGGAGAATCTCATGCACCAACCATATCGTCAGGTCATTGAGTGGTGTAAGAATCTTGCAAATGTGCAGTGCGGCATCGCTGGCTGCAAGCATCTTATGCGCATATTGAGATCGCGAGGTTCGGTCATCTTCGAACCTGTCACTAGCGAGCCCTAGATACCTTGCTCGACCAGCGAGAGCGCAGAGAAGCCCAATAATCTCGAGGCGGATTGCTGGACCCGTAAATAGCGTATGGAAGTCCCGCCCTTGTGTCTCGGGCGGAACCTCGAAAATCTCAGCCGTGTTTTGTATTATGCTCACCGTCAGTGAAGACGTGAAATCAGAGAGATTCCGATCTGATATGTTCTCTTTGCACATGGAGCCGACCGGACCAAGGCTGTTGAGCACGAATGGTGCCGCTATAATCGCACTTTGGCTTAGTGCATAATAATCGCGGATTAGGGCTTCAACTTTGTTAAAATCGTTGAGTATCAATAGGATTTCGGAGATCTTGTGGACCCAGTATGGTGGCAGGACCCTCTGGGAAGATTCGATCTCCAGGCCCAGGCCCTGACCTTCCGACCCCAAGTCGACATCCTCGGTTAGGGGGGGATACAAAGCTCGTGGGGCCGAAGTACCCAGAAAGCAATGGTTGGGTACGGGTTATGCGCCCAGTAGAGCTCTCTTGTCCCGCATTAGATACGTCGGGGTTCAGTGACGTCCCGCTTGAATGAGGGTTCCTGGGAAACAGAAATTATAAGAGCCTGTTATGTATATGGATATAGCTGGAACTGCATTGGGAGCAGTAATTGACTGGGAATTCAATGTGGACGGAATGAGACCAAAAAAGTGAATTTACAATTGACACACCTTGCCGATGGAGGTCGATCAAAGGGAACTCCCTCTGCCAATGGGAAGATCCGGCGGCCCTTGGGCCTTGTCAGGGGAGCGGGGTGATAGTAGCATCGCGTGGAGAGCCCACGATCTCTACAGCGAGTGCATACAGGTAATGCATGGTCACAGCGGACTTTGTCTCTGCGACACGGCTCGCAGGAGGCTGGTTTTCCATTCCGACGACGCGAGGTACTGTACATGTAGTTAGCGGGTGGCATTAAAATAGGAACCGAAATCACTTACCTCATGGGGAAATACAGGCAATTCTGCTTTAAGGTATTCCGTATATCTGTAGCGTCTCCAGGCAAAATGGCCATAATCCAGGGAATTTCGGTGTTCGCTAACTCCGACCAGCTAAATTGAACGCCGAAGAACTCCGGTGGAAACCGGTGGGGGGAAGCTGGGGTAATTAGAACAGTATATAGTCACATTACATATACCGCTATTCTATGTGTACACGATACTACATGACAATCAAAATTAATACAAAGTACTATATATACACATATATCCATAGTATCCCTTTGTAAACCTGCAGATAAGCCCCTCAGATAACGTGAGGAGAAAGATAAGTCCACGGGTCACATGGCTCTGTACTTCCCCTCCTCCAGGTCTCTTTCTCCCCTTTCTATTTCTTCTCTTGTAAACTTTCATCAAATCTTGCTTCCTAGAGTCGTCACCCTGGGGCAATCCTTCCATAAGTAACCATGTTGAAAACAGAACCCGTCACCACCGCCGTCTTGCCCGTACAAACGGAACCAGAACCATCCCCAACTGCCCCCACCGACCCCAACCACCGATACAGCAAGCATATTATCGTGAGCAAGATCAGATATGTGCTGATTTGAATGTTCGTATGATGCTGATATCAAGTATAGTTGACTACTTACCCAGGCCAGAGCGGCATTGATCCCGTCCCCCTTGAGTGGGGCGCTCCCGACGCTAAATCCCGGGGTCCGGTAGTTGTATCCCGCAGCGGAAACCTCGTCAAACGCCGCAATGCCATCGGCGCCCACGGTGGCAGTTATAGCATCTATAATGCCCTTGCAATTGCCGCTGGTGACTTGGATGCGAATTTCCGACCGGACTTCCGTAACTCTGAGCCGACGTTCAATTTCCCACCGCAGCCTGCCTGGGCCGATAAGAAAAAGATCGTCTCGCTAGACCCTTACGGCCATGACATCGTCAACCAGTTCAAGGCAGAGCTGGAGGCTGGCTGGGATATCCGTCCAACTATGGCGGTCACTCGAGCTAACATGAAACTTGCGGAGATTGCAGATGATGTGAAGAATGGACTGCTGGAGGTGGACGGATCTATCCTTGTTGATTCATCTGGCGAGGTTCGTGTCACTAAGGTAGCAGCGGAGCCTGTCTGGTATCTTCCCGGTGTGGCAGAGCGATTTGGAGTTGATGAAGGCACCCTTCGTCGCACTTTGTTCGAGCATACTGGTGGGAGCTACCCCGAGCTTATCACTCGGCCTGATCTGAAAACCTTCCTGCCACCAATCGGAGGCCTTACAGTGTACATCTTCGGTCCACCGGATCGGATCTCGGACGAGAATGTCAAGCTGGCCCTGCGCGTCCACGATGAGTGCAATGGCAGTGATGTCTTCCAGTCAGATATCTGTACCTGTCGACCATACTTGGCGTTCGGTATTCGCGAAGCCATCCGAGAGGCACAGAATGGCGGCAGTGGTGTGGTCATCTACTTCCGTAAGGAAGGTCGAGCCCTTGGAGAAGTGATTAAGTATCTTGTTTATAATGCACGCAAGCGTGGAGGCGACACCGCCGATAAATACTTCACTCGGACAGAGAACATTGCTGGTGTTCGCGATGTAAGGATCCTCGACACTTAACGTGGCTTGTATATACTGACGTCCTTCACTGCAGATGCGATTCCAAGCTCTTATGCCAGACATTCTGCACTGGCTCGGTATCACAAAGATCGATCGCATGCTGTCAATGTCGAACATGAAGCACGACGCCATCGTGGACTCTGGTATCAAGATTATCGAGCGTATCCCTATCCCCGACGAGATGATCCCTGGTGATTCAAGGGTCGAGATTGATGCCAAAATCCAGTCGGGATACTTCACTACCGGCAAGCAGCTGACGGATGAAGAACTGGCTCAAGTTCGTGGACGGGGCTGGGAGAAATGGGAAGACATCTCGGTAAGTTGATCAGCGACCTCGGACATATTTAGACTCGCATGGCTGACATTCCCTGAAGCACTAAATTTGGGCGCTATATTGCCTTGTTGGGATTGAAAGTCAAATTCGTCACTTTAATTTCAGTAGTCCTTTTTGGTTAATAATTTGGTCAGTTTGATTGATGTGTGTCTACACACGTCATCTAGAGCGCTTTATTCCGGGTTCGAGAAGCATGAATCCATATTTTTAACAGATACAAAAAAAAAAAACAAAAAGAGATTGTTCCACTCAAATAAACAAAGTCCATGTCGCAGTTCGAGCGAAAAAATAGCAGTAGCAAATCGCAAGGTACTCTCTATAAGACAGACCTTCGGGGCACTTCCGATATTTGAACGGACATCTGACACAGGACCTTGGTAGCTTGATCATCAGCCTTGACACCGATGCGCATACTTTTCTATTTTCCCCGCACGCCTTATCCATGAAGGGAGTACTCAGCTGGGAAACCAAAGGTTCGCCTCAACGACAATGGTCGCTATGTCCACTCTTATCTAGGCGTTTCACAACTCCTAGTCAACTCTCGAGCCCGCACAACCCGTTAGGCTGTAACAGATGGCTTAGCTGTAAGATCAGTGAGCTGTCTGCATATTTCCTCTTTATCGGCCAAATATGCGGTGTCTTGGTATTCTCCGCCAGTGGGGGTTGGAGAATGCGCTAGAGAGGCTAAAGCTCCGTGCTCCATACGAGGCTGGTGACGCAGTGAAGAAGTCGGTGAGGGAGATGAAGGGATGATGAAAACAATATACTGGTATTGCCATCTGGTAGTATTGAGTACATAGTCCAACTTATTATTGTAAGTAGATGAAGTTTTGAGACCAAATGGACGAGTCACAACTAAAAGCAGCCCAATTGGAAGTGAATGGATCTTCAGGAAGCTAGAGGACCATGACGGAAGATGGATGATGTTCAAAGCATAAGACAGAAAACTTTGTTCGAATGCCTGTGCTCATGACAGCCGAGTGCTTCTGTTAATGTGAGTCAATGTGGACTACGACGGATTTTCAAGATCCACACAGGCTTCAGCTATGTCGTATGGAGTACCATATCCCATTCGCCTCTTGCGCCGTTCCACTGGACTCCGGTTACCGGCGAGGCAGGAGTGGAGACTAGCACGATCAGATAAGATCATAACACGCCAAATTTTTCCAGTGTCGCCTACCTGCGGGTCGCCAAGACCTCACGCGATGACGTGTCAAGACGATCAGAGTGCCAAAACAAAAAGTGAAATTGAGCTGGCTTCATCTCAGCAGCTGGATATTGAAGGTCAGGAAGGTAATATAACAGAGTCGAGAAGGGAATGTAAAGAAGTGAAAGAGTGAAGCGCTAAAATCACATGCCCAAGGCACCTGCAGCCTTGAAGATGGGTAGAGTGGGGCGGCTGAAACCAATGAAAATTGGTCGTTGATTACAGCTACGGAAACATAGTTACTGTGTTACACACCCAAACAATCATGACTCAGCGTAATTAACGCCCGGGATACAGTCAGGGGTGCCCGGCGAGCCGGAAGTGCGGCCAGCCGCGATCATACGACGAGACTACCTTCCCATTCGGCTGCCTGGGCTGGTGTCTTCTGGTCCATACAACATCCCCTGATCTTCATGCATGGAGATTGGAAGCTCGATCGCAGTTTAAAGCAATAGCTCGTGTCTCTTCCCCATTACGTTGTTTCCCGTATTTTCAAGAGGTGATCTCCACCTTCTATCGCTCGGGGATCACCTTTGCGCAACAGATTCCAGAACCCACCTGGTTCCTTGGGCCTAAGTACTTCCACTACGTCCGTTCTATGTGGGTATCTTGCACACCCCTGCTTTCTGCTCCTCCAATCGCCTAGCACTGCCCGTGACTGTGCCTCTCACATTCCCCTCCTCGCAACTCAGTCTTTGCATCTCACTTTGCAGAAAGCACGGAGTATATTCACGTCTGTTAAGCTTTGTTTATTTGAGTTCGAGCGTTATACTTGAAGTTGGGCCCAGTCAGTATCATCTACCTCCTTACTGATGTCATGGGATCGCCGCTTGCCTGTATCAGCCTAGCTGTCGGCTTTGCCTCGAATATGGCTGTGCAGGCAACTCAATTATGTTCTTTTAAAAGTTCAGTGGCTTTCCTCATATTACTGGAACTAACGTTTTCATCAGTGACAACTATCTAGAGTGCCCAATTCATCACTCGGACTTAGACTGCCTCGGGCATTGGCCGAGAATCCAACCGTGGAATACCAGCCAAAATGTCCGCTCCCAATATGGAGAATGACTTCCAGCTTTTTTCTTCACGGAACTCTGGTGGGGACGAGGCGCGAGGAGATGGTCATTTGTTCACACATCCAACCGGAGAGAATGGGAATCAAGATTGGACCCAGTGGATGCGATGGGACGAGCCAATGTTCTCGGAGGGAGATCAAAAGCCAATGGCCTCATCTATTGATCTACCATCTATTTCTCCGCACACAGATATGAGTTCCCCAAGTCATTTGAACTACAAAGACTTCTCGCCTAATCTTCCGCTCGGCTTGATGGAAATTCCATCCGAGTCCAATTCGGGGAACAACCTTGGGTACACACATATCCTGCCTGGACAAGACTGCCACACGGCCCAGCAACAGCATTTAGGTCTGGTGTCTCCAATCTCAAGCGTGGGGACGACCCGGAAGCGAAAAACGGGTAGCGATGACGATGCCACCACAGTGACTGGACCAGTGCAACCGGGCAAGAAAATGCCCGCCAAAAAGCGAGCTCACAACGTCATTGAGAAGCGGTATCGCGCCAACTTGAACGATAAAATCGCCGAACTTCGCGACAGTGTTCCCAGCCTTCGGTCGACAAAGAACCCGAATGGAGGCTCAGCCGATGATGACGACGAAGCGGAGGGAGCAAATGCTGCGAACAAGCTCAACAAAGCATCCATTTTGTCGAAAGCGACAGAGTACATCAAGCATCTCGAAATTCGCAACCAACGTTTGGAAGATGAGAACACTGATTTGAAGAACCGGCTCCGCCAGGCTGATAAAGCAGCAGATCAGGCTGCCACATCCTCAGCCTCTGTGTCCTCGCCCAGCAACTACGCCTCCACAGACTCGGGCTCGGGTGCATCCCCTAGTGTGTTTTCTCAGGCGGAAGAGGTGTCTAGCGAGAGTTCACCCGCCTCGCACAACCCCCGGAAGGCCTCCTTCCTGTTTCTGATGCCTGGAAACGTATGCGAGCTGAAACTGCAAAGCAAGGAGTCTTTGCCGAATCCTATATGAAATACCCATCGTCATCATCCTCATCTCATCAACCGCAGTATGCGAGAGAAGGTACCTCCACTCGACGTTCAAGGATGCCCAACAAGTATATGCTGGGTGCCCTTGCCGGTCTGATGGTTCTTGAAGGTCTGGGCTCCGATGATTCCGAGTCCGAGTCGAAGGGCCTGTTCGCGCTCCCCATCAGGCTTCTCAGCCGTTTCCAAACACCCACACTGGCACACTGGGAATTCTACCTGAAGCAGTTCTGGTACTCGTGGCAGGCGCGTGCATTTTCTCATTTCCTTATGCTAGCAACGCTGGTCGTTGGTAGTGCTTTTATCGTTTTTGTCTATTTGTTCAATGCACAGCCCATCGCGCGACGTGGCCCATCCAAATCGGCTTCTGAGGGCCCAACTGCACCCCTTACGCCTAGTGATTTCCGTCGGCAGGCTTGGCTAACTAGCATGCAACGGGTCGGTGTTCCACGTCATAGGTTCTTCCGAGAGTGGTATGTTGTTACTTCAAGATGCTTTGAATACGTCTTACGATGCCTAATGGGATGGAAACTCTACTCATGGGCCACCGGAATCACCGAGGAGGACGAGAAGGGACGAGTCAAGACTTGGGATATCGCAATTGATGCTCAACTCACCGGTGGAGATGCCGAGATCAGCAAGAGCCGCCTTGTGTTGACTATCTTTGCTGCCGGCACACTCCCCTGTACTCCCACAAGAATGATAATCAAGGCCTTGCATGTCCGCATTCTCTTGTGGAACGTCGGAGAGGCGGGCTCCTGGTCGTTCCATGTGTCAAACGACATTGCGCGAGCTCTTGCCAGATTCCAGTGGGGTGTGGCTCGAGAACTGAACGCCGCGCTGCCTGATGGCCACCCTGATCAGCTTCCCCCTCATCTCGCTGCCCTGATCAAGCTGGACTGCGATGATGTCATGATTGACAACATCATTCAACGTGCTGTGAACCTGACCTGGAACCGTCCAACCCAGGAGGGTACTGGCGACGACGAAGTGCTGCTTGATGTTGTGGATGAGGACCCGGCTATCCAATGTTCCCCAGATGCACTTGCAGCTTGGTGGTCCAGTCATCTTTTGCAAACCGCTCTTCTCAACTATTTCGAAGCAAGCGAGAAGGGCCCGGTGTCGAAGGCAAGCCGTGATGCGTTCAAAGAGAAGATTCGCATGTCTCTTGATGTGGCGCCAGTGCTCTCTGCCGCGTATACTCGGGCACTCGTGATGAAAGCAGTATTCTTTGAACAAAACCGCATTGAAAATGTTGGGGCAGTTCTTGCCGCGCTACCGAAGGAGAAGAGAAAGGGAAGTCAGAGCCACTCATCCAACTTCCTGGATTCTTCCCTACCAGTTTCCGTGCGGGACGAAATCTCCATTGCCGTGCGCTGTGCCATGATTGCGGCCATTGTCACCGAACGATCCACGGGTGACGGCTCCTCACTACCTGAGTCCTTTACTATCCAGAAGGCCATCACTTGGTTCAATCAGCTTCCGATTGATCCAGTCGAGCTTTCTCTCATTGGGTTCTCGTCTGTCTATCATCTCCTACACCTCCTCGCCTCTGACGTGGATTATATCGCGTCCTCCGACTCATCCTCCCCTTCGACTCCAGTCTCAGAGGCGGCCACCTCCTCTGCAGACGACGAAGCTGAAGAAAAGCCGCGTCCGACCCGCAAGGTCTCCATCTGCCCCCGCGACATCCCCAATCTCGGGCGGGTATCAGCAGAACTCATCTATTGGGCCCGAAATGCCTACACTCCTGCTTTTTACGGCTTTTCGTCTACTCTTGTAGAAGTGATTGTCAATTCGTGCACAGCAATCTGCCAAGATGCAGGCATCAATGTCGATGATTTTGTGCACACCGCACCTGACGGGGCTCTGTCTAAGAAACGCAGGACCCGTCGGCGCAGGGGGGGAATCCCAGTCATCCCAAAGCGATGCCGATCAAGACCTAGTCGATTATCCTGCGCAAAGACCGTTTCTCCGTCGGGAACGATCAGCTAGCAACGACACTGGTTATGGCAGCCTCTCTATCGAGGAAGATGAACAGCCAGCACCCCATGTCCTCCCCAATGTGCAGGAGGTACCTGGCTGAGTTCCACAATGTTCCCAGCACGGTTACCACTTATGCAAACACAATAATGACGGCGTTTTCGGCTTTTGTATTTCTAGTTTGGTTATGGTCAAGAAACCTTTGGTCGTGAAAAGAGAGGGAAATGGAATGGTATCAGGAATAGCGTTTGTACAGGGCCTAGCGCCCATTAGAATGGCATCATCATAAATACAATCAATTCACATACTTGAAAACTCCAGGGCTGATCTGTCGACACCAGAGTCACCCATCGAGGTCACGCAGTGAGAATGGGACATGGTCCGTGCTGGGATTCTTCAAGTTGTTTCCGGTGAAATAATACCGTTTTGGTCTTGAAATAATCTATGTGTTCTATTATATCATCCTGTTTTAGTAGGTATTGACGTGCCCAGGTGGTATTAATGTATGGAACAATCTAGGCCCCTCGGGATGCAACAGAAGCACTCAGATTCGCCTTTCGGCTTTGAGCTTCGGCTCATTCAAATGTTTCAATGTTTCAATAGATAATTAGTATAGTCACGTTAGGGGATTCAGATGGAGTTCAAACTCGGACTGGGCGCAGTACCATTATGTACATAGTATGCTGTATGCAAAGAACCTGTTGTAAGGTAATGTAAAAATTAAGGCATCGATTTTCTTTTGGGAAGCTCAGACCACTATTGAAACTCGCTGGCGACTCATGGACCTCCTGACCTGTAGTCACCATACCATATACAAATATTTCAGCTTTATCTTTCCCATCGTGACATTCTCGGTTTCCCTGCGGCCAGTCTTGAATTGTCTCGCCACTTTCGCTGTCCATCAAGTTCAAGGCATCAGCCCCGCTACGACTCTCACTCCGTTTCGGGCAGTCTGTGAAGCGAAATGATTAGCGATGCTTGCAAGACACTCAGCTCACGGGTCTCGTTGGCCTGAAGTAAAAAGGCCAAGGGAAGTCGTTTGGTAATTGTGTCCCTTCAGTGTCATTCTATACACACGGACCCTACCTAGAATTTCTCAGCCAATTCTGAAGCCTTTGCGCCTCCAACTCTTACTACAGTGTACTATGGCGTCATATATACAAGGTTTTAAGATTGCTACGCTACAGTTTCCACATTGGACTTGACCATTGTCTCTAATGTTGCAGTTGCATCCCATTGGACCGAGTATCTGAGGCTCGAATCCACGTTAAGCGTCTTGATAACGAGGGTTCTGACAATTGCTTTGCAGATATCGAGCAAAATCGGCCTAATCCAGGAACCAAAATGGTATTCTTTAATTTTTACATCTCTTGGTTCCTATCGCATGACCGATTGGGGCACGAAGAATGCCGAGTGGCAGCAGGTATCAACATTCCGTTTTCGGGTTGCCGAACAAGGGCTCCGTCTATAGGGCGATCCCTTCCAGAACCCCTAAGCCTGCAAAGGTGCCACAGCCCGCCACATAATTCTGAGGTCCACATGCCCTTCGATTTGGTCATGACAGGGCAAATTCCCAGAGATTTGGTCGTCTTCACCACTCAGCCGAGCGGATCATCCCCACTCGAAATAAACTTAGCATGCCAAGCAAGATCCATCTCGATTCGACGTTACACTGGCCATGTGAGACACAATTGCCTACTGCCGTGTAAACGTGAGGGCGGGTTCTGCAAAAAAAAAAAGAATAAACTTGCGGGACCTGCAGCGGTCAATGACGGCATATGTCTATGGCTGGAAATTAATACAACGCCAATGATGCCCACGTCTTACTTCTTTTCCACGCGACCTCAGTACCTTTAACAACATTGTTCCGTCCAATTATTGTGTTCTCGCCCTTCCTCGGTCTCGAATCCTTCGAGGGTTGGATAATCTATGTTCATTGTGGTCGACGGTCTGCATACCTAGTGGATCTGCAGCTCGAGCTCCCCTTGCCTGTTGAATGGCACGATGGGTGTCGAACTCGAATCGAATGGCCCGGGGGAGCCGCCTATGAACCCGACGATTGCGGTCCCTCTATTCGTTGTCGGCGGACTGGTGATATTTTTATTTTTCTGGCAAACCGTCATTCGTATCCGACATCGTCGACGATCAAAGGTGGCACGGCAAGGGACCGACCAGACGCAGTTGTGCCGGACAAATCGCGTCAACGCGGCCCTGAAAAAACATTTGCTATATGCCCCGATATGGGGCAATCGCCATAGCCGCGAGTTCCGGGTCTTCAGGCTTCATATGGGGTCTCTACCGCTACGACTGGAAGTGATTTGCTTGTTGCTCTACCTCAGCTTGAACATCATTTTCATTATCGTGACGGTCGATTGGTGGCTCAGTGATTATTCGGAGAAGATGTTCCAGCTCAAATACTCGGCAGGCCATCTGGCAGTCATGAATACGCCTGGCTTGGTCCTAGGCGCAGGACGAAACAATCCGTTGGTCCAACTGTTGGGTATTTCGTTCGATACGTTCAATTTTATGCATCGTTGGGTGGGACGTGTGATCACAGCCAACGCGGTCATTCACATGAGCGCCGTGCTGGCCGACCAGGCTTATCTATGTGAGTGGCCTGGCCATATATGGTGCGATCATTCACTAATATCGAATCTTCTGACTTAGATGGCACGGACTATATTCTATATGTTATGTGGCAACAGAAGCTTTTTTTATGTGGTCTTCTGGTATGTGATGCAGCTCGCCAGCTTTTCAGATAGTCATCTAACATATATCTCCATAGGCCATTCTTGGATTCATTTGCATTTTCATTCAATCTCTGTCGCCGGCCCGACATTCATTTTACGAACTATTCCTTCACCTACACATAGCCCTGGCTATATTTTCCTTCGTTGCGCTTTGGTATCACCTGCAAAACCTGCTGCAACAGCGCGTGCTTCTTGGGACCTTGATCCTCTGGGGCATCGATCGTGCAGGTCGACTTGCAATACTACTCTGGCGAAACCTTAGCTCAAGACCCACAACTGCCACAGTCGAGGTTCTGTCTGGGTCTGTTGCTCGCGTCGACGTGGCCGTGGCTCGCGCATGGCGCTTCCGTCCTGGTCAGTATATGTACCTCTATATGCCGTGTCTGGGCTTGTGGACATCACATCCCTTCACGGTTGCGTGGTCGTCGACATCGGAGTCGTTGGATGTGAACGAAAAGCGTGGCTCGGGTGATTCTTCGGATGCTCTCACCGGAGGCTCGCCGACTACAACCATGTCCGTCCTGATCAAGGGCCAAGACGGATTCACGAAAAAATTGCTCCGGAAGGCGGAGGACTCCCCAGAAGGACGTATTCAGGCTATGGCATTGGCGGAGGGGCCATTTGGTATGGAATCCGTACCTTGGACATTCATCATTGGTCATGTGAAACATATTGCTAACGTCTCACAGGTGGTATCCATTCTCTCGGCTCATATGGTACTTTACTACTGATAGCTGGTGGAATCGGCATTACCCACCCAATGTCATATTTGAATGAGGTTATCGCCACCTTCACCGAGCAAAAGACCGCTACTCGCAAGGTGCATCTGGTCTGGATCGTCCGCAGTCTAGGTATGATCACCCCACCTGCGATAATTATATACTTGACGACTAACATACGGAAAGACCACCTCACCTGGATCCAAACATTCATGGCCGAAATACTAGGCCACGAATCCCTAGCTAGCCCCGTAAACCGGAACGGGCACTCATACTTCCAATTCCCACGACTTCTCCTCTCCATCAGCCTTCACGTCACATCGCATAAAGACACGGTCGAGGAATACGTACCCCAACCGGATTTGCTGTGGATGCAATGCGCTCCGCCAAGCGTACCGGTTAGCATCCACCACGGCAAGCCGTGTATCCAGTCCGTGCTAGAAAAAGAGAAGGCAGATCAGATCGGTGCGATGGCAGTTAGCGTCTGTGGTCCTGGTGGCCTGGGCGATAGTGTGCGGGAGGCTGTTAGGAATGTACAAGGGGAGAAGACGGTTGATCTGTTTGAGGAGACATTCTCATGGTAGGTTACCTGTTCTGAGTATGTTATGTGATTGAGGCTCCGGGGGTTTGGCGTTATCTTTCTATATATACGGTTTGAGTTGAGCTCTAAATCATTACCCTCTGTGAGGTTTTAGAATCGGTGTGTATTTAGTTCAAATGTATATTTTCGACTAGTAGACTGATTCTACCTGGTAGATTGTAGATGCATTGTTTACTAGGTCCCAACTAGCTATTTAGCTAACCTCAATCGTTTCTAGAGAATACACATTAATTTTCCTCTCTACCCTTGTCATAATTCCGATAGATATTGGACCAAAGAGTTTATCTACGGATCCGTCCAAGCTCCAAGGCTCTCGTGCCTCTCTGCACCTACTTAGGGTATGATCAGCCGCAAATCATTGCCGGGCGCAGAGAACCCCACCATTTATTCCAAGGAATTCCCAGAACTCTCTATTAGATGTTAAAAGTATCGAAAAAGCTTAGCTGGATGTCGTTTCATTGTTCATTACATGCTCTATTTTGGACAGAGCACGGGCTATCAAGTCTTCCACGAGTTCCTGACCAGATGTACAAGCAGCCTTCACATCACGAAGCCCTTGCACCCATACATCCCACCTGTCGCGCTCAAAACCCTTCCAACCGCGTTTTGAATACATTTCCCCAGGCCGACCATCATACTTGTTGTATCTGCGGCGGTTGAGTACATTTTTCCCACAATCTATCGCCAGCACAAATAATCCAGTAGCACACGCCGAGCAGACCAGCCGTCGAGGCAAGCTGTTCAGGGGGAATGCCCTCTTCGAACACATGACGAAGTCCACAAAGTCCCATATGAGATTCGTCCATAGCATCGCTGATCCACACCTGCAACGGGGAAGTATATTGAACATCAGCAGCTTGGGTCGCTTGCGCGAGAAAGATATTCAGCTTCGCCCATCTGATCTGCTGATCAGGCTCCATATTCGGGTCACAGATGTCTAGGAAATAATCCATTAGCGCTACAGAAGCAAAAAGCAAAAGTACAGAAATCCAACGCTTACGTGTCACGCGATCATTCCATAATTCACCCGCCCAGAAACTGAGCGAGGGTAGATGTGACCAGACCCTGCTTCCATCTTGTGTTTTTAGGACGAGACCAGTCGACGAATCGACGGCATTGTACAGCTTCAATTCGGACAGGAAGTCGACCAAGGGTCCATACTGCGTTGTATCGATTTGCATAGCCAGCTCAATGATAGCTATGAATGTTATTGCGTCGGCTTTTTCGATTGTTCCTCCTGGTCCGTAGTTCTCTAGTCTGTCCATCGTCGTGTTTATGACCCATTGTACTGCGTCTTCGACCTCGACTTCGCCGTCGACGAGCGCCGCGAATAACTTGAATTCCTTGGACTCCTCGGCCTGCGTGAGCTTGAGCATCTCTTCCCACATGATGGATATTGGTAAATGGTCTGAGGTTGAGGTTGGGAATTTCTAGTGCGAAAGTATTGCTGCTGGCTAGCGTGGCGTGCTTAGGGCTAAAAGGCAAAACTTGAAACCATTAGGTTAGGACCGAAGGACCGATAGAGTTTATGTTCCGATGTGGGTTTTGTGATATACAATAAAGCTACTACTTAGGCCGAAACGATTGAGACACGGGAAAATGCTCGTCTTCGTACATATGTACTTTACATATACATACAATGCTACATGCGAATCAACAAGCATCGGCCGATGTCCTGCTTGTCTGTAAAGGTCATATTTCGATAAAAGCCTTTGCTAATTGACTTATTTTCATCCAAGGGCTAGACTCGCCACTACTCTCGCGGAGACCGTCCACGAGTCAGAGGTGGGCCAAGCTTCTACCTAGGAAAGAGGTCTCGTGCAAAGTGGCTAATACACTCTGTTAGTGTGCCCCACCGGATAAATTGTAAGGATTAGGTATCTTTCATATGGCGACTTCATACAAAAGATACATGAACACAACATTAGTACAACGATTTTCTCAACGCTAGAATTACTTAGAAGATGCCGGAATATACAAGAATACACATCTAACCTTGTAAATATGTCTCGAATACATCCAAGGATACATGTTCTATCAACTGCTATCAACCGTGGTAGGATATCCCAAGGGTTTAAAGTAAGTTAAACTTTTGAATCCAACGTTTATGTGGCTTCTGTACTCTTGACACTTCTATATCGTATAGGTATCGTATAACTAGTGTCAATATTAGTACAGACTAATTAGGATAGACTTAGATTATAAATTAATTTCTTACTTTCTCTCCAGTTAGTTCGAGACTCGAAGCCATGCTCACGTTCTGTCTATGTACCTTTTGTATGGGGTTGCTATATTAAAGATACCTAATCTTTACAATTTATCCGGTGGGGCACGCTAATAGGTGCGTTAGCCGCTTGGCACAATGATGAATGTCACCAAAGCACTTTGATTGGTCGAAATTGACTGTCTCAGCTTTGGGGGCCATATCACATTCGTGTTCCGTAACGGCAAATTTTCATTATTATATCACATCGAAAGAAGCACCGGTTTCCGATTATAAAGATTAGGTTTTCGGTATATGCAGATTCGTTATAAACTGCTTTTGCTGTAGCGAATGCTGAATATAATGCAGAGTACAAAGTACAGGGCTCATAAGGCGTGAATACCAAGGCTGGGAGTGGATCAAATATCGGGTCTTGTCCGGGCCTTGCCGCCTGGCGTTTCGGATTATATACGTTACAGATTAGACGGGTACGGAATATTTTTCCCGATGAATGTTTGGAAGACAGACTTATTGCTGCTCTCCATGGGGATAACTCAGGTTCTTCAGATCCTAACCAGAAGGTCGTGCATCTATTGAATACATTTGCAGGGCCCGAACTTCGCATTTCCACTCCGTGTATGTTGTATATATCTATCCCAAGTACCGAAAGGGAAACAAAAATTAAGAAAACATGTGAGGAGGACATGACGATATGAACTAAACCATCAGTGTTCAAGTTGAACCACTCTGTGCAATAGCCCACTGGAAAAGCTCCGCAATCGAGTTGCTCACGGCAGCCGTTCGAGGAATTTCATGCCCACCGCCATGATCATAGGTGCGCCGTTTCGATGGTTCACAGATACCGGAGAGGTGCACACCGGCCGCCCACCGAGGATCTTTCGAGCCGTAAATATGTACCGTCGGAACATTAATACGGTAGGGGCTAGTAATCTCTTTCCGCAATTCGTCCTCGGAGAGCCCGCTATCTAGAGTCTTGAGACCAGTCCACCGATCCGCACCGTGGGCCAGGAGCGCCGACGAGGTAGCTTGTTGAGCTAGTGCAGACCGGGATGCACGATCACGCTCGCGCGCCTCGGCAGAAACATGGAAGCCCATTTCCTCAAGAACACCCAACGAGGCGCCGCCGCAGACGAAAATCGCCGCTTTGAACGGTGGCGGGAGATGGGGTGTCTCTTCCTGATGGAAGAGGAGAGCACTAGAGCCCAGGACGCAGCCTTGTGAAAACATGAGCGCGATATCGTATGGGCCGTTTTTGGCAATATGGTCAGTTAGCCAGTCGTACGTGGCTCGGATGGAGTCGACGCTATCATTTTCCCAGAAGGAGTAGTACGGCGGGCTGTAGAAGATATCTATGCCTGCGGCGGCGTCGCTTTTAAATGGGCCGTCGATAAAATCAAATTGTATGTCGTCGGGAAGTTTGGCGCGGAATGAGGCTGGGGTGTGGAGATTAGTTGACTGGAGAGACCTGCGGACTGCGGGGTGGCTAACAAATCTGGGAGCGGAAGATACTGCCACTGGTCCCCTTGCCGTGGAGACAAAGAACCTTCTTCATGGCTGATCGGTTTATGCTGGTTGGAGTCAAAGTATGAGTTCGGAAGGAATTCGACTTGGGAGGGGTTGTGTATGCGGATAAGCACTAACCGACTTGACCCCGCGATATCCGATATGCCGATTCAGGACGACTTTTGAACAGAGATCAAGTGAGGTTAAGTCCGTTGGTTTGGACTCGAATAACAAGATATAGGTCTGACAACTGTTCTTAAATTGTGTGAACCCTGGTTTTGCTCCCAGTCTTGGCTGATATCCCTTGCACCGGCTAGGCGGAGAACCTCATTACCTCAAACACTCATATACTGGCATGTCGGACGTTATTGCGCACTGGAAAGAAACATAATAGGAGTATTGAAGAGTAGATTGAAAGATCTTGTAGCCTCCGTGAATTCCAAGGTTGGTAGTAGTTTATCTGCCGGTCTTCTCCGTATACCAAGCCTGGTATATATGGTAGTTGAGAGATGATATCAGTCTCCTCTGACCATATTTCCAGTCTTTCTGGCACCTGATTTCTGAATTGTATTACTTATATATTGACCAATGGTGACAGGAAAGCTCATTGAATGTGCCATTGCGGGCGCAAATGTTAGTTTTGGAAAGTTGACCATTCGTCTGTGAGGAATAGACCTCGGGATGCGGTATGGAAGATATGCTGTCATGTCTTTTCCATAAATCTGTGACCAAAGCCACGAGAGTCCTTCGTTTCAGTTGAATGGTTGACACAATATGGATACTTTGAATGCATCAAAGTCTCGGCTGTATCACTCGTGTTTATGCCAATGATAACATGATGCACAACATTGAAAATCGGTCAAAAGACTAAATCAAGCCTAGAATGCGTAGATGGAGTATCGACTGGGGCCTATTCCTCAAAGTGAATCGAAAGATGCCCAATGTCACGGGTTTTGGGGTTTCCCCGTGATAAAGGCTGTGTAGCGCATTGATGTGCACAAATATAAATCAAACTGCTTCCAGGGGCAACGCTCTTCACGCATAAAGACGGAGAGATTAAGACGGAGTCGGTGCAATATTTGAGACGATCCCAGAGAAGTGGATGTCGGGTGGATATCAGGTGGAGCGGTTTCGTCATACTTCCAATTTGTAATCAACAACTATCAGCCTTGGAACCTTGGAACTATTTGAACTATTTAATACTCGATAATCTCCAAATTTCCCTTCTCAATTCCCTTCTCCTATATCCACATCATACTATCCATCATGAAGGCAGTCACCATCACCCAGCCCAAGACTGAAAGCTTGGTCACCGACCGACCCATCCCCAAGCTTCGCGACGACTATCTTCTCGTCAAGACCGTCAGTGTGGGGTTGAACCCCACTGACTGGAAGCACATTGCTTACCTTGCCCCTCCTGGTGTTCTCGTCGGATGCGACTACTCAGGCATTGTCGAGGCCGTCGGCAAGGATGTCAAGAAGCAATTCAACAAGGGTGACCGCGTATGTGGATTCGCACACGGCTCCAATGCAGTGCAGCCCGAGGACGGCACTTTCGCCGAATACATCGTGGTGAAGGGTGACGTGCAGTGGAAGATACCCGAAAACATGAGCTTCCAAGAGGCCGCCACCCTCGGAGTGGGCATCAACACCGTGGGCCAGGGTCTGTACCAGAGTCTGAAGCTTGCACTGCCCACCGAACCCATCAAGGACGCGACTCCGATTCTGATTTACGGCGGTTCCACCGCGACCGGCACGCTGGCCATCCAATTCGCCAAGCTGTCCGGCTACAAGGTCCTGACTACTTGCTCACCGCATAACTTCGATTTGGTCCGCAGCCTTGGCGCCGATGAGGTCTATGACTACAAGGACGCCCAGGCCCCTGCTAAAATTCGCAATGCCACTGATAACAACCTAAAGCTCGTATTCGACTGTATCTCGCTGGATGCCAGCGCTGCCTTCTGCGATAATGCTATCTCCACCGATGGCGGCGAGTATAGCGCTCTGTTGAACGTCAAAATTGACCGTGCCAATGTCAATAGCCGCTTCACCCTGGGTTATACCGCCATCGGCGAGGCGTTCTCCTTCGGAGATGTTCCCTTCCCCGCCAAGCCGGAGGACAAGGCTTTCGCTGAGAAGTTCATTCCCATTGCCGAGAGTCTGCTCGCCCAAGGAAAGGTCAAGGTTCACCCCCCTAAGGTTGGCGAGCATGGATTGAAGGGTGTGATCGAGGGGCTGAAGTTGCTCAAGGAGGATAAGGTCAGCGGCGCGAAGCTGGTCTACAATGTTTCCGAGACCCCCTAAATAAGACACTACTGCCTGTCTACTGGATGATTTAAAGTACCATAGCCATCATTTTTATTCCCACTTTCTTGAACTACCGAGTTTTATCTGCACTTATCCCAAGTCATATATTTCCCATTAGTTGGCATTGACATTACCAATGTAGAATCTCCATAAAACAGGATTTCTTGTCACCTGCCCCTTCTTTCTAGGTCGTTATCCATCTCAAACCGGATTACCAATCGAGCCATCCTCCTGCTTTTCGTGCAGGGGGGGCCCTCACCTCCTCGCATCAAATCCCACTTCCACCTAACTGTTGCCTTGTCAGCCTAGACTAGTTCCAAACCAATTGCGACCATCGTCAATCGAACGTTTCTTCAAACACGCCAGGGAAGCATATCAAAGCATATCAAAACTGCTCATTTAACTTTGAGTAAATTCTTCATAACGGTCTTCACACTGGGTTTTAAACTGGACTCCCGGGCTGGCGCGGAGACCTCGGCACTGGAGAAGCTCCCCGAGGTCATGGCGATGGCCAATTAGATCGATCGTCTGTTCGCATTAGGTTTAGTCTCTGTTGGGGGAAGCATCCATCGACAAATGGAGAACCGCATACATGGCATTATCCGATACTTAGAGCTGATTTGGTGTCGTTCTTGGTGGATCGAGCGGGGGTTCGTGGGCAAACAAGTTCATAAAATCAATGGAAAGACCGCTAGAAAAGGGCACGCACTCCAGGGCTGTCTGGGCACAGCCTTGATTATACTTAGATGTCCTTGCATTTAACCGAATAGGTTCCCCAGTCTTCTCCATTTCTTTGGGATATAATATTGTTTGAATCGATCATGATCATCTTACCCCCGAGGAAAGTCCATGCTAGTTGAAGATATATCAAAAGCCAATGATTTCATTCTGGGAACATAACTATAGAAGAGAAAATGAATAAATAGAAGCGTGTTGAACGCCTCGGAGGCAGCAATTCAAGGCCGACTTGATGTTGAACCAATCAGACCCATATTCCAAATCACTTCAGTTCCACGCTCGCATTCGCACTCATCGATAGAGGCGTAAGAGTAGCCAGTCCCGCCCGCGTCTCAGCATCTTCCAGAGTAAGAGTTGCATTCTTTCCGCTCCCGATGCCCAACGACCGCTTCACAGCCTTCCAGCTCTCAACACACAACAGGTAGACACATGTACAACCAAGAACCACTCCCCATTCCCAGGTGATAGCATGATGTTTGAAGACTAGTTGGTTAACAACTGGAAGATAAATGACGGGGAAAGCAATGACAAAGCCAGCCATGACCGCCCAGAAGAGGAAGCGGTTTTTCCAGATGGTGGAGAAAACCGAGAAAGTCTTGGAGTTTCGGATCGGATCCATGTTGAATAGGGAACGTGAAAAGTGCTTCACTTCCCACGCTGTAACAAGGAGGAGGAATGTGAGTGTTGCGTATGTTGTGGCGCGAGCGCGGAAGACTGCGTCGCAGCTTGGGTTGTATTCCTCATTACATCCATCGCCTAAAGAAGACGTCCCCGATCCGGCGGCGTATATCACGCAGACGAATGACACGAGGCAAAGCGTGCCCATGAAGGTTCCGTAGATCATTTTATCCACAATGAGCTCACGGGTAAAAACGCCTATGCGTAGGTCGTGTGGTGGTCTATACATGATATCTGGCTGGGCCTCTTCGAGTCCAAGACCGACGGCTAAGAATGAAGACGTGACGAGATTCGCCCATAAGATCTCCAGTGGAGACAGAGGGAAGACTGAGTCACCTCCTCATCTTTAAAGGCAAGAGCGATCAGTAGGAGGATGACTTGTGCGATGTTTGAAATGAGCAGGTGCATGAGGAACTAAAGTTGATGTCAGTAAACTAAATTAAATATTGAGGGGAGATAGTTACCTTCTGAATGTTATCAAAAAGTCGTCGACCCTCTTCAACTGCCTTGACAATAGAAGAGAAGTTGTCATCCGTCAACACCATATCGGCAGCCTCCTTGGCAACATCACTACCATTTTTGCCCATAGCAATACCAACATCAGCCCTTTTAAGAGCAGGCGAATCGTTGACACCATCTCCCGTCATAACACAAAATGCCTGACGGCGATGCATCGCATCTACCATCCGGACCTTGGTAGCAGGGCTGCAGCGTGCGATGACAAGAGGCAGTTCCTCAATCGCGTCAATTTCCGCATCGGTCAACTTGTCGAATTCATCCGCAGCCATTACCAGTCTTCCGGATTTGACAACTGCTGCGACACGGTCAAGGATACCGACTTCCGACGCAATCGCTGTCGCTGTCTTGATGTGGTCACCAGTGAGCATGTGCACTGTGATCCCTGCCATTTGGCACTTGCGTACGGCTGCGGCTGTTTCGACTCGAGGGGGATCGTAGAGCCCTACAAGACCCCCGAATTGCAAACTTGATTCAGCAGAGCTTCGCGGGGATATTTGGGATTCATCGTCGGCTGGCGTTGTCTTATATGCGACGCATAGAACGCGAAGTCCTTCGCCCGCCATCCGATCGGCCGTGTCTCGTATAGTTTGCTTTTCTGTTTCAGCAATAGTGAGGTGAGGAATAACGGTCTCCGGGGCACCCTTGGTGTACACTTCTTTGATCCTGTCCCGTGGATTGTCGTAGACAACGGTCATCTTCTTGATTGCAGAATCAAAGGGATACTCTGTGTGCAATTGGAGTTGCCTTTTCTTCATCACAGAGTCCTTTCCAAAATCAAAGCGCAAAGCCAGAACGTGAAGAGCAATTTCCGTTGGTTCACCCACAGCACTCCATACTTGATTGTCATGGTGGACAGCGGAAAGGTTGCAGAGAGCAAGCGCTCGTAGGAAGGTATGCAGTGCAGGATTATCTTCGATAGGTTGGTTGGAGCTCCAATCAATCTCGTCTAATTGGACCAGACCACTGGTCGGGTCCAATGGATCTGTAGTCTGGCTCACTGTCAAAGTCCCAGCACCGGGGATCCATGCAGAGCGGGCTATCATCTTTCCCTGGGTCAAGGTCCCTGTCTTGTCAGAACATATGTTTGTGACGCCGCCGACTGCCTCAAGACATTGGAGTTTTCGGACAATTACATTCCCCCTAGCCATTGCTTTTGTACCCACGGCTATTGTGATGGTGAGGACAGCAATCAGCGATTCTGGGATGACGGCAACGGCAACACAGATGCCATATATGAGAACCTCTCCCTGAACGTCCCATTTATTGACCGAGAAGACAATAATGGCGAGCAGAACTGCCAGTGCGAAAAGCAGTAGTGCAAATTTGCTCAGCTTCACTTGCAATGGCGTACCAACCAAACCCAACACATTCATGAAGAATGCCTTCACCCGTTTCCCCGCCTTAACAAGACGGCTCGAGTCCCCAAGATTGGGCTGTGTCTGTAGTAGTTGTGCAATCTTCCCAACTTCTGTGTTCATCCCCGTTGCGGTGACTATTCCCATTGCACGACCTTGTGTAGTGCTGCAGCCAGAATAGGCCATGTTGGTTCGGTCGCCGATCGGTATATCAGACAATAATAGGGTTAGATGAGGGGTTTTGAGGACGGGGAGGGATTCTCCTGTTAGAAGTGCTTCATCCATTGAAGCATTCATGCCATCAAACAAGCGCAGGTCGGCAGGGACAATATCTCCAACTGTTAGCTGGACGATGTCGCCAACAACCAACGACTCCGCCTTGACAGAGGCAGTGCGGCCCTCTCGGATGGCCTTGCATATTGGAGCGGAGAGACGGTGCAGCGAAAGAATTGTCTTTTCGGCGCGGTAGTCTTGCACGAAGCTAGAAGACGCGTCTTAGCCCAAGTAGTATATGGGGGTAGATTTCAAATACTCACCCCACAACTATATTCAAAAGAATCACAGCGGTAATGACACCTCCCTCAATGTAATCATCGATTCCAAAGGATAGGGCCATAGTGATCAGAAGAACCTTGTTCTATGTCAGCTATTTTTGTCGATGACATTAATAGATCTATGTTTAACATACTAGTGTCAGACTGTTGGACACCTGTCTTAGCAGTATCCCCCAGACGGAGACACCCTCCATTTCACGCACGGTATTCGGACCATCGCGCTCGAGGCGGGAGGCCGCTTCGGTGCTGGAGAGTCCATTTCTAAGGCGTATGTTAATAAGGAGTCTGACTATATTCGGGTACACCAGACATTGACGCACCGGAGATCTGTATGGAGGAGGGATGCGAGCTCAGATGGTTCTATAAGATGGGCGTTCTGGCCGGGCCCTTCTTTACTTTCTTGGGGCTCCAAGGACGTAGTGTGATCGGGCGTATACGAGATAGACCTTTTGTCGGTATTGCAGGGCTTAGTACATAGTCGGGTTGTCACATCGGGTTGAGGGTTGGTTTCCGTAAAAGGACATATAGGAGGCTCTGTCGATTCCTCGACATCTGGAGTTATCTCTATGCCCATTCAATAAGATTGTGGGAAATAAAGCGGTAAAAATAAGTTATATGGCCTGTAAATCCCCCGATGGATACCCGTCAAGCTTGGTAGGGAAAAAGTATGTTCGCACTAAGAAGGGGAAGTGGAAGTAGCAAGATGAAGGAATGACCTAGAAACGGAATTTGTATGCGAGAAGTATCCATGCACATCAAAAGCACATGGTCAACTTACTTTCATCCAGAAGAGGGGGTTCTCCAGGCTGTGAGGGGCGGCCCTAATCACATCCTGAAGCTACGATGTCATTGGGGCAGCCCACTCACGGAAATGCTAGGCTCCTCTGGGCTCTGGTGGGAATTTCAAAGATCCTGGTCTGTTGTCCAGTTAAATCATGGGACTCCAAGCTCCTTGCATTGGGATTGGTGGCGTCCCAGTCCGGGGTTGAAGCCACAATGGACTTGGCTTCTCGGCAGTCGTGGCGTGCTATTCCTGGACCAAGGCTGACGGCCCATCGGAATCCTAGTGATGCCCTCTCGTACTTTGACTGTCGGAATCTCTGCTCAGGTCATAGGTAACGAGCCGAATACCGGATAACACAAATTCCCTATTTGTTGTGGTTCTGGTTCTTTGAAGCCCATGACTGCATCTTCCTGTTTGAGCATAGCTGCCTTGCCAATCTCTCGGCTAATTGAATAGGTGGCATTCCAAGGGCTCGGCATCCTGGACTGACACGTCTACTTTCGCTGCTGCGACCCATAGGAATTGGTAGCGAATCGGAGATAACAGTGACACTGGTCACGCTCAGAGCGGTGTATGTGACATGCCCCAAGTCAGGTTGAAAGAAGATTCCAGTTCTGGTCGGGGATACTACAGAGTAGACACGGTAAATAGTAGCAATGGTAGGAACCTTGGAACCATTGAAGGAAGCAACGAATGACACTTTTCGTACTTGGTACTGCAAAAGTATATGAGGGACCGGCAACAAATAAGGTACCGAGTACAAGCCCAGCTAAGGCGGCCAATCAAAGAACGGCCCGCACATGAAAAATCGCTGCGGGAGACAACTTTGCTACTCACAACTCTTCGAACACTTGAAGAAGCTCCCCAATTTCTACCTTTCTATCGTGAATATGGTCGGTCCGATAGCATCCCTCTCACAATTAAATCGTGCCGACGGTTCAGCGTCATACAAATGCCCAGCCACCGGTTACAGCATCTTGGGCGCAGTCAACGCGCCCATTGAGCTCCCAGCACGCCGTGACGCATTGAAACCCGAGGAAGCCACTGTGGAGGTCTTTGTCAAACCTGGTACGACAACTGCCGGCGTCGGTGAAAGATATATCGAAGGAATCCTGCGGTCTGTGCTAGGGAAAATTGTCCTTGGACGGGAGAAGGGCTTCCCCCGCCGCGGCGTGGTCCTCACCCTAGCTATTGTCGGAGGAGAGAACGTGGAACGTGGTGACTCTGTGAGTTTCTCAGAACCTCTTTTATTCCTACTACTTTGATGTGCCAGGCTAATCTATCTAGTACCTTACTATTCTCCCCGCTCTCCTCCATGCTGGCTTGCTCGCTATGGTATCCGCCTCCGTTCCTCTATCGATGACCTTCTCCGCGACCCTCCTCTGTGTAACCAAGTCTGGTGATATTGTGCGAGACCCGTCCCCGGCCGCCGCCAAGGCTGCTGTGTCCCTCCATGTTTTCGCCGTCTCCTCGAAGAACCACCTCTTGCTCAACGAAAGCGAGGGTCGGTTTGACTTTGATACCTGGGAACTTGTCCGTGAGCGCGCGCTCTCCATTTGTCAGGGCGAGACAGCCGCTAGCGCTGATGGCGACGTTACTATGGGCGAAGGCACTGCCAGCGCCAGTTTGAACGGTTTCATCAGGGAGACGGTGGAGGACCAGGTATACAGCGACTACGCCTACAAGTTGGACTCTATCTGAGGCAGACTGCGCCCACGGCAAATTTGCGGAGAGTTAGTGAGACGCGATAAAATAGGACAGGTCGATCGGTCAACCCCTGGTCCCCTTCTCTTGTGCACATGACTTCCCTGAAGCACTCGCTATATCTCCCCTCAACTAGGGATACGACGGTGCCACAAAACAGTTGATCGAGTACTACACCCGGTTAAGGCACCGTCACCTGATTGCCGCTGCATGTACAACATGCTTCATTCAGCTGCCACAAGCGACAGCCTTGCCGCATATGAGGGTTGTTTGGGGTTCCCCAACTGTTGGATTCCGGACGGCCCCCGTCAGCTTTGAATGTTTTGGCCCAATCTTGCCAAGTGATTTAGCGCTGGACAGTTGGAACTGCACTCCATAGCAGGCGCTAGAATGGCCCACTTCGAGTTAGGGTTAGAGGGATACATGTTTTACCGACATTCTGGGCAATGACTGCACAGAGTAACACGGAGTATGGACTATCCAAAACAAATACCACCTATCATTACCTATAAGCATTGTAATCATCCTAATCATTGTAATCATTGTAATTCTAATATATGTCTGATATGACGGTGTAGACGTCATTTATCTGAGCGCACTGCGCGAGTGTACGCATTTGGCGATGACTAGCCTGGTCAGACTCACCTGGGCACCAATTATAGAGGTTTCTGGGGAATCTCGCCAAAACGTGAGAAACCAATGTAAATAATCCCCATAATCTTCTAATTTAGTGTGATTCTCGAGGTCCGTGGTCGGTCATCCTCCTAAAAAAGGAAGCTCTTTCTTTTGGTGTAATCCTTGTCAATTCTTGCCAATCTTTACCCTACCAATCCACTCTCAATTTTATCCGCATCCTTGTCGACATATCAGAAAAAAAGGAGAAAGGATCTCCCAAAAAGCCAAAAAGGGTTGTGGAACACGCTAGAATCAACATCAACTGGGTCCACGACTTGACGGGGGACACAGCTGCGATCTCAAGACTTCGGATCCGCAATCCCCGTTACATCCGAGCCCTGGAGCCCTGGAGCACTTTTCTGATTTCTGATTACTCTTATTTACCCGCCTAAGCCGATGGCTTCCAGCCGTGATCACCTACGGTCTGACACACTTAGTCTCTCTACAGGAACCCCATCTCACCCCTCTGTATCTCCGTCTACCAAAGCCCCACCCCCCAACAACCGCGGCGCTCCTCCCCGATCATGCTCTCAGCATAGAACCCTCGACCCAGGACAATCGCCAGGATCTCCCTCGAGGAGCCAACAGCGTGCTGCCTACACAAATCCCAGAGTCGGCTCAAGAGGAGGCAGGCTTATCGCTGCCATCCCCAGCATTGCGGCAGTTTCGCCGGAGGTCGATTAATCGGCGATCGAAGAAAGCGTTGTCGACCGACTGCATACCACGACAGACAATTTTGAAAGCCCTGGCATCCCGGGCTTCGATCCCCACAAATAACGCCGATATTTCGGCGAGTTCTTTGTCGAGTATGCTCGCGAATAAATCCACCCAGGCTTCCCCGCCTTCCGACCTCGGACAACGGCGGGGAGCAATGCCTCCTCCCACAACCTCTCTACCGCCCTCTCCAATCTTCAATTGAGTGGGTATCTTGATCGATCGCCTGCTACGGCACGTTTAATACTGCAATCGCCATGTTATTTCCATCAACGCTTCGATGATGCTGTCAACATAAAAAAGGTGTTGGAGGAAATCGCCGACGACGAGTGGCTGTCACATTCGCGACTAGTTCAGACGGCAACTGGAGTTCGTGAGGTGTCGAAGCAATTACAGCGACGACCTATCAAACGGGCGGTGCGAAATGTCATGATTGTCACCAAGGCACGTGATAACAGCCTGGTACACTTGACGCGGGAAGTTGCCGAGTGGCTGCTTTCGACCTCAAGATATGGAAATGAATTAGGAGTCAATGTCTATGTAGATGCGAAGCTGCGGAATTCGAAACGATTTGATGCTCCGGGGCTGTTGCAGAAAGACCCAATGTTTGCACAAATGTTACATTTTTGGACGCCAGATCTGTGCTGGACATCGCCAGATAAATTTGACTTGGTGCTGACGCTTGGTGGTGATGGCACCGTTCTTTTCACATCATGGCTCTTTCAGCGCGTGGTTCCGCCCGTGCTCTGCTTTTCACTGGGCAGCCTGGGCTTCCTCACGAACTTCGAGTTCTCCGACTACAAATCACAGCTTAATGCCGTTATGGGCGAGGTGGGCATGCGCGTCAATTTGCGCATGCGGTTCACATGTACCGTATATCGGAAAGACCGGAGCAAGGGAGCAGAGGTGGGCGCTGTCGAGGAAGGCGAGCAATTCGAAGTATTGAATGAGCTCGTCATCGACCGCGGCCCGTCTCCCTATGTGTCGAATCTGGAGCTCTACGCCGACGACGAGTTGCTTACCGTTGTCCAAGCGGACGGCTGTATCTTCTCCACGCCGACTGGTTCCACGGCATACTCTCTATCCGCCGGCGGCTCTCTTATGCACCCATCCATCCCAGGCATCCTCCTCACCCCAATATGCCCACATACCCTCTCCTTCCGCCCAATGGTCCTCTCAGACTCCCACCTCCTCCGTATTGCAGTCCCTAAATCTTCCCGATCCACAGCCTACTGCTCGTTTGACGGTAAAGGCCGCGTCGAACTCCGTCAAGGCGACTACGTTACTGTCGAAGCTAGCCAGTACCCATTCCCTACAGTTGTTTCCAACAACAACGAATGGTTTACAAGCGTTCAGCGTGCTCTGCGGTGGAACACCCGCGGCGCGGTCCAGAAAAGCTGGGACGGTGGCGATGCCGACGCGGATACAAACAGTGATCCCAATGAAGACGAGCAGTGGGACATCGATATGGACACCCCCCTCACTGGTACAGATAGCGGCATCGGTCCCAGTGAGGATGGAGACGCTCTATCGCCCAATCCCATGCGTCGGCAAATGAGTTTGCTCAATATGTGATGTTCTTGTGCATGTTAGCGATTTTCGATTCCCTTTTGTGCTCTATACCTTTTTTAACGTCTGGATCTCGGTGTTTTCAAGTTTTTGTTTCCCAAACCCAGCGTGATGAGCTTCGCTCGGTGTTTAGTTTGCATTGTACCTATGTTGTTTCCGACACGGCTCGAGCAGGGAAGCATCTGCATTACTGTTATTGGATATTGTGTCAATAGATTATGACATGTTGCCTCTACGGCATGAATAGAAAGGCTCCAAGGGCCAATTACGATTTGTCTCGCGGCTTGCTGCCATCACCTCCAGATCTTGAATGCTGTCATTTGATCTAGACAGACGAGAATACCGCCAGGGTTCGCTCGTTTTGTTTCTATGCTTCGTTGGATCATGGAGAGCATAAGAAAGGTATGGGCCGTCATTTCCCCCAAGGTCGGTATTGACACAAACTTATTATATATATATGAAACTGTGGAGGGGACCAATGTGATGCCCAGGACGCCTTTCAGCTATCACCCGATCTGGACAGCTTAGATACGCTCTGTTCAAGGCGTGCTCGTTTGGGAGTATCTGGGGCCCAGGGCTTGATCCAGAAACCAGTTTCCCATGCCAACGATCCCAGCTCCATAATCGACGCCAAGGCAGCTTGAAAGAAAGCTTGTCGCACGGTGTAGGTCCCCTCATATCCGAAACAGGGGACATATGTTGGGACTCAGGACACGCAGTTACATCGAACAAGCTTCCGTATTCTCTCCATCCAAGACACGGTGTGGTCGAAAACCCCCGTTGGCTCCAAGGCGAAATAGAACAAAGAAAAAGAGCTATTATAAAAACCGTATCCATCAACCCAATCTCCCCGCCGCGACAGAAGTATTAGAATTAGGGAAATAATTCCCGACCTTACTCTTCAAGAAACAATTCCCCCCCTGTCCACCATCAAAGGCAGCCGTCAAATTCGCAGAATACACGACTCCCATACAATCCTGCCTGTTCGACTCATCCTTATTCCATTCTGAACATCGACGAATGCAGGCGTTCAACGTATACTCGGTTTCAGTGCTCAAATCTTGCACTTTTCCGCCGCCGGTCGCCGCGTCCGCGCCTCTTGGCCAGTCAACACCACACAGCAACGTATATAGCGACCCATCAGAACCGCGCTCTGTTGTCTCGTTTGCTCGCGGACACGGGTTCCCAGCGAGGCCTACCGTTCCCGACGTAACAGGGCCGGAGGACGTGGCTGATGCCGTGTCCGTAGAGGGAGATGTGGAAGTGGCTGGCTCGGCGCTGTTACCGCTGCTATAACTTTCTATGTTAGGATATAACTGAGAAGTGAAAAAGGGAGCCTTGGACGGTCCACGTACGGGGTTGTTTTCTTCGAAACCGTACTTCCTACTCCACCACCAACTGCAGCTCCAATGACCACAATCGCGCCGACTACTACCAACACCCAGAAGACCGTGGAAGACAGGCCGCATATCCTCTTGCGCGGAGATTTCGTCTCCGGCGGACCGTCTTCAACTATGCCAGGGCTTGCACTTGTCGGTCCGGAAACGTAGTGTAAACCCGCCGTATCCCTCCGGACTTCCTTTTCCATGTGAGGGGCTACTTCAAGTCCGCTGTCATATTTGTGTTGCTCCGGAGCCACCTCGAGTCCGCTCTCGTATTTCCCAGCCTTCTGCTGCTCCGGAACAACCTCAAGCCCATCCATCTTTCTGGATTGGAAACGGGTAGACGAGGCGTAGACAATCGCGCTGGGACAGGAAAGGAAGGCCTTAGCTGGGGGTGAAATAACGAGAGGAAGATCAGCGCGATTGTGCAATAAAGGGTCCCCTGGTATTAATGGGCGATCGCTTGCTAATTAACAATTTACAGGATTAGGGAGTGAGTCTGACTCCATATGTTCTCTATTGTCAAATCAAAGTCGTTTTTTTTAGTCCTTGTCTCGTATAGCTCGTTTCATTTGCTTCCAAGGTTGGAACCCTTGGCCCCCGACTAAGCCCCCGATTTCAGCCAATGAGGTGTCTGGCATCCAGCCGCCCCAGCAGCCTTCCCGTGTGGGCTGTGTTGGATTGTGAATTGGACGGATTAAGTATCTTTTGTATAGTAATTCTATACAAAAGGTACATATGTACAGGATGATGCTGACTTGATCACATGCATTACATAATCAACGTGATGAGGTCTGCCCACGGAGCATTGGAAAACGAGTTGATCAGTCTACGTTGTACACTATTCATGTTTCTTATCAATCTTCTTTCTTTTCTCTAATGGCTATTAGAGAGAAACTGCATAAATCGATATAATATTCATCTCTTGCCCATCATGCACGTCGCAATCGCCGGTGGCACTAGTCCAACACTAGGTTTCTCAATTGTCTCAGCTCTTCTCGCCACGGATGGTCGATATACCCCAGTCATTCTATCAAGGGAAACTACGGTCTCGAAAAAGCAGAGCCTTACTCAAAATGAAGTTGAAGTGCGATACGTGGACTATCATTCACAGACTTCTTTGGTCACCGCGTTGAAGGGCATAGACACAGTAATCAGTGTTTTGCTCATCCCAGGCCCTGAATGGGTGACCGTGCAGCTGAACCTCCTTCATGCAGCAGAAGCTGCAGGCTGCCGCCGCTTTGCCCCGTCTGAATTTGCCCTCACTTCTTCAGCCCACGCGATGGTCGACCTACTCGATGCCAAGAATAAGGTCTGGGAAGTTGTTCAAACGTCGGTAAATCAACATCGAATCGATGCCGCTCGTTTTCCATGCGGGATGTTCATGAACTATCTCGGCATCGGATGTCCCGATTCGGGCAGACGTAAAGATGCCTTGGCTGGGTTTCAAGAAGGACCGTTTCTCATTCACTTCGAGAACCCCGAGTCGCCTTGGGTTGAAGTTCCTCTCCGGTCAGACCAAACATTTCCGAGACTCACTATGACTGACATTCGTGATATCGGTCGATTTATTGTTGCCGCTCTGGACATTACTGAGCCATGGGCTGGTCGAGAGCTTGGAATGGTGGGGGATACTCTGAGCTTCGAGGATCTGATCAGCATTTGCCAAAAATATGTCGAGCGCCCTATCGAGATCCGACCCTTGACAGAGTCTGCCCTTCAGGCAAAACTTTTGACCATTCCACAAAGCGAATTTATCGCCCGAATGGAATGTCAATTGGCAATCGTCTGCGCTAGGGACATGTCTGTGGTACCGCCCACGCTCAATAAGTTATCTTCAGTGCAACCCACCACCGTTGCCGAATACATGCGGCACTACTGGGGACCAGAGAGGTATCAAAGTTAATACGTGATCAAGAGATCTGTGTTGGAGCCTTTTGGTTCATATTGCTTGTCTCTCGGTCTTGCATTGAAGTCACTATAGCTCTTGAAACGGGATTCAGGCAATTACCGTCAACATGCTTCTCCTTCTGAGTCGGTGCGGAATGGCTGTCATGGTCCCCCCGATTCAGAAGCTATGTCCAGGGAAATATCATGTGCCAAGGTACCACTTTTGCTTTCACTGCTCACGATGAGTGGCAATCAATTACATTCTGTCCTCTGGCGTTTGAATTTTCACGCAGCAAACACTCATTAAGCGAGTGGAGGAATGGCGACCGAACAATTACGGGCGGAACCAGTATACGGTTGGCGCTTTCGACACCAGCAATATTCTTACACGAGCTTATGCACATTTTTGGTGAATAGGGCGGGTAAGTTGACATCCTCGAGTTTGGTATAAGTGAAATCAGATTCGCTAATCCACTTTTCCAAACAGAGCACATCAACTTGACTAATCCCAACGACGGAAAATACAAGACCGCATATGGCGCCGTGGTGACAGGGTATCTGGCAATGGAGGTTCCTAATGATTCGGCTAATAATACAGATAATTATATATGGTTTGCGACAGCTATATATCTCCCCCAGTATGGCTGGCCCCGGGTTACTACGGGTGAATGAACTTCCAGAGGTACTCGTCGTCGTTCTATCTCGGCTGCCTACCTGGAAACGCACGATTTGGAGACACGTGGCTTATTATTTACCCGATCTCGAGGTAGCCGAGGATGATGGCTTTCTGTGATCAATTTACATAGCTCGCTGTGGCAGATATTGAGCCTCCTAAGATATGTGGACAGTTAAGCGTATTGGTTTCTGAACAGTTCATATCGTTATATTTTAATACATCTAATAGCTCTAATTTATTGCAATAATATAGTGTTCAATCTTGGGGGTGCTCATAACCCGCCGCTAGTATGGTTTATTATCCTCAAACTTAGTATACCGGGACTCGTATCCCACCATTCTGAGAGATTTTAGCTAGTCGATGAATAAATCTAGGGCTATTTCCCTTTACTCATTCTACTTCTTGCCTAATATCACCATTTGTTTGTAGATCTCCTCTCTTCTAGACTCCTAAACTAGTACATTGCTCTAGTTCGTATCTAGTTAGAATACTTCTAAGTATACCTAGGTAGGTTATCGAAGTGGAAAGAAAACCTTAAAAACGCCACAGTATTTTCTAACTTCAAGCACGCCTAGGATTTCCTATTAAGGCCGACAGTATAATTTAACTATTCAAGGGTTGAGAAATTCGA
The DNA here is from genome assembly GCF_028829835.1 of Penicillium mononematosum. Classification (NCBI taxonomy): domain Eukaryota; kingdom Fungi; phylum Ascomycota; class Eurotiomycetes; order Eurotiales; family Aspergillaceae; genus Penicillium; species Penicillium mononematosum. The sequence continues at coordinate 2,632,983 of NW_026643275.1, forward strand.
TGTTATACTCATAGTGTGTTTATGTACTTTTTGTATGGTGTTGCTATACAAAAGATACTTAATCTCTACGATTGCTATCCGGTGTACGGAGTAACTACAGCTCACACGAAAAACCCTCGTATATTGTACGCAGATCAATGCACATTGCCCCATTAATTATCTCAACAATTTCATTTACCTAAACCCGTGTCTTTCGTAACCATTATATAAAAAGAAAATTATGTTCGCTTTTACCAGTCGCATTGTTCAGCCAGAAGGGTAGCCAATTTCTCAAGGTACTTCTTATCCTCGTCGTCAAATCCAGAGGGCTCAGTGCAGTCGATGTCAATAATAGCGACAGTCTATTAAAGATGTTAGTATGTTTCTCAACCAATTGCATCTCCAAAAACCGCGCCATCACCAGGAAACAAGTACTAACCTCTCCATTAACCAAGATAGGCACAACAATCTCGCTGCGGCTCTCCGCATCGCATGCAATGTGCCCAGGGAAGTTCAGAACATCCGGAACAACAACAGTCTCCTGCTTCGCAGCAGCAGTACCACAAACACCCTTGCCGAACCGAATCTCCTGACACGCAGGCTTTCCATGGAACGGCCCAAGAAGAAGAAGCTGGTCCTCCGAGGAAGAGTATGTAGTGGAGATAATCACACCGCCGGACCCGGGCGCACCAGGCAAAGGCGGCGAGGTAACCGGCGAAGCGAGAGCCGGGAATTTGTCATCGCGGATGTAGAACCCCGCCCAGTTGACGGAGGACGAGGGGGCGGGGAGGGAGGCGTATGCGTGCCATAGAAGGGAAGCGACGTTGGAGAGGTTGCTGGTGGGGTCGTAAGCGACCATGCTTTCAGGGTTTCTCGCGGCTGTTGAAGCGCGCGTATTTTGCGTGCGTGACTCACCTGACCCAATTCCGTTGGCCGTCTAGGAGTCCTTGTGCTGATAGCAGGAGCTGTTCGTATATGTCGGCTTTGGAGCCGGGCATGAAATAGGAGGAGTCGGCGTGAGGCTGTTAGACGCGATTGTTAGCTGCAGGGATCGTCGCGGTGCGCGCTTGCAGGGAATTGGAGGAAAACACTCGCAAACATACCATTGTGGTTCTTTGGGTATAGGATGCGTGCGCTGAGGTGCGAGACGAAAATCAAAAGATGTAGAGGAATTGAGATTGCTCTTTTTTTAAAAAGAAGGGCAGAATCGGAGAAGCGGGGCGTTTAGACGTTCAACCAAAAAAAAGCTCGAAGGGGCTTTCTTTGAACTTGGATCTGCCAAGATCGCGTTCTCCCGAGATCGCCTCTTCTTTGTTCTTTTATTTCTTTTCTGCCAATCAAATCCCATGTCGAATTGTGGTTGGAACATACTGTTGGTGGAAGTTTCAGCCACTCGCCTCAGAAGAAAAGCTAAACTCCACATTTTTACCATGTGCAAACCCAACTCAGCTCATTCAACTTGCGTCAGTCGCCGGATTTGGTGCTTGGTCGTTCTCGGGACTCCACCTCGGGGCCCAGAACCATCGCCATCGGATCCGAGGTTGTCAGGTAAACTTGGAATCTTCATTTTCCCCGGAATTCGAAGGGGAGAAAAGAGAGAGTCGAAGCCTTGAACTAAACACTCTATATACTTGATGTTTCTCGATCAAGTTGATAATATGATTGACATCCCGAAACAGAGATACTCGAGACATTGGATGGGAAGTATGGGCCCATCCTTCCAAAGGTTGGTAATCGCCTGATTCCAGTTCCCTGGTACCTTTGATCCAGTCAAAGGAAACCCCAAACGGCTCTTGGATGTGGACCTCGTCGGGGGTAATACGCACCACCGGACCTGGAAGGTGTTAACTTAAAATCACTTTTAACCACGTTTGGATAGGCGGCATACCGAATTTCCGGTGCATATTGTCAATCTCATACTCGAAAATCCCAGGACCCCAGGCAGAAAAATAAATCTCATACAACCCGGTTGCGGCAGCAAGACGAGGCCCGGGAACCTACTGAGCTTGTGGAAATAAAGACGATAAATAACCATGACTAGGTTATAGGCCACAGCACTGCCTAGCAAGAAACAGGCCAACATGATCTCTTATGAAGTTGAAAAGAGTAGACTAAGCTCCCCTTCTAGAAATAAAATCTAGCCCCAGGTTCTTTTAATATAACTTTCGACAGTGAAATCCCTTTAAATATGAAGACCATCCCCCACTACTTCTCAGCCCCACGAGAGCCAATTGGCCGAGTCCATACCGCATGTTATCGCGTATAAACTTTTCTTAGCTCGAACTTCCGCACGGACTAGGTTTGCCCTAATATTCTAGAGACACGATCTTCGAAATCAAATTTAATGTTCTGTCCGCAACTAAAAAGCGACAACCCCGTTGATATCAACATTGGTTTATTGGTTTGGAGTAGTTCTCACATTATACCACTCTTCTGGAACCCCAACTTGTACGATGTACACCGATACTAGTGGGATCTAGTGCCGATCTAGTGTGGCTTGTGCGTTCGGGCTTAGTGTTGATTTGATGACGGAGCGGGGGTTGATCGTAGATACAGACCGCCAGTTGGCTTTGCGCGTTCCTGCCACTGGGCGATCTCTGATTTCCTCGATCGTCTCTTCTTAAAAAGCATATCTATGGCGAGGAATGGCGGTGGACGTCATTGTGCATTGATTTTTAGATTCTAGTTAGCCATCGGCTCTGGCCGTCCTTGAATCGGGTATTGTGGATAAAGCATATGGAGAAAGACCACTCCCACACCGTCATCTTTACAGCCCGTAGATGCGTGTTTGGATTACACCTCTATAATCGAGGTAGGACTGCCTCAGTACAACATACCTCATAGTTCCCGAATAGGCTTAGTACCAAATTCACTACGCCTTCAACATGACAAGACATCCCCATTTCAAGCGTCGTCAAATGTTCCACTTACCCCCTATTACGGCCGCAGCTGCCTCAGAGAAGAGCTATAACCTCGACACGTGCCCAGTAACCGGACAGGGATATCTATCCCCCATGTCATCGGGGATATTGATGGGGTGAAAAGCGCCGTATCGAGCTGATTGAGCCACTTGTCCAGCTGGATCTGATGCATTTATGCCAGTTGTGCTTTTATGTAGTTTATGGTAGATCATTCTAAACTTTGTGCCTTTATTTTCTTTGTCCCACGAGGCTATTTAGATACGTTTCATGGCAGCAGATAGAGATCATCAGCATCTATCACTATTCATTCAGTTACCGTTGTTGGCCATCCCCTCTTGTAGATCTGTAGGACAGAGTCCACCAGGTCTATAGTATTTGCTATAGATATCCATACTATATAACCTATAACCAGCTTAAAGATACAGAACCTACATTGTAGGTATATTGTAGATGTATGGGCTAGAGACAAACAAGGAAATCAGGGCTTAGGGCCCTCGGATAGACACACTTCCGTGCATAAGCCTCACGTGATGACTTGGATGCATAAGCCCAATGTTTCACCCGTTACCCGGGATGTGTATTGCCGGCCACTTAATAGGCCAACTCGTGCCAGAAAGAAGCCTAAATCTGGAATCCAATTCAAGTCTTCAGCATGCATGTGTATAGAACAAAAGTGATCCAAGTTCTTGACTGACCTCGATATTCTACCTTTCTAAAGAAACAATACGCACAGCCAGCATATCACTGCTATCCATAATCATATGGAGACCCGTATCCGTACCAACATTACCGCTCGGCAACTCCAGCTGCCACGGGTGGTCCGATGCCTTCAGCGCTGCCGTACCCCAGAAAATGTCGCCCCTGAGCCGCCTCTATGAAGCGAAGAGTGGATTCCACCGTTTCCAATGCCAACGGAAAGCGGGTAGAAGGCCTTCCGTCGCCAAAACGGAGAATATTTAAACGAGGTGAAATTTCGATTTCAATTGACTCACAAGATTATTCCTATCTATCATAATCAACACTCACAATGCCTGAACAAATCCTCGTGGGAAAGACATGTCTCGTCACAGGCGGTGGCGGCGGCCTAGGCAAAGCAATTGCAGCCCAATTCCTCGAAGCCGGCGCCAGCGTCGTGATCTGCGACGTAAACGACGAACGTCTGCAGAAGACCTCGGCTGAACTGTCATCCAAGGGTCCCCTGAAGACCATCAAGACCGATATCACCAAGATCAACGAAGTGGAGAGCCTGTTCGACACGCTGATTGGCGAATTCGGTAAGATCGATGTCCTCGTCAACAACGCCGGCATCATGGACCACTTCGACCCCATTGGCGATCTGGACATGGAGCTTTGGGATCGTGTTATGGCGATTAATCTCACTGCCCCGGCTCTGCTGAGTAAATTGGCGGTTCGAAACATGCTGGCGCAGCCGAAGCCTGATGGCCGCATTATTAATATCGTTTCTGTTGCCGGGAAGGCTGGGTGGGCTAGTGGTACGTTCTAACTGAAAGAGAGGTTTCTGCTGGAGTTGAGATTGACTCGTTCTTTTAGGTGCTGCCTATACGGCTAGCAAGCACGGTCTGGTCGGATTGACTAAAAACACTGCTGCGTACTACGGCAACAAGGGCATCAAGTGCAATGCTTTGATGATGGGTGCCATGGAAACCAACATTGCTGATGCGTTCAACTCCGGGATGCATATGGAGGGTTATAAGAAGATGGTAAATGTGCTCGACGCGATTCAAGCTCCCTACGTGGATGTGAATGAGGTTGCTGGATTCTGTGTGAACTTGACGTATGGAAAGGGCGCTGGTCACATCAACGGTGCGACGATCGCTATTGATAATGGCTGGACTTCTGTCGTTGGATAGACTACAACATTTCTGTTGCACTCTGTCCTATGTGAGTCTAAGTATGTTTCTCTAAGTGTATATATTTCGTGGCATACATATATTTCTTATAATATCGGGACCTGTAAATTACTATATGCGGTTAGTTTTGCCTCTTTAAGTTTAGCATCCTAATACGCCGTCACGTAACCTCCCTTTAATGCCGCCGATATAAAAGACCTATCTTCGCTACTCACCCTCCCCCTCTCTCACTTTTCCGTTCTTCCTACCTCTCTATCTTACACCTATCGCCTTACCCCCTTTCCTTTACTCTAGCCCCTACTAACTACTATATATTCGCTTTTAGCCTAACGTACTACCCCTTTTATTTTACTAGAGATACCGCTCTATCCGACGCCTAGCTTATTATAGCTAGTATAGGCTATAATACTTAGTCTATCGTATAACCCGGGTTTGGGTCGAGACGTCTAACCCGGACCCGGACCTAGACTAGGTCTGGGTCGAAGTCGGCTAACCCGGACCTAACCTAGGACCTAGGCTAGGGCCCTATTAGGGCCCTAGTAAAACCTAACTTTATATAAAAATAAACTCTTAGCGTTTATAAAGCTACTAAATAATTAATATATAATATTAGTATCTTTCTCTATATTAGATCGAACCTATATAAACTAATATATTTAATATTAAGTTTATATAACTAAACGAAATTAACGCTTATATTATTTTATATTAGCTAGATATTAGTTTATTACTAATAAAAATTAAAGATAATTATAATTATAGTAGTATTTAATAGATTAGGTTTATTAGTATAGTAGAAGTTATAAAAATATATTTTAAATAGAGGAGTTTATAAATATAAGACTTTACCCTACTAATTAATAACTATATAGTTTAATTACTTCTCTATAGGATTATATAGTATATATTATATATTATTATAATCTTAGGGTTTTAACTAAATAACTAGTCTAATCTCTATTTTATAAGGTATTAAATTAGTTTTATATATTTAAATAGTTATATTAAAATATTTTTAAGACCTTTTATAAAAAGATTAGGATAGGATTAGATTATTATTAGATTCTATTAGGTTCTATTAGATTATTACTAAGTCTAATATATTTAAATCTATAAAATATTCTAATTAAATACTAATAAATTAGTTTTTTTAAATAAATAATAAATTATCTATTTAACTTTCTATTTATAGCTAGACTAATATATTTTTTACTTTTTATATATATTCCTTTTCTTTTTTATCCTTTTTTTTATAATTAATTTTTTCTAATTATTTTATTTATTATACCTTAGAGCTAGTAATCTAATTTAATATTATCTATTATAATAGAGATATAAATAATCTTAGTTATTTTACCTTTTTAAACTAATTTAATACTTTTAAACTATTTATTAGTTAATAGATATTCGATTTTAACTCTATTAACTTTAAATTCTTTTATCTAATTATTCTTTTTATATTTCCTATATTATTTATATATATTAATCTTAATTAGAGAAAGGTATTTATTCTTTACAATAATATAACTTATATTAAATAGATCGACTAGTAGTTATAAACTAATTTTAGAAAGAAATAAGATCTATTAGGATTTAAATTACTAGTTTAGTATTTAAAATAGGTTTAATTAGATTATAAATAGTATTAATAGAGTATTAAAAATTATATATAAGAATTATAGTTAGATTCTTAAATATTTTTATATTATCTATCTTTATCTAATAAATAATTAAAGAGTATAGTATTATAATATATTAATAATATTAAAATATATTAAAAGTATAGGGTATTAAAAGACTAAAGATATATTAAAGTTAGAGATTATAAGATTCTTTAATAAAGCTATATATTCTATTATAATTTAGTTTTTTATTCTCTTTTACTAAATTTCTTTAAAATAATACTCTAATTAAAGCTTTTTTCTTATAAAAGGCTTAGGAAAAAAAGATTTTATCCTTTTTATCTTTTAATCGACTTTTTTTATATTTTATTAAATATTTAAAGTTTCGGAGTTTAATTTAAATAGTTTATATCTTTTTATCTATCTTTTTTATTTTTTCTATTAATATAGTTTATTACTAGTTATTAAATATAGTTAAAGATTAATAATAGAGTATATTTTAGATATTTCTATCTAATTCAAAGATATTTATCGCTTTTAATTATTAAAGCTCTTTCTTTTTATAGATATTTATAATAATTACTAGCTATTTTATTAATAGCGATTAGGTTTATTAAAAGGTACTATTAGATTTTAAATCTATTTATAGTATATATATTAATATAAATCTAAATAATATACTAATAGAAATTCTAATAATATAGTAAATAATAAAACTCTTATAAAATCTCTTTAATAAATTTTATTAGATAGTATTATTATTATTTAAATTCTTTATTTTATTTATATTATCTAATTTAGTTTTAATTAGCTTTTTAGATATATTAAAATAAATCTAGGAAATAAAACTATAAAGATAAAATAGATCTATTAATAATCTATAAAAATAATAAAATATATAATAATAATAATAATAAAAGATTTCTTTTATATTAAATAAAATCTACTATTGAGATCCAGAGCCGGCCACTACTCCGAGCTCTTACCCATTAAGCCAAAAAGGCATAGCCAAACTGAGTTCTGGAACTCAGTTTAACTGCAGTGGTATATATATATAGGTGTCTCCACACCATGTATGCCAATGCTAATACATGCTGTGGGATCATACTATTTTATAATCTATATAAATATTTAGTCTTTAATAATAGGAGAGTTTTTATAATCTCTAGCTTTAAAAACTTAAGATTACTCTAATCTAAAATATAAAGATCTAATAGAATTTAATATTTTTAATACTTTATTATATAAAAGGACTAGTCTATTTTTAACTCTTTTTATAAAAAGTATATTTATTTTAATCTACTACTAAATATTAAAGAAGAGTATTAAATTAACTATCTTCTTTGTATTATAAAGCTATTCTTTAATTATACTCTATAACTGTCAACGAGAGAGAAGGCTACGTAGGAATGAAATGATACAGGGGAAACTGTATTGGACTCTGGGGAGGAAAAGAGAGGAGAGAGGAAGCTATCTCGACTAACTACTGGAAGTCCTGTGAGACTGGATCACGTGACTGGCATATGACAGGTCACGTGATCTCCAACAATAACTTTTAAAGATTTAAGATATTATTAAATATTATACTTTTAAGATATATAATTAGCTTTTTAGATATCTTAAATAGTTAATAAAGTAGTTTAAATAAAAATATATTATATAGAAGATATAAATATTTAATATTTTTAAAGTTAGTTATAAAATTTAATAAATATTACTTTTAGTTTAATAATATCTAAAGATATATCTTTATAATATATATAGGGGATTGATAGAGGGACACCCCCTATGGATCCTGCGACACCCCTTTGGATCCTGGGACACCCCCCTGCCTGAAAATGCCTAGGATTTCAGGCATACACAGCACCGCCTTCCTAATGTAGTGCGACCCTAGATTCTGCTATATATACTGCTAGTGCAGAGTTTTCTGCCATATAATTCTACCCTAACTATAGGAATTCTGGTTTATATAGTAAAAAAACATGCATTTTGATCAGAAAAAAGCGTATATTTTTATTGATTTAAGTATTTGTATACTTATATAGGTTGAATATGCTTCTTACGTAGGTCCCCGCGCCCGGTTTCTACGTCCTCGACCCTGTCCTCGACCCTATCCTCGACCACGTCCCTATCCTCTAGTCTCGCTATTACCACTACTAGTTTCACTATTACTTATTCTACGCCTACGTCCCTTTCCCCGTCCCCGCGGCCGTCCTCGTCCTTATCCTCGGCTCTCCTTTTATAACGAAGGATCTCGGTGTATAGAACGATCCTATATAAGAGGATCCGCGGAAGACTACAGTTGCTAGGTACTACTAGCCTAGGTACTGCTAGCCTAGGTGCTACTAGCCTAGGTGCTTAGGAGATTCTTAGTATTTTAAGGGCGGCCTCGTCGCCGAGCCTAAAGGGGATCCTATACGAGAAGTAATAGATTAATTAGGGGTATATCGACACTATATAAGTGCTAATACTAGTGATATAGCCCTAGCTCGAGGTATCGTCCTTCCTCTTCGTACTATTTTAGTATATAGATATATAGAAAACCAGCTATTTCTTTAGAATTATAAGTGTAAATTAGTAGAATTAGGGGCTTATTATCTACTAGAGGAAGATACCGAGTGTAAATATCCTTTATAAGCTAGATTACCCGTACTAAAATACGGTAATAAAGTAAATAGTAGAGCCTTTAATAAGCCTACTTAGGCCTACGTATCTTCTAGATCTCTAGTTCTTACTAGACCTTTACGAACTAACGCTCTATTATATAGCTAAAGTAACGGAGTACTACTAGTAAATCACTAGTTAAAACCTAGAGATCTTACTTTAGAAGCTAATACGCGCTCTCTATATAGGAAGTAGCGATCTTATTAAGATAGAGGTATTATCTAGTATAGTAATAAAGGAACCTTTCCGGGTAGTCGTCTAGCTATTTTTATTATATATAATCTAGTAATAGGGTAAAGAGGCTAGAGGGATTAGCGTATCGTTCTTTAAAATTACTCTATTATCGGTCCTTTTCCTTAATTATAGTAGTATAAATAATACGATTCTACTAGCGGAGTATCTTCTTCTACCCCTATTTAGCTTTTTCATAGACTTCCTAGGCTTTAGCTAGGGTAAGGCGGCGGTTGATTCTAGTATCTCGACGTGCCTATACAATTTGATTAGCGAGAAGGGGGCGCGCTTTCTTTAAGATATTTATATTGATATACTAGATATAGATTATATTCTTTATATCTAGGAAAATAGTCTTAATTACATTTATTAAAGCTCTCTCTTTATTAGTAAGGATTGTACGCGGGGGATCGAGACTTAGGGAGTCGTATACTTTAGCGAGATAGGTAAATATCACCTAGTAATCCTAATAAGGTATTAGTATTAGTTAGTTTTAAATAGGAGTATTAGGTATATATTTACCTCGTATAAGTTATCCTTTTTATCTCGTATAAAGGTAAAGCCTAGGTAGAATATTAATCTAGTAGTAGTAAAGCCTACGATATCTAATAAAGGAAGACCGTACCGATTAGTCTTATATATATAGTCTATAGAGATTACCTAAGGATTCTTCTAAAGTATTATAACACTCGATTTATATATATAAAATAAAGTAGATATATATAATTATTCGTCTAGCTCGTATTTAAAGATCTAGCTACTATCCTTCGGAAGTTCTATTAATAATACTTAGAGGGGCGTACGGCTAGTAAGAAATATATCGCTTAGCTTCCTATATATATTATAAATATCACGCGGTATAAAGATACTCTCTAGATCGGCTTTATAGATCTTAGTTATGATCTAGCGGGTTATATAGCCTTAGCGAAGCGCGTTTTCGATCTTATCTTTCTTATATATAAGCTTAAGCTTTCGTTACGCTATATAGATAGATACTAGCGATAGGAGATAGTTATATTTAGACTTTAAATCGTTAATTATCGGTCGCTAAAGACTAGTTATAGAATCTAGACGAAGCACTATTATAAAGGGGTATCTATAGGTAAGTGTTATAGTACGTCGTTTTTTAGTAGTCTCTTTAGTATCCTTTTACTTTATCTTATAGCCTCGGTTGTAGTAAAGGTAAACTGATTTCTTAATACCCTTTTTAGTGTATTTAGAGTGTCGGATAGTGACTATATAACTATATAGGCGCGCGAATATATTTAGTACTTTAGTACCTTCCTCTAGTATATAGTATTACTAGTTTAATAGGGGTAGCGGAAACGTAAAAAGCGGCTCTATAGATATCTCGCTAGCGAGTGTCTCGGTGATTAGCTAGGTATACGACTAGGTACTTAGTATTACGGGTAGAGACTTAGGGACAATCTTAAGGGTCCGAATCCGATGATTCGAGGTATAATAGGCCTAAAGAGGCTATTTTAATAGCTAAAATAATAAAAACGATAATAAATTTAATATAGATACTAATAAAAAATAGATTAGAAGAAGGTAGGTTAATATATATAAACTAGAATTGTATTATTAGTTTGTTTACTACTCGAGTCCTATAACATATATAGGACTAAAATGACTTGTTTTTACTATATATTTTGTATATAAATTATAGGTATCTGCTATCGTCCTATAGTGTTAGGTAGAGGGCGGAGTGTATTTGACACGAAGGCGGTATAAACCCCCGAAGGCGGTGAGAAAGGCGGTAGACAGGTGCAGGTATCGAGGTAGAAATATTACCCGATTAGGAATATGAGCCTGGTTTTTCAGGCAGGGGGGTGTCCCAGGATCCAAAGGGGTGTTCGCAGGATCCATAGGGGGTGTCCCTCTATCAATCCCCTAAAATTAATATAGATTTAATTAGTAATACTAAAGAGCTAGATAAAAAAGATAAAAAGAATAATATAATAAAGGATATTAAAGATAATATAATTAAGTCTAAACTATTAGAGACTAATATATAACTCCGATTATTAGGATAGAAGTATAAATATTAAGATAATAATAATTTCTAATATTACTAGTTAGCTAAAATATTATCTTTTTATATCGAATATATACTCTAAAAAGCTTTAAATTTTATTATATCTATAAGACTCTTAATAAAGATAAGATATAAAAGAAATACCTAAAGTTATAATAAGAGATTATATAAATTATATAGTTAGGATTCTTTAGTATATTTATCTTATTTATAACCTAATTAGAGCCCTAGCCTAGGTTTATATTAGGTCCGGGTTAAGGGTAGTAACCTAGGACCTAGCGCTAGGTCGAGATTTTAGACCCGGACCCGACCCAAACCTAGGTTGGGTCCGGGTTGGGTCCGGGTCCGGTTAGGTTCTACGGAAGCCTACTATTATTATCACTAACTAGTGTCGGTCCTATCGTATCCCTACTTTCATTTCTTAGTATCATATAGTTCAGACCTTAATTATTAGGGCAGTCACGTGACTAGCATATGATCCATCACATGATAGCCCGGACCAGGACTTCCAGTTAGAGCTTCCTCATCTCTTCTTCTTTCCTCTCTCCAGAGTACAACACAGTTCCTCTGTATCATCATAATTCCTACATAGCCTTCTATGCCGCTGGCAAATAGAAGCCTTCCCGGAGATATACTAGATCTCGGGCTAATTAGAAGGGCAAGTAAATCATTTCTTTAGTCAATAATATTTACTTATACTAGGTTGGTATTTGTCTATACAAAACTTGCTATTCAGCTAGGGTAGTCCGACCCTCTACCGACTTTAGAAATCAGACTCCCTTGTCATACTATTGAAGACTTTTTTTAGCTGTGCGAAAATAAGAGATCATTTAATAAGTGGATGGCTCAGATGTCTGCTAAATCACTTCGTTCTACAAAGAGTGAATGTGGTACGTTAAACTCTAGGGGAAAACACCATACACTTTAAGCGCAGCAAATCTAAAGCATAATAAGCGAGCGTCCTTTTAGGCGGGCTCGCGGATACACCATCATATGATAATCGATACATTTCCAGTGGTACGCGCAGAAGAATACATATAGTTATGGTGTCCTATCAATCCCTTAGTTGCAATGGCTCGCGGTGAAAATATTTCCTATCCATTATTCCATGCTATATACAAAAGGCCTGACATACAATAGAAGTTGAACCATTTTGAAAGCATTAGCAACCAACCAAACAATCGTTATAACAGGAAACAGCCAAAAAAAAAAGAAAAGAAAAGAAAACATATAACCAGACAAGGTCAACAACGTTTGCCAGTACACATATCCCTCATCAATAGCCTTACCGGCATCATATCATAAGATAGGGCCGACCAATCTTCACAGTTCATTCCCATCCTCCACCATATAATCATCATCCGGACAATCAACTTCTTTAAGCACCCAATAAACACAATCCGACGGGTTTGCCGTCTGATATACATAGCCCGTTGGGTACGTGGCCAGCCCGTTGTAGTTATTGTAACTGTTTTTCAGATTAACACAAAGGGAACATTTGTCCTTCTGGCCATCCATGTCATCATTTTTCACGCGAGGAGGATCGCTGCGATCACAACTCTTATGCGCCTTGAATGGCGCAATGTAATTCTCAATATCGCGGTAAATATTCGGATACAAAAACAGTCCAGAGAAACCAATCCAAGTCGGGCCCTTGGACCAAGCCGAACCGTGCCCATCCCAGAGATAAAACCGGTCGTTCTTGTAAACGTTTTGGTCGTCCTGCTCGCGCTTGCAAGAGCCCCGAGTGGAGCGGCACACGCGGAATGGGCGCCGGTTATCGTCTGCGTCATAGCGGTAGTATGCACCTTGTTGGTAGCCTAGCTTTTGCTTTTTGTTGTTTTCGATCCGGTAGCATTTGCCATAAAAGAGGCCTAGCTCGTCTTTTGTTGGTTGAATTGGTGGCACGGGGGCATCATCCAAGGGGATGAAGAGATTTTGAAGGCCCGGGAGGGGTAGTATCGGGGTTGATGGCGCGCTGAAGACGGGATGGGTAAGAGAAAGGGCTAAGAGGAACTTGAGACAGAGAGAGATATGAGGCATATTGATGTAATGACCACTTGGTAGGATTTAGGACTGCAGGATTGATTTGCCTGCTAAAACGTTGATCTGCCCGTCTGCTGTCCGGAGAAAAGACAGGTTTAAATATCCTGGCGTAGACCCAACTACTGCGAACGGAAGCCCGAAGGATTACAAGAATCAATCAACAAAGTAGAGTCTCTAGGTAGATTATGGTACAGTAGCATCAGACCTAAACTCCGGGACGTCAGGATATCTACACTTGGTAGGTATAGCGAGGTAAAGTTGGAAGCATAAGGATATGTCCGGAAACCCTCTGGAACAAAGTATAATGAGAGCTTCTTCAAAACCTACATGGTTTCATTTCCAAGTAGATCAATCGAAGGGTTCAACCAGACATGAAACACCCTTGGAAAACAACGTCAGGAAATGTGAGGTTCTTTAGTTGTTTATTTCTACAGTCGATGAATCATGATCCAGTTTCCTAGTGATGCATTCTCTGCCTTGAGAATGGCTGTTTACAACCCTGCTGTTACTTCAATGGCTAGAATATAATACCTTAAATCAATCATTGTGTTGCCCCAATTGTTAGTCTTCGATATCTCTTCTGTTATTTTCGTCCCTTACTTGAAGAACATTTATTGAAATATGAGATCCTTGGTGATATTAACATCGTTCATCTGCACCATCCATGTACAGCTAGGTTCAGGCCATCATGCTGGTCCGAACATTGCCTGCCCCTGCAGCACAAGTAACACTTGCCATACAAGCAACGACGGTGCTGTACACTGTCCACAATTTCCGTACGGTGGTGGAGCTAGTTTTCAGCCATACGGGAACCAAGTCTATCCACTCGGCTATCAGAAGCCTTTCCAACCCAGCTACCATTCCTACCCACCGTCGTGTCACGGGAATGGATTTGACCCTTCTGTATTAAGGCCTACCGTCTACCCTCCCGTTTTTGAGGATCCTTATGGTACTGAGAGTTCTTCATCCATCACCAGGCATATCAAGCTAACCCAATCATCTAGGATCGAGATACCCCAATGGGGGCCACTATAATCCATGGTATCCTTTCCTTCCACATCCAGGAACGGGATCTCCCCAGCCATATCCCAATTGGCCTCGACCACCAAATGACAATTGCAAGAAATGCCCTCCTGGGCCTAAAGGGGACAAAGGCGATTTGGGGCCGAGAGGTGAACAGGGCCCCGAGGGAAACAAGGTGAACAGGGCCTCAAGGGAGATGGAGGCGCCAAAGGTGACAAGGGCGAGAAAGGGGACAAGGGCGACAAGGGCGACAAGGGCGAAACAGGCGACAAGGGCAGCACAGGCGACAAGGGCAGCACAGGCGACAAGGGCAGCACAGGCGACAAGGGCAGCACAGGCGACAAGGGCAGCACAGGCGACAAGGGTGATAAAGGCGACAAGGGCGAAACAGGCGACAAGGGCGAGAAAGGGGACAAGGGTGATAAAGGCGACAAGGGCAGCACAGGCGACAAGGGTGATAAAGGCGACAAGGGCGAAACAGGCGACAAGGGTGATAAAGGCGACAAGGGCAGCACAGGCGACAAGGGCAGCACAGGCGACAAAGGCAACACAGGCGACAAGGGCAACAACCCCAAACCTAACAATAATACAATTCAACAAGGCTCGTCACTCTCGGAGCTTGAAACCCTTCGGCTTTGCCAGCCGAAGTCAGACACAGATGGCAGAGAAGTCAAGGTTGGTGGGGTAACATTTAGGATAACCTGTCGGCGAGTCATTTCCGGGGAAAAGTACAGTGTATTCAACACGCATCGCCTTGAAGAGGCTATGATCATTTGCTCAACCCTTCCCGGCTGTGAAGCAGTTGGCGCTAGCGGCAGCTCTATCGTCTCATGGAACCCCAATCGCGATGTCGAAACAGCGCCATCACCCGAAGGGATAGTTGCTGTTGCAATGCAGGCTCGACCATCGAAAGATATCCCGCCAAATATCAAGAAGGCGCGAGAGAGCGAATGTCCAGATATCCATGGATCAACCTTGGATGTGGGTGGCGTGAAATATGAGATCTTCTGCACAAGCCAAAAAAGCCCGCTCAAAGCCCCCGTGAAAACCATGAGCGCGGAAAAGAACATTTTCGAATGCCTTGCACTATGCTCTTCAGAGTCAACCTGCAGAGTTATTGCGCCAACAGGGACCATGCAGAAGTGCTCAATATCCGACAAAGAAGAGTCAGGCTTTGAAAATGATAAAGGGGAGAGTCGGATCTATTGGGTTGCTCGTGCCTTGAACAGGGGTTAAATGGCCTTGGAGATACAAGGTCAGTACATGTATTGGTATAAGCCATATCCTTCTATGTCACTTTCCCTGTCGAAAAGATCAAGCATACAGTAAATCTAATTATTCAATTTGATTAAGCAGTATTAGAACAAAATGTCCTAGTTCTTGCGAAGTTGAAACCCATTCTTCCAACCTACCTTCTGCCATCACGAAAGACATCTGCAGACTACATTCAATACCTTTAATAGGAACATTTCATGCAGTCACTTAACTAGAAAAAGTCGAAACTGTTAAATACTTCTTAATCCGATCAGTTTAGTGGGTCACAATAAGAAGTCTCAAAAGGTCTTCAATGCCGTCTCGGCTAATCCAAGAAAGTGCCAAGTTTTAACCAGTCTACACTGAGAAGTCAGAAAAGTTGATTCAATCTCCTTGCCAAAGCAGCGAAGCCGATTGGAGCTATTCTACGTTTCAGTGAAGCTCGTCGAAGAACGCCATGTAGTAGGTACTTAGTGTGAACCTAGCCGAGTCGGCTGATCCACACATGCGACGCAACACCCTTAGCTAAAGCCAATGACGGCATGTTCCACTCATTTCTGAAAAACGTAAGTAGTATAATATGTAGTGCTTAGCCAGTCATTGACTCCCTACCACTGGCTATGCAACCATGCCACGATCTAGATCCAGCCATTAGTACGTGAAGACAGTGGAGTATTTGGTATACTGTGTTACACTGAGGTATGTTTAAACAGTGCGGTTGGATGAGCTCCTACTGACTTGAAGGAATATTTTCACTAGCTATACCGGAAATCCGCATATTAAATGACTAATCACTGCGGGATGATCGTGAAGTGCAGCAACGCGCAAGCATCGTATAGCGTGGGACTGGATAGCTGTTGCTGCATGTTTAGTAATGATATTTAGTTATTTTGAGTAGATTGTGTAGCTAAAATCAGTTGACTGATGTTGCTAGTAAATACCGTCTTCGTTTAATCAAGTATAGAACTGTTGCATTGATAAACTTGACTAATCCTCTGGAACTATAATTATGGGAACTAAAAAATTATGATATACGGCTTAACCAGAACCGGCGCGATAGGAAATGTCCCGAGTCGCTACTGAGCCTAGTATATATCCTAATAGGCCGGACTGAGAGAGCCCATGGTTCAAACCGAATGATCACTACCTCCGCTTTTAGTTGCTGGTGATGCTCTTGGAACGAAGCGTCGTAATGCAGTGACAATCTAAGCTACCAGCGACTCACAAACTATGAATGAAAAGTAACGCTGCATTCTGTGGCGATAAACAACCCGAACTGACATCATACGGACCACTGAATGGATGACTAGAGTCAGATCACTGCGATATGAGTCTGATTCGGAAGATACGTATAGCTATCCTTTGATGGCTACCACGCTTGCTTGTATGGAATCACTTCGAGCGGATAGCAGCGGCGCCTAACCATTTGCTTGCCTCGATCATAGTGATATCAGCATGGTAGCAGCTGAACAAGCAAGTTACAAGACCCATTTTCCCATAAGGCATGACCTGCTTGGAGTACAGAATCTTTTCCATAGGACTTGAGAAAATAGAAAAATTTTGTGAATCTCACGCATATGCTACCATGTGCGCTAAGAGACAGAAGGTCTTCCTAGCTTAGCAAATTCCCAGTTTAAGGACCGGGTTCAGGTGACAAATTGTCAATTTCTTTTTAGCTTACCATATAGCACACGACGGGCATTCTTCAGCTGCTCCTAACCACCTTTTGAAATTTGATGTATTCAACCCGTTTATTACAGAACCCTCATGATAAGATGCACTTCCCGGTGTGACAAGATGACTTTTTATAAAAAGAATGTGACACTATATAGCACGAGTAAACCTGGGATAATATGATTTTCGAAGTTGATAAGACTCATCACTTCTATAGCGCATCAACTGTTCGCTTTACAGTCACATTCGCCTTTGTCGCCTTTTTCGCCTTTGTCGCCTCTGTCTCCTTTGTCCCCTTTCTGACCCCTCTCCCCCTTCTGGCAATGAGGACTCACGGGGCATTCATCAGGTCTAGAAGGTGACGGACGATCCGGCCCTGGACGTGTTTCCTGGTAAGGCGGATAAGGGTAAGGGTAAGGCAAAGGATAGGGGTAACCGTGCGGCGGCGGCGGAGGAGGAGGATAGGGTTGTTGCACAGGATAAGGGTATCCGGGTGGCGGCGGCGGCGGCGGCGGCGGAGGAGGAGGAGGAGGAGGAGGAGGAGGAGGAGGAGGGAGGGAGGAGGAGGAGGAGGAGGATAGGGTTGTTGCACAGGATAGGGAGGTGGACAGCCAGGTGGATGAGGTGGCTGCGGCGGCCGTACTTGATGATAAGGAGGATATAGGTGTAGGGGATGATCATGGTAGCCCATTCCGTTCAGTCCACCCCCGGTATTCCCATGATCGAGACATAATGGCGCATTAGGAACGACGCTGCAGTATAAAGCGTATCCTGGTGGATAGCAAGGAGGAGTAAGGCATCCAGAATAGAGTTGCGCAGACACACTATGGATGTTGGAGATAAAAGCCCACAGTAAATAAAGCTTGGGCTGCATCTCTGGGATCAACGTGAACAAATGAAGTGATAGAAAGGATGAGCGAGGAAAGAAGTTTTCTACTCAGGTGAGAGCATCCGGTATACATTACTGTTGAACTCTCATAAGCATTTAAAATGTCTGTTTCCCAGAAACTGGAGTGTAACAGCCGCATTTGTAGCCTATAGCAAACATGTAGGGATGCTCCATTATGGCCCGAACCTAAAGTTGCTTGATTTCAGCTCAGCATAAGAGCCTATTTTAGCCTATTTTAGCCTATTTCCGCATATCTTCGAATCAATGACGTTACTGCCGATGATGCATACGGCGAGACTGGGGATTACCTCGGAAATGTTTCTTCAATATCTGAAAACATTCTCATCGGCTTGTTGCGCATTAATGGTCCATTGCTAGACTCATACGCTTTTGGCATAGCGGTCAAAGTTAATTGTTCAACCAAGGGATGCATGCCACAAGCGCTACGTCGTAGAGGCTTGTTTTTCCTTTTTCCTTTTTTTCTTTTTTACTGCAGCATAGGCCGAGTCTGGAACCTATGTGGCTTGGCTATTTCGACCCCCTTACAAGATTTTGCTCCGGCAATCTAATGGAATTCCTAGAGTTGTCTTTCGAGAGAATTGTATTCAGACGATTTTTTTTTGTAATCGCGAGTCCAGGTCAGTTGTTGGGGGTTGTTTTGTATGGGGCACTAGATTTGGGCGATGGTGATGGATAATGTACTTTGATGATCTCTGTATTAGCAGAAAAGCAATTTAGATATAATGATGGAAAGGATAACTGGCTGGAGAAAACCAAGTTATAATCATGGCGTTATCCAGGCAATTTGTCTGTACTTTCGTACCCCATACTTCATCTATGCATATCACTTGGCTACCATACATATTGAACCTCCGTCAGATGACCAGTCATATTCAATATTAAAGCAATTCAAATTATCTCGCTGGAGGCAGTTTATCGTTGGTAAGTGCTGTATTGCCATTTCCAATCCCTCCCATTCCGCCAGTAGCAGAGGGTAAATCCGCATTAGTATTCCCAGCATCGCCTTTAGCAATTCCTCCTTCAGCCAAAGGTAAATCTGCATTTGAATTTGCGGTATTTCCATTGGCTATACCTGCCTGTCCGACAATGGGCAACGCACTCTCCGTTTGTGCAGAGTAGCCATTGGCAATGCCCCCTTGACTGGTAGAAGGTGGTAAATCCGCGTTAATTTGGGCAGCATCTCCTCGGGCAATGCCTCCGCCACCAGGGGTAGGATTTTGTTCGGTTCCATTGTTCTTGGTGTCTGTCGGATTGTTCCCTTGGATCGGAGCCTGACATTGGCTTTGGCTGCAGGAAGTACCGGCAGGGCCAGGAGACCCCTGATTGCCCTGAGGACCTGCTGGTCCTTGCTCTCCTTGAGGACCTGCTGGTCCTTGCTCTCCTTGAGGGCCTGCTGGGCCTTGGGATCCTTGAGGACCTGCCGGGCCTTGAGCCCCCGGAGTCCCCTTCTCGCCCTGAAGCCCTTGAGGCCCGGGGGGCCCTGCATTTCCTGGTGGCCCCTGAGGACAAACAGGACAAGGTTGTTGCGGACTTTGACCAAAGCATGGTGGGATCGGTTGCTGTCCTGAGCCCGGTGTAAAGACTGGACTAGGGGGGAATTTGCTGGCCCGGAACGAACTGTTGTCCAGGAATGAATTGCTGACCAGGTTGGTGTAGAAAACCTCCCATTGGACCAATCCCACCCATGGTATTCATGCATCCACTTTGAAGGTATACAGGTGGTATAAAGGAAGGTCCGATGCCTCCCATTGGCGGCTGAAGTGTATTAAAACATGGCTGGGAGCCCAATGGGGGAAGATTTGCCCCTGGGATAGAGATATGGGCGTGCATATGGTGTTGGAGCTGCAAATGTAGGCGACCTGTGCAGCAGATAAGTCCAGGAGGGCTAACGTAGTGCAGGCTATCCAGTAGGACACATTATTCCGCATGTTGTTGTCATCGAAGTGCAAATGAGTAGTGAATAGTTGCTTAGTGATGTAGAGTTTCAGGAACTATCTTTTAACAATAGGAAGAAAAGCAATAAATAATACGACAGTATCATACTCTACATGATATAGATCAGAGATCAGGTGTCAGAAAAAGACTATTTGCAAACGGATAACATGACTGTGCGCTGTCAATCAAGACTCAGACGTTTTACCATGCTTTCGGCGGGGAAAACCCGCATACCATAACAAATAACGCAAAATGTTGCGTAACAGGAAAGACGAAAGCTGGCTTCCGTCCAACGTAGGGAGCTAGGAATGTAGGAATGAAAGAGACGACCCGAAAAGGGCAATGTCACCTTCTAATTAAAAGACCCCACGTCGGACGACAGCGTCGACAATAGGTTGTAACCCATCTTGCCATTTCTCAAGATTCCTATGCACTCTTCTGAACCACATAACCATATTTATCCTGGATAGGAAGCGCAGGTAATTGCATGCTTGCCTCGTTCACCGGATTAAAGAATAACTTGCCGGTATAATTCCCGTAGTTCCGAACAGGCTCAAGATTAGCCGGCCCAACTCCATGTGGAAATATGAAGATTTGAGGGTGAGGGCCTAAGTGAAGCCAGCTTTAGCCATTTGGATCAAACGCGGGGCAAAGGCTGAAAAAGCCAACTTACGCGCGACACAGCCCTGACGGCTCTTATTGTAGTAGGTTGCATAATCAGTGATGACCTGTCGAAAATATTCATCCGCAGTGAAGGCATTATCGAACAGAATGGTCCATTTAGGCCGGACAACTTGCTCGACACTCTGCATGCCATAGGCGTGGAAAGCATTGAGCCGACCCATAATTCGATCTTTTTCTGCTTTCTCATGTGCTTCCTGCGCATCTTGCAACATCTCTTTCTTGATATTTTCTTTTTCATCTTCGGGCTTGGTGCCTTTCTCCTTTGCCCTTTTCTGGGCGAGAAGAGTGATTTTAGCATCCTCTTGCTTCCCACCAAGACCCAGGAGTTGCTGTTGAGTTGCACGGTCAATCCTTCGGCGATCAAAAGTTGTCTCCTTTTTTGACGCACCTTGTTATTTTTCCAGTCAATATTGAGGATATTGCTGAGATCCGTGAACCTCAGACCCCCAAGCAGGCCACCTGGCCCAGTCAACTGACCCAAGAGATCGCCGCCAGTACCACTTCCAATCATACCGGTAGCAGCACCAGCGGGGTTTGCAGTCAAAGGTTCCTGCTTTGGTACTTGGTGAAAGTCAACACTTCCAGATTCTGATTACTGGTTGAACGCCTCAGTGCTAGAGTTCTCACCTGCACCATCGCCTGCCTTGTTATCACCTACACCTGGTACCGTGTCAGAGACCACGCCATTGACCGTTGTCGGTACAATTGACGCAAGAATCCCTAGGGCCCCAAATCTGAGAATAGAACGAACCAGCATGTTAATGTGACAGCCTAATGGCGCGTAAGACTGAGGTCGGTGAAATTTCCTATATGTACCAGCGCTCTTGATGAAAGCCAATTCGAAGTGTCGAAAAGGAAAGATCATGACGTGAGATGTCAGACGCTCTGCAATTATAATAGCCATACCATCTACATTTTGATCAAAAGTTATGAATCATAGACTGCACGTCAAGAGAAGCCTCTTGGAAGTCAGCAGGTCGCTGAATGGTGTATCTTTCTGGATATATGACCCAATGACCAGTCCAAGCCTCTTAAGCTTGTCATAGAAGACCCACTGACTCCATAGGGAATATAAACTGCGTACGTTTCATGGTTACATTGGAGGTGAAGTGAACCTGATCAGCCATAGAGGCTATTCGAGTAGCTGCTGGGTGCCCTTTTTGGATTGGATGCTGGGGCTTCTTCGCCCGCAGTTCCCGCGGGACCCCGCGGACACGCACATCACACGGCTGCACCCCTATGTCGTAGAAGTTTCATTCTATGTCTTTCAGCTCAGGCTGACATATGATCCATATAGTGCGATTGATGATGTCGTGTAGAAGATATTTGCGTTTGGCCATGTACAGACTCTAATGGAATTTGCAAAGGATTTTGAAGATAAGCGTGCGGAAATAGTCTATGGCATTCCGCAGGATCACACTTGTATCTCAATTCAGGGTCTCGACTCGGTGAAAAGAGGGGGTAAAACATAATATGAGGCTACTGTAATTAAATTATGAATCTTGCATATAAAGACAAAGATGGCTTAGATCGTTTGATAGCCTGGACGGGCTAAGAGTAGACGCTCCGTTCTAACATTCCCCCATAGTAGACCGAAAGGTGCAGTTTCTAAACCTTGCTCACATTCCGAGTAGTCTATCGCATAACCCGGTTTTAGGTCGAGGTGTCCAACCCGGACCCGGACCCAGACTAGTAGACTTCGGCACGACCCACTATAACCCGAACCCAACCCAACCCAACCTAACCCAAAATGGGTTTTGGGTCCATTGCTTCGACCCAATGATGGGTTTTGGGTTATAACTAATAACCCAAAACCCATTGGGTAACCTATTAGGGCCCCAGTATAGTGTGAATAAAATAAACAAAAATTTTATATGGTTGAAATTCAAAGATTTGGATATATATATATCTAGTATAGTAACTCAATTACAAAATAAAAACAAATTTATATAAAAAGCATTTTATACTACTAAAAAAGTATGTTTAAAAATACTAAGACTTAGATTTTATGAATTTTATGAACTTTTATATAAAAATGGGTTCAAATGGGTTATTATTGGGTTATCAAGTTTAACCCATTGGGTTTTGGGTTGGGTTGGGTTATGGAAGGCGGAACCCAAAACCCAATGGGTTAGGTTTTGGGTCGGAGACTCCGACCCAAAATGGGTTCTGCCGAAGTCTAGAAAATAGTCTTTATTTATTAATTAAAAACCACTAGCTAATCGATTTAATTACTAATAAATATATATTAAATAATAGGAGCCTCTTTATCGAATTTAAATAAATAGATAGTATATTTAAAGTCGGTAATATTATAATATAGCTCTATAGAAACGGTAAAGTTTAAATTAAGATAACTAGCTAATCCGGAAAGCTAGTTATATTTACTCTTTTTAATATCGAGTATTTACCTAGTTTTTACTATAACTTTATTTTAGTAGAACTAATAAAAAAGAGAGGGTATAAAACTAATTTTAATAAACTTACTGTGACGATCTGAGGAGGTTTCTGCCAAAGGTTTCCGCCTTGGTTGTTATTTGCATGTGATAGGACCCCACGTATAAAGGATCTCTGATCTTAAGGATCCTTTCTTTCTTTTCCTTTACTTCTCTATACTTAGATTCTCGTTAAATGCACTCTTTTTGATTGAAGATCTGGCTGGTAACACTTACTATTATTAATAAAGTAATAGGAAGGACTTTCTCTAAACTAGAAGAAATTAGTAACTTCTTTATATTTCTAATAATATTTATAACTACTTCTTTTAATATAAAACGTTTTATATAGCCCTTTATTTTTAAAGCTTCCGCTATTTACTAATATTAGCGCTTTAACTATCTTTATAATAAATATATCGAATAACTTATTTATATAATCAAAGAAATAGAAATCATAAATTTACTATCTTCTATTAAATAGGAGTATAACTTTAAATTATATAAAGTCTATTAGTTTAGCTATTAATAATAATAGATCTTTTAATAAGTTTAAAAGATAAATTTTAGACTATTTAGTTATATCTATTTTGATCTTATCATATTTTAGCCTATATATAATAATTATAAATAGCTCTCTTAGTTTTATTTTAATAGAATTCGATAGTATTAGAAAGAAATATATAAAAAGAAAAATAACTATTAGTAAATAATTCGTACTCTTTTCTCGCTTCTCTAAAACTAGTTTAATTTATTAATTAGAGTATTCTACTTTAATAATAAATCTTCAATTAGGAATAATACTTTAGATTATTTTAGTAAGTTAGGTATTATTATTTAGATAGTAGTTATTAGAACCTTAGAGTAAAATAGCTTTATTAAACGATCTAAAAGTGTCAGCGAGATGAAGGTCCTTTTAATTATAAAATAGGATTAGCTAATATAGGCGTACTAGATATATAATATAATAGAGCGAGCGGGGTTTATTATATAATCGGCCCTATTTCTTTAGTATACTATTTTTCCTATAATCCTAGGGCCCCCCCGGGACCCCCCCTAAATTCTAATAAGAAGTAGTCTTAGCATATAGAGATAATATATTGATCCCCTCCCACAGCCATTGTATCTCTTGAGGCTACATGCTACCAGGGAGATGGAGGAGGAAGAAACTCTTGCTATGGAATCTAGCAAAGCAGGGCCTTTATAAGGGCCTGCACTAACAAAGGACTAGCAAACTGACAAAGCAAAGGCTCAGTCTGCATGAAATGAAGAACCATCCCATCCCGGGCTTCTCCAACAGAATCAATTTAGATGCATCCCACATCTCTTGCCCCGGCCAATTAAAGAAACCCTTCTTTTTAATGCGTCCAGGCTACTTTCACTGGGCGCGGTATCCTCAGACATCCTGGACTGCCTGAGGCGGACATTTTGCACTAGTAGACACGGACTCGGCATTGCACGGCGTCACGCGCTTACAATAACACCTAGCAAATCATCCATATGTTAATATCCACAAACGTTCGGAGATCAACCGAAAAAGAACGAGGCACATACCGCAGGCAAGACGCGGGCCAGAGTTACCATTAATCTTCGAATCTGGGTTGTTTCCTCTACCAAGATCATCTTCATCTCTATGAATAACAATCGATCTCTATTCACTCACGCGTAAGCCAAAGTAAAACGGATTCTGATATTCTCAGACTCATACTCACACCTACTATACCGTAAGGACCGGTCAGTTTGGCGACATGATCACTGAAACTGAGCATATAAGGGTCTTGGTCGACGTCAATATTGCCCCAGTCACCAATGTGACGTTCTGCGTCGCTGGGTCCTCCATGGGATTCGTTGGTTGGATTGTCTATATTTGTTAGAGAAAGTGGTTATTTCTCTTCTGCGGCCAGGGAAGGGTAGTTATATTGACGGACGTACAGTGACCACCTGCGTCAAGACATTGATTACCAGTTGCTCCATGCTCGTGAACATGGATCCCATGCTTTCCAAGCGGTATGCCGGACAACTGGCCCTCAATTACAAGGCCATCATTCCTCTCCTCCAGAATAATCGTTCCACTAATGCTGCCGACAAGCTCGGCAGCTTTAAAATTAATGTAGTTAGCACTCATCCATGAAATCAGTACAATAAGAGAAAGGATATCCTGAATATAATAGGTAACGATAAGTTACCCTCAAAAAGGAGACATACTAGCTCTTTCACTCGACTGGCTAAGGACAGCAGGTATTAAGAGGTAAAATAAGATAGATAACATGTTGGAGATAGATATGGTAGTGATATGTTTTGGATAGTAGAAAGATGGTCCATTCTCTATCTGGGTTGGAACTATTAGTTAAAGAGGAGGACAACTGGTCACATGATGTGACCAGCTGCCCAACATCTACGTAATGGTGACAGGCTCAATGTTAAAAGAGGATAGAAGGCCTGTCAATCAGGTAGAAGGAGGATACGAGGGTGTGTAACCCAAGACGTGTCTCATGCAGTGTGGCCCTTCAGCTAAGCCAATGAACCCCTGGAAGCTCCAAAAGCAACAATGCATCAGAAGATTATTGGGAATAGTTGAAAGTAAACTGACGACTGTGCCAATAGGGTTTACCATAGCTGAAATACATGTAGATGCGTGTCAGCTCGGAGGATATTTAGTTAAAGTTAGCATGCCACTAGCCTATGTGATGGTTCTATATTATGAGATTTACGGGCCAATTATCAAACCTAATTTAGGATGATCATTGATATAATATGCAGGATGGCTATATGATCAGCAGATATTGGATTAAGCAGGATTTGGCTCACCAGTGGGTCTTTGGGAAAGGAAGCGTGTGTAACTAAGAGGGTAGTCTGTTTATAAAATCCCCTATAGAATATAACATACTGGGAGACGGATATGGTTAGTAGGAATACCGAGCCATACCAGCTGACGTCGTTGAGCGCCCCAAATTCATCTGTGATCGCTAGAATGGCGGTCGCGACCATGGCTTTGTCGAGAGCCACGCATAGATGGCGAACTCCAAGCCGATCATGAGGACGGCCAAGTTGAGGCTAGACGGGTATTCCATGGCTGCGTCGTCGGCCCAGGCTACGGCTCTGAAGGAGTGACCTCCTCGGTTGGCGCTCGGTCGGGCTGCGCGTCTGCTGTTGGCATATTGTGAGGTTTAAGAAAGCAAGACGACACAGGAGAGAAAGCAGGAAGAAAAGAAAGATGAACTGCTCCGTGGTCTGCAGAAATGGACACGATAAGAGGGACGCGCAGGCAAACAAGAACCCACCTTTCCTGAGCCATGTGCTCTGGATATTGAAGACCAAGGCCGGAGAAAGAAATAAATGAACGATCTTGTAACGCTTGGTGAATAATAATGTGGGCTCTAAAGGGACCAAGCGTTCAATAAGCACTTTCTTTTGATTGGAACTTCCTTCTTTTTCTTCTTCTTTTACTTCTTCTTTTCTCCGCTTGACTCCGTTATCGATTCAGTTCATACCCAGGTGGACTAGACCTATTGGGGGGGGACCCCAAAAATAGGTTCAGATAGTTAGTTTGGCCTCAGCCTCACTCCCTCTTTCTCCACCTCTCTCTCTGTCAATTTTTCTTTTTTTTTAACAGATATCTCAATTCATGCAGCTTTCTCTGCCTTTTACTCCCTATCTGTAGCTCCCAGAGAATCCAATTGGCTTCGCAGGTTTATGTTCCGTTGAGACACCTCACCAGCATAATGACGGCAACATTACCCCCCGAACTGTTATTCCAGATCGCAACTCTTCTGCAAAATAATGGAAATTCTCTAGTTCCATGCACTTGTGTTTGTCGCTCATGGCAGGCGGCTTTTGAACCCCTCATCTACTCCAACCTAGCTGTCTATAGTGACGATGAACACAAAGAAGAGGGGCAACGTGGAATTTCTCTCCGAAATTTCCAAAAGCTCATATCCGGCCATGCTATACGGAAAACCTACATCCGAAATCTTGAATACCATATCCTCGTCCCCTACGAAGTCTTAGACTGGATCGCACGCAAACACCGGAAGAGTCCTGAAAATTATAGTACAGATAACCCTATCCGAAAGGACAACGATCTAGCTTTTCAGACAGCTATGGTTAGTCTTTTCCAAGAGCTTCAATCATGGGATCAAAATTCCCGTCTGAGATTAAATCTGGCTATTCGAGGTCGTCGGCGAGGTCTTGCACCGGAACCACATACTCAGCACTCAGAAATCGCCGCTGACTATCGTTGGGATTATCGAGATGGGCGTATATTATCAATTCCCCCGTACAGGGCGCGGTTCCTCAAGGATATGTCGGATCTACCATCTCTTCCGTGCATTGAGAAGCTCTCTTTTCTAAACCGTAATCAAATCTGGACTGGTGCAATGCGGACTATAATTCAACGTTGTACCTCAATCGTTGAATTGGAGCTAGATCTGAAGGAATTTGTCCGTCCAGACCACCTGGAGTATATACAGGCACGTCGTGAAGGTGAGCTATACCCTTTTTGTTATAAACTTCTATTAACCCTATGAATTGCACTAATAGCTATGTAGCGTTGTCTTCTTTAGTCGGTTCTATTCCGAAGAGCCTAAGAGTGCTACTCTATCAAGGACATGATGATGCCCCGTGGAAACCGGCCATGTCCCCACTCAATGTCATCCCTTCTGGTGTTGATAGTGTGAGCTTCAATTTACGAGATCTTAGTATTCACCTTCAGCAACTGAAGTTGGTGAACACTACTATCGCATATGACTTTTTGTGTCCTTTGGATGAAAAAGGTCAGCCGAAACCGGGTTCTTTGCAGTTGAACTGGCCCTACCTAGAGGTATTAGAACTTGAGCGTATACCACCTTGGCTTCCTTCAGGTAAGAAATCGGTCCCTCCTAGAACAAGAAACACCAAAAGAAAAAGTTGAAGTATATCGAAGACGTCTAATAACAAACAAAATCGAATAGGAGAACCAACTTATCATAACACACCGGAAGACCAAAGCGAAATCGACGAGATTGAAAATTGGGAAGACGTGATATGCGATGTCGAAGCGGGATGGGGCTGGCCGGAATTACCGACTGAAGAACATTTCCATCGACTTCTTATATCGCTCGGCTATGCAGCCCAGCGTATGCCCCGTTTAAAGAACGTGAAAATCAAGGTAGAGAGCCATCGCCAGTTTACCTTCTGTCTCCAGAACAAGGCCGCCCAGATTACCTTGAAATGGGATTGCTTTCACCCATATCGGCCAGATAGTCGGGTGGCAAAGGCGTGGGATTTTGACCTCGATGATGTGAAAAGTCACCCTCAATACGAGGACGAAACTTCTGTGATACTTCGGACCTAGCCGCCCAACACCCCTATCTAGCCCTCTGGATCAAAACACGGGAATTACGAAGGCAACTGCGCTCTCTTTCGCGAAGCACGGTGCACGAAGACTTGCCGTTGCAGATCTCAATTTTGAGGTGGCTTCAGGGGTCTTGCACTAAACAATGAAGCCGTGGCTTTCCTCGAGGATGCGCATTTACGCTCAAACCCAAAGGCATATTCAACCCACGAGGTCCTTTGGTCCTTTTGCCGGATCTCTCATTTATTACGCCGCAATGGGTGACTGTACGGAGCTCCTTCTTTGCTACAATGGAAGCAGGGGGCAGCAGAGGACGGCGACCAGAATAAGCGAACTCCTCTCTCCTGCGCAGCGGGATATGGGCATTGCGTGTGATCGAAATTCTGTTGGAGAACGGGGCAAAAGTTAATTCTATGGATGATATATACTTAACAATCATTGTCATGGCTGATACACGCGGGTACGGGCACGAGCCGGACGGCGACAGAAGCCTATCTGAGAAAGAGTGGTGCGACAGAGAGAGGTGCCAAGTGGGCTTGTATCTTGAGAAACTCGGAATGCTCTAATGGATTTAACATGATTAACCCTAATTCCCAAAAGCAATGTGCAGACTACAGTGCTGTACTACAATTCTATCTATTTGTGTACGTGAGGTAGACTGTACAGTAGGTAGGTAGACCTCTCGCTCCTCTGGCGAATCGTCCATGGCCTGGAGAGTTGTTTCGTCGTGAAGGAAAGTCCCCCACGGTTGTGAAGCGCTTTCCCCCATCTCATATTTCAACAAGGCCAGGTCTTTCACGACCTAGTTTGGTTTATTTGCTTCTCACCCATGGTCCTAGATAGATCGGGACCTCGGGGTGCGGATAAAGCACGCCAGCTTTTGAGCACCTGGGACCGCCTCCTGTGTGATCTTGACACCTGTTGCTCCCTCTTCAACGGTAGTGCTGTTGGACAACATACTGAGAAGCTTGGATGAAGATGGCTTGACCGAAGTGCCTTGGATAAATAAATCAACGTCGGCTGTTTCTTCCAACTGCTCGACCATTTGACGTATCCTTTGAGGAATGAATGACGATTCTAGGCCAGGTTCTTTCACATCGAGGCGACGTGTATTAAGCGGGGACTTGACTTGACACTAGTCTGGTCAGATCACTAATGTGTTTACGTCGCGGACCACGGCGAACCCTGACGGTGGTCAGTTGGATTCGATGGGACCTGAGACACCTTGTACATCTGGGACACCTAAAATAGCTTCAAGTTGTACACCTTGTAACCTTGTACGCCTGGGGTGCCTTGTACGGCTGGGGCACCTGTCACGCCTTGTATACCTTGTACGCCTTGACAGGGGGACAAACATGTAATAAAGTTGGTTGAACTTTTCCTTCTTTCTTGCTTGTCGCCGCATACCACCGTAACCACCACACTGATTTCATCCGTAAACTCCGGCATTCACCACCCTGGTTCTGTCTTACAATAAGGGATCTTATTGTACCTGCGTGTCCACGGTAGATGTCTATTCCTTTACTGATCCTTCTTGATCTTCCTTTCTAAAGAATTAAGCTTCTCAGACACAATATCCTCTACAGTATCTGAAATCACTTTCAGTAAAGCAACAATCATGACCTCATACCTGGTGACCGGAGTGGCCCGCGGCCTCGGTCTAGAAATCGTGAAGGCACTGGCCCAAAAGCCGGCCAGCGAAGACTCGACAGTTTTTGCCACCCTGCGCTCCTCGCCTCCGCCCGCGTTGCAAGAGATCGTCTCCCAATCGGAATGTCGAGTGGTTCTGGTGAACCTCGAGATGTCGGACCCCGACAGTCTCGCGGCAGCAGTCCGTCAGGTGAAAGAAAGGTTGGATGGCCATGGCCTTGATATCTTAATTAATAACGCCGCGGTAAATGAACTATCACCCGGCGGATTGGAAACCATGAATAACCTACGGGAAACACTGGAAGTCAACGTTGAGGCCGTCCATAATGTCACCCTCGCATTTTTGCCGCTCCTCCGGGAGGGAAACCGGAAAACTGTCTTGAACATGTAAGCCGCGCTTATAACAAACAGGCAACGTAGCAGCAGCAGAGTATAGGCGGATGGGTCAAACTGACTGACTGACCAATACCGCTTACAGGAGTTCCATCACGGGGTCTCTAGCACACGCAGAGCGATTCACGATTGCGCCTCACCATGCTTATAAAATATCGAAGGCGGCGCTAAACTGCATGACCAAGCTATATGCACTGGACCTGAACGATCAAGGGTTCACGTTCTTTGCGGTTTCACCTGGTGTAAGTTTGGCTGGGAATCAGCCGGCATCCGCATTCACAATTAACATTCTATGCAGTGGCTTCGGACAGACCAAGGTGGTCCCTATGCCGACCTGGATGCTGAAACCGGCGCAAAAGCAGTGTTGGATCTCCTCTCGAGAGATAGAGAAGCTCTCAATGGGAAGTTCCTTAATATTCATGTCCCGGGCTGGGAGGAGACCAAAGGACTGCATAAGTACGATGGGCTTGAGATTGAATGGTAAATGGCAAACAGATGTTGCGAACTCGGATGCCCGATAAATAACTCCTGTGTAGCCGTATTCACTCCCCTAAAGCGAATTGTATTCCAGATCATATGGCAACCAGAATTTGAACTGTCATTGATCCAATCTTCAATAGGAAGCTTGCATTGCTAATGCAGGCCAGTCTCATCCCAATAAGTAACCATATTGTCCCAAGTAATGAATTCCAAAACCGTCCGCCTACTCACTGAGCTCGAGCCCGATTCTATCACGTCTTCAAACATAGGCTGTAGCTTGCGCCTCGCAAAATGGCACATCATTGCGATATCGTTCACATCCAGATCCCGCCTGTCTTCCCGAACAGCCCAGACATTTCCTATCCTTCTATTCCAGTACATAGGCGCCCAGCCCCACTCATCTTTGGAACAATCAGTTTCCATCATCAAGAATGCAACATTAGGATTGCTTTTATCCGTCATGCCCCCCTCCCATCCTGCCGGGCCATATGGGAACTCGGTGCCTGGGTCCTTCCAGAACCGTACAGGCATTCCGAGACAGACAGATATCGGTGAGATGGATCCGCTGCCTAAGGAGATCCGGTTTGCTCGGGTGACATCAACGGAAACTAAGGGCTCTGATCCATGAAAATTTATTTCGCCGTCACAACAAATCTTCACGCCGCGGACAGTTGTTGGGGCATGTGGTAGCAGATCCAGGACGCTTTCCCTAACATTCGTGTTTCGGTAGCTTATCAAGTAGTCCATTAGATGTCGGAAGTCGGCTAGTGTTATATCGGCATAGTCTTCGTGGTGAAGCCCTTGTAGGGCAATCATCGGGCCGCGAAATTCATGTGGGATAGTGGACGTGCAGGATGCTCTCACTGAAGCTAATATGCTTTTGTTCGTCGTTGACCCATCTTCCAAATAGGCGTCGCGATGTATCAAGGAGACACAGTATCCTTCCTTGCGGGCAAAGCGTACAAACCCCGATCCAAGGTTTCGACATCGTACTGGGTTATGTTCAATGCGCATTATCCCTTTGAACGGTTTATCAGTTCCAAGGTAGGGATAAGGATCGATCTGCTTCCATCCGATGCCGTCCTTCTCGTCGTATTGACGTCTACACGGGATCCATATCAAACATGGCTCGTCTCTGTCAACTGGGAAGAATATGGCTCGTTTGTGTTCCGGAGAGGGTCTATCGGACTGAATAGCGAACTGTTTGCAGAGAAGGCTATGTGAAGGGAGATCACCCTTCTTGCAGCGCTGGAGCAGTAGTATGTGCTTTGGCACTGTGCACATTGAATTGCTGGGCTTGTGTTACACATCACGCAACAGACTTTAGGTTCGATATTATCGAGCGGGCAATATCTTGAGTTTGTAGTTGGTGTAATCCCTTCACTTTTTTGGTGTCATGGTCAGTTAGTTGTTTAGTATTTGCCAATATAACAGGATATAACCTCACATAATCAGCATATTGTTGTGCTGGATCGTCTGTTTACTTTTAAACAGCCGCACGTCCTGTTCTCTCTGCCACCATTCTTCAACTGTCAAGTGTGAAAAGTCTGACACCATGCCGGATTGGATGACATTCGCAGCGATACTTTTCTGCCTGGGGTGCATCAAATGGTTGAGAGACCCTCGAATGCGAGCTACGAGGTTCTTCTCTAACTGTTCGACTGCGACCTCTATGGCACGCGAATTTGACCTTGGTACGGCCCAAGCAGGATAACAAACACCATGCCTTCCACGTGTGGCAATTGGACTCGGCAACGCGCCAAGGAAAGTTTCACAGAGCAAGCAAGTCCTTTTGCTACACCCAATGTAGTCCAGAGTAGGCCTAGGTGCGCATCTCTCCTCGTAGTGCATCACGAGTTGCATCTCAGCATGCAGAGAAACTGTCTTTGCACAGGCCTTCTCAAACCTTGGGTTAAAGGGATCAAGTTTGCATACCACGGCTTTAGGGAACGGAGCCCAGCCCTAGTCGCTCCCACGCCTTGAATATTCCAACCACGTATTTGGCTTCAAGTGCTGTCTTGGGTCTAGACGGAACCAGTGAGATCTTGCAATCTCGCAACTGTGGCTCCTGGGCAGCTATTGATCCTAATATTCGGCAGTCGACCAGCGGCCTAGCGATATAGTTCAACTTGCTCCAGAGCTTCGGGCCAGTCTGCGTCCCAAAGGCGTCCGACAACAAGTGTCGGACCTGTGCTAGTTTAAAGCATCTATAAGCTTGTTGGACTATTAGGGGTCTAAATTTAGCGGCTTCTTCATCAGCGTCAAATTGTAATATAAGATCCGTCATGGTTGTCCAAGCCTGAACTGCAGCATCCTGCCCGAGCCATCGTTGAGAGTTCCAGTCAGGGCAATTTTGGTCATTTGGTAGGGTTTGCCGGAGATCTTCAATCCAATGATCGATCCGACGGGACGTATAGTCTATCACCTTGAGCTCGAATTCTGTTAAAGGAGTTGCAGTTGTGTTCGTCGCTGTCCCAGCTGCCATGTCCAGTCATTAAATATTCGAAAATCCGCCACGGGGATTGGACGGTGTTACATACCTCTAGCACTACTATCCAGATATTCTTCTAACATCTTGCAGTAACCCATAATGTCGCTGTCAAAGCAATCTTCATCAGACAGAAAGCCATCGTTCCTTGCAATATCAACCACAGCTCCGTCTCCTTCTTCACGTATCGCTGTTGCAGTAACCCCATCCCATCCCTTGCACGGCGATAGCAGCTGCGCAATACAGTCCAGGAATTTCTGGCGAACGGAATTTCGAGGACCTGACAGAACCACATTCTTCTCTGTCTCATAATCTGTTTCACAATCGCTCGAGTCGTCTGTATTGCTGTCGCATTCAACATTGTTCTCGGCTTCGTGTAGCTCCTCGTGGTTTCGGTTGCTTGTGAGATAAAAGAGGATATGAGCTGCCCAGACAAAGCGTGCAATGCATTCTTCGTGCGGGTAAATTGGCGTTCTATGTGGCCCAGCCATCGTGCGTAATAGGTGTCTGTTTCTGGGAAAGAAGTCAGGGTGCTCGAAGTTGATGATAGGTGTTGACGGCCAGCTGCGGGGTAGTGAGAGTAAGACAAGCGGTTATTTATCAGTTCTTGTTGGCAGTATAGAGTAAAGAGGTGCTGGTGTATTCGCGTTCTTGTAAGGTATCAATAGTATCACCTAGCTATTAGTTAATCGTGTGAGATTCAAAACTCTATAGAAGGCTGACTGCGGCCCATCACATGTAAAATACTTAATTATAAGGTGGGAAAACGCGGGCTAAAGCCGCATTTTTAGCACAAGGTAACAGGAGGCTACTCGACAACCAATAGAAAGTAAAAGCTATAGCGAAATAAAGTCCCAATAAAATGCTAGGTCAGAAGCGAAGAACATGAAGTGAGTGAAATAAAGAACAGAAGAAGGCCGTGTGTAATGAGGGAAGTAGAATAGCTTCAATTTATACGGAAGTGTTTAGGTATAGATCACCTTTTCTTAACATCAGAGAAGGTCCTTTTCTAAGCCTTCTATTTTTGGGGCGTATTTTCTAACCTGAGTTTTGCCCTTTTCTTCTAATAATAGGATAATAGGATTGGCGGATAGAGCATCTCAAGAAACGGGCACGTAGAGTGACCTAAGTAACCAAAGGATTCGGCTGGGGCGGTGCCTGATCCCACTTCTCCACGCCTTCTGGGATATCAATAATGGCCTCCTGACACCAGATATTGACTGCAGTTCGCAGCATATCTTTGTTGAGATCCTCCAAACAACCACCTTTCACATTGGTTATTGCAGAGAATTCGGGCTGTTCGCCAGGTGGAGGCACAGTATCCCGGAAGCGATGGAAAAGCCGCGCGCCACACTCCTTGCAGAAAAGGCACTCCATCTCGCGTCCCTTGAGAGTAACGCGAGTGTAGGTGCTGACCAGACCGGAGACTGAATCAGGGAGCTCGAAGTATGGAAATGTTGCGGTGATGCCGAACGCGGACGAGCTTTGGTGCTGGCATTCTGTGCAGTGGCAGATCCAGAGTTTCAGAGGCTTATCTGTCGGTGTGGTAAATTGGATCTTGCCACATTGGCAGCGGGCTTTCATCCCCATGGGGGGTTGTGAAAGAGTGTAATTGTTCCAATGTGAAGGGTGACGAAGCTCGTGGGTTAGCCCGCTGTTCACCATGGACGGGTGCTTAGGTGAGTAAGCCCTGTGGTTTGATATTCTGATACACCAACAAACAGGCCCGAGTTGAATAAGTTTTTGAATTAATTATTATGTTTGGCTAAAAGGCCACTACTATCTGCAGAATTTCAGGTTAGTATCATCTTGTCCTAATGTCTGACTTGATGAAGTCATAGGTCGTCACGGACAGTGGCCGTCTAGACGGCCGGCTTGTTAGACCTAAATATGAAGTAGGGCTAATAGATTTTTATAGAAAGAACAGTGCTCAGCCAAAATAATTAGAAAGGTTTATCTACCAGTTCCCACGTTTGTGATACTCTCCATTTTTGGATAATCATTTCCTTTTGCTGTTCATCGAATGGAGAATTGCTAGAAACCCCTAAAATTAATTGTCAAAGGGATTATACTAGGTATTCTGTAGAAAACGTGAATAACCTCGACCTTGAATGATCAACCTTAGATTGCGCAATTCTCGAAACCAGCGTCCACCATCCTTGCATCTTTTTCAAACCTCGAATGTCTCTCGTTGTCGGGGAACTTCATCAAATCTCTCCATCAATGCACATCCCAATAATAGAGCATTTCGACCCATCCGTTGCCACAGTTAACGGCATTTGGGTTCTTGGTAGTTCTTGGTAATAGTCGAAGATTTGGGTCTGAGTCTTGCCTTGTCACTGAACATATCGATAGGCTCGAAGGGGCTGGCGTTTGGGATGTCAAGGTACGGCAGAGTATTGTTCCTCCAATCATGGTTGCAATTCTGGCCAGTCGTAGCCAACCACTTCCGAAAATCATAGCAGTCCTGGACCTGTTGGAGACGAAGGGGCCGCAGGTTTTGCATCAGGCCGAGAGTGGCGTCTCGCGGGCCCTGGACGATTCGAGGTCGCCATCGCGGCTCCCATCAATTGGAGCACGACGGAATCTCTCTTCTTCCATCAGGCGGTCGACCTGTGCTATGAACGATTCGAAGCGGTTAACACTGCCCATTGCATCACATAGATCACAATGGAATTTCTTGTAAAAGCGGGTCCTGAAAGTCTTGACGAAGATTTCTGCGATGCGCAAGATATAACCGCGCTGGCCCCATATGGCCTGTTCTTCTCAATAGCAAAACGACTTTTTCGGATGGCGCTGCAAGCAGACCAATGCTCTTTGCGGTGGGCGATCTGGTGTTCGACACCACAGTACATCATAGCCTTGCAGCCAGAGCAGCGAAGAAGTCCATCTTGCTTGCCGCACACACCACAGCCAGGTGGGGGTGCCATTTTCTCGTGGAAGTGACGTAGAAAGAAGGGCGTAGCGGTGTTTGTGCTCTTGATAAAGGATACGTTAACATCACGTTGAAAAGAAAAAGATGATCAGAGTGGAAGGAAACTTACCGATTGGCTTGGTGTGTAGAGACCAGCGATGACTGAGAAGTTTTATGAAAGAAGAGCGGCTTGCTCAGAAGTAAAGGAGGGAGTGAGTAGAGGAAAGGATGAGGGAAAGGAAGGAGGTGATGGTAGGGTATTTATTATTCACTTCATTTAGTTATCAGATACCTAGGTAGTGATTGTGATGGCCTGTTTGCCATCAGAGCCGGGCTGCAATCTGAGAAAGGCCGCGATAACATGCCCTTCTCAATCGTTTCAGTTTTACATCTTCTGACATGGACTGAGATACCTAGGTATGAGGTATCGTTTTTATTTTATTTTCTCCCCAAATACTTATTTCCGCAACAGGTAGCAACCTAACTTTACTATACTTTCACATCAGTCCTGTTTGTTTGTTCATCCCTATCTCGGGGAGTCCAATTGACTGTCTTGACATCAGCACAACATAACAAGTGTGGAAGTATACACATCATTAGCTATTGCGGGCCGATGATAGGCCTAAACCCCGGACCACGTGAGATGCATGTGATCTTAAGCATCTGGTTTCCCTCGGAATAACTATTCATCCCCTTCTGTCCCCACTTCTACCTTTGCTCGCCTTCGCAAAAAGTACCAGGTCAGACGACTCCTTGCCTTTCTGCTCAATCCATCTACATGAATCACCGAATGCCATCATGAAGTTTTTCGAGAACAACTTTACCTACGATTACTCCTTCCCCGCCGTCTCCCTCGCCTATTTCCTCCGCTATCCCAACCCTTATTCTCGCCATGTCCTCACAACCGATGTCATTGACAGATATGTCGACCCCAAGACTCAGCGTCTTCACACCATCCGGCTACATCTGAAAAAGTCCAAGATCCCATCTGGAATTTTAAAGCTTCTGCCAAAAGGCATGGGTGGCTCAGACAGCTCCGGTCAGAGCTATATTCTCGAGAAGACCGTTGTTGATGCCAAGGAGGGGTGGATGGAAACTGAGTCCCGCAACATGGAATGGACTGGCATCCTGAGCGTGGTTGAGAAGCAATGCTACAAGCGGATGCTATCCGAAGAAGACCGCCTAGCTCTCGATGGTCTCGCCGTCGACAAAAGCTCCGAACAGACCAGTGTGAAGACTACCGTTACCTTCCGCTCCCGACTCGGACAGGGCAAGCTGCTTGGGAAGAAGAAACAGGACACTGGTGACCATGAAGATGACGAGCCTCGGAAGGGATTCTTCTCGTCCCTTTCCACTGCCGGCATCCAGCGGACCATTGAGCTCATCGGCGTGAGTCGAACTAAGGAGGCTGTTCTGAAGAGCAAGCAGGGCATGAACATTGTCCTTGAGCGCTTGCGCAGCGGTGGTGTTGTTGGTGTCCTAGAAGGCATGCGCCAAGACCGAGAGGCAGCTTTCGGACCGGACGGTCCGTGGAAGCGTGTCTGGCTGCAGGGCAAGGACCGTTCTATTGAAAACGACAAGTCTTGATGGACATCCAACACTATTACACTATTTTGGATTGTCATGATTTTGCTTGGGTGATCTGCCCATTGTTGCATTCGTTTCAAGCGTGGAGTTCTGGCGTGGGGATATGATTGAAACTCTCCCTCAAATCCTTCTGGTTGTTGATATTCGAAGTTGTATGACTATGTGTTTGCATGAGACTAAGTCTCTGGGATGTATATCTATGTTAGGGGCATGTTTAACGCTCATTTGGAGGTTTATTGTACAATATGCATCAGTTTTCCATCTTTGTCTCTCTTTTGGATTTTTCCCCACCATTTATCTGAGTTTATATTCTATGGAGCTGGACGAAACCAGATGGTTCGGGATTTTCAATTTCCAACAATATCATCTTTCGCTGGACGTGTCCTAAGGTGGTCCACGCCGCTCTGACTCGCTTCAGTTCTTGATATCGATATCGACCAGAAGCCAAAGTGAACGTCGAAGTATGTCTACACTGACACGACTAGCCTTCCCACTCCTAACAGAAGGTTATTATTAAGTTTCAACTCGCTTTCGTTTACCGTCAATTCGTTGTTATCAAGGAAACCCAGCAAGCTGGAAGAGAAGATGCAGACCAATACCGCCGCCACCAAGGCGCCACCGCCGGCAACGCCGCATTGTCGATGCAGAACATGCCACACCTCTTGCCTCTAGTGAAGGCCATCGACACGGAGTCCATGTACTTGGTACTCGGTGCTCAGTTCCACCTGCAAATAAATGACCCACTTGGCAGTTTAGACGAAGCGCAAACCGCCAAGGTCGAGAGATACCTGTGGCTGCTCCACTCTGTTTCCGATGACAGCCTTGCGCGTGAGAAGGACAGGTTCTGCGTACCTTCATTGATGCTGAACCCAAGCCCAATATTCAATGGTAGCTTGCGGTTGTTTTTCTTTTGTTATTATTGGACACCCTAGGTTATTTCGTTCTTATTTTAAGTACCTGGCTCAAATTCTGGAACCACAATGTTGCCTTCAAGTGTTTTTATTCTGCGTTCGGCAATCTATGAATTGAAGACTGAATAATTATCTGACCTTCCAAGGTTGGGATGCCGGGACAGATGTACCCTAAGTACTCGAGGACTCCATATTGTATGCATACCGAAAAGATAGGGAGATAAGCCGACATTCCACCTTAATTATTTTAGCAAAGGGATTCCCCATCTCCGGAGTAACGTGAAAATACATATACAACACACGGAGTACGGAGGATTACTGGATTAAGTGGATTCTCCGTCTCGCACTACACACACTAATGGACAGCCCAATCAGCCACGGACCCTTGGCTGAAAACCTCGCGAACCCGAGATTTCCGACACCGATGAGAATGTGTTTCAGACATTCGAAACCAAAATCAAATCAAATGACGTTGGATTCTCCGTTCATTTCAGGTCGGCCATTTTCTTTTTTTCTTACGTCAGAGGAGTTGTTGCAATGGAGCCTATCGGAGGACAGGCAAGGATTATACATATCTGGAAACCCGTATGGATCACGTCTCGCATACGCACAGATCTCATATGGTTTTACTAGTATTATTGGCTATTATTAATGATTGTCAAAGTACAATATAGTACTTTACTCTGTACTGAAACATCTGGAATGAAGATGAGGTCATGCAAATCTATGATCTGAGGAAGATCTGACCTTAACTCTGAAAGGAGCAATGATCGATAGAATACCAGTACATACCAATCCCCCGACTGTGAGGCATCGTGGCATCTTAGTGGTTGGACCCTGCTTGACCCTGTCGGTGATCGTCGTCAATAATTTCCCTTTTGGGCTATGCGGGGGCATTCTGTTTAGCGCGGAAAATAATATTCCCAATTTCCAATCAAGGGGGTACTTGAAGGAGACTTGTCTTTTCCCTGACTCCACTATAGTGCATCAAGTACCTCTCAGGTACCCAGCAGGTACCCAAATTTCCCAAATCACCTTTTTAGAGGAACCTTGGAATGCTCGGAGAAACCTGTGCAATTTTGATACATTTGAAATACCTCACTTCCTTGTCCTCTCTTTTGTCTCCTTGGCAAGAACTCGGCATTTTTTTTCCCTTTCTTTTCCAAGGTTCTCCCGGAAGCTCCATTCGTTCTCCCCTAAGACCCGGTCAAATAACATCCACAGACCCTTTTTTTTGGTTTTCACCGAGACTAGCCTCATTTTCTTCAAAAGACACCCTAGTAGGTATTGCGGGGACCCGTTTCCCTGACTTTCCTGGCTTCCGTTGACAGCCTTTTATCAGTTAATCTCCCACTTTTTATTACCTCCTTTCCCCGTAATGAACTTGCAGGACGCCTGCTCTCGATTATCCTGACTTTGAGGGCCTCCGCGGTCACTCTCGCTGGTCATATAACACCCCTGGATATGGCTTTCAATCTGAGCCTCGGGTCCCTAACCCTGTTGCTGGTATTACTACAAACTGTATCGGCTCAGTTCTGCTCGTTTTGGAATAATGGATGCATCGACTCGATCGCTCAGACTGCGATTCGCTTCGACCTCAACCCTCTCTTCCCGGACCCCGTCACGCTCTACTACGGCTTCGATGTCAGCTCCTCCGGCAAGGGCGAAGGGCCCATGACCAAGACGGCGTTTTGGCTGGGATATCAAAACAACAATATCAATTTGAATGCTGTCGACTCAAATCGCACGTCCGAACTCGGCCTCAGGATCGGCAATTTGACCGGTACCCCTTCCGGGGCGAACAATGGATGTGATGGGATTTGGGGGGAAGATTGTTCCCATGATCTTAAGTCTGCCCTACAGAATGGCATATATCATCTTGCCGTGTCGGGCGAGTACTATTCCAAGCCTCTGGAGGCCGTTCTCAGCAAGATGTTGGCGAAGCCGCCGCTCCTGCCTTCGTGTCCCCCACCCACTCTTGACGTCGCGGCTATACCAGTCCAATGTATGTCAATTATTCTTTTCTTCCCGACGTTACGTCCTAACTTTGTTAGATTTCGCCAAAGAACGAGTCCCTGATAAAAACGTCACCATCATGCCACCTGGCTCGGGCGCTTGGCCTTGGCAGGTCTGGTACCTCGATGACATGAGCGCCCGCAACCAAGCTTCCCAGGTGGCTGTTGGTATCATCAGTCGCGCCCCTTCTTATAACAGTATACCACCCGACGGTCCAGATGATATCATGGTTGAGCTTGTTTGTGTGCAGGCTCCTTCTAGCGGTGCTTCCAAGAGCTCTCAAGATTAAACTGGGTTATAGAGGTCGGTTTTCCGATCGTCCTCTGGGTCCCTTTTTCCCTTTTTCTCTCTCTCTCTATGCTGGGTGGGTGATACACTTGCGCCCTTTTACCTCTGGTGTTTCTCGATATTTGACTTGCAGTTTTCCTGGATGCATGTCAGGCCATGGTGGCATTCCATTGCGAAAAAAAAATGCAAGTCCGAGCAAGACCCCAGTGCACCCACGCTTTCTTTGGTGCAAGTGCTTTCCATGGCTGGGTTGAAACGGCAAAATACAT
The DNA here is from genome assembly GCF_028829835.1 of Penicillium mononematosum. Taxonomy (NCBI): domain Eukaryota; kingdom Fungi; phylum Ascomycota; class Eurotiomycetes; order Eurotiales; family Aspergillaceae; genus Penicillium; species Penicillium mononematosum. The sequence goes on from NW_026643275.1 coordinate 2,674,598, forward strand.
CAGCGCGCCAGTTATTTTCTGTGCCCGCCTCCTCGTCACTTTGAATACTTAGCAAGTTCCAGATGAACAAGTACAAAGTCGATTGATTCAATGCCCACGAAGGAATGTGGGCATCCAATATTTATGCTGTGCAGCGACATGGCACTACATTTGATACCTATCGCTCGCTTCTTGGAATCCGTCAAATTGCTCTTCGTCATCGCCGAATCGAGTATGTCACCTCCAACTTTCAAAAGGTCGGCTAGCTCAACGGGCTTCAAATTCCCCGGCCTTTGGGATCCTAATGCAGCAGCCTGCTCACTCAACAACACGCCACTCATCGGCTCTCAAGCTTTGCAAGCCCATGACACTTTGGGCCCTTGCTCGGATCCAGCTTGTCACCATGTGCATTCTCTCTTCCCCCCAATGCCCCTTGGGATGATTCAGCAGGTTGCTGTGCTTGTAGTGCGGGATGTCCTACGTGAGCGCGAACAGATTGTCTCTGTCAGCTCTAGCCAGTCGCTCTATTACCACTCTGCCGCCCGGATACACCGTAATCCGCCGACTCATTTCCCTTACTGCCCGCTGTGGATGGAGTGGTTGATGCGGTCTTTCGTGTATGCATCTTCAGTCTGGTGGTCCTATATTATATGGCGGTCACACAGGACAGTTTTGAAGGTTATACCTTCTCGGGATAACTAGATGCGCATTTTTACCAGGCTTGTGGGATTTGGAATTGTGATACCTTTTTTTTCATGTATCTGGATCAAAAGACTTCAAGGGACTGACCATTCAATGAAGTTATGCTAGATAGCAAGCTACTGAAGCTCAAAATTACATTGTTCTAGTGTTGTCATCTCACTTTCCACTCACATACCCCTTCCATGCCACGTGCATCGTACCTGCATGAAGTCTTTAAGCACCCTCGTTCTTGCTCTTTTTCTTTCCTCTTTGCTCTTCTCTCAACTCTTCTCTGGTTAGCCCATTCACCGGCGACAATGAGACACTCGGGTTCATTCAAGATGGCCTTCCTGGTCCTCGTGGGGACTACAAATCTAATCCTGAATGTTGCATTTGCTGCTTCTCTCTCAGGAGACTCGTCCTATGTGGCTGCTGCTGGGTTTCCGACCTCTGCATTCTCGTATGAATGCTGACTATTTGATAGCTCAGGCACAGAGGTTTGCTAATGTGAATGACAGATCGTACTACGTTTCCCCGGCCAAGCCAACCGAACAACCTCAGCCAATTCTCTATGATCCAGTGTTGGACCTCACTTTCCCTTACGAGTTGACTGATCCCGACAACATTCCGGACAACCAGGATGAGGTCTACTTCCCTGTGCCGCGAACTCATATGCCTGCCAGAAAAAGGTATAAGCTGGTTCAGGAAGCCCTATCCAATGTGACCAACATCATCAAGTCAAACAGCTCAGAGAGCGGCTGCACCAAATGCAAGAACGCTCTCGCCGCAGCGAAGCCTGCAGCATTGCATGTCCCGAATCTTGTTCCGAATGCCATGATCAGCCTGTGCAAGGACTTTCGCTTCCATGCCAATGAGACCTGTGAGCAAGATTTTGCCTCGAACACCTTCGGTGCTATCTGGACTCAGGTACTGGCGTACGCTGATGTAGAAGGATTGGATGGTCAATACATCTGCCATTCCCTCAGCGAAAAGTATTGCAGTGCGCCGACGACTAGCCCGCTGGACACGACCAAGCTTTTCCCAAAGCCCAAACCTGCAGATGTCCAGGTCCCCAAGGCAAGTGGCGAGCGGATCAAGGTACTACATCTGTCAGACTTCCATCTTGATGCCCGGTATGCCGTCAGTTCCGAAGCAAACTGCTCGTCCAGCCTCTGCTGTCGGAGTGACAACTACAATGACCTTTCCGAAGACAGCCCACTGCTTTCTGCCTCTGCTTATGGCTCTTTCCTGTGTGATACCCCGTATGACTTGGGTCTTGCTGCTTTGCAGGCTGTTGGTCCTCTGACTGGAACTGGCAAGGGAAAATATGATGACCACCTTGCGTGGACGCTCTATACGGGTGATCTGGTATCGCATGATCCGGCACCCCAGATATCCAAGGCGTTCACTCAGTATACAGAGACCAGCATTTATGGCATGTTCAAACACTATCTCTCTGGTCCTGTCTTTGCTGCACTTGGAAATCATGACACCAGTCCTGCAAACATCGATTCTCCTCATAACCTCCCTGGCCGTCTGGGGGAACAGCAAAGCTGGAATTACGAACACCTGGCTGGACTGTGGCGCCATGAAGGATGGATTAGTCGTGAGACCGCTGATGAAGCGAGCACTCATTATGGCGGTTACTCTGTCAAGACACACTACGGACTACGCATCATTGCCTTCAACACCGGTATGTTGTTATCAACTTATTTGGGAATTGTCCACTCACTCTCACAGATTTGTGGTATCGGCACAACATGTTGAATTTCATCAACACCACCAACCCCGACAACTCTGAAGTGTTCTCCTGGATGATCGAGGAGCTGCAAAAGGCCGAGGATGCCGGTGAGCGTGTCTGGATAATCGGCCATGTCCTCAGTGGATGGGATGGGAAAAATCCACTCCCCAACCCGTCCGATCTATTCTACCAGATCGTAGACCGCTACTCGCCCCATGTTATTGCCAACATCTTCTTCGGACACACCCACGAGGACGAGTTCATGGTTTACTATGCCAACAACGGGACTGTGCAGGATGCCGACAATGCCCTCACCACCGGTTGGGTCATGCCCAGCATAACCCCTCTGGAAAACCTGAACAGTGGCTTCCGTTTGTACGAGGTCGACACGGGCGACTTCAACGTTTACGAAGCATACACCTTCTACAGCAATGTGTCGGAGTACCCGGCTCTCGAGGACACAGGTCCGACCTTTGAGATCGAATACTCCACCCGAGATACATATGGACCGGCAGCAAGGTGGGACGAGGATGCGCCGTTGAACGCCACGTTCTGGCACCGGGTTACCGAGGCCATGGAGAAGGACGTGGAACTTGTCAGTCTGCACAACACCTACCAGGGGAAGCGGAGTGTCAAGAGCCCCAGCTGCACTACTATCGCGTGC